>NC_054372.1:28167271-29571646 GCF_017654675.1 Xenopus laevis
CATTGCTTACTGGCCACAATTGAAGCCCCCCTTTTGTCATTCCCAGTATTCGCCTTGTGAGTGGCAATTGTGCTTGATTGTATAGGCACAAGTGTGCTAGACCTATTGACACAGGGCACAAAGGGAACCCTGGAGCTATCGCCTGGTCAGAAGTTGGCAAAAACTCCAAGGATCCAGGGTCGGACTAGGCTGTGGGGACACCGGGAAAAAACAAAGTGGGACGTGGCTCTTGCGGGTTCCAACGACCAACGACGCTCCCTAGTTTGAGTCAGGCACTCCTCCTCTACCCCCAATTGCAACCGCAAGTAAGAGGAAATAAAAAGTGTTTTCTGCTATAGTTCTGGCCTCTGTTTTGGCCAATTACGTACAAACATCTTTTTAACATTGTATTTTCTGGGCTTGGAACAGAAATGGCTGAACTCCAACCTGCAGTATGCGGCTGAGCGCTATCGATCATTTACAGCAGAGGACAACGGGCTATTTTTGATATTAATGGAGAGTGATTTCTTATTTCTGTGCTGCCAGTGCACCACTTAATGCACCAGGCCACAGGCTGTCAGAGTTCATTTTATTTTTGCTTTCCACTACATTAGTAATACAAGTATGTCCACACACAAATCGACTGCATAGGAATAGATATAGGACATGGGAAAGAGACTTTTTTTAAACCATAATGCATGAGAATAAAAATTACAGGAAGGTTGACATCTCCCTAGAGGCCTTAAAGAAGGGCTGAGATAATGTGCTTGCATCAGAGGAAACAAGGCACGCATTACTTGCCTAATGGGCTTCTTACTGCACACTCACAGCTCAGGGGATCTATTAGATATTGTTTATACAGCAAGACTGAGCTTCCACACATAGGGAAAATACTGACAACGATGGATAATTAACAAATAAGAGCAGCACACCGGTTCCATTGCCTTTGTGGATAATAGTTATTCGAATCCCTAATTATTTTTGGTGTATGAAAATAAGCAGCTGAACACTTAAGGCTGAGTACACGTGGATGTTCCATTTCTCCAGTGCATGCTCCATCTTCAGTTCTATTCTTGATGTGCGCCACAGGTGTGGGGAACATTCCAATGCAGGTAAATAGGGGGCTTAGAATAAACACTGCTTGGATGATAAATGCATATAAAGGCATAGACGGCCTGATCAAGTTCAAGGATTCATGCCTATTCTGTGCTCACTGCAGACCAGGTGTAATTCAAGAACACAGCAGAAGTTGGTAGCCTTTCAGTTTACAATTAATTGTATTTTCAGTCTTTTTTCCCCTTTAGTACTTATGCCCCTCACTATTCCATTTAAAATGCATGCATTTATACATACCAAGTATTCAAGTATTTTTTTTTTTTTTTTAAAAGGCCTACACAACCAAGTGCCTCTCTATAGAACCATTGCCCCCCAAAAATAGCATGTTAAATATATCATGGTAAAGGTCCAATGCTGGTACAGAATATGATGCAGACGTGCAAATATTTGTTGTGGCTCCAGCTTTACCCTGACAACCAGTACTGTATTGTTATATTAGCAGAAATAGCAGAATTGCATTGGACCAAGAAAAGCTGCTACACCTACTACCAGAGATGGCTGGAGAGAGGGCTTGGTACCTTAACCTGGATATAGTGTACAATTAACACATTATGCTTTGCTGCAGTGCATATTTATGTACATTTGTGCTCACATTCAGGGAATCAAAAACTACAACTGATGGGGAAAAAAAGGACATTTTAGCACACACACATTCTAGTAGTTATCTCAGACTAACTATAGGATGATTACACATTGAGTTCAGAAATAACCATAACATGTATAAATATAGGAGTGACAATCACAGTTTTTGTTTAATCATTGCCACCTTGTAGCTTATGATCAATCACATCTGATGGCAGAGTGCACTTTTGCAAAGACAAAATAATTTCTTAGTGATTTTGCCGTAGAAAAAGACAGAAAGGAGTCCTAAGCAATGCTCTGGGTGGCCATCTTTTTAACCACCAGACCAGGTGTAAAATGGGCAGCGCTGCAATATTTTAAGTTTCAGGCCAGAGATGGGAAACATAATTGTTCTTTCTATCTGAGCTCAAAGTCAAACAGACTGTCCCACCAGTAGCTGTAGTTCTGCTAAAATATAGGACCAAAGACCCCTTAATTAAATATCATTAACTGTAATCCTAAGTATTCAATGGTGGACATGAGACCATACTTAATGAGTGTCATCAGCTGAATGGATTTCCATTTTAAGGTGACAGTACCAATGCCACCACATTACATTTTATCAACTTTAAAAGATCACAACAGGGATCCAAATATTCAGCCACAGTTGGTCAATTAATTTAAAAAACTGCCAAACTGGAATTGACGGGATTTGGATGGAAGTAAGATAGTAAGGATAGTAAGGAGACAAAACACTTGTCTATTTTACAAGAGAAACATGAGATGCTGCAAGCTTTTCAATGAGCAGTACATAGATACCCAGTTATAATGGGGGGGAATGAAAAGAGGACCCTTGCATAAAAAAGACAGAGAAAGATACCAGTAATACAACTATGAAGATTTTCATTCATCCAGATATACCAGTAATACACTTGCTATGAAGAAAAAAAAAAACACTACATGCTGGCGTACACGTTAGTAAATATTTTAATCTTTAATTTTTTATATTTTGCTGAATCAGCAATCTGAAACTACAACACGAAAATATAAAGTGCATCCAAAATGGATACATGGAACTTTGATTTCACAGAAGCAGCTGCCTGAATCCCTTGTTCGGAAAGCTGGAGAGATACAGAGATCTAATTAGCCCCAAAGGAATGTGAATATTTACATATCTTCTCCTCTTATCTACAGTATGTCTTTGCTTCACGAAAGGGCTGGTCCCAGTCAGCCTCCTGTTTACTTCCAGGAATTCACATATACAACTAAACACCAACTAAAGACAGACACGACATCTGCTCATCTTCTATATTGTGCTTGATACTCATCAGAGCCTGGGATCCCTTTAAAGATCTTTGTTTTTTCTTAATTCTGAGAATGAGAGGTGCTGCATCAGGTCATGTTTAATCATGAAAAATATATGTTTCTTGTTATTTTGTGAGCTAAACAGGGCAAAAAAGAGAAAATTAGGCTACTCCACGTTTGGTCCTTGCAACATAGATGAATAGATCACAAATATACAACCCCTTTAGCTCAAAAAAATAGATTAAAACAATAAGCCAAAGGGGTGTTCGACTTACTGAACAAGTAGTTGTGGTGGGCATAGATGCACAGATAATTTCGTACAAAACTATCCAGCGTGCACGGCAGGAGACAAGCCGACAAATATTGGCCGAAGACTTGGCCCCAACATCGGCCAGTGTTACTGCTGAATTGTCAGATATATGTAGAATTCTATTGTTTCTATCTGTACATCTGATGATTCAGCTCTAACATGTCTGTAATAAAAACGAAGCACCAATGGTCGCAGGAGAGATAGTAAATGTTGAGTCAATGGCCACTTTTACAATGTCCATTTAAAGAGAAAATTTCAAGAGAAATGTGTGATGTGAATTGCAGCCTATGCTATTTCGGAGACTGGAGACCACATACTTCCCTGTTGCATGCTGGAGAATGCTTGGGCTTAGCCATTGGACCATGAAGCGTAAAATATAAAAAAAAAAACAAGGAGAGGGTATCAGATATAACCTGTGACCTTTCACTTCTTCCTCTTTTATGTTTTATCTCTTGTAAATGACCTAAGTTCTGTTTTTTTGCTTTGTCCTTTCTATATCCAAGTTTATTGTCTGTTCCTCAATCCTATGTTTATTTTCTGTTTATTTTTCTACTTGCTGTCCTGTTATATCGGAGGTGTTGCTAAGTGCAACCTTCCCTAGCAACCACCACTGTGCACCATCTTTCTTTATACGGATCAACCCAATTAATGTTTGCTGGTTTGGGGTGCTGCATAAATGAATCATTCGATGTAGTACCGTGTTAGTTATGATCTGGTCAGTTCCCTTTCCTTATCCAATTATTTTCATTTTAGTTTGTTTGTTTGCTCCGCTTATTTCCCACTCAGTATTTTTGTCAGTTTTTTATAAGCACTTTTTTACTGTCATAATGTATATATTTTGAAGTGAGATTTTGCAATCTTGAATTATGATTTACATTGTATTAATTGTACCAATGTTTAGTTGCTTTTTTTGGGTTTCCTTTTGATTTCACAATATGTGAAGTATGTTACCTTATAGTTTAAAATACTTTTATTTTTTTTCCCCACATCACCTTGTTTTTTTGTTGTTGTTTCACTTTTTTTCACTAATTTTTATGATGTCATCCACTACACTTTTCCCTCCTCTACACCTGTAAATAGAGCGTTTGCTTTCAAATGTGTTACACTGGAGAAAGGCTAGGGTACTAAACGTCAGTGTCCTGCTATTAAAATTTATAGGACTATATATATATATATATATATATATATATATATATATATATATATATATATATATATATATATATATATATATATATATATATATATATATATATATATATATATATATATATATATATATATATATATATATGTAATAACTCCAAATGGGCAGCACACCGCCTTTACAGCTTACCTCGGGTGCAAGGTAAAATAGGTAGGTAATATAGTAAAAATGACCAGCAACACCGAGTCTTTTGAAGAAACAAATTGTATTCAAGTTACATGTAAAGGCTTTACATGTAACTTGAATACAATTTGTTTTCTTCAAAAGACTCGGTGTTGCTGGTCATTTTTACTATATTATATATATTATTTTATATATTCAGGACCTAAGGCCTTTATCCTATAATATTTAGAGTTGTCAGACACGGAGCATCCAAGCTGGTCAAACCCAAAGAACCAGCCAATTGGCCCATGCTATCAAAACCACTAAATGACTTTGGAAGAGTCAGTCCATGCCTTGTTCTTACTTTCTATGTCAGTTGTAATTGTTATCATCATCTTGCTGATTAGACCTTCTGACAAGGTGAGATCAGAGTGGGGAGTTATACTGTACTGTACGTATGCACTGCATTATTTAAAAGCCAGATTCCACTTTAAAAGATTTGCAACCCTTTTTTGCGTATAAGTTTTCTGTGATCATTTGCTTTGTGGTTACCAGAGCCTCCTAAGACTACAACAAAGTGCTAATTAAAGCCTTTGTGGTAGGAATGTATCTGAAGAGGAAGAGGAACAGTGGCTGCGACATCAATGAAAATACCATGCCCCCTGGTGTATTATTTGGCAGCCTTTAAGCAGGGCGGCATCTCAGACATCCACTGGAGCCAAAAGAGCACTACAGTATCATACAGGGCTCAAGAAAGTAGCCTGTGTAGAGAGTAAAAGTACAATTTATATGAATATATAACAGCTAAGTTATGTGTGCCTCAAACCAAGGGTGACCTATAAAGATTTCAGACCCAGTTGCAGCAGACACTGGACCTGGACTTCTTATACATGTATGTATAACAAGTCCAGGAAGAATCTTTGAAGTTGAATAATTTGCTCTATGCCAACTATATTTTGTAATGCCACTGCAAGGAAAAATTCTTTTAGGCAGTTTTCAATTTACCATTCATGTAAAGATCTGCTCAATCAAGCCGATCTCTCTGCACATGCCCACCTCGAGGAGGGTAATAACAGGCTGATTCGATAGTGGGGCCTAGAGTCCAACGACCACTTCTCAATGACAGAAATAAAGGAAGTCGGAGCAAGGACCACATCAGTGAGTCCTGCAGCGGGTCCGGTACCCGCGGGTTACCCGCAAAAACCTGCGGTACCCTGCGGGTTCAAGTTCCGGGTGGGGGTATAGACGCGGGTCTGCAGGTTTGGGGGTCGCGGGTCGGGCCGCGGGTCTTCTCAATATCAATTTTTACTCCTTTTTTCTGATCATGCCTACTTCCGATGATGTCACTTCTGGTTTACAATGACAGCACTTCCGGATTCTTGATGGTTAGTGGGTACGGGTAGCGGGTAGGGGTTGCGGATAAGGTACTTGCGGGTTCAAAAATCTGAATGCATTTTATTGCTGGCAATTTATTTACTGAATTAACTGTATTTTGGAAAAACTGGGATGGGCCTTAGAGTTCAGTTCAGGGGTGATTGTGAAAGTGAATTGTGTAATAACGTTGGTTTTCCTAGCATGATCACTAGCAATAGGTTCTTGGTGTTTTGTTTTTTTACATAACAAATACACGCCAGTTCTACATAATCAGCATTTTGCTAAAGTTTACATAAAACAAAAAACATCTTAAATTAAACAGACTTTTATTTGGGAAGTTTTATTTCCATGGAATTCACATGATTCAGCCTAGCACATTCCAAAATCTTTCACTGACGTCCTGAGTCACAGTTATTTTTAGATTCTTTCGGTTCAAGCCCCAATTTGAGGTCCAGCAGTTGTTTAGCCCATAACAAGGTAACAGACACATGAAAATACTTCTGTATTGGTAATCACTACAAGAATAACTAGGGGAGTAATTCAATCTCCCACTCCAAAACGAAAAACTCACAAATCTCACCCAAGCTGGCCTTCATGGTGCCACCCTAAAAGCTACTATTTGCCACCCACAGTGGCCTTCCTTAATTGGCAACAGTCATTCTGGCAGTTGCAACATGAGATACAATCTTAAAGGAGAAGGAAAGGTTAAAACTAAGTAAGCCCTTTTAGAAAGGTCCATCTAAATATACCAGTAAACCCCCAAAGTAGTGCTGCTCTGAGTCCCCTGTCAAAAGAAACACTGCAATTCTTTCCTTCTATTGTGTACACATGGGCTTCTGTATTAGACTTCCTGCCTTCAGCTTAAACCTCATTGCCCTGGGCAAGAGCATGCTCAGTTTGCTCTCCTCTCCCCCCCCCTTCTCTACTGTAATCTGAGCCCAGAGCAGGGAGAGACTCAGGCAGGAAGTGATGTCACACCACGTTAATACTGCAGCTCCTATCCTAAACAAATAGAGAGTTTCTAGAGCTTTTTACTCAGGTATGGTAAAACATTCTACAGAATAAATATAGCATTTTAGCTTGCATTATTGGCAATAAAATGCCTCTGTAGCTTTCCTTCTCCTTTAAACCTCCCAAGCCAGTCCAACCCAGTTTTCTTATCACTGATCTTTTTATGATGCTTTTATGCCATACAAACAAGGAAAGTTTTCATGTATACGGCCAGACACCTGTCTGACATCTATAAGAACGGCATTCGTAACTGCCACCTGGGTACTTTATAGCCTAACATCTAACAAGAAGTAGAGCCGCAATCCAATTAAACAAAACAGGTTCTCCATTCAGACAGGCATGACAGTAGGTGAGAGACTGATTCTCAAATATTCTCATTATAAAAAACACAGTAACATAAGCACAAATCATTCATCTCATCTCAAAGTGCTTCCATGTACTGGGCCAATTACTCACTGATTGGAACGAGGACGTAAGCAGAGCTTTAGGAGAAGTTATTGGAAGTGCCACATAAACAGGATGAAAACTGGCCTGGGCCAAAGGCAACAGCCATAGACAAGTTGTATCAGCCCTGTAATATTACCAATATAATGTAGGTCTACATGACGCATATTGAATTTAGAACTACCTGCATTAATTGTAGTAAAAGTGGGCCCTAGGAGGTCCAGTCTGACACTGCACATAAAGCCCTAGTTGTGCAGAAACATGTACTGTCACCACCAGTCCAGACCTTTGGCTTGAGACGATTAATTATATTTTCAACATAAGAGGAGGACATTTTTTTTTTTTTTAGAGGATATACAGCATGACACACAAGGCTTTGCATTGTATCTGCTGTAATACTTTAACAGAGTCCCTTACAATAGCAATTTGAGAGACAATGGTCTATGAAGTTCTTCATTCTTTGAGATCATGGTATGTCTAGTAGAAGTAAATCTAGACTGGGATTCTTCCTCTTGTGCAAGGTCCCAAGCACCATGATGGTATCCCAGGGCATTACAACCAAAGCGTGGGTTACGAAAAGTATACAAGCAGCACTGCCAGTCACATAACTATAGAAAATGTAAAAAGAAGGTTGGTTCCTGTCAATGGAAATGCCATTTTTTACAACATTGATGCTGGTCAGATAACAATCTCAAGCCATTTGAGCCTGCTTGTATTTGAGTATTTTTCCGTGTCTGTTCACAGTTTGCATATCACACGAGACATTCTCATTTTACAAGTAATTATATCATTCTACATGATACTGCCGGGGGAAGGATGGGAGGGGGGCGACATCACATACGAGACTTTCATTATTTTGCAAGGAGACTGTGGTTGGGCAGGTCCAAGGACACAGCAGGATGGCAGGGTTTATGGCGCAGTTAATGTGCCAGTGCAAACATATTGGACTCATTAACAAAAAAGATAAATCAGAGCTAACAGAATGGTGCTTTTATGAGAAAAAAATACTGAACTTACTCTGAAGGCACCCCCATAATGAAACTACTAGCTTGGCCTGTATCAAAACGATTAGGAGAAAAAAAAAACAAGTGAACAAAATGGACAATGTTTTCAACAAACAGTTCTTCTAAAACTGTAGTTCATTTTAATTTAATTTCACAAAACGGCATCGCAGTTGGTATGTTTATGTTTTATTTGTCCTGCTTTGGCCAGTGCTATTATCACTTTCACACTTCTAGTTAGTTGGAATTAAATGTAACATAGTAAAAGTGGCCATACACTATAAGATCCGCTCGTTTGGCAAGATCGCCAAACGAACGGATCTTAACCCGATATGCCCACTAACGGCTGGGCAATATGGGATATATCCAAACATTCAGCCATGGGGCCAAATGATCAGATTACAATACTACGAATGGGCTCAGACAGGTCGGAATGACCGATATCGGCAGCTTTAATCTGCCCGTGTATGGCTACCTTAAATTAGGTTGAAAAAAAAGACAGCCTAACTGCTAGTTGATCAGCTAGTTGAGTAAGTACAATGCCCCCCTCCTCTGTGCTCTGTTCCTGAGAATCTCTAGAGCTTCCCATAAAGCAAGACAAAACTATTAACAGATATTAAATTTAAACAGATACAGAAATACACTTTCCCATGAAAGAACAAACTGCAACTACAAAACAACATTATCTAATATCATTTTTAGCTAACAACAACCCTTTAAGTATTTTTGTACATTTTGGTATACAAAAAAAATAAAAAAGCGATTCTTATGGACACTGAAGAGCCCTCTCACATGAGCTTCACAGTGCAGCACACCCACGACACGTGGCAATGGCCATGATCAGTGTTATTCGGCTGTTTAAGCACTCCTTCTACTAATAAAAAACTGAATTGATTTGCAACTCACTGAACCGACATTGTCTAATCTTATTGTTATTGTGGTCTCCTTTTCTCCATATTGGGCAAGAGGAGAAACCAAAAACAGATATACACAAATATTCTAATGAGTTGCCAATTCTTTCAAGCTTAAAAGATATTTCAATAAAAATATAGTCACATACGTGTGACTATAAGCGTTATATTGTTTTGTACTAGCAGTTTTACTCCACCCAAATGTCAGTGGACTAAAATTCCCAGAATAGCTATAGTTTGGCAATATCATGGCTGGAATTCCTGGCTTGGAAGCTTAAAAACCTGGTGTACTGCCAAACAGAGTCTCCTGTAAGCTTCCAGTCTACATAAGGCCTACGAATAGACAATCACAGCCCATAACTGTTACTCCCCAGAACTTTTTGCATGCTTGCTTTGCTCTCTAACTTTTATTTACATTTGAATTTGGCTCACGGGTAAAAAAAAAAAAAAAAAAAGAAGGTTTGGGGACCCCTGTGTTAGATAATAGTAAGTTGCATCACTGAGACATTGGAGAAAGGTCATTGGGAGGGTTAGGAAAAGCCTAAATAACATAATGTAAGAATTGTGATTAATATGGGACAATACATTTAGCAATACAATGTACAGACTAAATTGTCCAGTGACAAAGTTCGTGTTTAATTCTTATTTTGTAAATAAAAGGAAAAAAATAAAATAAAAAAGTCTACCCTCTCATTTAAGTGTACTATGCATTCAACAAAATAATGGCTTAGATTTGGAAAAACGGCAAACATGTTTTTCAACAGGTTGCTCTTGTCCCCATAAACGAGGAGCACAGTTCTCACATTATCTCATTTTCTACATCAATTGGCAGAAAAATATGTTAAGCTTCATCATTATGCGGTGTTAATATTAAATGGGGCCTGATGTATAATTCAGAGGCACTGCTTTTGCTAGACACATAAGGGCAGTAGTGTATTGCGCACAAATCTGGGGGTGAACAGCTACATATCAGTATTAGTTTATGGATCCATACATCCACAATCTGCTTGGATAACGCTACAGACAACAAATCATACCAGGAATTATCCTAATGTTTTTGCTCCATTTGGACCAAATTTAGCAGATTCTCCTAGTGAAACAGGCTCCATCTAGTGTGTACACACCAGCAAAATCTTTTTATGACATGTCAGATAGATGCACAAATGTGGCAATGGCATGTTGAGGCAAAAGAAAGCATTACTGCTGAACCTCCCTAAAGACCTACAGTATGTTCTGCACCAAGAACACAGAAACACCAATTTTGAAAAATGATTGCAAGTCTCAATAATCATTAAAAACAATATATAGCTTACAGATGCAGCCAATTAAAAAATGTCAGTCTCTTAGATTATTTCTTGCCGACCCCTTCACAGTCTCTCAACTGTATATAAGTCCAAAATCAAGCGTATATATACTCCCAAAGGGATATGTATAGGAAGAGATCAGCGCCTGTGGCAACAGAAATTAAAAACAAGCATAGCGTAATACGTTCATAATATAAGATATCACCCCGTGCATACACTAGATGTTAAATAGGTGTATTCTCCTTTTCCTTCAAGTGACTATTAATACGGGTATAGATTAGCGATAGAGGTGGAGAAAGAATGGTGCCTTTCCTATGAAACGGAATATATTCCAGCGGTGAAGCACCTCCACCTTCTATGTGAAATGCCTACTTAGAGACCACTACTGTGGTGTTATGCATATAACGAGGCGCCCTTTCTGGTCCCTCCTTCAAGGTTCGCCGCTCCTTCCAGATCCCAAGACAGGAATAAAACCAGTGATAGTGTAATACCGTTTTTTATTAAAAACTAATTAAAATCAATTAAAAAATTTACACTCACATTTACCCTGACGGGTTTTGCGCATAAAAAAGTTTGTGTGGGGTTCCCAGGGGTAGTCCTGTCAACTCACTCCAGACTCCCTCGTGGTGCCTTGCTTCTGGGCTGTTGTGTCCCCCAAACTGTGCCTAACGCGTTTCGCTGTGTGTTGTCAGCTTCCTCAGAGGCGTATGTATAAGCAAATATACTTTATGCAAATATACTTTATGCTTTATGGATGACAGTCTACTATTACTCTCAGAGGTACAATTTAGCTGTATTATTATTTTACAGATTCAACACTGGCCCTTATGGATAGATATTAGAATTATTTAAAGTATGAAGGATAAAATCCAATTACACAAAAGATTGCTCAGCCGCTGAAAGGCATTGGGGGCTTTTAAGTGCACACATACTACACTACAGCACTCTAACCACTTAGCCACTCACTGCCTAACTTTAAAGCGATACGGACACCAGAAATTAAACATTTTTTACATCTATCATAACACTGTCTTTATGTGCTATTTATAATTTTGCTATAAAAGTATTTCACTGAAGCTCTTACATTACCTACGTGATCCCCCATGTTCCTCTATGAGGGGGCTGCCATATTTGTGGCATTAGAACCCCTAAATGGCAGGTTGAGAAGGGACAATCAGGTTGCCAAAACAGGTTTAGGAACTTCAAGTTCCAATTACTTACAAAAGCAGCCCTATCAGAGAAAAAAAACTAGTGACCTATAGGTAACTTTTAATATACATTAATATACTGAAGAGTAAATTTTAGTGTCAGAATCACTTAAAAGACACAATAAGCTAAAAACATAAATTGTCCAAAGATTAACCAGTTGCCACCTTAGGGTCGCAAACATGAAAGGCCCTTGTCCTAACTAGTCCTCGATTGAGCCGAATTTATAGTTCGCCTCTTGCTGAGCTTATATTTTCATCACATTGAAATTCCCAGCTTGCCCCTCGCAGGAGAGTGATCAGAGACAGCCAGAGTAGGATTCTATGCTGGCACCGCCAACAACTTGGTTGGATAAGGACTAGGAATTTTTTTTCTCAGTTTATGCACACTCCTGCTCATATACAGACAATTTATAAAGATCATGTAGTGCTCAGCAGCTGCTGCACAGGGGCAGTAACATTCGTCTTTAAAGCAATTCTCAATTGGCCATTGTGCTGGCAGCCACTTCTTGCACCGACAGGTGCTAGCTGCTCTTATTGGGCATAAAAAAGACCTTGTGGGTTGATGGATGACAAACTCAGGGTGCAGTTATACTGACAATTTCTGTACCTGACTATTTTCCTTTGCATAGTTACAATTAGGGTTGCCACCTTTTCTGGAAAAAAATACAGACCTTCCTACATATTTAATTTTTTTCCCTATTAATAACATTGGGATCAACCATAATTTTTACCGTGGAGCGAAAACACTGGGGCTGGAAATACCCACGGATTGACTTTTTACGTGCGAATTTCAAGCATATCTATGTGAGTGCAATTTTCTCTTTTAAAATTATTTATTAAACTTTTTTTACACAATGTTGAGCACATGGATGGATGTCAACAACGCTTAAAAAGGGCAAAAACTATTTACAACGCAAACAATATTCTTAAACGTCTGTGAGTATAAAATTCTGTGCCACTTACAAAGTTTGGTTAAAGGGCAAATGAATCCCACAGGTGAAGGGAAAAAGACACTATACCCAATAATAATTAACCCAACTTCACTGCGGGTGTAACAAATAATTTAGAAATGCTACACTATATATTATCATTTTTCTGTCTATCCCGAGCTTATAGCGCTGGTTTATCTACACAAGTTTAACTGCTGTTTATCTGAAGGAGAACAGATTATTCGAACCGGCAAAGGGAATGAACCACAGTAATTTTGGATTTTTCCTATTTTTCATAATTTTTACCGGCCAGGCCAGTAAAATACCTGCCAGGTGGCAACACTAGTTACAGTATATTGTGTTTGGAGTAAGGAATGTAAAAGTTAGGTTTAGACTAATTCTCAGGGTTGTGCCAATGAACAATTAGGGAAATTCTGGTAATGTTCTGGTGTTAATCTTACTGCAGTGACACAAGAACAATACGAGAATGGTTCCCTTAACGGATCTTCACGTAATTTGGATCTTCATACCTTTAGTCTACTAGAAAATCGTGTAAACATTAAATAAACCCAATAGGCTCATTCTGCATCCAATAAGGATTAATTGTATCTTAGTTTGGATCAAGTACAAGGTACTGTTTTATTTTTGCAGAGAAAAAAAAAAAAAATTGTATTATTTGGATAAAATGGAGTCTATGGGAGCCTGCCTTTCTGTAATTCTGAGTTTTTTGGATAACGGGTTACCAGATAACGGATCCCATACCTGTGCTAACTATAGGGGTGAAAAATCATAACAATGACTGTACGCCATTCTATTGCTTGAGACGGTCAGAGGAAAAAGCAACGCTTTTTCCTCTGACAGGAATGTGCGAACTTAAAGACAGGAATGTGCGAACTTAATGAAAAGCAATGTTCTGAGCTCTCTTTACATTCTGTCTGTGCACAGGGATCAAAACTATCCCCACATGTTCCCTACCCACAACTACAGTATGAAAGGACTGAAGTAGCAACAGACACTGGAGGGGACACGAATAATTGTGTACAGGTTTTAAAGGAACAGTTCAGAGTAAAAATAAAAACTTGGTAAACAAATAGGCTGTGCAAAATAAAAAATGTTTCTAATATAGTTAGTTAGGCAAAAATGTAATGTATAAAGGCTGGAGTGACTGGATGTCTAACATAATAGCCACAACACTACTTCCTGCTTTTCAGCACATGGGACATAACTGTTCAGTGAGTTTGTAAATGATCCTTAGCATTCAGCTCAGATTCAAAAGCAACAGTTATGGCCCATGTGCCCCCCCCCCCAAGTCTCTGATTGGTTACTGCCTGGTAACCGATCAGTGGAAACCAAGAGAGCTGCAAAGGAGGAAGTAGTGTTCTGGCTATTATGTTAGACATCCAGTCACTCCAGCCTTTATACATTACATTTTTGCCTAACTATATTGAAAACATTTTTTATATTGGACAGCCAATCTATTTACCCAGTTTTTATTTTTATACCGAACAATCCCTTAAAGGATATGGCTGCTTATGGCACCTACTCAGCCACTGCATTGAGGATGCTGACGTTTTGCTTATGTGGAATCCTAGTGGAGTATTAATACCAAACTTAGAGCTTTCATGTCATAGCTGCAATGTTCTGACTATTTCATTTCCAAACATACAACGTGGCAGTGCATGCATAACAGCAGTAGACATATTTAACAAAAATGTGTGGGAAAATAGCATAGAGATCTTGGGTTTAAAAGTGCTCCGTAATCCCATAATTGGAGAATAATTTGGTGCTTTGCTGCAATCATAAATGACTTTTGGTGTCTTTTGTAAAGTGAGCCAGAGGTTGACTGTATGAACTGCACTGCAATATGTGCAGAAATCATTCTAAGGGCAGAGACAGACGAGAAGATTCGGGAAAATTCAGTCGCCCGGCGACAATTCGCCTCTTCTTCAGGCAACTAATCCCCCCAAACTGCCTCCCCGCCGGCTAGAATCTAAATCGCTGGCGGGATGGCACTCGGAGTGCTTCCTTTCCCAAAGTCGCCCTAGGTAGCCTCAAGAGGAAATTTGGGTGACTTCCGAAAACGAAGCAATCCGAGTGTCATCCTGCCGGCGATTTAGATTCTAGCCCCTCCCCACCCCTAATTTGCATACGCAAATTAGAATTTGGATTCGGTTCTGTATTTGGCCGAATCTTTCGCAAAGGATTCGGGGGTTCGGCCAAATCCAAAATAGTGGATTCGGTGCATCCCTAGAATTAACAGCCAGCTGGTGTCACCTGGGGTCACAAACTTATGCCCTTCCTTTCTCCACATTGTACTGGAACTGCCCTTTAATGTGTGCTATAGTTATATGCCTTCAGTTGGGTTGGATGGTGGCAGCATTGTAGAACTACAAATTATGACTTTATGGTTGATGCATTCACACAATCACAGCATTCACCTATAACTGAACAAAACTGGGACAGTTATAGGTGAATATAGGTTATAGGTGAAATGAGAAGGATCTAGGGGTCTTTGTAGATAACACGTTGTCTAATTCTGGGCAGTGTCATTCTGTGGCTACTAAAGCAAATAAAGTTCTGTCTTGTATAAAAAAGGGCATTAACTCAAGGGATGAAAACATAATTCTGCCTCTTTATAGGTCCCTGGTGAGGCCTCATCTGGAGTATGCAGTGCAGTTTTGGACTCCAGTCCTTAAGAGGGATATAAATGAGCTGGAGAGAGTGCAGAGACTAAGTGCAACTAAATTGGTTAGAGGGATGGAAGACTTTAATTATGAGGGTAGACTGTCAAGGTTGGGGTTGTTTTCTCTGGAAAAAAGGCACTTGCGAGGGGACATGATTACACTTTACAAGTGCATTAGAGGACATTATAGACAAATAACAGGGGACCTTTTTACCCATAAAGTGGATCACCGTACCAGAGGCCACCCCTTTAGACTAGAAGAAAAGAACTTTCATTTGAAGCAACGTAGGGGGTTCTTCACAGTCAGGACAGTGAGGTTGTGGAATGCACTGCCGGGTGATGTTGATTCAGTTAATGCCTTTAAGAATGGCTTGGATGATTTTTTGGACAGACATAATATCAAAGGTTATTGTGATACTAAGCTCTATAGTTAGTATAGATATGGGTATATAGAATTTAATTAAAAGTAGGGATGGGTTTATGTATGGATGCTGGGTTTTCATTTGGAGGGGTTGAACTTGATGGACTTTGTCTTTTTTCAACCCAATTTAACTATGTAACTATGTAAGAACCATAGCCCTGTGGGGAAACACACATCAAAATAAGACAATATCTCGGGTTTTAAATTTGAATTCCATTAGTAACGGAACACACTTCACAAAAAAATATCCACACTTCCAATCTCTTGGCAAAGTAATCAGCATGGAGCTGCCATCTCTCCATAAAAACATGTATAGATAAACCCCAGACAGTCTAAGAGACAGTATGGGCCCCAGGCATGGCCAGCTTCAAACTAACAAATCCTGCTGTGATATAAACAATTGATTAAATTATTATTATTATTTAAATAGGGGCTCATCCCACTTTCATATTAACTTTATTCTATAAAGACAGCTGGAATCTCAGCCATAAGGGTCATAGCAAATAACAATTTGTGCACTTGGAACTATGAAAATTGCTGCTGATGTGTGCTATCACCTTTAGGGTAATGGCAAACAGGACATTTCTGCTGCCCTAAACATCTTGTGTGGAAATTGACAAGCATGGGATCAGCCTGTTGGTTCACAAAGTGAATTTTTACAGATAAAAATACTAACTATAAATCCACGTGTGTGCGCTTACAGACTGGTCCCATTCTCGTCAGTGCACACACATGATGTGTAAGGCAGCAGAGAAAATGCCCTGCTAGCCATTAGTCTAAAGGTAATAAAAGATGCAGGAGGCAGCGAATAAGTTGATCCTTTGCCGACTTTGTTGAGGGAGACTTGACCATTAAAAGGCATACTGTCATGGGAAAAAATGTTTTTTATAAAACGCATTAGTTAATAGTGCTGCTCCAGCAGAATTGTGCACGGACGTCCATTTTTCAAAAGAGCAAACAGATTTGTTTATATTTAATTTTGAAATCTGACATTGGTCTAGACATATTGTCAGTTTCCCAGCTGCCCCAGTCATGTGACTTGTGCTCTGATAAACTTCAGTTGCTCTTTACTGCTGTACTGCAAGTTGGAGTGATATCACCCCCTCCCTTCCCCCCGCCCACCGCCCACCGCCTAACAACAGAACAATGGGAAGGTAACCAAATAGCAGCTCCCTAACACATGATAACAGCTCCCTGTTAGATCTAAAAACAACACTCAATAGTAAAATCCAGGTCCCACTGCGACACATTCAGTTACATTGAGTAGGAGAAATAGCAGTTTCATCCTAAAGTGCTGGCTCTTTCTGAAAGCACATGACCAGGCAAAATGACCTGAGATGGCTGCCTACACACCAATATTACAACTGAAAAAAAATACACTTGCTGGTTCAGGAATGAAATTTTATATTGAAGAGTGAATACATTTGCAGTGTAAACAGTGTAATTTAGAAATAAAACCTACATCATAAAAATCATGACAGAATCCTTTTAAATAAACTACCATAAGACAGCACATAAATTACTTACATTTTGTCCTAACTACTCGAGTAAGAAATTATAACAGCTTGTAGGCAAAATACATGGATTTTTGATGTCACTGTTCCTTTAAGTTTCACTAGGGGCATTTGAAAAAATCCTTACCAATGGTTCCGCCATCACAACTTCAATTTTCTTTTCTGCTTGTATTGCAAATTCAGCGAATAGGCTCTTGATGACATACTCGCCGGGTTTGACGTCGGGGTCTATGGTAATGTTTGACATGATGGCGCTTGGTTTTTCCCAGGTGCAGTTGTGGATGGGAGCAACCCGCTTCTTGTTTACACTGCTGGCTGGTGTGGAAGCTGTAGAAAGAACAGATCAGCCAATAAATGGTGTGCTTGGGACAGGAACAGAGGTATAATAAATGAAATAAGCCACAACTTAAGATGCTCACACAAGGTCTATACCCGTACCATTCTCAGACCAGTTGCCCAACCCACTTTTTTATTGTTCCGCTTGTTCAAGCCGAGTCTCTGTACTTTTGGACAACTGATAAAAATTCTCCATCAGGGCAGATAATTTGCCATCTAAAGGTGGCCATAGATGCAAAGATCCGCTCGTTTTGGCAACATCGCCAAACGAGCGGATCTTTCCCCAATATGCCATTAACAAACATGGCTATATCGGGTGTAATCTGATTGTTCGGCCGTATGCCGACATCTTTTGTCCGGCGGAGATCGGTCGATCGGTCAGGTTCTCCGGACAAAAGATGTCGGCACATGCCACACACGATCCGAAAATCAATAGGATCTGTGTGTCTATGGCCACCTTAACAGGATAGAAGAATTGAATTAAGCAGCCCTGACTAGTCATAGTCCAAATCATTCACTGCTCAAGCAAATCTAGGCACGTATGGCCAGCTTTACAGTTGGTGGTTAATATACTTAAAGGACAAGGAAAGGCAAAAAATAAAATCCCATTTTTACTTTCTTTAATGAAAAAGAAACCTATCTCCAATATACTTTAATTAAAAAATGTGTACAGTTTTTATAAGAAACCTGACTATGCAGTGACATTCTCCCTTCATTTACTGCTGTGGATAGGAATTGTCAGATGGTCCCTAACTGCTGAGCAGGGAAACAATCATACTTATGAACAGCAGGGGGAGCCCCCGCCTTACTTCCCAGCCATGCAGAACTCAAGCAGCTTTGTTTATGACGATCCCTAAGCAGCCCAGACCACACTGAGCATGTGCATAGTCTTAGTCTTGCAAAGATATTTAACAAAGTTACAAGATGACAGCCCCCTGTGGCCAACTTTGAAAGCATAAATCATTTGTTTGATTAGGCTTTGTGGTGCAGTACGTTCATGTTTATATTTAGTATACAAAATACAGCATTTCTAGCCTTATTCTATTTTAGACTTTCCTTGTCCTTTAAGAACGATTCTACAAGAAGGAGGGCATATATATGGGCTTACCAGTACTGTACTCCGTATTTTTCTGTTTTTACAGCATTTAATCTTAAACATTTAGCAGGAAACAAATATTTTTTTTGTGCTCAACTAAAAAGAGTCCCAATTAACAGCAGTTGTTACATAGCTTTTGCACCCATTTTCTGTACTGTGATTTCCTACAGTGGGAAAAAATTATCACTGCCAACCAGTCTTTTAAAATGGCAACAGTTATGTATGCAGTTGAATCTTAGCTCGTGTTGATTCTTTCCAAGTTATTGCATCCCCAGCATCAACTACAGAACTTTTATATGTAAATGGTAGCATTCATTTCTACTTATCAGGCCTGAAACAATGAAGGTATAAGGGTATTTTGTGGTCTTTAGCAGTGATTACGGCTACGGTTTCTTAGGAGAGAGAGAGAGACAGAGCAGCTGTTACTGGATAAGGGTAACAGGGATCAGATGACTTTCCAGTACATTTGTTTCTCTGAATATTTCACAAGGACAAACTTGGCATCTGCTGAGCTCTCACACTGGCTCAGCCGCAGGAAGATAATGCACTGAAATCTGAAATTACTTTGTCTCCAGATCAATAGCCGGAAATCTTTCAGTGATATGCATCATCAATGAATGCCCTGAAGTTTGTTAGTACGTCATACTGATAGGCACCATAAAACAGAGTTTATTGACCAGGCTTCCTTAAGAACATTTAGGTACAGAGAACATTCCCCCTTTAAATCAGCACAAATACTTAACGCTGAATGACTAATTAGAAATGACGTTAGATACATGCTGCAGACTGTACTTGTTTCTGAACAAGTAATTACCTAATAAGCGGACAGCCTAAGCCCAGACAATCTAAAGTAAAAGAATAGCTGAATATTACACCGAATGCTAAAAGGCCAAGAGAATTATAACTCCCTTGAGTGCTATGGGCATGGAAAGTGGCCATGTCACAAAATAGTCAATTAATGGACTGCAGTTTGCAGAATAAGCAGTGGTATTATGTTGAAAGGCATAGTCAGTAGATATATATATATTGAATATAAATTGATTTTGCATGAAATGCTCATCATAATGGCATAGAATGCTCTACACAGGACACCTAAATAATCTGCATGTTAAAGGTTATTTTATATGAAGAGGATAAAGCATGTCTGCTTTAAAGGAACAGTAACACCAAAAACTGAAAGTGTTTTAAAGTAATGAAAATATCATGTAGTGTTGCCCTGCACTGGTAAAACTGATGTGTCTGCTTCAGAAACACTACTATAGTTCATATAAACAAGCTGTTGTGTAGCAATTGCGGAAATTTAAAAAAGGCTATATGGCACAGGTTAAATAGTGGATAACAGATAACACCATTATGTTCTACAGAGTTTATCTGTTATCTGCTGTGTAACCTGAGCCTTTTCTCCTTTGAATGGCTGCCCCCATTGCTACACAGCAGCTTCTTTATATAAACTATAGTAGTGTTTCTGAAGCAAACACAGTTTTACCAGTGCAGGGCAACACTGCATTGTTTGTATTACTTAAAAAACAATTTTTTTGACTTTACTGTTCCTTTAAATGTAAGAATGTAATCTGCACACCCAACTTTGGCCTGTGTATAGATCTAACCATACTTCACTTTCAGGTAAGTTCCCACAGTACACACCACTGGTTGCTTTTAGCAGGACTCTGCTCCATTGGTAGACTTTCAAAAATGGTTGAATACTTGCTTTTTGTGTGAAACAAAACATGTCTTGTACAAGAGCGCGCCGTACGGTTGTTTAAAGGAAAAGTGACACCAAAAAAAAAGTAATGAAAATATCATGTACTATTGCCCTGCACTGGTAAAACTGATGTGTTTGCTTCAGAAACACTACTATAGTTCATATAAACAAGCTGCTGTGTAGCAATGGCGGAAATTGAAAAAAGGCTATATGGCACAGGTTAAATAGTGGATAACAGATAACAACATTATGTTCTACAGAGCTTATCTGCTGTGTAACTTGAGCCTTTTCTCTTTTGAATGGCTGCCCCATGGCTACACAGCAGCTTATTTATATAACAATATTAGTGTTTCTGAAGCAAATACAGCCGTTTTACTAGTGCAGGGCAACACTACATTACATTTTGATTACTTTAAAACAAATTTAATTTTTTGATGTTACTGGTCCTTTAACTCAGCTAGCAGAAATGAGCAGTTCATATCATGTTTTCCACATCCATAACTCGTCAGTGTAAGGTCCCTTTAAGTCACTGTAATGAAAATCCTTAAATAGGAAGGGAGCCAACCCTCTTGTCCTGACTATTGTTACGGTGCTAACAAAACAAAAAAAGTCCAGATAGAAGAACGGTCAGATTCAAAGCAAAACTGCTACGCCGACACTTTCTGGGAAAGGCAGAAAGGTACATGAAAGTGGGAAATTCTTGCTGAGAATATCTGAGAGGGCTTCCAAAGAAAATATTTTGACAAAGACAATTGCCCTTGAGTTCAAATCATGAATCATGCAGAATCTTCTGTGCAGAATTCCTATTTATAGGCAACACTGGCAGCCAAATTACACCAGCACGGGAGGATGTTTGTTATATTTACAATCCTATTCCCTCCGAAAACATGGACCATTCCCTACTATGTTGCACATCTTCTAGAACTCAATTAACCTATGGTAACAGCAAAACTTGGTTTCTTGTGTAAATCAATTACAGTGTTATTCAAATTATATAAGGAGACCAGATGCTGTGCATAGGACAATGCCCAAAAGGTTAGGCCTGCTAGGTTGGCTGCGTCACCTGATGTGGCCTTAAAGGAATATTATCAAAAAATTTAAGTGTTTTAAAGGAATGACTATATAATATACTGTTGCCTTGTATTGGTAAAACTGGTGTGTTTGTTTCAGAAACACAAATATAGTTTATATAAACAAGCTGTTCTGTAGCCAAGGGGGCAGCCATTCAAGCCCAGGATACAGAGATAACAGATAAGAATCCATTGCATGTAACAGAGCTTATCTGTTATCTGCTGTGTATCCTGTGCCTTTTATCCTTTTTCAGCTTTGAATGGCTGCCCCCATAGCTACACAGTAGCTTGTTTATATAAGCAATAGTTGTGTTTCTGAAGCAAACACATCGGTTTTACCAGTGCAGCACAACAGTACATTATATTTTCATTAGTTAGCCTACTGTCTCCAGTGAGTGTGTGGGAACTGGGTCAATAGGATAAGACAGGGGATATGATGTCCCAGCAGGCGCACTGTATTCAGTTGACTTTGAACAATTACTCTGAATATTCTAATTAGCGATTATACTCTCCCTTCTTTTGTCTTGCTTTTTAGAGAAACTGTGTACCACCCACTATAAAAACAGAGAGACTTGAACTCCCAGAGTGGGGTTGCTTTACACAGTGAGCCTAAGGGGTAGAGAACTCTGGTCCCAGCAAGGCCACAGACTATAATGTATTCTTTTCAGTGTGTGGAATCAGGTAGGTGTGTGTATAGGCTTATTGTCTCCCTAATATGGTTTGGAAGACTATTGCACAGGTCATGCATAATGCACTCAAATGTATCTAAAAAGATCCCTCAGCATGAGCAGTGACAACCTCAGGCTCCTCACAATGCTCATGTTATACCTACTGCATGATAATAAAGGAGCCATTGCAGTAGCTATATATAGCCAGCAAAGTCTTCCAGCAAGGTTCCACAGCAGGGAGGGAATGTAGCAGAGGGTTTGAGTTGTCATTTTGTGGATCAACAACAGACTGCTCTGATACAGAGTGAATTTTCAAAGTCAAGTTTTCTGGTGGACACTAGGAGGCCCCGTCTAACGCTGGTTCGTTGTTTTCCTACAGCCATAAATATGAGAGTCCTGCTGGAGTGCCCAATACTTTACTAATGCGAGGTCTACTTTTAGTGATGATGTCCCATTATGATCTACATCCATAAAAGCATTGTTAGCATTCTGTTCCATGGAAAATATTATTTAAACAATGATTTGTAAGAGGAGGGTGATTTAGACAAGCTTTTTGTTGACAGTGTCTTGAGATCTACTGATCACCAACTAAAGGTCTACTGATAGATCCCGATCTATATTTTGGTCACCCCAATGCTACATTAACAAATAACATATTTGTCTCAGTTTTCTGAAATTCCTGATCAGAGCTAGAATAGTAAATGCTGAATCAAAGAAACTTGGGTTTCATTCCCATGCCACCACCTTGTGACCTTGAGCAATGTCTTTAATGCCTGCAGCCTCAAGCATCAAAATCCGATAGCAATCTGTATGAGACTGCAGAGTCCCTTGAAACTTGCAGCACACGGCAAATGAGAGTCTGCGAATAGGGAATAAAGAGATTCACAATGAGAAAGAAATCCAAAAGTAACTCAAATTTCTATGGTATGAAAGCACAGGGATCAAAATACAAGGGGAGCATAGTAGACAAGGTGGGCCTAAGAATTAATTTAGTTCTTCTGCAACCATGGTCCTGCTCTTATCAGGGACAGATTGGGGAACATCAGAAAATGTGCTATATACTCATAAATAAGGGGGGGAATTCTCAAGTTTTCGGTATGGAGACCTCTGACAGACCCATCTGATCAAGAATTGGGCAGATGTCAGTTTTGATTTTGTAGTCAGATCTGAGACCACATTGACTAGTTGATGTTGTCCTCACTCAGATGGCTCGAATTCCCGCCATTTGAATCCCATCATTTAACCCTAGTGCCAATGATGGATTAAAGCCGGATATTGTCAACCTTAGATGGGTATATTGGGGGAAAGATTTGCTCGTTTGGAGAGCTGCAACAAACACTGCAGATCTAACTCTTGTATAAAGTCAGACAAGCAGTGAGCGAGAACGTTGCTGAACACTCAATAAGATGTCCCTAATTTGTGGTTGCTCCTAATTTTAACTCTCTGAACCTGCAAGATGAAAGCAACTATCTATGCCTGGCCATATATATTGGATAACTTCAATGATATCCAACCATGAATCCAAGGGCTATATAGTCAAGATACTGAATGAAGTGGCAATCCAGGCCAATGGCCACTGGCACGCAGACCCAGATTTGTGAGTAGGCCCCAAAGGCGGCAAACTGGGCGTAGCATGCAGGCTGTCATCTTAATTTTCTTTGAAAGCGACAAAGATAAAAGAGAATTTCACTGTGGGCCTGTGGTGCTAGAGCAATAAATATCTTGCTACATCTCCTCTGTACTCCACCCATCCAGCTTACAGTGTTATAAATAAAGAATGATGGGGACTGCTCTGCTCACAGTATTTGTTCGGTTTCCAGCACATTCTTTGGAGAAAGTACAGCTGCTATATGTACCTTTCCGAGTGGATCAAAGTCACATTCTCCCCTGTTATTCCCCATTGTTTATCCCATCTTGATAATTACCTACATTTAAAGTATATTCCAAGTGGAAAACAATACAGCGTTGGAAAGGTTTCCTTTCACACCACAGGGGCACTTGATCACAGATTTCCCACATAGCAGAGCACAATGTTAGGCCATGAAATAAGAACAAACAAACAATGCATTGTTTTAAGGGAATAATATGCCGTGTGTTCCATGTGTTTGTTTGCCATTGTGTGTGCACACTGCAAGATTTCATTCAATAGAAATGTAGCACTTTTAAACCTGCCAATGTACTGCCCATGATTATTCAATGTTAAAAGCTAACAATACAGCAAATAACAATATAATATAGGGGGGGGGTCCTCAATTCTTATAATACAACAGCTTTCAACAGTCAGAAGATATCAGCAAAAAACAAATATGTATTACTAATATTTCAATAAGCTGTTAAATCAGCCAATTTATGGGTAAAAAATACAAGCCCATCTTTACCACAAAAAAAAGAGGGCCTGGGATAGAGTTCTGTAAGTGGGTCAGGTACCCGCGGAATGACTGGGGGCAGCTGGGAAATTGACAAAATGTCTAGCCCCATGTCAGATTTTAAAATTTAATATAAAAAAATCTGTTTGCTCTTTTGAGAAATGGATTTCAGTGCAGAATTCTGCTGGAGCAGCACTATTAACTGATTCATTTTGAAAAAAAAACATTTTTTCCCATGACAGTATCCCTTTAAGCAAAATGAGAAACTCTTTAGCATGGTAAAGTATTTTAGGGCTGGTTCTGCTTTAAATAGCATGGTGTAGTGTGCAGCTTCAGGAAGAGCAGTTGCATAACATCCTATGTTTCAGCATTCCCCATTATTAGAATCAATTACATTTGTGTACAGTGTCTGTTAAACCCACATTTGGTGCAAAACCGCACGTGTGTTACTGCAGGCACTGCCAAATGGGTCCGACCCGAAATTGTAGGGTACAACTCTCAGTCTTAGACTGTTGGTAGCTGTAGTCAGAGAACATCTAGAGGGCACATAGTCTCTACAAAAGCTAATAACTATGAACAGATCTATGCATAGAAGCATCTTCATGTATAGAGTGGCCACAATTTTTTCACTCTTAAAAGAGAGGGACGTTTTAAATTCAACTTCGAGTAAGAGGACATATTATTTTGTGCAAAACATGTAAATATGCCATTACGTATTGGGTAGAAGCTGCCCTGTTTGCTTTTGAAGAGGTGAGTGTGGACATTTGCCATAGATCGATGGAAACAAATATCCTGGCGCTTCTCAATAAATAATGTAGAGTTTACACTGCAATGTCAAGTGAAGGTCGCAATAAATAGGGCAACTCCTAATCACACATAGGAATGTAAATATTCCGGAAAGGAACATTTTGTGTGCAAAACACTTTCTATAGTTGTGAGTAACTGCCTTACAAATAAATAAACCCTCCTTACAAACAGAGTATCTTTCAGAAGTAGATCCATTTATTTTTTATGTATTTTTCAAATTGCCAATATTCCAATTAGTTCTAATGTATTAGGCTGTTGGAGTATGCGGCTCTTTTCAGAGAACTCAAATATACCCGATATCACACCTTAAAGGAGAAGGAAAGGCTAAAATTAAGTAAGCTTTATCAGAAAGGTCTATATAAATACACCAGTAAACCCTCAAAGTACTCATGGGCTTCTGTATCAGACTTCCTGTTTTCAGCATAAATCTCCAGGGCAGGGCATGAGCATGCTCAGTTTGCTCCTCTCCCCCTCCCTCCTCCCATCCCTGCTGTAATCTGAGCCCAGAGCTATAAGTGAGCAGGGAGAGACTCAGGCAGGCAGTGATGTCACAACAAGCTAATATGGCTGCTTCTATCCTAAACAAACAGAGACAGTATCTAGAGAGTTTTACTCAGGTATGGTAAAGCATTTTGCAGAATAAATATAGCGTTCTAGCTTGCACTATTGTGGCTATCTGTTGGCAATAAACCGTCTTGGAGCTTTCTTTCTCCTTTAACATCTTCAATCATTGACATAAATTGTAAATGCCTAAGAAAGGTCCAGTACGGACACATTTTGGGTGAAATCTCCCAAATATTATTTATCTGTTAATAACATAACAGAAGACATAATAGTCCGTTACCATGATTGCACTGGTGATAATTCCACCTGCTATAGTGAAAGTGAAAATATGGCTCAGCGTTATTGTGCCATGTAATTACAAACCAGGAGCTGAAAAGCAACCCGCGTTTCCAAGATATGCTTACTTGCTGTCTGACAAATTCATGGAGCATATTCCAGGCTGTTTAATTGAGGAAGAGACATTACGTGGAAAATTTAAAAGCTTTTATTTTGCCAAAAGGTCATTACTACAGAATGCTTTTTACAGTAATTTCTTAGGTACTACAAACCTCAAAAACGAACCATAACAAAAAGCAATCTCCAGCCAAACAAGAGGCGGAAGTTCCATTTTTATTACACAGTCTAGCTCCCAATGGGTCCCTTTTTAATGGCATCATTGATTCATTCTAAGCAGGTCAAGGATTAAACTGGACGGCTGAAAATTCAGCTGATCTCACGCTCATAACTTACACTGGAGTTAATGGGGCAATCATCCGGCAATTGTTACCCTATACAAAATGCATTACTTATGGTTATCTCCTCCAAGGACCCCTGCAATGCTGGCGGACCATAATGGATAGCAATGCCCTTTATTTCCTACATTAAAACTGGCAGTATGGACTTTTATTGTATTTAAAGGGGACCCGTCACCCAAAAAAATTATTTAAAATCCTATTTTATCACATTAGTCAAGCAAAATGAATTTTAATTACACTGTATAAATTATTTGAATCTTCTTTCCTTCAGTCTGGGAAGGAGCCATTTTGTGGACACTGTTATTAAGGCAAGCCTTGCATCGTCTAAGAATCTTGTTTGTGCACCAGAATGGGGGACCTGGTGTCCATCCCCATGTACTGGCTACACAATTAAATGGTGAAAAGAACGGGGGAATGTGGGGAGAGCAGTGACATCTTGTAAGTGCTGAATGGAAAGTGAAAGTAATTGTCAGCCCCGCCTCTATGGCCTATGGGCCAAATTTATTATGGGTCGAATTGAAAATTCAATTCAATTTTTAGATTTTTTTATGATCAAAACTCTCATATTCAAATTGTGAATCATCCAAATGATTCGAGTTTTAATTTGAATTAGAATTTCGAGATTTATTATTAGGGATGCACAGAATCCACTATTTTGGATTCGGCCAAACCCCCGAATCCGTCACGAAAGATTCGGCCGAATACCGACCGAATCCGAATTTGCATATGCAAATTAGGGGTGGGAAGGGGAAACATTTTTACTTCCTTGTGTTGTGACAAAAACTCACGATTTCCCTCCCCGACGCTAATTTGCATATGCAAATTAGGATTCGGATTGGCCAGGAAGAAGGATTCAGACGAATCCGAATCCTGCTGAAAAAGGCCGAATACTGGACGAATCCCGAACCGAATCCTGGATTCGGTGCATCCCTACTTATTATACTTTGTTAATGGGAGAGGTCCAGGGAGCAATTTGGACATGTTTTTGGCCATCCGGACATTCAAGCTTTTTTCGGAGAAAGAATTCGAATCGAGTTTAGTTGAATTAAATTCGAGTTTTCAAGTTGGTAAAATCTGTCAGACTTTTAGAAACTCTATGTTGTTTTTTTTTTCTAAATAACCCCCCAGTAGAATTTCGAGCATATTCCAATTTAATAGTTTAAAAAAAAAAAAATCAACCTTTAATAAATGTGCCTCCCCGTGTCAGGAGATGTCAGATACGGAGATTAAAGGGAACTCACTCTCAACCTGTGCTGCTGTAACATGAAAACAAGATATGCCAGAGGCCATGGATTTTTAAATAAAAATTGCAGCTGGTCTTACTGAGGGCACTTTTTATTTTGCAGAATAAACGTCCGGTTTCCCCTCCTGGATCCTTCCTACTATGTAATGGTTTAAATCACAGACTGAAAGACTTTTAGTAATAACCTAAATATAAAGATACACAATAATAAAAATTGAGGCTCCGAATCATTGCACATTGTGACTGTGCCAGTTACTGAACAGAAAACAAGACAGCAGTTGAGATGCCAGGCTGACGGGGGCACTGGGGAAGTAGAGAAAAACAAAAGCTTCCACACCCATTTAATTTGTCAGAATGCCAAAATATGGCCACAAAAGAGGAATAAACAATATCTGCAGCTCAAAATACAAGTAAATGAGCATTCGGCAGATGCCGCAAGAGCTTGTAGAGCAACAGATTGGTTTATTTATTGCACTGATCGCATTTATCTGCTCATTGACATGTTAATGGATACTGTGCATGCAATGGCATACCCGTGTGTTGTAGCCATCCCAGACAATGAAGTGTTATGTTTGGCAACTGGCACAATCAGGCTCGTTATATCCTGAAACATTTCCTTATTAGTCTCCTCAACAAATCTCCATAATGACCATTTTTAATGACTCCCTGGGCAAAGATTTGTAAAATTTTGAATAGGTTTCCTGTAATGAACAATTTAAGAATGAAACACACAAAAGTCAGCCAATCAGATAAAAGCTCTTGTAATAACCTGCGCCTGAATTCAATTAGGGAAAAAGTTATTTGTTTCATATATATATCACTTGCGTTCCCATAACTACGCCGCTGCGCTGCCAGTTTCTCAAATCAGCCGACGTCAATCCATGAGCACAAAAAAGCTACTTTTGAGGGAAGAGCCTTACAAACCCATTGTATCAACAAAATAAATTAAGGAATTGCAAAAACTGTTTTCCGGCACATTATATTATAGAACAAGGGGTTGTTTTGCTCTCAGAGAGTGTTAACTGCTTAGGGCATCAGCATAGGCAGGACCTGATAGGGAACTGAAGCCTGGCTTTGCTTGTTTGACTGCAGGGCTGTGATTGGCTGTCCCCCTCCAACTGTGCTTCTGGCAAGGACCGATAGGACACGCCCACCCCTCATTTAAAACACAGACAGGGACCTGAGAACATCTATAGGGAGCTCCAATAAAGTGACTATTTTTAAAGATAATAATTTTTAGCACCATGTAAAAGCAACACCATATATTACTTATAATTGCCTACAAAATTCCTGTTTTTTCATGTATCCTATATGTGTCCTTAAAATAGGTAAAAAAAAAAAAAAAGTATCTAAACATATGTAACAGTCCAACAACATATGCACCTCTCACCACTTCTTTACTGGTACAAACAAGCTAAGAGGAATGAGGTGAAATGTAAAGTACATGGCTAGGGCGTGTTCCCAAAGCATTGTTCCTCTCAGCCTACTATGCAAAGTAGAACTGATATTCATTTGAACTATCAGGGCTTTGTTGTTATTAGTTTTTATTTTTTTTTATGGTATGCATAGCAGTTAGCAAAGCCCTTTTTGCATTATAATATCCCAGTGTCACCATGCAAATAGAATAACAGAAGCAGCTAAGGTACCGGACTGTTTATCCAGAATGCTTGCAACCTGGGGGTTTCCGGATGAGGGATCTTTCCATAATTTGGATCTTTATACCTTAAGCCTACTAGAAATTCATGCAAACATTAAATAAACCGAATAGGCTGGTTTTTGTTCTAATGAGTATTAATTATCTCTTAGTTTGGATCAAGTACAAGGTACTGTTTTATTATTACAGAGAAAATATATTTATTTTGTTTAGATTTTTTTTTTAAAGGATAAGCACGTCTAATGTACCATTTTCAAAACATTTACAGGTATGGGACCTGTTATCCAAAATTCTCGGGACCTGGGGTTTTCCAGTTAACAGATCTTTTCCTAATTCTGATCTCCATACATTAAAAGGGTTGTTCACCTTCAAATTAACTTTAAGTATGACGTAGAGAGTGCTGGTCTGAGACAATTTGCAATTGGTTTTTAATTTTTTGTTATTTGCGGTTTTTGAGTTATTCAGCAGCTCTCCAGTTTGCAATTTCAGCAATCGGGTTGCTCGGGTTCAAATTACCCTAGCAACCGTGCACTGATTTGGATAAGAGACTGGAATATAAATAGGAGGGGACCTGAATAAAAAGAAAAGTAATAAAACGTAGCAATAACAATAAATGTATAGCTTTACAAAGCATTTGTTTTTAGATGGGGTCAGTGACCCCCATTTGAAAGCCGAGAAGAATCCAAATAAATAGGCAAATAACTAAAAAATGATAAAAAAAATAATGAAGACCAATTGAAAAGTTGCTTAGAATTGGTCATTCTATAACACGCTAAGGGGCAGATTTATCAAGGGTCGAATATCGAAGTGTAAAATACTTCAAAATTTGACCATCGAATTAAGGAAGGAAAAAAACACACACTCTGTTTTTATAGGAAACTATAGCACACAAAATACTAAACAGTAACAATTAGTCAAAACATGTATTTCAGGTCTAATGAGACCAGAACTGAAATAGAAGATTAATTCACAGTATTCTTTTGAGCACTTATGCTATTTTAAATAAAGGACAAGTAAAGTACAATTCACTAGAGAATACCAACTTGTTAGGCACCTCCCAGTAAATATAATCACTAACCAGGACCGGCACATGCAAAGTATAACAAAACATCTGCCTTTACTATACTGAAAATGCACCTGCTAATGACAAGATTCTGGACAGCCGTTTGACCATAGGGTTAACAATCTATGAGTTGGCTTCTCCAATAGACTTTGCACAGTTCTCTCCATGAGTGCTTTAGATTTTGAAGCTGTGGTGATAGCAGGAACAGTTGCTTTGCTACACCTCTGTGCAGCTTTCAAAGTCCCTTTCTTAGTCGGCGTAGCATGGAGGGAACTGGGCAGAATGGGGCCTACTGAAGACGCAGGATGGCTGGTCCATAAACGAGAAGCTTGGTATCACCAACCAAAAGCTGCTAATATGGTATATTATTTACATAGCATAGTATCTATCTAGTATGTAACTAGAGGACTCCCTGTATTTGTTTTGTTGTATGCTATAACATCCATGGAACAAAAAAAAGTCATGGATTGTCCTCGGCCCAGCTCTGGGCATCGGCCCGGCGGTTGGGGACCCCTGATCTACATGGTGGGCCAGATTGGCCAGATACTAGATATCAGTTGGGCAGGTAGACAGTGCCACACATGTTATTTTAAATTATTGACTTGGTCTAAGTGGGCAGAGCGGGACCCTCTTATGAGCCATGACCGTAACTATAGAGGAAGCAGACCATGGCGGCTGCCGGGGGGCCCAAGAGGTATAGGGGCCCCAGCAGACCCTAAATCATATACAATATAAATAAATATTGGTAAAACAGGTTAACCTCTAGATATTTTGTGGGCCTGAATAATCATTTGCTATGGGGCTAAGAAATATATAACTACGCCACTGCTATGAGCATACAGATCTTAAAACTATGTAGCTTTTGCCACTGATTTGATTGAAGGGTTTCAGATGCCTGGACAAACAAATCTGATCCTCCCTTCTTCATTGCTTTGTGATGGCTCAGCTTACATAGAATGCTGTATCGGTTTAAGGCTTAATGTTGGTTTAAATTTCTAAGATCTGATACTACAGACACTGCAGATGCAAAGTAAAGAGTAGCTGGAAGGATCAAGCAGCTGTTCGGTAACTGGATCTTATTAGAGGAAGCCCGATTTATCTCCTTGGGAAATTAAAGTAAGAGGGATTTCTGCTGGAAGAATTAATGCAATTAAAATGGCTGTGACCAGTGGTATATTAGCTTTATAAAAGCTTTACTTCTTAAGTAGAACTATGTGGTGGGGTAGACAGCTGTTCCACAAAATCTTGCCATGCAGCTACATCTGACAGTCAGTGTATTTGAATGAGAAACGTTATATGCACTGGCAGATATTTTTTATAGTTTTATACCAATCACTAGTGCAAAGTTGCACCACTGCAGTAACCCTTAGCAACCAGTAAGTCTAATTATGCGAATATGCAATGAATACAGGAATAACACCAGCAGATCTCAGCAGGAGGCCATTAGAAGCCTATAAGGAGCAGAATGAGAAGAGGAAGATGTTATGAACCCTGAAGCCAAAACAGGATCAATGTGTGACATTTTCAGGAGCATGTGACATAGTAGTACACCTGTCAACAGAAGTCATGGCTGACACTACAAATAGCAGCTCACGAATGCTCCTTGATGGATGAGGCAATAGCAAAGAGTACACACATGCCTTCATTAATGCTATGCTATGATCCAGTAGAATGTAAATTGCCGGCGGGATGGCACTCTGATTGCTTCGGCTTTCCGAAGTCGCCGGAGTTTCCTTGTGAGGCAACTTCAGGCCACTTCGGAAAACGAAGCATTCAGAGTCCCGTCGAACCGGTGATTTACATACTAGCCGGCAGCATTTAAGGGAGATTAGTCGCCCATAGAATAGGCAATATGATGCTAGGTGACTAATATCGCCCAGTTGCCTCGTGTGCCACCACCCTTAAACAGATGTATGCATGCAAAATTGAGGCAACTTCAGGCAATTTAGGAAACCAAATCGTTTAGAGTGTTTCAGGGCAATTCGGGGAGATTAGTCACCCAAAGAAGAATCGATTTGTCGCGGGGGACTAATCTCCTGAAATAGCAGCGTGAGTCTCTGCCCTAAGGGCTAGTCCACACAGGGAGATAGCCACGCGTTTGCGGTCGCGGCGACAAAGCGCCGCGCCAGTCGCCGCGACCGGCGCAGGCGACAGTTTTGTATGGGCGCCTATGTAAAAACGCCTGTGCTAACCACACGAGGCGATGCGCTTTTCAACAGTCGCCTGAAAATGCCTCGCCAGGCTTTTTCAGGCGACTGTTGAAAAGCGCATCGCCTCGTGTGGTTAGCACAGGCGTTTTTACATAGGCGCCCATACAAAACTGTCGCCTGCGCCGGTCGCGGCGACTGGCGCGGCGCTTTGTCGCCGCGACCGCAAACGCGTGGCTATCTCCCCGTGTGGAATAGCCCTAAGAGGAAGTCCTTGCTACAAAATCAGATTAGGTTCATTCTATTATACAACCAGGTCCATTGTAGTGGAATCAGTCCAACCTGCAGCCCCTTATCCGTGACTTAAGAGTTATTGTAACATCGGCACCCAACACCAGAACAAATGCCAAGCACCCTGGTCTCGGCTCGCACTTCACCTGTAGTGTGACCGCCTTTGGCCTCGGGTGGAGCCCTCAGCTACTTGGATGCCACCAGGACTTAAACGAGAGGTGCAAGCCTATAGGTTCTGGATTGGCAGAGGGGCATGACTGTAAAGCAAAGTCTTTGGGCAGAAGGTCATAGTACAAGGCAATAGAGTAGTCAGATCCGGTTGAGGCAGGCAGAGAATAAATGTAGTCAGGCAGGCAAGGGTCAAACCAGGAAGTCAATCAGAAGAGGTAGTCGGTATTCAGGCAAGGGTCAGGATCCAGAGGTCAGAATAGTCAAAAGCCAGGCAGGGGTCACAACAGGAATTAAACAGGTTCAAAACAGGAATAGCAAAAGCTCAGGAAGCACCAGGAACAAACTCCTATCACGGGCAATGAGAAACAGTAGGAATGTCCCTTTTATTATTTTAAATTCCGCGCCATTGCGCGCGGATGTCATCACGCCAGTGCGCATGCGCTAAGAAGGAGCCGGCACAGGAGAAGAGGAGCATCCCCGCCGCACCACTAGACCACCAGGGTTAGTGTTTTTGATTACAGTCATGCCACATCAGCTGGTTTCAGTCCAACATATTTAAAGGGGGAACTCCACACAAACATAACTTCAGCTTTTTGAAAAGTAAACATTATTTCGGGCAACTGTGCAATATATATCAAAAAATATTAAATATTAATATTAATATTAAATATTAAAAAATATGCAGACTTTTCATTATTTTTAACGGTTTGGAACAGTTCCCTAAACCTAGTCCCCTGCTCTCCTGCTGATCAGTCTGACTACTTTGCTGAGCTGGCTGACTACTGTTACTTTGTATCAACAGCCATCTGTCCTCAGTCTGCATCCTCCAAACCCCACAATTCCCTGCACATGTGATTTCAATAAGGAACAGAACATCCCAGTGCAATGCATTGTGGGTTATGTAGTTCCTGCATGCTGTCTGTAAGTTGTGGAGAAGTTGTTACAATTTGTAACATCAGTGTTTAGTCCCTTCTTCCCTGCCAGAGTTTCAAATAATGCAGAAAGAGAAGAACTGTTAAACAGCTGGATTTCAGCATAAAAAATGGAATTTATTCATACTTTTTGAAGAAACAGGTAACTGTGATGGATATATTAGGGGTTTCTGTGTTATGTGGGCCTCTTTATCAAATTTTGGTTTGGAAGCTGGAGTTCCCCTTTAAGGAATGAAGAAAGGTCCAAAGCCTCCAAGCCAACTTCCATTGAGTTTAATGGAAACCAAGAGACACTGATGGAATCAAGAGAGGTGATTGGAATCTCTCTACTACTGTATATGTCTCTGGGTGAAGAACTGACTTTGCCAGTGACGTCATGTGGCTTCCAATAAAGTCTATGGCAATGCCAGTAGCTGAAATATGTCAAAAAATTGAGTTTATGTGTTGTGAGACATCGCTAGCAGTTTAAATAGCCTCTCCAGCATTCGTTCAGATGTCTGTGTACCTGCTGTATAGATCGGCTGTTGGGAAATAGTTCATAATAAATGGCTTTAACATATAAAAATGTTAATGTTAAGTCAACAAAGGTACATTTTAAAAGAAGAAAGCAATTTTCAAGTCAAAATGCTGTCATTTATTCACACACTCATGCCCGCCCACTGTTTTCTATTGAGTTACCAAAGCATTTTCACATATAAAGCAATAAAAAGCATCACAACTACCCTGCCAGTGTTACAGAATGGATTATCAACTGGTGTGGGGAGGGGGAATATGTGGCCCTCCAAGTGATTGTTATGGTCTGTGTCCTGCTCAACAGCTGCAGAGAACAACATATTTACCATAACTCATGCAGTCAGCACAGAAGTATTCTACAAGGAAATACAAGGAAATCCAGTAAACAGATTAGTGATGTAGGGTGGAACTGTATAGTTACCCAAAATAGGAAACTGCCCCTAGGGGGTTGGGACACATGTAGCGAATGAGTAGGTCCAGAGAAAAAAGGCCAGTTTGGGTGATATTTTCTGTTATGTTTCATTGCTATCCTAGATATTTATGGAAACCCAGTCTAAGAGCAATGACACACGGGGAGATTTGTTGCCAGTGCTAAAAATGTGCAACAAATCTCCCAAAAAATGACTTGTCCTAAAATTGTAATCTGTCCAATTAATTAAATTACATTACTTGCAGCGATTTAGCTTAATAATGGGAGAATGCAAAAGAAGGCACAAGTAATGTAATTTACTTGAGACAATTACTATATAGTCAAGAATTTTATTGGCAACAAATCTCCTTTCATGTCATTACTCTGAAGCCCAACACCTTGAGGTGGGCAATATCGGGCTGATCCCATAATTTGGCCCTAAAAGTGACCAGATCAGATCTTAATTGCCACCAATGCAGGCCGTCGGGGGAGAGGATTCCATCAAATTGTCAACACAGTCTTTTCCCGAGTTGGAAAATCAACCTGCCTGATGGAGATCTGGCCAATTTTGGCAGCTGGGACACAAAGAACAGGAATTTCTTGTGTGTGTGCATAGGAAATGCATAGGATGCACACATCTTTTAGACAGATGCTCACAAAACACATTTTTGTGTACTGGACCTAAATAAAGGCAGAGGCAATAAATAAAATAATACCATTTCCCCTTTGTTAGCAACATACGCCTATGCTATATGCATAATTGTAACTAATCCTTTCCGTTGAACAAATCACACAATTATTACAAGACAGAAACCGTGGGCCAGAAAGGGATATTTATATCCCCAACACACAAATTCCGGGCAGTGAGTCAGTGGTGTACAGACCGAGTACCCATGCCTGTGTTTTTCCACTGTTAGTTGGATAAACATTAGCGACATTTTTTGGCATTTACTTCTGACAACTAATGCCAGAGAGCTGTCTGTGATATACAACACACAACATAGGGCTGTTTTGAGGTGACGCGTGGCTGTGTTGCCAACAATTTACTACCACTTACACAAACACTCACTTATAAAACATAGTTGTTTATTCACTGGGGTATTCAAAAAAGACAGGGGGGAGAGCAAGGAGATACGGACTCCCTTCTGTCTACTGACAAATCAAATCAATAAGGTGCCACACTTACACTAAATCGCCTTTTGCAGCGTCGGGTGCACAGCTGTGTTCCTCTCTGCCCAAGGAAAAGTTCCACTGTAAAGCAATAATTCCAGCAGCACTCCGATATGTGAATCAAAGATTATTTATTCATGCCATTAGCAGAGCTAATGGCATGAATAAATAATCTTTGATTCACATATCGGAGTGCTGCTGGAATTATTGCTTTACAGTGGACCCTTCTGTCTACTGAAAGACCATTCTAGCAGCAAGGTTCTACACAAAATGTAGGAACGTGGGTAGATCAAAGATGCCAATATTGGTTGCTAGTTAGACTGAGAAGCAATCATTGTCTTATTCCACCCCACCTTCCCCATTACACAAAACAACAACTGAAAGCAGCATATTTTATGCCATATTTGCCGCTGTTTAAGTGATAGTAACAAGGGAATCCAAGCTAATTTCAAATATTCCTGCCCAGACTACAGTATGGAACCAAGTTATATTCCAAACAAGCACCTTTTGTAGGCGGCCACACATGAAGCTCAGCCTTTATGGGAAATTAAAACTGAAATAAGAGTTGTTGCTTTGCAAATCTATTGTATACCCAGGGACGGATTTACATAGTGGCGCCCATAGGCCCACTGCCGTCCGTCGCCCCTATCCCCTCCAGGGGGCCAGAAGCAATGGGGATTGGTGCATGGGAAATTTAAAAAATTATTGTATCTCCAGCGCATCCCCAGTGTTTTTGAACCAATGTGGGTGTGGTTGAGCAGCATGCCGCCCCCCTAAAATCCTGCCGGCCTAGGACTGGGCCTAGATGGCCTTTCCACAAATCTGGGCCTGTGTATACCAGCCCTTCCTCTGAAATACAAAATTAACATTTACATGACATTTGGTAGTTTAAGGGCAGTATTGATAAAGCAGGTTTTCTGGGTACAGTGTTGCATTAATTCATGGATAATCTCGTTTGCCCCAACAACTAAGGGGCTAATTCAGGCAAAGACCTTGTGAAACAAGTGGACTTTAGTATACAAGGCCATATTAAGAGAACACCATGTTTTTATAACCATTACCCGTTAGAGAAGCATAGAACCATTTGTTTTTGGAATCAGCCGGATACAGAATCTCTCACCCTTGCTGTGGATGGAAATTGGTGCACACTGCAAATTTTGTTATCCCTAGTACTGTACAAGTACTTTTACTTGTATTTGGAATACAATGCAGGTACATATTTTATATTGCTAAGATCAAAAATAACTGTCCCATAAAGCCAAAACAATTTAACCATTTTTCATGATAAAAGCCACTGGAGGACTACATTTTATTACAGTGCTTGGATGAGTTAACTATGGCAGATCCAACACAAAACAATAAATGATAAATACATATCCCTGCTCAATAACCCAACCCTTTATGTACATGTATAGCAACACAAAGCGACTGCAAGATGTTTTATATTTTCCCTAAAGACAATAATTGGAATATCAGCACTCACGACTATCGTAGCTGAATAAGGGTGCACGCTGCAGTAAAAGTTCATACACCTCTCTCACAGGACTTATGAAAAAAACAAAACTAGTTTATTTGAGGCATATATATATATATATATATATATATATATATATATATATATATATATATATATATATATATATATATATATATATATATATATATATATATATATATATATAAAACAAACAAGGGAAAGTTGTGCTCACCACTAATTTTTAAAACCATTAGGCGGGGGTGCAATGAGGCTGTGACCACAAAATACATATAGACAAATACAAGAGTCCTCTGCACTCAACCCATTATCAATATATTTAAGACAGAGACATTTTGTGCATACTGCTACTGAAAAATGCCTTACCCTTTAAACAAAACAGGGATTGTTTGTCCATATATTGCAATATATTTAAGCTGGCCAACTACGTCAGTCATCCCATATCTGGCCAGTCCTACGCTTAATTTTCATCTGATTCATTAAGAATTCATTAAGAATTCTATTGCTTCATTATACATTTCACAATGTATAATACAATTTACTCTTGTATTTGACTATATGTATTTTGTGGTCACAGCCTCGCTGCACCCCCGCCTAATGGTTTTAAAAATTAGTCGTGAGCACAACTTTCCCTTGTTTGTTATAGTTCTACAGGAGCAGTGACCAGCTCCATGTTGTAGCTCCCACCCTTCCCAGCTATAGTCAGGTGATCCCACTGGTGTCTAATAAAAGGGCAGCCAAGTTTGGGAGTTTTACTTTGAAAGCAGCGAGTAAGTTGCAGGTAAAACTTAGTCCCTTTGTAAAATATATTGCAATATACGGACAAACAATCCCTGTTTTGTTTAAAGGGTAAGGCATTTTTCAGTAGCAGTATGCACAAAATGTCTCTGTCTTAAATATATTGATAATGGGTTGAGTGCAGAGGACTCTTGTATTTGACTATATATATAACCCTACGTCGTTATTCAAACGCCAAGTGGACATCGTCATACAAGCTGGTTACGCTATGGACATTTTGACTGAAGATACAAGAGACTTCTTGATTCAAGAATTCCCCATTTGTCCCATTATATATACTCTACCTAAGATCCACAAGGGTTTGACAGCCCCTCCAGGTCGTCCAATAGTCAGCACAAGGGAGTCACTCTTACAGCCCCTAGCCATCTTTGTCGACCACTATCTACAGCCGATCATGAGGAAAACACCCACATACATCCAGGATTCAAGTGATTTCCTGATCAAACTTCATTCGGCATTACCATTTCCCAGGGGGAAACCATGGATCGTGTCTTCCCTCTACACCGTTATCCCCACGGATGAGGGGATTGAAAACATCAAAGACTTCCTTTTGAAAAATCCAGTACCGGGCAGACCTCCCATCGAATTCCTGCTACAACTTCTTCAGCTATGTCTTACCTGTAACTATTTTAAGTTTGAACTATCTTACTATTTACAGATAAGCGGTACGAGTATGGGATCGAGTGTCGCGCCTGCATTCGCCAATTTGTATATGGCGAAATACGAGGAGACCTTCATTCTGTCGAAATATGGCCCCTGTATTCACAAACTTTATCGCTTCATCGATGACCTGTTCCTGCTATGGACCGGCTCCACTGATCAGTTTACTACTATGATCAACGAACTTAATTCTCTGCCTTCCACCATACGCTTCACGGCATCCATTGACGAAAAACAAATTTCATTTCTGGATTTGTCTCTGACTCTTACAGACAAAGGGATCACTACCACCACGTACAGGAAACCCACAGATCGGAACACCTTACTACATTATACTTCTTGTCACCCACCACATATTAAAAAAAGTGTCCCCTATTCACAGATGATCCGTATGGTGCGGAACAATTCTGATCTGACGCAACTACATGTTCAACTCGATGACCTGATATCCAGACTTGTCCGGAGAGGGTACCATCTGAACGAGCTACTTTACAACAAAGAAAGAGCCTTACTACACACCCAGCAAGACCTTCTCCACCAATCCAACAATAGCGATAAGGATACAACAAAAGAGACTCTTGTTTTTCTCACCACTTATACCCCTGATGTGAAACCTCTCACACGGGCCATACAAGAACACTGGACAGTACTCGAAAGAGACACTACACTCCCGCCTATCTTTAGAACCAGACCCCGTATTGCTTTCAGGAGAGGAAGGAACTTGAGGGATATCCTTGTAAAGACGGATCCGAACCATTGTTACCAACATGGGACGTCCTCAACATGGCTTAACACTGAAAAGAAGGGCTGTTTTCGATGCCCGTCATGTACCACCTGCAACCATCTCATCACAGGTTCTTCATTTAATCATCCTCATTCTGGCAAACCCATTGCCATCAATCACAAAATGACCTGTACGTCCAAGTTCCTCATCTATTTCATTAAATCTCCGTGCGGACTTTTTTATATTGGCAAGACAATAACGACATTTCGTGAACGAATGGCTAACCACAGATCCGCGATCCGAGCAGCGCTCACAACAGGGAAGGCAGACACACCAGTTGCTGCCCATTTTCTACTCCATAGACACACATTGGCGAGTCTACGATTAAGATGGATCCACAGACTGAACACCACTAGCCCCCATGGACTGAACGAACTGATTTCGTACACTCCATTCATTTACAAGTAATCCTTATATATCTCCCTGTTTGATATTTTGTCATTATTTCCTATCTATAGGCCCTCCTAATTCACAGGGACCAGTGTTCGAGTGTCCAAGTTACTGACTAGTAGCTATTTTTGATGTTATTCATAATTTGTCAGTCTAAATTACATATATTATTTTGACACTTAGTATGTCCTTCAACAAGAATATAGTGTGTGATCACTATTTGATTTATATCCTTAATCTTTGGGGGTAAGCGGTGTACACAGGGGTCGGTTCCTTCGTTATATGTGCACAACTTTTCTTCTTTTTTTCTTCTTTTTTTCTTCTTATTCTTCTTTGCCTTTTTAACTTTTTCTCTATTTTTTCATATTTTTTCATTTTTTATCTTTTATTTTTTATTTTATTTTTTGATTTTTGGTATTTTTGTTTTTGTTTTTTGATTTTTTGATGTAAGTACCCTTGACCAGCCCTTCCAAGAACCTGAGTCCCCTACAGTGCTTGAGTTCCACCACTGCAACACCTGATTTCCATCTTTATGGTCATACCACATACCCCGTGGAAACCTGGGACTTTAGTGAGCGCTGTGTACTCTTATTTGGACCTTTATCCACGTCACCCAATGGACAGTGCAAGTTGTTGCCCATCGACCTGGATATAGAGATTGTGTGTCACATAAGCTGCATAAGAGTCACGAATAAGTGACAACATCCACACTCTGCTGTACACAAGCTACATAAGAGTTACGACTAAGTGATGGCATTCACACTTTACTGTACTTACCAAAACTGTCCGCAGCTTGGCACGATGGGATCACCGCAAGCCGATTTTCGACAAATGATCGCCGATCGCCTAGACCACGCCGCCACACTAAAGGTGTTTGATTGGCCTGCTGGCAACCACCTTGCACCACTTACCGACGACCAACCTGTACTGGTCTTTCCCTAGCAATCCGTGGTTCATTTGGATTTGATCACCGCTAGCTGGCCTCTGCCAACTGATCGCTTATGCCTCATAACTACACTGCGGCACCAACAGCTCTATATACTACTCCTCCAGCATAAGTGATTGGCTTTACACAACTACGAAGTCGGCAACTTTGGTTTGATACCCACACTTCCCTTACGACACGGCAGTACGACGTGACTACAGTACAGTAGATCTCACTCCTGATCGGGTACGAAAAGAGGGGATGCGAGATGCCTATACCCTACCAGACTGGATCCTGCTACATTTGCTGAGGCACTTACATCGCAATGAGACACTTGATCGGACCGATGCAGTAGCTCTGGACCCTGGTAATGAGGGAGGGTTTGATTCAGTTCTGACTTTCCTCTACCGCGTAATTTTTGGGTGCCTGCCACAATTATCTACCTGCCTCTTCACACTCTTAGTTCCAGTGTCCTTACAGAAAGGTTCTCCCTTTATATATATATATTTTTTTGGGATCGCGGATGCCACACCATCCGTGTTATGTTGTGACGAATATCAATGATTGGACCCACTTGCGGTACACTCACTCGTTCACAAAAATCCTTTTGTCCTGCACGATACTGTACAAATCTGTTATTTCATTTTTATTTGTTATATTTATATTTTTTATTTTATTTGTATTTTTTAATTTTTTATTTTAATTGTATTTTTTATTTTTTATATATAATCTTTTTTATATATTTTTTATTTTATTTTCATTTTTATTTTTCACCTTATTATATATTTTTATTTTTATTTTTCTTTATGCTTTTTCATCTATTTTTCATCATCAATTTCATCGTCTCCGGTGGTTTCTTTCCTTCTTTTTTTCTATTTTTCTCCAGTCCAGTTTCCTTTTCGATCTTTTGTTGTTTAGCTTTCTGCCTACTCTCTGATGTCACTTTGCTTCTCTGTCCTTTTGACAGTATTCGTTTTCATGTTTTGCTTTTTTGGCTGGCGGTCTATTACTCCTTTTTCTCCTGTTCCTATTGGAACTATCTAACTGACGTCCACTTACTAATATACCGATACCCTGCTACATTGTGTCTAAACTCTCTTGCTGATTCTCCCCGCTGTCTATTATGTTACCGGTTCTGATTGATTTATGAGCAATGAATATTTTTTTGAAACATAGACATTGTGTTGATCTTCGCTGAAACTGCTCAATATAACATTGGCGCAGTGGAATCTAACTACCTTGTGCGCATCTATGCGATTTAGCGGCTCTGATCCTTATTTTTGTTAACTATTTTCATTGATATAAGCCCCTGCGTTTGAATAATTTTAAATTATTTTTATTCGTTTCACTTGATTTTTTGTTCTCAATTATTAGTCTTACTTTCGTCCTTTATGTTAGTTTTTTTCACTTATGATGTCACTTACACGTCACTTCCTCTGTCTTCGGTTTGCCCTTTGGTTTTTTGATTTTGTTCCTGCCACACTGTGTATTTATTTCCGTTTGTTTGACACATTTTTTACTTTGAGAAAGGCTGTTGTATCAGCCGAAACGTCAGCGATTGTCCACAATAAAATTTGATTTACTACACTTAAGACCTGCGAGTGCGATCTCCACTTCTATATATATATGTCATACCTCCCAACATTATGGAAGTAAAAAGAGGGACAAAAAAAAATTTTCCCGCACGAAGTGCAGCAATTTTTTGGACCACACCCCTTTTTGTGGCCACACCCCCTAATTACCATGTTTGTTTTACAAAATTTGGCAGGTTATGAAAGTTTGAAAATATTTCTCCTTATCTAAACTGTGTTTTTGTGTCTCAAAATTGTTACAAAGTATCTTATTTGCACCTGTTAGCTGTTCTGTGCTCTCTGCTAAAAGCCAATTAAGTGAGAAACTTTGTTTCTTTTTCTGCCTGTTCAGTGCATAGAAAAGAGGGACTTTCCAGTACAAATGAGGGACTGCGGGTTGAGCTGTCAAAAGAGGGACTGTCCCTCCGAAAAAGGGACAGTTGGGAGGTATGATATGTCAGTGAGATCACTACAGCCCTCCAAGACATTTTTGCTGCCTCCAGACTGCCCATGGGTTCCATAGACTTTTGCATATCTGTTTCAATTGTTGTATATGCGATTTGGCAGTTAGATAGTCCTGTGCTAGAGTATTCTGCCTGGGAATATCCGCCATGGTCCTTACGCAAAGCACAAAAGTGATAACTTGGCAACTAGTGAGAAACTGATGACTAATGCTGCTCTACAAAAGAGACTGCAAGCAATTTTTACATTTGGATTGTTCTAGAGCGGACATGAAACCATGTCTCTTCCCACATCCAGATCATAGTATAATATCATAATGGGAAAGCCATAGCCCTTCAGATCAGTTTTTAGAGGGTATGGGTCAACATCATCTTGAAGGCTACAAGGTGCTCTTAGTTGGCTAAAACTAGGTAACATTAAGAACATATTTTTACGTCCAGCTTATGCATCAAAATGTGAATGAACACTGTATCTTTACCTTCTTTTTAACACAGACATAGATAATTTCACAGATCGAAAGGAAATCACGATAGTCAGTCTGTCTGTCTGCTCAATGGGAACACCCCCCCCCCCCCTTAGGCTTTCCTTTCCTCACCTTGTTCCATTGTGAAATGATAAGAGGTTTTCTGGTTGCTAGGGTGCATTTTAACCCAGTAACAAGGCACTGGACACAGTGGGAGGTGATGAACAGCAGATTAACAGAAAGGTAAGTAAAAAAAAAAAAAGTAATGATAAAGTAATTGTCTCGCAAAGTAGTCGTTTTTGACCCCCATTTGAAAGCTGGAAAGAGTCAGAAAAGATAATTAATAAAGACCAACTGAAAAGGTAATCCCATGACATACTAAAAGTTTACTTAAAGGTGAACAACTACTTTAGGCATCTATGAAATGTCATAACGACAGGGCAGTAACAGAATACCCCCATAGACCATATATTTCCAGCAGACAGCCTGCCAACATCAGTTTTATAGGGATTTGTTGTTTATTAAATATTGCAACAAAACACACCCTGCACTCCAACCCACAGCACAATCCATGCCACTGAATAGTGCAAATAGGGTTATAAGTATATTACTCGACCTTTAATAGCATTGGATTTAATAAAATGAATCAGGAAGATCTGCGTAATATATTACAGCTGATAAACAACACTGGTGTAATTGAAAATGTAGTACATTTAATCCGTGCCATTTATAGTTGTCTTGTTTGGCCTCATCACAATAGTTCTTACCATAGAATGCTTATCGTTAAATTTGTTTGCTTTTATCCCTTAAATGCTCTGTAGATTAAAGGGGTGGAATGTACCAGGGAAGGTTCACTAGTCGTAACAACACCAGCCAGCATACAGACACTGTGAAATGATTGATTCATAGTAGTGGTAAAACAGGGTTAATAGAATGTAACCAACTCCAAAATAAGGGGGGGAGAATAATGTGTAAAATCCTGTCCAAATGAAAGCATCCTGTATCTAGGTGATACGAGTGGCACTCTATTGTTGCTAGTGAATGAAACGTTAGCCAGCACGGCTACAGCCCCATAAACTGGGCCCATTTCACATGATTGTTTTCTGGCAATGGATGCACCTCCCAAATTCAGGGTTCCTGTTTGCTCTTAAAGTTCCTTTGCCAAGAGTTCCAAGGTACAGTATCCTAAAGACTTGCCTGACATTTCCCTCCCCAGCCTGCATTGAACTTCTCAGCAATACAAAGATAATTAGATTGTATGCTCCTCGGATAGGAATTCTTAGTGCTCTAATGGTTATTTATAAATATAATTGCAAACAAAAACAATATTTGCGGCAACACAGCGACAAATCTTCTTTTCTTCGGGGCGACTAATCGCCCCAAACTGCCTCCCGCTGGCTAGAATGTAAATCGCCGGCGGGATGGCGCTTCGTTTTCCAAAGTCGCCCCAAGTTTCCTCGTAAGGCTCCGCCAGTTTACATTCTAGCCGGCGGGAGGCAGTTCGAGGAGATTAGACGCCCAAAGAAGAGGAGATTTGTCTCCCCAAATCTGAGCGTGTGCCCTGACCCTAAAAGATAAAGACGTTATTGCTCCTCTCAATAAAGTGTACACATTGTGTATTATGTAGGTATTGCACGGGTGCAACCTTGTGCAGTGATTGGAACCTGTAATTGATGGCAATAAAATTAACTAAAAGTGACTAGAAAATGGATTTATGAACCATTCGAACTAGGAATGCTGGGTCAGTTACAAAGGATCCCTTACATACAAAGATGGCTGCAAGATCTCAGCGTTGTATTTTTTCATCTGGGATGTCCTAAGTGGTAATGGGGCACTTGGTAAAATGCAGTAAACACTATGCCACACTTGCAATTTCTACTCCTGGCAACATCTTGCCTTACTATGCAGTTACTATCTTACTATCCAGTCCAAGCACAGTTGCACCTTACTATACACACACACTATTCCACAGAAACAGTCCCATTAGAGTTTCTGGTGGGGGTAACAGAGGACCCTTACTATACCCACGATTCCAAAGAAACAGTCCCAGTCGATTATTTGGTGGGGGTAACAAAGGGCTTTTTTCCCTTTCCCAGTGTTCTCAGGGTCCCCAAGTGTTCATTCCTGCTTGTACTAACTAAAAGACAGCTCTGCACATCGCACAAGGAGTTAAAATCTAACTGCAGCCGGGTGGAAAAATGTACAGTTTGTTACAGCGAGGTTACCAGGGCCATCCAGAAATAGAGTTTCCAAAAAACCTCACTTGACCATAAATACAGCAGTGCAGCAATTGGGAAAGAGGATGCACAACGGAAGAGCCCTGCATTATTTATATAGCCTGTGTGTGAGCAGTACTTTTAGCTTGGAATAAACATTTTGGGGTGGTCAAGCCGAGCAGTTATCAGATATCTCTGCAGAGATCTCCGAAATACTTTACAATAATGATCCCCACAATAATATAGCAAAATAACTGCACATGTCCCTGGATTCTGAATTAACCCCAGAAGGCTGCGTGCTTCAGGCAAGGAATCTCACATGATTGTGGGTATTGAAACAAGAGCAGAAAACAATGAAGGGGGGGGGGGGAGACATGCACCCCGATACTCACAGCTGCTACTCCAGGACTTCAGCAGCGACTTTATGCTAATCTCAAAGAACACCGAATCCTGTAGGCTTAACATGATGCTTCTGGCAGCCACGGTGACTCCGTAGTTTGAGGGTGCTTTATAAAACTGTTCTGCGCTTCTTTCCTTAAGGGCAGCAGCGTTCTGGCCTCCAGTGGAACTGCTTCATTATCATGCAGTCTCCCAGTGACGCACAACTATAGAAAAATTGCTGCTCGATGCAGAGAGACTTCAAAACAAGAAGGGGGGGGGATGGAGAAAAAAAAAAAAGATGAAGCCCTCAAGTTTGCGGTCAGGAGGGTCTGAAGGACATTTTCACCTTTGCTGCAGTGGAAATACAATGTGACTGAGGGAAAGAACAGCAGCCAGGAGAATGATTCAACCTGTCCAAAACTTGACCTGCCAGTGGCTGGTAAATACAGGTCCGGAAGCCCCAAAGTAGCCCTGCAGCTCCGTAGCCTGCTCGGCTGTAAACTAGTTTAACAAATGTCACAGGATCTTCCCCTCAGCAGCTGGGCACAAACAGTTGTGATCTCTTCTCCGTCATGTGCAAGAGCCTCCCCGCTGCCTGTCCTCAGGGTTGTGCATTCTTTCCACGGATTTACACTGAGCAGGGACTTGTCAGCTCGCCTGTGACGGTGCACAGCCCAGCGTATTCCACTTAAGAAGCTGCAGGATAATGGACTGGGAAAGAGAGTGATGTAATGAACGATGCTGAGGCTCCCTGGCTGTGCATCAGCAGTGTGAAATTGCTCCGTGTATATTGCAAAGTGCCTTTCCGCTTTCTCAAGACTCATGTTTGATGTCTTGTTTCCTAATTGGAACAGCCACTTAGGAACCAGATAGCGGCTTGGAAAGGAAGTTAACTCCTGCGACGCTGGAAGCACCATACACTTTCACTTTAATACCAACGGCTTCACTTTCCCCTCCTGCAGCATCTGTGCCGCCTGCATGCTAAAAAGCTTCACATTATCAAATCTGCCATTTAACTCAATAGCATCGGATGCAGGTTGCACAATTCAGCCGCGTATCTTTCAAGGTGCAGCTTGATTCACAGAAAAATACACAAAATATTCAATTCAGGGCAGATATATATATATATATATATATATATATATATATATATATATATATATATATAAATATATACCAATTATAATTACCGTGCACCCCTCCCTTTGCTCCAAGTTTCCTTGGAGTGCGGATACTCATTTGGAAGTGCATATATATATATATATATATATATATATATATATATATATATATATATTTACTGTATCTATATATACTGGATAAGCAGCAGTAGCAATTCACAGCATCTTTTACTTCTGAGTGGTTAATTAAATGCACAAAGGCCCAAGGACTCACTTTGCAACAAAATAACAAGGAAAGGGAAACATCTAAAACACAAATTGTGGTGTTATGGGACATTGTCACATGCACAACATATACCCTTACAATAATAAATACTGGCATAAAAGGCTAATGAAGAGGTGTATTGAGCAACTCCACAATAGACTAGAAAGCTCCAATATAATGGCATGGCACAAAGGCTATTAAAAGGGAAATAATTGTAAAATATTGGCACATCAGTCATTGTGCATTGAACACTTGAGAAGAAGCAGCCATACTGCATTCCTAGATAAATAAAAGATAATAAGGGTAAAGGGAGAAAATCTTAAAATGATGAAGGCTAAAACGGAACCCCTAGAGGTCACCAAAAAAACATTTTATAGTTATGTCGGAAGACTTTTCAGGTTTGGAATGTTCAAATGATGAGCTCGGATGCATTTGCAGTTTTTTTCTAAAGGGGACCCCAAACCAAAATGTTTAATGTATATATAAAATCAAAATGTTTCTAATTTAAATATATAAATAAATACATTTTACATCCCCTGATTTTAAGTTTTCCCTCATTTTACATTGTTGTTTTGTGGTCCCACCTAGATATTATGCATAATACTTTTTCCTGATTTTCCATTTTCCTGGATTTTATACCCACCAAGTGGGGGTTCTACTGTATGTTGAATTGACTGTACCGGGCCATAGATACAGTAACCGTATAACCGCAATGATACAGGCTTTCATAACTGTCCACGGAATCCTCCATTTCTTTTTGTTTTGTACAGCCATCTTTTGCTCGACAATAGCACTGCACAAGCTCAATGTGCTCTGGGGCTACTGTGGAAATACTAAAACTAGGGATCAAATAAAATGTTCAATCCATCAACCGAAATTCAGGTTACATCTGCCACCATAAAGGTAAAACTTTCAATGATGCAACATTAACTGGTTTCTTTACTACTGTGTAAAGGGAACCTGATTTAATTAGCAACCAGCCTTGTATTGGGACATTTCTATTCTGTATATTTGGTATATTGTGAGCCGGTCCCTAAGCTCAGTAAGTGACAGCAGCACAGAGCATGTGCAGTGAATCAGCAGAAAAGAAGATGGAGAGCTACTGGGGCATCTTTGGAGACACAGATCTTTACTGCTAAAGGGCCGTATTGGCCTTCAACTAATAAAAAGAAAATAAGATTTAACATGTCTAGTTTATCTGCAGTTCTTCTTTAAATTTAACAAAAAAAAGTATTAAATGTATTCTTACGAGCCTTGAGCAGGATATATATTATTTAAAAAGTCTGTTTGACAAAATAGATAGAAACAGTTGATCATTATGTGCAGATGAAGGAGAACAATGAATATTAATAGTGATGATTAAAATGATGGCAAGAGCTTCAGACAGTGACTGTATCATTAGCGGTTGTTCTGCACTATGGCAGAGATAGGGTACAGATCGCTTCTTTAATCGCACTGTCACAGGAAAGCAGACAAGTAAATCGTTCTCTGACAGCAACAAAGGGAACCTCGAACTTACAAAAACTGCAGTTTCAGTGAATGCTGCTTTTACATAACAGGGATACTTTACAGCACAAATGACAGGAACAGCCTTCACTGCCATAGGAGTGTAATGAAATACATTACATTTGTATGTAACCATTCTGTTGCTTAAATTGCAACTTTAACAAGGGGCTGACTTTGGTGTACAGTGGCAGTTAGAGTCCTGCAGCGGGTCGGGTACCCGTGGGTTATTCGCAAAAACCTGCGTTACCCTGCAGGTTGAAGCTTCGGGAGCAGGTATAGACGCGGTGGTTCACCTTTAAGGTAACTTTTATTATGTTATAGAATGGCCAGCAACTTTTCAATTGGTTTTCATTATTTATTTGAAACCCCCCCCCCCCAGACGCCAGGCTCCCTCTGTCCCTCTCCCAACCCCGCCAGCGCATACCTGCTTCTTGCGTATCGCGCCTTCCTCATGCGATCGGGTGGGGGAGGTCAGGAGCGCAGCCTATGTCTACTGAGTCTGGGTTGGCGGAGTCCATGAGGGCTGGAGCCCACCAGGTTTTTTCCCTGTGTCCCGCCGGCGCAGTCCGACACCGATTTGGTTTATTTAATTTTTACATGATTTTATAGTAGACTTAAAGGAGAAGGAAAGTCGTTTAGCACTTAGGGGTGCCAAATGTTAGGCACTCCCAAGTGAATGTATTTAAGTACCCGAAACCCCGGGCCGGTGCTCCTATCAGCAGAAAACTGCACCGGTCCGGGGTTATTTCAGCAAGCACCACGGAGCGATCCTCTTCTGGCTTCTTCTTTCTTCAAATTCCCGGGGGCACTACATTACGCAGTAGAATGAAAAAGCCGAAGTTTTAGTTAAAGTTCAGATTTCCACTCTAATGCGCATGTGCAGCCGCGCAAAGAAATAAGCCGGAAGAGGAGCGATCCGTTGTGCTCGCTGGAATAACACTGGGCTGGTACAGTTTTATTCTGATAGGAGCACCGGCCCAGGGTTTCAGATAAGTAAATACATTCAGGTGTGAAGATACAAATTATGGAAAGATCTGTTATCCAGAAAACCCCAGGCCCCGAGCATTCTAGATAAGAATTCCAACACCTGTACTAGAAAATCATTTAAACATTAGATAACCCCAATAGGCTTGTTTTTCTTCCAGTAAATGTTCATTATATCTTAGTTTGGACCAAGTACAAGGTACTGTTTCATTATTATAGAGAAAGAGGAAATTGTTTTTAAATGGAGTCTGTCTGTGGGAGAAGGCCTTCCTGTAATTTGGAGCTTTCTGGATAACGGATTACATACCTCTACCTGTTATTAATAATAAGAAGAAGGTGAAAAATGATAACACAGCAGGTAAGGGAGAAATAAGTATTACCGATTTTGAGAACACTCAGCTAGTCTCCATGACAAACCATCATCTCATACAGAACAAGGCCACAACACCCCCTTAAGGAACCGGATATGATGCTAATGGCACCTTGTTACAAGTCAGGCAGCTCAAGGCAAAGCATCATTATAATGTGGAGTTTAACGTCAATACATGTGCATATATATTTGAGGTCAGCACCTTATGTCATACCATCACATGAAAGCCAACAAGGATTTCTGCAGCAGCCTGAATCATGCAGTGCCAGTCAGCCATCAAAATGTAACCCTGAGAAGACACTGTTGTTTATTTGTCTTAATTATTAGGAGTATTTTGTGGAAGGGAATTAATAAATATATATATTTTTTTCATTCCTATTGAATTAAAGATAGGATAGGGTAAGATTCTTTAATATGCCACTTCATTTGATATAAATTATCTGTCGCTTAAGTATTCATTTTGGGGGTATAGTTTCCCTTCACCCCAAAAAATTATTCAGAATCCTATTTTATCCCATTAGTCAAGCAAAATGAAATTTAATCACACTAAATAAATTATTTGAACCTTTTTTCCTTCAGTCTGGGAATTAATAATTATAGCAAGCAGGCAGGAGCCATTTTTGGACACTGTTATTAAGACAAGCCTTGTATCATCTCAGAATCTTGTTTGTGCACCAGAATGGGGGACCTGATGTCCATCCCCATGTACTGGTTATGGAGAACAGTGACATCTAGGAAGTGCTGAATGGAAAGTGAAAGTAATTGTCTGCCCCGCCTCTATGCCTAAGTCATAGAGGAGGGGTAGGCAATATTTGATTAAAAGCCGAGATTTTAAATGAGCTTACAACAGCTATGAATGCTTTAATAAAAAATAGAAATTGGATTTCATGTTTAATTTGAAAAGGACTTTTATTATATAGCTTTTTGTGTCTGGATGACAGGTCTACTTTAAGGACTGTGGCAGGTTTACTCTGGTTCTCTGAAGGTACTTGGGCATCACACATGTCTTGACAGGTTTCTAAGCAGGGACAGAGATTTAGACAGGGGCTAAAGTTATGACTGACTGGGATACTCAAGAACATTCACCTTTTTAAACTCCAGGGTACCTTTGGCCTTGTGTCTTTGGTTAATTTCCCTACATAACTGTCCTCCTAACAGGTGAATTACTGTATCTCTTGAGGAAAGTCTTTACCAAACCTCACTGACTGAAACAGACATTCTCTCTTTCTGTTTAGTATTTGCTCTGTCTTCCTTTAATAAAAACAAGCTTCCAGCTCCCCTAGATATTTCTCTTTACTTCTTTCATTACTTAGATTTCCAAAACATTTTATCAGCCTGTCTCCTGCATTGGGTTCAGAAAAACGTATTTCTGATAAGTAAGAAAGTTAAATGCAATAAAGTTGTTCTGCTAGCCATTAAATCATTGTAGCAACCTCACTGACAAGCCCAACTTTGGTTGGACCCTGTCCGTGAACGAAATCTCATTGATTGGCTATAGGCATATATGGTATGTTATCAGTGGCAGATGATATGTTTGGAAGATTGCTTGCATGCTTGTCCAGCGCCACTTAGTGCTTCTATATGAAGTACCAGAAAAAATAAGAAAAAAATATACATATATTCCAATTTGAAACAATATATATGTTGTCTTGTAGAACAGCGCCTAAAGCAAACGGAGAGAGCAAAAAAACAGGGGCATAATATGGTGTAGTATTTTCAATCAATTAAAACACCCTGTGATGAAAAAGTGTGAGAAAAATTTTTTTTAAAAAAAGTGAAAAAAATGCGGTTGCTGTGGCAACCAGAAACCAGGAAACCGGAAGTGCGATACCGATGGAACGCATGTGGAACGCAAGGGGGACGCGCACCACAGGAAAGACACGGGACCCATGGGCAACACACCAGGAAGCAATCGAGGATAATGAGGGACGATGCGCCTCTTAAGGGCGCCCATGTAGAAGCACTTCATGCCTCTGAGGAAGCCGATTGGTCGGTGAAACGCGTCAGGCGGAAGTGACGTCACAGCAAGACACGGAGCAGACACCACGAGGGAGAGAGACGCCGGCACATATCCTCCTTCGCTTTACAACTGGTGATATCTCCAAAAAAGGACTTGCTTATATGTGACAAAATCTTACGAACAAATGTGAGTGTAAATCTTTTTATTGTTTTTAAATTCTTTTTAATAAAACGTCATTGCACTATGTACCCTCTATATTTTTACTTGGGAGCCCAATGGTGACTGATAGGAGGGAAGAACACAAGAAACCAAAACTACATGCGATAAAACTGCCACTGTCTTGTAAGTAGGCAATTTTACTAAACTTCGGTGAAGGATTTAAAAGGCACTACATTTCCTTGCTTCTACACATTGTGGAAAAGGAAGATCTTTTTAAAGGGAAAACACTCAATTCAATCCCTTTCTCATTTTTACCTATTTACCTGGACCACTCTTTATTTTTACTTTTTATCTATTTTTTCTTATTTTTATCTCTTATTTTTTCACTTTTTTAAAAAAAAAAATTGAATGATTGAAAATTTATTGAAAAAACTACACCATATTATGCCCCTGTTTTTTTGCTCTCTCCGTTTGCTTTAGGCGCTGTTCTACAAGACAACATATATATTGTTTCAAATTGGAATATATGTATATTTTTTTCTTATTTTTTCTGGAACTTTTTTACGCAGTTGAGAGACTGAAAGGGAACGGCAGGAGGGGGTTATTCTAAGGGATTAACTTTTTTCTTTTTTATTGTATATTCTTCTATATGAAGTAGTATACACTCCATTAACCCTAGTGTACACACATACTCAGTAGAACATCATCTGAGATTCAAAGAAAGTTTAGTTGGATCTTGGAGGAGCTACCAGGCCTACCATCAATCCCTTGGCACATAATCCAACAGGCAAACCATTTCCTGAGAGACCACTGGAGACACCACCACACTATCCCTGAAAAAGGCAAATATTATGACCATGCGAAGCAGAGTGCATTATATTGAGTAGGAGCAGCTTAATACGGGGGCCTCTTCTCTCACAGCTGACATTGCACATCATCTGCCAAGCTAGCCTGTAACACAGTGTAACCCAAGTTAGAAGCACATGGCAGGGAACAAGATTTCTTTCCAGAATGCTTCCTGCCAAGAACCAAATTCTTCAAATAGCAAGCTTATGAAAGAATAACACCATCCAGAAAACATTATTTAAAGATTTATGAAGTTCAGCTTAACTCATCAGCAGCAGTTATATCTGCTGCCTTCTTAATTTCACTTGTGTAACACTTTATTACCAAACTAACAAAAATATTGATAGAGGGACAGCAGCAGTTCACACAAACTGATTTTTTTATTTTTAATTTTTTTATTTTTCATTTTATGAAGACTGCCAATGGGCTGCATTTTAAGTCACCGTCTGAATTGCCTACTGATAAAGCAGTTTTTCTGCAGTTTGGTTATGGCCAAACTGCATAATTCAAAACATTTGTCAGCAAGTTGACTGATCATACGCCGCTATTTTTGATCTGATTTTATACTGCATTTGGACCACTGGTGAACCAGGTCATCCAAGAATATGAGCCTTCATTAGAACTGACGGCCCGCGACACTCTTTGTGTGGCCCCCCACATGAAAGTCTGCCTGCTGTGTTTGCTTACCATGTGTAAACTTTAAGAGGATCACTATAGTGATTAACTGGTCCCTGCATTGTTTAAACCTCAAATTCAGACTGTAATCCCCAGTATTGTTCACACCTGTGATCCCCCTGCATTGTTCACACCTGTGACACCTCTATTGTTCACACCATAAAGCCCTGTACTGTTCACACCTGAGACCCAGACTGAAACTGCCCACATTGTTCACACTTCATACAAACTGCTGAAAGGGCACCAGCATTGTGTCACTGTATGTAGCACATATTATAGTGGTCCTGATAAGCTTCACTGTCTCCTGCTCTGTTATGCCTGCCCTATGCTCCATGTGTGTGCCATACTCTGCCTGCGCCATTCTCCCTGTGTGTTCCATACTTTGCCTGCCCTATGCTGCCTGTGTGTGCCATACTCTGCCTGCCCTATGCTGAGCACCAACGATTTGGTTTTTTGGTGTGCTACCACAATTAATGTGGGTATGGTCTTGTTGTAACATGGGTGTGGTTTAAAGTGGGTGTGGTTTACAAACAAGGAGTGGTCAACACTGGCTTCCATTATTGGCCCTCCACCATCTAAGTCCACAGAAGTTGGACAGCACTGATCTAGGCCAATGGATAGCCCTGGACCAGATGTTGGATTTTTATGGGACATTATTCAGCCTCCAATCATCTGGCAGTATAACATATTTGGCCAACAATGTGTAAAGAAATTAACAATAGTAATCAAGGACAAAGGCTTAAGAAGCCTCTAGAGCTGGATGAAGGTCTCTATTAACTTATAGTTATTGCCAGACTTTTTAGTTCAAACCTCCTTTGAAGGTCCAACCTTGGACTAGAGCCCCATTAACTAAATAAGAAAGAGAATAACACTGGCATGTCAGTTAGTGATATCTAGGACAATAATTTAGGGGAGCAAGAGAGTTTTCACCTCAAATCTTACCCTAAGTAACCCTCAAACGCAGCATTGAGGTGTATCTAGGAAAGCAAATATGCCTTTTCTTCAAATCGCACCCTAACTGGCCTTCAAGCAGAGCCCCCTTCCATTGCTCCAGCCCCACAGTTTAAGAAATACCTGTCTCAAATAAAGTGAACATTCAAGAAATATGACTTGGGTAGTAATGCTGGGCAGAAAAACCCCAAAATGTGGCTGTATAACCATTAAACCATTTGAATAAGTTATATGTGGTTAACTAAATGTAAGTTAAAAGTAAACCTGGAAAACTGGGACTGTATCTGGACTAATACAGATTACCGTAGCTGGAGGCTGGTTCAAAGAGCCAGACGATACTATATCAAAGAAATAATTGAAAATGATATGGGGGGGAAACAAAGAGCTTTAGAAGAGTATCTGGATATTAAAATAAAAACATACAAAAAACATTTCTGTAGGATTTGCAGGCTCCTGATAACATTTTGTGAATGAAGAGGAAACAGGAGCCATTGTACAGTATGAACAGGAAGAAAGTGCTTAATAGTGAGAGCCAGAAAATAAAACTGCTGGTTCCAGTACAAGGACAGCCTGTAGAACCAACAGCATCATATAGTCAGGGTCGAATTAATGTGAATATTGAATGAGGAAATAAATGCCAACCCGATTCAAAAGCATCTCAGATTGGAAGACTGTATCAGTATCTCTGTAATTGCAGAAACACAATATACAAATGTTTTTATAGTTCCTTCACTTTAAAAGGGCAAAATACATTATACACTCTATAACCGTAGCCACCAGAAACCATACTTCATCAAGAATTATCTTGTCTCTCAAACCCTTTTAAAACTTGCATAACAAAACAACATATCCATTATGAACCAAATGTAAATATTTCAAATTAGTTCCAAACACGTTTCTGGAATTGCAATGTTTAATGCTAGGTCAAAACCGTGGTGACCAACGATATGGACAATAATGTAGCACCATTGTAAAATAAAATGATTTTAAAAGTCACTGTGGAGTTTGATGACCATATAAAGGCCAAGTACAAGAAGACCATCACGCTCTGTGATATATATTGACAGTATTGTAATGTGCTGTGATTGAGAGCTGGATGGTGCTTTCTCCTTTTCTCTTTCAATGACACAGCTTAAAATAAGCAGGTTGAATTAATGAACTTCAAACAGGGGTATTTATTCCAATGAAAGAAACCTAATACAAAGGGTAGTACAGTAGATTTTGAAGACATACTGTGTGTCCTGGGGATGCCCCAAAATCCAAACTGACCCACAATAAAGTGCTGCTGTTCATATTTGTTCAAATTTCACACATTAGGGCCCACTGAAATGCTTTTCATTTGCCAACCATTGTAGGTCAACGCTATATAGTAAAGGTATGGGAACCCATTATCCAGAAAGCTCCTAATTACCTACATAGACTCAATTATAATGAAATCATCCAAATTTTTTAAAATTATTTCCTTTTTCTCTGTAATACTAAAACAGTATCTGGTACTTGATCTAAACAAAGATATACTTAATACTTATTGGACACAAAACCAGCCTATTGGGTTTATTTAATGTTTACCTGATTCTCTAGTAGACTTAAGGTATGAAGATTCAAATTACGTAAAGATCAGTTATCTGGAAAACACCAGGCCCCGAGCATTCTGGATAATAGGTCCATACCTGTATATAGAAAGCAATGTGAGCTGTTCCTTTGAGTGTTTGAAACCAGGCAAACAGCTCAGTTGCTGCGAGCGAGACACAGCCAATAAATGCTTGGGCAGCTCGCTTGTTTATTGAGGTGCTCTCAGATGTTCTATTCACACCGAGTGCGACCCAGGAGAATACTGGAAAACAAAATATCCCAATCAAAGTGGACATTTAGTCATGTACAGACGACAGCAGAGAATTCAGCTACGGAAAGAACGCAAAATAACAACACAAAGAAATAAGCATTGATCAAACTCACTGGAATTACTGCACTCAGTGCTAGACTGGTTTTAAGGAGCAGGTTCAGAGCCACCGAGAACATTTGAAATTCTGTATTGTGTCACTATGCTAGTGCAAAGATTATAACAAAAGGTATTTCTTACATACATTGTATCAGGATGATAGCCCAAACATTCTAACCAGGGGTGCATCTGTTGATTACATTGTATCCGCATTTTAGTGAAAGATTCTAACAAAGGATACATCTGTTGGTTACATTTTATCAATATGTTAGTGAAAGATTGTAACCAGTGGTGCATCTGTTGATTACATTGCATCAATATTTTAGTGAAAAATTTTAACCAGGGATGCATTTGTTGGTTACATTTTATCAATATGTTCTATATCAATATTCTATACCCAAGTACAAAGACTCTTGGCAATGCCGTGTATTTTTTGTGCCATTTAATTAAAACGGTTTATTGGAAGAGGCTTAAAAATACCACTTAGCAAGCCCATCAACTGGCATATGTCTGCCTAGGATCCGGTCATTTTGCTGCTCAGTGATCACCTTTCGGCCATAATATTTAGGAGCGTTGGGCATTATGTCCATCTGCTCCATTATCAATATGTTAGTGAAGGATGCATCTGTTGGTTACATTTTATGAATATGTTAGTGACATATTCTAACCAGTGGTGCATCTGTTGGTTACATTGTCTCAGTATTTTAGTGAAAGATTCTAACCAGGGGTGTAACTGTTGGTTACATTTTATCAATATGTTAGTGAAAGATTCTAAGCAGGGGTGCATCTGTTGGTTACATTTTATCAATATGTTAGTGAAAGATTCTACGCAGGGGTGCATCTATTGGTTACATTTTATCAATGTTAGTGAAAGATTCTAAGCCGGGGTGCATCTGTTGGTTACATTTTATCAATATGTTAGTGAAAGATTCTACGCAGGGGTGCATCTATTGGTTACATTTTATCAATGTTAGTGAAAGATTCTAAGCAGGGGTGCATCTGTTGGTTAGATTTTATCAATATGTTAGTGAAAAATTCTAAGCAGGGGTGCATCTGTTGGTTACATTTTATCAATATGTTAGTGAAAGATTCTACGCAGGGGTGCATCTGTTGGTTATATTTTATCAATATGTTAGTGAAAGATTCTACGCAGGGGTGCATCTGTTGGTTATATTTTATCAATATGTTAGTGAAAGATTCTAAGCAGGGGTGCATCTGTTGGTTACATTTTATCAATATGTTAGTGAAAGATTCTAAGCAGGGGTGCATCTATTGGTTACATTTTATCAATGTTAGTGAAAGATTCTAAGCAGGGGTGCATCTATTGGTTACATTTTATCAATGTTAGTGAAAGATTCTAAGCCGGGGTGCATCTGTTGGTTACATTTTATCAATATGTTAGTGAAAGATTCTACGCAGGGGTGCATCTATTGGTTACATTTTATCAATGTTAGTGAAAGATTCTAAGCAGGGGTGCATCTGTTGGTTAGATTTTATCAATATGTTAGTGAAAAATTCTAAGCAGGGGTGCATCTGTTGGTTACATTTTATCAATATGTTAGTGAAAGATTCTACGCAGGGGTGCATCTGTTGGTTATATTTTATCAATATGTTAGTGAAAGATTCTACGCAGGGGTGCATCTGTTGGTTATATTTTATCAATATGTTAGTGAAAGATTCTAAGCAGGGGTGCATCTGTTGGTTACATTTTATCAATATGTTAGTGAAAGATTCTAAGCAGGGGTGCATCTATTGGTTACATTTTATCAATGTTAGTGAAAGATTCTAAGCAGGGGTGCATCTGTTGGTTACATTTTATCAATATGTTAGTGAAAGATTCCAAGCAGGGGTGCATCTGTTGGTTACATTTTATCAATATGTTAGTGAAAGATTCTACGCAGGGGTGCATCTGTTGGTTACATGTTATCAATATGTTGGTGAAAGATTCTAAGCAGGGGTGCATCTGTTGGTTACAATCTATCAGCATATTAGCACAAAGATTCAAAACAGGGTGAATCAGTTGTTCAAGGCTTTCAAAACCAATGGACAAAAGTTCCTTATAAACTCCCACTGCAAAATACAAGCAGGGTTATCGACTCACTCTCCTCAGTAACTAGGCTGTCCATGCTCTGTGACATGCAAAATCTGTGACACCATTTCACATTTGCAAAGATAATGGTCCCCTATAACTTGATATACCCAAGTACAAAGATTCTTGGCAACGCTGTGTATTTTTTCTGCCATTTAATTAAAACAGTTTATTGGAAGAGGCTTAAAAATATCACTTTGCAAGCCAGTCGACTAGCATATGTCTGCCTGGGATCCGGTCAGTTTGCTGCTCAGTGATCACCTGTCGGCCATAATATTTAGCAGTGTTGGGCATTATGTCCATCTGCTCCATTACCCTGCTATAGATTGAGGCAAACGGCACCAGACAGGAAAAATTTCATTAAGAAATGTCCTGCAGGAGGAGATTTGTGTACTGACCAATTTCCAACAGGTCCAACGGTCAGTTAGCATTTTCTCTTTTCAGAATGTTTATGAAACCAACCTCATTTTCCTATAAATATCTTTGAAATTAATAAATGCCAGAGATAGGTTCTTTTAAATTTTTACTTCACTTTCACACAACACAAAGCTCTCCTGTTGGAAAAATGAGACCACAGGCAAGTGACCTGCTGTTTGCACTTCATTCTGCATTCTACCAAAATGAAGGTCACAAAAGGAACCAGCAAATCACTTTGAGCTCAAACAGATGTCAGCAGTGATGCGGCAGATATCTGATGGGCCAGTCCCTCTGTCCAGTCAAACCAGTCATTTTTTTCTTTACATTGAGGAGGTTATCTATCGATATTTTCTGGTTGGACTTTTAAAGGGGGGAACAAACAATTTTTTCATAGAAAAAAAAAAACTTAAATTTTTAGTGATTTATTAAACCCCAATGGTGTTAAAAGTCTGAATAAAAAAGTACTCAAACTTAGACCTGCTGAGTTCACATAGAAGTCAATGGCAGATGTCCCAAAGATATCCTGATTAGAGCTGGGTTTCTGAAAAAGTCACGGTATTCGGGCGTCAAATCTGAAAACGTTGTGTATTTTTGGGGAAAATTTCATGATAAATGGGAGGGGAAAAGTCTGTGCTGATTTGGTCGGATTGCCTTTCCAAAAATAGTGAGATAAATTCGGATTTTAATAAATAACTCCCTAAATGTAATCAGTGAAAGCCTTCTAGTTGGATTTTCTGAAAGTGTCCCCTAAATCATGAACCTCATGGAACTTCTGAACTGTAATAGTATTATATAAAATACAGGGTCACTCCATTCCCTGTATATATGTGTCTCTTCTCAGAGTGATTTTAATTTCTTATATGTATATACCACCAAATTCCGCATGGCTTTACAGAGGCTTTTACTTCACACGTGTCAGTCCCTATCCCTGTGGAGCTTACAGTCTAAAATACAGTATATAACTTGTTGGCCTAAACAGCCACATGCAAGGTTGTCATGTGACCACAGGAAACCACGCCCACCAGTTCGATCATGATACCTGCCGACAAAGGTTTATACGACACTAGTCAGGAGCTTCAGCAAAAAATGAGGCGCAGTCATAAACCCCCAGGTGCATAGTAACATCTATAAACATTTTACTGTTTGTTAAGAGGTTAAATAAGTTTACTGGATTGCTAAATTGATGTTTGTAGCTGTTAAACCATATTTTATGGAATTGGCAAGACACACATGTACATATAGATAGGCCAAAGGTCTATGAAGAGAACAGCCCTTCAAACTAACCTTTGAAAATGTGGCAATATGCCATCTTAAAGTGCACTTTTAGCATCAGGGGGTAAGCACAGTACTGCCTTAAAGGGCATGTAAAGTCTAAAATAGAATAAGGTTAAAAATGCTGTATTTTGTATACTAAATATAAACATGAACTTACTTCACCACAAGCCTAATCAAACAAATAATTTATGCTTTCAAAGTTGGCTACAGGGGGTCACCATCTTGTAACTTTGTTAAACATCTTTGCAAGACTAAGACTGTGCACATGCTCAGTGTGGTCTGGGCTGCTTAGGGATTGTCATAAACAAAACTGCTTGAGTTCTGCATGGCTGGGAAGTAAGGCGGGGGCTCCCCCTGCTGTTCATAAGTATGATTGTTTCCCTGCCCAGCAGTTAGGGACAGTCTGACAATTCATATCCACAGTAGTAAATGAAGGGAGAATTTCACTGCATACAGTCAGGTTTCTTATAAAAACGGGACACACTTTTTAATCAAAGTATATTGGAGATACGTTTCTTTTTCATTAAAGAAAGTAAAAATGGGTTCTTATTTTTTTGCCTTTACATGCCCTTAAAGCAACATCAGCAGTCTATAACTGTTTAAGAACTACAACACTCACCATCTCTGCTGAGAGATGTATGCAGAGAGTTGTAGTTCCAGTGCAGATGACCTGTTTATAACAATGACCTGTTTATAACAATGATGTTCATCCCATGGTCCACATACCAATCCCAGCATGTCGTTACCTATACAGAAGAATTGCTAAGCACCCAAAAAAATCCATATCCTGAATAAATGTTACAGACTTATTTGTGCCCAAAAGACAGATGCAATAAACTCAGGGTAAATCAGGTAATTAGAATCCAATCCTTTCCATATTCCAGGAAGTGTTAAAAAAAAAAAAAAGCAATCGTGCCAAAGAACAAAGTCACAAACTGACGGCACCTCATGTAGCAAGGGTTATTGATTTTATAGCAGCTATATGCTAAGTTGTACCCATGTGAACAAATGGAAGCCTGAGGTGACACCAGTCAACACTTTTCACCTATATAAGGAAGGTAGAAAAAGCCTGCATTCTCTCCTTCAATAGGAAATATACCTTAAAGGAAAACTATACCCCCCATGCAGCTCATGTGTAGAACCCTGCTTCATGTAAATGAACCATTATCATAATAATATACTTTTTTAGTAGTATGTGCCATTGGGTAATCATAAATAGAAAATTGCCATTTTAAAAAAATAAGGGCCGCCCCCTGAGATCGTACGATTCACTGTGTACACATACAAACCACATGTAAGGTCACATGAGCCAATTAACAGACAGAGTTCTGCCTTTTGCTTCCTCACTTCTTCCTGTTACAGTTAGTGTTGTAGTATTTCTGGTCAGGTGATCTCTGAGGCAGCACAGATAGAGTCACGAAATGGTGGTTCAAGGCAAGAGATGTAAAAGGGCAATATTTATGTAAATATATATTCCAGTTTGGTAAGATTCTTTAATATGCCACTTAATATGATGTAAACTGTTGCTTAAGTGTTCATTTTGGGGGTATAGTTTTCCTTTAATACTATGGAAGAATTGGCATTTGCTAAATGTTTCTTAGGGCAGCGACACCCTCAGATTCGGGGAGATTTAGTCACCCGCGATAAATCACCTTGGGGTGACTAATCTCCCTGAACTGCCTCCCGCCGGCTAGAATCTATATCGACGGCGTGATGTCACTTAAATCGCTTCGTTTTCCAAAGTTTCGTCGTAAGGCAACTTCGGAAAATGAAGTGCATCGATTGCCACCCCGCCGGCGATTTCAATTCTAGCTGGCGGGAGGCAGTTTGGGAAGATTTTATTTTTTTTTTATTATTTTTTTACAGAAAATGCATACCTCCCAACATTTTGGAAGTAAAAAGAGGGACAAAAATGTTTTTCACACGTTGAACAGCAAAATGTTTTGACCTGGCCCCTTTCTGTGGCCACACCCCCTAATTACCATGTTCATTTTACAAAATTTGGCAGGTTATGAAAGTTTGAAACTACTTCTCATTATCTAAACTGTTTTGTTTTTATGTCTCAAATTTGTTACAATGTACCTTATTTGCACCTGTTACCTGTTCTGCGCTCTCTGCTAAAAGCCAATTAAGTGAGAAACTTTGTTTCTTTTTCTGGCTGTTCAGTACAAAGAAAATAGGGACTTTCCAGTACAAATGAGGGACTGCGGGTTGAACTGTGAAAAGAGGGACTGTCCCTCCGAAAAAGGGACAGTTGGGAGGTATGAAAATGTAATGTATATATTCTTAACACATAGGAGGTTATTTATTAAAGTCCATTTTTTCTCATTGGCCTTTTAAAGGGGAAAAAATTGTGGGGAAAAAACTCGAATTTTTCCGTATTTATTTATTAAACCCCAAGGGTATTAAAAGTCTAAATAAAAGGTACTCCAGCTCAGACCTGCCGAGTTCATGTAGAAGTCAATGGCAGGTGGGTCTATTGAAAGCAGTGGGTCTATCCCTTGCTGTTCTATAGAAAACTGTATTAAGCAGAGGGCACTCAATTATGGAAGAAACTGTGTTTATTAGACAGCAACAAAAAATAAACGGAAGAACATATTTATAATATTTTAATCTGAAATATTTCCCTGTGTAGTATCTATAGTCGGAAAGGTTATGTCTATATGAGGCTGTGAGAGTTCCCTCAGCTCAGGACTGAATACAGATGACCCTCAGCTAAGGACAAGTAATTCAGTCAGGGTGATCAATCAGCTAATGACCTTGAGTGAAAGGATATGAATTCTGACCTGTTATGGTACTTAGGATTTGTACCCAGCTCTTCCTACTCTTGCCTTATGTCTCGCTTGCTCCCAAGTCTTCTCTGTTCTCATAAGCAGCACCTTCTTTTTAAAGGGGACCCGTCACCCAAAAAAATAATTCCAAATCCTATTTTATCATGTTAGTCAAGCAAAATGACTAACATTTTTTACACTGTAAATTTTTTTTAATCTTGTTTCCTTCCGTCTGCAAATTAATAATGGTAGCAAACAGGGAAGAGCCATTTTGTGGACACTGTTATTAAGTCTTGCATCTTCTCAAAATATTGTTGTGCGCCAGAACGGGGGACCTAATGTCCATCCCCATGCCCTGGTTACACAATTAAATGGTTAAAAGAACTGGGAGAATGTGGGGAGAGCAGTGACATCTAGGAAGTGCTGAATAGAAAGTGAAAGTAATTGTCTGCCCCCTCTCTATGGAGTGGCAGGCAATATTTGATTGACAGCTGAGATTTTTAAATGAGTTTACAACAGCTATGAATGCTTAAATAAAATAAAAAAAATTGGGTTTCATGTTTAATTTGGAAAGGACATTTATTATACAGCTTTTTATGTCTGGATGACAGGTCCACTTTAATGTAGGTTCTTGTGCATTCTGGCCATTGCACTGCATTATAGGGGTTGTTCACACATAGATGAACTTTTAGTATGATGTAGAGAGTGAAATTCTGAGGCAATTTTTTAGTTATTTCGTTTTTTTTTTTTTTTTGCAGCATGAGTAAAATTCAGCTCACTGTATAAATAATTTGAGCAAAGCAAACACAATACAAGTGGAGAAGGCATGAAACGCAGGGAAAGTTCTGTTTCCCATCTCTGGCATCCCCCTGTAACTTACACAAATGCTACAGCTCTCCAGGGTTTCCCAAAAGCTATAACACTACAAAATCTCATAAACCCAAACAGTTATATACTTGGTATATTAATAAGAATCCTCTGGCAAGACACACACGTTCAATCAGTTTACTTCTAAATCTTAATAAAGCCAAAGCAATCCTTACTGCTCCCACACCTCACCCCAAAGCCTAACGAATAGCAACGTAATACAAAATAAAGGCTTTCCAGCATTTTCAGCTCTGCTACAGGTGTACTTAGAAACTTGAAATCTAGGATCTGCTTTATTTTGAAGTTATTTTTCAAAATACCGTATATACTGTTATTCTTTGATACAACCAACAGATGGCGCTGTGTGATATTGCAGTTACTGTTATTCTTTGATATAACCAACAGAGGGCGCACTGTTATTCTTTCATAAAATCAACAGAGGGCATTGTGGGATATTGCAGGCTCTCCCCAAGTGAACTGTTGGTATAGGAATGATTAAAAGTGACTGCAATCTTGGCTACTGCCCGCTGACCCGAGTATAAGCCGAGGTAGACTTTTTCAGCACATTTTGGATGCTGAAAAACTCGGCTTATACTCGAGTATATACGGTAACTATTGTAAAGTAATAAAGATATTTCTAGTTTTTATTTTGTTTAGATTTTTTCTAAAAGAATAAGTGCATGTCTAATGTACCATTTCCGATAGTTTTAAAAAAACATGTACAGGTATGGGACCGGTTATCCAGAATGGGACCTGGGGTTTTCCAGTTAACGGATCTTTCCCCAATTCTGATCTTCATACCTTAAGTCTACTGTAAAATCATATAAACATTAAATAAACCCAATAGGCTGGTTTTTCCTCCAACAAAGATTAATTATATTTTAATTTGCATCAAGTACAAAGTAATATGTTATAATTACAGAGAAAAAGGAAATAGTTTTTCTTTAAAAAAAAAATTGGATTATTTGGATATTGGAAATGGGAGTCTATGGGAGACAGCCTTCCTGTAATTTGGAGCTTTCTGGATAACGGAGTTCCGAATAATGGATCCCATACCTGCATTTCATATTAAAAGCAATATATGTGTGGGCTGTTTACATTCTCTGCACTTCTGGATCTGCCTACTGAGACAATGTTGCAAAACAACTGATTGGCAGACCTAAAGGAGAACAGGGTGCAGCTTTTAAAGCCAGACCTACAGAACAGAAACCAACTCTGCTTTCGATCGCATTTGCGTTTACAAATAACTTTTTAAACAATTGAAAACCATTAATGAATGCATATTGGAAAGTTGCTTAGCATTATATCTTCTTTCAATATGAAAATAAGGAAACCACTTTCTAAATGGAGAACCCCTTAAATGATAATTATAACCAGCTTCTAATCATCCAAAACAGTCAATTAGCTGGGTACCACCCCGTGCAATGTAGTCCCAAACAAACTTTTTCATCCACTTCAAATTGTCTTAATTTAGCTAGATATATTTTTTGCCAGGTATCGAAAGAGAGATGGAGAGAGTGAGTGAGATTGCAGATCACATTTAGTTGCCTTTGCATTTAAATCAGTAATTCTGTTTTAAGAAAATGGGAAACCGATTTTCTGGCCAAAATTTCACATGCGACTTGCTACGTGCCCATTATTGTTGAGCTTTACGGCTGAAATCGGTCAAACTGCCTGACCAATTTTGGGTATATATGGCTAATGTGACAACAGGCGTTTTCTCCCTTACAAAATAGTCATCTGTTCTGTAGACACCAAGAGAAGACACCTGAAAAGGCACATAATGAAATGGCAAACTGTTGGGCTAAGTGCAAGCAGTCATGGCCTATAAAATCTCACTCCAATCATAGCAAAATACTAGGCAGAAAAGGAATGCACTGCTGTGTTGCTTGGCTGTGCCAAGCAATTGTAATAGGTTATTCAGAGTGTATTCATGAGCGAAAGGGAGTTCTTGCCCCATTGAGTCTGAGACACAAGACCCACAGGAGTTCCCAGCAGCCTTATCCAACCAGCTGAGCAACAAAGTGTATTTTCTTGGGATGTTTTAAAAAATCTTAGCCATGTATCACTGGTCTCTATGCAAAGAATAAATCATTACTGGATTCAATTCAGCACTAAATTGGAGTGTATTTAAATTTAAATGCCGCAATCAAAACTTAATTCTGATTATAAGAAAAGGGGCAAAACATTTTAAATATAATATTTTAATATCCTGCAAATATTTTAATATCCTGCACATGATAAGATTAAAAATGAACAAAATAGGATGTTTAGGGGCAATTTTGACACTTCCTGTGGAAGTATGAAACTGTAATATTTCCAGTACACTTTGCTGCTGGATGAATAACAGGATTCGGCCTGGTGGCTCCACTTTGCTTCAATATTTTTATTGGGTTTTACAAAGCATAAAATATTTACAATGTAGCAGATCATATTAAGCTTGAAAGAATAATTAAATGCAGCTGACAACACTAGATTATATAACTATATAAGTATGAACCAAGAAAAAAAAAAGAAAATCTTGCATGGTGAATTTACCAAATCCAGAATGTTTTATGATGATAAATAACCATTAAAGCTGTTCAATAAATAAAATAGTTAAACCTGTAACAACTCTAGAATTTTAGATTTATTACATTTATGCCTAGGGTCAACTTGATCAAAATAAAGAGACCAATCATCAGTCAACCTAAGTTTATGATGTGGTTCTTCTGATCTAGTTTTTATGGCCTCTTGCCAGAATTGCTGGTTTAATTGTGATAAAATATCTTTTATTGAGGGGGGGAAACTCTAAAATCCAAAACTTGAAATAAGGCCTTTTTAGTAGCCGCCATAAAGCAGAAAATTAAGTTTGAAGGCTCCACTTTCCCTTTAATGATAATTTGATTAATGTTACAGCACCTCCCAAAGGCAAAAAAATGAATCCCTTTCACTTTCAGTTATATACCGTCCACAATAAACATGGCAATCATGGGTGGAAATGCTTGGGACTAATCTAAAACCATCTAAAGCAAACATTTCCCTCCCAAAGTCCTGTTTAAGTAGAGCTGATTGATGAGCTTACAAAAGGTGTACCTTTCCCCACTTGGCTAATGTGCCAGAAACACACACAACACGCAAATATATATAGGGCAAGTCAGAATCTTACCCAGCTTCTACAAAATGTTACAACCTGAAGCTGATTTGAGACCAAATTAAACCAAATAAACTCTAAATTAAGGATATCTAACGTGAAGCCCTCTAGTTGTTGCTAGAAAGAGGCCAGCTGTTGTGCCTGCTGGGAGCTATAGTTAAATAACAGATGTAGGGCTGCCTGTGAATATTCTTTTTTTGTAACATTCTGTGCATAAATAGAAAAAAAAACAATAGTTCCACAGAAAGGACAGGTGCCACACAAGCCAGTAAATGATCTCATGAAGTAGTGTTAGTATCAATAGCATGCATGTTTGCGTGCCCCTACAGCTCAGTAACCACATTATATTATGCTATATAATACCTAGAGGTCTTCTCCGGGGCCTGCTGATAGACTTCTGGAAATCCATTTCATGGTCCTCATCGATGGTCTGCCCTAAGGAGAACAGACTGACCCGTCTCATCTTTAGCAGTCTGGGTGAACTTTCCCGTAATGTGCTCCCAATATCCAAGACCACCTCTCCGGAAACGGCAGAGGGCACCACTTTTCTCAAAAAATCCATCTTGGATCACATCACTGACACCGAGAGAGCAGTGACAGCAGCTGCAGCAGTGTGAGGTGTGTGCATAAACTTCCTTGCACTAACATTAAGGTGCTGATGTCAGTGTGAACCTTGGGCGTGCCAGACACAGGTCAATAACCAGCTGTGGTGAAGCAGATTCTCAAGATAATGTACTATACAAGGTGTGAGATAGCAACGGCACACAATAACCACAATAGACTCCACAATACAGAAAAGATACAGTCACCCGCCTAACTACTGGGAACAGCAAGGACTCCTCCAACAGCTGGTTCCGAGGGGCCCTTGTGTTAGCCAGGGGCAATGGCTTCCAGGGAGGAGTACACGTCTGCCCTAGGAGATAAGCCTTATCAAATAGCTCCATTCAGCTGCGCACCCACTGCATCCCCATATACTTCTTGTTTCTTAAAACTACAACTACCAACGCACTGGTAAAAAGAATTATGTGGAGAACATGTAAATCCTTAAAATAACTATTTACTTTCATTCGGAACGAATGGAGCTTATAAGTGTTATTCACCTGTCATCAACGGTCATACAAAATACTCTGAAGTTCCTCACTCAGAGGGTGGAGTTTCATTCACACAAATACTTAGAACCAGGATACAGTCAATAAGTCATACCATGGCCTGCTATGAACCCACTGAAAACTGACACTAACCACTAAGAACAGGCTCAGTAACTGGTTCATCTTTTATCCCAATCAAATGAAGGGACAGCTAATGTATATCTGTATATATCTGACAATTTACTGTCAAAATGAAAGAGTCACCCATCAACACAGTCCACATAAACAGATTAAACCAAAGCCTACAAATTTCTCTTTGCCTGAGCAAATGAATGCTGCCATTGGCTCTGAATACGGCACAGTTTACAGATGAATTAAAGAAGGCAAAACACAAGTAAACACCAGGAGAATATATAATCCACTTTTTTATTTAACAACAGAAGCATGGCATCAGAGGTCCCCTGTTATTCCTTCTTAGGGCAGAGAGACACGGTCAGATTCGGGGAGATTAGTCTCCCCGAACTGCCTTCCCGCCGGCTAGAATGTAAATCGCCGGCGGGATGGCACTCGGATCGCTTGTTTTTTTAATTTGCCCAAAGTTTCCTCATGAGTGATATCCCGCCCGACAATTTACATTCTAGCTGGCAAGAAGGCAAGGGAAGGCAGTTTGGGGAGAATAGTCACCCCAAAAAAGAGGAGATTTGTCGCCGGGCAACTAATCTCTTCGAATCTGACCGTGTGTCTTTTCCCTTACTGTTAAAGAGAAGCACACTGGCCAGCACAGTATTGTTTCAGTCAGTACTTACAGTAGGAGAGAGGTGGTGGTGGTGGCTCGCGGGACTTCAGTGCATCTATATTGATATCGGGAAGCCTGAACAGGTCAGCAATGTTGAAAGGAAGGCTCGGCACCATCAGAAAAAACTAAGCTGCTCCTGCAAAAAAGAAACAAAATATTTCATACAGGCAAATTATCCCTATCATAGAGTCTGAAATCACAAGAATATTGCCTTGGTTTTTCCTGCTCAGCACAGCGAGGATACATCCATGCCTGATAAACCAAAACAAGCATTCTGTTTTTTTACTAAATAAACTATGACCTCTCTGGCAATGGACGTTATTACTTTACCTTAAGAGAGATTACTTGCCTGATGCCATTTCATTCAGAAGCAGCTAATATTTCTGAATTGCTATGTGCAGGTAGAGAAGAGCAAAGGTAGTGAAGACAATGAGACCCCTCTAGGGAATCCTGTCCAATGAGGCTCATAACTTTATGGCTTTAAGGTCCTCTTTCATGTTTTGCCAATGGCAGCAACTACATACTTCATTCTTTCCACCTGCATATCTGTCACCAATAAACACTTGGGGCCGCCATCAGGGGGGCACAGGGGTTACAAGTGTACCGGGCCCGGGCCTGAAGGGAGGCCTGGCTGTGCCTGGCCCCCCTTGACTGCACCGAAGCCTTTCCTGAAGTCTCGAAAAGGCGAAGTGTCGAACAGCCGAAGTCTTAAAGAGGCAAAAAGACCCAAAGTCACAAAGCGAGCTGAAGTTGAAGTCCTGAAGTGGCGAAAAGTCCTGAAGCCACGAGTTCAGTTCTGCTGAACACCAATGTGTGGTTTTTTTTTTGTTTTTTTAAACCCCTGGCCACCAATGTATTATAATAGTCTATAGGCCCCTGCCACCAATGTTTTTTTAATAAAATTCTCTGGGGGCCCCAATTCTTCTTTTTAACTTGTAAGGGGGACCCTGGCACCGATGTTTTTTTTAACTGTGGAGTGGGCAGGATCTGGGGTTGGGCTTGGGGTATGACAATTTTGTCGTATGGTGCCACGTAAATTATAATGGTGGCCCTGTAAACACTTACTTATATTTACATGCAACATATTAAGTGAGCAGAACTATGCCTCAATATGTTCTGTTGTCACACTACTGGACCCTTTTAACTATCTTCATATTACTCAGAATAAGTCATTTGGTATATTCTATAGCAATCACACTGTGGTGGGCACACTGGTTTGGTTATGGCCAGTGCACCACCTGATTGATAGCAAGGATAGATCTACAGTCAGGCCCGGACTGGCAATCTGTGGTTTCTGGCAAATGCCAGAGGGGCTGCTGTATGGTTCCATAGAAAGTTACCATATAGTGGGCTGGTAGGGGGCTTTTTGGGCTGGTAGGGGGCTGTTTGGGCCTCTGTGTACTTAAAATGGCAGGGCCTATATTGACTCCCAGTCCAGGCCTGGCTACAGTCCTTCCTGGGGTCCATATGCCACTGCATTAAAACTCCCAGCATGTTTGGACAGATGGACAATGACCCAAAACATACAGCCAAAGCAACCCAGGAGTTTATTAAAGCAACGAAGCGGAATATTCTTGAATGGCCAAGTCAGTCACCTGAACTGAACCCAATTGAGCAGCATTTCACTTGTTAAAGACTAAACTTTGGACAGAAAGGCCACAAACAAACAACAACTGAAAGCCGCTGCAATAAAGACCTGGCAGAGCATTAAAAAGGAGGAAACCCAGAATCTGGTGATGTCCATGAGTTCAAGACTTCAGGCTGTCATTGCCAGCAAAAGGTTTTCAACCAAGTATTAGAAATGAACATTTATCAGTTTTTTAATTTGTCCAATTACTTTTGAGCCCCTGAAATTAAGTGATTGTGTTAAGAAAAGGCTTTAGTTCCTAACATTTTTATGCAATCTTTTTGTTCAACCCACTGAATTAAAGCTGAAAGTCTGAGTTGTATCATTTAAAAGTCATTGTGGTAATGTACAGAACAAAAATGAGAAAAAAGTTTTCTCTGTCCAAAGATTTATGGGCCTAACTGTAGAGCTAAAACATAACTGGAAGACAATCCATGCGACAGTTTAAATGTTACTGATAGGCCCTCATGCTTTGCTGAGCGGTATTACAAGCCTGAGAACAGACGGGCCAAGAGCGTGAAAGCAATTAATACAAGCCCAGTGCTGTGTCACATTCCTAATACGTTAGATCAACTTTACCTGATATTAAGATGTTGTTTTCAAGTGCTAAACACATGACTAATACCGCTTACCCATTAAGTTAAGGCAAAGTTAACCGAGCTATTAATGTAAGCATTTCCCCTATGTTTTACTTAGCACATTTTTCACATTATCTGATTGTGTAAGAACTGTGGTCGCTTGCTAAAATATGCAGATTAAAGGCCAAGAGAAATATCATGAAAGTGTTGCTATTAGGGATGTAGCGAACGGCGGAAAAAATGTTCGCGAACATATTCGTGAACTTGCGTCAAAAATGCGAACGGTTCGCGAACGTCGCGAACCCCATAGACTTCAATGGGAAGGCGAATTTTAAAAGCTAGAAAAGACATTTCTGGCCAGAAAAATGATTTTAAAGTTGTTTAAAGGGTGCAACGACCTGGACAGTGGCATGCCAGAGGAGGATCAAGGGCAAAAATGTATCTGAAAAATACATTGTTGACACAGCGCTGCGTTTTGTGCTGTAAAGGGCAGAAATCACACTACGTCACTCAGGTGATGTTTCTGGACACGGAATGTGAAAAAGCTCACACAGCTAGGTGGCACTTGGTTAAAGACTGGGCAAACAATGCCTGCAAGGGCAACGTATACAGTAGTGGGTACAGAATATATTATTGCTGCTGTAAAAACATCACTCAGGTGATGTTTACGGACACGGAATTATTATTGTTATTTAGACAGAATGTGAAAAAGCTCACACAGCTAGGTGGCACTTGCATACCTCCCAACTGTCCCTCTTTTGACCACTCAACCCCCTGTCCCTCTTTTGTACTGGAAAGTCCCTCTTTTCTCTGAACTGAACAGCCAGAAAAAAAACAGTTTCTAACTTAATTAGCTTTTGGCAGAGAGCTCAGAACAGCTAACAGGTGCAAATAAGATACTTTGTAACAATTTTGACTCTGGTTGGTGCTGGTAGTGGTGAACTACTAGGAGGAGCAGCACACCAGTCCCTCTTTTCTCTGAACTGAACAGCCAGAAAAAAAAAACAGTTTCTAACTTAATTAGCTTTTGGCAGAGAGCTCAGAACAGCTAACAGGTGCAAATAAGATACTTTGTAACAATTTTGACTCTGGTTGGTGCTGGTAGTGGTGAACTACTAGGAGGAGCAGCACACCAGTCCCACTCCCCAACACAGCTAGACTAATAGCACTGGGCTCTTACAGTAGCAAAGTAAAAAAAAACAAAAAAGAAAATAAAAGCAGTCCTTACAAGGACTATTGGGTTATTACAGCAGTCAGCAGATGAGATCAGAAGCAGTGCCCACAGCAGCTACATACAGAGCACTGCAGTAGAAGGTAGATTACTAGTCAGCAAAGCTAACTAACCTAAACTCACTGTCCCTCAAATCCCTGCAGAGTTCTGTCCCTACAATACAGAGCAGTATCAAGTAGATTACTAGCCAGCAAAGTTACTATCAACTGTCCCTCAAATCACTAACAGCTCTCTCCCTACACTAGCTCTTCCAAGCACACACAGGCAGAATGAAAAAACGCTGCAGGGCTTCAGTTTATATATGGAAGGGGAGTGGTCCAGGGGGTGTGGGGGTGGTCCAGGAGGGAGAGCTTCCTGATTGGCTGCCATGTATCTGCTGCTCTGGGGTGAGAGGGCAAAAATAAGCGCCAGCTAAGGCGAACCCAAATTGGCGAACGTCGCGCGACGTTCACGAACATTCGGCGGACGCGAACGGTCGATGTTCGCGCGAATTAGTTCGCGGGCGAACAGTCCGCGACATCCCTAGTTGCTATTACTTAACTGCATTTACATATATGGAACCAAGGACTCTTACAAACAGGCATTTTCACACACTTTTCAATGCAGTGTCTATTTAATGCCTTCCGCAGCATAAGAATGTAATTAATAGAGACCATTATTTCCTATTATGCCTGTATCCAAGGCACCTCACAGACCAACTGAACCCAAGTGAGACGCATAGAACTGCTTCTCACCTAAACTCAGCAATTCATACTATAGAATTGTCCTCAGGGATCAGGGGGTTCTACCAACAGAGCCTAAGTAGACTATTGCAGCATATTGTGGACCTCTTTATAATTGTCATATTAAACACAATTAAGTAACACAGGCCCAAGAATGTGCTTACCAGTTACACCTGTGGACACTATTACCAGTCTATCAAATGTACACGCAGCCTTGAAAATAACCATTTGCACCACTTCTACACGCAGAGAAAATCTGAACATCATTCTGGTCTGTCACTCATAACTGCAACCCAAGAAGACACCTCAGCACTAAAGGCAGAAAAATGCCTTCCCCACTCACTCCTACCTACATTATTCCATGATATTCAGATGAGAGATACAGCCAATCCCTATCCTGTCAGTTTTTTTCTGGATAAATAAATCAGCCATTTAGCAAAAATGCAGCAGATCAAGTTAATTTGCACTTTTCCCTTGTAAACACAACCACCTGTCCCAGATTCATTACCCAAATGCATTGCTCACATTGATGAATATATAATGTTGCCTTTTCCCCAGACTTGACATTCATACGTCAAACACGTCAATGTAGTAAACATACCAGACAAACTAAAATATAGGTTAGTGCTAAATTATATACCCTACAGCAGCAGTCCCCAAGCTTTTTTGTCCCAGGGACCGGAGTAAAGCCCAAATTTTTATCCAGGACCGGGGGGAGGGGTGTCAACTGCGCACAGCGTTCAGATTTCCCATGTGCCACGGCAAATTTGGACGCGATGTGTCAACTTTTTTGCGAGCTGCGTCAAATTCAGGCTCGCCACGTCAAATTCGGACTTGGCTCAGAGGCCCAGTTCAAGCATGTCTGCAGCCTGGCGGTTGGGGACCCCTGCCCTGCAGAGTGCACCCATGGCCTACAATGCAACTACTTCTGGGCGCTAACTCAAATTATGAGAGCAATTTTAGGGGAAAGCACAGAGACTGCACGGGCCCTGTCCACCCACTCACCCCTGAATTGATTTATAGGGTGCAGACATATTCCACAGAGGATATACTTCGTGCGGGTATAGCCACGGGTCTCATCTAAATTTCTTATGTACTATTGTCTATATTTTACTCCTTTTAAAGTTTTACAGAACTTGGTTCTGTCCCCGCCCACTTTTGATGACGTTATTTCCGGTTTGTACCACCATCACTTCCTGTTTGATGGTGGTCAGTGGGTTGCGGATAAGGCAGTTGCGGGTCTGGGTCGGGTAGCGGATCAAAGTGGGTAAATATGCGGGTTGCGGTTCGGGTCGCGAGCTGCGGGTTCGGGGTCTTAGAAATTGGTTCCGCGCAGGACTCTACACTGCAGTTACATTTGCAAAATAACTTTGTAACCACTGAAAATGTGTCATGAATGTATATTGGAAAGCTGCTTACAATTACATCTTTCATTACCCAAAGGTTTATTCGTGGGTTTCCATCCCCTTTGAATTCAAGACCAGCATCCTAGTCAGTTTATCCGGCTCTTTACTTTGTCCTGAAGCCGAGGAACAGATGTTAAACCTGTCTAGTGACAAATGAGACCAGACTGCCATAGGCACACAAGTGCTACAGACATGAATATGGTTTGGATAAAAGCAGCTGTTCTACATGTAAAAAAGAGAAACCTCTGCTCCCTAATTGAGAAGGCATTGTACACAGGTGACTCTTCTTTAAACAGTGCTCAGAATCACTGGCTGAGAATGCAACACTTAGATAAGACTCATTACACAAGTCTCGTGTCGTCTCCTATAATATACAGTAGTGAGAAGATTCCTTGGATTCAGGTGTAGTATGAACTGTACACATGCCTGTCTACCTACAATGTAATAATAACATTTCTCTGGTGTCATATCAATCAACTCATCCGCTTACGAGTACAAATAATTAATAAGCTTTACTTCCAGACAACAATGCCCTTTTTTTTCTTGGGTATCTTTTATTTCAACATTCTGTTCATTCTAAAGGGCTGCAGTGTTTCCTACCTGCAGGGGTCACTAGCGCGGTCTTCATAATAATGTGTTTATTAGGACAGGTGCTTTAGAAATGTCAGCAGCCTCAGAAATAACAGTAGGTCAAAGAAAAATGACCCAAAAACATAATTAAGACTTCCTCCGATATGATTTACTTGTGTATTGTCTAAGTCTAAGTGGTCTGCCTCGCTAACAAAGACTGGTTGTAGCTAATTAAAGGGACAATATACATTATTTATAAGCCGTGTACATTCGCGGTTTTCCTATAAATATTCAGTAAGCCTTACTGGTAAATTCTTTAACCCTATGCGGCAAATTTTTTAAGGGTCAAAGTGAAAATTCAAATTTTATTTATTTTTTTAATTCAAATTGTGAATTATGCAAACTCGATTTGAGTTTAAATTAGCATGTCGAGATTTATCATACTCTGGCCCTTTAAGAACTCGAATTCGCCACCTAAAACCTGCCAAATTACTGTAAAAGTTAATGGGAGAGATTCAGGGATCAATGGTTGTAAATTGATCCCTGAATCTCTCCCATTCAAATCCCAATGTAGATGGTTGTAGCCTTCCTGAAATTTGAGGTTTTTTTCGGAGAATCCGGTTTTTATAATTTAAATCGAGTTTTTATCATTCTAATCGAGTTTTTATAATTCAAATGAGTTTTTATCATTCCAATCGAGTTTTTATCATTCCAATCGAGTTTTTATCATTCCAATCGAGTTTTTATCATTCCAATCGAGTTTTTATCATTCCAATCGAGTTTTTATCATTCAAATCAAATTCAAAGTTTTCTGATCGGTAAAATTCAACAGAGTTTGAATTAATAGATTTTAGTAATACATGCGAGTTTAGGGGAAATTTAAAAAAAAAAAAACTCGCATGAATTTGAAATTCGATCCTTGATAAATGTGCCACCCCGTGTCTGTATATTTATACAGGTATGGGATCCATTATCCAGAATGCTCGAGACCTGGGGTTTTCCGGATAACGGGTCTTTCCGTAATTTGGATCTTCGTACCTTAATACTACTAGAAAATCATGTAAACATTAAATAAACCCAAAAAGCTGGTTTTGCTTCCAATGCGAATTAATTATATCTTAGTTTGGATTAAGTACAAGGTAATGTTTTATTATTACAGAGAAAAGGGAAATCATTTTTACAATTTTGGATTAAATGATTAAAATGGAGTCTATTGAAGATGGTCTATCAGAACTTTCTGGATAACTGGTTTCCAGGTTAACAGATCCCATTACTTTATATATACTATTGGAATACCGGCACTCATGAAAAAATGTGTAACGATTGCCTGGGTGCAATCCTTAAATTGTTGCATATGTTATCCTCAAGAAGGAGCACTCACAGGTTTTACGGCTTATCAAAAATTTAATATGATATGGGCACAAAAAACTTTTTTGTGCCCAAATCATATTAAATGTTTTGATAAGCCGTAAGACCGGTGAGTGCTCCTTCTTGAGGATTATATATCTATCTATCTCTATATATATATATATCTCTATATATATATATATCTCTATATATATATATATCTCTATATATATATATATCTCTATATATATATATATCTCTATATATATATATATCTCTATATATATATATATATATATATATATATATATATATATATATATCTTATATATATATATCTCTATATATATATATATATCTCTATATATATATATATCTCTATATATATATATATCTCTATATATATATATATCATATATATATATCTCTATATATATATATATCTCTATATATATCTATCTCTATATATATATCTCTATATATATCTATCTCTATATATATATATATATATATAAAAATAAATAAATAAATCGCCCAAAAGCTTGAGCACAGAGTGCCCTCCAGTGGCCAAGCAATACATAAAATAGAAAGCTTGGTGATAAACTGGAGATGGTGTGTGCAAGGCAGAAAACAGATATTGAATATGTAGGGTTGATAACAGGTCAACAGGATATTAAACCAGGCTGGTGGTTGGATTTTTATAGGTTTGCCAAATTACTTTCAAGCGACATACTGTGTAACAGAACATCAGTTTGGCTCCAAACAACAAATTTACACAAGGACAGCTTTATGCCTTTAATTCCTATAAAATCCAGATCAGAGTAACAGATGGCACCCACAATTGGGGAGGGCACGTTCCATGGCATTCTGTAACTAGAGAACTGTGGAATCGGGGCCTTCAGTCTTGTGGTTAAAATTCTTAGACCCATCAGGACAATTTTCTCAGTTCTATATTTAATTCACACTTTTTCTCCGCCCTCCGTTCGTCATCCAAACTGCACACCTTTCTGCTGCAAGCATAATCAGTTCTTATCACTGACGTCAGCTGAGCAGAGATTTTTATAGCTTCAGCGGATCAGTGTCCATTTCAGCAGCTTTTGTCTGCATGTTTTGATGAGCCTGCCCATTCAGTTTTACCAGAGCTGAACCAACTAAATGCTCTGCAGGAAGAAAGGGCTGATGCATCTATAAAAGTTGGATTTTTCTCTTCTAGTAAATCTGCATATTTACTGATGCAAATTATGCTAGCATTGCCTATAATCCTGCTATATGCACTCATAACCTGTTAGGATGAAAACAAAACAATCACCACCAAACGAAACAGCACAAGCATGCAAGAAACTCTCTTTAGGGGCAGAGATACACGCTCAGATTCGGGAGATTTAGTTGCCCGCCAATAAATTGCCTCTTCTTCGGGGCAACTTATCTCCCCGAACTGCCTACTGCTGGCTAGAATCTAAATCGCTGGCTGGGTGGCACTCCGAGTGCTTAATTTTCCGAAGTCGCCCAAAATTTCCTTGTGAGGCAACTTTAGACGACTGCGGGAAAACAAAGCACACTGATTGCCATCATCAGGACCTAAGCAATGGGGATCGGTGCCCTAGGTCCGGGCCTTGGTGGCCTGTCGACAAATCCGGGCCTGCCGCTGGCGATTTGCATTCTAGCCAGCGGGTGGCAGTTCGGGGAGATTAGTTGCCCAAAAGAAGAGGAAGTTTGTTGCTGGGCAACTAATGTCCCAGAATCCGAGCGTGTGTCTCTGCCCTAAAGAGTAATTTGTGCCTATTATGGCCATGCTATTTAGTTCTGTCCCAACAATGGGAAACACAGTAAGTCCACTGTTACAAAGTAAACTTTAACGGACAAACTGAGATGGGACAGTCAGGTTGGCAAAACAGTCAGGTTTAGAAACTTCAACTAACAATAACTCACAAAAACAATCCTCTCAGCAAAAATGACCTATAGGTAACTTTTAATGTACATTCATATTTTAAAAAGTAGTTTTTTGTGTCAGTATCACTTTAAAGTGATAAGGTTATATCCAAAGATATATGTCCCCAGGCTTTTCATAGGTAAAAACAAAATGTTTATTTAAGATTGCATTAAAAAATTAGATACATACTGACCCCACACGGTCCACCTTACGTTTCGTACCCTCCGGCCCTTAGTCATAGGTGTCTCTCACTTTAAAATGATACATACACTAAAAATACTACTCTTCAAAATATAAATGTACATTAAGGGCCATATTTATATATGACCTATAGGACTCGTTGGTCATTTTTCGCCAATAAGTCTGCTTTTGCAAATGTTACTTGATTTTCCAAAACCGGACTGTTTTGTCAACATGTCAGAGTTTCTAATGATAACTGGTGATTGATTGTCAGCCCCTCATAGAGCATCAAGCAAATATTTTTTGGTTAAATTATAAAGAGAATGCAAAGACAATGTTATAACATGTTAAAAATAAGGTTTCATTTCCGGTTATCAGTATCTCTTTAAAGTAGGGATGCACCGAATCCAGGATTCTGCCTTTTTCAGCAGGATTCGGATTCAGTCTAATCCTTCTGCCTGGCCAAACCAAATCCTAATTTGCATATGCAAATTAGGGGTGGAGAGGGAAATCACGTGAATGTTTTCCCCTTCCCACCCCTAATTTGCATATGAGGATTCGGTTCGATATTCAGACGAATCTTTCACAAAAGGATTTGGGGGTTCGGCCGAATCCAAAATAGTGATTTGGTGGTACTTTAAAGCAGAGTTTCACCCAATACTGCTCTGATTTTTTACTAAAAAATGTTGCCATCTGAAATTCCTAGCCTCTTAGTTCTTTGGAGTCCAACCTGTGGCCCTGCAGCTGTTCTGCGACTCCCAGCCAAAAGGACCAAGTGGTACAACATGAACAATGTGGAGAGAAAAGAAATGAAGTGTGCAAAGTAGGGATGCACAGAATCCAGGATTCAGTTCGGGATTCAGCCAGGATTCCTCCTTTTTGAGCAGGATTCGGATTCAACCGAATCAGACTCCGAATTTGCATATGCAAATTATGGGCGGGAAGAGAAATTGTGTGACTTTTTGTCACAAAACAAGAAAGTAAAAAATGTTTGCATATGCAAATTAGGATTCGGAATTCGGGCAATTCTTTCGCAAAGGATTCGAGGGTTCGGGCAAATCCAAAATAGTGGATTTGGTGCATCCCTAGTGCAAAGCATAGTCAGCACCTTATTCTAACAGGGCTCTTCTCTCAGTTGTATCCAACACCCTGTCACATAGCATGCAGCTTGTCCAACAGAACATTTAAAGGGCAAGGTTCCCTATCAACAAGACTGGAACATGAACAGGAGTGGGCATGAATATGAAGACCAGTCCTAAAAAGTAACTACAGGTATGGAACCTGGGTTCTACTTTTGGATGTTCTGGATTGGTGCCTGCCTACAACAACAACAATTTTCTATGATTGACTCCCCTCTGCTGAAGGTCTGGGGCATGAGCACCCGGACCCAACGTGGACAGTGGTTAGCTTGTACATTTATCCAGGATTTCAGCTTCAAGTGTTTCAGAAATGGATATGGCAACAGTTATCTGGTTTTCCGGATAAGGGATCTTTCCATAATTTGGATCTTCATACCTTAAGTCTACTAGAAAATTATGTAAACAATAAACCTAATAGGCTGGTTTTAATTCAAATGAGAATTAAATGATATCTTAGTTTGGATCAAGTACAAGGCACTGTTTTATTATTGCAATGGAAACCATTTATGAAAATTTGGATTATTTGGATAAAAAAAATAAAATGGAGTTAATGGGAGACTGCCTTTCTGTAATTCAGAGCTTGCTGGATAACGGGTTCCAGATACAGATCCCATACCTGTATAACAAAAAATTGCAGCAAATTTCAAAATTTCAAAAACTGTAAAAAAAAAAAAAAAAAAAAAAAAAAAAAACATTTTAAGCACAGGACAATCTATAACATATTAAAAGTTATTGTAAATGTGGACTACCCAAGTTTATAATAAAGTAATTTTAGCAGAAAGCAGTATTTGTTCTTTTCTATCTGTTCTCTAGACCCAAAAACAGCCAAAATATGAGTAGCATGTCATGTTCTGAGTACTTCCTCTGAACTTGTGTAAGAAAAGATTGGGAACACTTGGAAACACTTACACATATGTTTGTAACTGTTCCATGATCGGCACTTTCTAGGATATTCAAAGTCATTCATTCCTATTGGCAGAGTTGCAAAAAGAACAGACTGGAAAGTTCCCTGGGCTCCTTATGGAAAGATTATCGGAGAAGCCAGACGCACTAAACTGAAGATCAGTAAATGACTTGTATAAAAATAATGGCCTAATACAAAGAATTATGTGATTTCACTGGCTTTTAGATTCATGAATCGAATACTAATATGGATCTACTACTAATATGGATTTATTATCCAGAAAACTCAGAAATACTCTGGAACTGGAGGGTTCGGGATAAACTCCACTTAATTTGCATCACAATACCTAAAGGCTACTAAAAATCATTTAAACGTTTAATAAACTCAATAGGATTGTTTTGCCACCAATATGGATTCATGCGGCTTAGAACCACACTTTAGCCAAAATATGTAAGCTCACATGCCATGTCAATCGTACACTAGTCCTATACTAGGTATGGTATATATTTAAAATCAAGTCCCCCAGCAAAAGAAAAAAAAAAGTGCATTTAATATCAAGTCCCTCTAGATTGTGGGTCAGACTGAGAGCTGGCACTAGCAGCTGGTCAATGGCATATTTTGGCCAAAGTGTGGTCCGAACACTTAATTTTTTGTAATAATTATTTTTAAAGGCAACCGTGCGCTGGCAATTTTTCTGTCTTTGTGTACAAATATTGGCTTTTTATCATTTATAGCAGCAGGTCAACTCCAGATTGTGGGTTAGACTGAGCACTGGCCCAAGATTGCTTCTAGCAGCTGGTCAACACCACAGCGTGGGTTAGACCAAGCACTGGCAATTTCTTTCTGTACTTCTGTAGGTGCCTACATCTATTTTGGCTTCTTCTCTTTGTTCCAGTCTGGGTGCGCATCCACAATACAATGGAAATGTGAAATTAAAAGCAAAAAGGCAGCTTTATACACTACTGAGCATCCTCACTGGCCTGAGACCGAAGTTGCAGAAGAAAATTGCTCTGTGGTGTTCCAACAGAAATACTCTGGGCCAGTGAACACAGGCATGGAGTATACTTTAAGTAATTATAATTAATGTGCAGTGTCTAAGATTTGGCACTCAAAAGAAAATTCAAAGTGCAGGACAAATCCACAGCAGTAGTCTTAGACTGCAATTAATTTTATTGGGAACGTGAAGAAAACAACACAACTTGATAATGGGCCTAGCCCGAAACAAGTTGTGTTCTTCACGTTCCCAATAAAATTAATTGCAGTCTAAGACTACTGCTGTGGATTTGTCCTGTACGTTCTTCTGAATTTTCTTGTGATTGACTCTATTGGGGGATTGACACCGGATACACCGCAGGACAACCAACATTAAAGGAACTGTAACATCAAAAAATTCAAGTGTTTTAAAGTAATTAAAATGTAAAGTACTGTTGTCCTGCCCTGTTAAAAGGTGTGTGTTTGCTTTAGAAAGACTACTGTCGTTTATACAAATGGACTGCTGTGTAGCCACGGGGGCAGCCATTTAAGCCGAAAAAAGAGAAAAGGCACAGGATACACAGCAGATAACAGATAAGCTCTGTAATAGAATACAATTGTATTCTACACCGTGCATCTGTTATCTGCTATGTAACCGGAGTCTTCAATGGCTGCCCCCATGGCTACACAGTACTGAGTTTATATAAACTATAGTAGTCTTTCTAAAGTAAACACACCAATGCAGGGAAACAATACATTCTATTAATTGCTTTAAAACACTGTGATTTTTTGGTGTTACTATTCCTTTAAGCACTTCTAACGGTGAGCTGCAGCCTACTTATATTTTTAAGATTTGGCACTCCCCAGTAATCTTAAAGGGATCCTGTCATGGGAAAAAACATTTTTTTCAAAATGAATCAGTTAATAGTGCTGCTCCAGCAGAATTTTGCGCTGAAATCCATTTCTCAAAAGAGCAAACAGATTTTTTTATATTCAATTTTGAAATCTGACATGGGGCTAGACATATTGTCAATTTCCCAGCTGCCTCAAGTCATGTGACTTGTGCTCTGATAAACTTCAATCACTCTTTACTGCAAGTTGGAGTGATATCACCCCCTCCCTTTTCCCCCCCAGCAGCCAAACAAAAGAACAATGGGAAGATAACAGCTCCCTAACACAAGATAACAGCTGCCTGGTAGATGTAAGAACAACACTCAATAGTACAAACCCATGTCCCACTGAGACACATTCAGTTACATTGAGAAGGAAAAACAGCAGCCTGAAAGACAAAATGTCTAGCCCCATGTCAGATTTCAAAATTGAATATAAAAAAATCTGTTTGCTCTTTTGAGAAATGGATTTCAGTGCAGAAGTCTGCTGGAGTAGCACTATTAACTGATGCATTTTGAAAAAAACATGTTTTGCGATGACAGGATCCCTTTAACTTCCCTTGGATTTTTGGAATAAGGGATCACATGCCTGTATAATGGTTTAAAGTTAGAAGCAGGTCAGGCCAAGCCATGAAGTCCCCTCGTTCCTCTTTGCTTTTGTGTCTTTTAACTGACTATAGTGCCAATATGGTACTAAAATAACTTGCAATGCAGGATAATAAACCTTCAGGGCACAAATATTCTAATAAGAACAACAAGCTGAAGCCCACTATATGCACGGTAAAAAGGGTAACTGCCCATCTGCAGACTTTCTCAGTATACATTCCTTATGTTTCACTATTAGTCTTAATGACATAAAGGTGACAGTGCTCAATTGTTTAACAATTGTTAAATTATATTCAGTATATTAAGGAAAGCTGCTGGGAGCTGCAGTTACAACAGACACCCCCAACCTAACAGAAAGCCAAACAGAACTCTACCTTTTAACTGGTCAGCCTATTCCCTGTTCTTGCTTTCTGCTTTCAGGCTGAGAACCCTACAGAACTTCTCCAGAGTGGTAGGAATCCAAGTCATTTGCAGAGTTGCTTTGGGCCTAGAAAGAGAAAAGAGAAATGTAAGATTAAGGATAAAATGCATATACATATCGCTACTGTATAGGCAGAATATTGTATATGGGGTGCATAGCTTGTATGCAGGGATTCTGGGATGTAGCTTTACATCAGAAAGGCTGCTGGTAATTTGCCAGTGAGTGCAACTATCCCAAATCCTGAGAAATATTAGTGTAATACAACATATACAAAAAAATAGGTCTGCACACTCAAATAGGAATCGTTAGACTCAGGTGGTAAGATTGAAATATGTTTTACTAGTTAAAAAGAACAGCCAAACAGAAACATAATGTTTACAAGAACAAAGAATATTTCACATGATAATGATATACATACCACCCTTAGGTACAGAAAAGGCAGACAAGAAACTACAAGTAGCGGATACACCTGTAAAATGAGAATAGCCCCAACGTTTTCGGCAAATAGCCTTTGTCAAGGGTACCACCTGAGTCTAACGATTCCTATTTGAGTGTGCAGACCTATTTTTTTGTATATGTTGTATTTAGTTGCTCGGTAGGGGCGACTTATGGGTTATGTTGCACCTCTCACTGCATATTTGCTCCTTTTTTGTTTGAATTAGGTGTGCCCTCCATTTACCTGTATTTTTAAATATTAGTGTAATGTCAAGACTTTTTGTGACAGAGGAAACATTCAATGGAAAGCGGGAGGGTTGCCTTTAAAAAGGAAGTTTGTATTTGTGCTTTAAAACAAAGCTCCAGTTCTATAACAAGCCCAGCCTACAAAATACCAACCCAGGAAGATTGGCATAATTTGTGCAACCACATGCATATGGGTATAAACAGAAGGTGCCTTAGGGGAACCCTGGCAAAATTCTTTTACCCCCAATATAATATTTGCTGGAATAAAACAGCCTGGATTGTAAGCCATTTATTAAAAGATATTACATTTGGCCTCAATTTAGCATAAGAACATAGAAGTGTGCTGTATTTTGCACTCATATAACCCTACACCTTTCCCATTTCCTTACAGAGAAACAGCAACAATCCCACCATATATCATAAAAAACAGTTTCTGCAAAATTTATTTTAGTGAAACGTGAAAATACATTATCTAGGAATTATTTCTTCTGTAACGCATTACTTTTTTCCTGGTCTGTCCACTAGAGGTCACTGTATTATCATTCATAACATTGTGGGGGGACTGGAAATCCTAGATCTCGTTGTTTATTATCATTGTTTATTATTAGTATCTCATTGTTTATTAGTACAAGTTCCCCTAATTTCCCTCAGTCTGACTGAACACACATTAAGCGACAGAGCAATTAAACCTCAGTCGAAGAGACTGGCACATAAAGAGTTAGCCGCATGTAGGGTGGCCACCTGGCCGGTATTTTACCGGCCTGGCTGGTAAAAATGATGGCTGATCCCAATGTTATTAATAGGGAAAAAAGATAAATACATAGGAAGGCCGGTATTTTTTTCCAGAAAAGTTGGCAACCCTAGCCGCATGGCAGCTCACAATCTTTGTAAGAAATAAAAATATAAAAAGTATATTAGGAAACAGGTACCAGAAAAAGGAGATCATTCTCATCTCATAAACAGGGTACATTTCCAGTTTAACTATGGTTTTCTTTCAATGGGGCATTGAATACTGAAGGTTTCTTACAAGGTGATGCGTAGGGTGATACAAAAAATCTAAAAGGTGCCCATTTCATTAGCTGTTAATTAGTTATATCCATGCAAGCATCACCACTAGTGTCTAGCAGTGTATATAAGACCACGAAGAGGAAAACAAGACACGAGTTAATCCTCTTTAGAAATAGATGTGCATTTGCTATATTATTCTATATGATATATTTTTATCTTTATATTTTTACTGTTAGCTAGAGGAAATGTAAGTTTATATGGCATCTATTTTATAGCCTTGGTCCATCTAAAAGGGAGGGATAATAAATATGTTAAAAACGCATTTCTTTATTTTCTCCACCGTGTAATGCATATAATTAAAGATTGGCGTGGTATCCGACGGGCTCTTGTATAGGAGCAGATTTTGTGGCTGTATGGAAATGACTGTGGATTTCACCCTGGGATGCTATGAAGCAGAGCCTGAAATGATTTCCATACAAGGCAAATGCTTTGCTGCTCTCAGGCCTAACAAGGCAGTGTGCAATGGAGGAGAAAATGATTATACAGAGAAGCCGTATCCGTTCCAACAGCACAGAATGGGGAGAATTTGTATTCCAGACCTCCAGTCAGGGCAACGGCACACGAGGCAGAAAAATTAGCAAAAAATGGGCTAGAAATCTCTTGAAATGCCTGTAATAAATCAAACAATACGTATTGGGCAGAAATGCACAATAAGCTTTTATTTCTTCAGAAGAAATTTAATCTAAAATCTACTTGTACGGTACAGGATCATTAAATGGGAAAAGACAGGCCCTCTGCCTTAGGCCACAAACCACAAGGGGACATTTTAATTGTATTTTTGCCAAGTGGAACTATGCCCATGATATCCCCCTCTGGCCTCAAGTAGAACAAAATGGCAGTTGCCCGAATGCACCAGTGCTGACACATGACTGCCAGCTGCAGCCTGAAAAAGTGCACTTTTACTTCATACAATGTCTTGTTTACAAGAACAGTTGTCCAACTTTTGGCCTCCCGATAGTGGTGTACAGGTATGGGATCTGTTATTCGGAAACCCATTATCCAGACAGTTCTGAATTACCGGAAGTAGTAGATCTCCCATAGACACCATTTTAATCAGATAATTCACTTTTTTTTTTTTTTTTAAGGATTTTAATTTTTCCTCTGTAATAATAAAACCGTACCTTGCACTTGATCCCAACTAAGATATACTTAATCCTTATTAGAGGCCAAACAATCCTGTTGGGTTGAATTCATGTTTAAAAGATTTGTTTTGTATATTTAAATTATGGAGATTAAAATTACAGAAAAACCGGGGTTCCAAACATTCTGGATAACTGATCTCATACCTGTACTATAATTTCCAGTAAGCTGAAGGCCAATAGGGACTGATGGGAGTTGCAGATCAAGAGCTTTGCAGGTTTGACATCGCTGATTGACGACGCATAAACACCAGTTCTGTGATGGGCACAGCTGCTTATATATGTGAATAAATGCCGGACTTCAAACTAAACCAAAACCACAGTGTTTTGGAAGGGCTTTAAAAATGAATGTGCTGCTCCCCAAGCCTTGGGCCAAGTACATTTGCATTGTTTTCAGCATTTATAGCAGCAGGTTCCTCAGCATGCGATGAAAGGAATATTGTTTGTGCCAGCTGCTGGGTAACAGGGGGGGCAGATTCAACTTCTCGGCAAGTCGCTAAAGAACGATGAACAAAAGGAATCATAATCCACCTATAATGGTCTCTAAAAACAGGAACTTTAGATTCACAGGAACCGCATGCCCCAGAGGTTGATGGGAAATTCCCAAAAGCTGGAACACACAGACTTGATAGCTCTGCTGTTAAAGAGGGTGAATACTAACAAGCACTCAAACCTGCGATCCCCTGCGTTCCGTTTTAATCAGCCGCATCGCAGGAAGGAAAGCATATAAATCAATGCATGGTTGCTAGGGTAATTTGGACCCTAGCAACTAGATTGCTGAAAAAACTGAATAAAAAGCTAAATAACAAAAACTAAAAATACTACAAAATAAATACCAATTGCAAATTGTCTCGGAATTTGTTTATGGAATTGACCAATGGCAAAATATTTTGATTTTCAAGGAATGTTTATATGCCCAAAATGTCACTTATGTCAATACTTCTGGATTTTTTTATGCACCTAATATTAGTGCTGGGCAGTTTTCCTAAATAAACACTCGCTTCTTAAAAATTACAAGTTGGTTAAGACAGAACATGGTCACCATTGTGATTACAGATCTGCATAGAGATAGCTACAGTCTGGGACATAAAGTGTGACAAACAGAAAGGAAATGTAACGGTTTCATGGCACTTCCCTAAGCAAGCACAAGTGGGACCAGAAAGTCTCCGAAATGTAAATATTTCCCAAAAGCTACACTCTTTTTTAAACAATGGCTATTGTTGTAGGGTTTATTTTTTGACGATGGTATCCCTTTAACACGATGGAGGAAAAATTACAATTAGCCTGAAATCTGCAGCATCTTTTAGTAATGTTCTGCCCTTTTAACAGCATTCTTTCAGAGTAATGAATCGCTTGCGGCAAAGAGCCCTAAAGGCCCAAGAATCGGTGAGATCTCCAAAACTTTGGCACCACAGGGGTAAACAAGATGATTCAGCACCTTGTGCATCCTGTCTAACGAGTCACCACAGCTCCCAATTAGCTGCTTCTATTGCTACAAACCTTAGGATTACACTTATTTACAGTAAATGATTGTGGCACGTAAAAGAAATGCCAATTTTCTGCTCCTTCCCATACTAACAGCATTTGGCAAACTGATCCCAGATTGGTTCTGGTTCTATCTTGCAACAGAAGTAATGCAGAGAACTTAAAGGGATATTGTCATGGGAAAAAAGAAATTTCCAAAATGAATCAGTTAATAGTGCTGCTCCAGCAGAATTCTGCACTGAAATCCATTTCTCAAAAGAGCAAACTGATTTTTTTATATTCAATTTTGAAATCTGACATGGGGCTAGACATATTGTCAATTTCCCAGCTGCCCCAAGTCATGTGACTTGTGCTCTGATAAACTTCAATCACTCTTTACTGCTGTACTGCAAGTTGGAGTGATATCACCCCCACCCCCCCCCCAGCAGCCAAACAAAAGAACAATGGGAAGGTAACCAGATAGCAGTTCCCTAACACAAGATAACAGCTGCCTGGTAGATCTAAGAACAACACTCAATAGTAAAAACCCATGTCCCACTGAGACACATTCAGTTACATTGAGAAGGAAAAACAGCAAACTTAAAGCATTTCTCTCCTAAAGTGCAGGCACAAGTCACATGACCAGGGGCAGCTGGGAAATTGACAAAATGTCTAGCCCCATGTCAGATTTCAAAATTGAATATAAAAAATCTGTTTGCTCTTTTGGGAAATGGATTTTAGTGCAGAAGTCTGCTGGAGCAGCACTATTAACTGATTCATTTTGAAAAAATATTTTTTTCCCATGACAGTATCCCTTTAAGGCAGATACAGAATTGCAACCGGACACACAAACGGCTCAATTAGAGGGACAGAAACATTTATTCCTCCTCATTATATTCAAGAAGCAAGATGGAGGAACATGATCTGCAATCCAATGGATATTATTTAGACTTGTTCCTGGATCAGCCATAGAACCAACGATAAAATAGGTGCAGGTATGGAACCTTTTTTGCAAAATGCTTGGGACATGGGGCTTTTCGGAGAACGGATCTTTGCAGACTTCGAATCTCTATACCTTAATCTACTAGAAAATCATGTAAACTCAATAGGCTGGTTTGGCTTCCAATAAGGATTAATTATATCTTAGTTGGGATCAAGTACAAGGCTATTTTATTATTACAGAGAAAAAAAGGAAATCATTTTCAAAAATTTGGATTATTTGGATAAAATTAAGTCTTTGGGAAATGGCCCTTCCGTAATTTGGTGCTTTCCAGAAAATGGGAGATTTAGTCACCCGCGACTAATTGCCTCTTCCCGAACTGCTTCCCCATGGCTTCCGCCTGCCAGAATAAAAAACATCTCACGGCGCTTCATTTCCCTAAGTCGCCCAAAGTTGCCTCATGAGAAAGTTAAGTGGCGCGAGTGTCATGCCGCAGGCGTTTTTTCATTCTAGCAGGCGGAAGCAGTTCAGGGAGATTAGTCGCCCCCAAAGAAGAGGCGATTAGTCGCCAGCGACTAAATCTCTCCGAATCTCCCAGTGTGACCTTACCATAAGACACTATTAATAAGCATACCAGTCACATCCCTCTATACACCCCAGGCCTCCCAGAAATCATCTGTGCCCCTGCGAATACCACTTTATGGGATGCTAAACACAGTATAGGGTGGTCCCTCCAGCTGTTACAGATATACATCCACACACATCAAATAAAACCCTTTATTTCCCAAATGTTTGTGTCTGTGCAAGCAGCTGAACATGAAGGAGCTGGAATTCCCTAGAATAGAGGCATTTGGGCCCTCCTGCTGCAGCCGTTAAAGCGCAAGGAGCCATGTTCAGACTTGTTCTAGTTGCAGAGTTTGTGCTGCTTGCAGTGAACATGAGAGCATTGCACACATTCAGTAATGCTGGAGATGCAAGGCACAGAGCGGAGCATCATGCTCCAACATGTAGCAGCTCCAGCTGCCCACTCTCGCATCCCACAGACACATTCCTCGGTGGCTGCACAAATACCCGCAGCCAAGGCAGCGCTTTGTCCCAGCCTCCTTTATCCCTGCTCTGCTCTTACAAGAAAGAGATGGTTTCCTTTGGCTGACAAACAATGGAGTGGCAGTTAAATATGGGAAGCAACTCCCTGCTGCAGCAGCCACATTCACACTCATTCCACTTCCTAATCATCACAGGGCCAGTGATAAAATCTGCAGCGAGAACACAATAATGTAAGGGCTGCCGTTCCCACACAGCAAGTCTTGGCAAGAGGAAACTTTCAGGGTTCAGTTTATATAAGCAGCTGTGTATTCAATGATTTACATGCTGTCATCCTTCTCCTCGTTATAAAGCATATGGTGCTAGATTGCCAGCTCTGTGGTGGAACAGAACTCTGCTTCTGAGGCACAGTAAGAAATATATTGCCTGGCCCAGACGGCCATAAGCTGATCCTGAATTCACGCCAGGGCTAGAAGCTTAACATTAATGGAAAAGTAGCACATAAAAAAAAAAAAAAAGAGTTTTAAAGGAATTAAAATATACTGTTGTGTTCTATTGGTAAAACTGTTGTGTTTGCTTCGGAAACACTATTATAGATTATATAAACAAGCTGCTGTGTAGCCATGGGGGCAGCCATTCAAGCACAGGATACACAGTAGATAGATAAATTAGGAAGAATCCCAATGTATACTACAGAGTTTATCTGTTATCAGCTGTGTATCCTGTGCCTTTTCTCCTTTTTCAGCTTTGAATGGCTGCCCCCATGGCTACACAGCAGCTTGTTTCTATAAACTATAGTAGTGTTTCTGAAGCAAACACATCAGTTTTTCCAGTGCAGCACAACAGTACATTATATTTTCCTTACGTTAAAATGCTTTAATTTTTGGGTGTTACTGTTCCTTTAATGGCATCTATTATCGATCACACAGCGCTGAAGAATATATTGGCGATTTACGTGCCTCTAGGGAAGAATATTCTATATAGCAAGCCACAGCGCCACAGAATAAAAAGACCATATAATCAATAGTGATGGGCGAATCTATCATGTTTTACTTGGGTGAAAATTCAAGAAACCATGACAATTCTCTCAAAATGGATTGAAGTCTATGGGCAATATAATTTTGTTTGAAGCGCATCAAATGGCACAAGATATTTTTTTCATTTTCACTTCAAAACTTGGCAAAAAAACGTTGCACATCACTAATATTGAATATGGAACCCCTGAAATGCATGTCAGTATGGCGTCAAGTAGAATCTCTGGACAAATGAATACAATATTCATAAGACATACCGCTGACATCAGGCACAAATATTTACTTCTCTGGTATAGACAAATACGCACTACACTGGCAAGGAACAATTTGCAACCACCATTTAAGAGATTCTCCTTAGACAGCCTTTAAATGCCCACATTGGAGCACACATGAATGCAAGCTATATTCATAAGCCCGGGGTTATCAGCTGCCCCCTTGCACTTGAGACCCAATAAAAATGCAGTGACCAGTGCAAGGACTCAGAGCATACTTGCACATGCGACCCAGTAAGTACAAGTTCAAAGGGTATTTAAAGGTACATTGCATTTTATCATGGAGCCTTAGTGAGTGTTTGCTTGAAGTTATCCATCATGATTGCGCATGGCCCCATCCCTTCACTGGCAAATAAACACTCATTGGTTTCCTGTAGCCAGGACTGGCCAGTCTTTGATATATGTTAAAACTGTACTGTAAATTACAGCACCTCTCCAGTGCCCTTATCTATGGTGGATGCACAAGAGGGGTGCAGGCTGCCCATATATAGGTCTATCTATATATATTTAATTAATTAGGAGATTGAATTACATACACCCGACTTACAAGCAAATGGGGCTATTACAGAAACATACTATGGTTTGCTTGGCCTTTATTATAATATAGCTTTAATAAACCACCTCTGGTGTGTGTTGTCTACTGCAGCGCACAGAAAGGTAAAAATAAATACTATGTTAAGACAAACATCTGTCTAAACTGCATTTAATGGGTAAATGAACCTGTTCCAACTTACATATGAATTCAACTTAAAGGGGACCTGTCACCCAAAAAAATTATTCAAAATCTTATTTTATCTCATTAGTCAAGCAAAATGAACTTTAATCACACTATATAAATGATTTGAATCTTATTATTTTCTTCAGTCTGGGAATTCATAATTATAGTAAGCAGGCAGGAGCCATTTTGTGGACCCTGTTATTAAGGCAAGCCTTCCATCATCTCAGAATCTTGTTTGTGCACCAGAATGGGGGACCCAATGTCCATCCCCATGTACTGGTTACACAATTAAATGGTGAAGAGAACGGGGGAATGTGGGGAGAGCATCTAGGAAGTGCTGAATAGAAAGTGAAAGTAATTGCTTGCCCCGCCTCTATGCCTAAGGCATAGAGGAGGGGCAGACAATATTTGATTGACAGCTGAGATTTTTAAATGGGTTTACAACAGCTATGAATGCTTTAACAAAAAATGTTTAATTTGAAAAGGACTTTTATAATACAGCTTTTTGTCTCTGGGTTCAGCTCCCAGGTCCACTTTAAGAACAAGCCTACAGACCCTATCTCATGTCACCTGGGGACTGCCTGTATTTTTAATGCAATCACAGTCAAAGCTTTGTGGGCTCATACGCTGCTCCAGTAGCCACAATATTAATTTAGGGAGCAGCATTTTCCCAGCAGTGTTTTGAATGCAAAATCTACCCGGGGTACCAGTTCCCTGCTAAATGGCCATACAGAGATGAAAATTGGTAGCTGCCATAACTTTTCCAGATGACTATTTTGGCCCATGAATAAAAAGATATAAAAGAATATAGCAATGTATAATAATATACTGAATCATGTTCGGGGGAAAAAGCAACTGACAACACTTGCGAAAGGAGGTGCGAAAGAGGAGGGAAAAGCAGAAACAGAATAAGATGCAAATCATAAGAAATCAACAGCTGGGGAACTTTACATATTCTGAATAGACTGTGGTTAAAAAAAGAAAAACCAAAGCAGTGGTTGAGACCACATTATCATATTCATTTATGAAAGGAAAGGCTTTGCACGCCATGGTACTGAGAGCTGTCTTAAGAGCAAGGCAAGCAGGGCACTGGGGCATCACAGAGGGAACGTAGATAAAAGTACAAAAAGCAGATTACTGTATAACTATGGGTATGTTTTGTGGCTCACAGTAATGCCAGCATCCCAGTGACAGCCAAGGGCCCATGATTAGGGCCCCATCCTTCCTCTATTGCCAGGGATCCCAGATGTGCTATAGAATTACTAAAAGATTTTCGCCTTAAAATTAACAGACAATAGTATACACGAGAGTTGCCAAGCTTATTTATAATTTAGGTTACAGAATGGCTTTCATTTGGTTTTGTAGCTCAGCACTTGATATATGTTTGCCAGGGTCACAGTTTTAGTAACCAGCAAGAATGCCAGATTGGAATATGAAGAACAAAAAAAAAAAAAAATCTAGCCTCACAATCTGTCCACGTTTTGTCAATGTCAAGTCACAGATCTTAGCAACCCAAAATCCCCTAAAATTTCGGGTTTTAAAGAGCGAAGATATAAAAGCAAGAAATTAAACAATCACAAAACAATATATATATATAATCATATGTGACAAAATAATGCAGGTATGGAATCCATTATCTGGAAACCCGTTATCCAGAATGCTCCGAATTATGGAAAGGCCGTCTCCCAAAGACTTTATAATAAAATAATCCACATTTTTAAAAAAAAGATTTCCTTTTCAAGTACCTTGTACTTGATCCAAACTAAGATACAGTATAATGAATCCTTATTGGAAGCAAAATCAGCCTATTGGGTTTATTTAATATTTACATGATTTTCTAGTAGACTTAAGGTATGAAGATCCAAATTATGAAAGATCCGTTATCTGGAAAACCCTAGGTCCCCAGCATTCTGGATAACAGGTCCCATACCTGTATTAGAATTGGTAAAGTTTATTAGGTTATTAGGCATCTATATCAAAGCCACAGACCGCTGCCAAGGCGCAGATCAGAAATACCAGGAATCCGGCACAATTAACATCAAGGTTCGGCTTTATTCACACATAGGAGGAATGACAGTGGAGGGTGTACAATTGTAACGCGTTTCATGCCCCATAGCTGGGCACTTCATCAGCTATGGGGCATGAAATGCGTTAGAATTGTACACCCTCCACTGTCATTCCTCCTATGTGTGAATAAAGACGAACCTTGATGTTAATTGTGCCGGATTCCTGGTATTTCTGATCTGCGCCTTGGCAGCGGTCTGTGGCTTTGATGTAGTAGCCGGCGAGGAGTGACCGGCATATCGCGAGAGCAGCGATCGAACGGGATGGCACATTGGTCCGGGTGAGCTCCGCCATTAACACTTCGTGAGTAGAGTTTTAGTATCATCTACTGTATAACCTGACCAATGACCCTTCACCTTTCAGTGTGATGCTGGGAGTTGTGGTCAGTTTTAATCAAACACTTTATCGTTTAGCAAAGTCTCCAGCTGTTGCTGAAACAGAACTCCCAGCATCCTCCAACAGAATCAGTGGTCATTAATGTGTGGAGGGTCAGAGACTAGCTATCCCTTGGCATCAATGCCTTCTGTAACAAGGCCCTAAAATGTAGCATTCTCCAAATTCTCTGCCCACTCAGCACCAGTCACAAGACAAAAGGAATGGCATTCGCATCTCATGATATCAACTTTATTCATTGTGAAACAAAAGACGATGCATGGGTTATTCCAATGCATACAAATATACTAGAACGGGTTTTATTCTGTTGAATATATGCGATATATTAAGGACGAAAAAAATAACTGCTCATTGGTTGCTAGGCTTATTGAACCAGAGCATATTTTGAATCATTTTATTACTTTAATCTAATTACAGGACACAACTTCTGATATTACAGAATCTAACTACTTCAACAAATGGCCAAATTTAATCATTCAGCTGAGGATAAAGTAGCTAATCTGTCAGCCTGATTTCACATTTTGTACTATAAGGGTATGGGCACACCTGGAGATTCGGGGAGATTTAGCGACTAATAGTCTCTTCTTTGGGGCAACTAATCTCCCCGAACTGCTTCCCCGTGTCTTCCGCCTGCTTCAATGAAAAATTGACTGCGGCAATGCACTCGCGGTGCTTCGATTTGGGGCGACTTCGGAAAACGAAGCTAAATCTTACCCTTACCCTAAGTGCCGGTAAGATAAAAGTCAAGATTGATTAAGACAATTTGATACTGGGGGCACAGGGGTCATACACCGATACAGCCCATACGTGGGAGACCAGCTTTTATAAGTCACAGGGTCAACTTAAAAATAAATAAATTATCCCTGTACACTAGGGTTGCCACCCAATGTTATTAATAGGGAAAAAAGATAAATATATAGGAAGGCTGGTATTTTTTTTCCAGAAAAGGTGGCAACCCTACAGAAAAAAACATAAACATTAATCTTTTTATTGGTGATAATGATTTTACAATATGACCTTTTCTACCCAAAATGTGTATGTTTATTCTACTGAATTCAGTGGACACTTATATACATGGACCTTTCAGCTCCCTAAAAGCTCAGTCTTCAGCAACTAATGAGATGGGTGGTTGTGTTTGGCCATATGGCAAAGCAGTTTCCCACCATTAACTTTGGGTTTTGTCAATTGAATCACAGGAGTGACTAAACCTGAACACTTCCAATATCTGCAATTAGCCAAAAACAAAACCAGTGGTAGGACTATGCAGCCTGTACAGCTGTATATTGGGTCCATGTATGGGCAGATGTCAGGTCAAATATTTTGAATTCAGCATGTCTCATTTGATTTGTGCCAAGACACAAGCCTGTTGTTTGTGGCAAGCACTGCAGCACCTTTGTACAAACAAAATGAACCATAAAGCTCGTTCTTCAGCCCATGGAGACCCACCACAGCCACTTTCCTTCTTTAATCCATAAAAGTCGGGGGCCTCAGCAGTAGGCCTCAATGAAGAAGAATAAGATCTTATATTTAGCCTTCACTGGAACAAAATAGTATTAGCACCATTTAAACCCAATATTTTATGTGTTTAAATACTGGTATATGTGTATTAATTAGTAATTCCTGTTTCATCAGGTGAGAACTGTACTGGCCAGCCACATAGGTACCCAAAGATTTGATTTTGAACGTCACCAAGCAAGTGGATCTTTCTTTGTATTTCTACATCAAAATGGAAGTGCCACATTCTTTGTAAACAGGGTATAATCACCCAGTAAAACATATATTCCTCTCCAGGGTGAACCTGCATGCCACACACAAGCCACTTTAGTCCTTATCTAATCTTACACAGCAAGACATTAATTAATATAGATAGGAAAGGCGGAACCCGTTATATCAAATCTTTATTTGATTGTGATAAATAGGATCCGTGACTTGCTAGCACACTGACCTGGGAAGATTTGTCGATTGCTATTTTAATGAAGCAGCTGCAGGCCATAAATCTCCCGAAAATGGCTCTCCATTGCCGGTAATTTAACAAGGTTGTTTGTTCTGCATTCTCCTGACGAAGATCTCAGTGTGCGATCGAAACGTTGAGTCTTTAAATAAATAACTATTTGTATTTGCATCATTTCCCTGTATATGTACAACCACACTATTGCTGGCACCCGGGCAGTGCACATTTGTGCAAAACCTGTCAGTTCAGCTTTACATAACAAGCCACCGTCCATGCAAGTAAAAAGAGCAGCCAATAGCCAATGTCTTTTGTGAATCCCAAAGTGAAATTAAAGTGGACCCGTCACCTAGACATAAAAATCAGTATAATAAAAGTCCTTCTCAAATTAAATATGAAATCCAATTTTTTTTTTATTAAAGCATTCATAGCTGTTGTAAACTCATTTAAAAATATCAGCTGTCAATCAAATATTGCCTACCCCGCCTCTATGCCTAGGCATAAAGGCGGGGCAAGCAATTACTTTCACTTTCCATTCAGCACTTCCTAGATGTCACTGCTCTCCCCACATTCCCCCAGTTCTCTTAACAATTTAATTGTGTATCCAGGGCATGGGGATGGACATCAGGTCCCCCATTCTGGTGCACAAACAAGATTCTGAGATGATACAAGGCTTGCCTTAATAACAGTGTCCACAAAATGGCTCCTTCCTGGTTGCTATAATTATGAGTTCCCAGACTGAAGGAAACAATATTCAAATAATTTATACAGTGTGATTAAAGTTCATTTTGCTTGACTAACATGATAAAGTAGGATTTAGATAATTTTGTTTGGGTGACGAGTCCCCTTTAAGCCACCTGTCTTGTGGCATCAGCAGAACCCCAACAAAAAGAGACATACAGAGATTTTCCTCAATTTAGCCCCCCTCCCCCAAACATTGGGGATCAACAATTTTCAATTGCAAAATATATATATAAGGATATAAGGATATTAACCATAGAGTTTTTAGTGATGTGACTGAAATTACATCACTATGCAACATTTACAACTGATGACATCACAAAGCACTGTTTATAAGGATATCATTTACAGTTCATAAAAGGGATAATGTACCAATCTGCTATGAAATATAAGAAGAGGTCACCAAGTTACAGTGATTCATATACTATTTTTTACCCCTTTTTTTTATAGAAAAGGTCTGCAAGCAGTTATAGACATGGCAACGCCCTTCTGAATAAATGGTCAAACCGGAGGAGGGAGCAGTCCAAGTTGGGCTAAAAATGGAGCTTTACTTACTTTACACACAGGACAACGTGACGATCTCGGCAAGATTCAGCCACAAAGATGATCTTGGTTGCATTCCAAACCCAAATTTCTGTCAGAATAAAAGTAAAGGTTTGTAATTAATAACCACTATAATGTGGGAAATGCTGTGATACAAACGAAAGCACAGAGAAAGGCACAAATAATTAACGAATAACGAGTGCAGCCAAACTTCCTGTGAGTTACAGCAAGCCTGAAACACAATAGCTAGTTATTTGGTAACAATTTCGCTTCCGTAGCTTCCGAAATGATATCTTTATCAAGAGCAGCAATATGCCCCCCCTCCTCCTATTATTGAACTACTGAGAAGATACTGTGCATCCAGCATGGCTGAAAAAATATGCTGTTTGCTAGGTATGAACTGCTTGTTCTAAACATAAATATAAAGAAAGTGGAAGATTTTTTTTTTTTATTTATTAAAGAGAAGGAAGACCAACTGCCATCATTTATTTGCAAAGATCTGGACATGCTGGGAAAGAAAAGGTTTTGGATTGTTCATAGGTTCCTTATGAACGGTCTTCCTAGATGAATGAGCAAGAATATGTTACAGAATGTATTTAGGAGAAATTTCAAGGTTTGTTTTTTTTTGTTTTGTTTTTTTTTTTTGCTTATAGCAGTAGGCGATGGAGAAATGAATTTGAAATATCTAAGAAACAACAGGACTGATTTATCAGTCCTAGAAGGCACGAAAAGTGTTAGGCCCTTGTCTTTTATGTCCAAACAAATGTTTTATTTTTTACTAATCTGGTATATATACTTTTTTGAAGACTCTCACACTCAAGCTTTGTAATCATTTATCAACTCTGGGCAAATTTGCACGTGCACCGTAACTTATTGCAATAAGCACATGGACAGTAACTGGCTTTTGTTTAGTAATTTGCTGGTGGAACAAGGAAAGTCAACATTTGATTGGACAAATTTGCACCTGGGCAGTTATCCATGGCAATCAGTGCCCCATTGGCTTCAAAAAACCAAAGGGCCCCCCAGCTCTTGTGGGGCCCACGGCTCTTGTGGGCCCCGCTGGCCCAGATCTGCGATTTGGAGCCTTCTTAATGCTGCAACCTCCCTTTCTCGGGTGGCCATGGCAAGAACACTACATGCATGCACATGCGCAGGGGGGGCCAGCTGGGGGCCTTGGGGCAGGTGCCCTAGTGGGCCCCAGGCCCCCAGTCTGACCCTGGAAACATAGAATACCACCAGTATATGATGATTCAGCAGTAAACATTGCCGATATTTTCCGACCTGGATGATCAACAAGCCGACTGATATCCAGTCTTCTGCCAATAACGGACGCCTCTTCTCCCACCATAAACACACAAATATAATATTTATTTCATATGATAACATCTGTGCATCTATGGCCACCTTAAGGGTCTGGCCACACGAGCAGATTCGGGGAGACAAATCTCCTATTCTTCTAGCGACAATCTCCCCAAACTGCCTTTACCCTGCCTCCGGCGGCTAAAATGAAAATCACCTGCGGCAATGCACATGCTGCGCTTCATTTTCTGAAGTCGCCCGAAGTTGCCTCATGAGGAAACTTCGGGCGACTTCGGAAAACGAAGCGCCGCGTTCCGGAAATTAAATTTAATATTGTAGAGTAAATTAGTTGCAGTGTAAACAGTGTAATTTAGAAATAAAATATACATCATAAAAATCATGACAGAATCCCTGTAAGTCGATTTTCTAAACAATTTTTTGGCATCAAGTTCTAAAAATGTATGATTGTCAAATTTTTAGCCTTCTGTTCTTGGCCCAAAGGGTTTTGGGAATGAAAGGGGAGCCAAACTACTTAATCTACAACACAACAATGTTACAATTAGACATCAGCGATTTGAACCCTGTGGCTTGGCACCATCCCCATTTAATATGTTAACCAGTAGAAGGGACATGTGTAGGATTCATTCCATACAACTCCAGCTGCTCCTGCCTCTTGTACTGGTGACAGCTGTTCACCCATAATGCCCTAACTAGAGGGAGGTTACTGACTAGCTGAACTATGAACATGGCTAAATAATAGACACTGCAGTATTTGGGGCTTGGGATAAAGCTGACCTAGTTTTATCACTCCGACAATATTGGACGTTGGCCACTTCTGTATGTTTTTCTTCAAGGAAAATTACTTGATCCCTACAAACCCCTTTTTGGCCGACAGTTCTTTAATCGCATCCATAACCTAAAAATGAATTTGGCCATTACATATAGCGCTATCCCACTGCCAAATCCTTTTAGTAGCTGATAAAGCCATTCTCTCGGCTCCCAAACCACAACACAGGAGCTTGCCAGGGCTTATTCGCTGTTGGAAAAAGACTCAGAAAAGTTTATTTTTAGCCTTTTAGCTCAAGAATACTAAAAACGTAATATATAAAATCAGCAGTCTATAATAGGGCTTGGCAATCGGCAACCCTCCAGATGCTAAACTATTATTCCCAGCATCCAGCCATTATAATTGAACCATGACACAGCAATGATGCCAATCATTCACATGCATGACTATCCGGCAGTGATGGAGAAACAGAAACAAACAATTTAGAAGATTAAATCAGCCAGGGATTGGCCAGCTGCAGAAACATTTTACATGCTGCAATTGCAAGCTCTTGGTATCTGTTAAAGCCCTAATTATGCAATTTGTAGTTGAGTGTTACTAAAGGGGCTTACCAGTGAGCTTTGAAGTCACAACAGCAGCAGAGATCTGCACCTACATGTGGAAGCAGGCCCGGACTGGCAATCTGTGGGTTCTGGCAAATGCCAGGGGGCTGCTATAAGGTGCCATAGAAAGTCAGTATTTAGTGGGCTGGTGGGTGCTGTGTGGGCCTCTGTGTACCTTAAATGCCAGGGCCTATTTTAATTCTCAGTCCGGACCTGTGTGGAAGCAAAGGGAATTTATCATGTATTAAATCATAAAACTTTGATGTACCCAACATATGGTTTTTATAAGCGAGGGTTTGTTAAAAAGGTTAACACAAAGCAAGTTCCACTACATCCACTGTCATTCTTTCCTATTAAAATGAAAGCAAGCAGAGCTACAACCATCAATAACATCCAAAGTGCTTATGCCTGTGCTGTATGAAGCCCTGCCCCAGTACTGCGGATAAGGAGTTGTAGGCCATCAGTCCTGACTGGGACAGACATTATGTGCAAGAATAAAGGTTTTTCAGTTGAGCTATGCAGCCTCTTAGGAGGCCCAGTAGTAAAAAAACCAAATGTCAGCAATATTTCTCCCATGGAACAGTTCTTTCCCCCCCCCCCCAGTGACCGGCTCCAGCTCTTTTTCAGCTGAAGGTGTTTCAAGGGTGCTTCCATGCCACAATATTTTCAGAGATTCCCTAGGCAGATTTATCTCTCTCTTTTCTTAGCAAACCTTTATTTGCTTAACTAGGAATGCCTGTATTCATAGAGGGTTGTTTTGTTTCCAATGATAAAATTAGCAAGGCATCAATATACAGTAGGTACCCACATCCATGCGACTGGTCACACGTAAATCTTGGGGTCTCTCAATTCATGGACACTGGAAATTAAAGGGGTTGTTCACCTTGTTGTTCAGTTGTTCACTTTTTTCAAATCAATTGGTTTCAGGTAGTATATCAGAAACGTTTAATTTTCTATTTGTGGCCGTTTTTCTAAAAACAAAGAGTCCTGCATTAGGTCGCCTATCCACGGAATACCCACAAAGTGTACAGGTTATGGGCAAAAAGTCCCCAATTCCTTGGCCGTGTGGGCAGTCCAGAGGTAACTTGACTGCGTACCCAACAAAGGTGCGGGCTTGATCCCTCCCATCCTTGTGGTTCTTTCAGTTTTGAACATTTTTGGGAAGATTTGGCACTGGAGAGACGTGACTTCCAGGCAAATCTGAAAAAATCACCTTCTAAACCAGCTCTGGGGGGGGGTCGCCAACTCGAAGGGGCGCATTTGCTATTGGTCGAATATCGAAGGTTAATTAACCCTCGATATTAAACCCTCGAGTAAAATCCTTTGACTTTCGTAGTCAAAGGATTTACCGCAAATGCTTCGATTGAACGAATCAGTCGATTGAAAGATTAAATCGTTCGAATCGAACGATTCAAAGGATTTTAATCCATCGATCTAAGGATTTTCTTTCAATCAAAAAAAGCTTAGAAAGCAAGGTCCCCATAGGCTAACATTGAAGCTCGGTAGGTTTTAGGTGGCGAAGAAGGTAGTCAAAGTTTTTTTTAAAGAGACAGTACTTCGACAATCGAATGGTCGAATAGTTGAACAATTTTTAGTTCGAATCGTTCCGTTCAAAGTCGTAGTCGAAGGTCGAAATAGCTAATTCGATGGTCGAAGTAGCCAAAAAAAATATTTTTCATTCTAATCTTTCACTCGAGCTAAGTAAATGTGCCCCTAACTGTTCTAAATTGATACATTTGTTATCTTTGTCCCTACTCAACAGAATCCCTGCGTTTCATTAAAGGCAGCTGTTAGAATTGATACTATAGTTGCTAATATTCCACAGATGCTGCTGAGAAATGTATCAACTGATGTAGCTACTAAATGTAGCAAATTGTAACAGTTGCTCCTGGATCACTGAGCTGCCAGACTGAAACACCAGACACGAACATTAAAATTTCAATTTTGGGAAAACGGTAAAAACAATCCGAAAACAACTCAACAGAAAAAAAAGTGTTTGGAAGGTGAACAACCCCTTTAAAGGGGCAGCAATTCAAATTGCCGCTACATGAAGGTGTGTATTGTATAGCGGTTCCAGGTCATCAATGCTTTAACTAATATTAAAATGGCAGATCTACTCACAGGACACTGATATTAAGATGGCAGCATTACAGACCTCTCATGATGGACCCAACATAAAACCATGTACAGTGCCAACACCCTTTTCCAACTTGATGAATGGAAGGCAGAAGTTATTGTTTCCGGGTGCTTTTTGTCAGCTGAAATATACCATTAAAGGCAATGGTAGAGATTTTCAGTATTTGGTCACCAGATGACAAACCACTAGAAAAATCACCCTCAACTCCAAGTGACTGAGACACATCTTGTTTTCACCCTACCCACACCAATTATACAGAGCATCAAACATGCAATTCATTCAACTAGCAAGGAACATAAAGAGCTCAATGTATATTCTACTGGCTTCCAGTTTCATTTTGCACAAACTACCCACAAGTGTCATAATTTGAATTGTTCAGGCCCAGCTTTCTGTCATTATATTAATACTTTTTTAAGAAGGACCTGCAGCGCTGTACAACAGATTAATGTGTATACTGTATCATATAAATACCATATAAACACTGACCAATAAAGGAGGTAAACAGTGCTGGGGATTATAGGCTACCAAAAAAGGAATAACTGGGTCATTTGATAACTCAGTTCAATAATGTTAAGTTTACTTTAGGATCAACTCAATTTGGACATCCATGTGTATAGCCATACTGACCACATATGCCAGATCACTCAGGAGACCCTAAAATAGACTAAATACGGAAAGCTATAAACATTCAACTTCTGACAACATCTCTATCAATTCCCAAACAACTCATACTAAGTAAATCTAAGGGCAAGGCCAGACACGGGATTCTACATTGCGTTTTAACGTGTGTATAAATACGCCACTAAAACTACATGCAACCGTCAACATTCGCTTTTCATGCCTTTTTCAGCACGTAGGTTTATTTTCCCAACATGCATTTCTCATTTTTCTCGTTCCCCATAATTCCACTGGCTGGAAATAAAACATAGAAAAGCTATTTTTAGAAACATAAAAATTATTTACATGCAAAATGGAGCAGGAATGATTGTCAATACACAACGTAATTACGTCACTGGCCATAAAAACGTATATGCGTCATTTATATCGCGAGAATTTGGACACCATATTTAAAATACGCTGTGTATTTATGTAAAGTGTGGTGTCAAACTTGCATATCCCATTGAGTCTATTGATCTGGTAGTTTCTTGACGTATTGGCGTTTCTGCTTAAAAAAAAATGCCAATACTGGTGTCCTGTGGCGGATTTCAGCTTGCAAGCGCCGTGTGAGAATTGCCATAGTGCGTTTTCCATTTGTTTCAGTGGTAGTGTAGTTTATGCGTATTTACGCCCCTAAGGGTGGGTGTGGACTTACTTCCACTAGGGAGTAAGGGAGTCAGTGAAACGTGCCACCAGATATGGAATAGTATTTTATTGAGAGTCGCTCTTTAATTGTGCACACGTGCAGGAAGAAAAATTTAGAAGTTGGCTCGCTGTTAGGGAAGAGACACACGTGGAGATCCGGCAACAAATCGCCTCTTCTTTGGGCGACTAATCTCCCCGAACTGCTTTCCGCCAGCTAGAATCTTAATCGCCAAAGGGATGGCAATTGGAGCACTTTGTTTTCCGAAGTCACCCGAAGTTGCCTCACGAGGAAACCTCTGCGACTTCGGAAAATGAATCTCTCGGAGTCTTAGATTCTTGCCGGCGGGAAGGCAGTTCGGGGAGATTAGTCACCCGAAAAAGAGGCGATTTGTTGTCGCCTGACTAATCTCCCCGAATCTTCACGTGTGTCTCTGCCCTTATTCTCACAGTTACTACCGCTTAATTTAGGCAACAACATAATCTTCATTGTTTAGAAGAGGAACCAACATACAAAAGAGCATTTGGCTTGAATTATATTTTGCATAATAAGTATTTCTGTGGAAACAGAGTATCTTTTCTCCAGCAGATGATTCTATTCCCATGTACAATGCTAAAACTTCTTTTAATTAAACATGATCCTGAAGATTAAACTTCATTTTAGGAAAAACGGCATTTAGTGAGAAAGTGTTGTGTTTGGTCAATAGCAAACATTTGAAACATGTAAAACCCTTCCAATTAGACTTTGTGGTGCCCTTATAAGGCTTCAGCAAAACATCTATTTTGAAAAGAAGACCGCAGAGAATGTTCCAGGGGAAGCCTGCTTGTCATTGGGGCAACACATCATCACTTAAAATTGGCTGGACAAGTTAAACAGACTAGAGTCTATCCCACTGAGCATTACATTAGCACAACATTTATGTAGCTTTTTTTTCCCCCATGAGGGCAATGTACATGTCTTGTTCCCCTTGCTTTGATAGACCAGCGCCGCCCTGACGATGCCATCACAAAAGGGGTGGGGCGAGCAGGTGCGCATCTGTAAAAGCAGAATCCGGCAGTGTAAGGTCGCAGACGGGGAGAGCAGTCAGAAGAGCTCAACCCGGACCCACCCACGACCTAAAAATGGGGGCGAGAGGTCGGCCAAAACCCACCTGACCCATGGGTAAACCTGCAGGTCCCCGCGGGTATCGGGCTGGCCCCCACATCACTAATCCTCTCAGTCCAAAGGCCAGTTAGAGTGAAAATTGAGAAGGCCAGCCTGCAACTCAATTAGGGTGAGATTTGGAGTGAATTTGTAACTGCTAACTATAGGTGGCCATAGAGGCACTGATATCGCATAAAACTAATTTTCGTACGATATTTGTTGAGTGTATGGTAGAAAATGAACCTACCGATATCAGCAGAAGGCTTGGATAACTATTGGCTAGTCGCTTGATCCAGGTGGAAAATTTTGAACAGGCTCCTTTGAAGGCACCTGAACAACAGTCATTGTTAGTGCTGAATCGTCAGATACAAGTAGAATTCTATGGTTTCTGTATATCTGACGATTCAGCTCTACATGTGTGTATTGAAACAAACGATCTTTCTTGGAAAGATCTTTTCCAGGAAAGACCATAATTGTTATGTCTATGACCACCTTTAAGCTGGCCATAAAGATCTTTTCTTTAACTTTGTGAGAACACAATTAGCTCAAAACGATCGTTTAAATGTATGATATGTCCCATCAACTAAAAAGACCATTTCAGGCGATATTGCCAGCAAAACTGAAGGGGAGCTGCCTGCTTGGCCCTGCAGACATAGATAGATTGCACTGGGACTGATAAAGATTTTTTAACCTGGCCGATCAATTTTCTGACAGATGTCGGCCGAAAAATCGTAAAATGTACGATCGTTCGAATCCCACTAACCACACAATAATTTGACGGATTGGTCGGATTACGCTAAAATCGGTTGTTCAGCAAAGTAAAATCTTTGCGTCTATGGGGACCTTTAGACCGAATGACTAACACAACAATATTTGCCTAGATCTGTCATGAGGTAATTGGGCCCTGGCCAAAGATTAGACCTTCTAGAGGGACTTGAGCTGATAAAGTCTGACAGCCAGTGCCACCTGTTCTTGGGATATGGCCAAATGTCATTATTTTGCCAGTTCCCACAATGATGTATTCTGCTAGGTCCTAAAATGATGGATTCTGTGCATCTTCATGCTGATGACAAGTTTCAACAAGCCTGTTACTGCCAGAGAATGCAAAAAAAGTCCAGCTCTCTACTGCACTGGAAATAGTTAAAGGAACAGTAACACCAAAAAGTGTTTAAAAATAGTGAAAATATCAGGTACTTTTGCCCTGCACTAATAAAAACTGATGTGTTTGCTTTAGAAACACTACTATAGTTCATATAAACAAGCTGCTGTGTAGCAATGGCGGAAATTTAAAAAAGGCTATATGGCACAGGATAAATAGTGGATAACAGATAACACAACTATGTTCTACAGAGCTTATCTGCTGTGTAACCTAATCCTTTTCTCCTTTGAATAGCTGCCCCCATTGCTACACAACAGCTTATTTATATAAACAATAGTAGCGTTTCTGAAGCAAACACACTCGTTTTACCCCCTGCATTATACTTGTATTACTTTAAAAAAAACCTTCATTTTTTTATTGTTAGTTCCTTTAAATCCTTGCCTGAATGCTGCCACACTGACTCATAGCCACAAAGCCTATTTAGTTCCATGGTTGTCTATGGCAGGCAGCTGCATGTGTACAGGTTTCTGTGCAGTGCCAGCCAACGCTACGAAAAGCGTGCTTTGTTTCATGGCGAACCACAGTGGGAAACTAATGGGAACCTCTTGCACATGAGATCTGTCCTGCCACCTCCTCTTAGAACTCTCCTGCCACAAGGAATACAAATGTACTTCTGTGCTTTTCACTTGGATCTAATTGTACATAGAAGGGATCTCCAGACTGCACCTTTGCAGTTGTGGTTGAAGGAGAAGGAAAGTCGTCTTGCACTTGGGGGTTCCAAATGTTAGGCACCCCTAAGTGATTGTATTTACTTGCCTATGAATACATGTGACATCACACGAAACGCGTTAGGAGGAGTGTTGGGGAAATAAAGTTTGTTTCTTTTTAATTACCATTGTCTGCTGGTCTGTGGAAGTGCACGCAACATTGGAAATACATTGATTGTATTGACTTACCTGAAGCCCCGGGCTGATGCTCCTATCGGCAAAATACTGCACCGGCCCGGGGTTATACCAGTGAGCACCACGGAGCGATACACTTCCGGCTTCTTCTTTCTTCAAATTTCCCTGGGCGGACGCATGCGCAGTAGAACGAAATAGCCGACTTTTTAGTTAAAGTTCAACTTTTAACTCTACTGCGCATGTGCAACCGTGTGAAAAAAGAGGAAGACTGAAGAGAAGCGCTCCATGGTGCTCACTGGTATAACCCCGGGCCGGTGCAGTTTTCTACTGATACAGTACATCCACTTGGAGGTGCCTAAAATTTTGTACCCCCAAGTGCAAAAAAAAAAAACAAAAAAACTTTCCTTCTCCTTTAAACTACAATTCTCTGCACTCTTCTACAGCCACTGCTAGCACTGGCTTACTGGGAGTTGTAATTTAAAGGGGAGAATAGCCGAAGAGCATAACTTCTTGCTTTATAAGTTTTTCATTTTATTTTGCAGAACATCCTGCACTGTGCACAAAAGACTCATATAAGGACCACCTCATATTTTATTCGTAATTTTAAGGGGAACTATTGCAAAAATTAAAATTTAATATGTGCTTCCTCATACTGATGTAAGAAACTTTCTAAATACAGGTATGGGACCTGTTATCCAGAATGCTCAGGACCTGGCGTTTTCCGGATAACGGATCTTTCCGTAATTTGGGTCATCATGCCTTAAGTCTACTAGAAATTCATTTAAACATTAAATAAACCCAGTGGGCTGGTTTTGCTTCCAATAAGGATTAATTATATCTTAGTTGGGATCAAGTACAAGGTACTGTTTTATTATTACAGAGAAAAAGGAAATCATTTTAATAAGGGATCCTTTACCTGTACAAACAACTAAAAATTGTTTTTGAAATAATCAAGTTTATATTCACTATTCCTCTCTCAGCATCAGTTTCTCTTAATTATGTATTCTTGCAGCAGTTGGTTGTCAGATAAATGATTCAATGTATCTCAGCAGATGTGTTAGAGCTCATTGAAATAACGGATTCCAGTACAAACAAAATCTAACAAAGTAACTTGACTTTTGCACAAATTCTGCATGTAGAGAGACAGGATTTCTGGTGAATTTAATAGAGAGCTCTAATACATCTTCTAGGCAAAAGGAGCCCCTATAAGATATATTGTATCATTCATCTGACACCCAACTCCTGAATGAAGAATAATAAAGACAGAACGAAGAGAAGCAGATTCTGAGAGCGGGATAGTAAAGATAAACTTGATAATTTCAGAAACAATGCAGAATTTTTAATTGATTGTATTTAGAAAGTCTCTTACTTCAGTATGATGAAGCTATATTAAATTTTCATTTTCGCGTTAGTTCCCCTTTAACGACTGCAAACAAACAAGTTCAACATGAAAAAAGTCTAAATGTCAGTATTTAATGCAGAGCAACATAAGGAACAGCAGAATACGGCCTCATACATATGCAACAAGCAGTTTCCTTCCATTAAAGCTGCCCTAAATCCAGTGCCAGGCATTTTATTAGCACAATGAAAATGGGTTTCCATTCAGGCCAGACAGTGTGGCATATAACTACCAGCCATAAATGTGCCTCCACAGTCTGACAGAGACTCACGTTCTCCTAACAACGGATTGGATTTAATTCTGTAGCAAATGGCTGCTAAATGAAAACGAGTGCTTCGGAGCGGTACAGACGGGAACTCCAGACACAATGGAGTAATTTAGTAATGTATTCCTCACGCAGGCGCCCCCCACCACCTCCTCGTGAGCCGTCAACCTGTCACTTGTGCGGCAGCTGAAATCATGTTCTCAGAAAGAGAAAGGCCTGACAACTAGGAGGAAACGAACAGTGGGAGACACAACATATCACAGAGACACTTACCCGCAGGCATTACTTTCCCACTGCTTGAGACAAGCCACCCACTCAGACAAGCAGCACGTCTACCCAACAGCACCAGCTCTGTGCAACGAAGCAGCAGAACTACCACAAACGTGCCACTCTATATACACTTTGCCATGAGCTCTCTTGCACTTATTATTATAATACACAAAAAGCCATGAATATCTTGTAAATTATATCCTTATAAACGGTGACTAGTGATGTCATCAGTTATAAACAATGAGTAGTGATGTCATTTCTGTCACATGACTCACTAAAACTTGTTTATTATAATAAATAATGTACCCCTTGTTCGAAAATATAAGATTATTATTAGTAACCTCGCAGTTCCCTCGGCCTTGTGCTTTTATATGGTCATGGAACTCCAAGGTGACTATAATATCCTTATAATACACAAAAGCCATGAATAGCTTGTAAATGATATCCTTATAAAGGGTGAGTTCTGATGTCATCAGTTATAAACGGTGAGTTCTGATGTCATTTGTCACATGACTCACTGAAATTGTGTATTATAATAAAGTACCCCCAGTTGAAAAATATGAGGATATTAGAAGTTACCTCAGAGTTGTATAAAAACAATCGGCCTCGTGTTTTTATATGGTCATGAAACTCCTCGGTAACTTATAATATCCTTGTATTTTACAAGAGGGGGTACTTTATTCACTATATCAGCGTTATAATGCACCGGACACTGAACAGCAAGATGCAATCCACGGTGATGGCTTCACTCCTGACTCCTTCTAGGGCTCTCATATTGTAGTATGGAGAATAAGTGGGTGAAAGTGAGTACATAAGCCATGAATATCTTGTAAATTATATCCTTATAAATGGTGACTAGTGACGTCATCAGTTATAAACGGTGAGTAATGATGTCATTTCTGTCACTTGACTCACTAAAACTTGTGTATTATAATAAATAAACTACCCCTTGATGGAAAATATAAAGGATATTATAACCTCGGACTTCCATGACCTGTATATAACGTGTGTATTATAATAAAGTACCCTCAGTTGAAAAACATGAGGATATTAGAAGTAACCTTGGCGTTCCATGACCTTCGGCCTCGTGCTTTTATATGGTCATGGAACTCCGAGGGGACTATAATAGCCTTGTATTTTACAGTAAGGAGTACTTTATTCACTATATTACCATCATTAAAGTTATAATGCACTGGGCACTTTACAGCAAGATGCAATCCACGGTGATGGCTTCACTCCGGACTCTTTCTAGGGCTCTCATACTGTAGTACTGTAGTATGGACAATAAGTATAACGATTTCCCATTGCACCCCCTGATTTATGCCTCTTATTTATGAGTGCAACAGTGAGTAAAATTAGGCAAAATGCCAGGGAAAGAGGCTGCAAATATGGCAGTTTGCATTGTAAGAAAAAAGGCACAGACATTCTTTACAACAGGTGCATCAAAGAAACTCCCTCCACCTACAGTACTACAACTGCCAGTATGGATGGTGGAAGTTGTGGTTCAATAGCAGCAGAAGGGCTACAAGTTGAATTATGAATGCTGGCTTCCCTCGGAAGGTATTTTACCCACACCACCAGCAATCCTTTAAGTGCCATGCCGTGTAGAATCGACAGTGCTGGAATAAACAGACAATACAGTCCACATGTCCAGTCAACTCTCATCTAATAACCAAATAATACCATAAGAATGGAAATTTTAAGTAAACATAAGGATCAGAGTGGGACACAAGGAAAGACTTTTCTCTTGAGTGACTTGTTAGTCTAGCACCCTCATCCTAAACCCTTTCAGTGTAGCAGTTTGCTAACCAAGATCGGTTTTGAAACCATAGACCTATTTCCTGAACAAACACGACACTCCCACGTCTGAGAAATTTTTACTTTACAAGTTACTGTTTGGTAAAGCCATGAAAATATTCCACGGTTTCCCTATGCTAAGTTCACCTCTCGGGGGGGGCTGTTTTATTGTACAGGTATGGGACCTGTTATCCAGAATGCTCGGGACCTGGGGTTTTCCGTATAACGGATCTTTCCGTAATTTGGGTCTTCAAGCCTTAAGTTTACTAGAAATTCATTTAAACATTAAATAAACCCAATAGGCTAGTTTTGCTTACAATAAGGATCAATTATCTTAGTTGGGATCAAGTCCAAGCTACTGTTTTATTATTAGAGAGAAAAAGGAAATCATTTTTAGAAATTTGGATTATTTGGATAAAATGGAGTCTATGGGAGACTCCGTAATTCGTAGCTTTCTGGATATCGGATTTCCGGATAAGGGATCCTATACCTGTACTATGGTTCACAACAATTGGTTTTACCTATCAAAGTATATAGTACGGGGACTCCCAAGCACAACAAATAAATAGAAAAATAATTCTTTATAGCACATAGTGGTTGTGCTGTAAAAGTGTGAAAGGAACCCTGTACTTTTTTACTGAAACCAGGATACTTTTGCCATTGATGTCAGACACATTTCAGACACTGTTTTGCCTATAATAATTCACAGGTGGTGGTGCCGTTCTACTGCTACCTATGGACAAGACTTGCTGCTTGAATCGGCTGGTACTACAACACAAGTAGGATATATAGGGATGCAAGATCCACAATGGCTGTTCAGATCACACAGTAACTTTCTAAGAGTCATTTATTAAGTGCAATGTGCATGCATGCATTCTGCCATTATTTTTTACCCTCAATGAATTCTGCACATAATTCTGCAGTGCAAGTGTAGAGTAGGGGGTACAGATTTAAAGGTATCCTGTCATCGGAAAACATGTTTTTTTCAAAACGCATCAGTTAATGCTTCTGGCAGGCTGCTGTTTTTCCTTCTCAATGTAACTGAATGTGTCTCAGTGAGACATGGGTTTCTACTATTGAGTGTTGTTCTTAGATCTACCAGGGAGATGTTATCTTGTGTTAGGGAGCTGTTATCTGGTTACCTTCCCATTGTTCTGTTTGGCTGCTGGGGGGGAAAAGGGAGGGGGGTGATATCACTCCAACTTGCAGTACAGCAGTAAAGAGTGATTGAAGTTTACCAGAGCACAAGTCACATGACTTGGGGCAGCTGGGAAATTGACAATATGTCTAGCCCCATGTCAGATTTCAAAATTGAATATAAAAAAATCTGTTTGCTGTTTTGAGAAATGGATTTCAGTGCAGAATTCTGCTGGAGCAGCACTATTAACTGATTCATTTTGAAAAAATTTTTTTTACCCATGACAGTATCCCATTAAATTTTCTTTCTAAAAAGCAATTCACTTTCTATTTGCATTGTTAACGAGCCGTAAAGGACAAGGAAAGTTAAACTAAAGAATTAGGCTAGAAATGTTGTACATTATGTTTGTGCTTCTGTACCAGCCTCAGGCAACCCTAGCCCTTTAGCAGTAAAGATCTGTATCTCCAAAGATGCCCCAGTAGCTCCCTGTCTACTTTTCTGCTGATTCACTGCACATGCTCTGTGCTGCTGTCACTTACTGAGCTTAGGGACCGACTCACAATATACAGTACATATAATATAAATGTCATAGTAGAAGATGTATTAGTAATTAATATGGATAATTACTACATGGCAGCACAGAAACCAGTGCAATTAGCATCAGAATTTAATAATCAGCCTTGTAAGATTAGTTTATATTACAGACACACCTAACTTAGCTTCTCAACAGCTGCTCAGAGCCCACTGAGCATGTGAGTGTCACAGACACTTTCCAAGATGGTGACCCCCTGTGACAAGTTTGAAGTCCTGGATCATTGCTGCTATTGACAAGCTGAAACTTTAGGCTGGTGCAATAAGTTTGTTATATAAAACATCGCATTTTTAGAGTTTAGTTCTTCTTTAAGTCTAAACTGCACTAGTGCAGTTGCCCATAACAACCAACTAAATCATTGTTTTCATTTTATTATTTAACTGGTAGTAGACTGCTCAAAACTAATTGATGACTGGTCTCTGTGGGTAACAGCACTGGTGCAATTTAGCACCTTTGTTCGGCTCTTAGACACGGGCAGTTTTTTTTCCGTGCTCCCCTGCGTTGCGATTTCTTCCGTTCAGCCGCAGGGGAGCGCAGGAGTAGACGCACTCAATTATTATCAAGGGGGCTGTACTCACACAGAAGAAATGTATGTGCCGAACACAGGTGAAATGCAATATGCTGCGTCCAACCTGGGTTTGGTGCTAACATGCGTCTGTGTGAGTACAGCCCCCTTCACAATAATTGAGTGTGTCTACTCCTGCGCTCCTCTGTGGCTGAATGGAAGAAAGCGTAACGCAGGGGAGCGCAGGAAAAACCGCACGTGTGTAAGAGCCCTTACTAAATAAGCCATTTGGTGCAACACCAACACAGTAACTTTGAAAACGTATATTTAGGGGATTATTTACTAAAATCCAAATTGTTCTAATTATCTCAATAAAAAAAGCCGGGACCAAACTCCCATCCATGACTTTACCTAATTTATCATTAAAAAAAAAAAAAATAGAAAAAGTATTTGAATTTTTCAAGTTTTTGTCATGCAGACTTTTATAAATAACCCCCTTAATGTTTGGACATAGGCTGCATAGCGAGCTATTTGGAAGATAAGGGTGGTTCCTACAGCAGTAGGGCTGAGCTCACACAGGAAACAATGGGCTGTAAATACTCGGAAGACACAGGAGGAACAGCATGAGAAAGAAGCACTGACAGTGACAAGCGTTGTACAGCAGATGGAGACAGATGTAATTCCACTGCACACATTTGTGAAGCGGCAATTGGCAATTTTCTGTATTGGAAACAGCTCCCATAACCCAATAATATATGTAGCCTGCAGAGACAGGCCAGCATACTACTGATACCATGTGCACAGATATAATAAGGAACCAAGACTATAATATAAAGCCAATGCGCACTGAACAGATATTTGCGCCTTACATGTAGCTACAGGAGCATATAACAGATTTATGTGTACATCACATATGTCATCAGTTTATTGTAGATATCAGTGGCAAATCAGAGTGAACTTTCATTAACACTATGACTAAGAGGAAGTTACTGAACGAGTGCTATAAGAGGGGAGATTAAAGGTTAGATAAGAGCTGATGCAAGCCACAAGGAATGGAGGGGGTTCAGCAAGACTAAAGCTGGCCATAGATGCAAAGATCCAATCGTACGAATCATCGAACGATCGGACTTTCCCCATCTCCCGACCTGCCACTAACCATTCAGATCAAAGTCTTACCAGTCAGATTAGTAAAAGAACAGATCAGCAATGTTCTGCCCCTGACAACAATCGGTCCGAGTATCGTACGAATCCTCGATTCGTACGATCAGATCTTTGCGTCTATGTCCAGCTTAAGTTTTAAACAGCAAGAAAAGGTTGTGAAAGGTAGTAGAATGTTAGGTTACAAACATTTAGGAACATTTAGGGTAATAGCATAATCACATCCACACCCATTCACCATGTAAAGGAATACTGTGCATTTTATGGCAGAAAACGTGCATTTTAACCACACTCTGCTTCTTTTTGCTAGTGAAAGGCAGATTAAAGGGTAAAGGCAGACTATTTAAAGGGGAACTATGAAAATGTAATGAAAGCTTGATCTTACTGAAATAAGAAACTTTCTAATTACAATCAATTAAAAAAAAGAATCGGCACTGTTTCTGAAATAATCAAGTTAATCGTCACTATTCCTCTCTCAGCATCTGTTTCTCTTCATTCTCTATTCATACAGGAGTTGGGTCAGATATTCATTGACAGTTAGATCCAATATATCTTATAGGGGGCTCCTTTTGCCTAGAAGATGTATTAGAGCTCACTCTATTAAAATCACCAGACCTCGTGTCTCTCTACATGCAGAATTTGTGCAAAAGGCAGTTATTTTGTTAGATTTTGTTTCTACTGGAATAAGTTATTTGAGTGAGCTCTAATACATCTTATAGGAAAGGAGCTGTCAAGGAATATCTGACACCCAACTGCTGCATGAAGACAGAATAAAGAGAAACAGATGCTGAGAGAGGGATAGTGAACATAAACTTGATTATTATTTCAGAAATGAAACAGAATATTTAATTGATTGTATTTAGAAAGTTTCTTATTTCAGAATGATGAAGCGTATGTTACATTTTCATTTTCGCAATAGTTCCACTTTAAGGAAATGACATATCAATTGGTCATGACTGGGGACATTTCAACTTGCTAAAAAAAAAAAAATGCTGGTGGAGAATATGCCATGTGCCTTGGCACTTTGGGAAAGAATCCAAATTGATAGATCCGTTAGGTATATTTTAATGATACATGCTTTTGAAATATGCAGATGTCATTTACTTCCAGACAGTTCCAAATATTAGCATAGTTTCTCTTTTAAAAAGAGGCCAAAAATGGAAACCCCCCCCCCCAATTCTCCACAGAAACCTAGAATGCAAGTCCTGTTATAGGATCTACAGCTTGCTGCAAAATATGTGGTTGCTAATTCCCATAGAGTCCTATTTACACAAACAGTCCATTTTTATTTGTATTATTAGGACGGTATCTTTGAATAAAAGTAAAAACACTTAGATATAAAGGTTTTTCTTTTTAGCACAACGTCCTGGGGAAAAGACAAAGTGCAAAAAAATAGAAGAAATCTGTCAATCTTTTGCTTGCAGCTGTAAGTTAACAGTGGGAGACTTTCATCATCCCATCATCCCATGCAGGAATTTCTAGTTTACCAACAGCTGGAGCTCCAGTGTTGAAAACCACAGGATTATGTATACAAGTGCCACATGCATAGAGGGAAAGCCCAGTGGCTCATGTTTCTGGTTTTTAAAGGGTAAACTGCATACTAATTTGACTTCTGTATGTCGCTACAAATACAAATCTCTGTCCTTTCCTAGGATATACTTTAGAAACAAGGCTTTTACTCAAACTGAAGAAAACGAGTTCAATGGAATCACCATGTTGGTTTTTCTACAAGTATAATAAAGGCAGAATATCAGATATAAAAAGTGCTCGGGAGGTAATAAAGTACATAAAAAAGGAAGAATTGAGGCAACATGAAAGTGAAAAAGGAAGCTGCCTTTGGGGATAGGGGCTATGCCACAACTGTGCTGGCATTATTATAAGGCCGGGGTCACCCAACCATTTAAATGAAAAAAAAAAAAAGAGTTGGAGAGCAACACAAGCATGAAAAAATACATGGGGATGTCAAATAAGGGCTGTGGTTGGCTGTTTGGTAGTCCCTATATGGACTGGCGGCCTACAGGAGGTTCTGTTTGGCTGTGCACCTGGTTTTTATACAACCAAAACTTGCCTCCAAGCCTGGAATTCAAAAATAAGCACCTGCTTTGAGGCCACTGGGAGCAACATCTAAGGGGTTGGTGAGCAACATGTTGCTCGCGAGCTACTGGTTGGGGATCACTGTTATAAGGGAACATTTAAATCTGACATTGGTTTAGGTTCCAGGGAGTAAGAGTTTTGGACTGGCAAGTCTTCTTGAAAACAGAGCATTCAGAATATAGTGGACAGAGATTCTATGGCAGGGGGTATCCAAAAGGTAGATCGGGATCTACCAGAAGATCTTTAGTTGGTGATCAGTAGATCTCAAGACACGGTCAACAAACAGCTTGACTAAATCATCCTCCAGTTTCATTCTTTTCATTTAGATATTTATTCGGTTACAGATTATACTGAGTTATGATAAAATGTATATTGTTATTTCTTATGTAACCTTAAGTAATATTTCCCATGGAACAGAATGCTAACAATGATATTATGGATTAGATCATAATGGGACAACATTACTAAAAGTAGACCCTGCATTAAAGTATGGCCATCCTTGTTCTATGGGACCTATTTAAAGCAAATTTGCAATTTTTTTTTTGTATGCAAATGTGAAGTAAACATTAGACACATTGCAATTAGTGCAAAAGTTGTAACAGAGCATTTCTCTTTATAGAGCACAGCCCGGCTGTAATAACGTATGAGTGTGGCACGGGTTTATGGCCTCCTATATGTGGCCAATTAGTAGAGAATCCCCAAGCACAGGAACTGCATTTTATTACTGCAGGTATACACGCCTGCCTGGAATTCTTAATGGAAAACGCAACCAAGGCTGCACTCAGTCGGTAGCAAACCCCTGAGATTTATCCAGCCCCAGAAGCAGCATAACAGCAAAACGTCATTCTGAGAATATATGGAGACATGCTTCAATGTATCAGAGATTGTTACAATGAATACTGTATTTGATTGTTTGATGTGCAGTGCTCCCCAGACACAAAAGTGCTGTTGGGATAAAGAGTTTGGTTTTTAAATATAGATACTAGTTAATATTTTTCCCCCCCACATACATATTCCCTATAACAGGATTATGTGAATCTGTAGCTTCCAAATGCATAATGCAAGAACATACAACCATAGGAACAATAGATTTAAGTCATTAAACTCCCAGCACCTCTGGTAAAGAACTAACTGAATGAAGCATTTTAGGTTATACATTCACCAAAAAACACATAAGACTTAAGGTGGCTATAGACGTAGCGATCAGCATGTTTGGCGAAGTCCCAGATAAGCCCACATTAAAGTGGGGCATCCGATATGGGTGGTCGGATAGCGGAACTTCATAAACGCACAGATGCGGCTGCGATCAGACGGTATTTTTTAACCTGCCCAATCAAGATGGCCAGATATCAATCAGGTAGCCTGTTAGATGGCACCACACACGGGCCAATAAGCTGCCGATTCCGTCTGTCGCTTTTATCGGCCCATGTATGGGGGCCTTAAGGCTAGGGCAACATGGAAGCCGAAATCATCTAACTGAAATACAATGGCTGATTTCAGGCCTATCACAGACAGTAGCCATCTCTCTTTTCCGCATTCAGTAGTGTTAAACTGGCTTTGGATTTCGGCAAACAACCATGAGTATCTGAGAAGTCTGTTCACGTCAAAGTTTCTGAATGCGGAAAACAGAGCACGCTATTACCTGTAGTAGGGCTGAAATAAACCGGCATATTTCAGCTTTCTGATTTCAGCCACCGTGGCCCTAGCCTAAAGGTGGCCATAGATAGAAACACACAAAAGTTTTATATGATATTCGGTAAAAGCCTTGGATATCGGACAGGATTGAATTTTTTTATTAACGTTTGTATAGAACAGGAACAATCTTTCCTATGACCAATGGTTGCGAGAAAGATCGTAATTGTTACGTGTATGGCCACCTTAAAGGGATACTGTCATGGAAAAAAATGTTTTTTTCAAAATCAATCAGTTAATAGTGCTGCTCCAGCAGAATTCTGCATTGAAATCCATTTCTCAAAAGAGCAAACAGATTTTTTTATATTAAATTTTAAAATCTGACATGGGGCTAGACATCTTGTCAATTTCCCAGCTGCCCCAAGTCATGTGACTTGTGCTCTGATAAACTTCAGTCACTCTTTACTGCTGTACTGCAAGTTGGAGTGATATCACCCCCTCCCTCCCCCCCCAGCAGCCAAACAAAAGAACAATGGGAAGGTAACCAGATAGCAGCTCCCTAACACAAGATAACAACTGCCTGGTAGATCTAAGAACAACACTCAATAGTAAAAACCCATGTCCCACTGAGACTCCTTCAGTTACATTGAGAAAGAAAAACAGCAGCCTGCCAGAAAACATTTCTCTCCTAAAGTGCAGGCACAAGTCACATGACATGGGGCAGCTGGGAAATTGACAAAATGTCTAGCCCCATGTCAGATTTCAAAATTGAATATAAAAAAATCTGTTTGCTCTTTTGAGAAATGGATTTCAGTGCAGAATTCTACTGGAGCAGCACTATTAACTGATTCATTTTGAAAAAAAACATTTTTCCCATGACAGTATCCCTTTAAGGAATATGGAATTCACACAGAACAATCAGCTCAGTACCACGGAATGAGAATCTGATATAAGTTATGATGCTCCAAGTGTGAGCAAGACTGTCCTGTACGAAGTTGTCCTGATGTATCCTGATGAATCCGAATCCTGTTCAGTGGTCATTATGAGCAGAGGCAATTCATAGTGTATCCTACACTGACTGGGTATGATATACAAACCTACATTAATGGAGAGTGAAAGGTTTCCCTATGTTTACCTAAGTGGACATAATAAACACAGAGGATGGAGAGAGACAGTCCTATACTGACAAAGTATATACAGAGAGGAATAACACGGTGGTATCAGACAGTCCTATACTGACTGGGCATTATATAGTGAATAAAGTACCCCCTATTGTAAAATATAAGGATATTATAAGTCACCGAGGAGTTCCATGACCATATAAAAGCACAAGGCCGAGTGATTTTATACAGGTCATGGAACTCCGAGGTTACTTCTAATATTCTCATATTTTCCAACAAGTGGTACTTTATTTATTATAATACACAAATTTTAGTGAGTCGTGACAAATGACATCACTACTCACTTTTTATAACTGATGACATCACTAGTCACCGTTTATAAGGATATAATTTACAAGATATTCATGGTTCTTGTCTATTATATGTAGATATACATCACAGGACAGAGAGCGAGTAAGGTTGCCATATACTGACTGGATATAATACAGAGAGGTAGGACTGGGTATGACATGCAGACATAAATCACAGGATGGAGACAAAAGCAAAAGGCTGCCCAAAATGGGATAACAGGATGGAGAGAGAGTCCTATACGTATTAGGTACGAAATGCAGACATACACCACAGGATTGAGAATGTATGAAATGCTGTCCTATACTCAATGGGCATGATATATAGAAAGAGATTACAGGATGGAGAGAGAGCGCGCGAGAGAGAAACCTATACAGACTGGGTATGACATGCAGACTTACATGACAAGGCAGAGAGAGGACGTATTATCTTATAGTAATCTTATCACATGCAGAATGTATTCGCCAGGAGAGACAAATCTACTACAGATCATGATGCTTCAGTAGGGATGGGCGAATTTTTTCGCCTAGTTTCGTCGTGGAAATGACGCCAATAGACTTGTATGGCGCCGTGCGACAAAAAAAAAAAAAGACGTGCGTCAAAAAATAAAATTCGCCGGCAGCATTTCACCGACATCGAATTTTTGGCGAAGCTAAACGGGTCAAATTCGCCCATCCCTATGCTTCAGCCTAAAGTCACAGGAAAAAGGGTGCTGTTCTCAGAGATGAGCCAGAGTGCATGTACTAGTACTGTATCTGTGAAACATCCTTAATCTACACCACAACAACGCAGTGTAAAGATCAAGTACTTTTATGAACTGCTCATGAGGTGTAACTCACAAGTGACCAGCTCTGCGAACAATTAAGGACTAGACTCAGACACAGCACTAATGAAACTTGGAGCCCACTCCAATTCCACACAGGCTTATTCTCTATATAAAAGTACAATTGGATATTGCCTGCTAACAATTTCCAATTGTAACTGTGCAGCAATTTTGGTGAAATGCTTTGTCTATAAATGTAAACCATTTGGCCTTGTATTTGTATCCTTGTGTTACTGGGAACAATGGCAAATAATAAATAATAATAATAATTACTGCCCAAACGATAGCTGAACTGAACTCCAACAACATTTACAGGAGGAATCAGGTTGGGCAACAAGATACTGAAGGGTTAATCAAAATCCGAAAATTTCTCTGAATTTTCTGAAAACTACTCCGACCAAATCAGCACTTATTTTTTTCCCATATTTATCAATACATTTTCCTGAAAATTTCTTGTTCAGGAAAAAAAAATAAAGTTGTGAAAAAAATCTGAATACCACAACCTTTTCAGATTAGACGCCCAAATACCACAACTTTTTAGGATTGGACGCCTGAATACCGTGACTTTTTCGGATTCGACGCTCGAAAACCCCAACTTTTTTTTCATTTGACGCCTGAATACCACAACTTTTTCGTAAACCCAGCGAAAATCAATATATATTTGGGACATCTGCCATTGACTTTTAAATGAACTCGGCAGATCTGAGTTGGAGTACTTCTTAATTTGGACTCCCATGGGGTTTAATAAATCATGAAAAATTCAAAGGTTTTTTTCCCACAAAAAAAATAAAAATTTGTTTTTCCCCTTTAAAAGGCCAATGAGAAAAAAAAAAATTGGACTTCAATAACCTCCAGAATAACACCCTCTTGTCTTTCAGTACAGGCTAGAACAGCTGTAAGGCCCCACTTTGTGTGGAACTACTACTTGGATGCCTAAAGACAACTCTGTACACACAAACATTGCATTATGCTTCTGTGGGAGTTTACAATTATATCCACATACTCAGTGTCGGACTGGGATGCCAGGGGCCCACCAGAAAACCTTAGACCGTGGGCCCACATGCCAAACTATTATTCCTCCTCTACTCACTTAAAGTAGACCCGTCGACCAGATATAAAAAAACTGTATAAAAAAAGTCCTTTTTAAATTATATCTACTTACTATACTCTTGTTCCATTATTAAGCCTCTGTTTTCCTCAAAATAAATAGGGAAATGGCCATGATATAGGCCAAATGTTAGAAGCAAGAGGGCCCACTGACATCTGGGCCCACCGGGAGTTTTCCTGGGATCCCTGTGGGCCAGTCCTAAACTGCACATACTGCATGAGCTTAAATTCATTCCAGGAGTGTATCCGGACACCTATACTAATTCTAAAGAAGTATTAACCCTGGAATAAGGTTAATGCCTCGCATCACTGATGACTTGCTCACATCTCATTGCCTACGGCAGCAATCCACCAGAATTAATATGATCACAAGCGTGCCACCCTGCTCACACCCTCGTGCCTTTATAGTGATGTGACAGCCTGTCTACTACCAACCCCTGGTGCCCACATACTGCTCCCATTACAAGTGACAGATCCACGGAGGCAAAGCGTTTGCACATTGGATTTGTACCAGTATCCTTCAGTCATACATTAAAAGTATAACCCACAACTTTAAATGATTATCCAGACGGTTTGTGCAGCACCAACACATTAATACTCCTGAAGCAAGGAGCTTACAGTCTGTAAACTTGGAATAGCAGAAACAGAGACCCCGTTTAATTCACGTCAATGAGTGCACATTATCAGCACCACCTGATCTTACATTGAAACGTATTGTCTGTTTTGAGCGTGCAACACTTTTTTTTTTTTTTTAAATAATAAGTGCCCTTTACACAAGCCGGAGTGCAAAAATAATAAGAAGAATAATAAAGTGTTCAATGATGAAATGCGTGAGGCAGGAAGGGCACATGTGTACAGTGTATGTACAAACACACTTCTGCAAATTATCATCATATATATATAAATATATATATATAAATGCACTTCTGCTTTTGCATCATGCACAATTCCAACCATTCACAATGAGTGCATGTACTGACTAGATAGAGATTACACTGATACAAGCCACAGGTGAGCTCACGAATAAGTTTAGTTTGTGCACAAGAAGTAATGAATCAGAGTGCAAGCTCTTAAGGTTAAAGCTGGGCTATACTAGCTGTAGAAACCCCCACATGGGCAAGACAAGACGCGTTTTCACGTTGTCGCCCTGCAGCAGCTGTTTTGCAGTTCCCAGCATCCTCCCCCACACAGAGGCTACTTGCAAGGGATGCCGGGAGTTGTAGTGCAAGCAAGAGGTGGGGAGATGCAGCAGGTTGAGGATCCGAACAGCACAATGTACTGGAGAACAACACGATTATTGCCCCCCTCCTCCACAATCTCAGCTGTAAGTACCTACCAAGCCAGATACAGCAGCTCTACTCCCGGTCCTGTCTGTCGCGGATTCCAACTCCCTTCTATCGCGTGCGATTCAAAGACAATCCTGTTAGCGTTGTCTCCATGCAGGCCAGATCCCAGCAGCACAATATAGATTCTCACCCTTCCCCGCTGTCTGTTTCTCTCCCCCTCTCTGTTCTTTCTCTTCCCTTAGCTGCGCGACGTTACACAGTTACAAAGCCACAGCCTTTCTAGCGCTATGATTGGCGGCGCTGTAGCTATAGGCGGGCGGAACAGACCCACGGGATATTTTCATTGGCTAACGTTTATATCCCCGCCTACATTCTGCGCTCACTGTGGGTTGTAGAGATTGTATGAGCCTTGTCAATCAAAAAGTGACGTATCTCATCGTTTTTGGCTTATTGGCTGAACTCGCATCTTATGGGAACCGCCCCGCGATGGGGAAGGCGTGATTTCTTGCATAATATTCCTCACACCCCTTTAACTATTGGCTGCTTAATTTGTCAATCAGATATATAGTCCCAGCCCTTGTTTTGTTATGGACAGGCAGCTGTCTGGGTTCTCCAGTAAAGTCAATGCTGTTGTTGGATGAAAGGGTAGTAAGGATGTTAAAGGGATTGTTCACCTTTAAAGGGGTAATGTCATCGGAAAACATGTTTTTTTCAAAAAGCATCAGTTAATAGTGCTACTCCAGGAGACTTCTGCACTGAAATCCATTTCTCAAAAGAGCAAACAGATTTTTTTATATTCAATTTTGAAATCTGACATGGGGCTAGACATATTGTCAATTTCCCAGCTGCCCCTGGTCATGCGACTTGTGCCTGCACTTTAGGAGAGAAATGCTTTCTGGCAGGCTGCTGTTTTTCCTTCTCAATGTAACTGAATGTGTCTCAGTGGGACATGGGTTTTTACTATTGAGTGTTGTTCTTAGATCTACCAGGCAGCTGTTATCTTGTGTTAGGGAGCTGCTTTCTGGTTACCTTCCCATTGTTCTTTTGTTTGGCTGCTGGGGGGGAAGGGAGGGGGGTGATATCACTCCAACTTGCAGTACAGCAGTAAAGAGTGATTGAAGTTTATCAGAGCACAAGTCACATGACTTGGGGCAGCTGGGAAATTGACAATATGTCTAGCCCCATGTCAGATTTCAAAATTGAATATAAAAAAATCTGTTTGCTCTTTTGAGAAATGGATTTCAGTGCAGAATTCTGCTGGAGCAGCACTATTAACTGATTCATTTTGAAAAAAAAATGTTTTCCCATGACAGTATCCCTTTAAGTTAACTATTAGTATGATGTAGAGAGTGATATTTGAGTTATTTAGCTTTTTATTCAGCAGCTCTCCAGTTTTCTGTTTCAACAGTCTGGTTGCTGGGGTCCTATTTACACTAGCAACCATGCATTGATTTAAATAAGAGACTGGCATATGAATAGGAGAGGCCTGAATAGAAAGATGAGGAATTAAAAGTAGCAATAACAATACATTTGTGGCCTTAAAAAGCATTTGGGTTTCAGATGGGGTCAGTGACCCCTATTTGAAAGCTGGAAAGAATCAGAATAAGAAGGCGAATAAATCAAAGACTTTAAAAAATAAATAATGAAGACCAATGGAAAAGTTGCTCAGAATTGGCCAGTCTATAACATACTAAAAGTTAACCAAAAGGTGAACCACCCCTTTAAAGAACTGAGTAATTTGATATTCACAGGGTAGGGCTTAGGGTGTAATAGATATTGTGCTGGGGCTCAATATATTCTACTTACAGGGCAACTGGGCAATATGCAGTCACCTATAAATTAACCAATTAAAGGGGTGGTTCACCTTTGAAATAACTTTTAGTATGATGTAGAGAGGGATATTCTGAGACAATTTGAAATTGGTTTTCATCTTTTACTATTTGTGGTTTTTGAGTTATTAAGCCTTTTATTCAGCAGCTCGCCAGTTTGCATCTTAACCAATCTGGTAACTAGGGTCCAAATTACCCTAGCAACCAGGCATTGATTCGAATAAAAGACTGGAATATTAATAGGAGAGGCCTGAATAGAAGGATCAGTAATAAAAAAGTAACAATAACAATATATTTGTAGCCTTACAGATCATTTGTTTTTTTAGAAGAGAGTCAGCGACGCCCATTTGCAAGCTGCAAAGAGTCAAAAGAAAATGGCAAATAACTTTAAAACTATTAAGAAAGAAACCAATGAAAACCAATTGCTTAGAATTGGCCGTTCTATAACATAATAAAAGTTACCTTAAAGGCCCCTTTAAATGTTTGCTTTCAGCTTTCTGCCTGCAACTGTCTGTAGTAAACTAGTTGCTAATTGGCTGCTGTAGATTCTACTGGCACAAACTTCCCAGCATTTCTATGAGCCTCTGTGTCTGATGTAAATGTCAGCGCGCTGCGACTCTACTCAGATGTTTAATTCATTTTTGAAACTCCTCTAAATTGTTCTACATTCCGCATTGCAAATAATCATTCAGATCACCATATTGAAAAGCTGCTTGTGTCAACTAGATCTAAAAAAAAGCTGCTTGTGTCAACTAGATCCATTTTACCCTAGACTATTTGTTGGCTCAGGGTGGGACTGTACCAGTGGCTCTGCCAATCAGCTTAGGCAGTACTAGACCCAGGGCCGCCATCAGAAATCACGGTAAACTCCCCCACACATAAGTTACAAAAAGCCATTGTTGGTCAGGAACCCCTATAAGTTAAAACAAAAAACACTGGTGCCAGGCCCCCCATAAAAGGTTTTTTTTAAAAAAACATTACTGGTCAGCCCCCCCCACAAGTTAAAAAAAACAACCAATGGCCAGGGCCTCCCTATAAATTAAAAAAAACATTGGCTCCAGGGCCCCCCATAAAAGTTTTTTTTTTTAAAAAAAAACTTTACTGGTAAGGCCCCCCCACAAGTTAAAAAAAAAAACAATTGATGGCCAGGGCCCCCCCATAAGTTAAAAAAAAAATTGGCGCCAGGGGCCTATATAGTATTAAAATAATATTGGTGGCCAGGGGTTTAAAAAAAACAAAAAACCACATTGGCGTTTAGTGGAACTTACCTTAGGCTCCTTTCGTGGCTTTAGCTTTGACTCCTTTCGTGGCTTCAGGTCTTTTAGCAGCTTTAGATCTTCAACTTTGGGTCTTTCATCGGCTTCGGCTCCATTCGTGGCTTTGAGTCTTTGGTGCTTCGGGTCTTTACGCAGCTTCGGGTTTCTTTAGAAATACACTTTCGAAGTTTTTTGTTCTTGGATCTTATTATTTGTTTTTCCAAATAATATTATTTTGGCATTTGCTTGTTTCAGAAGCCAAAAGAAGTTGCTTTGTGCTTCCAAGCAGTACTAGAGCACTTCCTTGACTACCGTATTTTGTATTGAGGAAGTACCCAGTGAGATAAGCCAGGAAATAACATTTACATGACACAGGTGCACATGAGTTCATACTGTTATCATAATGTTTGTGATATTGGAGTGAGGACCTGCACAGAACAGGTTGGGGTTTATCTCTTGCTTTACCGCCAAGATACAGATAAAAAGTTCCAGAGAAAAAGATAAATAATTACCTTCTTTATGGCAAATCTTCACCTGCCAAATCCATTACCTTTGCATATGGGCAGTTAATATAGACTAAAACGAGCAGGTGTTTCAACAATGCTTGAAATAAACGTGTACCTTTTTTTGCACCTGCCAAGTGCATGGAATCTAAGTCACTGACATTAAAGTTTCAGGAGATGTAAATTCTATGTTAATCCATGGGAACCGAGGAGTAGTTGTGTTAGGTGGCATAAAAAATGCTAAAGTACAAGGGAAGTTAAAAGTCAATGCAATTGAGAACACTTAAAAGTTAAAATGCAATTGAGAACACTTTTCAAGGCAGCCCCTGGTGACCCAAGTCAATAACCTCTGCCTCCCTGCTGGCACTACTCAACTGTAAAAAATCCTCCGAGCTGGTGATTTTCAGGTTTATAGCTGCCAGTGCAAGAGCATTCAGTTTACAATGCTGCCAGAGGAAACTGGACTATCACCCTATGAATCAAAGACAATGAGTATCTTCATAGATAATGTTTATCTCTAGTCTTCAATAATGATAGACAAAAGTCTTCAGATAGAACAAACCACTGCCATGTTTTAAAGGAGAAGGAAACCCAGTCGGCGCAAAAACCCTCCCCCCCTCCCCTGTGTTGCCCCCCCTCCCTCCTCCCCCCTGGCCTACCTGTCCCGCTGGGCAAATGCCCCATACTTGTTACTTACCCTTCTGCGCAGGTCCAGTCCACGGAGTTCACAGGCACCATCTTCTTCCACGCAATCTTCTTCCTGCTTTGACCGGCGTTTTGGCACATGCGCAGTAGGAGCATTTAGCCGGTACGGATCTACTGCGCATGCGCCAAAAGTCACGCAGTAGATCCGTATCGTGAAATGCTCCTACTGCGCATGCGCCTGTCAAAGCAGGAAGAAGATCGATTGAAAGACTGGACCTGCGCAGAAGGGTAAGTAACAAGTTAGGGGCATTTGCCCACCGGGACAGGTAGGCCAGGGGGGAGGAGGGAGGGGAAGCAACACAGGGGAGGGGGGGAGGGTTTTGGCGCCGACTGGGTGTATTTCTCCTTTAAGGGTTACATACCCAGCCTGCAATTGCAGTGTCATATTCCATGGCACTGTATTTATTCCCAGCACTGGAACAGTATAGGAAATAAATGAGAGGCATCTGCCTAATGGAGCGAGCGGGAGGAAAGATGTAAAAAAAAAATTCAGAAGCAGTGGGGGGATGCGACCGATATGTGGTGTGGGAAGATGGGATCTATCTATCATCTATCTCCCTATCTGTATATAATGTGTATTCACAAATCAGATATATTCATTGTAGAACAAAAAACCCCATTAGTTTTCTCTTTAGTATTCTCATAACCTCAGTTGGACCCACCCATATTGGATGTACATGCAATCCCCAGGTTACATTCAAGATAGGCTCTCTATAAGTTGAATTATAGAGAGCTAAGACAGATGTTTGTCTTAACATAGTATTGATTTATACCTTTCCATGCTCCGCACTAGACAATACACACCAGAAGGGGTTGAGGCAGGTGTTTTATTAAAGCTAAATGTTATTAAAGGCCAAGCAAACCATAGTATATGACTGTAATAACCTCCATTTGTAAGTGTGAGTTGTATGTAAGTCAGTTGTTTGAAACCCGGGTACTTCCTGTACATAAAATACAATCTTCTTCCACAACACATTTCTTAGAATACATTCATCACCATTATAGGTGACAAGTAAACAGGCCTCTATTTCATATAATTTTGACCTTTGTCACTTCTTTCCTAATCAGATAAGCAGAATGCTATAAAATGTATTACATGCCGATATTGGTTCCCCTTCTAGATCATTAATAATAACATTTCCAGCATAAAAAGATACTATTGGGGTAATGTAATTAAAGGCACAAAGTTTGCCATGGGGCAGTAACCTATAGCAACCAATCAGCAGGTAGAATTTCCTGGTCACATGTTTAAAAGCAAACATCTTATTGGTTGCTACTGGTTACTGCTCCTGGGCAAACTTAGTGCATTTTATTACATGTGGGGGTATATGTTTTGACTAAAACAATTACAGGTTATTTTTCATGGCTACCTGAAAGATTTTAGACACTTTGCAGCTTTCTACAGCTTTTGGACTGCGACACTTCTGTATATAAAAGGAGATAAAATATTTTTTAAACCTTTCTCATCCTTTAGCACAATAATTTGTACAACCTTGAAAAGTCACCTGTTTACAGGCATATGAAAGGAAAGACGTTATAAACTATATTTGTTCTTCTATAAAATTACCCAGTTAAATCAATATGACCTCCACAGTACACAACAACAATTAAGCTCTAGTGACATGGCTAATTCAAGGCTCCCAATGCCAAGGATTTTCTTCTGGGATAGAACCATTGGTTGCTTAAAGGTTTATAAGATGACACAAAGGGCTGGCACAGAGTATAATTAGAAGGGATCAAAATGTGAATAATGTAAGATATAGGAATGCTGTAGGATTTGGAAGACTTTTACCAAACCCACATTTTTGTTGAGCTGGATCTGTAAAAATGCCCAGCGTGCTGTGAAAATGTTGATAAACCATCACTAGGGAGCCTAGATACCATTTTGTTGATTATATTTATCCCTTTGCTGTTAAAATATTCCAATTTTACTGCTCCCTCTTTCTGTAGTTAATAATGAAGTTGAAATAAAAGCCAGGTATACAGGGGCTTCTTGGAAATTACTTTATCAGTAATTTTCTACATTCTACATTACAGGTGAAAAGCAGTTAGGCATCAGAAGAGATCATTTATGTGTTACTTCCTATATAAAGGATAACTTTCAGATTTCAAATTTACTTCTGTCCAGTAACTCACAGCAACCAATCAGATGTTTGCTTTCACAATTCTAACGGCACTAGTTTGATGAAATCTAATTAATGGGTTTCTAGACCAAAGCTATTAGAATTTTGCAATGAAAACAGTACTAATAAAATACTGTTTTAACTAATAAAAGGTGAACCACCCCTTTAAGATTGAGCCATGGTAGAACCTCTTAACTGCTGATAAATTTGTCTTCCTGCAGGTCCTGCAGTCCAGACCCCAGACCCTCCCTTCTAGGTCATGACTGCTGCCTCTTCCTACTTCCCTCTTCCTTCCAGGTTCCCATCATCTTGCTTTTAGTAGATTAATATTGCCTTGTTCTGGCCTGATACTCCCCTTATCACCTTTAAAAGAACAGTAACATCAAAAAATGAAAGTGTGTTAGTGGAATGACAATATATTGTGAAGTTCAGGGCCGAGCCAAGGTAGGCACCCTAGGCAAGAGCTTCAATTAGCGCCCCCCCCCCCCCATCGAGTATTAACATTTCCCAACTAACCATGACAATATTTAAATAAAGAAAGCAAGAAAGTGTACAACACATTAATGAATTAAACGTTTCATTTATATAAATATGTAATGTTAACAAAAATAAGGTAAATTTCAGAAAAAACAGAACAGTCGGATAATTTGATCCTGTTAAACAAAGTGCTCCACTTAACACCGATACTGGAATGTCCACAACATTTTACTTTTAACATAACTCCTATAAGAATAGTGAAATACTACTACTTATACATTCAACTGTACAAATATGAAAAGTGCTCATGTTGTGTGGCAAAAACACAAAAAATATTTAACCTACATATGTAAACACATTAAACTTTCTAGAAAAAGATAATAAATAGTGTAAAATATTTAGAAGTAAATTTAAGTGCAATTTTTTCTTGCCTTTATTTTTCTTGCCCCCTGTACCTGTGCCAGTGCCAGTAGCCAGCCATCATACTGCCCCTGTGCCAGTGCCAGTAGCCAGCCATCATACTGCCCCTGTGCCAGTGCCATCCATCATACTGCCCCTGTGCCAGCAGCCATCCATCATACTGCCCCTGTGCCACCAGCCATCCATCATACTGCCTCCTGTGCCAGTGCCATCCATCATACTGCCCCTGTGCCAGTGCCATACATAATACTGCCCCCTGCGCCAGTGCCATCCATTATATTGCCCCCTGTGCCAGCAGCCATCAATCATACTGCCCCTGTGCCAGTGCCATCCATCATACTGCCCCCTATGCCAGCAGCCATCCATCATACTACCCCCTGTGCCAGTGCCAGCAGCCATCCATCATACTGCCCCCTGTGCCTGGCTGACGAACAAACCCAGCATTCATCATACTGCCCCCTGTGCAAGCAGCCATCCTTCATACTGCCCCTGTGCCAGTGCCATCCATCATACTGCCCCTGTGCCAGTGCCATCCATCATACTGCCCCTGTGCCAGTGCCATCCATCATACTGCCCCTGTGCCAGTGCCATCCATCAAACTGCTCCCTGTGCCAGTGCCAGCAGCCATTCATCATACTGCCTCCTGTGCCAATGCCATCCATCATACTGCCCTCTGTGCCAGCAGCCATCCATCATACTACCCCCCGTACCAGTGCCAGTGCCATCCATCATACTGCCCCCTGTGCCTGGCTGGCGAACATCATACTGCCCCCCTGCCCCAATCTTTACTTGTGCCAGCAGCAGCCAACAATAAATCAGATCATAATCCCACGCCACCCCTCACCCCCCCAAGTATCTACCTGTGCCAGCCCAGCAGCAACATTAAAAAATATGGCCCCAAATCTTTACCTGGCTCATTGTCAGCAGCAGAAAGCAGTACAGAATCCAATTCAAATCATACTGTGTGGAGTGACTGTACAAGGCTGCGAGGCGAGCACTGAGCCTGAGACACCACACCAACGCGCTAGGTCGACACCTCTGCCGCGTCAGTGATGTCATTGACGACGTGCATAGGCAAGATGCGCTGCACTCTTAAGACTGTACTAAGTTGCCGCAAGAGGGAAAAGGTGATGGGGAGGTGAGGCCCTGAGAGGGAGGTGGCCGTGGGAAATAAAAAAAAACAACCAAAAAAATAAAACGGAAAAAAAAAAGGAAATACTTTTTAAAGTGCGCCCCTCAATGATGGTACCCTAGGCAGCCGCCTACTCTGCCTACCCCTAGTTTCGGCCCTGGTACTGTTGCCCTGCACTGGTAAAACTGGTGTATTTGCTTCAGATACTCTACTTTAGTTTATATAAACAAGCTGCTGTGTAGCCATGGGGGCAGCCTGTAAAGGGGGTGTGTTCGTTATCGCTGTTTATGCAGATGTTTAATACTTATTATTCATACATAGGCGATATCATTGGTTGATAACTCCGCCTATTTATTCCTTAAAGAACTACTCTTAATTGACCTTTCACTATGTACGCTATACAGTATACTGTACTGTACTAACTATCTGCGTGCTCTTACTACTCTAATTACATAATAACAAACACAACACAGAAGTTACAAATAACACAATATGTATTTAATACGACACTCAACAATAAAAACAGCAACTACCTCTAATGCAGATATACCAATTACACAACATAAAACAACTAAATAAAACAATCCTCATTTACACTAACAATCCCCAAAATTCACCCACAATCTAACTACACATACACAATCACACACGTTATAATTGCCCGCCCTTCCTGGTGCTAAACTTTCCCTAAACCAACAAAAGGGTGAAACAAGTTGGGGTACAGGGGATAGGGAATTGGTGGTATCAGTAAGGGTTTTCGTTGGTGGGATAATAGGGGTGTGAATAGGGGTTAGTGGGATCGTTGGTGGGATAGCAGGGGTTTGAGCAGTAGGGGTTAATGGGATTTGTTGGTGGGATAGTAGGGGTTTGAGCAGTAGGGGTTAATGGGATTCGTTGGTGGGATAGTAGGGGTTGATATACTCAGCCAGGTTTAAATGCTCGTTGTCCAGGGGGGTGATGTCCTCCGGGCGCTCCACACAAGAAGAAGAGAGAGAGTGCAGCTGCACCGGCCCTTTTAAACCCTGCACAGTCCGCCCAGCAGCATGCACACATGCCCCTCCTCTGGCACGCACCACTCTAACACATGGGCCGGCGCGGTGATATGACGTCACCGCGCGTGCGCGCGAGAGTGCGAATGCGCGCGTGCGTGAATGCGCGCCGGCGTCTGTTCGCCGCCGCCGGCTTGGAGGATCAAAGCAGATCCTCCGGCTGGACCGTGCCTGGCTTTCCCTCCCTGCTGGGAGGCAGGGAGGGGTTGGGAGGATGGGACCCATCCTTCCCTTACACAGCCATTCAACCACAGGAAACACAATACATAACAGAAAAGTTCTGAAGAATCCCATTGTATACTACAGAGTTTATCTGTTATCTGCTGTGTATCCAGGGGCGCGCCGACAATGAGGCGAGCTGAGACGCTCGCCTCAGGCGGCAATGCCGGAGAGGTTTCCAGGGGCGGCAAAAATCCGCTCCTGGTACATTTAAGAGCCGAATTTCCATTTTTTAACCCGGAAATTCGGCTTTACTAATGCGAGACAGCGCAATTGCGCTCTCTCGCATTAGTGTTCCTGCCTCCCCCCCGACAGGTAAGTCGGCGAGGGGGGGCGGCATTGCAGGAGCCGCCTCAGGCGGCCCTTAGGCAAGAATCGGCGCTGTGTGTATCCTGTAGCCTTTTCTCCTTTTTCAGCTTTGAATGGCTGCCTCCATGGCTACACAGCAGCTTGTTTATATAAACTATAGTAGTGTATCTAAAGCAAATACAGTGGTTGTACCAGTGCAGAACATTTAATTCTCATTACTTCAAAACATTCTTTTGGTATTACTGGTATTTAAGTTAACTTCTAGTATGCTATAGAATGACTAATTCTATGCAACTTTTCAATTAGCCTTCTTTTCTTTTTTTTATAGTTTTTGAATTATTGCATGTTGTCTCAGAATTTCACTGCCTACATTATACTAAATGTTCATTTAAAGGTGAACAGTTCCTTTTAGAAGTATCTGGGACCTTGAAGGGTTAACCCTAAGGCACTTTGAAGAAGGCAACAGGAAGATCCATTGTTTGCCTGGTCCCTGCTGATTGCTTGCTATGCTGATGTCATTCCATTTGTGACCTGGACTCATAGCAATTTCAGCGCATCACACAACAATGTGCTGTCTCACAGGAGACCTCCATCCTCTTACATGCACTTCACTTTGATCCTAGAATGCAAGGCCTGCACTTGTTCTGTACAAAGCAACAACTGTCTGTTCCAACTCCCTGTAACAGTTTGTACTCAAGTTCAGCCAGCATCATGGTCTCCACTACAAATTATATTTAATCAGGGTTTATCTTTATAAATATCTTTATAAATAGACTGCGAGAGGACATGGCCTATTGTGCGGGATGTCCCTTCTTTGCCTATTGGCATACAAAACAAGTAGTGGAAAAAAAAGAATTTTTCGGGATTTATTAAACCCAGAGGGTGTTAAAAGTCAGAATAAACAAGTACTCCAACTCAGACCTGCCCAGTCCATGTAGAAGTCAATGGGAGAAATCACATAGATATCCTGATCTGCGCTGGGTTTCGTTCAATAATAATGCAATAGATATAAATCGGAAAAAGTTGCAGTTTTTGGTGACAAATCTGAATTTGCAATTTTTTCACGATTTTATCGAGTTTTTTTCCCCAAACTAAAAATTTACAGGAAAATGTATTTATAAATAAGTGGAAAAAATCAGTGCTGCTTTGGTCAGAGTCGTTTTCATTAAATTTTGATAAATAACCCCTATAATGAATCTTTATTGGAGGCAAAGAAATCCTATTGGATTTATTTAATGTTTAAATGTTTTTTTTAGCATATTTAAGGTTTTGAGATCCAAAATATGGTAACACTCCTTAACCAGAAAACCCCAAGTCCCAAGCATTCTGGATACAAGATCCCATACCTGTATTAGTTGCCACAGCAGAGTCGTTCTCCGTGAATAGAAAAATGCTGTTTATGATCACTAGGCAAGCATTTGGTAAAATCTGTTATTGTCTGATATTTTATACTGCCAGAGGGAAAATAATTTGAACCTAAATCCTTCTTATAGGGACAGATTCCAGTAAAAATAATAACATCTTAAAAGTAAAACCCTGCATTTGTGAGTGAAACACTCTGTTATACTCATTCACCTGACAATCAGTGAGTAAGGGACCAAAGCAGACTTACAAGGGACCAAACCAGACTTAAGCTTAGTACTGAAATATTTGTACTAGTTTGTAATTTTTTACATTTATTTTTAAAAGAAAAATATAATTTCTAAGGAGGATGTGTACTGCTTTTCTTGCTTATAAAAAAAAATTTCAGTGTAAAAATAAAAACTGGGTAAACAGGCTATACAAATGTGTTAACAATAATAAAATAATAGATAGCGACTTTAAGGTGGGGCCACATGGGACATAAATGTTCAGTGAATTTGCAATTGATCCTCAGCATTCAGCTCAGATTCAAAAGCAACAGATATGACCCATGTGCCTCCCCCCTCAAGTCACTGATTGGTTACTGCCTGGTAACCAATCAATGGAAAGCAAGAGAGCTGCAAAGCAGGAAGTAGAGTTCTGGCTATTATGTTAGACATCCAGTCACTCCAACCTTTATACATTACATTTTTGGCTAACTAACTATATTAAAAATATATATTTTGAACAACCTATCTATTTACCCAGTTTTTTTATAGGGATACTATCACACCAAAATATTTGTCCTTAATGCTCTTGTAATTAATACTGTCACATTTTCTGTTTCTAGCACACTTTGTTTTATGAATTAAAAAAATTGCCTGTGTTTATAAATTGAAATGTACTGAAACCCTGGACTCTGCCATGAAAAAAACAAGGAATTTCAGTTGCAAGCGCAAAAATGACTGTAATTAAATCCCCTACACTCTGACTTATTGCACCGTGTTTTTGATAATCATCATCATTTATTTATATAGCGCTGTCAAGATATGCAGTGCTTTAATATAACGTATAATAGGGCAGTTCTGTTCCATCACCCATAACTAGACTGTAAAATATGAGACCATGTAGCCCATCTCAATGTATGTGCAGTTGATATTAAGTTGGAGCTCCCATATTTCTCTGTAAGCATTTGTTTATGCTCCTAATTCCCCAACTGTGGATAATCTTCTGTGCCAAGCTATATGGCAAATAAAATATAAATGGAGGTACAAGCGACAGAAATGTCCAGATATAATTGTGGAAAATACTCAATTACTCAAAGGAGGGGCGTATATAACTGAACTTTGTTTTCCATAATGAAGCAAATGGTCTAGACAGCCCCTGCCAAAATGAAGTTTATATATAATAAATCAATTTGCTAAATATTTGTTAATTATTACATCACCCTCAACCTTAACTATCATAAGACAATAAATGCCTCAAACCAGTGCTTAGACGAGCTATAAAGCAAATATAGAAATCTGTATACAGTGTTGCATAATGAATCCCTCAATAAATAGTCCATTCATTAAATTACTTCAAGTTACCAGTGCTTTAATACACATCCATTATTCATGCTTTAAGAATAACTTTAAATGCTTTTTATTTAGCATAAACAAGCAATAATTTATAATTCCCCCACCAATCAATACAATGTGAATAAAAGTGTATCCTCAGAGATACTACTCCGGCTAAGTAAAAGAACTCACTGTATTTTTGTTTTCCCGCTGCAAGTCCTATTAGAATGTAAATTATTATTTGATAACAGTCTTCTCCATTTTCTATCCCTATTGCCAACATATTCATAATGAAATCTGGAACTTTTAAAAAAAGTTGTTGCATTAAACGGCTTACCGGATCAGCAGGCCTTTGGTTTTGCCAGGAAGAGACAGGGCCATGCAAGCTTTCACCTTTTTTTCCCTTAACCATTTGCATAGTACAGATATGGGATCTGTTATCCAGAAACCTGAAAGCTCTAAATTATGGGTTGCCCATCTCCAATATACTTCATTTTTATCAAATAATTCACATGTAAAGAAAATGATTTCATGTTTCTCTGTTATAATAAAGAGTACACCTTGTATTTGATGGTAGTTTCATAAATCCATACTGGGGGTAAAACATTCCTATTGGGTTTATTTAAAGGGGAATTATCGCGAAAATGAAAATGTAATATAAGCTTCCGCATACTGAAATACGAAGTTTACTAAATATAATCAATTAAATATTCTGTACTGTTTCTGAAATAATCAAGTTCATCATCACTATTTCTCTCTCAGCATCTGTTTCTCTTCATTCTGTCTTCGTGTCAGATATTCATTGACAGTTACATCCAATATATCTTATATATAGGGGGGCTCCTTTTGCCTAGAAGATGTATTAGAGCTCACTCTATTAAAATCACCAGACAACATGTCTCTCTACATGCAGAATTTGTGTAAAAGGCAGTTATTTTGTTAGATTTCTACTGGAATCAGTTATTTGAATGAGCTCTAATTCAAAGAAAGCCCCCCCCATACGATATGTTGGATCTAACGGTCAATGAATATCTGACACCCAACTGCTGTATGAAGACAGAATGAGGAGAAACCGATGTTGAGAGAGGAATAGTGAGCATAAATTTGATTATTTCAGAAACAGGTACAGAATATTTAATTGATTGTATTTAGAAAGTTTCTTATTTCAGTATTTTCATTTTCGGGATAGTTTCCCTTTAGTTTTTAACCTTTTTTTTTAAGGTATGGCAATCCAGTTATGGATGCTTATCGGAAAACACCAGGTCCCAAGCATTCTGGATATTTGTTTTAATCATTTGGCCAGACTTGAAGTTGCATGCACAATATTGAACACCTATCTACTTCCTAGATGTCACTGCTCTCCCCACATTCCCCGTTCTCTTCATTGTTTAATTGTGTGCGCAAACAAGATTCTGAGATGATACAAGACTTGCCTTAATAACAGTGTCCACACAATGGCTCCTGCCTGCTTGCTGTAATTATGAATTCCCAGACTGAAGGAAACAAGATTCAAATAATTCATATAGTGTAATTAAAGTTCATTTTGCTTGACTAATGTGATAAAATAGGATTTTGAATACTATATTTGGGTGACGGATCCCCTTTAAAAGACACTATTTTGGGGTGTATTGTCTTAATACAATATGATGTAAAGACAAATGACCTTTTAAGTAGAGCAATTCACAAGAATATCAGGCAGATGAGAAACTGCCTTTTGAACTGTACTGTGAGAGAGATGAGTATAAACATACAGGCTTTAGTTTAATGTATGTGTCAATTGCTCCCTTTCATCTGTCTCAAATCTGCCCATTATCTTCAAAGCTTTGGCCTCTGACCTACATGTAAGGAAGCATTGCTTTCTGTTATAGCATAAGCCTTTTGTTCATATGGTTTTGTAACGTTCATCTCCTCTTTGTCTAAACCATTTTATATTCACTGGGAAGGCACCTTTGGGGCAAAGACACATATGGAGATTCGGGGAGATTTAGTCGCCTCGTTTTCCGAAGTCGCCCCAAGTTTCCTCGTGAGGCAACTTCAGAAAATAAAGTTCTCCGAGTGCCACCCCGACGGGGATTTCAATTCTAAATGGTGGGGAGGCAGTTCAGGGAGATTAGTCACCCGCAGAAGAGGCGATTTGTCTCCGGACGACTAATCTCCCCAAATCTCCACGTTTGTCTCTGCCCTTAGACTCATGACACACCATTCATTATCCCACAGCCACTGAGAAACCCCACAAACTGCACCTAGCACCTGGAGAAAATACTCGTTGTGCCATGCATTCATTCCCATTAAACATAATGCTGATATATGCTGGTGGAAAAAGAACCTTATGTACCATAACCTTTATATTTTTGTCTTATCCCTTAAGGGCAGGACTACATGACGCACTTGGACCCGACACGTCGCAATGCGACAAAACGCATGCGACATGTCGGATGTTTTACATAGAAAGGAAGTGAAGGAGAAATCGCATGTTACAACTACATTGATCCAACTGTCGGATGAAGCGCGTCATGTAGTCCTGCCCTAAAGGACAAGTCAACTCAAATTCACTGACAGTTGCCAATAAGTTACCCCCCCCCCCAAGTAATTATAGCTGCTTACCTTAAACCCTGGGCCAGAATTCTTGCTTCCAGACAAATTCCATGCCAACACCTCTGCTAATGTCCAGGGATCTCCTGTGACACATGCTGCATGGACATTACTATTGAAGTATCTTCTGGTTAATTTGGGGACTCCCAATCTTGCTGTATTTATCTGAACTCCTACTTTCTAACTGTCTCTGGATTGAGCTCTCCTTATACTTCATCATAACTACGTGTAGGTCATCTAATATGGCTTCACGACCTGCATCTGCATAGCACACTGACATCTTTCCTGAGCCTATAAGACTGCAAATCACCACTTGCTGTTCATTCTTGAAATTTAAAGTTGAAATCTTTCACATATACAGTTGTGTTCAGAAAATAATTGAGGTCTGACATCACTTATCTGATCAATCACTGTTTTTGCCAAATAATTTACTAGTAGGTGTAGTAGAGAAATAGAAAACCAACAGTCATGACATACATGCATGCTGCTGATTCTCTGTAATTGAATCATTAATACAAAATAATAGCAGTGTGGAGTTCAATTAGTGAAGTCATTAATTCTGTTAAAAATTAGGGCCGTAATTGACACCTGTTTTAAGGATGGAAGGCAGCAAATATTGTTAATGCTGGTTATAGTGCATTTCCCTCTGAGTAAAATCTGAGTAAAATGGCTCATTCCAGACATTGTTCAGAAGAACAGCATACTTTGATTAAAAAGTTGATTGAAAAATGGAAAACATAAAAAGAAGTGCAGAAAATGATAGGCTGCTCGGCTAAAATTATCTCAAATGCTTTAAAACTGAAACCTAAAAGATGTGGAAGAAAACGGAAAACTACCATTGGAATGAATAGAAGAATAGCCAAAATGGCAAAGACTCAGCCAATGATCAGCTCCTGGAAGATCAAAAGGGTGTAAAGTTACAATTAGAAGACGCCTATGTGAAGCCATGCTATCGGCAAGAAGCCCCTGCAAAGTCCCATTGTTGAATAAAAGATGTGCTGAAGAGCTTACAATTTGCCAAAGAACACATCGACTGGCCTAAAGAGAAATGGAGCAACATTTTGTTGACTGATGAAAGCATAATTGTTCTTTTTGGGTCTAGGGGCCTCAGACTCAGACATTTTGTCAGACGACCCCCAAACACTGAATTCAAGTCACATTACAGTGTGAAAACAGTGAAGCATGGTGGCACAAGCTTAATGATATGGGGATGTTTCTCACACTATGGTGTTGGGCCTATTTATCACATACACGGATCATGGATCAGTTTCAATACATGAAGAGGTCATGTTGCCTTATGCCGAAGAGGAAATGGCCTTGAAATGGGGGGTTCAACAACGACCCCAAACACACCAGTAAATGAGCAACATCTTGGTTCCAGACCAAAAAGATTGATGTTATGGAGTGACCAGCCCAATCCCCAGACCTTAATCCAATAGAAAACTTGTGGGGTGACATCAAAAATGCAGTTTATGAGGCAAAACCAAGAAATGCAGAAGAATTGTGGAATGTAACAGGTGCCAGAATTTGGTGCGGCAGTTCTCAGAAACACTGTTTATACAACTAAATATTAGTTCAGTGAAAAAGCAAAATCTTCAAACATTTTTCAGTTTATACAGTGAATGTTTGAGTTTATAAAGAATGCAGACACTACTATTTTTTGGAACAGTCTAATATTCCCCTTTCTTCACTTTCTGTAAAGGAATAACACACATTTGATCAATTTTTTCTTCGTGTTTTGATTTGGAATAGAATGTGCAGTGTTCCCAATGCATTTGTGTGTATGGAAATAAAAGCTATTATAAGGATTTTGAGCTCAATTTACTTTTTTATTCACACTGCTATTATTGTATTTGTTACACAACATGTTTCAGGCTTGGATTATATTAATATTTATGATGTCATACAAAGAAGTCTGTGTGTATAGTCCATGAACAGACTGGGAGGCACAGAAGTCAGGCCAGTGGGTCTCTATATAGACGGCCCTGCTGTTTGGGAATTGTGATTTAGTAAAAGCCGGCTGGTAACTGCTGAATGCCAATAATAGCTGTAGGGTAGAATGCAGGTCACATTCTCTCTTGTATAGTGCTAAGCTCTGCTGAATTAGAGGCAAGGGATTCCTGGCTAATCACTGAATCATTTTGTCATTGCCATAACCAGTGAACCACAAATAAAGACAGCTGTAACCCAATGATGACACAAACCAAAATAAAGGCTTATTTCTGTATGAATGTGTTGAAATAACTGTAGATTGTATTATAGTGACCATGGGGAGCTCTCACACATACAGGCATCCGCTATGCTCATCCATAGATTTTAGGTGGTTAAACTTTAGTCTTTGTTTGAATGTTGCTCGTTATAAATTCCAGGTATGCAGCTGGCACTTCTGAATTTTCTGATGTACGCCCCACAACTGGCTCCTCTGCTGGTGCTTTTGCATCAGATGTGGTTGAACCTCCATCCAGTCAGTATGACTCCACCTCAGACACTGTCCCTTTCAGCACTTCTCTTGGTGAATCTTCTCCTTCTGGGATTTCAGATGACGTTGCTCAAGGTTGCTCAAGCGACAAATCTCGAGGAAACTTCGGGCGACTTCGGAAAACAAAGCGAAACGTGTGCCTTCCCCCAGTCGATTTTCATTTTAGCTGGCGGAGGGTAGGGGGAAAGCAGTTCTGGGAGATTGTCGCCATGAAGAAGAGGAGATTTGTCGCTGCTCGTGTCGCTAGACCCTTAAAGTAATGAAAATATCATGTACTTTTGCCCAGCACTGGTAAAACTGATGTGTCTGCTTCAGAAACACTACTATAGTTCATATAAACAAGCTGCTGTGTAGCAATGGCAGCAATTGAAAAAAGGCTATATGGCAGTGACGGAACTACCGGGGGAGCAGGGGGTGTGAGCGGGCCAGGGCCGTACGGGGGGGGGGGCAAGGGCCCAGCTGCATATCACGCACCAGGGCCAGCCCCCCTCTAGTTACGGTACTGCTATATGGCACAGGTTAAATAGTGGATAACGGATAACATTATGTTCTACAGAGCTTATCTGCTGTATAACCTGAGCCTTTTCTCCTTTGAATGGCTGCCCCCATTGCTACACAGCAGTTTATTTATATAAACAATTGTAGTGTTTCTGAAGCAAACACAGTATTTTTACCAGTGCAGGGCAACACTGCATTATATTTTTATTACTTTAAAACACTTTAATTTTTTTGGTGTTACTGGTACTTTAAAGAGTTGCATCCCATAAAGGCTAAGGGGCAAATTCACTAAAGCGCGAAGCACCTAACGTTAGCGCAAATTCACCAGCGAAGTGGACCTTCTCTAGCGCTACTTCGCACCCTTACGTCAGGCGAAGTTGCACTTTGGCGAAGGGTCAATGTAACTACGCTAATTCACTAACTTGCGCATTTTACTGAACGTTAACTCTTGCGCCAGACTTGCCTTCACCACCTCAGACCAGGAGAAGTGCAATAGAATAGATAGGGATTGCTTCAAAAATAGTTGAAATTTTTTGTAAGTCCCAAAAAACGCTGGCGTTTTTTCCTTTTTTTAAGGGTGATAAGCTGAAAAAGATCATAATTTTTTTGGGGGGTACCCTCCTTCCCCCCTACATTTCCTAACATATGGCACATAAACTATACAGTGGGCACATGTATAAGGCAATATAACAACTCTATTTTATTTTATGAAGGTTTCCCGGGCTTGTGTAGTGTAATGTATTTGCTGCTACATATACGTCCATTCAAGTTTAACTTGGCGCCTTATGCAAATTAGGCATCGCTAGCGTAACTTTGCTTTGCTTGACGAATTAACGCTTGCGCAAATTCGATACCATTCGCCTCCCTGAGCGCAACTTCGGATTTTAGTGAATTAGCGGCGCCCTGGCGAAGTGCGGTGAAGTACGGCAAAGGTGTCGCTAGCACATTTTTGCTACTTAGTGAATTTGCCCCTAAGTGTGCTGTATCCTGGTGAAGTTGGTAGATGGGTTTAACTAAGTACTTGGAGGTGGCCATTTGCTAGTCACAAGGACTGATGGAAGCTTCTAGATTTATTAAATCATGACACTGCACTTTAGTTATACAGCACTGCATGAATGTATTATTTAAAGGGAAACTCCGGCTTCTAAACCAAAATTTGATAAAGTGGCCCACATAACACAGAAACCCCATTACTCTTTCTTCAAAAAGTAGGAATAAATGCCATTTTCTATGCTGAAATCCAGTTGTTTAACAGTTCTTCTTTTTCTGCATTATTTGAAATCCTGGCAGGGAAGGAGGGAATAAACACTGATGTTACTTTACAATTTGTATGTTACAAATTTTAACAACTCCACAGCTTACAGACAGCATGCAGGAACTACATAACCCACAATGCATTGCACTGTGATGTTCCTTTCCTCATGAAATCACATGTGCAGGGAATTGTGGGGCTTAGAGGATGCAGGTTTAGGCTGTTGATACAAAGTAACAGTAGTCAGCCAGCTCATAAAAGTAGTCAGACAGATTATCAGGAGAGCAGGGGACTAGGTTTAGGGAACTGTTCCAAACCATTAAAAATCATGAAAAGTCTGCATTTTTTTAATTCATATATATTGCAAAGTTGCTTGAAATTATGTTTACTTTTCAAAAAGCTTAAGTTACGTTTGTGTGGAGTTCCCCTTTAATTAGGCGCATATTTATACACTACCCTTGGCTATACACTTGTAATATCTATAAAATACAAGTGATAATACTGCTAGGGGACGATTAGAAACAGATCCATTGTGCATGTTAATTGAGAGAGTAATCAGTAAACAGTAAACAGTGCTACGCAATATGTTGGCGCTATATAAATACATGTTAATAATAATAATAATCATTCCAAAGGAGCTGGCACTTCGGTCCAGACGAATAGGTCTTGCAGCAAAAAGTGAAACAAAAAGAAATTACCTGAATGGACAAAGAAGTAGATCCTTTCCAAACAGCTCCCATCATCCTTTGTAAATCTTTTTGTGTGGTTTTGTTATCCAGAGCCTGCCGCACTTATTGACGATACTCCGAAACGTAAACCCATGACTTATGATGAATTCAGAAGCCAGAACAGAGAGACCTATGAGATGGCTGTGACCCAAAGAGCAGACTTTCCTTCGAGATCCTCACAAGACAAAGCAACTAGAAAAGAAGGTACTGTGTGCAGTCTCCCACTAGGAAAAAGAGCTAACCCTCTACATAACCGTGGGGCTCATTTATAAACCGTAGGCAAATATGCACATGAGCAGTAACCCACAGCAACCAATCATTGGTTAGCTTTTGTCAAGCCAGCTCCAGTTTGAACAATGGAAGCCAAATTCAAATTGGCCGCCATGGGTTACTACCCAGGGTTCAAATTTACTCAGTTTTTATAAATGAGCCGTATTATATCACAAAGGTGATTCCCATCTGTAAATGGCTGAGAAACCATTTTGTAGGGAAAAAATAATTTTTAGCACGATCATACCAATGTCTTTGGATTATTCTTGTGGGTTTTTATCCCTATAACATATTTAAGGAAAAAGCTAAATATTTAAAAATCTTTATGTGCCTGGAATTATAGATGTGGCCATGCGGTATGTCACTTGTAACTCTTGTTTTTGTTCTTGCCTTTTTCCAGCAAAGACAAACAAGTATGGAGACGTGTGGGAAGATTAAATGCACCTTGCAAGGAACTATTGTCACTCCCCCCTCCCAATTGATTCTCGTCTTTCCCTGAAAATGAATAAACCATTTATTGACGCAAATGTTGTCAGTATATCTGGTATTAAAAAGGATTATTACATTGTCAATGTAATGGCAGTTTATTCTATGATCACAGACCATGCAATTAATGGACACGGTACGGTAATTTAAGGTGATGTCTATATTTTCAGCATATTAAAACTTACTTTTTAAAATGAACTGTAATTTATGTGTGCATGGTAAATTACCCTCCATTAAACTTAATTTGAGATATTAGGGGCTGCAAAAGACCTCCAGCTTTTAGCAGGACAGAAGGCACTAGTACAGTAGGTAAATAGGTAGTCAAATAGGAAGATAAAGGCAAGGGGTTAACAGTCTCAGAGTCCAGATACAGGCAGATGGTCAGGGCTAGCAATGTTGGAGTGTGTCCACCCAAGGGTGGTTTTGATTATCCTGTATAACCGGGATCACAGGCAATGTATAGGAATGTCAGGCCGAAGGGCAGCACAAAGTACAAGAACAAGTAGCATGGGCAGAGTAATCAGCAGTAAAGTTGAACAATGAACTGACAATCAACATTGGCATCCAGGGACCTTATGTGTTGATGTTGTACCACTAAGTAATTGGTTGCATCAGACATAACCATGCAGTTTCCACATCATTGTTCTGTACATGTTTATTGCAGAGTAGGCCACATACTTTTTTTTAACAGTGTCTTTTTTGTTTTTTTATTTATTTTCAAACCAAAGGGGGGTACAGAAGGAAAAAGGGGAGGGGGGTTATCAAGTACATCTTCAAATCATCATCATTGATTACAGTGTATCTCTTTCACAACAACATCAGAGCAGGTACACATTATGCAGAACTACACCTTTGCACTAGTATATCTAGATGCCTTAAAGGGATCCATTTCTAAAAAGAGCAAACAGATTTTTTTTATATTCAGTTTTGAAATCTGACATGGGGCTAAACATATTGTCAATTTCCCAGCTGCCCCAAGTCATGTGACTTGTGCACTGATAAACTTCAATCACTCTTTACTGTTGTACTGCAAGTTAGAGTGATATCACCCCCTCCCTTCCCCCCCCCAGCAGCCAAACAAAAGAACAATGGGAAGGTAACCAGATAGCAGCTCCCTAACACAAGATAACAGCTGCCTGGTAGATCTAAGAACAGCACTCAATAGTAAAAACCCATGTCCCACTGAGACACATTCAGTTACATTGAGAAGGAAAAACAGCAGCCTGCCAGAAAGCAATTCTCTCCTACAGTGCAGGCACAAGTCACATGACCAGGGGCAGCTGGGAAACTGACAATATGTCTAGCTCCATGTCAGATTTCAAAATTGAATATAAAAAAATCTGTTTGCTCTTTTGAGAAATGGATTTCAGTTCAGAATTCTGCTGGAGTAGCACTATTAAAGGAAAACTATACCCCCAAAATGAACACTTAAGCAACAGATAGTTCATATCATATTAAGTGGCATATTAAAGAATCTCACCAAACTGGAATATATATTTAAGTAAATATTGCCCTTTTACATCTCTTGCCTTGAGCCACCATTTTGTGATGGGCTCTGTGCTGTCTCAGAGATCACCTGACCAGAAATACTTCAACTCTAACTGTAACAGGAAGTAGTGTGGAAGCAAAAGACACAACTTTGTCTGTTAATTGGCTCATGTGACCTAACATGTATGGTTTGTTGGTATGTTTGTGAGTACAGTGAATCCTACGATCCCAGGGGGCGTCCCTTATTTTTTAAAATGGCAATTTTCTATTTATGATTACCCAATGGCACATACTACTAGAAAGGTGTATTATTATGAAAATGGTTTATTTACATGAAGCAGGGTTTTACATATGAGCTCTTTTATGCAATATCTTTTTATAGAGACCTACATTGTTTGGGGGGTATAGTTTTCCTTTAACTGATGTGTTTTGAAAAAAACATGTTTTCCAATGACAGGATCCCTTTAAAGGCAAATTGTTCCTAATTGTCAGGGGCTCCCATACTTCCCTTAGTGGACCTTTTGGGGTGATTAAGAAGTAGCCTCTGTCCACTTATCCCATATCCTCTCATATTTATCTGGGCAGCCTCTGGCAAGGTAGGTCATCTGTATCAGTGGAAGATTTTTGCTAATTATATCAGCCAGAACTGACGGGATGGTGCTTTTGGAGTCAGCCATTTTATGAGTATTGCTTTCCTGGCATAAAATAACAAGGATCGCCATAGGTCTCTTTTTGCATCTAAGAGAAACTATACCTAGGAAAACACCTGTGGCGACATTATTTTGGGGAAGGAAGTTTTTTCCTGCACGTAGGTCATTACTTTGTCCCAAATAATTCACTCTTCTAATTAAATTTTTTTTCTTGCACCAACAAATGTATTTTTTTTATTTGTAATATTGGTGTACATTGTGGCTGATCCAGAGTTTTGAGAAGAAGCCATTACTTTTGGATGGAACTGCTTTAAGACAGCTATTGTTTCTTATTATTATTAGTATTATTAGTAGTAGCAAAGGAAAGCCAACATCCTATTAAAACCCTTGATTTTGGAATGAGATGTTGCACAGAAAGGTGCCAACATATTTTTGCTCATATTGTGTATGTCGGCTTGCCCCCTTTTTTGGGAAAGCTTTATCATTCAAGGCAGGATACAGGTCTGCAAGGGGAGGATAGAAAGGGGCGGGCTGGGGACAGATCGGAGGCCAGTGACTGATTACAAATTTACATTTGTAAATTTACATTGCCGGTAAATATGTAATAATGGCCCCGGCCTTTGCTGGAGTTTTACCGGCTAGGTGGCAACCATATGTGTATGCAAATATTATTCTCAATATTACTAACTATACAGAATCACCTTTGCATTGGATAGAGGCAGACTCAGCCAAACAATTAGGAAACCTATAGAAGTTATTAAAGGACAAGGAAAGACAAAAAAATAAAATCCCATTTTTACTTTCTTTAATGAAAAAGAAACCTATCTCCAATATACTTTAATTAAAAAATGTCTACCGTTTTTATAAGAAACCTGACTATATGCAGTGACATTCTCCCTTCATTTACTGCTGTGGATAGGAATTGTCAGACGGTCCCTAACTGCTGAGCAGGGAAACAATCATACTTATGAACAGCAGGGGGAGCCCCCGCCTTACTACCCAGCCATGCAGAACTCAAGCAGCTTTGTTTATGACGATCCCTAAGCAGCCCAGACCACACTGAGCATGTGCACAGTCTTAGTCTTGCAAAGATGTTTAACAAAGTTACAAGATGACAGCCCCCTGTGGCCAACTTTGAAAGCATAAATCATTTGTTTGATTAGGCTTTGTGGTGCAGTAAGTTCATGTTTATATTTAGTATACAAAATACAGCATTTCTAGCCTTATTCTATTTTAGACTTTTCTTGTCCTTTAATGTTTGCTATGCTGTATTTAATCAGGGCTAACAGCTCCCAGCTATTAGAAATGTGTGATTTCTCTTTCACTGGTTGCTTCACTCTACTCTATTTCATTTCCTAACTGAGAGCTGAAATGTCAATACTTGTGCTCTGCTCCCTCTGCCAGTGTAGATGGATATCCTGTGATATAAATGTTCCTGCAGAATCTCAATCATTGATTCCCCTTTCGTATAGTCTAGGTAAGTCACAAAATCTACACGGGGGAAAAGAAGGGAAGTTAATGCAAAAAGTGCTCTTCTGCCGCCAGGGATTAATCAGATTGTAACAGAACAGCATATGGGCAGATCGGAAAAGCAAAACGCGTCTTGTAGTGATTCAGTCGGATGAAGTTTTGGCAGACAGAAGGCAGATGGGAAAGGTCTATTTTAAGAATTTGTTATTGTGTAACTGCCTATAAGTGCAGTGCTGGCTGATATGATATTTTATTGGATGGATAAACATGTGAACATGTCATACGGGAACTTCCAGCCCATGTGCAATGTGACTTTTGTCTGTTTTTATATAGAGCTGCGGCTTTTTCACTCCTAGGCCCAGTGCACTAATATCAATTAAATGAAACAAATATGTGTATACTTTTATATACAGTCACTTTGTCTAATTGAACAAGAAGATATATTTCATTTTAAGGCCCCCATACACGGGCCGATAAAAGCTACCGACACACCGAGTCGGCAGTTTAAGGCCCATCCTGTCAGATCGCGGCCGCATCTGTGCGTTTATGTGGCCCGTATCGGATGCATTATGATCGGATGCATTATGATCAGCTCGATATCAGCCGCTTCACTGTGGGCATATCTGGGAGTGATCCGCTCATTTGACGACATCACCAAGCGAGCGAATCTCTGGCCACCTTTAGAGTAATAGAAACCTGTCTGCCAGTGTTTGATCCTGCATTGGGTCAGGTATCCACTGGAGAGACAAAGTTTCTGATTCCCTGATGATGAGGGCAATCTGTGGGCACCGGGGTAGAGTCCAAACTCCATTCCTTCCACCTCTCTTCCTGAAAAAAGATAACTTTTTTTTCCCCATGAACTGGTTCAGCGTCAGACTGGGAGGGGGGGTCCAGGCTCACAGACACCCCCCAGGCTTCCTACCACTCCCACAGGCCCCACTGGCAACCCTTCTTTTCTCCCCTTCCCACCAGTGCGTACCTTCCTATCTTTATGCACATGATCTGAGCCAGGGGGACCCACGAGGACTGGGGACCACTGGGTTTTTTCCTGGTGTCCCCACTGGCCCACTCCAGCTTTCACAAGGCTTCTAATCCTTGGTGATGTCACTGTTTTCATGATTCCCAGTTTGGGAAAATAGTTAACAATTGTAGGTAGGATAAAGTAGTAGGTATGGGGTAGGGGCAAAGCGGTTTGGCAGGTCTGAGACAGGGGCATAATAGGTCTGGTTTCTCCTCTTGAATAACAGGATATGAAGCACACCATCCTCAGGCTTTGCCTTTAAAACATTTTGTTTCAGCTGAATTTCACACAAAAGCTTTCGGGGGAAAACCCCTTCCTCAGGTTTTTCCCGAAAGCTTGTGTGTTAAATTCCGCTGAAATAAAATGTTTTAAAGGCAAAGCCTGAGGATGATGTGCTTCATATCCTGTTATTCAAGATAAGGAATTCGGCTGACTTGGAGGCAGCTTGGGAGTGGATGCACCCTGTGAAAAGTAAGTGGTGTGCTGAAGAAAAATCGTATTTGGACTGGTTTCTCCTCTGCCAGGTCTGGACTGGGATTCAAAATAGGCCCTGGCATTTCACATAAACAGAGACCCAACCAGCCTGCACAGGCCCAATAAATAGTGACTGTCTGTGGCATCTTACAGCAGCCCCTGTGCTATTTGCCAGAAGCCACAGATTGCCAGTCCAGGCCTGCCTGTCATGCTGAACTCTAGTTTTTGTGTTTGTCTGTGTTATTAGTTGTTTTCTAAATCACTATTACTTACTTCAGTGCCCAGGAATATAAAAGGAGATAGATACATTACATTAGTTACTATAATAATACAGTTGTGTTCAGAATAATAGTAGTTTGTTTAAAATACTGAATAAAGCTCAAAATCCTTATAATTGCTTTTATTGACATACACACAAATGCATTGGGAACACTGCACATTCTATTTCAACTCAAAATATGAGGTAGAAACTATCAAATCTGTGTTATTCCTTTACAGAAAGTGAAGAAAAGGGAATATTAGGCTGTTCCAAAAAATAGCAGTGTCTGCATTCTGAAAAATGTTTCAAGATTTTGCTTTCCTTTGAATCACTGAACTAATATTTAGTTGTATAATCAGTGTTTCTGAGATCTGCTGCACCTCTGTGTTGCATGGAGTCCACCAACTTCTGGCACCTGTTACATTCCACAATTCTTCTGCATTTCTTGGTTTTGCCTCAGAAACAGCATTTTTTGTATCACCCACCAGATTTCTATTGGATTAAAGGAGAAGGAAAGGCATCGTACACTTGGGGGTGCCAAATGTAAGGCACCCCAAGTGATTGTATTGACTCACCTGAAACCTTGGGCCGGTGCTCCTATCAGCAGAAAACTGCACCGGCCCGGGGTTATACCAGTGAGCACCACAGAGAGATCCTCTTCTGGTCATCTTCTTTCTTCAAATTTCTCGGGGCAAATGCATGCACAGTTTAACGATATAGCTGACTTTTTAGTTAAAGTTTGGCTTTTCATTCTACTACACATGCACAGTGGCGTGAAGGAAAGCGGAAGAGGATCGATCCGTGGTGCTCACTGGTATAACCACAGGCCGTTGCAGTTTTCTGCTGATAGGAGACATTGCGACCGGCTGACCATCAAGAATCAGGAAGTGCTGTCATTGTAAACCGGAAGTAGACATGATCAGAAAAAAACAGTAAAAATCGCTATTGAGAAGACCTGTGGCCCGACCGGCGAAACTGCCGACCCGCATCTATACCCACACCCGGAACTTCTACCCGCAGGGTACCACAGGTTTTTGCGGGTAACCCGTGAGCAATGTCTGGAACGACCCATTTTAGAGAGAAATGCACTATAACCAGCATGTGCAACAATTGCTGCACTCCTTCATTAAATAAGGGCCGTAATTCACACCCCTGAAACAGGGACACATACTTTTACCTGGGTAGATCCCAGAGCATACTATTAATTCTATTTATTATATTTAAATATATATTGTGCTTAGTATTCTGACCTTTGAGTTTTGCAGAACCCCAGGCAATGTGTAACCCAGACATACACAGTATAGGCAAATAGCCGGATAGTTTCCTTCCCTTACAGGCTGAATAATGCACATAAGTCATTACAAACAAAGCATTACTACATTTTGGCTCTTCCACTGTGAATTATACCTCAACATTCCCCAACAGCCCTGGAACCCATTACATGCCCTTTAGATACCTCCAATAATTTCTTCCTTGGGTTTTCAGTGGAAAAACATGTTTCCTTTTTATCCAAAGCATTAAGTGATTTCCAGATGATCCGGATTGGCAAAGCTTCCATAAATGTATTGCTCTTTCTCAGAGGGAGCCCATCAGCAGTATTAAAGCCTTTCTATTTCTAAATTATAAGAACTTCATCATATGGGGATTATTATGAGAATAAGATTATAACTAAATATGGAAAAAAGGAAATTTTTACATAATATATTTACATTCCGTGCATCAATAAAAGAAAGTTTTATAAGCATGACTCCATATAGTAGTTGTTGTTGGACTACAACATCCAGAACCCCAGGCAGTCTGCTGTTATAGTGGGAAACTGGGAACTGCAATTCAACTACTGACAAAACTCCTGTAATGTGAAAGAATATCTAAGAATTAGTACACAAATTAATATGGAAGTTGTACTTTTACAAACAACATCTTTTTATCCAACACCTCCCAATAATATGAGTCGTCTGATAATGATATGGGCCTCTGAGGGGGCAGTTTTCAAAAACAGATTTGTGTAAAGGCCACAAAGTCCCAGGCCAAGGGCGGTGTGTACGTTTGTTTTGGGGACTGGACATATGGGAGATTTTAACAGTTGTTTGATTTTCCAGTTCCTGAAAAAAACGAGCCTGCGTGACATTAAAGAACACAATTTTACTGGAGTTCCAGGGGCCATTAAATTATACCCCTGCCCAATGGAGTTTTGTCACTGTACCAATGCTTTACCTCCCAACTCTGCAGAACCACAACTCCCAACATGCTCCCTTCTAGATTCAGAACAAACCTTGGGCACCCAATGTTACTCTTACTGTATATACCCAATATACCTTTCTTACACATAACTAGATTTGTTTTCCCTTAAAGGAGAACTAAACCCTAAAAATTAATATGGCTAAAACTGCCATGTTTTATATACTGTATTGCACCAGCCTAAAGTTTCAGCTTGTCAATAGCAGCAATGATCCAGGGCTTCAAACTTGTCACAGGGGGTCACCATCTTGGAAAGTGTCTGTGACACTCACATGCTCAGTGGGCTCTGAGCAGCTGTTGAGAAGCTAAGCTTAGGGGTCGTCACTAATTATCCAGCAGAAAATGAGGTTGGTCTGTAATGCTACAGGGCTGATTATTAAATTCTGATGCTAGTTGCACTGGTTTCTGTGCTGTCATGTAGTAATTATCTGTATTAATTACTAATCAGCCTTATATTGTGACATTTCTATTCTATGTGTACTGTATATTGTGAGTGGGTCCCTAAGCTCAGTAAGTGACAGCAGCACAGAGCATGTGCAGTGAATCAGCAGAAAAGAAGATGGGGAGCTACTGGGGTATCTTTGGAGACGCAGATCTTTACTGCTAAAAGGCTGTGTTTGCCTTGGGCTGGTACAGAAGCACAAAACATAATGTAAAAGATTTCTTGCTACTTCTTTAGTTTAAATTTATTTGTCCTTTAAAGCCCATATTATCTGTAGCTATGAAAGAAATAATCCTTCCTAATACAGCTTTCTGTTGTATTAGAGCTCCCCCAAGTGACTGAATTTGAAGACAAGGTTGGAAACCACAAACATTAGGTTTTACAAATATGTATCCAGTGAAAAGGTAATTGTGTTCTAGATAAAGAGAAGTCCCTGTGACCTGAACAGCAGTGCAATAAAAGCAAAGTTCCTTCCTATGTGATAAGAGTTTGGCAGTTTCTGGCTGATATGTTACACCTGCTTCCTGCACAGGTTGGAGTCAAATATTAACAGAGGCAACAGACATTCTTTCTAACTAGTAAAGAGGTAGCAGGTCACTTGATAAACATTCTTGGTTACAATTTGAGCCTAAATGGGATGAATGAAAAGCAGAGGCCTAAGTGAATAATCAAACAAGTAGGAGTTAGGCCAAGCATTGGTGGAGGTGTACAGTAAGCAAATGGAGAGCGAGAGAGAGAATGCTGCAATCTTCTGGTTTTCTCTTAAAGGTAGATGCACTCAGTACTCAGTTTCTTTATAAAGAAACGATAAAGAATTAGCACTTATCCTACTAAGATAAGGGACAAAAATTCCCTTATTTAAAAAAATAGATTTTTGTATAAATTTTAATTCATTGCAGTTTTTAAAAATCTTCAAGCATCCCAGAAAAAACAGTTTATCACAACCAAAAATATATTCCTCTCTCTTCTTTTTTCCTCCTGAGGAGCGTTTCTTTCATGCGAATCCTCACTAAAAGGAAACCATACATTAGTCAATCATATATAGTGTCAAGAATATTGACTGTCCATCATTGTCTTGAAACCCACATTATATAACTAAATGATTCTATGAATTTAATTTATGTATAAGGGATGGGCAGGGGAACAACACTACTTTCTTTTATTGCACAAATTCAAATCTAAGAGGCAACCACATGATTTAGGACTGGTGGGTTCCCAGCTCTGGGGCCCTCCACTAACCCACTGTGGGACCTGTATATCAGCAACAAATGAAGCAGCACAACATCCCTACAGTATGACTGAGCTAATTAAATGTGAGGGTGATATTATCCACAGTATAATAGAATAGCAAACGCACTGCAGGCATCTGCCCTCTATTACTTAAAGTTAGGTAAAGCAGGAGTCTTTAGTGGAGGATTAACTTAGAAACAACTGTATGTTCTTAGTGAGGCTTTTTGATACTTACAGAAGTTCCGGGGGCAGAGGTCTGGATAGTTTGACTTTGATCAGCGGTGGATTTGGCTTTGCATTCCTCACAGGTATGTTGGCAGCCGCTGGTATGAAAAATTGAATGAATATGAAGTGCTCCTTTGCACAAATAACTTTGCTATATCTTAAGAATATGATAGAATATCAATATATATATATATGTATATATATATATATATATATATATATATATATATATATATATATATATATATATATATATATATATATATAGACAAATACAAGAGTCCTCTGCTCTGCACTCAACCCATTATCAATATATTTAAGACATTTTGTGCATACTGCTACTGAAAAATGCCTTACCCTTTAAACAAAACAGGGATTGTTTGTCCATATATTGCAATATATTTAAGCTGGCCAACTACGTCAAAGTCATCCCATATCTGGCCAGTCCTATGCTCAATTTTCATCTGATTCATTAAGAATTCAATTGCTTCATTATACATTTTACAAAGGGACTAGGTTTTACCTGCAACTTACTAGCTGTTTCAAAGTAAAACTCCCAAACTTGGCTGCCCTTTTATTAGACACCAGTGGGATCACCTGACTATAGCTGGGAAGGTGGGAATATATAACCAAAGGAATGGTGCACTCCGTAGACAAAATCAATACCTGGGTGCCAGCATAGGAAATAAGCAGTGACTAAGGATTGCGGCACTCACAGGGTTTTAGTGAAAAAACAAAAAAATGTTTTATTATTAAGCCTCAACGTTTCGATCCCCCACAGGTATCTTCGTCAGGAGCAAAAACAAACACTCCTGACGAAGATCCCTGTGGGGGATCGAAACGTTGCCCTGTGTAGTCTCAATGTGTGGTACAATGATATACAGTAGGAAAATGTCATGCACAACGGAATGTATTTTCTGCATTATATCTGACATTACCTTTGCCTGTCCCTGATAGATATGATCATACCAGCCTCTTATCTGCTGTCCATCTAGGCCATTTTTTATCCAAGGGTGAGTGTCCAGTTATGTAAATACATATTTCATATTTGAACAATACATTAAGACTACTGACACATGGGGCTCATTCTTGTGTATAAATGCAGGTCATGCATCAGCTGATCTGTGGCCTTCGCTGGCACCTGGGTTCACACTCACAGGCACTGTGTTGGCCTGGGTGCAGACACACAATGAGGATTTTTGTGCAGAATTGCATACTCATGTTTCCATGCCAATATCTGCTCTGTCTGTCTGCACCCAGGCCGATGCAGTGTCTGTGGGTGCAGACAAAAAATCCAGCGATCAGATCACTCTCAAACTGAAAAATCAGCCCATGTGGCATTAGCCGAAGTTGAAGTTATGAAATTCACACACTTACTTTTTCTGAGCAAATGGAGGAACAAACCCAGCATCAAACAAGGGCTGCATTCCAGATTCCTCAAACTTCTTCTGGAAAGTTCTAGAGTAGGAGATTTTCCCAATCATATATCCCAGCACTCCAGCCACTAATACATTGGGTGAACAAATAAAAACATTCACTTTGTAAAATAGCCACTTATAAAAGCCTGTAGCATTTTTATAAAATGAAAAGGTTCATGATACTGTGAACTAAATGGTCGTTGATGTTTCAACCCACCACCTTTAATATTTGCTGCTGTTTTGTATGTTTCTGTGCTGTGATTGCTTCCATGCAAAACTTCTACCTCTCCCTGTGCTACAGGGAAACAGCACAATCTGCTACATGACATCCTCATCTGTGGCCCAACATAAAAAGAACAAGTTCTGAGAAGGCTACAAAAAGTGTTTATCAGACCCCACTGCTCTCTCCTGTATGAGAAAACCTTTGCCAGTTAAACTATATGAATGCACTTGGTAGAGCTCATATTGTATTTGAAATGTTTGTCTCGGTTATACTTCTAAACTGGAAATTAAAGTGCTCCTTTCTTGGCTGTGCCACTGTCTAAATTAGCTAAAACATGCTTTGTTAGATTTGTTATTGCTTATCATTTTGTTCAGCCCTTCTCTTAGGGTGGTGGCAGACGGGGAGATTAATCGCCCATCGACAAATCTTCACTACTGCGGGCGACTAATCACCCCAAATGCCGTTCCGCTGGCGAGTATACAAATTGCCAGTGGGATAGCATACGTACCGCTTTGGAATTCCGAAGTTGCCCGAAGTTTCCTTTTGAGGCAGCTTCGGAAAACAGAGCGATACGTATGCTATCTCACCGGCGATTTGTATACTTGCCTTTGGGGAGAATAGTTGCCCGCATTAGTGAAGATTTGTCGCTGGGCAACTAATCTCCCCATCTGCAACCACCCTTAAAGGAGACCAAAAGGTGAAATCTCTAAGTGTAGCAACTTGTTGTGCACCCCCCCCCCCAGTGATTCTAGTTGAGTACTTCCTACCTAGGGTGTTTTGGATTATTTTTGCTTTGAGTGCTGAAATTAATTATTGTTCCAGTGCCGCAGGCAACCAGTAGTGACTACTGAAGCTGCAAAATACAGAAATCAGTGACATTTTGTACAGCACATGTGGCTTACCCAGTACAGAGCAGAGGATGCCTAGGACACTGAAACAATGTGGTAGAGCGGTGCTCAGAGGAAAAGTACCTGGGGTTGGTTTGCCAGGGTAGGAAGTAAACATATACAGTAGATCACTGGGAGGTGGTTAACAACTTTACTCCCTCCACTTATCCTTCTGTGTAAGTGGGACCAGTAGAAGAGTGGTGTACCTTGTTAGCCATAGTTTAAAAAAAAAATAAAAAAAGGAAATATGTATTTGTGATACTGTTTACTGGTTGATATATATTATAATGCAGGCTTTCGAGAAAAACTGAAAATGACAAATCTTTATTAGGCATTTCCATTCTGTTTACATTATACATTGTGATCTGATGACTACAGGCAGGGCCGTAATCAGGGGGGGACAGGGGGGAGAGTTGTAGGGGGCCCCAAGGGTAAGGGGGGCCCGGCCATGCTGCACTTACTTGATTAGCCGGGCCCCCCTGCTTTCTGAGAGCTGCCGACTTCGGGAAGGCAGGCGGGAGCACAGGGGTAAGTATCTTCTGTCCATTATTTTACCTTATAAGTCCCGGTTGAGCTGCTCAGGGATTGGATAGCTGAGGTTTGAACTTCCCCTCCAGCTTATCCAAACACCCTTTGTGGTCCCTGTCAAGTGGTGGGGCCCTGGTCACCAATTTTTTTTTTAAACTTCTGGGGGGGCAAGTTTTTTAACATGGAAATTTAAGGGGGGCCCTGACCACCAATATTTTTTTATTTTTTATTAACATGTTGGAACCCTAACCACCAATGTTTTTTTTTTTGTTTTTTTTACTGTGTGGTGGGGGTGGAACTGTGGGGTGGGGAGGGCAGACCTGTAGGTGGGGCTTGCGGTGGGCGCAGTCAAGGGGGCCCAGGAAATTTTGTCATATGGGGCCCTGCGATTTCTGATGGCGGCCCTGACTACAGACATGTTAAAGTCTCTTATTCAAATCAATGCATGGTTGCTAAGATAATTTGGGCCCTAGGAAAAACATTGCTGAAATTCCAAATTTTAGAGCTTCTGAATAAAAAGCTAAATAACTCAAAAATCACAAATAATAAAAAAATGAAAACCAAATGCCAATTGTGTCAGAATATTACTCTCCACATCATACTAAAAGTAACCTCAAAGGTGAACCACCCCTTCACTATTTCCCTCATAACTTACATGCTACTTTAGGTAGGGATCCAAATCTTTTGTTTCGGGAGAGGTATCCTAAAGAAGAAGGGAACATTATATCATGTAAGTTTTATTAAAGGACAAGGAAAGGCAAAAAAATAAAATCCCATTTTTACTTTCTTTAATGAAAAATAAACCTATCTCCAATATACTTTAATTAAAAAATGTGTACCGTTTTTATAAGAAACCTGACTGTATGCAGTGACATTCTCCCTTCATTTACTGCTGTGGATAGGAATTGTCAGATGGTCCCTAACTGCTCTGCAGGGAAACAATCATACTTATGAACAGCAGGGGGAGCCCTGCAGAACTCAAGCAGCTTTGTTTATGACGACCCCTAAGCAGCCCAGACTACACTGAGCATGTGAACAGTCTTAGTCTTGCAAAGATATTTACAAGATGACAGCCCCCTGTGGCCAACTTTGAAAGCATAAATCATTTGTTTGATTAGGCTTTGTGGTGCAGTACGTTCATGTTTATATTTAGTATACAAAATACAGCATTTCTAGCCTTATTCTATTTTAGACTTTCCTTGTCCTTTAAATGAACAGATTACAGTTGTTCATTATGTTTAACTAGACTGCTGTGAATGAAAAATATAAATACCAGAATGAACAAAATACTAAATACTAATATAAAAAATGAATATACTTAATACTGTTTAATAAAAAATACTAGCCAAGTTTGCTCCTGAGAATCCACCCATGTCAACCAATTAGATGTTTGCTTATTCTTCTTGTAGGTGGCTTATGCAGTATTAGCTAGTAACTGACTGGATGTTATGGGTTTCTGCCCAGGTGCAAATGTGTCCAGTGTTTATAAATTACCCCAGGGTTTCCATTATGACTAACAAACTTTACTTCATAAATGGTCAAGCTTTGTGTAAAACTCTCTCATCTTTCTCTAGTCTTATGGGCAATGTGTAGCTCTTTGAAACTCACAAATCCAAGCATTCTGCAACATCTGAAGGGTCTACAAGTGGCTCCCTGGAACATGGACACACCAATATTTAATTTGATTTTGCCAGGGTAACAAGTCATTCTTGAGGTTGTGTACTAAATTTGCAGAAAACCAGAATCAAGTTTAGAAAAAACAAGTGTAGAAATTTGGGAAGCTCCTCATAGAGCTCAGTATACTGACCTTTATAAATCAGTCCCTGGGTGACGAGCATGCTTCCAAGTGATATAGGAAGAGCTGCAAAATACAAAATATGTTAAATATTAACGAGATAGTGAATGAATTGTAAGTACAGGTATGAGATCCAGAAAGATCCAAATTACGGAAAGGCTGTCTCCCATAGACTTCATTATAATTAAATAATCCTCATTTTCAAAAATGATTTCCTTTTTCTGTGTAATAATTAAACACTATCTTGTACTCAACTAAGATATAATTAATCCTTATTGGGAGCAAAACCAGCCTATTGGGTTTATTTAATGTTTATATGATTTTCTAGTAGACTTAATGTATGAAGATCCAAATTACAGAAAGATCCATTATCCGGAAAACCACAGGTGCCGAGCATTCTGGATAACAGGTCCCATACCTGTATAACATTTAAATGCCAATATACACGCAAGTTACTTTATTGATCTAAGAAGTCAGAAGCACATGGTGTCAGGGTTACCTCTGTACCAGAAACTCTCCTCTTTGCATTCCTTCATCATCTTAGCAAAGTCTTCCCTTTGGGCATTTGACAAGGGGCAGCGCATCTGGAAACAAGTGAAGGGAGAGGCATGATAGAGCTGACACAGTTTAGGGCAAATCACACTTCAGAGACAGGAAAAAGCTGCTGAGATTCTAAGAATCCAAAGCGGCACTTTCTGGAATATTTACATAGTAGTAATAGATGAGGTTGAAATAAGCCACATAATTATCCCTCCCCCTATAGGGGGAATGTACTATATATATTTTTTGTTTACAAAGGTGCTCCTGTTTATACAAACTGCTCTGAGCCTATCCATAACCCCTTTACCCCATCCATGAAAAGCAATTTTCTTTAAGATTTCAGCAGCGAGACGGGAGGGGGGGGGGAGATAGCTTTATATGTTATAGAACATATTTATTTTTTTGTTTTTCGACTTTTCTTCTGACTCTTTCCCTCTTTCAAATGGGGCTCACAAATGTATTGTTATTGCTATTTTATTACTCATCTCTCTATTCAGGCCTCTCCTATTCATATTCCAGTCTCTTATTCATATCAATGCATGGTTACTACCGTAGCAACCAGACTGCTGAAATTACAAACTGGAGAGCTGCTGAATAAATAGAGAAATAACTCAGAAACCACAAATAATAAAGGATTGAAACCAATTGCAAATTGTCTCAGAATATCACTCTCTATATAATACTAACAGTTAGTTTAAATGTGAACAACCCCTTTCAATACATGATACAGCAATATTCACACTTTACTGTGTCCTTCAACCAAATACTCGATCACAAAGGTGGGCGTCAATTTAAAACGAGCATAGATGACCCCCTGTCCAAACTGTCTCCATATAAGATGCTTAGGAAAATGCTTCGATCCTCATTCAAGGCAAAGTCTGCTCACCCTCCAGCCAGGAATTATTATTATAATACAACATTCATATCTAAAAGGGGAGGAGGGATTTACATGAATGTGCCCTGTTCCTGTGGTTTGTGTCTATAGCTACATTATGTAATATTGTTGCCAGCAGTGCATCATAGCTATAGATAAAGGGGAGCCCTGGCAATGTTAAGTTAAGAGAAATTATATAAAGTTACAAATATCTGCCCACCACTTGATGTTGGACTGCAACTCCCATGATCCTCTGCAAGCCTGGGAGGGGCATTGTGGGAGCGCAGACTGAACTGTCCTATATATACATATATATATATATAGTGGATAATGTACCCCCTACTGTAATTTATATAGTGAATAAAGTACCCCCTCTTGTAAAATATAAGGATATTATAAGTTACCGAGGAGTTTCATGACCATATAAAAACACGAGGCCGAAGGCCGAGTGTTTTTATACAGGTCATGGAACTCCGAGGCAACTTCTAATACCCTCATATTTTACAACTGGGGGTACTTTATTTATTATAATACACACATTTTAGTGAGTCATGTGACAGAAATGACATCAGAACTCACCGTTTATAACTGATGACATCAGAACTCACCGTTTATAAGGATATAATTTACAAGATATTCATGGCTTTTGTGTATTATATAGTGAATAAAGTACCCCCTTTTGTAAAATATAGGGATATTATAAGTTACCGAGGACTTTCATGACCATATAAAAACACGAGGCCGAAGGCCGAGTGTTTTTATACAGGTCATGGAACTCCGAGGTAACTTCTAATATCCTCATATTTTACAACTGGGGGTACTTTATTTATTATAATACACAAATTTCAATGAGTCATGTGACAGAAATGACATCAGAACTCACCGTTTATAACTGATGACATCAGAACTCACCGTTTATAAGGATATAATTTACAGGATATTTATGGCTTTTGTGTATTATATAGTAATAAACAGCAGTGAATAGGCTGTAGGAATTAGTTGTACTGTACTTACTAAGGAGCTCTTGGGACACGGCTTCTTGTCCTGGGCTGGAACAGGCTCAGCAGACATCGTTGTTTCTTCTCACCGTTCCCAGAGGTTAGTGGCTGTGTAGTGACAATGCAGCTGCTTTAGTAGTGCAGACAGAGCTGTTGCCGTGCGATTGCAGCAGCTTCCACACTCCTACTGTTGCCTCAGGACACTACCTGACCAAGTCTCAATGGCAGTGGTGAAGCCACGCCTGCTTGTATAGGTCATTGCTCAGGGAGGAAGGAGGAGCCTGAGGGCTGAGAGAGTGTGAGTGTTCTCCTCAGCCGGGGCGGGGATAGGTTGTTTGGGCTGTGTGTGGCTCACATCTTAATCCTGTTTGACGTAAAGGGAGAGTGCTGACAATACAAGCAACCTTTATACACAGTACAAGTGGAAATAGCGTTTATTTTGTTCATTGGTAGAACACGAGTGTGGGACCATTTGGGAAGTAGGAGTTAATAAAAAGACGATGTGAACGTGGTTATGAGATATATTAAATGATATCCTTCAGGGATTCAGTCAGCAGCAGCCAAATACACATTGAATAGGGGTATAATGATATGCACACCGCTTCAAATGGCTGAAGAACGGTTACCATGTTTTCTGCCAAATTAAAAACTGCCTTTCCTCTATTTTTGTGTTTTTCTCCCCTAATGTATAATATTGTCATCAAGCAACAAGTTTAGTGGCCAGACTAGTAACATACAGGCCAAGTGGTAACCTGAGGAGGCCAATGACACCTGCTGACTTCCTATTCCCTGAAAAAGTAAGATTAGAGTTTGCCACAGAAAAATTCACCCACCTTCTATTCATTCCTAGGGGATGTTTAGAGTTGTATTCATCAATGGGTTAAAGTTAGAATTTGACAAATTGCATGGTCATGAATAGAAAGTGGGTGAATTTTTTCGGTGGTAAACTCTATTCTCACATTTTTATAGATCTGCCCCTAAGTACAGCCATACACTGAACAACTTGTACAGAACCAGAGCAATTGGTCGAAGGCTGACTGGACAGATACATGGCCATACATAGGTCTACTTTTTATATTTTTCTGTTGTTCTGCTGATTCCTTTTGGGCCGATTTGCCAAGCATGCCCTGATAGCTGAGAATTATGGTCTGAATCTCAACTAAATCTGGGCCTGTATTGCCTGCTTGGGGCCAGCAGCACACTGGGCACATTTTCAGCCTGCAATTTCATTTAATGTAATCCTCCTACGAAAAGCAGTGCCAGGCAAAAAAATGTTCAGATCCATTTTACTAAATGACAGGCTGCACAGGCAAATTTTTAAATTTTATTTACTTGACATAAAAGCAGATTACAGCAGCAGACCTTGGCTGCCCGCTTAACGCGTTTTGTGGCGTCCTGCCACTTCATCATGTGTTGCAGCAAGAAAGAGGTAAGCGCCAGTATCTGTGTCTTGTAGCAACACATAAACCCAGGCCCGGATTTGTGGAAAGGCCACAAAGGCCCAGCCTAGGGCAGCAAAATTTTAGGAGTGGCATGCCGCCCAGCTGCATCCTGAGGAGCACTGGGTGCTCCAGTGCTTGAAAGCGTGCTCGTGTGCACACGGGAAGTTTCGCAGCTAAGGGCCCAGCACTAGGGCCATGTGCCTATGGGAGGGGGTGCGTTTGTGCGAAGTGCCTCGGGGCGCCGCTTCCTCAAAATCACTCTTTACTGCTGTACTGCAAGTTGGAGTGATATCACCCCCTCCCTTTCCCTCCCCAGCAACAAAAGAACAATGGGAAGCTAACCAGATAGCAGCTCCCTAACACAAGATAACAGCTGCCTGGTAGATCTAAGAACAACACTCAATAGTAAAAACCCATGTCTCACTGAGACACATTCAGTTACATTGAGAAGGAAAAACAGCAGCCTGCCAGAAAGCATTTCTCTCCTAAAGTGCAGGCACAAGTCACATGACCAGGGGCAGCTGGGAAATTGACAAAATGTCTAGCCCCATGTCAGATTTCAAAATTGAATATAAAAAAATCTGTTTGCTCTTTTGAGAAATGGATTTCAGTGCAGAAGTCTGCTGGAGTAGCACTATTAACTGGTGAGTTTTGAAAAAAACATGTTTTCCGATGACAGTATCCCTTTAAGTATATATATATATATATATATATATATATATATATATATATATATATATATATATATATATATATATATATATACTTAAAGGGATACTGTCATCGGAAAACATGTTTTTTTCAAAACTATATATATATATATATATATATTTATATATAGATAAACGAACAAAAACCAGCACCAAGGGTCTTCAAGTGATGAAAATATTGTATTGTTACATAGTATGCAAAACCGACGTTTCAGTCCCCATCGGGACCTTTATCAAGTTGAATAATACATACAAAAAATCTTGTTTAAATAACCTCCACCCACAAGGTAAGGAGGTGCTCGTGACATCATGTGCATAAATTGTTTTAACCCTTTGTATGGCTATACAGCAGTAAAATACTCTAAAATGACCCACTTGTGTTAAGATATATAATAAATATATTAAATATGTTAAAAAAGTGTTGTAACAACATAGTGCATAAAGTGCTTCTATTTAAATAACAGTGCTAATCATTTTTCAAAGAAAACCAAAGAAACTGCCATAGCCGAGGACAAGGAAGAAGAACCGGAGGTAAGTTTCACTAAACACCAATGTTTTTGGGTTTTTTTTTAAATTAAACCGCTGGCCATCGATGTGTTGTTTTAAATTGTAGGGGGGCCCTGGCCACCAGTGAAGTTGACAGAAGCCAGTGTATTTATATCAAACTACAAAAATGGTCTGTAACTATTCTACACAAATGGTAGAAGCTCAGAAAAATATAGAATGTATCTGCCATCTAGTGGCCAAAAGAGGTGCACTCAAACATCCTATCTCTGAATAAAGATGGTTCATCTTACTATATATTCTTTCTAGGTCCAAATTTTCCACTTAAATTATTGATGATGATTTACAGAATTGCAGTAGAATTCAGAAAGAGATATGTGTCCAGTAGTCCAAGATGGAGGTATTACGCTCATTAAGCATAAAACAGGTAAACTAGGAAAACATGACAATGCTACGGCAGGGCTGTCCTTAGGCAAAACACCTTGCGTGTAGATGTACTATTAATTACCCCACACACAGTTCTCAAGCTCTCCCATTATCCCCTGACACATTTTGGCTTAATGAAAGATATTTGGACTTGCAGGTCCAAAGCAGCTGGAGGGAGACAGTTTGTATATCCCTTATAGAAACTGCAATAATAGGTATCACAAGTTAGTGTCATACTTTGACATTGAGGACATTTTCTATCAAAGGGCCCCCAACAGAAGGCTGCATGTGCCAACATCTCACCTTACTATATTCAAAATCCAACAGCTACAGCTGGTGGTACCATCTTTCCTTACTATACACACTTGTGTCCCCTTTCTGTGCCACAATCTTGCCTTGCTATACACACTGTCCTACAGTTATAACTGTGAGTCCCCCTTGGTAGTTGCTTTTAATAAGTTTTCACACTCTCACAAAGATAATCATGGATACTAGACAGGCTTTTGAAGCCTTTGTTTTTCAGTTCTCTTGTGATTACTCTTATTGAGTAGTTTGATATATAAAATAGACTAGACTTTGCAGCCAAAACCATTTTTTTCCACTTTAAAATACCTGTGGGTGCAGTTTTTACATAGTGACATCCAAAAACTGTATTGTATGATAGGCACACCCTTTAAAAAACTTTAAACCTTTTATTGTCAATACATTGTACCAGAGTACAATATATCTATATCTATATATATTAGTCATTATTGGTACAAGTATGGGATTCCATATAGAAACCCATTATCCAGAAAGCTGGATAGGAAGGTAAGGTCATCTCCCATAGAGTCCATTTTAAGCAAATCATTCTAAGTTCTAAAAGTGATTTCATTTTTCTCTGTAATAATAAAAAAGTACCCGTCCCTTGTACTAGATGGTAACTAAGCAGCATTAATCCATATTGGTGGCAAACCAGTACTATGAGATTTATTTCATGTTTAAATATTTTTTAGAAGAGTTAGGGGCACATTTACAAAGCTCGAGTGAAGGATTCGAATTAAAAAAACTTCGAATTTCGAAGTGTTTTTTGGGCTACTTCGACCATCGAATGGGCTACTTCGACCTTCGACTACTACTTCGACTTCGAATCGAACGATTCGAACTAAAAATCGTTCGACTATTCGACCATTCGATAGTCGCAGTACTGTCTCTTTAAGAAAAACTTCGACCCCCTACTTCGGCAGCTAAAAGCTACCGAAGTCAATGTTAGCCTATGGGGAAGGTCCCCATAGGCTTGCCTGAGATTTTTTGATCGAAGGATATTCCTTCGATCGTTGTATTAAAATCCTTCGAATCGTTCGATTCGAAGGATTTAAACGTTCGATCGAACGAATAATCCTTCGATCGATCGATCGCAGGATTTGCGCTAAATTTTTAGTTCCTAGTCGAATATCGAGGGTTAATTAACCCTCGATATTCGACCCTTCATACATCTGCCCCTTAATTAATGAAGAGCCAAATTACAGAAATATCCCATATCCCGAGATCCCAGGCCCCAACCATTCTTTATAATAGATCCTTTACCTGTACATTAACATATATTTCAGGGATGCACCGAATCCACTATTTTGTATTCGGCCGAACCCCCGAATCCTTTGCGAAAGATTTGGCTGAATACTGAACTGAATCCTAATTTGCATATGCAAATTAGGGGTAGGAAGGGGAAAACATTTTTTACTTCCTTGTTTTGTGATAAAAAGTCACTTGATTTTCCTCCCCGTTTGGCCGTGCAGAAGGATTCGTCTGAATCCGAATCCTGATAAAAAAGGCCGAATCCCGAAAGGAATCCTGGATTCGGTGCATCCCTAATATATTTATATACATGCAATATTTACTCACAAATTACAGAAATATCCCTTATCCGGAGATTCCCAGGCCCCAACCTTTCTGTATAATAGATCCTTTACCAGTGTATATACATATATATTTATATACAGTAGTATCTTTGCATAAATGGAATATTTACTTATAAAAAATGATTTACTTTTTTTAAAAAATTTCCTTTTTCCCTGTAATAATAAAACAGTATCTTGTACTTGATCCAAACTAAGATATAATTAATCCTTATTGGAAGCAGGACCAGCCTATTGGTTTTACTTAGGGGCCCATTCACTAAGTTCCAGTGAAGGAATAGAGGAAAAATAGTTCGAATTTCGAATGTTTTTTTTTGCTACTTCGACTACGACCTTCGAGTTGAACGATTCAAAGTAAAAATCGTTCGAATATTCGACCATTCGATAATCGAAGTACTGTGTCTTTAAAAATTTCTTCGACCCACTAGTTCGCCACCTATGGGGAAGGTCCCCATAGGCTTGCAAACAATTTTCTGATCGAAGGATAATCCTTCGATCGATGGATTAAAATCCTTCGAATCGTTCGATCGAACGATTATTCCTTCGATCGTTCGATCGAACGAATTGCGCAAAATACTTGGATATTCGAAGGATTTTAATTCGGCAGTCGAATATCGACGGTTAATTAAATTATTGATGATATAACCCTCGATATTCGACCCTTGATAAATCTGCCCCTTAATGTTTACATGATGTTCTAGTAGACTAAGATCCAAATTACAGAAAAAGATCCCGAGCATTCTTGATAATAGGTCCCATAACTGTAATAACAATACAAATTTAGCCTGCTTTCTATCTGACAGGGTTACAGACCCAAGCAACCACAGAGCAAGTGTTGCTTTGGAGAATAGAAAGGTACAAACCATAACAATAAAAAACATTGAGGTAGTTGACTTGCTTTTTTTTACTTCCAAGCAAAAATATGTTTAAAAATCATGAAATACATTATCTTTAAATTTCAAGACATCCATACAGGTGCATGACATCTAACCAGGGCGTTATAGTGAAACTCTTTTATAGGATTAATAAAGGCAAATATGTCATCATAACAGAACTAATATTGAATATTATTTTATTATATAATATGAAAAGAGGCATATCATTTACAGGTAGATACTGTAATACAGGAAAAAAACTGCATTTTTCGTTGCAATAGGAAAATAACAACAATTAGGCTTCTTTACTTTATAAATATTAATTTCAAGGTCAAAGAATGCATAAATATCAAGCTGTTTTCCAAAACAATGAGAAACAAATTCCAAATTCATGGAAGATCTTGAATGATTCCTGAATAATGCTCCATTATTAAAATGTTCTGGTTTTATTCATAAGAAAAATGCAATATTGTTTAAACATAAGAAGCAGAAAAGCTATCAAAATGTTTTCTCCATTTTGTAAAATATTGTCCTGAATTGCCTAGCATTACACTTGTTGCAGAAGAGTTGCTTAAATGGCTTGTTTCAGTCTTGAAATCTATGAGGTCATCAGTGCTTGTTTCACCAAGATCAGGTATTTCACACATTTTTATTGGAAGAGTTGGTTTACTCTCAAAGATGAAATTCAGTTTTTTCCCAATTTTCATTTTGTCAGTAAAGCAGACCAGTACATCATCCACTTTTTGATCATCATGGATTATATAACTGGGTGGCAAGACTAGTGGTAAATCAACATCGGTTGATTTATTCTCATAAAAAAAACTCAACTTTTTCCCAATCTCCATTTTATCAGCGAAGCAGACAACTATATTATCATCCTTGTTCTTGCAGTCCTGCAGTGAATAATCTGCTTTTAATACAGGGATTGAAATAAAACCTGCATGAGGTAGCAATGTCTTATCTTCATAAAAAAACTTCAATTTTTCCCCAATGTGCATTTTGTCCGAAAAGCGGACAAGTGTATCATCATCCTTGTTCTCATTGTCATCTCGTGTATAATCTAATTTTAAGGCAGGTGGCAAAATAAAATCTTTTTTAGGAATAGCTGGTTTGTTTTTATAATAGAATGTTATTTTTTTTCCAATGTGGATTTTGTCAGAAAAGCAGACCACAATATCATCTCTGTTCTCAGAAATGTCCAGTATATAATCTGTTTTCAAGACAGGCTGAGAAATATAATCTACATTAGGAATTGTTGTTTTATCTTCATAATAGAATGTTAAGTTTCTTCCAATGTCCATTTTGTCCGAGAAACGGACAACTATATCGCCAGTGCTTTTATTTTCAGACATTGGATAAATAGGTTGCGGAACTGGTGGAGGTTGTCGTTCTTTCATTGCAAGAGTTGGTTTACTCACAATGATGAAATTCAGCTTTTTCCCAATTTCCATTTTGTCAGAAAAGAAAACCAGTGCACCATCAATATTTTCATCATCATGAATTGTATAACTGGGTTGCAAGACTTGTGGTATATCAAGATCTTCTGTATAAGTCGGTTTATTCTCATAAAAGAAACTCAACTTTTTCCCAATCGACATTTTATCAGAGAAGCAGACAACTATGTTCTTGTAGTCCTTCATTGTATAATCTGCTTTCAGGATGGGTATTGAAATAAAATCTGCAGGAGATACCACTTCCTTATCTTCAAAGAAGAATTTTAGTTTTTTCCCAATGTGTATTTTATCAAAAAACTGGACACGTGTATCATTCTTGTCTTCATTGTCATCTTGTGTATAATCTGATTTTAAGACAGGTGGCAAAATAAAATATTTGTTAGGAATAGCAGGTTTGTTTTTACAAAAGAATGTCAATTTTTTTCCAATATGCATTTTGTCAGAAAAACGGACAACTATATAACCAGTACTTTTATTTTCAGACATTGGATAAATAGGTTGCGGAACTGGTGGAGGTTGTCGTTCTTTCATTGCAAGAGTTGGTTTACTCACAATGATGAAATTCAGCTTTTTCCCAATTTCCATTTTGTCAGAAAAGAAAACCAGTGCATCATCAATATTTTCATCATCATGAATTGTATAACTGGGTTGCAAGACTTGTGGTATATCAAGATCTTCTGTATGATAAGTCGGTTTCTTCTCATAAAAGAAACTCAACTTTTTCCCAATCGAAATTTTATCAGAGAAGCAGACAACTATATTATCATCTATGTCCTTGTAGTCCATTGTATAATCTGCTTTCAAAATGGGTATTGAAATAAAATCTGCAGGAGATACCACTTCCTTATCTTCAAAGAAGAATGTTAATTTTTTCCCAATGTGTATTTTATCAAAAAACCGGACACGTGTATCATCCTTGTCTTCATTGTCATCTTGTGTATAATCTGATTTTAAGACAGGTGGCAAAATAAAATATTTTTTAGGAATAGCAGGTTTGTTTTTATAATAGAATGTAAATTTTTTTCCAATATGCATTTTGTCAGAAAAACGGACAACTATATCACCAGTGCTTTTATTTTCAGACATTGGATAAATAGGTTGCGGAACTGGTGGAGGTTCTCGTTCTTTCATTGCAAGAGTTGGTTTACTCACAATGATGAAATTCAGCTTTTTCCCAATTTCCATTTTGTCAGAAAAGAAAACCAGTGCATCATCAATATTTTCATCATCATGAATTGTATAACTGGGTTGCAAGACTTGTGCTATATCAAGATCTTCTGTATGATAAGTCGGTTTATTCTTATAAAAGAAACTCAACTTTTTCCCAATCGACATTTTATCAGAGAAGCAGACAACTATATTATTATCTATGTTCTTGTAGTCCTTCATTGTATAATCTGCTTTTAAAATGGGTATTGAAATAAAATCTGCAGGAGATACCACTTCCTTATCTTCATAGAAGAATGTTAGTTTTTTCCCAATGTGTATTTTATCAAAAAAACTTACAAATGTATCATCCTCGTCTTCATAACTGGGTTGCAAGACTAGTGGGAAATCAATATCGCCTCTATGATGCGTCAATTTATTCTCATAAGAGAAACTCAACCTTTTCCCAATTTCCATTTTATCAGAGAAGCAGACAACTATATCATCATTGTTCTTATAGTCCTGCCGTGTATAATCTGCTTTTAAAACAGGAATTGAAATAAAACCTGCATGAGGTAGCACCGTCTTATCTTCATAAGAGAATGTGAGTTTTTCCCCAATGTGTATTTTATCAGAAAAGTGGACAAGTGTATCATCCTCATCTTCATTGTCATCTCGTGTATAATCTGATTTTAAGACAGGTGGCAAAATAAAATATTTTTTAGGAACAGCAGGTTTGTTTTTATAATAGAATGTCAATTTTTTTCCAATATGCATTTTGTCAGAGAACCGGACAACTATATCATCTCTGCTCTCAGAAACTTCCAGTGTATAATCTGATTTCAAGACAGGCAGAGAAATGAAATCTACATTATGAATTGTTCGTTTATCTTCATAATAGAATGTTAATTTTCTTCCAATGTTTATTTTGTCAGAAAAGCAGACAGCTGTACCGTTTCTGTTCTCAGAAATGTCCAGTGTATAATCTGATTTGAAGGCAGGCTGATAAATAAAATCTACATTAGAAATTGTTGGTTTAGTTTCATAGTAGAATGTTAATTTTCTTCCAATGTCCATTTTGTCAGAAAAGTGGACCATGTTATCATCTTCATTCTCAGAAACATCCAGTATATAACCTGATTTTAAGATAGGCTGCAAAATAAAATTTACATGAGGAATTCGTTTATTTTCATAATAGAATGTTAATTTTCTTCCAATATCCATTTTGTCAGAAAAGCAGACAACTGTATCATCTTTGCTTTTATTTTCATTCAGTGTATAAATAGGTTTCAAAACTGGTGGAGGATGTAGTTCTTTCAATGTAAGAATTGGTTTACTCTCATAGATAAAACTCAAATTTTTCCCAATTTCCATTTTGTTAGAAAAGCAGACCAGCACATCATCGATTTTTTCATCACCATGAATTGTATAACTGGGTTGCAAGACTAGTGGTAAATCAAGATCGCCTCTATGATGCGTCAATTTATTCTCATAAAGGAAACTCAACCTTTTCCCAATTTCCATTTTATCAGAGAAGCAGACAACTATATCATCCTTGTTCTTATAGTCCTTCAGTGTATAATCTGCTTTTAAAACAGGAATTGAAATAAAACCTGCATGAGGTAGCACCGTCTTATCTTCATAAGAGAATGTTAGTTTTTCCCCAATGTGCATTTTATCAGAAAAGCAGACAAGTGTATCATCCTTGTTATCAATGTCATCCTGTATATAATTGGATTTCAAGACAGGTAACAAAATAAATTCTTTTTTAGGAATAGCAGGTTTGTTTTTATAACAGAAAGTTAATTTTTTTCCAATGTGCATTTTATCAGAGAAGCGGACAACTATATCATCCTTGTTCTTGTGTCTTTGAAATGTATAATCTGTTTTTAAAATAGGGATTGAAATAAAATCAGCATGAGGTAGCACTGTCTTATCTTCATAAAAGAACGTTAGTTTTTTCCCAATGTTCATTTTGTCAGAAAAGCAAACAAATGCATCATCCTTTTTCTCGTTATCTAAAGTATAATTGGATTTCAAGACAGGCAATGAAATAAAATCTTTGTTAGGAACATCTGGTTTATTTTCATAAGAGAACATCAATTTATTCCCAATTTCCATTTTATCAGAAAAGCGGACAACTGTATCATTAATGCTTTTATTTCCAAATGGTGTATAAATAGGTTGCAAAACTGGTGGGGGATGTAGTTCTTTCATTGTAAGAGTTGGTTTACTTTCATAGATAAAATTCAACTTTTTCCCAATATCCATTTTGTCAGTAAAGCAGACAAGTACATCATCTGTATTTTGATCATCACAAAAGGTGTAACTGGTTTGCAAGATTAGTGGTAAATCAAGATCTTTTATATGATGAGTCGGTTTATTCTCAAAAAAGAAACACAACTTATTCCCAATTTCCATTTTATCAGAGAAGCGGACAACTATATCATCCTTGCTCATGTAGTCCTGCAGTGTATAATCATAGTGCTCTGGTGTTGAAGGGTAAGAAAACTGGTCTTCACTTGAAGTGGAGGATTCATCATCATGATTTGTAAAATAATTAGCTGATGTGATAAAGGGGAGCTGAGAGTCACCTGTAATATCTCCATCCACACACATTTCCACCCATGAATCTGTATATCCAGCTTTATTTAAATCAGTGCCACTTACTGGAAATACAATTGGTTTATCTATAACATCCACTGCATGTCCACTTGTAACATTTTCATCCACACACATTTCCACCCATAAATCTGTATCTGCCGCTTTATATAAACCAACACCACTTGCTGGAAATACTATTAGTTTATCCATAACAGCCACTGCACTGCCACTTGTTACATCCTCATCCACGCACATTTCCACCCATGAATCTGTATCTCCAGATTTTTTTAGATCAACACAACTTACTGGAAATACCATTGGTTTATCCATAACATTCACTGCACTTCCAAATAATGCTACATTGTTAACAAATTTCAGTTTTTTCCCAATGTCCAGTTTATCATAAAAGCACACTGTTTCATAATTCCTTTCAATTTTATTTGTTGGTTGTGATGAAGATGGATGGGAAAGATTTTTATCATCTTGAAGTATATTCTGATCAAGACGAACATGCAGCAGATTCTGATTTTCAGGCCAATCCTGTCCATCATTATTTGGCTGTAAGTGCCATTCTGCATCAGAATCATCAGTTCCATAGTCCTCCAAATCTTGTTGTTTAATTATATTTGTACTATCATAATGCTCTGGAGATGAAGGGTAAGAAAACTGGTCTTCACTTGATGTTGATTCTACATCATTTGGAAAATAATTACCATCACCAGATTTAAAAAAAGAGAGCTGAGATTTACTTGTAGCATCTTCATCTACACACATTTCCACCCATGAATCTGTATCTCCAGCTTTTTTTAAATGACCAATTACTGGAAATACCATTGGTTTATCCATAACATCCACTGTACTTCCAAATAATGTTTCATGGCTAATGAATTTTAAATTTTTCCCAATGTTCACTTTGTCATAAAAGCACACTGTCCCAAAATAGTTTTCATCATTGTTTTTTGGTTGCGATGAAGATGGATAGAAAAGATGTCCATTAAGTGTGGTCCTTTTATCATCTTGGAGTATTTTCCTATCAAGACTAACATGCAGCAGATTCTCATTGTCAGGAGTATCCTGCCCATAATTATTTGATGGTAAGTGCATTTCTGCATCAGAATAATCAGTTCCATAGTCCTGCAAATCATGTTTAATAGTATAGATATTTTCACTTTGCCCTGGTGACGAGCTGAAAGAATATGTGTCTTCATCTGATATGGAAGAGTCTTCATCATGACTGCCAGGTCTAGCTGTAGTTAAATGTAGCTGTAACTCACCAATTTTTTCTGTAATATCATCCAGCCATTGTCTTATTGAGTCATTTTTGTTTGAATCACCATCAACAGCAGGCACTATGGTCCCATCAATAGCATCCTTTGTACTCTTAGCAGATGTTCCATGATAAAAGAAAGTCAGTTTTTTGCCTATGTTCAATTTGTCATAGAAGTGAACAAATGGAACATTCTGGAATTGAGCATCTGTATCACGTGTTTGCAAAGAAGCACTATATGGTGATATGTGTGTTTCAACCTCATCTGCATCATTAGATCTGTATTTATGCTGTGAGCCTTTGGATGATTTATGATGCCTGTCTACATTATTACTGTGCATGTCTATTGTTTCCGAACCATCTGATAATGAATTGGAAAGGCTGACACTGAATAATGAGCCATCATCTGATATACTAAGTTGACTGTCAGAGGAGTAAGCATAAATCTTCTCCTTGCGATGGTGAGAGGCTTTTACATGATTACTACCTTGAGCTAGTGGTTGACCATCTGTTTCATCTTTATACATTCTGGAGTCTGCTTTGTATGTATGCTGTTCAGTGTCTGTCATACCTTCCGTTACCTGTGTTGGATTTTGGGAAATTTTTGAATCATCTTTTGGAACGAGATGCTTATTCTTCTTACTCTTTACTATATAAGGCCTTCTAAATTCATTATTTGCCACAACAAACTTTGGAAACCTGAGAGGTTTTATGACCACAGTAGTTTCATTTACACTAGTGACTGCCTCTGGAATGTCATATTCATGAACTAATATATCCTGCCCCAAGGAAATCTTATTATGTTGAGTTAAACTCTCTAAACTATTTACATCAGTATTTGAAAAGTTGCCTACTGATGGTCTGTCTTCTGTGTATCCTGTGTTCTCATAGACAATATCTGACTGTTGATCTTTGCTGGTTTTCTTTTTGCAATGTTTCCTCCACAGTTTTTCAAACAAAGGTCGCAGAAACACTCCCAGGCAAAAGGAACACAAGAAAGTGATGATCACGGACAAGGCGACTGCCAGTGCAAAATCTCCCTCTGTTCTCATTCGTGTCTCTCTGGTTTCTATATACCTGGGGCTCCTTCTAAGAACTTGTGGAATATCTTGCAGCACATATACCTGGTATGCAGCTAGTCTCTGGATATCGTTAGAAAAGCAAACATATAGACCTTCTTCAGAAGTAAAAGGAGAGTGAAGTAACAAGTTCTTCTCTTGGTTCATGTAACAATGGGGATCATGATGTTCTTCAGACACTATACCCTGTGGGGTCCACCAAAAAGTTCTCTGATTACCTACAAACATTGAAAACATGAAGAACAATCTTTAGTTACTTCTTGGAAAGATGCATATCTTTATATGGCTTAGAACAACTACACATATGTATTTTTACAGTAAAAATGTATTTACCAAACTGAATTATAACTGAAAGACTTGTCTACTCTTGGCCATGTACTGGATCAAGAATTACTGATATCAGGCCCGGGCTGCGGATCAAAATAGGCCCTGGAATTTCTAGTTCACAGAGGCCCAGCCAACATATGACAGAACTCTTGTATTGCCAGTCAGGGCTTCACTTATATGAGTAGCTAAGCTATTAATTAACTTGTATGCAAGTAATTATATTTTAATGCATATGAGGCCTGATTTGCGAACTGAAATGCAGTACACAAAGCACAAAAAATGGTTTTAGAACATAGAGAATGGAGCACAGTGCTTTGAATATTAGAAAACACTACTACTATGTTAGCTGGTGATCAAATTAAAATGCTAATTATAATAATATAACACACAAAAGCCATGAATATCCTGTAAATTATATCCTTATAAACGGCTCTTGTGATGTCATCAGTTATAAACGGAGCTTAGTGATGTCATGTTTGTCACATGTCTCACTAAAACTTGTGTATTATAATAAATAAAGTACCCCTTGTTGGAAAATATGAGGATATTAGAAGTAACCTCAGAGTTCCATGACCTGTATAAAAGCACTCGGCCTTTGTGCTTTTATATGGTCATGGAACTCCTCGGTGACTTATAATATCTTTATAATTTACAACAGGGGGTAATTTATTCACTATAAAATGTTATATATTATAATGATTGTATCCCCTTTCTAACATCAATGTGGTAGTTGTCCCTAAGAGAGACTTGTACATTACACCTGCCATAGACATAAAGTAATGTGCTCCTCACTCGCCTTGCTCCTGTCTGCTCAAATATGCTAAACTTATTTGAATTTGAAGTCATTAAACAGTTGAGGTCATTAAAATGTTTACCCATGTCACTACTATGAGACCTATTTTGAAAGGAGAACAAATGCATGCAGTTTACTTACTATTGGGAAGTTTCATACCTGATATGGAAAAGTTCACTGGTGTAGTTTTCATGGAATATTGAGCTCAAATCTCTAATTTTTTGCAGTTTGAATCAGTTTCTATTCATGTATTTATTTTTACTGTGTCCACTTTAATTTATGCATGCTTATGACATTAAAGCTGTATTCCCTAATGCTGCCAATAGATGGCAACCTTACAGAATCTTCATATTCACACTATCCATGACCACCCAAATCTCACCCTAATTAGCCTATAGGCTGCTCTACTAGGACCATCTAGCCTCAACGAAGGGGAATTTGTATAACTGAAGCAACGCAATAAATATTACATATGCGTAATACTGATTTCTGCCTGGCATATTGGATTTCTTGAATTACTTGCTGCAGTTGCAACCCACCACTACCACAGAATCCTATTGGGTTTATTTCATGTTTAAATTATTTTTTAGTTGACGGTATGGAGATCTAAATTATGGAAAACCCCAGGTCCCAAGCATTATGGAGAACAGGTCCTTTAACTGTATCATGTGCCCCATGGCAAAAAAGTTTGTATAAAGCAGCTCCTTCTATCAAAAAAAAGTAAAAGAGAACTCCATCATCTACATGTAAATATGACTGTCTATACTTTTAAATAGTCTATACTCTAAAGGAAACAGAATAAAATCTACTAATAAATAGTTCATAAGCTTCAAATATAGAGGAACGATTACACCATGGGTTTACTTATACTGTATAGCAGGGGTCCCCAACCTTTTTCATATGTTGGAGAGCAACACAAGCATGAAAAATGTTCCTTGGGGTGCCAAATATGGGCTGTGATTGACTATTGGTAGCCCCTATGTGGACTGGCAGCCTACAGGAGCTTCTGTTTGGCAAACTTGCCTCCAAGCCCGGAATTCAAAAATAAGCACCTGCTCTGAGGCCACCTGAGAGCAACATCCAAGGGGTTGGGGAGCAACATGTTGCTCACGAGCTACTGGTTGGGGCTCACTGCTCACTGCCGGTAAAGCACAGGATTGATGAATGTGATGAATCATTTTTTTGGCAGTAGATTGTCCCTTTATTCCATTTCTCTTATTACATACATACCCAAGGTTCCTGGAAGGTCACAAAGAAGAACTGCTGTTTCTCCTGCTGGGAGGATAATTCCCTTGATAAAAACGGAATCATCTATGAGTAAGTCACAGGCATAATGGGAATCATCAGTAGTAAGTAGATGTGTTAGTGTCCTTCTGGGAGGGGTGCTGCATGTAAGGTTCCACTGCTTCATCAGGTCTTTGGGTAATAATGGACTTAATCTTTCCAAGGAAACGGTTCCACAGTCACAAGCCCAAGGGTTGTTTGATAAATCAATTTCTGCTTGAAGCATATGGATATACAGGAAAGCCATGGGGGTGATGGTGACCAGCGCATTGCTGCTGAGTATAACAACCTGAAAAAATACAAAATAATTTATGCCCAGTTTAGCTGTGGGTAACATATACGTGAGTTTTGTCCTATCATATTCACACAAAAATGTCTACCAACTAAGGGCAACTTAGGGACGGTGTAAAGTCAAGGGATGCTGCGCTGACATTTTTTACATACTCATTATAATATTGAAGGGGATGCAAAATCCAAAAATACAATTTTCCTCATCAAAAGGAAATGTAATTCTAAGCAACTTTTGGATAATTAATGTTTTTAATGTGTTAATGTTTTAGAGTAGCAGGTCATTTGCGCTTCAGTCCAGCCACCATTTCCAATTTACTACCAGTGCAGGGAACAGTAAGGGACAGACAGATACAATAGCAGTTATTGAAAAATTAGAATCACATTTTCTTTCATTAGTCAAAATTTCAGTTTGCATCTTCTTAAAAAAAAAAAACCCAACAATTATTTTGGGAACAAAAAGAATTTCCAGAGAGCTGAAGATCTCTGATCTAGCAGGTTTTCTCATTACAACATGCACTGGGCATCTGTAGACGGTTCTTTATTTGGATTTAGTTTGACATGACTGATGGTATGGGATTTAACAGTTTATTGTCCAAATCCATTTTTCCACTTATGTGATTTGCTTCAGGAAGCAAGGGTTTGGGGAGGTGATAGTGCTCAGGGCTGCTCAGCAACACCACGGAGTACTACCTTTACTAAGAGCAGAATGATGTCAAACAAAATCTGATGAATTGGTATATTGATGTAATACCATAATATATAACTTGTTGTGATACTGCATACCTTCATCCAGCTCAATCTCTATTAATTTAACCCCATTTGAACTATTCATGACCTCTAGAAGGTGCTGTTCTGTGGTTGGAGAATGGACAGGCTCAGAAAACAAATACTGAAGATTTTGCTTCTATGTAAATAGCAAATAGACAAGAGACCTGGAGTTCTGTGACATCACTGAAAGCATTTGGATGTATCTTGTAAATTGCATTGCTACCCAAATCTATTCTCTTTAGTTTAGTGCAGTTGGTGAAATCATCCTGCTGAAGCTGTGAAATGTTGTTGCCTGCCAGGCTGAGAGTCTGTAGAGAATGTAGCTTGCCAAGCCCTAAAATGCAATGAAATGATATAAATCAATTTACGGTACATTCTTTCTGTATAGTAGAAAATGAATACCACAAACACAGTTCTGCAGAGGCTTGGGTCTGGCACAGTCCACTGATACATATTCATTATTACTGTGTAGAGGTGAAATATATCATACGATGCATATACACGAACAATGCACTCTGGATCAGATTTATACTATACTATGAGTTTGTGCCAGCATGGTTTTATGCGTAATAGATCTTGCCAGACTAACTTAATTTCTTTTTACGAGAATGTAAGTAGAGACCTCGATTCTGGGATGGCAGTGGATGTGATTTACTTAGACTTTGCTAAAGCATTTGATACAGTGCCACACAAAAGGTTACTGGTTAAATTAAGGAATGTTGGCCTGGAACATAGTATTTGTACCTGGATAGCGAACTGGCTAAAAGATAGACTACAAAGAGTGGTGGTAAATGGAACATTTTCTAATTGGACCAGTGTTGTTAGTGGAGTACCACAGGGCTCTGTACTAGGTCCCTTGCTTTTCAACTTGTTTATTAATGACCTGGAGGTGGGCATTGAAAGTACTGTTTCTATTTTTGCAGATGATACTAAATTGTGCAGAACTATAGGTTCCATGCAGGATGCTGCCACTTTGCAAAGTGATTTGTCTAAACTGGAAAACTGGGCAGCAAACTGGAAAATGAGGTTCAATGTTGATAAATGCAAGGTTATGCACTTTGGCAAAAATAATATAAATGCAAGTTATACACTAAATGGCAATGTGTTGGGAGTTTCCTTAAATGAAAAGGATCTAGGGGTCTTTGTAGATAACACGTTGTCTAATTCTGGGCAGTGTCATTCTGTGGCTACTAAAGCAAATAAAGTTCTGTCTTGCATAAAAAAGGGCATTAACTCAAGGGATGAAAACATAATTATGCCTCTTTATAGGTCCCTGGTAAGGCCTCATCTGGAGTATGCAGTTCAGTTTTGGACTCCAGTCCTTAAGAGGGATATAAATGAGCTGGAGAGAGTGCAGAGACGTGCAACTAAATTGGTTAGAGGGACGGAAGACTTAAATTATGAGGGTAGACTGTCAAGGTTGGGGTTGTTTTCTCTGGAAAAAAGGCGCTTGCGAGGGGACATGATTACACTTTACAAGTACATTAGAGGACATTATAGACAAATGGCAGGGGACCTTTTTACCCATAAAGTGGATCACCGTACCAGAGGCCACCCCTTTAGACTAGAAGAAAAGAACTTTCATTTGAAGCAACGTAGAGGGTTCTTCACAGTCAGGACAGTGAGGTTGTGGAATGCACTGCCGGGTGATGTTGTGATGGCTGATTCAGTTAATGCCTTTAAGAATGGCTTGGATGATTTTTTGGACAGACATAATATTAAAGGCTATTGTGATACTAAACTCTATAGTTAATATAGGTATGGGTATATAGAATTTTAATTAAAAGTAGGGAGGGGTGTGTGTATGGATGCTGGGTTTTCATTTGGAGGGGTTGAACTTGATGGACTTTGTCTTTTTTCAACCCAATTTAACTATGTAATTAACTATGTAATTATAGGGGGCACAGCTGAAGAGGGCAGTTCTTGTCTAACAAGGGGAACACTTGCCTTCACAATCATACATTTCAAACACAATAAAATTGCACAGGATCTACTACACTTGCTCCAATTACAGTAGGATATCTTGTGACTTATTAGCTAGCCATCAGCTGCTCATATGCAAATAGGCTTCTAAAGAAGTTCTGCAGCAACACTCTACTTGCAATACATAATTTAAGCTTTTGTCTGAAACAGCTTGATAAAAGCAATTGTTATATCATTCTTGGTATAATGTAGAATGCGGTTTCATTAGTATGAGCTCTTTAAGGCTAAAAGTGGAACTTTTATTTTTCTATAAGAAGTCAGGACCATGTAGCAAATAGTTCTGATTCATACACAGTACCAGTATTTATTAGGGCAATATAAATCTGCATGTAATCAGGATATCGGTCGGTGAGAACAGTCCTAACAGCATTACCTCGGGTCATTTGCAAACAGCTGAGGAAGCTCATTGTGATAAAATACAATATGCTGTTAATGTGCTATTATTTTGTTATTACCAGTGTCGGGAAGAGAGAAAAATGTCCACTGAAACTCATTTATCAATAGGTTTTGATAGAAGCTATGAGTAAAATGGGAAAGGTATGGCATTAGTGTTCCTAGAAGAACAAAAATAGGTACAGGCACTCGAGGCAAATCAAACAGGGGACGTGTTTATTGCATCACAACGCTCCAGTGACGAAGGGGGAACGACCCCCGGAAAGTTGTGACGCAATAAACACGCAAACCCTGTTTGATTCGCCTTGAGTGTCGGTACCTATTTCTGTTCTTATACACATTTTTGGAAGTGCCATCTTCCCGGGGTCCGTGCACCAGTCGGTTATCTAAAGGGAAGGGCCTGGGTGTGCATCTGACGCTATGTCTACAATTAGTGTTCCTAGAAACATGTCCCTGGGCTCAGAGCTCTGGTTTATATAAGTTGTAGGTAGCCATGTCCATCCCAGTATGACGCACCAAAATACGACTACCCGTGAAGATGGTGTGAGGAAGAGGTATTAAGTAGAATGGTATCAGTACAAATTTCTGAATAGAAAAAGCTCTGTGTCTGTGTACCCCTTTCTACTAAGGAAACTGGTTCCCATTCTGCTTAAACATTTTATGTGATCTTATAAACAACTTGCCATGGAGAAGCCTAACATTTATTAGGTAACAAGAGGAGTGCAAATGAAATGTAGTGTAATGCGCTGAATTCTGGATTCTATTGGTTGTATTATGTCCAGGATTCTATTGTTTATATTGATGTCCAGGATTCTGTTTTTTATATGGCTGTGTCAAATCCCAGCATTATTTTTATTTGGCAACAGCCCAACTGTATCTGAACCATTAGTGTTTTTGACACTAGCACTGGGCCACACTACTGACATCTGGTATGCCCTATGCACATCCTCTCCTACTAACAGAAAAATCACACACACTGCACTGTGAGTAATTAATTATGCCCTCGCTTCTACTCAATGGGCACATGTGCAGTACAGCAGACATTATGGGGTAAATTTATCAAAGAGTGAAGTTCCGCCACTAGAGTGAAATTCCGCAGCTCTCCATTCATTTCTATGGGATTTTGAAAGGCGTATTTATCAATGGGTGAAAGTGAAATTTCACCCTTTGATAAATACGCCTTTAAAAACCCCATAGAAATGAATGGGAAGTGGCGGAATTTCACGCTAGTGGCGGAACTTCACTATTAACTTCACTCTTCGATAAATATACCCCTATGTCTTGGAGGTCATCGTTGACCAGTTCCTCTCCTTCTCTAATCATATTAATAATACTGCCAAAACCTGTCACTTCCTCATCCACAATATAGGAAAGATATGCCCGTTACTTTCACAAACAACAGCCAAAACACTAATCCATGCCCTTATTTTATCCTGTTTAGACTACTGCAATCTCCTACTAACCGCTCTTCCTGACTCCCATCTCTCTCCCCTCCAATCAATCTTAAACTCTACCAGGATCATTCTGCTCTATCCTAAAAGGGAACCTGCTGAACCCCAACTAAAATCCTTAGATTGACTACCTGTTAAGCAAAGGATTAGCATATAAAACTATCACTACATTTCTTCTCGTCTCACTGTACATTCCTGGTCGTCTTAACCGCTCCACTCAGAGCCACCTTCTCTTCACGCCATCCACATCCACTGCCACCTCTCATCTCAAACCCTTCTATCTTGCTGCTCCTTACCTCTGGAATTCCATCCCTTAATTCCTCCATAAGGAATCCTCTCTCAATCTCTTCAAGAAAAACCAAGAGTCTACCTTTTGGAGCACTAAAACATTAGCCTTGTCCTGTGCCTACTGACTATGCCTTACCTTGTGCACTTTTTCATCTCCAATTTGTGCCTTTAGGTTTGCCTCCGATCCACTTAGACTGTAAGCTCTTCGGGGCAGGGACCTCCTTTCCACTATCTCTCTTCCCACATAGCACTTAAGCTCTTTGTCCTGATATGAATTCTTTTATACTTTTTATACTTTTATATATATTTATTGTACATTTATGCACTGTACATTGCTGCGGCTCCTTAACAGTACTTTACAAATAAAGTTATACATAGATACATTTCCCTGAACCAAACATTCTCATTCACAGATGATGCAGAATGCATGGAATGAATATCATCAATGTAATTGCTGTTCTAACTCTAGGGTGATGGCAGATGGACGTTTGTTGCTTGCGCTTAATCTCCTGCATATCCATATACATATGCGTCACTTAGTAGCCTGAAGTTACCACCGGTGATTTACAATAATACCAGGGCCATTAAGTTGTGCCTCACCCTAAGTCGTGCTGACATTACTTCTGGAGTCAGCTTGGAAAGCACCAGTAAGTGTTCCAACTGAGATTATGTCATTTGAGACCAAGTCTCCAGATACTTTTGGCCATAAAGAGTGCAGTATTTCAATATGCAAATTTCTGATGTGACCTGGTATCCAGCAAAATACAGAATTTTCCACGGATCTGAGCAAAAACCTGCATCCCCAAACAGTTTTATTGTATCCCTTGTTTGTACAACTTACCTTTTGGAATCGCACTTAACTGGTTTCGCTCAAGTAATAGCGTTTTCAAAGATTGCAGGAACTTCTCTGAACGGTTTCTCACATTCATGTTGAACAAAACACTGAAAATATCATTGTCATTAAAATTTAACATTTCCAGCTCCGTAAAATTGTAGAAGACACCTAAAGACAATTCTGAGATGGCATTGTTGCTCAGATTTACTTGTTTAATGGAGTGGATGAAAGTTCTAGGATTTAAACCCTCCATCTTGGTTGACCATAGGATTGAGTAGTTTGGAAGAGCTGTGATCCCAGTGAAAGAGCAATCTAACGAGTTCATTTCATCCCACCGACATTCTTCATGCTTCAGGTAAGAAGGATATTGACTTGTAATTGGCACAAGCTCAGAAATGAGCAGCGTGATCAAAGATACAAATAAAGGTCTTCCCATGATCCCTTTAATGAAGAACAAAAAAAATCTAAATTATTGTTTTGTTCTCAACTGAATAGAATTTATTTTCATTATTCTAGCATCTGTTCGATGCTTACAAATGTTTGGCAGTGGGGTCAGGTTAGTTCCGGAGAACTATGGAGAAGCCATTGGGTAGGTTCTGCTTAATGGACCATTATGCCCCTGTATCTATAAGCATCTCTAAACGATTCACAAAAAACACTAAAGAAACTGTGAGAAGGTTATACATGATGTAACCTGCATTATGTAACCCATTTGTTGATCATTTACGAACACTGGCCAAAACTGCCTCAATGCAGTAACCCATAGCAACCAATCAGTTACCTGCTCAATTTTCACACTGATCAAACATAAATACTAATTGATTGCTTTGAGTTAATGCACAGAAGCAATTTTACCCAGTCAGCTAGGTCCTCAGTGCTCAGCCCCAGCAGGGTCAACTGAATCGTTTATACCAGGGGTCAGCAACCTTTACTATCAGAAGAGCCATTTTGCCCATCTTCCACTAAAGAAAAATAGTCTTAATTTTTATTGTTACAACAACAGAATACAACAAACAGAAGTGCAGTGTGCATGTGTAGGCCTACATTGAAATAAATTAAACACTGAATAGCCCTATTAAATGCTAGTGTCCTCATCTGTATAAAGGAGAAGGAAAGGCTAAAATTAAGTAAGCTTTATCAGAAAGGTCTATATAAATACACCAGTAAACTCTAAAAGTAATGCTGCTCTGAGTCCTCTGTCAAAAGAAACACAGCATTTCTTTCCTTTTATTGTGTACACATGGGCTTCTGTATCAGACTTCCTGTTTTCAGCATAAACCTCCAGGGCAGGGCTTGAGCATGCTCAGTGTGCTCCTCTCCCCCTCCCTCCTGTAATCTGAGCTCAGTGCTGTAAGTGAGCAGGGAGAGACTCAGGCAGGAAGTTATGTCACACCAAGTTTATATGGCAGCTTCTATCCTAAACAAACAGAGACAGTGTTTAGAGCTGTTTACTCAGGTATGGTAAAGCATTCTGCAGAATAAATATAGCGTTCTAGCTTGCACTATTGAGGCTAATCTGTTGACAATAAACTGTCTTGGAGCTTTCCTTCTCCTTTAATGTGACTTCTGTTTCTGAAGCTGCATGCTAAATTTCCCTCTCTTGTCTTGTGTGTGTGACCGCGGTAAGGACCAGGATGAATCATCTTGCTGCTGCTTGGTCTTACCTGTCACTCCTGGGACGTCTATACAGCCCTTGCACCTGCTGGCGGCTTCCAGAGTGTGCAACCGCGGTAAGCTAACTGTTAGCTTACCACGGTCGCACACTGAAGAAGCCGACAGCAAGTGTGAGGGCTGTATAGACGACGCGACAGGTAAAGCCGCAAGACAGAGCTGCAGCAAGCAGGATGAAGAGCCGCATGAGGTTTCGGAGCCGCAGGTTGCCTACCCCTGGTTTATACTATAAAAAATGAGGCATGCCCTTTTGTACAGTATGAGGATATTAGAAGCAATCTCTTCTATAACTTGTCTCCTGCGTTTATAGTGAAAAGGAGCTTTTCAGTATTGGCATATTAGAGAGAGAAAAATGAGATACCCTTGACCACCTACTTGTAATTTTATGCTTTTGATTATAGCTAAGGTCAGACTAAGTCAGTGTATCAAGGAACTATCACAAAAATAACATTTAATATAAGCTTCCTCATGCTAAAGTAAGGAACTTTCTAAATACAATCAATAAAAAATTCTGCATTGTTGCTGAAATAATCAAGTTATATTCACTATTCCTCTCTCAGCATCTTTTTCTCTTCATTCTGTCTTCATGCAGCAGTTGGGTGTCAGATAAATGATCCAATATATCTTATAGTGGTGGGTTTCCTTTCCTAGCAGATGAATTAGAGCTCACTCAAATAACAGATTCCAATACAAACAAAATTTAACAAAATAACTGCCTTTTGCACAAATTCTGCATGTAGAGAGACAGGATTTCTGGTGATTTAAATAATGAGCTCTAATACATCTTCTAGGCAAAAGAAGCCCCCCTGTAAGATATATTGGATCATTCATCTGACACCCAACCCCTGAATGAAGACAGAATGAGGAGAAACTGATGCTAAAAGAGTAATAGTGAAGATAAACTTGATTATTTAAAAAAAACGGTACAGAATTTTTAATTGATTGTATTTAGAAAGCTTCTTATTTCAGTATGCTGAAGCTAATATTACATTTTCATTTTTGCCATAGTTCCCCTTTAATAATAAAATAAAGGAAAATTACCCCACATATATCAAGTCTTGAGAAAGATTGTGCGAAACGCGTGTTGGCAAAAGTTCCTATCTATTTATTTGGTTTTAAACCAATAATGAGGAAAAGATTTATTTGCTTTTAGCAACGTTTTATTAAAATATCATGCCGGGATTGGGAGTTTGGGGTGGTGCCTAAGTGATCATTTACACAACTCTTTCTGCTGCTACTCCAAGGGACCAATGATTTGTGGTTTTTCAGGACTAGCTATTTCTTCTCCAGTAGTTTAGGGCAGGTAACATTTGAGAAGGATATTGGCACACGAGGCAACTAGCGTTGCAGGGAACAACCTGCTCGTTTATTATGCGGTGATGCAACGTTTCGGGGACACTCCCCTTTGTCAAGCTTGACAAAGGGGAGTGTTCCTGAAACGATGCATCACCGCATAATAAACGAGCAGGTTGTTCCCTGCAACGCTAGTTGCCTCGTGTGCCGATATCCTTCTTCTATATCTGATTGTGAGGTTGCTGATCCTCTTATATTGTGCACCGGGCTGATCTCTTTGAGGGTGTGCGATATTTCTAAATTGCTTGTGTAAGGTAAAATTTGAGACCACAGTCCCAACTACCCTGCCTTCTCCAGCCTTGTGGTGTCCCAGGGATAATAACAATTGAGGCAGTAGACAACAGGACAACTCCACCTCTTCCTATTTCATTTTCCTTCTATTATATTATTAATTATGAGCAGAGTGTTTAATTAATTTATCCTGATTTATAACCGGTCACAATTCATTTTGGTTAACTTATTTAACAACACAAGTATGAATTTTTAATTAATTGGTAACAATATTGATTTACCATTTATTGCATTGCAATTTAGTCTAATTGAAGCCAATTAATTCATTAATTTAATAGTAATTACGTGTTACAACTTACATTGAGATTAATTTTTTTTAATATTCACTAGCGAAAATTGATTCCTAATTAGAATTAATTTGAGTGAATTTCTAAAAAAAAATGAATTTCTATTTATTGCACTGAACTTTAGTAACAGTTTATAGTAATACGTCCAATAGACTATCAACCAATCTAGGTGTGGTTATTGGTGTTATGCTATATAGAGATTAACCTGTTAGGTAATTGCATGGTTAATATATCTAAATATGTGACCAGTTAGAAGCTAAGATATATGTGGGGTACTTTTCCTTTATTTTATTATTAGTATTGCAATATTACTATGATTTATTGAAATCTGTATGGCAAGATCCATACGTTTAGTTAAAGCCAACTGCAAATCCCCATAACTTTTGTCAGTTATAGTTATATCTCTAGTAAAAACTTCAAGCGTGTCCCTCTGAACACCGTTTAAATTTCTACAACTGAAATTGTAATTATAACTTCAACAAAGTATATTTTATTCTTGCTTACCTGTGCTTGTTTATGAAGTCTAGTTCATATGTGACTAGGACGAACCCTCTTGTGCAGAAATGATTTCTGGTTCTCCGTGTCTGTCATTCTGACTTTGAGTTTTGATCTCCTCTTCCGATGCCCAGGGAATCGAGGTTTTACATGAAGCTCACTGAATCTAGATGGCAATCCCACTTAAGAGAATGCACAAGAGCAAAATATTACTAGTAATTAGTGATACTTGCAAACAGTCTGCTGCCTGGGAAATATCTAACATCTGTAAAAGGAAAGATAAGAACCTATAGTCACGGGCTCCACCCCAGCTTATTTTATTACAGGACAAAGTCTGTGCTACTAAAGTGTACGATAGGCCCAGGATTTGTTACTGCAATTGCATAGTTTCAATTAACAAAGAAATATGTTACCACTTGGCAACAATGCTTTTCAGATGTAGGTGTCTTCAATCAAATAATAAGCAGCTTTCATTATATAAACATTTTTATTGGTTTTATAGTTCTGTTTCATTGTAATTGATAGCATTTTTTAAATCACGTGTTCCAACATACTGGAGGATGGCCCAGAGTATTTTATTAGGGATGCACCGAATCCACTATTTTGGATTCAGCCGAACCCCTGAAGCCTTCGCAAAAGATTCGGTCGAATACCGAATCCGAATTTACATATGCAAATTAGGGGTGGGAGGGGGAAAACATTTTTAGCTTCCTTGATTTGTGACAAAAAGTCTCGCAATTTCCCTCCACACCCTAATTTACATATGCAAATTAGGATTTGGTTCGGCCGGGCAGAAGGATTTCTGAACCGACTCCTGGATTTGGTGCATCCCTACTTTTTATCCTCAATGTCTGCTCCTGTATCCCATCTAGATAAAAAAATACAGAAGGTAAAAGAGCGATCAAGAGAATCACTGACCATATATATAATTATAATAATATAAGAGAAGTACTAGCCAGTATTACATACAAATAAATTGTTGTCTAACATCTGCAATCAAATCCCTATATTTTATTTATACAAGAGAGGGAAATCCATTATGGATATGTTATGTAAAGTGGAATTAGAAAACAAAAGTAGGTTGCAAACAATCTTTCATAGCAGCCCACAACTTAACTGCGTGTGTTGCTCTTCCATCATAAAAGGACAGTATATAAGTCACACCATTAAAGGATAGACAATAAATATAAAACAAAATGCCACTTGTGATGAAATGTTTGGTTATGTACTTACTTAAATGACCCTGTGGTAAGTTATACATAGGGCAGACATCAAGGGGCAAATTCACTAAACGCCGAAGCACCTAACGCTAGCGTGAATTCGCCAGCGTTGGGCATTTTCGTTAATTCGCCAATTCACTAACGAACGCTGGCGTAAATTTACTAGTGTTACTTCGCACCCTTACACTTGGCGAATTTGCGCAACGGACGTAAATTCACTAACACGCGAATGATTCTGAACGCTACCTTTTACGCCAGACTTCCTTCGCCACCTCAGACCAGGTGAAGCGCAATAGAGTAGATAGGGATTGCTTCAAAAAAAGTTAAAATTATTTCTAAGTCCCAAATAACGCTGGCGTTTTTTCATTTTTTATGGGTGATAGGCTGAAAAAGATCGAAAAATTTTTTGGGGCTCCCCTCCTTCCCCCCTACATTTCCTAACTCATTGCAACTTAACTATACAGTGGGCGCATGTGTAGGGCAAAACAAAAATTGTATTTGCTGTTTTGAAGGTTTCCCAGGCTTGTGTAGTGAAGCTTCATATACCTCCATTGTAACTTCAATTTGGCGCCTTATGAAAATTAACCATCGCTAGCGTAACTTCGCTTTGCTTGGCAAATTAACGATAGCGCAACTTCGCAACCCCTGAGCTCAACTTCGGATTTTAGTGAATTTGCAGAGCGCAACTACGAATCTTAGTGAATGTCCCACTAAGAGAGAGAGAATTAAAAAAAAAAAAAGCAACAAAACCAACAGAGAACGAGAGAATTAAAAAACATAAGGGGAACATTAGGAACTTTGCTCCTAATACCAGTACAAATACACTAGTGTCTCGCCATTACTTGGAATATCCCCACTAGGGATGGGCGAATTTTTTCGGCGAAAAAATTACGCCCATAGACTTGTATGGTGTTGTGCGTCAAAATAAAAAGACGCGCGTCAAAAAAATTTGTATCTATTGGAAAAAATAGAAACTGAATTGTTTGTAAAAGATTCTGGTCCAAAATATGCTCCGTTTTCTTCCACAGATACAAGTGACTACTGCCCTTGCCTCTGCCGGCAAGAAATTATTATTTAACCCATTTACTAATAATATAAGGGCAGTTTAAGTTTTGTGATTGGTTCATTTATGTGCAAACGATTTGTTATATTCATCTGCAGTAGGCATTCAGTAGTTGTTCAGTGCTGGGCATTCATATAATGTATATATTAATGCTTTTATTTGGCCAGGATGAAAATAAGTATGCAAGTATAAAATAAATACTTGCATTGATGGAATTATTGTATGAATTAGTGTTTTAATTACATTGATTTTTTATGGGTACAATTTACACCTTCAACATCTCCCACCTATTAAATTTCTTTAATGAGTGAGTGAAAATGTTGTAAAGTAAACTTGATAAGGATAAGGGCAGCTTTGCTCGAAACAAGTTTTTTTAAAATACGTTTTTATTTTGCATTTTCAATTTTCGAAACAAGTTACTATTTATCACGCTGTGTTAAAAGTAGAGAGAAAAATTACCGGTGATGTTGCGCATAGCAACCAATCAGCAATTACATTTAACAGTTAGAAAACAAAAGCAACGATGTTATTGGTGGTTATGAAGAACATCAAGTAATGCTTCACTCCACTTTTTACACAGTATGAATGATAAATAGATCCCGTAGTGTATAATGCAGCATAGTTCTACGCTTCCTGGTCTGTTTCCATCCACTTTCTATGTATTGAGCAGTATTTGTTCCTTTGATTTCATTGATCGTACTGAACATAAATGCAGAATTCAGATCTCCTCCGGTCAAGATTCCATTTCCCCCAATGCCTTGCATGTTTCTTCATCACTGGTCTGTTTTTCAGCTGGCTCCTTCTGCATTGGTTCAATAAGATTTTCTTTCATTAGGCAAAATTATATTTAACCCCTTTTTATCACAACTTGCAATAGGTTATCTTTCTACATAATAATAGAATAGAATAGTTCATTCTATCTAGACAGTGTACACCAAGCTGTGAGGCTGGAATAGGAAATTATGATACGGAGAATATTCATTTTACATAAACTCTACAGAAAAATCAACAATAGAATACCTGTAATAAACAATGGTCCATAAACATTTCTTCTATTTTTGTTTCTTGGTTTTAAAGCCATAATATTAAGTGTGTATCTTCTTAATTATGGAATTAATCATTACTAGAACAAGGCGTTATGTAAAAACTTTCTAAATATTACCTTTGTTAGGCAATGGTCATTAAAGTTGACCTGTCACCCAGACACAAAAATCTGTATAATAAAAGTCCTTTTCAAATTAAACATGAAATCCACTTTCTATTTTTTATGAAAGCATTCTGTTCTGTTGTGAGCTCATTTAAAAATCTCAGCTCTCAATCAAATATTGTCTGCCCCTCCTCCTCACGCAGGGCAGACAATTACTTTCACTTTCCATTCAGCACTTCCTAGATGTCACTGCTTTCCACGTGTTCTCCCGTTCTCTTTACCATTTAATTGTGTAACCAGGACATGGGGATGGACATCAGGTCCCCCATTCTGGTGCACAAACAAGATTCTGAGATGATACAAGGCTTGTCTTAATAACAGTGTCCACAAAATGGCTCCTGCCTGCTTGCTATAATTTTAATCCCAGACTGAAGGAAAACAAGATTCAAATAATTTATATAGTGTAATTTTTGCTTGACTAATGTGATAAAATAAGACTTTGAATAATTTTTTTGGGTGACAGGTCCCCTTTACAGGAGAATTCAACCCCAGCGTTAAAAAACCCCTACCTCCGAATCCTACATAGACCCCCTCTCTCATCCTCCCAGCCTAAGTGTTACCCCGGGCAAATGCCCCTAACGTCTCACTTACCCCTCTGTGCAGATTCAGGCATCGGAGTTCACGGGCGCCATCTTCTTCTATTTGGAAATCTTCTGAATGAGACCAGCATGGCGGCACATGAGCAGTTGGAGCAATTTTCTGTGTTGCGACAACTGTGCATGCGCCATAACTCACGAAGATTGCTGAAGCGCCGGTCTCGTTCCGAAGATTACCGAATCGGCTGAAGATGGCGCCCATGAACTCCGTCGCCTGAATCTGCACCGAGGGGTAGGTAAAACGTTAGGGGCATTTGCCCAGGGTAACACTTAGGCTGAGAGGATGAGAGAGGGAAATGGTTTATTCACACTTCACAAAACTAGGGGGAGGAGGGTCTATGTAGGGTAGGGGGGAGGGTTATTTTAACGTTAGGGTTTAATTCTCCTTTAAAATAGTTTATTCGCACTTCACAAAACTAGAGGGTGTAAAGTGCAAGAAATACAGGATTCAGAACTTCTTAGTAATCCTTTAATGAACAGTTTCCACTCCAGTTCCGCATTTTTCTTTTAGTGTTAAAAAACAACAACAACACATATCATATCATATAACACATTAATTTCTGGATTGAAACAAATAAATATAATAAAGGCACACATTCATACGCATTATTAGCCATTGTTATCTGTGAGAGAGCCGGAATTGGCATCATTAGTCTGTAAATTCTATCCATCTTTATGAAAGCAATGTGACCATATAGCTGTCTTTTCACCCACTGATTCAGTCTGCCATTGTTTGACATATTATTTTCCCTTTCTCATAACCAAAGTGAACCCCTTAAAGGGTAACTATCGCACTATTGAACATTTTATATATGCTTCAGCATACTGAAACAATAAACTTTCTAAATATAATCAATTAAAAATTCTGAACTATTTCTGAAATAATTAAGTTTACCTTCACTATCCCTCTCTCAGCATCTGTTTCTCTTCATTCTGTCTTCATGCAGCAGTTGAGTGTCAGATTTTCATTGACAGTTAGATCCAATATAAAGGGAGGCTCCCTTTTCCTAGCAGATGTTTTAGAGCTCACTCAAATAACCAACTTCAGCACAAACAAAATAACTTATTTTGGCACAAATCCTGCATGTAGAGAAACAGTAGAGAAAATGTATGTTTATTTTAATAAAGTGAGCACTAATACATCTAATCTAAAGGAGCCCCCCAAAAGATAAATTAGATTTAACGATCATCCAGAATCAGACTCCCAGCTCCAGCATGAAGAGAGAACGAAGAGACACCGATGTTGAGAGGGGGAAGAGTAACTATGTTGACATAAAAGTACCAGAGTTCAGTAGATTCAACATTTTTAAACAATGCTGCATAGGAGATTATATATATATATATATATATATATATATATATATACACACACACACACACACACAGTATTATAATACATTGGCTTTGACTACGCAGCATAAATATTATAAAAGGAAATACATATTTATCATTAATCAAACCAAAGTGCCACAAAAAAACATTTGGTAGTGGTATAATACATTTTCCTTTAAAAATGCACTGAAAATGATAATAAAAATGGTGGAAATAGATAGGCTGTGCAAAATAAAAAATGTTTCTAATATAGTTAGTTAGCAAAAAAATTAATGTATAAAGACAGTGACTGGATGTCTAACATAATAGCCAGAACACTACTTCCTGCTTTTCATCTGTCTTGCTTTCCACTGATTGGTTACCAGGCAGTAACTAATCAGTGACTTGAGAAGGAAACGCACATGGGTCATATCTGTTTACATTTAAATCTGAGCTGAATGCTGAGGATAAGTTGCAAACTCACTGAACAGTTATGTCCCACGTGGCCCCCCCTTTGAATCATTGACTAACTCAGAGTTAGAGAGTTGAAAAGCAGGAAGTAGTGTTCTGTTCTGTTAGACATCCAGTCACTCCAGCCTTTATACATTACATTTTTGGCTAACGAACTATATTAAACACATTTTTTATTTTGCACAGCCTGTCTATTTACCCAGTTTTTATTTTTACACTGAACTGTCCCTTTAATGAACAAGCTGGAAGTGCAATCCCAGATATCATTTAGAATGACTGAACTGCACAATTTATTTAATTAATATTAAAAATATCTACCTATAACTAGTCAGCCATGTATTTCAATATTTTTTAGAATAATCTTTGATGATGTAATAAGCTTTGAAGCTTATTGATATTTTGAGAGAGGCCTGTAAAAAACGAGGGTATGTCCATTTTTGTGATGCTCAAACAAAAATGCCCACTGACTGGACATATCAGTTACCCAAACATTATTGGAACACATGATTCTATTACAATATTAACTATTAGCTGGGGGCTAGCTGCAAGTGTTTTATAGCCTCTGATATATTAGCATATCTGCTTTTTTTGGAGTCGTACAATGATCAGGGCACTTGTAGCAAATGGCAGTTGATGCAGATGGCACTTTGGCACCTGCATGAGGCCAAGAATCAGTCTCATGTGGCATTAGCCTTGCGGAGAGCTACGAGCAGAAAACGGTTTCTTGCGCAGCTTATAAAAGCACAAGCTTTAAAACACACCTTCTGTGCGGCAGTGATAAATGGTAAATACTGTTAATAAATAGCGAATACTGATAAATATTTTGGTGAAATGTATTATAACAAGCTAGTCACACAAAAAGAAAATAAAAGTATTGTAACACTGCACCCTTGTTGATTAAAGTGTTTTCCCCTCTCTTTATCCTACTCCTTTAATACCCCTGCCTAGCATGGGTTACTTGATGTTTGGCATCCCATGTTCCGACTTTCTACCTTCACCCTAAAGAGGGTACCATCAGCGCATGAGCACAGCTTGTACCTCATCCATCCATCGTCGTACAGCAATTCCCCTGTAGAAGAGCTGGGTAGTCGGGAAGTACTCACCATCACTGTGCCATTCAAGATTATACTGTTCTCCTGCATGGGGATAAACACCTTCTATCAGTAGGTCGTTTTAGATTAAAAAGGAATATCCCTGATCGCAATTACATGATATTAATAACACACAGAATTGCTTCATCCGTATACTACGATCAACAATTTACCCATGGCAGTAGGTAAGTGAACGATGATAATTATACAATGAAAATTACAATGGCCTCTGTTTCAATTTGTGCTGCCTCTTCAATGATGTTGTTTTCGGTAGGACCCTCCAGTGTAAATTAATAGGTAAAGGATCTATTATCAAGAATGCAGAGGAACTGGGTTTTTCTGGATATGGGATTGTGCCATAATTTGGGCCACCATACATTACGGGGGTTATTTACTAAACTCAGAGTGCAAAAATCACGAATTTTTTTTTTCTCATAAAATTGGATCAAATCTGAAAATCCAGCATCTCAGACCTGTCAAGGTTGCATATAAGTCAATGGAAGAAGTACCAATGATTTTTTGATGTGCGCTGGGTTTCGTGCAATACTCCGAAGTTTTCGGTGAAAATTCCGAAATAAATCACAAAAGCTAATAAATAAGCGTAAAAAACCTGAGCGGATTTGATCGGAGTTTGTAGCAGAAAATATTGAGATCAATTCAGACTTTGATAAATAACCCCCTATGTCTAGACCTCTTCATCCCTACCTCTTGTCTATGTGTATACATATCTTGTAATTTAGACTAAGAATGATACACAGCCTTATGCACATTTGTATGAATGATGTAAACCAATGTCTGAGAAAAACAGAGTGCTGAGGGAATGTTGGATTTTTAGATTGTAAGCTCTTTTGGCCAGAGCCTTCATTACCTCTTGTGCCAGTTAATGGTTGCCTTGTACATACATCAGCATGTGTATATTCTAATTTATTGTACAGCACTGGGGAATTTATTGGTGCTTTATAAATACGTGCTAATAAAAATAATCTGTATATATGTGTGTGTGTATACACACACACACAACACGTGTCTTTACACAGATTTATAAAAAGAACACGTTTTTTCTTAATATTGCAGGGGAAATGGCTTTTCAGAATAGACAATATAATATATAAACAATATTTAAATGGACTTACAGCTTTGAGCTCCATGTTCCCACCCATGCGAAACTCAATAGTCTTTCCCATGATGAACACCCCTTCATTTCCACGGACAATCGCGCGGCCATCTGCTTTTATGTTGAGATCGCTGGTAGCATTGCTAGTTATCTAAAACATAAAAAGGCAGAACAAATCCAGTGTTGTAAAAAAGAAAAAAAAAAAAAAAGACAAAAGGCAAAGGTAAAATTGATTAGAGAAAGAGATAAAACACGCAAAGGCATATACCATAATGGTTGTTATTATTTACAACATATGCCAGCATTCTTTTCATTCAGCTGCATACTAGTGATGTGTAGGGCTACAAAAAGTTGACCTGACTCTAACTTGCCCTTCAGTGCCCGCACCGACCCTAATCCGGTGCTTTTCCATATTTATAAACCTGTCCCTGCCAAGCTCTAACATCATGTAAGGGGCGGGGCATGCAAGTGCAAGGCTATAAAAAGCAACTGGAGGTGGAAGTTGGGCATTGTAAGGTTGAAGGGTGGTGGCAGAAGGGTAAAGTTCAGCTCAAACCCACCTGCAACCATTGTGTGAAGTCGGCCTGAACCCTCCCAACCCTCAAATAAACCTGTGTATACTACACTGGCCAGAGAGATTTATATCTTGCAACAGTGCAATGCAACAGAGGAAGCTTTTATTAATCAACGACAATACCCAATAAAAAAACAAACTGCAATATTTAGATCCCTAAATGACGAATCTTACCCTCATTCGTGTAGATTTTACATGCTTTCCTCTTTATTTCTTATATCCTTCCTTAAGCCAAGAAGGCTGGTCCTTAATGCTTTTACATTTCATTCCTAAGGGAATAACTTGTAAACTGTGCTGGTTTCATATATGATTTTTATTAAAGATTTATTTACATTTCCTTCCTAAGGGAATAACTTGTAAACTGTGCTGGTTTCATATATGATTTTATTAAAGATTTATTTTCTGTGTTTTTAGCTGAGAAAGTATTATTCTAATGTATTCACTAAATTCATGGATTGAAGGGAAGATTTAATAAATATCAAATAACAGACAATTCCTCAGTTTGTTTCCTAAACTATTAACACTTTCCTGGCTGCTTTGAGCTGTCTACTCCATTCTGTGATATGGGCTACAAATTAAAAGAAAATGCAAATGAATGGGTTACATTGCCCTTAGTATGCTATTTTTTAAACAACTTTCACCTTAACTCTAAGGGTAAGGTCACACAGTGAGATTCGGGGAGATTTAGTAATCCGGCGACTAATCGCCTCTTCTTTGGGGCGACTTATCTCCCCGAACTGCTTCCCCGTCTTCCGCCTGCTACAATGAAAAAACGCCTGCGGCATAGCAGTGGAAGTTTCGGGCAGGCATTTTTTCATTGTAGCAGGTGGAAGATAGGGGAAACAGTTCGGGGAGATTAGTCGCCCCCCAAAGAAGAGGCGATTAGTCGCCAGGTGACTAAATCTCACCAAATCTCACAGTGTGACCTTACCCGAATGGTAAAGACACACAGAGCTACTAGTAGCAGCTACTTGTCACAGCTACAAAATAGACAATAGTGACAATTAGCTCTGGAACTACTAGTAGCAGTTACTGTGCTTATATTGAGAATTGCCTCTGCTAAAACACATGTATTGTCTTAGCAAAACCAATTATCACTACTATATATTTTGTAGCTATGACAAGTAGCTGCTACTAGTAGCTCTGTGTGTCTTCACCCTAAAGTTGGCCACATAGTCTAAAACAACTGAACATATGCAATTTGACCAGCAATATAAATGTGTCTATTTTGCCAATATGTAATTTTGCCCTGTGTCCCCCTCCACCCTCAATTTACATACATGAACACAACATTAAAGGAACAGTTCAGTGTAAAAATAAAAAAAACGGGTAAATAGATAGGCTCTGCAAAATAAAAAAAATGTTTCTAATACAGTTAGTTAGCCAAAAATGTAATGTATAAAGGCTGGAGATAGCGGATGTCTAACATAATTGCCACAACACTACTTCCTGCTTTTCAGCTCTTTGAGTTACTCTGAGTTAGTCAGCGACTCTAAGGGGGCCACATCGGACATAAATGTTCAGTGAGTTTGAAATTGATCCTCAGCATGCAGTTCAGAATCAAAAGCAAACAGCTGACAAACAGTTATGACCCATGTGGCCCTCCTTTAAGAGACTGATTTGGTTACTGCCTGGTAACCAATCATTGGAAACCAAGAGAGCTGAAAAGCAGGAAGTAGTGTTCTGGCTATTATGCTACACATCCAGTCACTCCAGCCTTTATACATATATATTAGAAACATTTTTTATTTAGCACAGCCTGTCTATTTATACTGAACATTATGTGTAACTGGCTACTGCACTGTGCTTACCCTCTCTGTTGAAGCCCTCTGTACATTCAAAGTTTTCACCCCTTTCGGCAGATGAAATTCGTGCTTCTCATAGTCTGTGCTGAACAATGTTTTTTGAGTGCGAGGATCAACAAACTCCATGCCAATGTTGCTGGTGATAGAAGTCTTGTCTTTATCCACGCTGAGTTTTGTTGAGCCCTGCTGAAAAATAACCTAGAAAGATATGCACAGTATGAGATGAACGAAATAATTTCACCTTATTTACTTTTGATGTTTTTATAATTCCTAACAGATTGTAAACAACTGTACACATTCATTCTTGTTTTCTGACCAATGTATGTGTTAATTAATAATGCTTTATTAATATAAAATTAACAAAACAATATACAACTCATCAGCAGAACATTTTTTTTATACATAAAGGAGAAGGAAAGGCTGTTTGCACTTGGGGGTGCCAAATGTTAGGCACCCCCAAGTGATTGTATTGACTTACCTGAAACCCCGGGCCAGTGCTCCTATGAGCAGAAAACTGCACCGGCCTGGGGTTATACCAGTGAGCACCACAGAGAGATCTTCTTCCTGCTTCATCTTTCTTTGTGCGGTTGCACAAAGTCGCCAATTTAGTTTTACTGCGAATGCGTTTGCCCGGGGAAATTTTTATGAAAGAAGATCTCTCCGTGGTGCCCGGGGTTTCAGGTTAGTCAATACAATCACATGGGGGTGCCTAGCATATGACACCCACCAAGTGCAAACAGCCTTTCCTTCTCCTATAAGGAGGAAACTTATTTACTACCTGTATTGCCACTCATGTCCTAATACAAACTATATTAATCATTTTTTTAAATGTAATCCGCTTTATTTGACAGAGTGGCAATACAGGTGATTTCTACATCTAAAGTATACAACATGCTAAATTTATTTGTAGCAATACTGGTGGTTGTTAAATTCTAAGTATACAACATACAGCATATCATGTGGCTGAAATATGACAACGTTGATTAGCTTGTATAAGCTTTAATAAACATGAAATTCTGACCTCAACCTTTAATAAACATGACTTATAGCGTATTCAAGCATTTTTTCTATTTCTATTAATGCCATTTTAATTTAAACATTGAGATAACATACAGGCTGGTTGTTACCAGTGATCACGAGATCTTCATTACGTCGTCCTCCAATCGTACTTTTGTATAATGGATGTATTACTCCCATGTCTGACACTTGTTTAAATCGAAGCAAGCCGCTGTCACGGAACTCCATACTGTCACAGCCATTTGGGCCAATTCGGATCACAACCCATATAACTAAAGTAATCTAGAGAAACAAAATGGAATATTTCAGCTGTTTTTCTCAGAGGGCTTAAAGCAGTCAAAAATGTGGTCAATGGCAGAAATAACTAGGATTATTTATACATTATATGATAGGCTCACTTCTACCACTGCTGGAAATAATGAAACCAAGCTGAAGCACAACTAAAGGTGGCCATAGACATAACAATTACAATCGTTCTTGGAAAAGATCTTTCCAAGAAAAATCGTTCATTTCAACACACACACACACACGTGTAGAGCTGAATCGTCAGATATAAAGGTAGAAACAATAGAATTCTACCTGTATGTGACCATTCAGCACTAACAATGGCCAATGTTTGGGTGCCTTCAAAGGAACCCGATCAAAATTTTCCGTCAAGCTCGATCAGCGAGCTGATCGATATCCAAGTCTTCTGTCGATATTGGTCAGCTCTTTTTTCACCATACATGCACCGAATATCGTACGAAAATTTGTTTCGTTCAATATTATCTGTGCGTCTATGGCCATTCACAGGCAGATTCAGCCCCTTCAGACTGAGTTGATAGCATACAGTATCTTCCCCTGTATGGGGCCTTCCAACAGACCTGTCCAACTAATATTTAACTGTGAATAAACCAGATATCGATTAGACAGGTTTAAAATCTTGTCGAGCCAAGGACAGAATGAAATAGTTGATGCAGTCCTAGCCCCGATGGCCTGCATTCCCATGGTTTGTGGACCTGTAGGGCCAACATATGATTCAGCCCAATACGGCGGCCCACTGCTTCACCTAACGAGCCTATCTTTAAATGTATGGCCAGCTTTACCTTGCTTCATCTTGGAGGTGATTTCATCTTGTGCAATTAACAGGTATTTCCAGAAATTTTGCCCTCTGCTTTGGAGATGATTTTATGTGAGAAACAAAACTTCCTGGGCAACATTATTCTTTATTGTAAAGCTGGGCATACACACCAAACTAGCGGATCTTTGCCTGACCTGGTCACCTACATTCTGGGCCAAATCATGCTTATCTGATTGTTTAGTCAATGAGCCAACAGTCATTAATAGGCAGGACTGCTTTAAAGGGGAATTATCGCAAAAATAAAAATGTAATAAGCTTCATCATATTGAAATAAGAAACTTTCTAAATAAATCAATTAAAAATTCTGCATCATTTCTGAAATAAGAGCTCACTCAAATAACGGATAACAGTACAAATAAAATCTAACAAAATAACTGCCTCTTGCACAAATCCTGCATGTGGAGAGACATGTTTTCTGGTGATTTTTATAGAGTGAGCTCTAATAAATCTTCTAGGCAAAAGAAGCCCCCCCCCCCATAAGATATATTGGATCCTTCATCTGACACCCAACTCCTGAATGAAGACAGATTGAGGAGAAACATGCTGAGAGAGGAATAGTAAAGATAAACGTGATTATTTCAGAAACGGTACAGAAGTTTAGAACGTTTCTTATTTCAGTATGCTGAAGCTTATAATAATTTTTCATTTTCACTATAGTTCCCCTTTAACAAGCCTATGTGGTCCCCACCCAACAGGATTTTTAAACATGGCCAATAATTTTCTGGTCAATTTTCGGCCAGATATCTATCATATAAGCCATCTGGAGGGGTACATACAAGGGGAAATAAGATGCTGACTGAAGGGGCCAAATTGGAAAGTAAAATGTGAGTATGGGAAAATTCAATTGCTTAGTTTAAAACCAAGCATAGATCAATAGAGGCCCCAATCACCATACTTTGTGTTCAACTAATTTACAGAGTTGATTAAACTAACTTTGGAGGAGTGTACTTACTATTAAGTTGATGACGGCCAAGATAAACAGGAGGACAATCACACAAATGGCTAAGTTCCCTTTCCGGCCTCTCAGACCAGTTTTATGCAGACGATCTTCATCAATAGGAATATAACCTGCTTTGAAATTGCTGTTGTGCTCCTTATTGGTGTTCCTTCTCTCGACTGCCTTCTCACGCATGGACTTCTTGATTGGCCCATTGGAACTCTGCCAAAATATATCACAGATTGTGGATGAGTATTTCCATTTCTCACAAACGTTCTTCTGTATAGTTTAGATGAATATTTTTTGGTGATCTTAATGTCTAATAAAAACTCCTTTAGAAGCATCACTGATCTCTTTGTGTTGGAAAATGGTGCAAGACATTCTCAATCTATGATCTAATTTATAGGTTCTGTTGTCCAAAAGTGCACACTAGGTTGTGCACATACTCCATAAGGTTGTCTTGTAGCTGGAATAATAAAAACTAGGAACATAAGCAAAACAAGCCTCAATGGTTTGAAGGTATGAAATAGAGCAGCTGCACCCAGACCAGGAGAATTGCTTAGGCCTTGAACAGGAGATGGGCTTGTGGGCTGTTCAGAAGCTAACTCCAAACTTTTTACATATGGGTAAGAGAATATGGGTGAGTATTTAATGCAGATGAGTGTTGCTACTTTTCTCTCACCTCTTTCCATGTACAGTCCAGGGAGAGTTTAGGTTTACAGCCAGATCCTCACCTAAATTAGATTTTTGATCATGTAGCTAAAGCCATGCACAACTCAGCACACACTGGTTACGAGTCTGACTCATAATCCTGTGTGATGAGTGGGTGGATATCACTGCACTTTGCCCATACAGATAGATAGTCAAACAACAGTATTCTGAATTCCAATGGATCAACCCAAGGCCTGAGAGATCGCTAGGAGAATCGTGGCAAGTCCATGACCTATATAAATTATCCATTACCTTACACACTTGCCCATTTGGGTAAGTTGGTTTGGCTTTTTATTTTGGTGTGCTAGAAAGAGCAGCTGATCATCCATATCATCTGATATGATCATCTGATCATCGATATATATATTGTTAGATCGGGAGGGGTGGGGTCACATATGTATTTTTCAGGCAGTTTTGTTGCAAATTACATCAATTATATATGAAAATCTTGATAGGAAAACATACCACGCACAGTTTTGAAAAGAATAATGCCCTCATTGCAGGAGCTATTCCCATGTCCACTTCCCATCCACTGACCAATTGTACAGTCAAGGAGGCCACGTTCCAGGTGCAAATGACACCTTTCGAAAGTCATCCCTTTAATGACCGCCCCCTATTCTGCACCCTAGCAGCAGCACATTACTATATGTCGAAGAGATAGGGGAGCACACACACACAAACACATAATCACCGGATACTCAGAAGAACATCTGCATTATGTGCCTGAGCAACCACAGCCTCACATGTTGCCCAAACCAGGAGCACAATGGCAAGCCTGCTATAAGCAATCAGCAGAGAACCGCAGAGATGCCAACTTCTTAAACAAATTTATCGGGAGATCAGCGGCCCATAATAATACGGTTGTGGTTTATTTTGTATGAAACATGGCCTATTGGAATGTGGCTGCGGTTTGTGAACTTAAACACAGTAACATTTCTTGGATGTCCAAGACTGAAATAAAAAGCTCTTACCCTGCAGAAGTGTAATAAACGGTCCTTTAACTTGTCTAGAAACCCATAGCAACCAATCAGCTGGTAGCATATCGCTGTTAGATAAGAAGCATCTGATTGGTTGCTATGGGTTACTAGATGCAGGCAAACGTAAGATTTTCTTTAACATGAATGTTTTGCTTGTCATCTAAGCCTGAAATAGGCAAATCTTTTAGGAACAAACAGAGGATTTCGGTGTTGTTCCAACTGCATTTCAGCATGTTATTAATACACTGCAAACAATTAAGCATTTCTAGCAGCAAGAACGGGGAGAACTTATAGTATAACCAAAACATTAGGCACCCCCCCAGTGATTATAACGGCTTACATGAACCCCCAGAACTGTTGTTTCTGTTTAGTAAAAGCTGAAACCCTTGGGATCTCCTGTAGGAGCACCACAGCTCCATCTCCTTTCGCATCTTCCTTCTAGTCTTTGGCCCCTGATTGTGTGCTCATGCTCAGTAGAGTGAAAAGTTGACGTTACAAGGAAAAATGCTTCCCCCCTTTGACCTGCTCCGATGCTGATTTTTGAGCAGGAGAGGAGGGGGGTGGCCTGAGGCAACAGCCCCATGATTGCTCCCAGGGTTGCCAGGTTGGCGGTTTCCAGACAAATTGGGCTACTAATTTAAAGGCCAGGCTGGTTTTGAATGTACAAACTACCCAAGGTACAGATTTGGGCTACTTTTTGGACCTTTGGCTGGTTTGTAATTTGGAAACCAGCCAATGTTTTTCTTGCCCTAATGTGCCAAGCCTGCGTCTCCCAATGCATGTTGGGTAATGTAGTTTTTGTTTAACAACTGCCAAGTTTAATGTAAGACCAGGCCCGGATTTGTGGAAAGGCCACTTAGGCCCGGGACTAGGGTGGCAGGATTTTAGGGGGGTGGCATGCTACCCAACCACAACCACATTTGTTCAAAAACACTGGGGATGCGCTGGAGATACAATAATTTTTAAATTCCCCATTGTTCTGGTCCAGATGATGAAAATTTGCACGAATAAAGGTTAGGGGACAGGGGTGACAAACGGCAGTGGGCCTAGGGGCGCCCTGTATGTAAATCCGGCCCTGTGTAAAACTACAATACCCAGCATACAGTGGGACTAACTTGTGTAGAAGTCAGGAGTTGTTGGGCTCTGTACCCCAGTCTCCCATCACTCTTCAGCATTCTCATATTTTCCCATGACATTCCTCAATTTCAGGGCAAAAATCTGCTGGCCACCAAAATGTCTAGACTAGAGGTTGAGCTGTTTTACCAATATTAATTGAAATTGTATATGTATTAGGGCCTTATGGTGCCCCTATACCTCCTGGGCCCCCTCTGTAGTTACCCCCCTGCTGACAGGAAAATCTGTCCCATTTTACTTCATAAAAAAATTTGTGAAACAGTGAAAGTTTGAAAAAGGTGTATTTTTACATATATTCATTTATTTTTTTATACTTTTTCACTGCACATATTGTGCTATTTCTGGGCTACTTTTGAAGTGCCTCTTGGCTAGTTTTGGGCTGGTTTTGTAGCCGACTTTGGCTGGTTTTGAAAATTAGACCTGGCAACCCTGATTGTAATCACGGGGCAAGGGGGGGGGGTTCCTAGCATTCTGCACCCCTACATTGATTATAATCAGGGCCACCATTAGAAATCACAGGGCCCCAAACAACAACATTTTCTGGGCCCGGCCACCCTAACCCCCACCCCAGATCCTGCCTACCCCACACCATAGTTAAAAGACCACACAGACATCATCACTAAAAATGGTACCCTCCCCCCACACACACAAGTTATAAAAAGCCATTAAGGTCAGGCCCCCTTATAATTTAAAAAAAAAAACTTTGGCGCCAGGCAACTCCAAAAAAGTTTTTAGAAAAACATTAGTAGTCAGGGCCCCTCTAAAAGTTAAAAAAAAACAAATGGGTGACCAGGGACCCCCTATAAGTTATAAAAATTGGCATCAGGGCCCCCATAAAAGTTTTTTTTTTTAAAAAAAACATTGGCGCAAGGGCACCCCCCCATGAAAGTTTTTAAAAAATCATTGGTGGCCCCCCATAAGTTTAAAAAAACATGTTGGCGCCAGGGCCCCCCATGAATGTTTTTAAAAAATCATTGGTGGTCAGGGCCCCGCATAAGTTTAAAAAAAAAAAAAACACATTGGCGCCAGGGCACATTGGTGGCAGGGGCCTATAGAGTATTAAAATAATACATTGGTGGCTAGGGGTTTAATAAAATAAAAAAAAACACATTGGTGTTCAGTACAACTTCAACCTCAGCTCCTTTCGTGGCTCGGGGTCTTTTTGTGGCTTCGGGACTTCGGCGAGTTTGGCGCGGCTTCAGCGTTGTCAAGGGGGGCCCAGCTATTTTGAAAAGTGCAGCACAGTTGCCCCCCCTTTAGGCCTGGGCCCAGTACAACAGTACCCCCTGATTATAACTTGGCTTCTCCTCACTGCTTCCCCGACAGAGATGCTCAAGTAACATTTATGAGGCATTTGTTCAACGGAGCAGCACCAGCCCCCCCTTCCTCATCACTCTGACCCTCCCTCTGGCTTTATAGCAGGTCCAGACTGAGAACTAAAATAGGCCCTGGCATTTCAGGTACAGAGGCCCAAATAGCCCACATAGAGGCCCAATTAGCCCACTAAATAGTGACTTTCTATGGCACCTTAGAGCAGCCCCTCTGGCATTTGCCAGAACAGAACCCACAGATTGCCAGTCTGGGCCTGCTTTCTAGTCTGACTCCAGTACAGCCTGCAGCCATTAACTAATAACAGAGGCATTTGTTTATGAAGCCAGTTCCATGACACACCCCTGATCACGAGCAGCAACATGAGGACAGTCACAGAAAGCACTGACAGCATCGCCTGTAACTGAACGGCCATAATAAACTCTGCTCCTCACATCTCGGACTGCGGCTGCGCACACTGGAAGCTCACTGACTGCTCAGCCACACAGCGAATCTTTATTACTGGGGAATTGTAAAAACCGGGGGAATGGCCCATAATGACTGGAAGGGGGGGTCAAAACCGTGTAACTCCTGGAAAATCCAAGGGAGATGACAGGTATATAACTAACCTGCTCCGCAGCAGCTGCCATCTCTCTTTCTTCGTTCCGCCCACTGTCTGACAGCAAAAAGGAGGCGGTGTGAAGAAAGGTGAATGTGCCATTTTCAAAATAGGGGTTGAAAAGTGTGATGTTTACCTAGTGACACAGAACCGGCTAAACGTATTATTTAAGAAAACAGACAAAGGGCCATTCCATCTTTGAAAGAATGCTTTCAAGCTGGATAAATCCCAGAGCCTGTGTTATTTACAGAAAACGATGTGAAGTGAAATCACCCCCCCTACCCTTTAAACACTTGGCGCGTTCCTGTAGTGCTGAAGGAATGTTTGCCAACAGCTGCCAGAGAAGCAGCAACTATTTGTGTGCACTGCTGTTATTTCAGGCACTGACTGTCCAACTCAGGGGCGTAACTACAGAGGAAGCAGACCCTGCGGCTGCAGGGGCCCCAAGAGGTATAGGGGGCCCCATGAGGCTCAAATTCATATACAAGTTCAATACATTTTGGTAAAACAGGACAACCTCTGGATATGTTTGGGGCCCTAAAATTAATTTGCTGTGGGGCCCAGTAACATCCAGTTACGCCACTGGTCCAACTCCTGGGAGTTACCCAGTTTTCAACCCTCTCCCGTCATTTTATGCCATTCCCCCAGATTTGACAATTCCCCCTGCAAAACAAATTCATTTATCAACACTGCCCAGTGTTGATAAATGAGCTTTATGTGAGAAGCAGAGCTTATGATGGCGGTTCAGTCACGGCTGTGGTATTACGTGCTACTTAGTGCTTTCTGTGACTGATCTCGGTTGTTGCTCGTCAGGCTGTATATCTTGATGGGAAACTCAGCCAGGGGGCCTGGTTAGAAAAAAATAAATCCTGCTGCTATTACTGAGCGGCTTGTATATTATGAGATCTTCTTGTCTGGTGACGTTGTGTTTGTTTTGCCATGTGGTGGTACATGCTGAGCTGTTACCATGGTCACACCTCCCAACATTTTGGAATTAGAAAGAGGGACAAAAAGATTTGCCAAGCGTGACCATGCCCATTTTTGTGACCACACCCCCTAATTACCACGTTTGTTTTACAAAAATTGGCAGGGTATGAAAGTTTGAACACAGGAACAACAGAAGTTTCACTGCAAGTGATTTTAATGAAGGTAGTGGGTACAAAATATGTTTTGGAGCAAAGCCTAATAAAGGACATTAACCCAAAAATATCATGTAGCCACTACTCTCATTAAAAGCATCAACATATCCTGCAGTGCTATAGAGCATGTTTTTATCCAGGACCAAACTGGGCTGTTACTCATACAAAAAAGTCCTCTTTGCTGCCAGACGCAACTTCTCCAAAAGAAAGTCACGTAGGTCCAAATACTGCAATATTTTGGAGGGTTCTTCAGTGGTCAGCCAGATCTTATCCCTGCAAGCAGACCTAGTTTTACAGAAAAACGTTGATGAATTAGTCCTTCAACCATCCAGCAACTGCATCTTCTAGGGTTCCAGTTATCTCTTTAGATGCCCATACAGTATAGAGCCCAATTATTCATTGCTTTTAGTTAAGGTGGTTAGTGTCACAATTACAAATACTGTAGTAAAATGTTTTAAAATCATATCTTTCTAAATGCAAAGGATTCTCCCCAAGTTGCTCAGTTCCCTCGTCTAGATATTCTTTGAGCTGTCTTTACCTATGGGTCATCATCCTTATTTTACATAAAATTTGTATGACATGAAATACCCTTTCCTTGGTGAATAAAATATGCTACATCTGTGTCTCAGAGTTCAGATCATTCAGATCTTTCCTTAAGAATTGCCATCAAGCACATTCAAAATTCTCATATTCATTTATCAACATTTCTGCTCCTGTACTGTCTGTGTTGTCAGAATGGAGTTGACCTGCTGTTTAATTTGCCCTAAGAGAAAAAATATGAGTACTGAAATGCCCCTAGTTTGTTAAAATGTTATTTCACTTCTCTCTCCGAGAGGCTGCACCAAACCCATTAGCTGTTGGTAGGTGGCAATCCTATCCCAGTACAAATGTTGTTTGCAGGTTACAGATTCCTTCAAACGCATCTCCCTGTCAACTAGCTGGAGAGGTAGGCACCATATTTGCTCACTGTAACACTTGCACAGCAGCAGATGCCTTATGTTAGTGGTTTATTCATGCAAGAATTGAACCACAGAGATCACTAACAATATAAGGTTTCCTCATCTGCATCTCCATCTACCTCTCCTTCAACATGCAAGCCTGTTATACAGAGGGCTTTCCTACATAAGGAAAGTGAGTTGCAGTTGTACATCTGCAATTCCCTGTACTGGCAACCAAAACACTCTTTACATCATATTGAATTTTCTTACACTCAACTACAAAGTTCCCAGCAAAAATGTAAGAGTTACACCAAACCAACCAACCATTGGTTGGCTGTGGGGAACAACTTGATGCTAAATACAAGTTTTAAAGGGGTTGTTCACCTTTGAATAACTTTTTGTATGATAGAGAGTGATACTCTGAGACAATTTGCAATTGCTTTTCATTTTTTATTATTTGTGATTTTAGAGGTTTTTATTATCGCTTTGGATACGAAACGGGAATATGAATAGGAGAGACCTGAATAGAAAGATTATTAAAAAGTATCAATAACAATGTGTAGTCTTACAGAGCATTTATTTTTTAGATGGGGCTAGTCACCCCTGAAAGCTGGAAAGAGTCAGAAGAAGAAGAAGACAAATAATCAAAAACTATAAAAATGAAATTGAAATTAAGTTCAAGTTAACTTGAAGGTGAGCTACCGCACAAGCTTGACTGAATGGACAGAAAAATGGAAATGGACTTTGTTTGACAGTCAGTTTACTATAGAGGTGTGCCTGAGGATAGTCCGGTAGACAGTCAGTTCACTTTAAAGGCACAATATACAATAGTCTGTTTGGCAGTCAGTGTGTACACATTGAAGGTTTCACACTCCGGACAGTGACTTCAACTGTATCACCCATGGGAGGGGACTCTATGTGGGTGAAGGGATTGGCATCGGAGGGTGAATGAATGGATGCCTTTACCGGTCCCTTAATATACTATAGGATCACACACCTCTGATTGTTATACTATACCTATATTAGATAGGTTTGGACACTTGGATATATAGTAGATGTACATGGTTGTGACCAACCCCCTATCTCTGGATTTTCTGTCCCCCTGCTCCTAACCCTGGACTTTTTTATGTTATCAGTTTATTAAAAGTTCTGTTTTAACATTACACATATGAGGTTTCTGATGTAACAGAAGGGAAGGTGCAATTACATGGTCAGTTCTTTCTCTTTTTTCTTACCACTCTCTGCTCCCCCCAATCTGCCTGTCACTCTCTTACTCGCAGGTCTGGACTGAGAATTAAAATAGGCCCTGGCATTTCAGGTACACAGAGGCCCAATCAGCCCACAGAGAGGCCCAAACAGCCCCCACCAGCCCACTAAATACTGACTTTCTATGGCACCTTATAGCAGCCCCTCTGGCATTTGCCATATCCCACAGATTGCCAGTCCAGGCCTGCTTACTTGCATTGGGAGATTACACAATAGCAGACCCGCTGCAGGGTATTCTTTATTATGGTTACACCACTGGATAACGTGATGGGATTAAGAGGGGTTCACTTCACTTTCAGTTGGCAGTTGATCAGTTTGACCAAGAGGGCAAGAAAAGTTAATCCTAGAGGAGCTCCTAGAAAGAGAGGGTGAATTATCCACCAGCACAATGGAGTCTTAATGAAAGTCTGTTTAGGAGGTGCCCTGTAACCAGGGTTGCCACCTATTCACACTGATGATACCAGAAGTCCACTGGTGGCGGCTCTGAAGTGAAGAACCATGAAGTCAATGGGTGAAGTTTGCACCTTCAAGGGTGAAACTGGGTGGGGATGTCATGCATCTGTGGGAGCTGAGAAGGTATGGGTTGGGGGTTGATGGACTAGTTGCCAGTAAATTTGTGATACCAACCCTGGCTGGTTCGGTAAATCCCTACCTGCAACTGCTGTTGGAACCCATATTTTGGCCACATGGGGTTATGTAATAAAACACAGTGGTGCTCATTTATGAACACTGAGCAGTAATCCATCTGCAGTAATCCAATGCCAGGGCTGGAACTAGAGGTAGGCAGATGAAGCACCGCCTAGGGTGCAATGATAGGGGGATACTGGGCAGGTACTTGTTGAAGGGTTTTCTGCCTACCTTTAGTCAGTGTTAGCTTTCCCTCTGCTAAACTGCTCTCCCTTCCGCTGCTTACCCCTGTGTCATCACGTCCCCAGTGTGATGTCATCACGCACACAGAGGTGGAGAAACGAGGTGGCTGGCCGGGTTGCATAGGGTGCCTGTTCAGCTTGGCCCAGCCATGCCAAACACAACCAATCATTGATAGGCTTATTTTAATAGCCAGCTGCAATTGGTGCTATGGGTCACTGCACATTTGCCCAAACCCCTCAGGTGCACCTATTTACTAGGAAACATCTTATTGGTTGCTACAGTTTACTGCACCTGAGCAAACGTTGTGAATTTGATTATATATGGGGGAAAGAATGTAAGTGTAGGGGCCTATTTATTATACTGTGTAAAATGAAATTCACCAAAAACAGTGTAAAAACCTGTGTAAAATAAAAGGCAAATTTATCAAGGTGTTTTTTATTTTATGCCACACAAACGCCAGATTTTCCGCTGTTATTTTACATGGCTTCAGGCCTTTGTAAGCACGTTCCGGCGGAAGTTGTTCATGGAAAATGCACGTAATACAATTACACTGTTTTAATGCCGTTTTATTACAGGGTATAGTGTTGCAACCCCCCATAATCGCAGGGCCTGTTTCTTCTATGGTTGTGCCACTGATACAAAGATCAAAAAACACTGGGAAATTCACATCACCTCAATAAAGTACTGCAAAACAACATGCTATCAACTGCCGCAAATTAAAATACACAGCAGGTTTGCTAATGAAGATTTTATTCTTTAAATATCAAATAAAGGTTACCAGCACCATCTCAATAAAACTGTTGAACTCATATGGTTGAACCCATATGGGGTCAGGAACCACAGAGATTCACAAGTTTTCACTCATGCAGAACCTTTTTGCCACTAGATGTCGCCATTGCTTTATTGTTGATACAATGAAACGGACTGCCACTTTTTATTGCTCTGTAACCCCAGCTCTATCTGATTACCATACTGTAAACACTGCCTTTATTGATACTCAGGAATAAAACGCGTGAGGTAAATTAAAACCACATGCTGCACATACTTTGCCCATTTTACTTCAAACAACATGACGTATTCCACAGGTATTTGGAGTCTTGATTTCTATAATCCACAAATCTTACATGGCTTGTCACATAGCGTTTGGCAGCCGAGCTTTATTTTCTGAGTTGCTATTTAGAGGCAGGAATAATTTACAGCAGGGCTGGCCAACTGGCGGTTTAAGGCTGGTGCAGGTCACAATGGGCTTTTTGAAAAGGCCGGTAACTGACCTAAAAAATCCATGTAGAGGATAACACCATTTTGTAATAGCATTAATCCCAGTACAATGTAGATCTGAAGATAATCTGGCCAATGCTATGAAACACTGCACCATTTTGGCAGTCACTTAACCTCTCCACTTCTAAAACAGTTTGGATCTATCTTTAAAGTGTCCATGTAGGAAAACATGTTAAACTGGGTCATATTCTCCCATTTTCTCTTACTTTGACTTTTCTGTTTTTAGAACTTCCTTTCCTATAAATATTTCATACCTGGTGAAATTTAATTATATAAACATAATCATAGTGTGAGACCATTCCAGTAACATCAAAAAATATTTATAAAAAGATTTGTTAGTATACATCGAAAAATAAACACCACTACAAATTAAACTTTAAAATCATAAAGCCTTTATTAAGAAATAACTTACTGAAATGCTTCTTCCAGTCCTCTTCAGAAAAGGCGACAGGGCGACATCCATTCTGCGGTGCTTGATTTCTCCTCCCTGGCTATCTGCCGACAGCGTGTGAAACTGCGGATCAGGGACGATCCTCTTGAAGAAACTTTTGTAGCCCTCACAGGTGAACTGACCGTAGTGTTTCCCGCTGGACTTCACCCCGCACATCACTTACTCGATGTGCTGCTGCTGACTCTGCTCCGAGCCCTGCTGCCCCTTGTCTCCTGCCGCACCAGGGTGGAAGGAGGTCCCGGCTGACTGGAGGTCTGCGGCATGTGGGGGTGGCAGAGAGCACTTGTTGTTGCTCCCTGGTTGTCTCTGCGGTGGTGCTGGCCGCTTCTGGGAGCCGTTTTCTTGAATTTGCGCTCAAGGGATTTCCCCCAGTCTCCTGCACAGCTAATGCAGCACTGGAAGTGCTGCTGGAACTGTGCCCCCCTCCCCTGAGTATGGATGTGGTGGTCCTCCCCTGGTCTGGGCTGCGAGGCTATAGCGGGAGAAAATGGCTCCCAGCAGGTCCGGACTGAGAATTAAAATAGGCCCTGACATTTCAGGTACACAGAGGCCCACTCAGCCCACACAGAGACCCAAACAGCCCCCACCAGCCCACTAAATACTGACTTTCTATGGGACCTTATTGCAGCCCCTCTGGCATTTGCCAGAACCCACAGATTGCCAGTCCGGGCCTGCCCAGCAGCATCATGATTTTTTCTGTAATTTAAATCCTCATACCCTTGCTGCTAAAAATCATTTAAACGTTAAATAGGATTTTTTTTGCCAGTCACCAATATGGATTGATGCAACTTAGTTAGCTTATAGAAATAAAGAAAATCATTAAAAGCTTTACAGACACGCTATAAAAGCTATGGCGATTCTGTCATTTGGTGCTTTATGAATAACCATTTTCCGGATAAGGGATCTACTTGCTTTTATCGCTTTTCTGCTAATCCTGTGAGAATTAACTCTACTGACATTTACCATTAACTGAGAATATGGCAAATGTGCCATTATACACCCAGTGTGACAAAATACACTTGAGAAAATAAGAGTTACAAAATAAATACAAAACAAGTGTGCCCCAGCTAGGTGTAGTTCTTTGGTTAATTCACAGTGGTAAAAGCATGTCCATTGTTTCTCTTGCATTGTCCGACTAGAGGAACAGACCTTGTTCCAGCAAAAAAATACAACCATACCATTCCTACTAGTTATTTGTCTTTCAAAATATTAATATTTTAGAGAAAGTTATGAAAAACAGAGCATATGAGGAAAACAATATATACTTAATTCAGGTGCCTTGACATGTGTGGTTCAAATATTAATTGTTATAATTATTTTGTTTGGGATAGGGTTAAATACAGGTGGAGCAGACTATAGAGGTGCATGAGGCATTACTCACTTCAGTGGAATTGAGGGCATGGCTGTCTACACAAATGTTTAAGACTTCTCCATTAGTGTAGAGATACTGGACAGAAACTATTTTATTGACTGCCACATTGACTGAAATCAGCAGAAGTTACAGGAAAGGAGACCTAACTAAACTTTAAACACTCAACCAGTGTAAATGTGATTTATGATTAGGATGAGAGGAAATATTAAACTGTGATTTTGCCCCTGTAAAGTGAGAATTCTTTATTCATGTAGGCAGAGTGACACCCGAGCAAATCAAATCATATGTTCATCTTCAAAGATGAGTACTGGAGCGCTGGCTGCTACTCAGACTCTGAAGCATCCTCAGTGCTCAAAGTGGGACAATTTTCTAGCATTTGAACGGCATGTCTTGCAGGTAAGCTTGTTTCTGCCTTTATATATAACCAATTTAAAGGAGAATATAGTGATTCAATGAGGCGTGCTTGAGAGTCTGATAAAGTGCCAGTGGGCTCCATGCTTCCTATAAAGCAACAAAGACAAAAGATCCAATCTTCTAATTCCTCCTTTTTAACTAGTTAATTAAGTACCAAGTTTAATTTTTACCCTATTTATTGCACTGCACTTTACTGGTAGAATTCAATTGCAACTTTAACTTGTTAACTCTGTTGAATATTTGAGCCTGGCTAATTAATTAATTAATTAATTTGCCTATCAAGGGGTGTAATTTGAATGAATTGGTAGGGTAATATACCCTTTTAGTTTAAGAAATAATCAACTATTTTCTTCACCAGCCTTTGCGGCTGATTGATTTCACCGTATTTATTTGCACTTGCACTTTACTTAAATTATTAGATAGCACTTTCTTATTAATTACCTTTATCATTTTTAACTACCTTAGCCCTTCAACTGAAGGGTTTAATTAACTTGGTATCGATATTGTATTAACTACTTGGTGGGGTTTCTTTTCTCTAATCTAAATTTTTTTAACCCTTTATCTCATCTGACTTCGTCAGACCTCTACCTATAGTTTAGGTTAAATAAGGATTATATACATATTTATATATATATATACATAAGGGTATACCAATTTGTGCTCTTATCTCAATATTATAGCAACAGTCATTAAATAACATCATAAGAAAATAGTGAGGCTTACTCATGTCTGTGAAGTTTACCCTTTGCTCAATACATTCCTAATAAACTTCTAGTTCATCTGCAGGAAGGTAAAAAAAAAGTCTAAGAAAGTATAGAAATATGTGAAGTTGAATATTAGTCTTACTGCTATAGTTCTGGCTATAATGATTATATATTAATTTTGTAAACATTTTTCTCATGGCAAGTAAGATTGTTCTTGAAGTAAAGAAAGAGATAGAGACAAAGGCATAATAAACTGGATTTTAAGCAACATTTTTGAATAAAGTGCATCACTGGCAAAATAATAATTACATACAGACATGAATATATACTGTTTTAGACAACTGCTAAAATATTAATAGCAAATGGCTATAATACTGATACCTATGTTTGTACATTTGAAAAGCTGGGTTAAGATAGTTGCTCTGTGCACTGGAATTGCTTTGCTCACCTCTGGAGCCATGTACCCCAGTGTCCCTGCCCAGCCTCCAATGGTCCTCTCGCTAAACATGTTTGGAACTGCCAGGCCAAAGTCAGATATTTTGACATGGCCGTCTTGGTCCAGCAGGATATTGTCAGGCTTGCGATCTCTGTAAATAGAAGACAGTATTTCTAGGGGTTGATAAGATATGTCAAGATAGAAATAATCAGACTGAGGGTAGGAAGCAATGTAATAGTAATACAAATATAGATAACCCAATAGAAACATTATGGAGAGGAGATCTGGAGAAGCTATACTGACCGATGAACAATGCCGCAGCTGTGCAGGAACTCCAGGCCGCGCACGATCTCTGCTGAATGGAAACTTTTAAACAAAAATAAAATGTTAAAAAGCATAACAGAAATTGTTAACATATGCACACTTATTTATATTGTGTAGAGAAACAAACAGGTCCAGTTGCTTTACAGCATTATTTTTATTTATTTTATGCCAACTGCCTTTTCCTAAAATCCCCCCAAATTACTTACAGCACTGTCTCTGGCTCCAGGCTCCCATAGTAATCCAGGTGACGTGCAAGGCTTCCTCCACTGAGGTAGTCCATCACCATGAAAACATGACGCTGGTTATACAGACAAATGAAAAGAGATTAAAAGACTTGAAACAAAAGTGCAAAACTGAATAAATGCTAAATTTGTCCCAGTTTTGTACCTGAGTTTGAAAAGTAGAATAGCCTTGACACAGGAATGGATTCAGATGAGGCATCATGAGCACACTGGCCTCTATCCGGATGCTGTTGTAATTACATTCAGGACTCTTCTTGATGACCTTCACAGCCAGTTTCCGGTTGGCAAATGTAGCCAACATAACCTGAGAAAGCCATAGAGAAATTAGTATTAAAGGTTTTCTTGTAGGGACACCACCAATCAGTCGTACTGATTATCGGTCCAGTACAAGCACCACGAGGAGGTTTGAATCCGGCTGGCAATCACCATCCTCTGGGACTTTGCAAACTACAACAATTTGGACTGAATGCGATTTTACTAAAGAACAAAATGTGAGTGTATTTATTGTTTTTAAGAAGTATTTTAAATAAAACGTTATTATACTATTTCCGGTTTCTCTATCCCTCCCTTGGAGTCCATGGAGGATGCGAGGTTAAACTAGGACCGTACAGGAGGAGTTAATAAACACGTTTGACCACAGGAGTGGTTTGTAAGTAGGCAATTTTTCTAAATGGTGGAGGTGTTCCAATTTTGCTATATGGACCCACTGCTGCACTGAAGAAAATTGTTCTCACTCTTCACCCCTCTAACACTTGTTCCCCCCAACCAGATATATATCAGAGAAAGGGGAGCACTTACAAAATAAGTCAATTAGAAACACTTGGTGATACTCATCATCTATAGTGAACATATTACGCTATGGTAGTTCCTAATTTCTGTTGCCACAGGCGCTGATCCCGTGTGCATATTTTCCTGGAAGTATACACATTTGTTCGGATTCATACACTTATTAGGTAGACGCATCAGAGCACTGACTGGAACTCTGGGAGAAATCATGTTTTAAAACTATATTAAATGTATTTTACAATATATTAAATGAAATAAAATGTAAAATTATTCAGAGAGAATTTAAATTGCATGTAAAATTATTCAGAGAGAATTTAAATGGCATAAAATAGAATTTAATCATGTCAGCTGCAGAATTCTCTATAAAAACACAGAGCATATAATTCCCTGTATATTACAGTAGTAAAGTATTGGAAACATCTCACTTACTTTGCGGAATCCTCCTTGCCCAAGAATGGAATGGAAGCCGTGTTTACAATGAAAAGTAATATATGCCGCCCATGTGCAAACACATCACCAAGTATATTTTAAAAGGAAGAGACTTTTCCATACATTCCAACTTTTCGATACATGTTTTAAAAATGAGTATTTTAGGGACCAGCATTAATACTTACAAAACTTGCATTGCCTGGATTGTTATCTGATAGGTTCCCTTAATTTAATGTACTATTTTAACTAGTTCACCTCAGATTGAATTTGTGTAGTATGACATAGGCATTAGGATTCGAAATTCGTTTTCAATATATCTGTTCTTTGTTGAGTTAACCTTTGTTCTGCGTCTCTCCAGTATCTGGTGGCTAGGGCCCAATTACCATAGGAACCAGGAGGTTGTATGATGAACAGACTGGAAGATCATGAAAAGTGCTTGTTTGTTTTAATTTGACACAAAGTGCAGTGTGGAATCTGCAAGTGTACTATGCATGAATGACTCTCCCATACCAGTATCATTTTATTTTTTGCAGAATCCAGGATTCGGCCTTTTTCATCAGGATTCGGATTCGGCCTGTTCAGAGGTTGGTTTATAAGGAAAGTGTCCTTTTGAACATCTTTTATTGTGAGCTTTTCTTCAACCAGATACCCTTCCTGTAGATGTGGAAAACACTTACTAAGACTTGGTAGGTTTGTATCTCATATATCATGAGGGCACTGTATGTTATTACCCTATATTAATGGTAACTATTATGGTTCCAAACTCACTTAAAACAGCATTTATCAGCATTTATGCAGGGAAGCCCTCCATATAGCAGGCTTGCATGTTGAAGGAGAGGTAGATAGAGATGCAGATCAGTAAACCGTATATTGTTAGGGGTCTCTGTGGTTCAATTCTTGTATGAATAAACCACTAACATAAGGCATCTGCTGCTGCACAAGTGTTACAGTGAGCATAACCCCCTTTACTGGGTTGGCAGTCTCCCTCCCCATACATTGGTCGGTCTCTTTCCAACACTCCTCTCTCACAAGCAGTCCCATCAAAAGACAGTTGGGCACATGCATGACATCATCACCTTGGGCTCATGCTGGAAGATACCATTGCAGCAGCGCAGGGGCACAGCTCAAGAGTTACTACAGACACAGCTACTCATGTACATACAGTGGTTTCTGGTTGGAGCCATCTTGAGCAATTAGTGGGGTTAAGAGTAGGAGTTCAGATGTTGGATTGTAAGGAACTTGTCCTTCAAAATATCTTTCATTGTGATCTTTTCTTCAATCAAATATTGCGGGGAAGTCAGTAATGTGCCACAGTGTCGGGCCAGGCCAGCCGGGTGCCCTAGGCAACCCAGCCTGGTCGCCCCCAGTCTCCCCACTCTGCTTTCACTTGGGGGAGTGGAGTTTATCAGTAATAGGGCACTGGCTGGACTAGGGATTGGCAACAGAGAGGGCATTCATTGGTTCTAGGCATGTGCCTCTTCTTCCTACCCCTAGTTCTAGACCTGATGTGTCATGGCTGTTGTCAAGGGCTTAGTCAAATTTTGCCTTGAATGGGACATGGCCGGGTTATGCAAATTTAGGTTACTTGGGTAACATGTATACACTGCCTGCTCCATGCTTCCTGTGTGTGCCATACACTGCCAGCCCTACTCTGTAACCCATGGAACGTGAGCCTGGTAGGATTTCTTCTGGGGTTTGTTAGGGGGTGCAGTTTTATCCACAGGGGAGGAGTAGGAGGCATATCGATTTAAGGGAATGTTTTAAGATTACTTAATTTTTTCACATTTGAGTGATATCCCTGCAGTGAGCACCAACCATTTAGCTTTTTGTGTGTTACCACCATTAATGTGGACATTCCGGCCCTCGGTACGACAGAAGTTGAACAGCACTGCTCTATAGTTATACCACTGTTTAGAGGCAGTTGCAAAAAAAACAGGTGTATTTCCAAACAGAGCCTCATGTGGGCTGCCAATCACAGCACTTATTTTGCACCCACCTACTCATGCTTGTGTTGCACCCCAACTGTTTTTACATCTGAATGTTGTTACATGTAAAAAAGACTGGGGCCTTAGAGGCAAAGTGTAATGCAACCCTGCCCTTACCTTGTTCCACTGTGAAATAATGAAACTTGAAGTCCTTCTGCTTTGAAAAGAATCTGTGAACCACCCACTATAGCAGGGATCCCCAACCTTTTTTACCTGTGAGTCACATTCAAATGTAAAACGAGTTGAGGAGCAAAAGAAACATGAAAAAGTCCCTGGGAATGCTAAATAAGGGCTATGATCTGCTATTTGCTATAGTTCTATGTGGACTGGCAGCCTACAGGAGGCAGTATACCTGTTTTTTATGAAAACACAACATGCCCCAAAGCCTGGAAATCAAAAATAAGTACCTGCTTTAAGGCCCCTGGGAGCAACATCCAATTGGTCTGTGAGCAACATGTTGATTGAGATTCGCTGGTTTGGGATCATTGCACTATAGGAAGCAGAGGAACTTCGAGTCCCAGAATCCATCACTTCACAATGGAAATTTGTAAAAAAAGGGGGTTGCATTATATTTGAGCCTTAAAGGGAGGGGGCAGGTGCCTAGGAATAACATAGTTTTTTAATCTGTGGAATCAGGTGTATTTGTGTAGAAAGAATACATTAATGTTTATTTTTGGAAATTCAAATTTAAACACCTTTTACATTGAGGCAACAGCTGCATTGAATAGTAAGGTGCTTATTACCCTTCCCATCCTTGCCTGGGCCTCTGGTGCTTAACAGTTTTTCTTACTCTGTCCCATACCCAGGGCTGAACCATCTAGCATCAAAATACAATAAAAAAAAATTTAATTTCCAACCTATTTAGTTTAATAGGGAGGATATTGTCCTTTATATCCTTTACTATAGTGGTACATTGTTTCCTTTATAAAGCAGTGGTGAGCACCCTCAACGGCATTGGATAATAAAGAACATATAACCTAGTTGTGGTGCTGTTTAACTACACCTAAGGGCAACTTCTTGTTGCTGCATTATTGTTTTAAGCAGTAACAACACAACACAACATTATGCCTGACTGTACAATATTTAGTAGATCTGCTGCTACATATGTTTCTAAAAATGTTTAGTAAAACATGGTTATTGGCTATTCTGCATACGAAGCAATTTTGCTGCTGGTTTGTGTTTATTGTTATCAGTGGGTGCTGCCACACTGTATCTTTTGGTATGGTAAAATAAAACATATTAGAATGATTACTCATTCAGTTGGAAAAAACATCTCAATAATGGGAGTCATTTTGTATCATTCAGCACAGCTCAGTAAGGAAGGCCATACAAATCTAATGAATTTAAAATGCCTGATTTGTTTTAAATGTAACCACATTCAGATAAATGCATGGCCCAGCTAGAGGTTCCCGGCCACGCTTGCTAGCCTGCTGTAGGATCATGTAACAAGTGATCTGTACAACAAGATCTTAGATTTACAGTCTGTTAGTTTGATATATATTTCAGGCTAAACCTGTAGGCAACATGGGATTATAAAACACAAAAATAATTGAATATACTTTTTCAAACAAACTGTATTGGCTCCAAGAAAAATAATGTCAGCCAAGCGTTTGAAGGTCGGGGTATTTTAAATTAGTATTCCATGAAGATATTGAAAAAGCAAGACACATTGTAAAGGAGAACCTCCCTTAAGTATATTTTCTTATTATCCTTTGGACGGGAATTTTATAAGCTTATAGAAAACACATGAAATGTATTATCTACCAAGGTATCCACAGACAAAATGTCATTATGTTTCTTTTAATATAATGCAGTTATTGCTATAAAGCCATGCAATAGGCTGTGGTCTAGGGGTAATCTGATACAGGCGCTACTGCTGTATGGAACATAAACAATAACAGCGTTGAACTGGACCATTAGTGGCCCACTAGGGATGCAAAAAGGAGAACCCATTAGCAGTGCAATCTGATCGAGTACTCTGTTGGCTAAGCTTATCCCTCCTCTACTCTGACAAACTTAATCATTGCAGAAATAAGGGAACCTGAATCAACTTTCACAAAGAATATTTGCTAAAGGGGGGACCTTAAAGGGCTACTATCCACTTATTTTATCAACATTGACTTAGGCCAATAGAATTGTATATCATTGTACAAAGCAAATTTACATCTCTAGTAAATCATTCATTATACAGCAAATACAATGTGTAACTTGTTTTATTTATTATATAAGTATTGATTTATTTTAGAGCATTGTCATATCAAGTGCACATAAATGAACCTATGCAATAGCAACCCAGCAAAATCCAGCATCCATGGTAAATACCAGCAATACAGCATATTTGCAAGGGTGGGTGCTAATTTGCACTCCTATAGTAACAGCCATTAATAAGGTTAATGAAGACTATGGGGCAATAGGGGCTACTGGAAAAATTATAAAGCCCATTTTTATTAAGTGCAAAACAGTATGTACTATGAAGGTATAGTGCAGTTTATAAACTGAGCTCAGATGTGTTGGTATGAATGAATGGAAGGTGGTTAGTTTCCATTGGGAGGAAAAATTGGGTCTTGTGACATCTGTAAAGCTTTGTCAGATATAAATAAATAGAATGTTTTTGGCTCTAGTCATATGGCGATCCAATCCCGTCCGACACTTACGTGGTGCCCTGTGATGGCTCTCTACCTTCTGAAGCACATACCGTGTCCAGTATTCATCTTGCCTTCCCTACTAAAACCACTGCATCAGATACTTGGGCCCTTTGTAGAGTAGCTTTGATGAAACTCACCATTTTTATACAAATAAAACAACCATTTTGAAGGTGCTTGGGACAAAGTTCCCTACTTCATGCCCACACACACAAGGATGTTGCAATCATTTACCTTCCTGTTTAATTAGGGTGCATATGCACAGAAAAGGCCATTTTTGGGTTTACACTTCTCAGGTCTTGTTACAACAAAGGGTAATATACTGTACATGGAGGCTTACTATGGCTTTAGTAGAGATGCGACCATGTGGACTACTTAGGGAAAAATCATGGTGGCTCCCAATCCTGTTGGGCCCTGCCACCTACCCACTATCCAGCCAACAACACTCAACTTCGGACTGAAACAAAATTAAAGATGGCCATTGAATGCATGACCATCTTCATTTTTTTCCCTTGAAGGTGCTGCATAACAAAGCGCAGTAGGGACAGGGGAAGCAGAGCAGGGGCTGGGTACCCAGAGGCCCCTGTTACCACACTCAAGTCATGACTGCTGTGTACAAATGGAAGGAATTGGCTAAGTGTTACAGGCTCAATAGATCTACCAAATTAAATCAACATTGCTTATTTGGAAGTTGTCATACTGATAGTCAGCATCTGTTCTTGATATCATTGTATTCCCACTTGCACAAGGTTTCTTTTATCAGAAATTTCAAATCACGCTGAGGTTCATCCTTGGACGGTGCAACCATTACATAATGTTTCAACTTCTGGAGTGCGGCATGTAGTCCAGGCTTTGACATTAAACCCCCATGAAAGCTAGAATCTATCTGAGAAGTAGAGGCCCCAGCTGTTGTTACTTAGACTTACAGACAGTAAGGCAGGCAACATCAGAGCTATTTTTGTTTGCACATTAAAAAGTAGAATTAGATCAGCCAGATGCTGAAATAAGAGACAAAATAAATTTGATTTAATCTTGCTGGTTTCTGCAAGAGAGCAGACCAGGTTAAAAATATTTTCTTACAAAAGAGACATGACTGAAAGTAGGATTAAAAACATCATTATACTTGTTTATGTCTGTGAGCTTCCCGCAAGCATTCCAGCTTCAGCACTGTTCTAAGGGCTACGTGAGTAAACAAAACACCACCTCCATGTACACAACATTTCATAAACGAAAAACATAAATACAATCAGCAGAACAGTATTTGACATAGTGAAGCTGCCAATAGATACAGATACAACAGTTCAAGAGTACAAGATTTTACTGGAAGTGCAATGCTACTGGGAACTACAGTTTTTTGATATTATCAGGTTCCTCTGAAAGGGAAAGGTCTGGTCCATGGTTATTATGCCCTTTGTAGCCTGTTGCCAACTACAACTGAAAACTGTAGACTGTAGCAGATACTGGCATTGACAAGCAATCAATGGTCAGAAAAGTGGTAAAAGGTGGTTTGATCACCGTGGTTCATTCAAAGACCAGCACAATGATCAAAACACCACATGTGCCATAGGCCTGACATTAATATTATTGGGTCTCACTTGCTAACTGGAGGCGACAGACTAAAGACATTTTAGGGATAGACACAAACATTGTGTTCCAAGATTATTATGATTTCTAAAGATACCATGAATGCAGGATTCTGGTGAATCCTAGCATTTTTTGTAGAATTTGTTCAGGCCAACCAAATTTGATCCAAAATCATGTGAATTTAAAGTTCTAAACAATTCAACACAACAATTTTCTGTTCCCAATTCACCCAATTTTAAAAATGTTTATCAAATATAAATATTCAAATTAGGGTTCAGATTCAGTTTGGTGCATGCACACACGCACATGAGGTTCACCTGCCTGTATGTTTTCTCCCTCCACTTGCCCAGCCCCCTACCCCTCACCCCCCAGCTCTTTCACTGGATTTCCAATGGAAATCCGTGGATAGAGGCTGGGTGATTTTTATTTATTTAAAAAAAATTATTTATAGGCACCCGAGGGCTGCCCCCCAAAACCTGCCACCCTAGGCACAGGCCCTTGGGTGCCTGAATATAAATATGGCCCTGGAACTCAAGTCAATTTTCAGAGACCTGCACCTGTTCATCTAAGTGGAGGGCAATGAACAACGTACAATCAATATGGATCACACCCTTTTTGCACTTTGTACCCAATGTCGGACTGGCCCACAGGTGTACCAGGAAAACTCCCGGTGGGCCCAGGTGTCAGTGGGCCCTCATGCTGATAAACATTTGGCCTATTTCATGGCCATTCCCTATTTCTATGAGAACAAAGAGGCTAAATACATGGAATAATAGATTATAGTACCTAAAGAAAAGAGACTAGGAAAATAGAGGTTGAGAGAGGAGAGGAAGAAAAATAGTACTGAGAGTGGGCCCCTGGATAGAAAGGTATTTAACTTTTCCAAATGTGATGAACCCCCAAGGCTGGTCGGCATTTGGTGTTAACCTTGTTAAACAATAAAAATGTATCTTTTAAAACAAAATGCATGTGTATGTTTGGGGAGGTGGCTTGTGCTCTATTGTTGGAAGATATGTACATGAACACCGTCAAAACCTCATTTTTCCTGTGTCTGCCCTGTGTTATATTCTATACTAAATACTGCTCCTCAACGTAAGTAAGGACATAGTCGTAGCTTATGACAAAATGGAGGAAAATGTTCATTTTATGTATTCACTGAAACTCACTGATTCCCAAATGATAACTCTGAGCTGTGGCTTTGATTACATTATAATTCCCTGCAGGACTGCCCGCATGGCGGCTTATGAAAATTAAATCAAGAACATGTAAAGAGAGGAAAATCAAACTGTTTCCATTTAGTTTATGCCAAACACATTCAGCTGCAGGATATATTGACATTCAGTCATGTGAAGCGTATTAAGACTAGCATAGAGTAAAATTGAATTTCAAATACAAATGATGTACTTTGTTTGTACCAGAGTGCCCTTTTCTAATTAGATACAGTCCATGTAGAGCCATGTATAAAGTCTAGGCTTGTGGCCTGTTTTAACAACTCATCAAAATCACACACAGAACTTAGTTATGGGTATAAAAACCTTATTATTACATTAAATGAAACGTTAACATTTATTTCTGCTAAATTTTGTCCCAGAAACCCAATGTAGTCCACATCTACTGAAACTGTGCTTTAGTGAGGAGCCCAATCAGACCCAGTATGTTCTTGTGTTAGATAAGACATGTCATCTGTACTTTGCACTGTGTGAGTGGAACTTGTTATACTGGTTAAAAAAACGACGGTGATAATGGTTTTATTTATGGTACAGGTATAGGATCCCTTATCCGGAAACCCTATATCCAGAAAGCTCCAAATGTCTCACATAGACTCCATTTTATCCAAATAATCCAAATTTTTAAAAATGATTTCCTTTTTCTCTGTAATAATAAAACAGTAGCTTGTACTTGATCCCAACTAAGATATAATTAATCCTTATTGGAAGCAAAACCAGCCGATTGAATTTCTAGTAGACTTAAGGCATGAAGACCCAAATAACGGAAAGATACGTTATCCAGAAAACCCCAGGTCCCAAGCATTTTGGAGAACAGGTCCCATACCTGTACTTTTAATGCAAATTTTTTCATGAAAACAGTAACAAACATCATCTTAGTAGTGATCTTAATGGGAACCAGGGGCACTCCATCTATGAGGCAAGTTAAGATTGGGGCCAGCAGCAACTGTGTGTGTAATTTGGGGGCTCAGGCGTTAATTAAAGGCTAGGCTCGTCGGCCCAGTTCAGGACTGTCGGTTGGGGAAACCTAGTTTAGAAGACAGAGACAGTCTTTATGTCTTTAAAAACTACACACACACACACATATTGATTACAAAGGATCTGCTTTTTTAGGGGCTGATTTATCAAAGGTCAAATGTTTTTTTTACCTCAAATTAACTCAATTGACCTCAAAAGTCGAATAGTTTATTATTTAAGAAAAAACTTGAATGTCTAAAACTCGAACGAATATTACCAACAAATTTGAATCAAAATGGTAATTTGAATTAGTCTAAACTCTAATCGTTTTTTTTCTCCGAAAAAAACTCGAATGTCAGGAAGGCTATTAACATCTTCAAATGGGTCACTGGACCTCTGCCATTGACTTCTACATGAACTCGGCAAGTTTTAGGTGGTGAATAGTCGAAATTTGCGTATGATATGAGTATGGATTGTTCCCAACTCCAATTGGGAATTGTGAGTTTTGACCAAAAATTAAACCTTAATGATGCAGCCCCCCCTAAATACATAGTTACATACTTAAGTTGGGTTGAAAAAAGATCACTTAAGTTCAACCCCTCCAAATGAAACCCAGTGCATATACATATACAAGCTCACACTGACCCCTCTGTACACTCACATAAACTATAATCACCAATAGCTATATTAATTGTAGATTTTAGTGTCACTATTGGCTTGAATATTATTCTTGTCAAATAAATTATCCAAGGGCCTTAACAGAATTGGCCACCACAACATCATCCAGCGGGGCATTCCAAAACCTCTCTGCCCTCACTGTGAAGAACTACCTATGTTGCTTCAAATGAAACTGCACTGCATACTCCAGATGAGGCCTTATGGTGCTCCACTAACAACACTGGTCCAATTAGAAAATGTTATAGTCCGTTTTCTTTCCAAGTACAAATTGCCCTCTCATAAAAGGCAATTAAATTGGTCTGGCAAGATCTGTTGCTCATAAAGCCCTGCTGGCACAAATTCATAGTATTATTATTATTTGCAATGAAGTATCTTATCTCTTAATGCCCCATCAAAAAGCTTTTCTACCACTGACGTCAAACTAACTGGCCTATAGTTTTTATACTGAGAGCAGAATCCCCATTCCTCTTTTTGAAAAGAGGCACCAGTTTTCCTCTTCCATGGCACTGATTTCTGTTGTGATGATTTATATAATTTGTATGGCAGCCCCATGATAGTTATCTCAATTGCAGAATTTCCATGGCAAGTTAATCAGCCAATCAATACAGTAAAGTCTCTGAGTCCCGTCCTCAGACCACACTATGCATTATATAAATTGCACTACTCAGACTTGATGAAAGCAGAGATTTTTACTCCTCCTGAACAAAATTTTAGGAACATTTGCAAAAGGAGGTTGACCTTGAGCTTTCTATGCAGTATAACATTTTCTGAATGAATGTTATTGTCACCTGAAAGATAATTTTGAGTATTACTAGTTGCTCCTTTTTCATGGGTTTTGGTTAGACTTGTAGCCAAGACTGAAAGGGTAAAATGTTTGGGAGAAATGCATAATTAATGGCATAATTCATAATAATACATTCAAGCACCGAAAACATCCTGGATGTGATCATGTTCCATTTGGAGAGAATACAATGTCAACTAGAAATGGCTTCTTCCCTAAAATAACAGTATAGTAATGTGAGAAGGGAACATGAATTCAGTTCCATTCAGACTACCTGCTGGGGTGGCATGGAAATGTTGCAGCAATTCTCTCCCCATGATACTCTTCTTGTTTCCTGATCTTTCTCACTTCCCTTTCCCTATCCTGAGGCTTGCAATTCATAACAGCAAAGGCAAGAAGGCAAACAATAAAATATATTTCCATTGCAAATGGATTGAGGTTCTGTTTCAGAGTTTAGAAAGATAAAGCATTTTAGGATCACACATCTAATGTAGACGATGGTCCTTGTCAACAAAATCACCATGAGATCACAAAATAATGGAGTGGGTGATGGTGCTCATTGGGTACAAACTGGCTGAAGCAGTAAATAAGAATAATAACAACAGACCTGTTACAGTAAACATTCAAACCCGATGACTCATTTACCAAAACCCCTGTTGCATGTGTTGGAGCACTAAAGGGTGCAAAGTCATCGCCCTTAGTGTTTAGTTACAGACCACTTGTGGTAGGGAAATTAAGTACAGCCTGCACTTTGCACTGAATCTAGCAGAAGGTACTAGGCAAAGGATCCGCCCAGGGTGTGTTCCCAATGCACAAAATAAAGAAGTGCTATCCACTGAGCTGGCCAATGGGCATACATTAGTTATAGCCCTCTGCATGGAGTCCCGGGTGATTTGATTAGCTCCGATGTGCAGAACAGCCTGATTTTCTATACCAATTGGGTAATAACCTGGACAAACAAGAGCATCATTATATGCATGTCCAGCTAATGCACAATAAGAGAAACAGAAAATGCTGAGAGATGCTGAGAGAGCCAGGTAGGGGCAATGATAAATATGCAATTCAAATACTGTATGTAGGTTGTTTAGACTCATTGCAAATTCTAATCTGTCATCTTCCTGCAGGCTTGACTGTGATCCAAACTAGCTATATCTCTTCTTGTAGTCCTGCAGGGCAGTGCAAAGTCACTGTATACAGATGATAGCAAGAATGAAATACATTTTAGCACTCTGGAAAGTCCTTGGAATAAGTTGCCAGATACTGTCTAATGTTATGTCCTGTGAATACCAACTAAGATATTATAAGTGCTTAGTCACTAACATAGGGAGATGCTGGCATCCTCATAGGGGTGTACATGTGATCAGGCCATGCCAAGCGTAAAAGGTTTCAAGGCAAGTGATTGTCATGTAGCATGAAAATAATTACTTGATACCGAAACCATGTTAAATAATTGACTTTGACTGAAAGCTGAAGCTCAGATAATAATGAACCATGAAATAAAGAAAGTTATGTGCTGACATTATTTCCAATTCACATTTTCACAGGTCCAGAAATGGATGCCTCAATCATGATAATGTGCAATAACCAGATTATTGCAATTCTCCATTAGTACGCCAATATGTCTGCGCTATATAGCAATGGAGAGCACTGATCCATAAATCTGCAGCATTGTGCCATCTCTCAAATGTGTGAAGTGGGTTTCAGAGATGTTGCAGATAAAACATTCCTAAAAAATTGGGACAATTTAGGCCATGAACAATCCACCCAACCTTGCACAGTTAGAACATCCCACTACCCTGAACCCCCCCCCCCCAAAAAAACACCTATTTGCAATAGGCCCAGGCCTTGTTTTAGCTATGCATCATTGTGTTGTTCCTTAGTGGACAGGTTAATGAACTGGTCAGTTGGCATTGGCAATTGACATTTGTTCTAAATGTCTGGGTAGGTTAGCATATTCAATGCTGCAATGACAAAAACAGTTTGGGATGCCCATAACACCCATTTAACACTGGGAATTTTCTCTATTTTACTGAAATAGCCTGCTTTTGTACAAATAATTAACATTTCTGATTAGCCATCATTCTGATAAAGATATTACCATTCATTACCAATGGTGCAAGAAGATCATTTATAGGATACTTCCATGCTTATATGTACTTTAACAATCAAGATCCTGCAGCATTAGCTATTTTATTTCAAAGGAATTACCTGTGAATAGGAATGCTGATACTCTCATGCTACTGGCTATGGTTTAAAAAAAATCACATTCTAACTTCTGGCTATTAATAAAAATTCAAAATGGTTGTATAATTTCAGCCTGTTTTACATTATTGGGTAGCACAATTATTCTGTAATATTGACTGTAGATATAATAATATTGAAGGAGAATTAAACCCCTCCACCATAAGCCCCCCTAAGCATCCAGGCATTGCCGCCTCCCCTCTTCCTCCCCATGATGTGCTTTAGTGTAAAAAATTCTCACCCTTAAATGCAGAGAAGCACAGCAGAGCTCCCAGTCACCATTTTTCAGATCCTTGTATAGTCTTTTGATCTCATGGGAATGCTGTGACGTGAAGCCATGGGGCTGAGTAAAAGAGAGGATCTGCAAGCAGCAGTAGTAGATGTGTACCACTTACCTGGTCCAGGTATTCCTCTTGCACGCACCATCCGCACATATCGTGGAGAGTTACAGGGGAGCCGTCAACCAAATCCCTGCTCTCAGGGAGAGACAGATATGTAGTTAGGTGTACAGGGCTACATTCTTGTGCCGAAGAAGGAGCTGAGTTGCGCCAAAGTAGGAGCCGAGTTGTGCCAAAGTAGGAGCCGAACACCAATTTTTAAACCTTTTTTACACTACAAATAAGATATGTGCATTGTGCATGGAAATTCGTTCATGTGTTTTTTTTCAAACTATATTTCAGCCCCCCAACAGTCAGAGGGACTGTGCACTGGCCCCGTTTAAAAACTTTGAGGACCCCTGCTTAAGCACATTGCAGGGAGGGAGAAGGGACGGGGGCAATGTCTGGAAGTTTAGGGGGGGCTTATGGTAGATTAATTTCATCTCTGGGTAACAGGAATACACTACCTAAACTTATCATCACAGTTCATGTATTTCACTTTTATTTAAATACAATTGTATATTGGGCTGTAGCTGTGCCACCGTTTTGATAAAGTGAAATATTGTATTTGGAAATTTCAGTACACAGTTTCCCTGGATCTCCTGTAGATGTCATTGGAAGCTCATTGATTGCAGCTACGTAACACAAGACACAAGTCTAATTTTAAGTAAATCAGACAATGTCAGAAGAAAAGTAGATCCACGGCATATTCTTAGACTGCAAGTCATTTATTTGGGAAAGCGAAGAACACATTATGCAAATATTACATTCACCGAGCTATAATTTGTGGCTTTGGAAACAGCAGTTTTCTTTGTTTATGTGTGTATGTATGTATAACTTTATTTGTAAAATGCTGTTAAAGTGATACTGACACTAGAAAATTATTATTCAAAATATGAATGTACATCAGAAGTTCCCTATAGCTCATGTTGATCATTTTTCACTAATAGGGCTTCTTTTGTAAGTAATTGTTACTTGAAGTTCCTAAACCTGACTGTTTTGTCAACCTGACTGTCCCTTCTCAACATGTCAGTTAGAGTTTCTAATGCTTACAGACTACTGAAGCTCAAATATGGAAGCCCCCTAAGAGAGGAACATGGGGGATCAGATGGGTAATGTAAAATTATCTGCACTCAGACATTATTAAAGGCCCACTCTAATATTAAATATTGAATAACTTGAAAGATATGTCCAACCACTGACTCTTTTTGTGTTTGGAGACCCACACAAGAACTGAGTAAGAAAGTCCCAGTAATTTCTGCAGAGATTTACAAAGAAAAGTTGTGTTTGGCTTAGAAAAGAAATAGAGAGTAGAAAGAGTGGCGGAACATAGGAGGTAAGCCACCTTACCATGTGCAACAGGAAAATGGCCAAAAAGGAATATGTCACTCTCCTTTATGATGTAGCCACAAGATTACAAGGCATAAATGTGTGCTTCAAGACTGGGCATACAGCCAGAGTTATCCAGACAACTCGTTATGATTGGAAAAACATATGCACTGCTGTGGTAAATGTTACAATTCTCGGCTTTTTAAGCTATAATGTGCTACAGGGACTTTCAATTGCTTTTGCAGATGTATGCAGTCTGTGTCTGTAATTGGTTTAAATACAATAAGTAATTTGAGCAGAAGTTGGTAACTTCACTCCTGGAGACCTCAAGCTACAGTATGAGACGCTTACCCTTAGCAAACAGACACTGTATTATACAGGTTGTTAACAGGGCTGTTTTAATACATCAGTGGGCCCAGAGCACAGCTCTCACTGGTGGGCCCCTGAATAAAAAGAGGGGGCTACCATTTCTGGGGGATGTTTCAAACAAAGTTATGGTAGCAAAAGCTTTGATTGAGGGCCCCAGGCAAATGCCCTATTTGCCCATTTATTTAAACTACCCAGTTGTTAAAGATAACAGTTTGGTTTACTATGCAAATATGTAACTGCATAAGAGTAATGCACAATATGAGTACAAATACAACCCCTATTCTCTCTTTAATACACTCTAATAAAACTCTAGGAGACAATGAAACTGTTCCTGCGAGGACATGCTTTGCTTGATGCCAAATGAACATTTTCTTGCAACGTGTCTCCCACATAAGCTGAAATATAGCAGAACACAGCTTGAATATATCTTACACCCAAAGGAAAAACTGGCAGCTAAACCCGATATACTTTCATATTTTTCCATCACCATTAACCTCAACCTCTCTGTTTTGTGTACATTGTGCAGAGACTGACCCAAACTTCACATTCTAATTCCATCCTTTTTTTTCTGAATTAACCTCCATTGCGTCTGGAAAAAAGTGCCTGTGCCTAGATCAACATTTTCCAAATGATGACTGGTGTTTTATACAGTACAGGGGATGTCCCTAATACATTCATTATAATGATATATAATAATAATAATTTTATAGCTCATGCTAACTTTAGTATGTTTTATTTAATCTTTCATTAAACTGTTCTTTCAGAGTGTGTAATTTTATCTCCATAGATAACGGAATTAGGGGTATGACAGCTTTGCCTCATATGGATAAAAAAAATGTATATGTATATTACACGAGAATTATAGATAAGCTGGAAATTACTATTTATTATTTATCCAAATTAGAGCACATCATTGCTGAAACCAAATGTCTGGTAAAATTACTACATAGGCGCTGTATTTATTGTATCTCATGACAGGACATTCCCTGGCCATAGTTCATTCCTCTGTTTCTCTATTCATCTATTGATTTCAAAAAACATATATTGAGTGACTGCATTTTGATTCGCTTGCATTAAACTCAGAGAAGCATGTCTAAACACCAAATTATTGTTTTAACTTAGTGCCGCCTATGTACCAGGTGAATTTTTTAACATAATGAGATTTAAAGGGCAAGATTACATTTAAAACAATGATGAAATGCAAAAAAATCTGTGGAGCCATTTTGGAACCAACAGAATTAAGAGCCACATCTGTCCTTTGGGCCTGCAGTTGGACACATCTGGCCTAAGAGATAGTTAGAAGATGAAAACTACAGTCAAGCAGCTGTATATAACTTCATGAGTTGGCTAGACTTGTAAAAGCCATGCATGATGTCCAGCAAAGCATTTCTATCCTCACACATTTCTTATATGGCCCAGCTGGATTTTTAGCCCAGCAGTGCACACTTAAAAATCAGTAACCTAGCCAAGCAAAATACAGAGGTCTTTGTCCCCCCCCCCCTACTCCTCCGTTCATCTCTATGCTGTAAATTAACACCGAGCTTTAGATGTCTGCAAAGGAAAACACATTTCTGGTGCCAAATTGGAAAAAGACTGAACAATCAGCGCAACTCAGAAAGTAATAGTTTCATTCTTCTGGGTGGTTGCAGAGATGCGAGATAATGGCATGACAGTTTAGTTTTCTGAAAAGGTGAACTGCTTATTGGGGACAGCCATTGAAATTAACCTCTGTTCAATGGAGGCCAGTAGCTTGCTCAGTACATCAAGCTAATTGCTGAACCGTAAGTTGCCATTGTTGTGCATTTAGCTCATCTTCACAGTATTGCTGGAGCTTCTAAGGTCTTGTATCCCAAGGGCTAGAAAATTAAATTGAGACACAAACCAATATGTATCAAATGTAAAATACACTCGTGGCTCATAATGATCAAATTGTTATTATGCCCTTCTTTTAGAAAACACCCAGCTCCTTCTTCCAGTACTATACTATAGACTATATATCTATAGAGGAAGCTGACGTCGTAGTCCAGGCCCCCCTGTACCCCAGGTCATCTTATGATGGCGGGGTCTCCTTCATCTATAGTTACACCACTGCACAAAAGTCTGTAGAGCCTACTCTAGTCTACTATAGCTCTACTTTAGAGGATACTCTTCTTGTCAGTCATTAATAACATGATCTCGGTGTATAAGCTGTGCGTATAACAAAAGAAAGCGAGAGACTCCTGTATTGCAAGGTGTATGTTCTAAGACTCATTCTAAAAATTTACTGTGTCAATTTTTTTATCGTAATTATTCTAATTATACAGGTAGAGGGGCCCATTTACTTAGCTCGAGTGAAGGAACAGAGGAAAAACAACTTCGAATTTCGAATGTTTTTTTTGGCTACTTCGACCATCGAATGGGCTACTTTGACCTTCGACTACGTCTTCGGCTTCGAATCGAACGATTCAAACTAAAAATCGTTCCACTATTTGACCATTCGATAGTCGAAGTACTGTCTCTTGAAAAAAAAACTTCGACCCCCTAGTTCGCCACCTAAAAGCTAACGAAGTCGATGTTAGCCTATGGTGAAGGTCCCCAAAGGCTTAGCTATCTTTTTTTGGACGAACAAAAATCGAAGGATTTAATCGTTCGATCGAACGATTTTTCGTTCGATCGTTCGATCTAACAAATAGCGCTAAATCCCAGAAACTGTGAGAATTAAAATCTGAGAAAACTGCTGTGTATTACTGTTTTCCTATTTCTTGTGAGATAGGAACAGCTATTGGCTTGATAGCTGATCAATATATACTCTACAGTGACTTAATCTAATGTGTATTTTATAGAAGGTTATTATGCCTTTGCACTCAATAATCTCTCTCATTAAATCAGCTGCAGGACACTGTAGTGAAAATGTCCAGAGGCACTGCACCAGCTCATTTATAGTTAGGTTATACTGTCATTGTAATTTCATAACTTGCTTTTGTTTAATGTTCTCCATTAAGTAAAAAAAGACTGTAACTATTCTGTGATAAGAGATGTGCACTTGTCTGTATTGTAGTGTTCTGGCTATTATGTTAGACATCCAGTCACTCCAGCCTTTATACATTACATTTTTGGCTAATTAACTATATTAGAAACATTTTTTATTTTGCACACATGATCTATTTACCCAGTTTTTATTTTTACCCTGAACAATTCCTTTAATAAGATCATTGTACCACTGTGTCTGGATCACCATTTCCACCTCTGTGATTTTCAGTCACATCTACTTGAATATGTAGAAAAGAACTATTGTGAGTGGACGTTGGTTACTGGTTTAAAGGAGAACTAAAGCTTAACCAAAGAAGTAGGCTAGAAATGTTGTACATTATATTTCACGATATACAATATATTTCAGCTGATTGGAGCTTTGATACTGGTTTTCCATTAAGCAGATTTACTACTAAGGATAGGGTTTATTATGAGGATCTTATATATTTAATTCTTAAATTATTTCTGCATATAGAGAACTTTAATATTCACATATCATTGTTAATTGTTTGTTAATTATGTTAATGGGGTTGTGGGGATGTCGTCTTCTTGTGACCTCACTTCTTATATAAAACTTTTTTAAATCTGATGTATTGTAGCCGGTGAGTATGTATCATCTGAATACTAAACGCCTCAGGCTTCATTGGTTTTGATTATGTGAAATAAAAGCTCAGTTTTTATACTCAGCTGAGATGTTCCTTTGGAGTGCTTGCCTCAATCTATTCTACTTGAGATTTTGCTCACCCCAAAGATATGGGTCTGGGGCAAGGATTCGGTGAGTGACCTTGGTTATACGGCTTACCATGAAGCAATTTACTGCTGTTTTGTCTCAAGAGAGAGTCAGTTTTCATTTATATCGATTATAGGCTAAGTGGCATAACTTTTCTGAGTACAGAAACCAGTACAACCAGCAACAGAATTAAATAATCGGCCTTGTAGCATCAGCTTATATTACAGGCCAACCTCATTTTCTGCTTCATAATTAGTGACGAGCCCTAAGCTTAGCTTCTCAACAGCTGCTCAGAGCCCACTGAGCATGTGAGTGTCACAGATACTTTCCAAGATGGTGACCCCCTGTGACAAGTTTGAAGTCCTGGATCATTGCTGCTTCTGAGAAGATGAAACTTTAGGGTGCTATAATAAGTTAAGTATGTAAAATATGGCATTTTTAGCCATATTCATTTTTAGGGTTTAGTTCTCCTTTAAAATGTCGGGTATTCCCTAGCACTCTAGCTGAACTGAAGAAGCCACTCAGAGTTGTGAAATGTTTTCATGAATACTCAACAAATCCAGTTACTTTAGACCAGGGATTCCAAAACTTTTTTACTCATGATGCACATTCAAATGTAAAAGGAGTTGGGGAGCAAAACAAGCATGCTGTTATGTTTTGGGTAGCCGAGGATGAGTAGAGTATAACAGTGCTTTATTAGCAGAATCATGCCAAATATTTGCTGTAATTGGCTATTTAGTAGCCCCTATGTGGACTGGCAGCCTAGAGGAGGGTCTGTTTGTCAGTGAACATGGTTTTATGCAATGAAAACTTGTCTCCAAGCCAGGAGCTTGCTTTGAGGCAACTGGGAGCAACATTCAAGGGGTGTCACGGGCCACATGTCACAATGCTAAGCACCCTGTTCTCGGCTCTTGCTTCCGCCTTTAAGAGCGGCCTTTCACCTCGGGAGGAGCCCTCGGCTAATCGGATGCTGCCAGGTTCTATTAAGAGAGGTGCCAAGAGAAGGGTTCTGGACGAGCAAAGGGGCACGACGGTAAAGCAAAGTCTTTTGGGCAGAAGGTCACAATACAAGGCGTAGGCAGAAAGCGTAGTCAAATCAGGCCAGGTCGGGGCAGGCAGAGTACAAGCGGAGTCAGACAGGCAAGGGTCAAACCAGGTGATCAATCAGGAGGGATACGGATATAGAAGAGTCGGTTACCAGGCCGGGTCAGGATTTCAGGGATCATAATCGTTAAAACAGGCAGGGGTCACAACAGGTATCAGAAACAGACAGAATAAAGCTCAGAAGCACCAGGAACTCACAAAATATGATCCTATAATGGGCAGTGAGAAAATTTATTTTGGCCCTTTAAATACTTTTGAACTTCATGCCATTGTGCGCTGGTGTTAATACACCAACAAGCATGCGCCTATAAACAGAAGGAATGCGCACCGTGCGCGCCCTAAGCAAACCGGCATCTTGAACGAAGAGGAGCGGTGTGGCAGGCGTCCCCGCTGATGGTGCGACTGGCGTCCCTGCCGCACCACTAGACCACCAGGGAGGTGAGTTGTCACGAGGGGATGGCGAGCAACAAGTTGCTCACAAGCCACTAGTTGGGGTTTACTGCTTTAGGCCTATCTCCACTATACTGTATATTATGGCTTGGATGTTAAAAAAAAAACAACTTATGTATTATTTTATTCTATTCTCTTTCTATTCACCTTTTATCATTAGTCTTTCACACCCTCTAATCTCCCCTTTTGTCTCACCTGTATTCTCTCTTTTTATTTCTCCTTTCCACATTGTGCTCTTACTTGCCATGGTTTATTTTCTCTGTTATTAATTTAGCACTTTTGCTTAATTGCCCTTAATCCACTCCTCTACCTACTTTATCTTTGTCATTATCTACCTACCTATCTTTGTCTTTATCTTTCTATCTCTTCCCCTATGAACGACTAGGCACTAGCATTTTGGCTTAGAACTTAATTTACTGGCAATAATTAATAATTATAAAAATAAAATAATAATAAAAATATTAATAATTTATTAATACAATTTCTTGATAATTCATTTAAATTATTCATTAGTGTTTTTTAGCAATAGTTGTTTTGCTTAAAAAAAGTCTGCAAGAATGTAATCAGAAACTGAAGTGACCTAAATTGCCAACAAAAAACTTGCACCATGCCAAGAATAACAATCTCATTAGCTCCTACACCCGTGTACATAATGGCATCCATCACAAGACACCATACAGGTCATGTACCTTTGGCGGGGAATGGTGCAAAGTGAAATTCACTGATGTAAGCTGCCAGATTTGTCACAGTTTGTGCCGCTGATTGCACTCTATTCTACCCCACATGGACCACGGCTGCAGGTCCATGTGATGTAGAATGGAGCATAAGGTCAAGCATGTCACACATTGCTCTATATACAGTGTGTATATATATATATATATATATATATATATATATATATATATATATATATATATATATATATACACACAGCAACCTCGTGTTGGTGCACTCAGCAAAAAACAAATCAATGCCTGTGTGCAGGTTCAGATGAACAAAATATTAAGTTCTAGAGCCCTAGAGCAGAAACATTGAAAATAATTTTTTTTTTCACTTCATAAAGTCCTGGGTGGTGCGGTTTTTTCAAATTGCATATATATATATATATATATATATATATATATATATATATATATATATATATATATATATATATATATAATTTATAATATTTATTATAATCATAGCAATGATGTATATAATCTCATAAAAGTTGCTGGACAAGCAATAAGCAATATTACGTTTCATCCAGAATTTGATTAGATTTGAATAAAGTCCTTTTTAGCTGATGGAGTCCTGTTTATTAATAATGTACTTTAAAGGCATAATGGACCCCTTAACATTAATATGGCTAGAAATACTTTATTTTTAGATACTGAACCAGCCTAAAGGTTCAGCATCTCTATAACAGTAATGATCCAGGCAATCGAAGTTGTGCACAAGTGCTCACACTCTTGGATTTTGTAAGTGTCAGTGACTCTACACATGCTCAGTGTACTCTGGGAAGCTGTTGACAAGTCATCAAGCAGAAAAAAAGGCTTATCTATTAAAGGAGAAGGAAAGCTACGGAGGCATTTTATTGCCAATAAATTAGTTGCAATAGTGCAAGCTAGAATGCTATATTTATTCTGTAGAATGTTTTACCATACCTGAGTAAAAAGCTCTAGAAACTCTCTGTTTGTTTAGGATAGGAGCTGCAGTATTAACGTGGTGTGACATCACTTCCTGCCTGAGTCTCTCCCTGCTCTGGGCTCAGATTACAGTAGAGAAGGGAGGGGGGGGGAAGAGGAGCAAACTGAGCATGCTCTTGCCCAGGGCAATGAGGTTTAAACTGAAGGCAGGAAGTCTGATACAGAAGCCCATGTGTACACATTAGAAGGAAAGAAATGCAGTGTTTCTTTTGACAGGGGACTCAGAGCAGCACTACTTTGGGGATTTACTGGTATATTTAGATGGACCTTTCTGATAAGGCTTACTTAGTTTTTACCTTTCCTTCTCCTTTAAAGAAGCTGATGCTACAAGGCTGATAATTAAACTTTGCTGCAACTTGCACTGATTTCTAAGCTAATGGGCATCTTCTGATGCATAGATCATTCCTGCTAAGGGGCTATCATGGCCTTGGACTGGTATAGGACCCCAAAACACAATTTACAGTATTTTTAGCTTACTTCTTTGTTAAGGCTTTACTTCCCATTTCATTCTTATGAATGAAATCAAATCGACATTAACTCATCAGTACTTAACACCAGCGATAATGAAATAAAAAAATGTATTTATTTTTAGATTATAAGTTCGAATGAGCAGGGCCTTCTTTACCTCAATTACTGGTCAGTATTTCTGTGTAATCTATATGTCTGATGCATTCACCATGCTATTGTACAGCACTGTAACTAATGTTAGAGCTTTATAACTGCATATATAAACATAATAATGAACATCCCTTTGATGCAAAAAACAATTTCACATCTAAATCTAATATAAAAATATTCGCCTTTACTGAATGCAGCAGTGCCTCTGTATGACTAAGGCAGGAATTTAATGGCAAGCAAGCAATTGCCAAACAATTTTTAAACATACTGAAATGGAAAATTCACTGAGGCTCAAAAATAACGGTATTATGTGGTTTTGGACAAATACTTTAGAAGAAGTAAATGACCGTAAAAGAATGCTGAGTAAGCCTTGGGAGCACTCTAGAAGGTTTACATATTTTATATTTACATAGTTTTAGCTGTTTTGAGTTTGCATTAGAAATGTATATATTTTCTTTTGGGCAATAAAACTAACATTTAAGAACTAAAATAAAATCTGTATGTTCTTTGAAAAAACAAAGTCCACCAAGCTGCATTTATACTGTATCAGAAATTGATGCTTTATATCATTCTAAGTTTTGAGGACACAAGGGGCCCATTATATTACAGTTTAAACCTAGTGTGGCACATTATATGTCACATATATATCACAAACATAAAAAGCCGTCAAAAATAAAATTGTGCTGACAACTAAACCATGCCTTAGAATATGACTTTGAAAATTGCCACATTGTATCCCATACCCATGATCCAGTCTACTAATACTTGCCCAGTCTCACCCTGATCCGTCCTATACACACTTTTCTGACCTTTACTTCAAGCAATCCCCAAGGAGGGTTTTGGCAATCTAAGAGTTTTGGTGGCCATACACGGGCAGATAAAGCTGCCGATATCGGTCCTTTAGACCAATTCCTGTGCCCGTGTATGGGGGCTTCAGATGGGTCTTCCAGATCGATATCTGGCCACGATATTGGGACGTTTTAATTTTTCCGCCGACCGACCCATTGGAGCCCATTGCTCCTCGTTGTAATCCGATCATTCGGCACTAGGGCCGAATGTTCGGATTACCTCGATAAAGCCCTGCTGTGGTGGGCATATCGAGTAAAGATCCGGTCGTACAATCGGATCTCTTTGTGTATGGCCAGTTTGCGGCTTGATTTACATTTGAGAGGAGGAGTGTTTCCCAATTCCTGGGTTAAAGTATGTTCCTGGTGGTTCAGTAACAGTCCAAGGGGTGTCAGGGTTCCCTAGTCCTTAAAAGGGGGTTCAAAAAGACATTTGCTGTCTTTTTGAACCCCATTCCTGTAACCCCAATTCCAAGCAAGCAGTCTGGAAGCCTTAATTCACACTGAGTTTGGAATGCTGGTGTAGGAGAAGGCTTCAGGAAATCCACTGCAGATGTCACAGAGGCTGATGGGAAATCCACAGGCTAGATCCGGTGTACACTTTGTCAACTCACCACAGGTGACTATGACTATGGAGTTCCCTATTTGGGTAAATGTTCTATAGGTGAAACCCCTAGCTCCTTACTTCTACAAGTCAGTAGGAACACTGACAGCAGGAGAAATCTCAGGCTGGCTCTCAGTAGTTCTGTGCAGAGTCCATGCTTTCCTTACTTCTCTTCCTCCTCACCTCCTCACCTCTGCCTCACTTTCATGCTGCATGTTTTGCACATGAAGGGCTTTTTGGCTCCTTTTTGCCCACCCTAACCAAGTTAGGTTCTTTGCTTTGCTACTCCACAAGCACTGGCGTAACTAGATACTGGGCCCCACAGCAAATTAATTTTAGGGCCCCAAAAATATCCAGAGGGTGTCCTGTTTTACAAATATATATTGAAATGGCTCATTAACCAAACCCTTAATTATAAAATCCCCTAACCCCCTACACTACGTAGACCGCCTCCCTTCTCCACCCCCCGGCCTAGATGTTACCCTCGGTAAATGCCCCTACCTCTTTACTTACCCCATCGGAGCAGATTTTATGCAATCGAGTCCATGGGCACCATCTTCTTCTCTTCGGTAATCTTCGAGTCTTTTTCCGGCTTTCTGTCACTTTCTGGATGCATAGTTGGCATAGGGACATTAAGGAGTGATTTGCATGTCTCCGCCCATAATTCCTCATGTGAGAGATAAACTCATTTTTGGTATTAAGGCAGCGGTAAGTATATGGCACAAGTAAATATCTTCTTTAGGCTTTATGCTGCATCATTTTGGCTCCAAACCCTCCTTCAGAGAGGCCACAAGGTGAGAAGCAAATCCCTCTAGCTGATTGGCCAGGCTGTGGCTGATAACTGTCTCACTGCAGTACTAGTAGCGGCCCTACCTCTTTACTTACCCCATCGGAGCAGATTTTATGCAATGGAGTCCATGGGCACCATCTTCTTCTCTTTGGTAATCTTCAGGTCTTTTTCCGGCTTTCTGTCACTTTCTGGATCCATAGTTGGCATAGGGACATTAAGGAGTGATTTGCATGTCTCCGCCCATAATTCCTCATGTGAGAGATAAACTCATTTTTGGTATTAAGGCAGCGGTAAGTATATGGCACAAGTAAATATCTTCTTTAGGCTTTATGCTGCATCATTTTGGCTCCAACCCCTCCTTCAGAGAGGCCACAAGGTGAGGAGCAAATCCCTCTTGCTGATTGGCCGGGCTGTGGCTGATAACTGTCTCACTGCGGTACTAGCAGCGGCCATATTTTTGGTTGTCCCAGATTTAGAAGTCATGGGGTTATGCATTTAGGGAAAGGATAAGTAACACTTCCCTACATATATAAATAGTCAGTACTTATAAGCTACTGAGTTGGCACATTGAAATCCTGGGCAAATATGCTGAGAAGCTCCCAAAAGTAGAAAAATTGTAATTTGCAAACTTGATTGCAGCACTCAGTGCTAGGTAGTGGCAACAAGGACTAACAGGACATTACCAGCTATAGAAAGGATATTTGATTCAGAGGATACAGGCTTAACTGTACAGCTTTACAGAAAAATAAATTCTGATATATTTGGCGTTATTAAGACGGACTGTCATTTTAGAGGAGAGAAGAATCCAGCATCTGCAGAGGAAGTTTTTCTACTGCCAAGGAGGAGGCAAGGAGTTATTCCTTGGTGGGTTTCAAAGAAGGGGTTAGATGCCTATCTAGTGAAGACAGGCATGCACAATTCTGACAGTAGTAATTGATCCAGGCTGAAATCTTTACATTTTTAGGGTCGGGAAGGAATTATTTCCCTGTGAGGTTGATCCAGCAGTTGGTCTTCTGGAGATCTGTTTGAGACAAGTTGGACTTGAAGGACCTATATCCTTTTCTAACCTTTCAAATGTTTTTATTTGCTTATTATAATTCATATATTATGCTTGCTACAAGACTGCATTTTTTCTGTTCTCCTGACAGTAATAACATAAAAATATGGATTTTATTTAAAGAAGGAAAACCACAATTTAAGATTTATTTGCCATAAATTTTCCCAAGTTAGACTGCAGTTTCTGAACCGTTAAGTCATTTTACAGATATATAAAGCAAAAAAAAACAATGTAACCCATTACAAGTGACCCTAAAACCACAACATTTTACATCATCTGTTTAGGTAATGGAAATCCCAAGCAAAAAACAGGTTCAAAAGCAATATTTAACTGAGCTTATGGTGGTGTACTCACTGTCACACAACATGGGTATGCACATACTGTACATGCACTTTAGAACAAACAAATTGGTCTGTAGTGTAGTACAAGCAAGGATTAATATTCAAGGTAGGGCAGTCCCACCACTTCTAGCGGGTTTAAGGGCAATTGGGTTCATCTGTTCACCCAAGCTTATGACCTTCTATTGTGGTAACATAGTCATTCCTCGGCTCAGGTCCGGACTGAGAATTAAAATAGGCCCTGGCATTTCAGGTACACAGAGGCCCAATCAGCCCACATAGAGGCCCAAACAACCCCCACCAGCCCACTAAATACTGACTTTCTATGGGACCTTATTGCAGCCCCTCTGGCATTTGCCAGAACCCACAGATTGCCAGTCTGGGCCCGATTCCTCCTTCCTCTGTGAGTTACAAGACACCGCAAGGAATAAAAGAAACCATTAACAATGGTGGGGGTTGATAAAGGGAAGAAAGAAGGCAACGGAAGAGAGAGTGGACTAAGCTTTTCTTGTGGGTCCGTGGCACTGTAGCCAACACTTTCAATATTTAAAGGCTGTGCTTAATATCAATAAACTCAATTTGATCTGGTGTGCTATTTCATCTGAAATGCGTTTGCCGCATTTGAGTACAGTCAAGAAGAAGGATTTTTATTTTTAATAACTGAAGTACAAATTGCTTAGCTACTGGGGTTTGTGAACCCAAGATGAACACAATTATACACAGCCTGAACTACATTTACAATGTATTGACAAATAATTGCAAAGAACATTAAGTGCATTACCTCTGTAATAACCAGGTCCTGCAAGAGTGCACCCCTGAGTGCTGATTCAGGCAGGGGAATGGCTGTGTTGTGCACCTTATGTCTGATAAAAATCAGCACCGCACAACTTCAGAGGGAACAGGTCAGCCCTGGGGTCAGTGAGGACAGGATTGAGTTTTCTGGCTGTTTATATTCACTGCTGGTTCTGAGTCTTGAAACAATGCAGCAGAGTCCAGTTGATTATCAGACCTGGAAGAAAACTGTTTTTCTTTAAAACACATAACTTTAAAACCACTGAAAAGATATAATTCATGGAATTTGGAAAGACGTACATCTTCTTGAATCTCTTTAAATAAAATGCCTTGCAGAATTGCTTTCATCAGTTGCACAAATGCTAAAACATACCTCAATTCCTGAAAAACGTGTATACATAGCACTATAGGTTGTACAAGATTTTCGGCGCAAGTGCAGAATTTAAAATTCACGGGCACCACGTTACTCCAGTGTAAATACAGATGGAGACGACAGAACCTTATACCCATCAATACAACGTTTGATTGCCTCTGCAATGTTTTTGACTTCCTGGGACTGTGAATTCAAGTAACTGACTAATATACTTGCCTTGAACAAATCTTACATCTGCAATCCTGGTGTTGATGATGATTGATTTTAGTGTTCAACCTACAGCTGGCCATAAAAAGCTCATCACTGATTGGTTCCTGTCGGTTACTTCCCAGGTGCCAATTTGCCCAGTGTTTACAAATGAGTCCCCTCTTTATTCTGGAACAATTTGCAGTTGGTATTTATTTTTTTAAATATTTTGCGTTTATTTAAGCAGCTCTCCAGTTTGGAATTTGAATTGCTATTTCCAATTTACCATAGCAACCAGGCATTGACTCAAATGAAATACTGAAAGATGAATAGGAGAGGGCCAAAAAGAAAGACAAATAATAAAAAGTAGCAATAACAATACATTTATAGTCTCACAGGGTAATAGTTTTTTGGCTGTTGGGGTCAGTGAAGACCAACTAAAAAGTTGCTGAATAGGCCATCAAGTGTAGACCAAAATGGTAATTAAAGTGTTTCATGTATCTTGCTGGAAAAAGGGCTAAACTGAATAAAATGATTTCACCTCTTCATGACAGAAGCATGTGGTAGATGAGTTGGTTGGGCTTAGACTTCAGTGAAGGACGCTTCAAGTCCAACATAGATCTTATTAATTTCCACAAAAAATGGTATTAATGAATGTACATATTAAGGATACAGCAGTCCTCCTACTTTTTGCTCTGCTGTAACCTTCTCCATTTTCATATATGTTCATAAGGCTACTGAAAATCTCAAGAACCTTGAGAAAGATCTTTCCTGAGACCGAAATGTTGGTTAAATAAATTAACTGATACAACTAGCTTATACAAAGGGAGTGCAAAGTACACACTGGTACTGTATATATATATATATATATATATATATATATATATCTATATATATATATATATCTATATATATATATATATATCTCTATATATATATCTATATATCTATATATATATCTATCTATATATATATATATATATATATATATATATATAGATATATCTATATATACCTATATATATATCTATATATCTATATATATATATCTATATATATATATCTATATATATATATATATATATATATATATATATATATATATATCAGTTGTGAATAATGAGTAGTAATGTGGTCCTAAGCATTAATCTGAGAGAATAGCTAAACCTGCAACGCTTCATAGCCTGCGGCACACAAAGATAACATAGTCTATGTTATTATCAGTCTATTTTCAATAGGGAATTAGTTCATAGTTTCCAGTTATACATTGGAACAAGCTCCTGGAAATATTATATATATATTTTTTAATGGATGCAAAATGAAGAACCGCTGCTCCTGCATACTGTCATTTCCATGATTATGTCATACAAGCTATTGTTCTGTGCCTGAGAAAAAGATTAAGCTTTTAGGAGGTCAGCAGAGCCTTGCCACTGGTTCATTCAACAGAAGCTTGAAACATTTCACATTCTGCCTGACAAACACATCCTTGTACTGCTCCTGTTGTTTGCCCCCCATAAGGTCTTCACAAAAGTCCTTGACCATAATGTTGTGTATGAGCTAACCTTCTTTTTCTTCTGTATAAGGTATATGGTTTTAATATGGTGTGATAAGCACAAAGTTCTGCTATGTAAATCTTTCAAATGAATTTTTTTTCATTTAATTTCTCCTTTGATCAGGATTGGACTAAGCTGGCCGGACACTAGGAAAGAAATCAGTGGGCCAACCCCCGCTGACCCAGACCCGCTCCTCATCTGTGACTGAAGGCACTCCACCTGGTCTCCCCCAATCACGGTCGCAAACGAAAAAATTATGGAATGCGGGGGGAGGGGGTTTAAGTTGTCCGGGTGTGGAGGACTTCAATGACTTGGGCAGGGACCCCTGAGGTCGGCAGCCCCAGTGGGCCCCATACCCCCCAGTCCAATACTGCCTTTGATTCATTTTGTTGTCATTATTATTATTGCCTTATTAATATCTGCTGATGCCATTCTTTACATTCTGCATTCAATCATGCTCCATATAGTTGTGACAATGCCAGTGCATCCGACCTGCCACCTGTGCAATAATTGATGCTGGTATAACAAAGGGGGTCCTTGGGTGTAAGTGGCAGCAGCCCCAGGGTGAATTAAAAAGTGGTGTAAAAAAAGCTGCATATTTTTCTATTGCAAACCTTTTTTTACCTGTGTGGCACACAATGTCAATACATGACATTTCCCATTCGAAATAATTTATTACAGGAGTTGCATGTTTCAATCAGAACCCAAGAATGATCCCTGTCCTGAAGTGTGAGCCTCATTCCAGCAGCCACCTTGGTCCTGCAGTTGACAGTTGCTGCTTGAATCCCCACAGCCGTGTGTCAGTAACTGAATTTATGCAGCAGAGGGCAGTCAATGATCATTATTGGGAGCTCAATACAATATATGCGCTACTTTTATGTGCTACTTAAAATGGAGTAAATGGAATGTAACCTAATGCCAAAAATCATGTAATAAAATTGAGCAAGTTAACTCTGTTAAAAATAGGACAGGATATTTAGTTAATTCCTTGTCAATCTCAGATGGGTCAGCCTTCATGTAATATTACAATATTTGTCTTCCATGTATAAGTGTGTAATGTTTCCTATTTGGAAAGAAAAGGGGAGCAAGTATTAAACTTGATACCGCATGGGTGTGCTTTTTCTAAATTGCAGCAGTCCTATCATAGAACATTAAGGTTGCCCCCTGCATCAAAGCAATGTTAGCCATACACAGGCTACTGCGGATCCATCCTCTCCTGGATGATTCTGCAACTTGTTGGGCAGGTACCAAAACAAATGCCTCCACAACTGATACTAGATTGGGTCTTTGTCAGCTATCATTGCAGAAAGATGGGTAATTTCACTGATGGAAAAACACATAGAGACAGATTAATTAAAGGGTGAAGTGGCTGTCGCTAGCGAAAATTTGCCAGAAATCCAGTCATAGAGGACAATTCACTGGTGAAAAAGTACATCACTAACAACGTCTTGCGCCCTGTCACCAAGCGAATTTTCACTCAGGCGAACGATTTTTCACTAAAGTGCAAATTTTCCATAACGTTACCCCTTTCGCCAGAGTTTCCTTCGCCAGCTTAGACCTGACGAACTGATAAGATGAAGCAATATCCTCTTCAACCTTATGTCTTATTCCTATAGAGCAGTGATCCCCAACCAGTAGCTCGCGAGCAACATGTTGCTCTCCAACCCCTTGGATGTTGCTCCCAGTGGCCTCAAAGCAGGAGCTTATTTTTGAATTCCAGGCTTGGAGGCAAGTTTTAGTTGCATAAAAACCAGGTGCACTGCCAAACAGAGTCTCAATGTAGGTTGACAATCCACATAGGGGCTACCAAATGGCCAATCACAGCACTTATTTGGCACCCCAAGAACATTTTTCATGCTTGTGTTGCTCCCCAACTCCTTTTACTTCTGAATGTTGCTCACGGGTTTCAAAGGTTGGGGATCCCTGCTATAGAGGAAGCAGACCCTGCAGCTGCAGGGGGGCCCAGGAGATATAGGGGCCCTATAAGGTCCTAATTTATATATGATTTGAATACATATCGGTAAAACAGGTCAACCTCTAAACATTTTGGGGCACAGTAATATCGAGTTACACCACTGACCCCTCCACATGTCGTATCACAGCAAACTCCATGGCTGAGCTTCTTGGAATAATAACTTGCAAAGTTCTTACATGCAACTGGCAGATGGCATTTGACACTCCTTTAGGGAGGTTGAAATCAGAGTTTCTGTGGTACAAAATATGTCCTATTGCAGTATTACTTATTAGACTTGATTCCATTGCAAGAACAGGGCCGTGCCATCAGCTTTCACTCTGTTGGATAATGAGCTGTTCCCACTGGTCCTCTTTTCCCCACCTCTCCTTTAGCTTAAGCCCGGTGCTAGTTAGAGAGGTCGGCCCCTCTCCTACTTGAAGATCCGTGAAAGATACCAGACACACGATGGCAAGTGTAGCGGGGATGACCCCTGCACATTTATTACGTCAGATGTAACGTTTCGGGGGCGTGCCCTTTCGTCAGACATGATGTAATAAACGTGCAGGGGTCATCCCCGCTACACTTGCCATCGTGTGTCTGGTATCTTTCACGGATAATGAGCTGTGTCTTCTCTCCCTTTCTTTTTTTATTCAAGTCTCTTAACTTCAGTATTTCATCTGTCTCATGTATCCTGCCACTGAGATGTTTCCCAGCATAGAGCATCTTACTCTAGACTGATGATGATCTTCACTTATATCTTGGCAATTTCCAGTCAGTCCTTGACATTGCCCCTGAATACAATGTATGATGATAGAGTGGATCTGTGCCAAATTCACATGCGTCCTGCTCTTATAAGCTTCATTTCTCAAATCCTTGGAATTCGTATTCACAAGCACCGGAGATCATTTCTTTCCCTCAATCTCAGCACTTAAATGACAAACCGTAACGCAACCAGGGTCGGACTGGGAGCCCACCGGGGTTACTGCTCCAGGGCCCCCCTGCGGCTCGTAGCTGTGTTGCTGCATTTGTGCACATGTGCGTAACTCTGCGTTTGTGCGCATGTGCCAGGTACGCATGCACTGTTTTTGCCACAACCTCCTGACCAAGGAAGGTCGCGGCATTAAAAAGCAGATATGGGTGAGGATCTGGGCTGGCGAGGCCAGGGGCCCAACGGGTTTTTTCCCAGTATCCCGCCGCCCCAATCCGACCCTAAACATAACTACCCACTCCTGGGCCCGGGTGTGGGATGTGCATCCAGCCACGTGGTTTCCTTACTGCATTCGCTGCTGTGTGGTCTTGGCGGGCCCCGGTGCAATTGCACCCCCCCTTTCCCCCCGGTAGTTACTCCACTCAGTGTCGGACTGGGAGGCCAGGGGCCCACCAGAAAACCTTAGACCATGGGCCCACTTTCCAAATGTTTATTCCTCCTCTCCTCACTCATCCTCTTTAATCTCCTGGTCTTTTATATTTACTTAGTCTATTCTTCCATTATTAAGCATTTTTTCCCATAAAGAAACAAGGAATGACCAGGAAATTAGCCACATGGTTAGAAGCAAAAGGGCCCACTGACACCTGGGCCCACCGGGAGTTTTCCTGGTATCCCGGTGGGCCAGTCTGACACTGACTCCACTGATGACAAAATTAGAAATACCTTCACATTTTAGTGTATCAGTCATTTCCTTTAATCAACACTATCAATACTGCGAGGAGGCATTGTTAGAATGTATTTGGAATGTCATCCTTACTACACTCCCCGTTCCTGGGGATAGTTTATTACATAATAGACGCAGAGTCTCAGGGAAGGCTATTTATAGAAGCCAAAAAGGCTCCTCCTGTTGAGATGTTATTATTTTGGAGCTCTGCTATTCTTCTGCCTGAAGGCACAAAACTGTCTGTTACTTATTATCAGCTTAATAAATGTCCTGTTCTGTATCCTTTAAGTGTAGATGAAAGAAAGTCGTTCTACATTTGTCTTCTCACCTGGACTATCATGGCATGTGTGTGGCGGGGTTGTAGTAAAGCGAGAAAAATTCAATAAAAAGAAATATCTTTATGTCCCACCTTAAAATTACAAGCTATTCATGCCAAAAAAACGCTTAAAGGGATTCTGTCATGATGTTTATGATGTTTTTATTTGTAAATGACACTGTTTATACTGCAAATAATTCACTCTACAAAATAAAATTTCATTCCTGAACCAGCAAGTGTATTATTTTAAGTTGTAATATTGGTTTGTAGGCGCCATCTCAGGTCATTTTGCCTGGTCATGTGCTTTCAGAAAGAGCCAGCACTTTAGGATGGAACTGCTTTCTGGCAGGCTGTTGTTTCTCCTACTCAATGTAACTGAATGTGTTGCAGTAGGACCTGGATTTTACTATTGAGTGTTGTTCTTAGATCTACCAGGCAGCTGTTATCTTGTGTTAGGGAGCTGCTATCTGGTTACCTTCCCATTGTTCTGTTGTTAGGCTGCTGGGGGGGGGAAGGGGGGGTGATATCACAACCTTGCACTACTCTCAGCCCCCCACCCCAGGTGTGGTAAATATGGCCATGCAAGGTTTGGACTGGTGCATCTACCGGAAGTGCAACAATTAGGGTTCCCACCTTTTCCGAACAAAAATACCGGCCTTCCTATAAATTTTTCTTTTTTCCCTATTAATAACATTGGGATCAACCATCATTTTTACCAGTCAGCCTGGTAAAATACCGGCCAGATGGCAACCCTAGTGACAATAAGGGCCCTTCATGCAAACTGAAGGGCCCTCCTCCTGGCACCCAACCTTACACTGCTCCCAGCCCCCCACCCCAGGCGTGCGATGGTGGTAGTGTTTACTTCCCTCCTCCTCTGTGATCAGGATTGGCCAGGGATAGGAGAAGGATGTCTTTGTGGGGGACCGGATCTGGGTCAGCAGGACCCCTAGGGGTATATTTATCAAAAACTGAAGTTAGAGATCACCACGGTCCTCTAGAATGAAATTCCGCCACTCTCCATTCATTTCTATGGGATTTTTAAAGGCGTATTTATCAATGGGTGGAAGTGAAAGTTCATCCTTTGATAAATAGGCCTTTAGAAATGATTGGAGAGAGGCAGTACTTCACTCTAGTGGACTGTGGTGATCTCTAACTTCACTTTTTGATAAATACAGTATACCCCTTAGGGTTTATTCCCCATATCCCACCAGCCCAGTCTGACACTGTGGCCATGAAGGAGTTGCATAAAAATGAATGTAATTGCAATTGTGCATGTTTGAAAACCAGAATGATGGGGATGGCTTCATTGACTGTACCAACATAAATAACCCCTAAATATCCAGTTAACCTTTTCAGACAGATCTGTAAAGCCACACTCCTCTCTGGGGTTTTATCCCCAGTTTCTAACACATAATCTATTCAGTTCCTACCTTAGAATATAGTAAGGTTACAAAGCAAATTCGCTCAAACTGGCCTTTAGGCTTCCCTTTCCCTTTAAGCACCCCTAATGGGAGCCATAGTTTGGGAGCAATGACCAGTGTATGTATTATACAATTTTGCTTTATACATTTAAAATGGTGGTTCACCTTTTGCCTTCTTCTTCTGACTCTTTCCAATTTTCAAATGGGGGTCACTGATCCCATCTAAGGCTACAAATGTATTGTTATTGCTACTTTTTATAACGCTTTCTATTCTCCTATTCATATTCCAGTCCAGGGGCGTAACTATAGAGGAAGCAGACCCTCTGGCTGCAGGGGGGCCCAGGAGGTATAGGGGCCCCATGAGGCCCTAATTCATATACAATTTCAATAAATATTGGAGAAACAAGTCAACCTCTAAACATTTTGAGGGCCTGAAAAATAATTTGCTGTGGGGCCCATTAATATCTAGTTACGCCACTGTTCCAGTCTCTTACTCATATCAATGCATGGTTGCTAGGAAAATTTGGATTCTAGCAACCAGATTGCTGAAACTGCAAACCGGAAAGCTGCTGAACAAAAAGCTAAATAACTCAAATAATAATAATAATAAAAACCAATTGCAAACTGTCTCAAAATCTCACTCTCTTCATCATACTAAGGGACCAATTCATTAACTTCGAGTGAAGGAATAGAAGAAAAAATACTTTGAATTTTGAAGTGTTTTTTTGGCTACTTCGACCATTGAATGGGCTACTTCGACCTTCGACTATGATTTCGACTTCGAATCGAAGGATTCGAACTAAAAATCGTTTGACTATTCGACCATTCGATAGTCGAAGTACTGTCTCTTTAAGAAAAACTTCGACCCCCCTAGTTCGCCACCTAAAAGCTACCGAACACAATGTTAGCCTATGGGGAAGGTCCCCATAGGCTTGGCTAAATTTTTTTGGTCGAAGGATAATCCTTCAATCGTTGGATTAAAATCCTTCGAATCGTTCGATTCAAAGGATTTAATCGTTCGATCGACCGATTATTCCTTCGATCGAAGTATTTGCGCAAAAGGATTTTCATTCCCAGTCGAATATCGAGGATTAATTAACCCTCGATATTCGACCCTTGATGAATTTGCCCCTAAAAGTTAACTCAAAGGTGACCAACCCCTTTAATACTCTAATTGGTAGAGTCAGCTGCAGAGTGACAACACAATCACTATCTGCTACACAAATCAGCCCATCTGAAACCCCTGTGTATCCTGAAAAAAAATTCTCTGCATTCTTCTTCCTAGAGAAATAATAAACAGGCTGCATTGTTTTTGGAGGAGTGCATAGGCTCCTTCTTCGGGCTGGGATTTACTGGTACTAAGGTTGCCCAGCTGTGTGAGCTGCCAGGAAATTCTGAGGATATTACCTTTTTTTCCCCTTTAGTTAGAAACCTTGAGATTAACACACACACACACACAGTAAATTATTTGTGGATCTATGTTCCCCAGTGCCGCTGTATTCTGGCCCTCAAGCAATAGAAACAAAAGCTCACTGAGGCTGAACTTCATCTTGTGTGGCCATTCTCTCTCTCATTAGGCACAAGGGAAGGCCCTGCGTGTATTTAGCTTTTACACAGCAGCTTGATGAGCTTGTACCATGCTCCAGGGAATAAAGGGTGTATCCTCAGACCTTCATAACAATAATAAAAGCAGCAAGCGGATACACCCGTAGTGTACTGTAAATGGTAAGAAGACATATCGGTGTCTCACACCCACCTACTAGAACCACAGAAACTATACTGAGCATAAGAATCCCACAAATTAGAATTTCATGCTGACTAAGTACATGGACAAGTCCGGAGTCATATTATGTTTGTACAAACTGAAACAAACTGTATCATACAGAACAGAGATACAATATCACTAATAGAGATTTGCTGCAAATCAGAACAAGTCAACAAAAGTGAATACGGGTATCTGCTCTCTTACTATTCAGAAAGCTCTGATTTATGGAAAGGTTGTCTCCCACAGAGTCCATTCTAAGCAAATAATGATATATTCTTTTAATGAATCCACTAATTTGCACCAATCTGATCTCTTTGGATACACCAGAATGACTGAAATTCTTTGGGCTAGATACTGTACTTGGTTTCCTGGCAAACTGATAAATGTATTGTTTTCTTTATCAGTGATCCCCAACCAGTAGTTCGTGAGTAACATGTTGCTCTCCAACCCCTTGGATGTTGCTCCCAGTGGCCTCAAAGTAGGTGATTATTTTTGAATTCCAGGCTTGGAGGCAAGTTTTGGTTGTATAAAAACCAGTTGTATTGCCAAACAGAGCCTCAATGTAGGTTGAAAATCCACATAGGGGCTACTAAATGGCCAATCACAGCCCTTATTTGGCACCCCAGGAACATTTTTCATGCTAGTGTTGCTCCCCAACTCCTTTTACTTCTGAATGTTGCTCACGGGTTCAAAAGGTTGGGGATCCCTGCAGTAAGTAAAACAACCATCTGCCCTTTCTTGCTGGGCTCTACATTATTCAAGAAACATCGGAATGTCAGCATAGGGTGTCAGGTGTGTTTAGCCCTTTCATATAATTTCCAGACTGTTTAGTAGCATAGTAAGTGCCATGAACAAGAACAGGGTGGTGTCACAAAGCTGGGCTGAAGAAGACTCATAAGCAAGGAACTGGGCTAAAACAGATCAGGAGAAAAACAAAAACCACTTGCTAATAAAAACAAGTAGGATCACAGTCAAGCTTTTGTCCTTTTTTCCATGCTATTATAACAAAATACATACTTTGATGTCACCAGAACAGATATCTGTTGTACTTGGTGCCAAAGCCATCAGAGGCTTGAGAAGAAAACTAGTTTTTAAGGGGCATAATTTGACCTAAGAGGATCACATATATGATAATATGGCCAAAAGTCAGTTAAAGGGGACTACATTTTAAATATAAGCTTCAGCATACTGCAATAAGAAACTTTCTAAATACAATAAATTAAAAATTCGGTACAGTTTCTGAAATAGTTTCTGAAATAATCCAGTTTATCATCACTCTCCCTCTCTCAGCATCTGTTTCTCTTTATTCCGGAGTTGGGTGTAAGATATTCTTTGACAGTTAGATCCAATGTATCTTATAAGGGGGCTCCTTTTGCCTAGAAGATGTATTAGAGTTCACTCTATTAAAATCACCAGAAATCTTTTCTCTCTACATGCAGAATTTGTGCAAAAGGCTATTATTTTGTTAGATTTTGTTTGCCCTGGAATCTGTTATTTGAGTGAGCTCTTCTTTCAGAAATTATGCAGAATTTTTGATTGATTTATTTAGAAATTTTCTTATTTCAGTATGAGGAAGCTTATTATATTTTCATTTTTGCGATAGTTCCCCTTTAATGAGTGAGCTCTAATTCATCTGTAAGGAAAGGAACACCCCTATAAGATATATTGGATCTAACTGTGAAGGAATATCTGACAACCAACTGCTGCTTCAAGACAGAATGAAAAGAAACAGATGCTGAGAGACTGAACATAAACTTCATTATTTCCGAAAGGATGCAGAATTTTTAATTTATTGTATTTATAAAGTTGCTTATTTCAGTATGCTGAAGCTTATATTAAATTTCTATTTTCACGATAGGTCCCCTTTTGAATATTCATGCTGTATGATAGTGATGTGCATTTCCAACCTTTCCAACCTGAACTGCCATGATGCTATCACTTACATACCCGTGTCCAACCATTCCTTCTCTTACTGGAGAGAGTGGGGCAGCAGCTAGTATATAAATGAAAGAGACAGATGGCCAGAGATGGGGTCACATTGTAAGCAGGGAGAATCAGGCCCACCACCTGCAAGTAATGGGCTGACCTGTGATACGCTAGTGTATATCCTTAGAGAGTGTCTTGCCACTTAAAAATTATTTTTTAATAACAGCATACGGTAAGTAATAATAAAGTTGTATGGTGAAAACAATGAAGACTGCATTACCCCTCATAACTGCAGACACAACAGCCAGTGTCCTGTTATGATTCAATCTACTTTACTTAGCATATATCAATATTAGTTGAAATAGTTATTTAGGAAATTACATGTTTAGTCAGGCTTCCTACACTACTGTAAGGGGCCAATTCATTAACTTTGAGTGAAGGAATAGAAGAAAAAATACTTCTAATTTCGAAGTGTCTTTTTGGGCTACTTCGACCATCGAATGGGCTACTTCGACCTTCGACTACGACTTCGAATCGAAGGATTCGAACTAAAAATCGTTCGACTATTCGTCCATTCGATAGTCGAAGTACTGTCTCTTTAAGAAAAAACTTCAACCCCCCTAGTTCGCCACCTAAAAGCTACCGAACCCAATGTTAGCCTATGGGGAAGGTCCCCATAGGCTTGGCTAAGTTTTTTGGCCGAAGGATAATCCTTCGATCGTTGGATTAAAATCCTTCGAATTGAACGATTCGAAGGATTTAATCGTTCGATCGAACGATTATTCCTTCGATCGAAGTATTTGCGCAAAATCCTTCGACTTCGATATTCGAAGTCGAAGGATTTTCATTCCCAGTCGAATATCGAGGGTTAATTAACTCTCGATATTCGACCCTTGATGAATTTGCCCCTATATGTATGAATGTATATACATATAGGTCACAAAACATACAGTGAGTCTATGTAAAACCAGCTCATGTGTTGCAAGGCTTATTTAAAGATCCATATTATAAATCTCCATTCCTGGAGCCCACACAAATCAGCTAAAAAAGTAAAGCACTGACCGGAATATTCCTAATATCTAGCGGAACGGAAGATCAGAATTAGATGCCTCTGCCTTGCAGAATTATTCATCATAGTGTGAATGTAAGCAAAGGAAAGAATGCCGAGTAAAGGGACAAACTGAAATGAAGCAAGACCATGTGCAAGACCGGAATTTCCAAGGTCCCAGGCTATCGATCTTCCTAAGAAGACTGTGGGTGACTTGTCTGTGTCTTGAAAGCACAATTTTTGTATGGCTTTTATTTGTGGAAGTGTCGCAGCATCCGTGCGAGGAACACAGGAATAATCAAACATAAAGACGTACTTCCTTCTATTTATTATCTATGACAGGGAACAAGTGACTAAATATAAAAATCAACATGTGGTTTATCTCAAGACAAGATGAACTCACATTACTCATAACATGCTCTCAGACACTTCAGTCCATATTTAGTGACCGATATTCTGTACTATCTCTTGACTTTTGCATTTGTTCCCCTCCATAATTGTATTCTGTCTCCTCTACCTAATAAATCGTAAGCTCTTCGGTGAAGGGGCCTCATTCCAGCTCTGTATTGAAACACTTCCACACAGTTCAGGTATGGTATCTGTTATACAGAAAGCTCTGAATTATGGAAAGGCCATCTAACATAGACTCCATTTTATTGAAATAATCTAATTTTTTTTTAGATTATTTCCTTTCTCTCTTTATTAATAAAACAGTACTTTGTATTTGATCCAAACTAAGATATAATTAATCCTTATTAGAAGCAAAACCAGCCTATTGGGTTTATTTAATGTTTACATGATTTTTTAGTAGACTTAAGGTATGGATATCCAATTTATGAAAAGAGCTGTTATCTGGAAAACCCCAGGTCCCGATCATTCTGGATACCTGTATTTATTCTCCCAATCTAATTTCAAACAATCCAATTCAATCAGTTATACCTGGCATAGGGCAATGGCACATGGAGTGCTGGGCATTTGGATGTGGTTTTCGGTTTGGCAGCGGGGTGGCCACATGCTAGATACTGGCAATACTTTGATTTGGATGGTAATTGCCTGAACCCTGGTGCACTATTGAACAAAACAATTACCAGTCCTTAATGTGTCAGTAAGTATTTCTGAGTGATAATCACCTAAACAGTAGGTGCACTTACACTGCACTGATGCAGTTACTACTTAAAGGGATCCTGTCATCGGAAAACATGTTTTTTTCAAAACACATCAGTTAATAGTACTGCTCCAGCAGAATTCTGCACTGAAATCCATTTCTCAAAAGAGCAAACAGATTTTTTTATATTCAATTTTGAAATCTGACATGGGGCTAGACATTTTGTCAATTTCCCAGCTGCCCCTGGTCATGTGACTTGTGCCTGCACTTTAGGAGAGAAATGCTTTCTGGCAGGCTGCTGTTTCCCCTTCTCAATGTAACTGAATGTGTCTCAGTGGGACATGGGTTTTTACTATTGAATGTTGTTCTTAGATCTACCAGGCAGCTGTTATCTTGTGTTAGGGAGCTGCTATCTGGTTACCTTCCCATTGTTCTTTTGTTTGGCTGCTGGGGGGAAAAAGGGAGGGGGGTGATATCACTCTAATTTGCAGTACAGCAGTAAAGAGTGATTGAAGTTTATCAGAGCACAAGTCACATGACTTGGGGCAGCTGGGAAATTGACAATATGTCTAGCCCCATGTCAGATTTCAAAATTGAATATAAAAAAATCTGTTTACTCTTTTGAGAAATGGATTTCAGTGCAGAATTCTGCTGGAGCAGCACTATTAACTAATTCATTTTGAAAAAAAATATTTTTCCCAAGACAGTATCCCTTTAAGTAACCAGAAGGAGCAATTGCATTGTTTTGCTGACCACCTCCCAAGCTGGACATTAGGTGGGAAGCAAAATGTTGGGAATTTGCCCTTAGTCCCAAAACACTGCTACTTATAATGCACAATAAACCCCAGTATAAGTATGGGATCCGTTATCCGTAAACCCATTATCCAGAAAGCTCAGAATTACAGAGGCCATCTCAAATAGACTCCATTTTATCCAAATAATCCAAATTTTTAACAATGACTTATTTTTCACTGAAACCTGTACTTGATCCAAACTAAGATATAATGAATCCTTATTGGAAGCAAAACCAGCCTGTTAGGTTTATTCAATGTTTATATGATTTTCTAGTAGACTTAAGGTATGAAGATCCAAATTATCCAAAAAGCCCCAGGTCCCGAGCATTCTGGGTAACAGGCCCTATGCCTGTACTAAGAGTAGTAACAACTAAGGGCTAGTCCACACGGGGAGATAGCGACGCGTTTGCGGTCGCGGCGACAAAGCGCCGCGACACGAGGCGATGCGCTTTTCAACAGTCGCCTGAAAAAGCCTGGCGAGGCATTTTCAGGCGACTGTTGAAAAGCGCATCGCCTCGTGTGGTTAGCACAGGCGTTTTTACATAGGCGCCCATACAAAACTGTCGCCTGCGCCGGTCGCGGCGGCTGTCGCGGCGCTTTGTCGCCGCGACCGCAAACGCGTCCCTATCTCCCCGTGTGGAATAGCCCTAAGAGTAGTAACAATTCAACCCTTTAGCAAAAAACACCCTACCCCCCCACCCAACAAAGACCCCCCTCCCTCCTTCCCCCAGCCTAACTGCTCCCCCCAGGGAAATGCCCCTAACTTTTTACTTACCCCTCGGTTCAGATTCAGGCATCGGAGTTCCACGCAGCCATCTTCCGGGTCTTCAGTAAGCTGAGACTGAGGCCGGCAAAACCGAATGCGCAGCTGGAGCAATTTTACTGCTTTGCAACAAATGCGCATGTGCCGAAACGGAAATAGACCCGGAAGATGGCTGCGGTGAACTCCGATGCCTTAATCTGCACCGAGGGGTAAGTTAAAAGTTAGGGGCATTTCCCCGGGGGGGCACTATGCAATTTGTAGTGTTCTAAGAGTTTATATTGGGAATCTGATGCCCCCATCCTTATGGCACCCTGTTGATCATCCTAAAGGCTGGCATGTTTGGCACTGAGCTTTAGTTTACAACTATAATTTTTATAAATTTACAAAATGGTAACAAAAACAAATGAAAATGATTTTTGCATGTCATGCAACATCCACCATTTAAAAATACTTACACTTATACCTTTTATTTTATTTAATATTTGCTTCCCATCAGTATGTGCCCCTATGGTTATATCTGAAAAGTATATGGTGCTTTTACAAATAGCATTTTGAATGATAAGGAGCTGTTCCAACAATAGTGGCATGTGTTTGTACTTGTTGGGGGAATTCTTCTGTGGTTACTTTAGACCTCACCAAAATACATAATTTACCTTTTAAACTACCTAAATTTGTCAATGCCAAAAGAGTCCTTTGATATTTACAGCTGTATACATTAATACTGATACATTTACAGGGAATATTTTTGCAGTAGCCATAAATGCGCATTGCTTGACTCAGATTTGTACAACTCATATGAGAGGAGTAAAGGGAAGAAGCAAGATATGTTGTCATATATGGGATCTAGAAGTTACCATTGCTGTGTTCCATTGCTGGTGAATTTCCTACCACTTAATTGGCCTGAAGAAGTGAAATGGTTTGAAGATTACTCTATAAGTTTAATGGTGGTGGCAGACGAGGCTACTGGGGGAGATTAGTCGCCCAGCAACTAATCGCCTCTTCTTCGGGGGACTTATCTCCCCTAAATGCTTTCCCAACAGCTAGAATGTCCCGGCAGGATGGCACTTGGAACGATTCGTTTTCCGCAGTTGCCCAAAGTTTCCTTGTGTTGCTGGGCAACTAATCTCCCCCAGTAGCCTCATCTGCCACCATCCTTAAGCAAGTCTACTTCGCTTTAGAATTATCCCTTCTAGTTAGTTTAAGTCACTGATCATTTGAGATTCAAGTATTGGTTAGCACTAATTAAGACTCTTATTTATCTTTGAAGAATATAGAAATGCAACGGTAAAAATGCTAAATATTGGTACAGATCACTTTTTGTATTTTACCCATAATGCAGCTTTATACCCAAAGGTGTAGTCTAATTGTGTGTGTGCCAAAAACTCCATGTGGCACAGTTTGCTCTGAAATTAAGACTCTGTATGTATAGATTAGCACAAGAATGTGCAAGTGCTTTACTGCATGGCATTCTAACTGATAACTGGCATAAATCTACATTGATATTTGCACCATTTCTGCGCCTTGTTATCTTATGAGCCTTACTGCTTAACTGTATTATATTATAATTGTGAGAACCTTGGATTTAGTGCAAAATCAGACCAGAGATATCCCAAGTGAAACTGCTGAAAAATTATTTGTGTTATGCAGTACTTTGTATATATTAATGGCAGCCGGGATACAGGAGACCTGGAAATAAGAGCCAATTGCAATAAATCCTGAATAGTTTATATTTGCCAAAGTGGACTGCACCCCATTCTACATATTTACTTCTCTCTCTGATACATTATTGTGTCCATATGTCCTGGTTTCTCTCACTGTATGGCTTCTGTCTGGTTCAAATTTGTCTTTTTTTTTTTAAACCATAATCAACCGTTGTGCTTGATGCGCTTTGGTAAACAAGTAAAACATTGCTGCGTTGCTGCTATCCACTTCTTTATTCACCCCAGGAGATAAGTACTGCTGGTCTCCCATCTGTTGCCTACCTACCTGGTCTCTTTGTGAATCTTCTTTTCAACAGCAGGTTTGTAGCCCTAGAAAAGCTGCTTGCAGATACTGTCTTGCAGAAGACATTACCTGACAAAGGGGGAACGCCCTCGAAATGTTGTGATGCAAAAAACGCACCAGGGGTATGACCATGGTTTAACTCTCCTTGTGTGCCAGCTTGTACTATTTGGTTATTGGAAATTGGGAGTGCCGTCTCCCTTAAGCGTTTGAGCACCAAGCGGAACCAGTTGTGAAGGGCCTGAGTGTGCACGTGACCTCTCTGCTATGCAGAAGACTTTGCCCCCAGATTTTTGCATTTTCCAAGTTGCCTCAATACTTTATATGTGAGCATGATGGGGCAGAATAATCAACGGTCGAGGTAAATTTTCAAAAGAAAAAATTAAAATTTCGAGCTATTTTTTGTGTACTTCGACTAGTGAATAGTCCAAATTCAATTAGAATTTGATAAAAATTCGAAAATTTAAATTTATCATGTGCTGTCTCTTGCCATCTAAAACCTGCAGAATTATTGTTTTAGCCTATGGGGGACCTCCTAGAACCTATTTGGTTTAAAAAACTATGTTTCGGAAAAAAGACTAAAGAGGTCATTTACAACCGATCACGTGTTGTAAATGACCTCTTTACGTTAAGGGTACTTTCATCAAAATACGCCCCTTACACTTCCATATAGTTTCACTCAGTGCCCTTTGTTCTGAATCGAGCAGAGTTGTGCCTAATAGGCAGGTGAAGCCTGGAGCTGCTGTACCGCTTTTGGTACCATTTGGCAGCTTCAGGGTCTCCACAGTGATTTATGTCAATCGCTACAGCACAATTGCACCAAAGGAATAGGGTGCACATGTCACTGGCTTGTCAAATCCCAGAAATGATACCAACTGGACTTAGAACATTTTCGTCATAATTATAAAGCATTGGCTTCAATTGCATTAGAAACATCTCAACTTGCTCTCAAAATAGCACTTTGCTCATTGCACTTGCGGTTGTATTTTAAATACAATTTGCAGTGCAAGATGCAAGTTGCCATGTTTTTTTTACCCACAGTTTAAGAATGTGCACATCGCAAACATCTTTGGGGTTATGTAATAAAAGACAGTATGGGGCCCATTTACTAAGGGTCGAAGTGATTTCGAAGTGAATTTTCGAATTCAAAAACTTCAAATTTCGAAGTAATTCGACCAGCGAATAGGTCAAAATTCGATTTGAATTGAAAAAACTTCAAATATTCGACCATTCGAAAAAAAAACTGACTCTTTAAAAAACTTCAACTTCGCCACCTTAAACCTGCCGAATTGCTATGTTAGCCTATGGGGACATCCTAGAACCCATAGCCAGTATTTGGCTACGCTTTAAGAAGTCAAAGTTTTTTTTTCGAAAATCGTTTGATCGATTGATTCGAACGATTTCTACCATCGATCTAACGATTTGAATTTGATCGAAAACGGCTAACTCCACTCAAAAAAACTTTGCAAATTCGATGGTCGAATTTAGAAGTTTTACCACTTCGAAATTCGACCCTTAGTAAATGTGCCCTTAAGTTTTCCCAGGGCAGTAACCCATAGCAACCAATCAGCAGGTAGCATTTACTAGTCACCTGTTTCAATGCAAGGATCTTATTGGTTACTGCTTCTGGGCAAACTTCGTGCCTTTTATTACATATTGGTGTTTGTGTCTTCCTAATAGCAGATGCCCCCTAGTATTTCATAGGAAACTACAGTCTTGTCAATATCTAATTGTTGTTACCTTTACAAGAATTAGGTGTGCTCTCTCTCTGGATTATGGTAATCTGCAGATGGATTCAGGATAATGATGGGAGGTGGAAGGACAAGTTCTACTGTACAAAGGCCGGGTTAATGCATCTCAAGCCTCCTGCAGACTGAAATAAATATTCCTCCAAAAGTGACCTTTCTCTGGCTTTATCCATCTTGCTCTCAATCCTGACCAATTTCTCATGTGTTATTCTTGCCATCTTCCGTTTTTTTATTCTTCTTATGCCGTTATCATATTTGTCATTTTAATGTCAGAACACCAAAAAGTTTCGTCACTGGTGTTGTAATCAGTTCACAATTGCTCCACCAGGGCTCCACTCACTTAACATTCTTCATTTTGTGCTGCATGTGCCTGTGTTGGTGCATCCACCACAAGTTGCACTGAACAAAGAATGGGAGCCCTGTGATTTAGGACTACCATGAAATGTCTTATGTACAGACCTATTTGCCTTGAAAGCCCAGGTACTCATTATATAAGTAATGATGTTCAAGAAAGGGGTGGGTATATGGACACCTGTAAGTGTTGCCTTATTGTAGCTCTGGCTAAACAAATGCTTTGTTGGAGCCTCCATAGTTACACATCCTCAACCTCATTGGGTCCACTTTTATTTAACTTGTTTATTAATGACTTGGGGGAGGATATTGTAAGTAATGTATCAGTGTTTGCAGATGACACAAAACTATCCAGCCCAATAAATTCCATACAGGATGTGGCTTCCTTGCAACACGATCTTGACAAACTGGCAATCTGGGCAGCTAAGTGGCAAATGAAATTCAATGTGGATAAATGTAAAGTCATGCACCTGGGATGTAAAAATATCCAAGTCACTTATACCCTTAATGGGACTGCGCTAGGCAAATCCATTATAGAAAAGGACCTTGGAGTCCTTGTAGATGATAAACTTGGCTGTAGCAAGCAATGCCAGTCAGGCAAATAAGGTCTTGAGCTGTATTAAAAGGGGAATTTATTCACGGCAGGAGGGGGTCATTCTTCCACTGTATAGAGGACTTGTAAGGCCCCATCTAGAATATGCCGTACAGTTTTGGTCTCCATCACTCAAACACGACATTATTGAATTAGAGAGGGTGCAGAGAAGGGCAACTAAGCTGGTAAAAGGTATAGAAAATCTTAGCTATGAGGAAAGACTGGCCAAATTGGGGTTGTTCACTCTGGAGAAGAGAAGCTTAAGGGGTGATATGATGACTATGTATAAATATATAAGGGGATCATATAATAATCTCTCTAATGCTTTATTTACCAGTAGGTCTTTCCAGCTGACACAAGGTCACCCATTTTGATTAGAAGAAAAGAGTTTCCGCCTAAATATTCGAAAGGGTTTTTTTTACAATGAGAGCTGTGAAGATGTGGAATTCTCTCCCTGAACCAGTTGTACAGGCTGATACATTAGATAGCTTTAAGAAGGGGTTGGATGGCTTTTTAGCAAGTGAGGGAATACAGGGTTATGGAAGATAGCTCATAGTACAAGTTGAATTCACCCAGTGTAACAGGGAAAACACACACTTTCACCTTTGGATATTTTATTATTTACATTTTCATATGGATTTGCAACCTTGCCAGTAAGAATAGGAGTCACTGGGAAACTATGTTCTTATTCCTTTTTATACCTGTCAGTTTCAATAAATGATGTGCTTTTTAAGGTTTATAATTGGATGACCACTGTGCTCCCACAACTGCAGTTTTATTCAAACCGTTATTATGAAATGTAGGAAAACCAGTCTGTCAACAGACTTGATAACCGCAATAATTACTGTCACGTGTTTTACATTAGCTTCATTGTGCTGAAACATACTACTGTATGATGCAAGGGTGATTCTCTAGACTTGCTACTGACCCCAACACCCAGATATTGATGTCGTTGCACAGGAACCTACAATATTCTATAACAATGCGTCTTAATTCAAGTTGCACAGCAGCGAAAATCCCTCCAAAGCATTCAGGGTTCAGTAAAGATTTGTCTGTATAAATATGGTATTATGATTAATATCAGTAAAAAAATATAAAAAATATTAGAAGAAGAGTTTTGAGTTGAGTAGGCCTGTGCTTCATAAAGGTCACGTAATTCCGTGGTGGCTTCAAATGTAACTTTACTGTAGGGGGGTACATTATCCACTTTTTATTTATATCTCTTACCAACATATTATAACAGTGCTTTATAGTGTTCATTATTCATATCAGTGTCTAATCTAGTAGTAATCTATTTATTTTAATAGTGGCCATTTAATGTGTATGGGGGAAAAAACCATGCAAAAATATGGAGGATACAAACTCCAACATATGCATCTACCTTTTGTATTTATAAATAACATTAGTCCACATATGAAACTCTAATTTGTAATATATTTTTTGGTCACTTTTGCTCTGACAAAGTGAGTGTGTTTGGACATTGGGCGTAAATTCCTACATTGTATAAGGGACATGACCATGCAGGACAGTGTATATTAGCACTTTCCACTTCATTAGCATTGAATTTAATTTTTGATTTGAATGTTCTAATGAGTTTGTAATGCTCATAATGTATGTTATTGTGAAACAATAGGCAGGCTGCTATATTCTGCTATATTACACCATTATCTATATAAGATTTATGAATTAAACGTATGATACATTTAAAGAGATTTCAGATAGATGGGGAAGCATAAGGGGTTATTTATAAGCTCCAAGGCAGTAAGCAAAGTACATAAAAAAAGCACTGTATTTAACGGGGGGGGGGGGGCTCAACCGAACCATTCGTCCCATGCCTAGGGGGGACAGCACCAGAATTAGGGGTACGATGAAGAGGTACCTGTCTAGGGCACAACAAATAAGGAGCTGGGGGTATATAAAAGTGCTTGCTGAATGAGCACTAAGGGGCGCACTCTTGCATCCTTTTGTGTTCTTTTGCTAATTCCCCCAGCCATTCTAAATGACCCCTATAGTCTAGAGCAGAGGTCCCCAACCTTTTTTACCCGTGAGCCACATTCAAATGTAAAAAGAGTTGGGGAGCAACGCAAGCATGAAAAAGTCCCTTGGGGGTGTCAAATAAGGGCTATGGTTGGCTATTTGGTAGCCCCTATGTGGACTGGCAACCTACAGGAGGCTCTGCTTGGCACTATACTTAGTTTTTATGCAATTAAAACTAACTTCCAAGACTGGAATTCAAAAATAAGCACCTGGTTTGAGGGCACTAAGAGCAACATCCAAGGGTTTGGAGAGCAACATGTTGCTCACGAGCTACTGGTTGGGGATCACTGGTCTAGAGTAACCATATACCACATTCAAACAAAGTTGAGTAAAAGACAGACAGTAAATTAAATTACACAGAAACATTTTTAAAAAGTTCGTAATACAATAACTAGAACAGTTTCCCCACTTGTTTGTGTGTTAATGTAGCTCTGTGAATTTCCCACAGTGCTTACTATCTAATTATTAATGGCCAATGTACAGAACTACAGATTACTTTGTCAAAAGGCACAGGACCAGACTTCATTATTTGATAATTCAGTTTATTAGCAGTGTATTAGTTGCTAATGACTTGAATTCAACTCAAACTATATAAGGTCTTAAATATGCCATTCCAAGCTCGTATTTCTAAAAAGCCTTTTGACCCAAACTGTAGGGATAATACAACATAGCCCATAATTTGTTTTATTTCCACGTTACAGTATGTTTTCTCTAGGTTGATTAGGTCTGGATGTTTAATAAAGCCATACAATTTATTGTTGGGGAAAAAAGCATACGTATGACCTTGACTTACAAAATGAATGAAACATTGAATTCTGCAGTATAAAAATAATGAAAGCCATTTTCCTTCTCACAAAGAAAAACAATATAAACTTGATTCATTCGCCAAAAGCTGAAAGAAATTTGTTATTTATGATTTTCCTCCCATACAGAACATGCTTTGGAAAAGCAAAGCAAGTGTCCAAATTCCATGAACTTTCCTCCAATATGCTCTACAATTATTTATTCTGAGAAAGGCAGAGACCTTTTATTATTTGTTTTGGCTTCCACAATAAACAGCCCTTCTGAAGCTTTTCAGCATTCGCCTCTCAGTAATCAGAGCAGAATAAAGCCGCTTCCAAAACGCTGTAAAATAAGCTTTTTGGAAGTCAATTAAAATGTCAGAAAAGAACACTTTGTACAAAAATGACATTTCTGGACATAAAAATAAGTGAAATTCAAGTGACTGTAAAACTGCAAATATCGAAAAATTGGGGTAGCAGAGCCTGAAGCTGCTGGGGGGCCCAGGAGTGTGGAGTGGCTATTGGGGTCTCAAACAATGTCACTCATTAGCATAAGAACCAGGATTCCTCTTTTCCCCAGCCTCTCCAATTGTGACTGCCCAGTGTTGGTTATAGAGGTCGGCAACTCTCCCAATAGTATGCGAAGAAGTTGTACACACAAGGGCTAGTGAAGCGGGGAGAATCCCTGCATGTTTATTGGCGTCAAGTGATTTAACATTTCGGGCGGACCACTTCGACATAACAATGGAGTCCGTCTGTGGCCCAGCCATATACTAGGGGCATTTACAAAGCAAAACACAGGTTGCAAAGAGAATATAAAGGCTGCAATTGGCTGTGTTCTGCTGTTGCACCATTTCAAAGCGCAGAGATCTGCAGCTAGCCCCTTGGATTGAGAGCTGACTGAATTAGGCAGTGCTTTATCCAAGAGCGGCAGGTGGGGGAAGGCATATACAGTAAGAGTCCCCATTTATGCTCCCTAATTTGTGTGCCATTCAGTAAGTGATAGAGTTACTCTGCACTCTACTCTTTATGCCAGATTTTCACCAAGAGAAGCAGATTGCAGCTGTCCCCAGGCCAAAATTGCTTGCTCTAGCGTTTGAGCCCCAAAGATCTGTAAATGACCCCTCCTGCCTAATTAAAAACTAAGGTCAGGTCTTTGATTTGGCCATTTAAGAACATTCACTTTACTCTTCTTTAATCATTCTTTTGTACAATGACTTTTGTGTTTAGGGTGGTTGTCTTGCTGTATAACCCATAATCTCTTGAGATTAAATAAAACAGGGTCCCTCACTCACACCTGATATTGACTGAAAACACCAGACTCTGATTTTACCTTCAAATTATATGTTAATCCTAAAGAATTACTTACTTTTGCCACACACAAAAATTTTATTGGATCATTTTTTTTAAATAAATACATGACCAAATAAAATAATTGTTTCATTTGTTCAACTAGGTTTTCTTCATCTACTTTAAGGACTTGAAAATCAGATGATGTTTTAGGTCACATTCATATAAAAATATAGGAAATTTTAAAGGAGAACTAAACCCTAAAAATGAATATGGCTAAAAATGGCATATTCTATATATATTGAACTTATTGCACCAGCCTAAAGTTTCAGCTTCTAAATAGCAGCAATGATCCAGGACTTCAAACTTGTCACAGGGGGTCACCATCTTGGAAAGTGTCTGTGACACTCACATGCTCAGTGGGCTCTGAGCAACTGTTGAGAAGCTAACTTAGGGGTCATTGCAAATTATCAAGCCTGTCATATAAGCTGGCATTAAAGGGCTAATTATTAAATTCTGAGGCTAATTGCACTGGTTTCTGTACTGCCATGCAGTAATTATCTGTATTAATTACTAATCAGCTTTATATTGTGACATTTCCATTCTATGTGTACTGTTTTGTAAATGGGTCCCTAAGCTCAGTAAGTGACAGCAGCACAGAGCATGTGCAGTGAATTAGCAGAAAAGAAGATGGGGAGCTACTGGGGCATCTTTGGAGACACAGATCTTTACTACTAAAAGGCTGTGATTGCCTTGGGCTGGTATAAAAGACCCACATATGGAAAATTCTTTAAACCAAATACAAGTGTAAGTACAGCAAATTGAGAGATGTATAAATTCTCATTTTTGGGAATGAGACATTCCACTTATATCACAGCAGAACATTATATACCAAAACAAAATGGCATTTATTTAATAGTGGATACATTCCATTTTTTTGGTCTGCTTCAATGTATGTAGCAGGTGAAAGTATTGTTAAACAAAGTAAAACTGAACTCATTTATCTATTTTTGAATACTTGTTATCATTTGTGATGTTCCAGGGTGGTTGGAGGTTGTCATAAAACCAAGAACGTTAAAGGCCCATTTAGCACAGAAAAATCATTTGTATCGCACTGACAGGTAGTCATATACATTGTAAGATGTTATCTTTTGGAGCCCCTATGGAGTCCCTTTTTATTTGCTTATCTGCTTTCTAATGGCAGACACTATTGATCTCTTTTATTCACATATCATCACTCATTCTTTCCAGACAAGGATTAGATATTCTTGACTTGAGCCAAAGAAAGTAGAATAGAATCATTTGCTATTGTAATAGATTTATGCTAGTTTTGCTTACATTAAGTACAAGGTACTGTCTAATTACACAAAAAACAATAAACCAAAAAAATGGTTAAAAGTTTTATATTAATTTATTACTCATAGCCTTTGAGTAAGTTCCCCAATAGGCACGAAACTCAATAGGACTTCACCTGTATTGTCCTAATAAATGGATGTGAACTTTTAACCATTTTTTCGGTTTATTGTTTTTGAAAAAAGGCAACCATAGACTGGGTTAAACAGAGTATTTTTTCAATTTTTACTACATCCATTAAGTATTTTTCATTACTTGGTAGTGCCACTAATTGGCTTTCTGCACCCTCTTTTTCATTTGTGAAAAATAAAGAATCGCTGGACTGGAGCAGCTTAGTTATTGACTGAAGTAATAACCTGCATCAGCTTAAAGGAGAAGGAAAGGTTAAAACTAAGTAAGCCTTATCAGAAAGGTCCACCTAAATATACCAGTAAACCCCCAAAGTAATGCTGTTCTGAGTCCCCTGTCAAAAGAAACACTGCATTTCTTTCCTTCTATTGTGTACACATGGGCTTCTGTATCAGACTTCCTGCCTTCAGCTTAAACTTCCTTGCCCCGGGCGTGAGCATGCTCAGTTTGCTCCTCTTTCCCCCCCCTTCTCTGCTGTAATCTAAGCCCAGAGCTATAAGTGAGCAGGGAGAGACTCAGGCAGGAAGTGATGTCACACCAAGCTAATACTGTAGCTACTATCCTAAACAAACAGAGAGCTTCTAGAGCTATTTAATCAGGTATGGTAAAACATTCTACACAATAAATATAGCAATCTAGCGTGCACTATTGCAGCTAATCTATTGGCAATAAAACACCTCCGTAGCTTTCCTTCTCCTTTAACAAGAAAGCAATCCTTGCTTTGCCAGTACTAAGCCCAAAAACTGTATTTAGCCAACACTTATTGGGTTATTTATCAAGGTCCGAATTTATCTCAATATTGGTTGCTACAAACTCCGATCTAACCGGCCTCTGGTTTTTAACGCGTATTTATTATTAAATTTTCCAGAAAATTTGCCTTGCGGGAAAATCTCAGATTTTCACGATTTTTTTGTGAATTTTCTCCGAAAGCTCCAAATACATCATGAAATTGCCCGAAACCCCCGACACAACCAAAAATCAATGGAACCGTTCCCATTGACTTTTTATGCAACCTCGACAGGTTTGATATGCCGTGTTTTTATATCCGGGTTTTTTAGCCCTTGGGGTTTAAGAATTCGTGATTTTTCTAAAAGTCAGATTTTATAAAAAAAAATCCCGGATTTTTCGGATTTCGGGTATTCGGAGCTTAGTAAATAACGCCTTTAGACTCCCACATTACCACCCTTCCCATCATTCACCCCACCCATTCCCATGCATGAGTTTGGGAAAAGCCTGACAAGCATTTTGCAAATATAAATCAAAATGCCAAACCTGAGACCCAAGCTGGTGCTCCTGTTTGCTGAAAATGACCCCGACCCATGGTACTTCAATAGGAGCTCCACGCTGCCATTTTTAAATTCCTCCTAGGCATCCCTTTGTGGCTGATTGGTGCCGTGCACATATTACTGTAAATAGAATGTCCAGGGCCAGAGAGAGGCTCAACAAGAGAAAGAAATAGATTTTCACAGATGAACTTCATTTAATTGTCTTCATTATTGTTTCTGGGTATATTGTAATAAAGATCTGGTAACTACAAAACTACATATGTTACTAAATCTACAGAAGACATTAAAGACAACCTTTTCTCTGAGCATAAGTGTTCCTTTGAATTGCGATAAAAGTACAATGACTGACACAAGTGATTAGAGGGAAGTAGATGTGATGAAAGATGGAAAAGGTTCAGTTAAACTTGCCTGCAGAATGAATGTGTGAGGGGCAGGGCACTATATATTGCAATCAGAGAGATAGGATCGCAAAGCTTTGGTTTTCTGAGATGATAATGACAGCCAGTTCAAAGGGATAAAAACAGCAGCATGTTCAGAAACGTCAAACTGGCAGCAAGAGTTAAAAACGCTGCAAAATATTTGAAATGAATTGATGTTGGGTTGAGTCATTAGACTGTCATTATATAGTATGTAATTAGTTTACATTACAGAGATTAAAGGCTAGAAATATCCCTTCAAGGCTAAATAGCTGGATTTGGTGTTCAAACTTAATTTTTTTTGCTTGTTGCTTTACAGACATATACAAATGGTGTGACCTGTATGATGTTGTTAAACTGCAATTTTAGAATCCCAGAAGGCAGACAATGCTGAAAAATCAGCCCAGCTCACATTCAGTTCACACACAAAACAGCATTTTCTGGCTATGAATTGAAGTGCAGTGCGTTTATTATTTCAGAAAAGCAAACTAGTTATGTGCAGGTCGATAAACACTCGAGCCGTAAAGGCTTCTGTTTTCCAGTTATAGACCTGCCACACTGATGACATCACAAAAGGGCCGGGACATCTACAAAACTGAAAGCCAGAAGTCGGAAGCTGGCAGTGTGAGGATGCGACTCGCAAATAGGGTTGCCAGCTGGCCGGTATTTTACCGGCCTGGCCGGTAAAAATGACGATTGATCCCAATGTTATTAATAGGGAAAAAAGATAAATACATAGGAAGGCTGGTATTTTTTTCCAGAAAAGGTGGCAACCCTACTCGCAAATGACACAGTGAGGTCGACCGAACCTGCCCGACCCGCGGGCATTGGGTTGGCCCGCACATCACTAAAGCCCACAGCTAGGGTTGCCACCTTTTAAAAAAATAAATAGCGGCCAGTGGTGGGGGCGGATAATAAAGGGACGGGATGTGATCCAAAAGGGGTGGAGCCAGTGTGCAGCAACGCAAAAAGGGGCCGAGCCACAGGGTAGTACCGCAAAAGGGGCGAGGCCACATCGCAGAAGCCAAAGGAAATGTAAGTTTTTACTGGAGGGCAAGGGCTTTTGTAAAGGGTATTACAAATTACCCGCAGCTACATTGCCGGTAAATTTGTAATACCGGCCTCGGCCCTGGCAGGTGTTTTACTGGCTAGGCCGGGTGCAACCCTACCCACAGCTCATAAAATCGGAGGCCTCACTGAGCCCTGGTCTTTGGACATAGCATTAAAAAACAAACAAATTTTCTAGAGTTGCAAAAATTCTTATAATAAACCGATTGTCATGCCAAGAAAATGGTTGAGCTTTGTTGTTTATAGTTCTTTTTACATCTGACCCCCAGCTGGGGTTCCAGGTTGAAAACCGGAAATTCGGCTCTTAGTTACCAGGAGCGGCATTTTTGCCTCCCCTGGCAACCAGGGGGCGCTGCCGCTTGAGGCGAGTAGCTCAACTAGCCTCATTGGTGTAGCGCCCCTGGTCATATGTATCCCCTTTACAAATTACTATATGCCATTGGCTTTTGTGGTTTCTGGTATAAATAACAGGTTTAATTTGTTTAAATATGTACTGTAGTAGGGATGAATAAAGTCCAGAAATTCAAATGCGGATTCACCAAAATGACACTGCCTTTCCTGAGAATCTTGAGTTGGTGAAATATTATATTTAGGGTCCAATTTATGAAAAATGTGGTATTTTTTGCCAAGTGTTACCAGATATTCTAGATTTAAATGCTGAAAACTCATAGGCCAGAATGTGCACAAGTCATCACAGCAAACACAATGATAAACTGACCTCCTGCTATTACTGATATTCTAATGGAACATGTAAGTTTATCTTTGCATCTGCCATGATATGCTACGAAAAATTGCAAAATTATATTTCTACACTTCCATACATTTTAACATTTTGTACAACCAAGTAAAATCACCAAAATAACACAAGCCAATTAAAGATGTCAAATTTAACATTATGGAGTAGACCATATACCTCTTGGGGGCTTTACAATTCCATCTTGAGGGCAGATTTACTAAAGGGTGAATTGACGCCAGTGACCGCTTCACACACATCGCACCACTTCACCAGGTGCAAATTCGCTAATACTATGCTAAGCCACTAATATGCGAAGTCCGAACGCTGACGACTTTTCGCTAGCGTTACTTCGGCAGTGTGAGCATTTCATAGCGAAGATGCACTAGCATTCGTTTGTGCCTAGCGAAAATTCGCTAGTGGTCTTGCGCTTAGGTCAATTTGCATACGGTGGGAAATTTAAAGTTGTATGGACGTTTTTATTAGAAATGTTGGTGCAAATGCTTGAAGTGACCACTTTTTCTTACAAATGTCCAGGGAACCTTAATAAAGACAAGAGAATTAATTTAATGCCCTACACATGAGCCCACTTTTAAAGTGAAAGTTCCATATGTTCTGAAATATATGGAGAAAACCGGTTACCCAAAAAAAGTTTGTCAGGACTTTTGCAGGCAATTCCACTTTAAAAAAGGAAAAGTTGCGAATGGTCTCTTTCGTTAGCGAATTGACGCCTGCGACTGATTTGGCAATGTCCCTGCGGGTATGATTTCTGTGCGAAAACTCGCTATCGTTAGCCACTTCACCCTTTATTAAATCTGCCCCTTGATGTCAGACTCAGTCTAATGGTTGAACTTCACTTTAAGGGGCATATTCACTAAGCCAGGGATCCCCAACCTTTTGAACCCGTGAGCAACATTCAGAAGTAAAAGGAGTTGGGGAGCAACACAAGCAAGAAAAATGTTCTTGGGGTGCCAAATAAGCGCTGTGATTGGCCATTTGGTAGCCCCTATGTGGATTGTGAACCAACATTGAGGCTCTGTTTGGCAGTAAGTCTGGTTTTTATGAAACCAAATATAGCCTCCAAGCTTGGAATTCAAAAATAATCATCTGCTTTGATGCCACTGAGAGCAACATCCAAGGGGTTGGAGAGCAACATGTTGCTCACGAGCTACTGGTTGGGGATCACTGCACTAAGCAGTGAAAATGCGACGCCATTTGCCGCACTTCGCCAGGGCGCTGCTAATTCACTAAAATCCAAAGTTGCGCTCAGGGAGGTGAACGGTAGCGAATTTGCACTAGCGTTAATTTGTCAAGCAAATCGAAGTTACGCTAGCGATGCCTAATTTGCATACAGCGCCAAGTTAAAGTACAATGGACGTATATGTAGCAGCAAATACATTACACTACACAGGCCTGGGAAAGCTTCATAAAATAAAATAGAGTTATTTTATTGCCCTACACATGAGCCCACTGTATAGTTTAGGTGCCATATGTTAGGAAATGTAGGGGGAAAGGAGGGTGCCCTCAAAAAAAATTTACAAACTTTTTCAGCCTATAACCCTTAAAAAAGAAAAAGACGCCAGCGTTTTTTGGGACAGAAAAAATTTCAACTTTTTTTGAAGCAAGTCCTATCTACTCTATTGCACTTCGCCTGGTCTGAGGTGGCGAAGGCAAGTCTGGCACAAGAGGTAACGTTCAATAAAATGCGCAAGTTAGTGAATTAGCGTAGTTACGTCGTCCCTTCGCCATAGCTGAACTACGCATGGCGTAAGGGTGTGAAGTAGCGCTAGAGTAGGTCGACTTCGCTAGCGAATTTTCGCTAGCGTTAGTCACTTCGCCCTTTAGTAAAACTGTCCACTAACTGTTCAAGTGTTGCCCTTCAACATGACTCATTTGGGTAATCAATAAAGATGGGCACATTGTTAGTTTAAGACTTTCCACTAAATGTGCCCAGTTGTAGTTTCCAAGTTTCTGTTTCAAGGAAAGCATGTGCGAGGAAAGAGATTACAAAGATGTAGACTAATTAATTTCTGTTTATTTTATTAATGTGATTCATATGGTACATTTAGACTTTGGAGTGATAATAGGAGTTATGTAGCCTGTCTATATGTATCCAGACTCCTAGAATTAAGTGCTAACAAGCAAGACCCTCTGATCTCATATGTTGATTTATGTGTGTCCCATTGTTTTGCTTCCATCTGTCATACTGTCCATGTTCTCTTCAACATATTGTATAGCGCTGTTGAATATGATAGTGATTTGAGCATTTTCTTTTTCATGAAAAGCATGAAGAGGATAAAAGGAGAAAAACACATTCTTTACACACTGTTAATACAGTTTCATGGAATCTTGCTGATCTGGTTTACAGTAAATATAAAAATGATAGAGACTCCCAAGGTACAGCCATTAAATGCTGGCATGTGTTTCCTCTGTAAATAAAACACTGTATAGGGCACTGTATACTTCACAGAAAACAGAAAAAAATGTAACCGTAAGCACATTTCTCTTATGGCAATAGATTTACAATGGCCTGCCTTACCGGCAACTGCATACCAACAGAAATATACAGTGCAGCTGGCTTTCTGTAGTAACTGAACACTTTTTTCTGCAGACAGTTTAAAAGGATTATTTACTAAAATCATCCGAATTTATTTGATTACTTAAATAAAAAAGTCTGACCAAACTAGAATCCACGATTTGACCTTATTTATTATTTAAAAAAGCACAATTTAATTGAATCGGGGAAAAACTTGATAAAATCGCACAATTTTTTCTGGCTTTTTCCCAAAAAGCCTGATTTTTTTTGATAGTTGGATTTTCGGGCTTATTCCAGCACAGGCCACAGAAACTTCCAAATAGAATAGGGACCTCTCCCGTTCACTTATATACAACCTTGGCAGGTCTTAGATGGAGGATTTTTGGATTCTGACTTTTTGCAGCATCGGACTTTAATAAATCCCGAAAAAATCTGAGTTTTAAAAAGAAAAAAGAAAAAGAGTTTTGCACCAAAAAGCCCGACCGGACTTTAATAAATAACCCCCTAAATCTCAGGGGTCAGACTGCAGTTAGTTGGATCATCACAGCTCAGTGAAATAGCCTGTGCCATCTCATGAATATGTTGGAAAGAGATAACTGCATAATTGCCAATATTTCCAAATGATAATCTGTGATGTTTCAGGCCATGCCACAATTCTTGTTCTCCACAGGAAACTTCATTTTCCAGTCTGCCTCAAACTCGGCAAGAAAATGTAGGATAGCTGATATTTATGCAAAGGAGAGTCAATCTTTATACCGGTTTCATAAAATGTTCCCCAGTGAAGTAGCATGGAAATCATATTGTATCATATGGTAGAGTCCTACGCTGAACCAATTTCTAAGACCCGGATCCGACCCAAACCCGCAGCCCACCACCCGAACCGCAACCCACATATTTACTCACTTTGATCTGTTACCCGACCCGGACCCGCAACTGCCTTATCCGCAATCCGCAGACCACCATCAAACAGGAAGTATTGGTGCTGCAAACCGGAAGTGGCGTCTCAGAAGTGGGTGGGAACAGAAACAAGTTTGTAAAACTTCAAAAGGAGTAAAATATAGACAATATTACATAAGATTAGAAATTAAGATGAGACCGGACACAAACCCACGGCTATACCCATACCTGAAAATCTTCCCCTCTTTCCGCAGGGTGCCTGCTTTTTTTGCGGGTAACCCGCGGGTACCTGACCCACTGCAGTGCTCTATCATATGGTACTGATGAGAAAAGCTGGAAGATTCTGTTTTTATGACTAAAGTTTCAGAAGGGAAATACAGACATAATCTTTACTAAACTGATGGATGTACACCTGGGATAAACCATTATTTATCATTGTCTATTAAGATAGATTCAATATCTCTGATCTTAAAAGAATGACTGGCCTGAACTATTGATTCCCATGTTAGTACTTAGGGGCAGATTTATTAAAATGTGCGATTAGAACTCACCACAGAAAAATATACTCACTTTCTATTCATTCCTATGGTATTTTTAGAATCGTATTTATCAACAGAGTTCACCACTAGATAAATATGCTTTTAAAATCCCATAGGAATCAATAGAAAGTGAGTGAGTTTTTCTGTGGTGAGTTCTAATCTTACACTTTCATAAATCTGCCCCTAAGTGTAATGTTTACTATATTTATAGTTTCCAGTTCAGTTGATCGGTATCTTTATTAACTGATACTGATCAATCTGAATCAATGCGCATTAGACTGACCATTTGAGTTAATCAAATTTGCCATCCCGCTTGATAAATCCCTAAATCCTGCATATTAGCAGCTGTAACGGGCAATTTATAAAGAAATACATTTAGGATACTGAAATTCAAAGACATTCTTAAAAATCTGCCCTTGGGTGTATTTTTCCATTCATTTTGGGGAACTAATGAGCTATACACCTTATATAGGTCAGCATGGGACAGCAAATGATTTAGTACAGCACTATTCTTCACATGTTCCACAGTGAAAGGGAAATATTGACAGTATAGTTGCCAGGTCATCCCTCTAAACTGGAAATCTATAACGTATATTGGAGGGGTGACTGTTTCAGGCTCTTTAGCGCTGCAATTTTGGACTTATTAACAACTGCCCTAGTAAAGTAGTTTTGGTAGTAAAGTAAAAAGGTGGATATATTGAGCTCACAGCAGCCACTGACCTAAAACAGCTAGATGAACATTTCTAAATCTGTGTCACCTTCATGTACTCTTTCTTTATATGTGTGTGTGCCAATATCCCTGTAATTCTATACTCAGGAATTACCTTTTGCGTCTACTGACTGCTTTAAATACCAAAGGGATTTTATTTAGACTAATGGAAGCCCCTTTTGAGGAAAAGTATCCGTCTGTCTGGCAACACTTGCTAATCAAGCTTTAATATGCTGAAAACAACTGGCATCTTTCATTTTAATTTAGTTACATGCAATTACACCAGCACTTTGTCCTCAAGTCACCTAAACTCCACAGTATTAGTGTTAATTTAGATTCAGAGGCAAGAGAGAGAAATCCATGCCTACCATTCAGTTTTATACAAATACTGCAACTTTGTCATAAACATAATTATAATGAGGCATCTGAGATTCCGGCAACTCAAGGACTCAGGACTCTTACAGGCCAGGATAAAACCTTTTCTAGAAAAATTGACACTTTCTCAAAGCTTAAAGGGGATCTAAAATCAATTTTTGAAATGCATATATAGGTTCCTATCATTAAATAAAACAATTGTGTAATGTATGTCTGTAAAAAATTTTGTACAGGTATGGGATCTCTTATCCGGAAACCCGTTATCCGAGAAGTTTTGAATTATGGAATGCCTGTCTCCTAGACTCTATTTTATCCAAATAATCCAAATTTTTAAAAAGGATTCCTTTTCTCTGTAATAATAAAGCAGTTTATTTGATCCAAACTAAGATTAATTAATCCTTAATTAATCCAAACTAAGATTAATTAATCCTTATTAGAAGCAAAACCAGGCTATTGAGTTTATTTAATGTTTAAATAACTTTCTAGCAGACAAAGTATGAAGATCCAAATTACGGAAAGATCTGTTATCCCCAGGTCCCGAACATTCTGGATAACAGGTCCCATACTTGTTTTGAGATAGATGTAAATGTTTCTGTGGCTTTCTCTTCTCCCTCTTGTTTGAGATCTCCTTTAGGGCTCTTACTCACGAGCGGTTGTAGCTGCGCTGCCCTGCGTTCCGTTTTTCTGCGTTCAGCCGCAGGGGAGCGTAGGAATAGACGCATTAAATTTTTTCCAATGGGGCTGTACTCACACAGGCGCGTGTAGGCACCGAACGTAGGTTGAGACGTAACATGCTGCATTTTTCCTGTGTTCGGCGCCTACACGCGCCTGTGTGAGTACAGCCCCATTGGAAAAAATGTAATGCGTCTATTCCTGCGCTCCCCTGCGGCTGAACGCAGAAAAACAGAGCGCAGCCACAACCACTCGTGAGTAAGAGCCCTTGGAGTTCAGAGGTTGTGTCCTGCTCACTAGTGAGCTGCCCCTCTGATTCTTAACTGCAAAATAAGCCTCGAGGGTGGGTTAACCCTTACATATATACATGCTCATTGAAAAATTACTGCAACCTCAGAGCATCCAGGAGTAAGATAGCCAGCAGCCGCTGGACTTTTAAGGAGATCGCAAACAAGACGGAATGTAAGCGACCTCTACCTCTTGCACTGTGTTGGCACTGGTCATCTTTTTGGTGGTGGATCAGACCGTTATTGCCTCTGGACATATACATTTTGGTTTTCGAAGAAGGACAGGATTGCATTTGTTTATTAAATCCTGGACACATAGAGGCAAATTTATCATGCGTCGAATTTCGAATTCATGTTTTTAAAACTCCCATAAACTCCGAATAAATTCAAAATCTATTAATAAAATCAAATTTTTCCAAGTCGGACGAATTTAAATGACTCTCCAAAAAAAATTGAATGTCAAGAAGGCTGCAAACGTCTCCAAATTGCTCACTGGACCGCTCCCATTGTCTTATACAGCAATTTGGCAGGTTTTAGGTGGCGAATAATCGAATTCGAATTCTTAAAGGGCCAGAGTAAAATCTCGAAAATCTAATTAGAATTTTTTTAAAAACTCGAATCGGGTTTGGATACTTCCCTAGTCGAATTTGACAGTTTTGACCATAAAAAAAAAAAAAAAAGAATTCGAATTTTAAATTCAACCCTTAATAAAGCTGCCCCATATCCTGCCTATATTTGTGCCTAGTAGAATTCTTCTGAGTTGGTGCCTTCTGTAATTAGAAGAGTGACCTTGTCAACAGGGAGAGTTGGAAAGAATGCTGTGAATGTATTTATTGAGGAATGAAAGAATGGTAGCCAGAATATATATATATATATATATATATATATATATATATATATATATATATATATATATATATATATATATATATATATAGATATATAGTCAACTACAAGAGGTCCTCTGGACTCAACCCATTATCAATATATTTAAGACAGAGACATTTTGCGCATACTGCTACTAAAAAATGCCTTACCCTTTAAACAACACAGGGATTGTTTGTCCATATATTGCAAATATATTATATTATATATATCATATAAGAGCTGTAGCTAATATACTCTGCATCCAGGATAGTGATATAATTTGTAGATACAGGTATGGAAGTAATTGTATGCAATGGTAGCAGAGGCTTCATCTGATTATACTATACTATACTAATATCCAATTACTTTATCTACCTAAGGAATATTAAACATTATTGTGTAATATGTCTAGTAGCCAGCTGGGGGACATTTCTTTCAAACACATTCCATTAGCAATGCATTCCCTCTCCATTAAAGTATTTGAATAATATATATATATATATATAGATATGCGCAACATAAGTAGTTAAAAGGTGTTCAACCGTGTCCACCAAAACGAGAAAATTTGCATACAATGTCAAGGTCCTTTAGTTGGTTTTATTTGATTTTCTTGCCTATAAGAACATAATAGAAAGATCAATTGGTTATCAAACTGCTAGTATGTGAGATAAATATATTGCATATTGCTTTACTGTGTAATAGCTAAATAATAACTTAACACCATGTTATTTCCCCAAGTGTAGAGACTAATGGATGGCAACATATTTGTACAAATCTTACACTTGGGGGCCCATTTACTTAGTTCGAGTGAAGGAATAGAATAAAAAAAAACTTCGAATGTTTTTTTTGGCTACTTCGACCATCGAATTGGCGACTTCGACCTTCGAATCGAACGATTCGAACTAAAAATCGTTCGAATATTCGACCATTCGATAATCGAAGTACTGTCTCTTTAAAAAAAACTTCTACCCCCTACTTCGCCACCTAAAACCTACCGAGGTGCAATGTTAGCCTATGGGGAAGGTCCCCATAGGCTTTCTAACAATTTTTAGGTCGAAGAAAAATCGTTCGATCGATGCATTAAAATCCTTTTTCGTTCGATCGAACTATTTGAGGTAAATCCTTCGACTTCGATATTCGCAGTCAAAGGATTTACATTCGGCAGTCGAATATCGAGGGTTAATTAACCCTCGATATTCGACCATATGTAAATCTGCCCCTAGGGGTCATTTACTTACCACACCACAGTGTGCAATGTGTAAATTCACCATGCAATCACAAGGTTTTTTTTTTTATCAACAATAAAGTATTTTACCCAGAATTCCAGCACAATTCTGGTCACCAGGGGTAAGTGTGCCTGGTGTAGTTACACTTGCACTTCTGTGCAAATTGGACACAATTTCTGTTAATGTTTAGTTGGTGTCACTTCTTGCATTCAGCATGAGAACGACGTGTGCAATTCTTCAGCAGTTGACTCAGGTCGCTGTGGGAGCCCTGGTGCTACCGCTTGGTTTGGAGCTACTGGTTTCTCTAGGGTTCTTTAGTTTGCACCAATAGACTCAACTGCTCAAACTTCAGAATAAGGGACAGAACGAGGAACAAGAAGTGCATAGTGCAATTATACATGAAGGAGTGCATGTTGATGCTAATTGTAGCCAATTTAGTGACCCCGCAACTGCACTTGTGGTGATAATAACTCCTATTTTTGTTCTTAGAACATTTTGTCTCTGTGATAACAGGGATTGGATGCCTGCCACAGCGCGGAAAATCTAAGAATTCTCTAAGCAACAAAATGACAAAACCATCTATTTGAGGTCACTGATTTTAGGAAGATGCTATTTTGTAGTAGAATTTACATGATTACCTCTGACAAGACAAGTCATATTGCAGATAGCAGTTATACTGTGCATGTGGGATAAGATGTACTCTCATATTTAAAAGTCTAGATTGAATCATAAAGCACATAGATCTGTTTCTCAGCTGGCACTTTTAAAGAACCACCTGTACTGTAGCTTTCTGGCAGTTTGCATTACACTCAATGTGAATTACATTTTGGGTGCTTTCTGAAATACATTGGCAGGGAAAGCAGCCCAGGAGTCTTCAAACTGAGGCTGTAAAAAAAAGTGAATTCCACTGTCAGCTTTTCATTATTCTAATGTAGTTAATGGTGTTTGGAATATATGAGGAGCAAGGAGATAAACTACTGCCAACTACAGTATTTTTTTGTCAGTATAATTAGCTCATGTTTCTTTTTTACTACTGTTATTTATAAAGGTGTTATTTATGATGCATCCTCGTCTTTCTCAAGATCACTTCATCACTGAAATGTACCAATTCATCAAAGAAATGTTGTAAAACATTGCTAATCCGCTTTTTCCAAGCTGTGGGCCAAAAATCCAATAACATTTATAAAATGATGTCATACAAAACTCAGTGGAGCCAATGAGCAGACTGGGTACCATAAATGACTTTGTCTGGCATGTAGTTCTCTAGTTGGACAGGTCTATAATGTAATCACATTTCAACTAACACTATATCTTTTTTATACAGATTCCAACATTGACAATGATTTAACAGTTTTGCTTGATTGTATATTGTATAAGGGCAGAGACACACACTCAGATTTGGGGAGATTAGCCGCCCAGCAACAAATCTCCTGTTCTTTGGGGCGACTAAAAGAAAAGAAACTGTCTTCCCTGCCTTCCCGCCAGCTAGAATGTAAATCGCGGCCAGGATGGCAATCAGTGTGCTTCGTTTTCCGAAAAAAATTTGGGCGACTTCGGAAAATGAAGCACTTCGAGTGCCATCCCAACGGTGATTTACATTCTAGCTGGCGGGAAGGCAGAGACGGCAGTTCGGGGAGATTAGACGCCCCGAAGAAGAGGAGATTTGTCGCGACTAATCTCCCTGAATCTGAGAGCGTGTCTCTGCCCTAAAAGCTGTATAATTAAAGTCCCTTTTGAATTAAACATGAAATCCAAGATCTCATTCTTTTTTTTTTAGTAAAGCATACATACCAGCATTGTGTGGTGTGGTGTGTCAGGTCCCCCATTGTGGAGCAGAAACATGATTTTGGCATATTGCAAGTCCATATGATTATTTTGTCGACCCCCGCACATCCCACTAAAGTATATTCTCCTTCAGACTTGCCAGCAGTTATCTTACTCCATTAGGTAAACAGGAACATGATACAGGTACAGGATTGATTATCCTTATTGCCATAAATTGGATCTCTATACCATAAATCAGCTAATTATCAATTAAACATTCAAGGGGCAATTCGGGGAGATAAGTCACCTGGCGTCAAATCACCTCTTCTTCGGGCGACTAATCACCCCGAACTGCCTCCACGCCGGCTAGAATGTAAATTGCCAGCGGGGAGGCAGTTCGGGAAGATTAGTCGCCCGAAGAGAGAGGCGATTTGTCACTGGGGCGACTAATCTCTACGAATCTTCTCATCTGTCTCTGCCCTAAACAGCCAATTCTGTTGCATCCCAGAAGTCCATTAAAACGGAATTCAATGGATTATAAATAGGGCCACTAAATCACTGAGAAACACTCATCTACTGCTTTTGGGTGCTATGGATAATGAACACTTAGCAATTTATACCATGTACTAGGCGAGTATAGATGCACAGCTGATGCTATGCAGTAGCACCATACTAATATATCAGCCTTTAAAAGCAGTAAGGTTCTCCATTACTCAAATAAAATTGCCCAAGTGTTAGAACTTTCCATTCTGCTTGAAATCACAGTACAGGTATGGAATCCTTTATCCGGAAACCAATTATCCAGAAAGAATCACGGAAAGGCCATCTCCCATAGACATAGATCATTCAATTCACGATGCACACACCAAGGTCACATGTATGTGACGTAATAGATAAAGTCAAAAATAGTCAAAATCAAAAATGACTTATGCTAGTACCAAGTGCACGATTTTGAATGCCTATGTACTCAGCTGCTTTCATAATGCAGTCTCTGTTTTTCTATATCAGCAGCACTCATTTAGGAGGAAGCCAGCTCAAAGAAAGTATGTTTAAATTTAATAGCTACACTCTTATAATAACAATGCCCCTGTTTGTGGCCCTGAATTAATTAAGACATTCCTCATGAACTGTGTTGTAAATAAAAACAAACAAAGTAATAACTAACCTGGGGTCACTTGGATGTTGCTCTGCAGGGGGGGGGTGTCTTGGACTGAAAGACATTGGTTATTTCTGCAAGCAGACAGCACATAGTAAACATGGGAATAAACATAAATAAGCACTGTAGTCACATAACATGGGATTTTGGGTCCAATCTGTTGGCATGCTGCTTTTGTTGAACTGCTGTCGTTAATGTGGTAGTTAGCACTAAAATTCCCAGACATGTTCATGAGTTTTCTTGTCATGTGAGATTAATACTGCATGTATGATCATTTTGACCCATTTAGAACAATGCCAAATGAAGTTCCAGTAATATCATACCATGATGAACTAAATAAAAGGCTAATTAGAAATCCCACCACAAAGAGAGATAATGTTAGTGACAAATGTTCAACCCATTTCTGGTAACAGCAACATAATAAAGAATCGGCAGTTGAACCCAGAATACCAGAACCAATTCCAGAACAAACAACCATTGTTGATATCTATGTTTGTCCTGCCTCCCTTTTAGGTGCATTGGTCACATGGTCACATATGTCTGCATGTGGCATTTTCGGCTGGCCAATGAGGTACGGAAAAAAGTACGATACAACTGTAGCTGCATTTTTGATGGGGTAGGCACAGCAGTTACAAATATGCATAATCTCTATACTTAAACCTAAAATCTCTCCCTTTCTTGAGAAGCTTCAATGTTTGAAAATAATTCCAACAAAGATGAAGATTGCACACTCAGAATAAAAATGAAATATGTTTTATTCCATCAAAAATAAACAAAAATCAAGACATTGGCCCTACGTGTTTCGACCGTAAGAGGTCTTCATCAGGGGAAAAATATCAAAAACGATACAATGAGCAAAAACGGTAAAAGAAAGCCTCTGTATTGTTTTTGATATTTTTCCCCTGATGAAGACCTCTTACGGGCGAAACGCGTAGGGCCATTGTCTTGATTTTGTTTATTTTTTATAGAATAAAACAAATTTGATTTTTCATAAGTGCAATCTTTATCTTTATTGGAATTATTGTAAGCCTTGTGACTCTGATCGGGAGTCATGTTTAGATTAGCATCTGTTTGTTGATGTGGTCCCGTGATCCGACCGCCCGCATTATCTTTATTATGATCCCATCGTTGGGCCCTGGATCATCCCGATATCGGCCACCTCAATGTGGGCATATCGGGGAGAGATCTGCCCATCGCCAAACGAGCAGATCTCTACATTTATAGCCATACAGAAAGCATTTTAGGACATCCTCAGGGGAAATCACTCTCCTGCATGCGATCTCCTAAAGCAGAGGAATGCCGCATCGCCTGCTTTTTCTCTCATCCATCCTGAAAGGCTGCAGTCCTGGGTCCTCCTTCCTCAGCCTTCACCTCTTCCTCCTCGGTCCTGAGTACAAAAGCTCACCGTCCTCAGCCCTCCCTCGTCAGCCATCAGCCTGGCTTAGGAGCTGTGACTGTCTGAGGAAGGAGGGCTGAGGCTGGAGAGTGTTTGTACTGAAGACCGAGGAGGGAGGGCTGAGGAATGAGCCACGAGGGGGACAATGGCAACAGCATGGGGGAAATTCACTAAAGTGACTAACGTTAGCGAAAATTCACCAGTGTGACGTCATTTCGGGTATTGGCCGATTTACTAACCGGCGCATGCGTAACTTCGCTAGCAAAGGAGATAGACTCTAGCGCTACTTCGGACTCTTACGCCAGGCGAAGTTACGCTCTGGCGAAAGAGCGTTACTTCACAAATTCACTAAGATGCGCCTTTTACTCAACGTTACCTGTTCCGCCAGACTTGCCTTCGCCAGCTCAGACCAGGCAAAGTGCAATGGAATGTACAGGGCTTCTTAAATTTTTAGTTGAAAAAAAACCCTGGCGTCTTTAACTTTTTCAGGGTGATAGGCTGCAAAGGTCCATAAAATGTTTTGGGTACCCGGGCTCCCCCCTACATTTCCTAACATATGGCACATAAACTATACACTAGGCTCATGTGTAGGGCAATATATCAACTTTATTTCATTTTATTAAGGTTTCCCTGGACTTGTGTAGTGTAATGTATTTGCTGCAACATATACGTCCATTCAACTTTAACTTCCCGCCGTATGCAAATTAGCCAGCGCTAGTGAAACTTCGCTTGGTGCAGTTACGCTAGTGCCACTTCGCCAGAGTTCGGCGCCCTGGACGCAACTTCAGATTTTAGTGAATTAGCGTTGTCCTGGCGAATCTACGCTTGGCTAAGTATGGCAATGTGAGCGAAGCCGGCACTGGTGAATTTCCGCAGGTTAGTGAATTTGCCCCATATATGGGCAGCACTGAGGTGTGACTGCAGCCTCTTGGGATAAGTGAATATAATAGGAGACAAGTCTGTATACTTATTCATTAAGATAGAGCACGCAGGAGCATGGGTTTTCCTGATGATGTTCTGTATGGTTCTGTCAGGATATCTCTGCAGGTTTTGCCTACATTAATGGGCGACTGCCACTAATATTTGTGGGACACAACTTTACTACAATAGCAGAACGTCATTTCACGGCCAGAACGTCGTCTAATTTGCTCTTGTTACTATTTTATTCAATATGAATCATTAGTTGCAGGTCGGAAGATTGCAACGCACAAGTTTAGCCTGACATAGGATAAAATGTACACGTCAGTGGCCAGCTTTAATCTGCCTAGCGTCAACTGAGAAACTTTTCTGCGCACGCGCAGTTACGCTTCCAATTCGATTTGCGCGGCCTCCTTGATCACGTGCGAATGCAGCGTCATGGAATGGTCTCGCGATATTTCATATCGCTTAAGTAAGGGCGAGAGGGGAAGTGCTTTCCTTTTTAACTACTTGGCGGCGGTAAGTGAAGTTGTTTGTGCTCTGTGTGCAGTGCAAGGCCTTCGTTGCTAACAAGAAATAATCCTTATTACGGAGGTTATTGTAGCGCTGCTGTGTCTATACAGGGTTACTTCCTGGTGTTATTTGATTTGTTCCGGACCTCCTGGGCCTGGTTTAGATTAGAGCAGCAGAGCAGGCGTTTATTCTGGTCTCCGAATCTCTCGGGTATAGAATGAAAGGCCTATTGTATAGTTTAGTATGAATATGGCTCCTTAATCCTATCGTCCGTGTAGGGCCTTTAATCTGCACATGTGGCCTTGCCTCTTACTGCCACGTGATAGCCGCCATTGCCTCCCTATTAGTGTTTTATGTGTCCCCTGACCTGGCTGCTCTTCCAGGCTTTTTCATCTGACACGTTAAAACCCTTTGAGGCCACAGGCCAAAGAAAACACTAATGCTTTGTCAGACACCCGTTATTTTTATTTCGATTATCTTCCACATCCCATTTTATCTTCAGCAATTGCTTAAGGCACTGTCTAGGGCAGTCATTATTCTTACCCATCCCAGTTGTGCTTTATGTAACTAAAGGGGTGGGTCACATTTAACTTGTAGTATGTGATAGAATAGCAAATTATAATCCGCTTTTCAATTGGCCTTCTTAAACAAATTAGGGCAGGGGCACACAAAGCTACTGGCGGAGATTAGTGATCGCTTATTCTTCGGGCCATTAATCTTCCCAAAAAGCCTACTTGTCGGCTAGAATCTAAATCGCCAGTGGGATGGCACTTGGAACTATTCTGAAGTTGCCAGCGATTTAGATTCCAGCCGGTGGGAAGACTTTTTGGGGAGGTAACTAACTTCTTCCCGTGTGTCTGCCCTTAAGGTTACACCTTTATTGCTATTGCTACTTTTTATTGCTCCACTTTCTATTCAGGTCCTATCCTATTTGTATGCCAGTCTCTTATTCAAATTGATGCGTGGTTGGTATCGTAATTTGGACCCTAACAACTAGGGATACACCAAATCCAGGGTTTGGGATTTGGCCTTTTTCAGCAGGATTCGGCCGAATCGTTCTGCCCAGCCAAACAGAATCCTGCTTTGCATATTCAAATTAAAGGAGAAGGAAACCCCCTGGTCGCAAAACCCCTCCCCTGTGTTGCCTGCCCTCCCTCCTCCCCCTGGCATACCCGTCCCCCTGGGCAAATGCCCATAATTTGTTACTCACCCCTCTGCGCATGTCCTGTCCACGGAGTTCAGTCGCCATCTTCTCCCACGCACGTCTTCCTGCTCTGATCGGCGTCTTCTGGCGCATGCGCAGTAGGAACAGTTACCGGTACAGCTCTACTGCGCATGCGCTGAATGTCACAAAGTGAAATCTGAAAACTTTGTGACACTCGTCGCAAGCGCAGTAGAGCTGTACCGGTAACTGTTCCTACTGCGCCAGAAGACGCCGATCAGAGCAGGAAGACGCGCCTGGGAGAAGATGGCGACTGAACTCCGTGGACTGGACCTGCGCAGAGGGGTGAGTAACTAGTTAGGGGCATTTGCCCAGGGTGACAGGTATGCCAGGAGGGAGGGGGGGAGAGGTTTTGCGCCCTGGGGGTTTCCTTCTCCTTTAAGGGTGGGGAGGGAAATCGCGTTAGACTTTTTATCCCAAAACAAGGAAGTAAAAAAATTCCCCTTCCTACCCTGGTATTTCCGTATTTGGCAGAATCTTTCACAAAGGATTCAGGGGGTTTGGCTGAATCCAAAATAGTGGATTTGGTGCATCCTTAATAACAACCAGATTGCTGAAACTGCAGAGCTGCTGAATAAAAAGCTAAACTTAAACCACAAATATTAAAAAATGAACCAATTGCCTCGGAATATCACTCTTAAAGTTAACGACCCCTTTAATGTGTCTGTATAAACAAAGGTGTTACGATTAAAGGTCTAGGCATTTATAGGAACCAATTGGCAGATACACTAGAACACTATAGCATTTATTGGGTAATGTGTTTTAAATTAAAGCTGTTGTTGCTCCTGGGCAGACTAGCCTTCCTATGTGATAAAAAGCCAAAGTTTTTGCTGGAGTAGTAACCGATGATAAATGTGCTTTTAAACAGGTAACCTTTTAATCCTACCTGCTGATTGTTAGCTATAGGTGATTAAGAACTGGTGCAAACTTTGCTCCTGATATTGCACAACCTCAAATAGGTCTCATCACATACATGTCTGATATTGGCATAACCCCAACTGTATATAATTCCTGATCTGCCTTGTGTTACGGTTTATTGAACACTGATGTATGTTGGTTGTTTGTGTGAGAATGTTGTCACTGATCCAGCCCCTTCACTGTCCATTCGAAGCTTTCTCGTGGTGCATCGCAATGGCTAACACAGGGGGGTAGAATATGTCCTCACTAAAACACAGGGGTAGAGGCTAATCTCTTCCCCTGTATCCTGTCGTGAGGTACATGCTGTCCAGCTGAGATCTACCTGAGTAAATGTGACTGAGCTATGTACATCTTGCTGAAAGTAACAATTCTGCTCTGACTGTTCTTCCTTAATTTTTAGCCTCATTATGATCTGCTTTGACTCAAGTTTTAGCCTCATTATGATAAGTCTTTTAACTCTAGAAGTACATGTCAAGGGCCAATCATTGGCACTGAGTTTTTGAACAAGTTTTGCTTAGAATGTCCTCTCTAAAAAAGCGAAATTCTAATGTTGTCAATTTCCTCCACAGGCTCCTTGAAGATGAAATCCTGGGGCCTTACTTCCATCCAGCATAGGTAATGTTTTGTTTTCTCACTAACTGAAAAACTAGTTATTTGCCAATACATAGTGTTTTCTAGAAATGGTGCAATATTTGGAAATGTTATGGCATTTTCCCTTAGAAATGTGCATAAAATATTTAAAGGGGTGGTTCACCTTTAAGTTACATTTAGTAAATTATAGAATGGCCAATTCTAAGCAACTTTTCAATTGGCTGTTATTTTTGTAGTTTTTTTTAATTTGCAGCTTTCTTCTAAATCTTTCCAGCTTTCAAATGGGGGTCACTGGCCCAATTTAAAAACAAATGCTCTGTAAGGCTACAAATGTATAGTTATTGCTACTTTTTAGTAGTCCTTTCTATTCTGCGTCTCCTTCTCATATTCCAGTCTCTTATTCCATTCAGTGCATGGTTGCTAGGGTCATTTGGAGCCTAGCAACCAAATTGCTAAAACGTCAAACTGGAGAGCTGCTGAATAAAAAGCTAAATAACTCAAACTACAAATAATAAAAAATGAAGACCAATTGCAAATTGTCTCAGAATATCAATTTACATACTAGAAGTTAACTTAAAGGTGAACAATCCCTTTAAAATTGCCTCATAATTATGATTATCTACCTTATTGCCAAACCGACCTGTAATTCTTTGACAAATGGCTTTATTGCTTCTGATTAAAAATAATGTTGGGTAGCACTTTTACATCCCCTCTTTTAGCTTTGCCCACTTTAAGACTACATTTCTTTAAGTGGCCAACATAGGGGGGTATATTAAAGAGCTCTCTAAAACTCAAAGCAAACTGGAAGTTTTTGCTCTGAATCCTGTCGGGAGCCATACAAGCTTATAAAGTCTAGTTACTGGCAATGCATGTGTTTATCCTTTCACCCTTTCTTCTACCTTTAACACTTGCTGTGGTTAATGGGTCTTAGGGATTAGTAACTCCAGTACTGAAGTGTCACTGGTATGTCCATTGACCTAACTGTTGCACTCAAACGATCAATGGCTTTTTGTACCACTTTATTCATTGCTGTTGGCTAATTAGTATCTCCAAAATATTTGAAGATCTTTAAGTTAGAGTTTAGAGGACACCTATAAATGCAAAGTCTTATATTTTGTTCTTGTCTCACAGGTTGTGTGCAGAGCCTCCATTTGTTTTCTGAAATTAAAGTAGTGGATGCAGAAAAGAGCAGAAGTCAGCAGTGCTTGGGTAAAAGTCATCTTGTGATGTATCCAACCATATTTGTCCTGGAATGGGTTGTCAGTAGGGTTGCCACCTCACCCCTTTACAACCAAACACATATGGAATCCACAGCCTCAATGGCTAATTAACAATTCATTGATGCATGGCTGCACATAAGCGAGGAACTCCACGGTGCGGCTCAAGCCGACCCTTTGCCATCTGACGAACCGCATGCAATGTGTCTGATGTTTTGAAGTTACAGGAATTGAATGAGAAATCGCAGGCTAAGAACTACATTTATCAGACTGTCGGATGAAAACACAGCATGCAGCGTCGCATTGCGTTTCGTCGCATGGCTACGTGTCTGCTTGAGCCGCACCATGGCGTAACTCCCTAAATCAGTTCAGTCTGCAGCATGCATATAAATAAATTGCTAATTATCCTTGCAGGCTTTGGATTCTAGATGTTAGGTTTTAAAGGGGTGAGGTGGCAACCATGTTAGTCTGCACCCTTGTTAATTAAACCTACTTTTATGGTATATTTTTTTAATGAAATTCAAGGAAATTGTTTATGGGCCCCTATTATGGCAGAGACTTAGGCTATGGACACACATGATGGTGTCAGTTGGGGTATTTTTTGCAGGCTGAGAAGCAGATCTGCTCATTGCCCCTGCTCCATTGATTTGAATCAGATCAGCCTGTGTGCGGTCACACACTGACCTCTGCATCAGCTCCACTATGTGTGACCGCACACAGGCCAATCTCCTTCAAATCAATGGAACAGGGACACTGAGCAGATCTGCTTCTCTCGGCCTGCAAAAATACTCAGACTGATAACACCATGTCTATAGTCTTGGGGAAATGAATAAACATTGCAATATGCCATTAGCCAAAAACTACTTTAAATTAATTTTCCTCTATCCATAGGTCCCTTTATTTAAAATGTGCTTATGTAATATCTGACTTGTATTCTAAACATTTCCAACTAAAATAAAGATCTGAATTACTTTGAGATTGTAACCAAAATAGATGTGAAACAGTGTCGGGTAAGTCTCTCAAAGAACCAGTTTCCTCATTGAGTTGAAATGCAGCTACTTGTGATAGTTTTGTTCCTATATGTACAGTGCTTATCACTGGTTGCCATAGGTTTGCCCAGATTCAAAACCCCCTGTTTATAAGTGACATACACTTTACTGTCATCTAATGTCAAATTCAACATAACATTTTTTCCCTCTGGCTGCAACCAGTAGTGGAAATTGCTGCAGCTAGGAGTAATGCTCCCCATAGACGAGACGATTCTTCTTGCCGAACGATCCATTTTAGGGAACCCCCGACCAATCCTTCGAAATTAATGTGCAGTTAGTAGGATTCGAACGATCGTACATCTTACGATTTTTTTGGCCGACATCTGTCAGGAAATTGGATCAGCCAGGTCAAAAAAATCTGTCAGTCCCAGTGCAATCTATCTATGTTTGCAGGGCCAAGCAGGCAGCTCCCCTTTGTTTTCCTGGCAAATTGGTCTTTTTAGTTGATGGTTAATTCGTACAATCGTTCTGAGAAGATCGTGGTCTCACGATCAGGATCTGATCTTTTAAAAATCTCAACATCTATGGCCAGCTTAAGACTAATGTCAGACTTGCAATTTCACAGCTGGCAGAGAACACTGAACACTAAATACAGATTCAGTTCTAAATTAATTACTAATTAAATGCTAAAATGTGAATTTTCTGGCAGAAATCTGCCAAGTGAGACATTAGCCTTTGAAGTATAAATCTAGACTTGTGCAAAAGTACAGCATTTATAGCACCAAAGACGTAACGGCCAATAGTAGTCTAATTATAGTCGGTCAGATTATCTGGCTTAATTAGGATGATTTTCTCTATTAAAAGTGAGTACTGCAGCCATTATACTGCCTTTATATGTTAGGGAAGTCAATTGTAAGCTCCATTGGAGCATGGACTGATATGATTTTTTACCAATGTCTGTGAAGTGCTCTTACCATTTACTATACAAGTGAAGATAAAATCAGTCACTACACAATGTATTTCTACAGTTGTAAATGTATGAAATGTATAAACCATGTCAATAAAGCATTGTAACAAAGCTGTTTTCTTTCTGTACCTTGTGATTTTTGGTTCCAAGTTTCTCAATGTTATGGTCACCATTAACTCGTAAAATGACTGTATGCCTGAATTTAACATTAACCCAACAAACTGCTTGTGTTGGGCTTTATGTGGAATTAACTGAACATGTTCTAATGACAAGTTCATATATTAAATATCCTGTGTATCAAGCTCCTTATTGTAATTATGAACTACACGGGTTCCAAGTGACTAGAATAACTGTGGGGTACATGGCAAATTGGGCATTCCAGTATACAGTACATTTTTAGTAATGTGCCATCCAATAAATGTGACCACTGGGTAGCTCAAAGCCCAAAAATTCTGAATGAAAGGGGTTGTTTACCTAAACTTTTGGTTATCATGTTGAGTGGTATTTGAGAATTTGCAATGTTTTTACATGTCTTTTAATTTAGTTACTCCAGCTGAAATTATAGCAACCACACAGATTTAAATGAGACTGGAAGATGAGGGCCTGAATGGAAAGTTAAGTAACAAAAAACACATTTTGTCTGCTAGCCTTTTTTGGCTAAACAGTTACATTCTCAAACCAAAAGAGCTGTAGAATTTGCAGTGATAATGGCATTAAAGAAGAAATCTTAACTAAAGTAACCATCCCAAGGCAACCACAGCCCTTTGAGCAGTAAAGATCTGTCTCCAAATAGCTCCCCATCTTCTTTTCTGCTGATTCACTGCACATGCTCTGTGCTGCTGTCACTTACTGAGCTTAGGGACCCTCTCACAATATACAGTACACATAAAATAGAAATGTCACAATATAAGGCTGATATAATTAATACAGATAATTACTACATGGTGGCTCAGAAACCAGTGCAATTGGCATCAGAATTTAATAATCAGTCCTGTAGCATCATCTAATATTACTGGCTAACCTCATTTTCTGCTGGATAATTAGTGACGACCCCTAAGCTTAGCTTCTCAACAGCTGCTCAGAGCCCACTGAGCATGTGAGTGTCAAACACTTTCCAAGATGGTGACTCCCCTGTGACAAGTTTGGAGTCCTGGGTCATTGCTGCTATTGACAAGCTGAAACTTTAGGCTGGTGCAATTCAGTATATAAAATGTGGCATTTTAAATCCATTTTTAGGGTTTAGTTCTCCTTTAAGAGCAAAAACCATGGATTTTATGGTCCACTGAACCTAAATGCAAAATGAAATCTGAGCGGACTTCCCATTGCACAGCCTCTTAATCCAAAATCCCAAGAGCTATGGGGAACAGAAAATGGCACACGAGCGGTCTCATTTGATACTTCAAAAAAACAGTCAGCAACACAATACAAATGTAGTGGTTCAATATTTTTTTGGCCATGGGGCCCTTTCAGTGGTAGATGTACTTTTTGCCTTTACATAGTGTATCCTGTACTATAGTGTGGTCATCTGGCAGCCCATGGGCTTGATGTGGCATGTGAAGCGCCCCCCCTTGGTGTTGCCCCTACATGGAATCTGCCTGCTGTGACTGCTTTCCTTGTTTAAAGGGCATGTAAAGGCAAAAAAATTAAATCCTATTTTTACTTTCTTTGATGAAAAAGAAACCTATCGCCAATATAATTTAATTAAAAAATGTGTGCCGTTTTTATAAGAAACCTGACTTTATGCAGTGACATTCTCCCTTCATTTACTGCTGTGGATAGGAATTGTCAGATGGTCCCTAACTGCTGAGCAGGGAAACAATCATACTTATGAACAGCAGGGGGAGCCCCCGCCTTACTTCCCAGCCATGCAGAACTCAAGCAGCTTTGTTTATGACGATTCTTAAGCAGCCCAGACCACACTGAGCATGTGCATAGTCTTAGTCTTGCAAAGATATTTAACAAAGTTACAAGATGGTGACCCCCCTGTAACCAACTTTGAAAGCATAAATTATTTGTTTGTGGCCCCTGCATTATAAAAATCTAAAATTCAGACAGTAAGCTGCTGCATTGTTCACATCCCTAAAGGCCGGCACTTTTGACGCCTGTAAAAAAAAAAAAAAAAAATTGGTTGCCAGGTGCAAAATGAACCTAGTAACCATGCACTGAATTTTTCTTCACATCAATATAGTGAGTGCTGATCCTTCTTATTCTATATATATTTATATATATATATATATACTATGTAGGAACGAAGATGCATACCAGGATTTACCAAAAAGGTTAAAATTCCGTTTTTATTAATTTACATTAAAAAAAAGCCGGTCAACGTTTCGGTCTAAATCTAAGACCTTTATCAATATATATATATATATATATATATACTGTATATATATATATATATATATATATATATATATATATATATATATTTATACCCCCACTGGGTACAGCTTTTAGCCAACCACAAGATGGCTTTATTGGATTGACAAGCGTCAGCTGGAAGTAAATGGTATGATGGGAAATGTGTCTTCTATCATATATAGTATATTAATTTTTCCATAACAGTACAAGTATGGGACCTGTTATCCAGAATGCTCGGGGGCTGGGTGTTTCCGTATAATGGATCTTTCCATAATTTGGATCTTCATACCTTAAGTCTATTAGAAAATCATATAAACATTAAATAAACCCAATAGGCTGATTTTGCTTCCAATAAAGATTAAATATAGTGTACCTCAGTTTGGTTTAAGTACAAGGTATTGTTTAATTATTACAGAGAATAAGGAAATAATTTTTAAATATTTGATGAATTGGAGTCTATGGGAGACAGCCTTTCCATAATTCAGAGCTTTCTTTATAATGGGTGTCCGGATAACAGATTTTTAATAGATGCTTTTTTCTCTTTTCTGTGCTGGAGTGGAAGTACTAATTTAGCTGCTTACTAAAAGCACAGAGCCCAAACCACTTAATGCTGTGTGTGTTTTGGGTAAATAAAGATCAGTCTGTGAAAAACAAAGTGTCCTGTAAAGGTTACTGCAACCTGCATAGTATAAGTGTTCTCAGCCGAAATGTTACGCTGACTTTTAAACTTCTCTAGTATAAAGTTTTTCCATCATTATTATGTTTTTACGATGCACTAAAGGTAGTAAAGCAATAATATAGATGTATGCTTCTTCATACTTTTCTATTTACAGGTTGTTGCAGTGTAAATAGATAGGAAGTCATTTATTTTGACCAATGTCACACACTAATTATGAGGGGGGGGTGTCATGTTTTCTTTCACACTACAAGTATGGGAGGAACTCCATGGGCGATTTGCGGCGCGATCCATCGCGGTGGAAATAAGGTAATAGATGGAAATGTCGGATGAAGTCGCAGCGTTCATCCGACGCGACTACTGTCGGATGCAGACGCAGCATTTGCATCTGTCAGTCGTGTCGGATCAATGCTGCGACACCATTCGACAATTCTATTACTTACCTTATTTCCTTCACATCCGTCGTGATGCCTGCGTTTTTGCGCAGTGCGTCTGATCGTGCCAAAATCGCCTGTGGAGTCATCCCTATTTTGTCAAACTACTGGCTCAGTGTTGCCTTTGGAAATGAAGAATCTCAAACTTCTTGTCCCAAAAGATAAATAAGGGACAAATGGAGACAATTAATGGCGATTGTAACCCAATTTTTTTCATCCTATCTATACACAGCTTGCAAACACAGCTTAAACCGCTATATCTATAAGTTTAATTACTAAGGGGGTTATTTACTAAACTACAAATGCCAAAAACCCAAAAAATTTGTGTTTGTTTTAGTATAAAATCTGAATTTTTAGTGGAAAAAAAATATCTATTTTTTTGGAATTTATTATACCCCGAGGATGGAAAAAGTCTGAATCCGAAAATCCGGCCTCTCAGACCTGCCGAGTTTCCATATACTGTAAGTCAATAGGAGAAGTCCCAAAGATTTTTTGATCTGTGCTGGGTTTCGTGCAATAATCTGGGGGTTTTCGGGCAAAAATCCAAAAATATCTGAGTTTTTGGGTGGATTTTCAAAACAATTTGTAAAAATTCATATTTTTCACGATTTTTTCAGATTTTTTTCCTGCAAACAAAATTTTCAGGAAAGTGTATTGATAAATAAGCCGAAAAAACCCCGTGCGGATTTGGTCTGAGTTTTTTTTTCAGAAAATATTGAGACTAAATAATTCGGATATAACCCCCTAAGACTAATGATTGCCAAACCCTTTAATCAGTGATTCCTAAACTACTGGTCAGGTCCTGCACTGCCCTATCCCTGCAAAAGCAACCCTTTGGGATGAGGCTCCGTGTACAGTCCCTGCTTTCCAAATTGAGGGACCTGTATCTGGTTCTATAGCAACTGTTGTAAGAATAATAAAGAATAGTTTGCTCTATTGCTCCACCATCTATTAGGAACTGGTATTTAAAGGGCAAGTAAAGGCAAACACATAAAATCCCATTTTTACTTTCTTTAATGCAAAAATTAAATCTCCAATATATTTAAAAAATGTGTACTGTTTTTATAAGAAACCTGACTGTATGCAGTGAATTTCTCCCTTCGTTTACTGCTGTGAATAGGAATTGTCAGAACGTCCCTAACTGCTGAGGGTGAAAAAAAAAAATACTTATGGACAGCAGGGGGAGCCCCCGCTTTACTTCCCAGCCATGCAGAACTCAAGCAGCTTTGTTTATGACGATCCCTAAGCAGCCCAGAGCACACTGAGCATGTGCATAGTCTTAGTCTTGCAAAGATATTTAACAAAGTTACAAGATGGTGACCCCCCTGTAGCCAACTTTGAAAGCATAAATTATTTGTTTGATTAGGCTTGTGGTGCAGTAAGTTCGTGTTTATATTTAGTATACAAAATACAGCATTTCTAGTCTTATTCTATTTTAGACTTTACATGCCCTTTAAAGGGGTGGTCCACCTTTAAGTTAACTTTTAGTAAGATATAGAATGACCAATTCTAAGCAACTTTTCAATGGTCATCGTTATTTTATTTTTTTTACAGCTTTTTAAAGATTTGCCTTTTTCTTCTGAATCTTTCCAGCTTTCAAATGGGGGATAATTGATCCCATCTGTAAGGCTACACATTTATTGTTTTTGCTATTTTTTATTACTCGTCTTTCTATTCAGGCCTCTCCTATTCATATTCCAGTTTCTTATTCAAATCAATGCATGTTTGCTAGAGTAATTTGGACCCTAGCAACCAGATTGCTGAAACTCCATGATTGCTGAATATTCCCAAATAAAAAGCTAAATAACTCAAAAATACTAAATATGAAAAAATGAAAACCAATTGCAAATTGTCTCAGAATATCACTCTCTATGTCATACATAGGGGGTTATTTATCAAAGTCCGAATTTATCTCAGTATTTATTATTGAATTTTCCCGAAAATTTGCTTTTTGGGAAAAAATCAGATTTTCACAATTTTTTCTGATTTTTTCATCTAATTTTCCCCATTTTTTCAGATTGCACGAAACCCAGCTCACATCAAAAAATCATTGGGACTTCTCCCATTGACTTATTTGCAACCTCGACAAGTCTGAGATGCTGGATTTTCAGATTCTGACTTTTCCATTCTCTGGGTTTAATAAATTCCGAAAAATTTGTGTTTTTTTTTTATTACAAAAAAAAAATCTTTTCATGAATTTTACATTCGGAGTTTAGTAAATAACCCCCTAAAAGTTAACTCAAAGGTGAACCACCCCTTTAATATTAACTATATGAAATAGCCTATACAGTTTAAACATGTAGGTACTGTATATACAGTTTATTGTAATATGTTCCATTTTACAGATGGCATTTTTGTGACTATCCAGCCAAGTATTACAAAGTTCCCCTTCAGCAGCCACAGTATAAAGCCTCTCATATACATATTACAGAGCTGGATAAATAAAATGGTCATTACCCAGGGACGAAAAGGTCACTGGAGAAGGAAGTGAGTGTAAAGTATTAGGAAAAATGCTTCTCAGGCAAGTTTTTTATTGATGTGAACTTAATGTGATGTGAACCTTGCCAAACACACATTATCACTGTGTACACATTTTAATAGACAGGATCCTTTACCATGAGCCATTTGCAAACACACCAGTTTCTGGAGAATGAAACTGTCTGGTGGTTAGTAGATCAGAATTACTCCCATGCATGCTAATGTGTGTCCTGGGATCAGTCCATGGTTTCACAATTCAGGAGCCAGAGCAGACAGTGATATTATCTCAGATTATTTGCAATTGTTTATGTTTTGTGCTTTTTGAACTATTTATCTTGTTGTTATCCAATATACCCCAGCAACCAGGCAGTGGTTTGAAAGAGAGACTGGAACATGAATAGGAGAGCCTAAATAGAAAGGGAAGTTATAAAATAAATTTGGCAATCTTTCCACTCCAGTGGTTACTGCCATCTGAGAATTGTCATCATTTTTCCCTTGTTTAGAATTGTAGGGACAAGCTGACAATTGTCATTGTGCTTCCGATGGGGTACTAACAGTTGCCTAATTATACTGCCAAAGTCTTTTTAGAAAAGCAAAAGGCAAGACATAGTAATAATCCATGAAACTATTATCACTAAGGGTAAGGGCACACGCAAAGATTCAGGGAGATTTAGTCGCCTGGCGACATATCGCCTCTTCTTCGGGCGACTAATCTCCACCAAAAAGCCTTCCCGCCAGCTAGAATCTAAATCGCTTTGAGCGCTTCGTTTTCCGAAGTCGACCCGAAGTTGCCTCACGAGGAAACTTCATGCGACTTTGGAAAACGAAGTGCTCCGAGTGCCATCATGTTGACGATTTCGACTCTAGCCGGCCGGAAGGCTTTTTGGGGAGATAAGTGGCCTGAAGAAGAGATGATTTGTCGCTGGGCGACTAAATCTCCCCAAATCTTAGCGTGTGCCCGTACCCTTATAGTGCTTTCATGCACACTGCAAGCAATACAAGTCCCAGCCCAATCCTACTCTATTTGAAGCAGCCAGATATTGAAACATCCAGACATTATATTTCTTTTTCTGCTGACCTCTGCCTGACAAACTGGCCATAGAAAAAACACACAAGTTCACTGTATTTATAGACAATTCAGTAGGGTCAATATTGTGGATATGTTGCAGATTAACAATTAATTAGCCTTGCTTAGTTGGCTGGGATGTGCTGAGTTCAGCAATTGCCATTGTTTGCTCATGTCTGTATGGCACCAGTGCCCCTAACAAGCCCCACAGCCATTCATGAGGTTACTGAGCAATGCAAGAGTTAATTAACAGCTGTTCGGCACAATGCCGGGAAAACCAAGCAGTAATGTGTGCACCTGCATCTCCCATCTGCCCCGCTGCACCTGAAGGAATGTGCATGTCAGCACGATGCTTGTGGTACAATGGGGCTTCTATTAGACAGAATTGCACAGCAGAACGCTCCATCTAAGTTCTTTACTGCTTATTGTATTGTTCCTAAAGAAGAAATTACACTGAAAATTGAGAGGAATAGCTGTAGGCGCTCATTATTTGAATGCCAATTCAAAACTAACTTATCCTATAGAATTGCTTTAATGTTCTGCAGCCCAGCCAGTTATAGTTAAGAATAAAGAGCAAAAGAAAGCTGTCGTTCTGTGGCACACAAAGCCTCCCACATATCCAACTGGTGATTTCTTGGCCTAAGCTAATTGTTAGTATTCCACCCAAAGCAAAACTACAACTCACTATACATCAAACCATATTTAGAGGCCGGTTTACTGAAACTCGACTTTTTCTCCAAACCCGAATCCCCTTAATTTACCAATAATTATTTCTCGAAAAAATTTGGTCAACAAAAAGTCACGTCAAAATCGAGTGTCAATTCAAATTGTGCAACTTTTTGCCTCAAGGGGGCAGCAAATTGGTGTGGAGGGAGGAGTGATGGGTAGTTGACCATAGCAGCAGAGAAGCCCAGAAGTTGCCTCACGAGGAAACCGAGCGACTTCGGAAAGCCGAAGTGACCCAAGTGCCATCCCGCTGGCGATTTACATTCTAGCTGGCGGCAAGGCATTTAGGGGAGAGTAGCCTCGTCTGACACCACCAAGGGGTTGTTCAACTAATATATTCATAAGGAACTGAAATGTCCACTTTGCCCAGCATGACTGTGTACTAGGGTGGTTGTATAGCACCAGGGGGTTCTGGAGGAACGCCATTTCGTTTCTACTATCTACTGTATTTACTTATATGGCTGAAATGACAATAAAATCCACTTGACTTGACCTTTGAGATAACTTTTAGTATGGTGTAGAGATTATTTTGAGACAATTTGCAAATAGGTTTAACTTTTTATTATTTGTGGTTTTTGAGTTATTTAGCTTTTTATTCAGCAGCTCTCCAATTTGTAATTTAAACATCTGGTAGCTAGGGTTGCCACCCGGCCGGTATTTTACTGGCCTAGCCGGTAAAACACCTGCCGGGGCCGGTATTACAAATTTACCGGCAATTTGTAATACCATTTACAAAATCCCTTGCCCGCCGATGAAAACTTACATTTTCGTCGGCTTCAGGCGGTGGCCCCGCCCCTTTTGCGACGCTACCCCCGTGGTTCCGCCCCTTTATTTTCCGCCCCCACCACTGGCCGGTAATTTTTTTTTTAAAAGGTGGCAACCCTACTGGTAACTAGGGTCCAAATTACCCCAGCAACCATGCATTGATTTGAATAAGAGACTGGAATATGAATAGAAGAGGGACTGAATAGAAGGATCAGTACTAAAAAGTAACAATAACAATACATTTGTAGCCTTAAAGAGCATTTGCTTTTTAGAAGGGGTCAGCGACGCCATTTGAAAGCTGCAAAGAGTCAGAAGAAAAAGGCAAATAACCATAAAACTATAAAAAATAAATAATGAATACAAATTAAAAAGTTGCTTAGAATTGGTCATTCTATAACATACTAAAAGTTACTTTAAAGGTGTACCACCCCTTTAAGCCACACTCCAGCCAGCCATTCCTCTGCAGCTCTAGGGCTCTTAAGGTGGCCATACATGGGCAGATAAAAGCTGCCGACAGACCGAGTCGGCAGCTTATTGGCCCATGTATGGGTGCCCCCAACGGGCTTCCCCGATAGAGATGATCTCGATCGGATGGGACTAAAAATCCCGTTGGATCGCGGCCGCATCTGTTCGTTGATGCGTTCCCGCGATCCAACCGCCCCTAAGGCCACCGTTAGGATCCGATCGTTGGGCCCTAGGGCCCGTGATCGGATCAGCCCGATATTGTCCAAGGTGGGCATATCGGAGAGAGATCTGCTCGTTTGGGGACATCGCCAAACGAGCGGATCTCTCCGTGTATGGCCACCTTAACTCGTGCTAAAATGAAGTAAATCAGTCACCAAAGGCAGAAAAGCTCACAGAACAAGACTACTAGGGGGCCTTTTTGTTAATTAAAAAAATTAGCATTTCTAGTTCAGCAATTAGTTTTTTGTTCCAGCACAGAAAAAAAGTATAAAGCTTTAATCCCTTGCAATCTGCATTATGGATTAATGATTTTACTGCTGAGCTCAGAATGATGCTCAAAGCACCGGCACAGCACTATGCAGAAAAAAAGACGCCCAAAACAACATCATATTTAAGGTGTAAACTAAAATCCCTAACAGATAAAATACCCCTTTTTTAGTAGGAACCAACCTGCAAGATGGGGGTTCTCAGAACTACACTGAAGTAGGGTTTATATGATGATAGCTGCACCACTGATGGTGTCTTGATCCTGTCTTGAAGTTTCTACCTTCCACATGATACACAGGACCATCTGAACCCACCCCTAAACTGTGTATTGAGCATGAACTGTTTGTTACCTAATGCAATACCTAGTGCACTAATTACCCCTATACATACTGCATATAGCTGCTTGCATTCTGTTGTTCCATTTGTTCTGCTCCCTCCCCTACCACTGACATCATGGGCATGCCCAGAGCAGCTTATATGAATGCAAACCCACAACCTCACAGGTGCTTAGTACCAGATGCAGGACTAGGAGGTGTGGGGAAGATAATCAGACCAGAGGGTGTGTAGTTGGGGAGAACAGGGTCTATTTGTTAACTGGGAAGAAATGATGCTTATTTCAGTTCTCTATTAGGGCTCTTACACATGAGCGTTTTTACCTGCGCTCCCCTGCGTTCCGTTTTTCGGCGTTCAGCCGCAGGGGAGCGCAGGAATAGACGCATTTAATTATTTCAAATGGGGCTGTACTCACACAGGCGCATGTAGGCGCCGAACGCAGGAAAAATGCAGCATGTTGCGTCTCAACCTGCGTTCGGCGCCTACATGCGCCTGTGTGAGTACAGCCCCATTTGAAATAATTAAATGCGTCTATTCCTGCGCTCCCCTGCGGCTGAACGCCGAAAAACGGAACGCAGGGGAGCGCAGGTAAAAACGCTCATGTGTAAGAGCCCTTAGACTGTATTCTTTCACTTGTTCGGTCCACTGGAGGTTGATTCCAAGCATATAACACACTACAGGTATAGGATCTGTTATCTGGAAACAGCCGACTTTTAGCAGACTTATGGGTAAGGTCACATGGGGAGATTCAGGGAGGTTTATTTGCCTGGCAACTATCTTCCCGATCTGCCTTCCTCTTCCTTCCCGCCGGATGTAATAAGAAATCGCCAGCGGGATGGCATTCGCGGCACTTCGATTTCCGAAGTCGTCCGAAATTTCCTCGTGAGGCAACTTCAGGCGACATCAGAAATCAAAGTGCCGCGAGTGCCATTGCGCTGGCGATTTCTTATTATAGCCGACCGCAAGGTAGGGGAAGGCAGATCGGGGGTCACCAGGCGACTAAATCTCCCCGAATCTCCCCATGTGCACTTACCCTAAAGGGGTGGTTCACCTTTGAGTTAATTTTTAGTATGATGTACTGTAGAAATTGATATTCTAAGACAATTTGCAACTGGCTTTCATTCTTTAATATTTGTGGTTTTCACGTGATTTAGCTTTTTATTCACCAGCTCTCCAGTTTGGCGTTTCTGCAATATGGTAGCTAGGGTCCAAATTACCATAGCAACCATTCACTGGTTTGAATAAGAAACTGGAATATGCATAGGAGAGGACAAATACAAGAGGTCCTCTGCACTCAACCCATTATCAATATATTTAAGACAGAGACATTTTGTGCATACTGCTAATGAAAAATGCCTTACCCTTTAAACAAAACAGGGATTGTTTGTCCATATATTGCAATATATTTAAACTGGCCAACTACGTCAAAGTCATCCCATATCTGGCCAGTCCTACACTCAAATTGCATCTAATTCATTATGAATTCTATTCAAAATGTCTCAATGTCTTAAATATATTGATAATGGGTTGAGTGCAGAGGACTCTTGTATTTCTATTAACAAAAAGAGAAGTCGATGGCGGAGCTCTCCCCACTCCTTGTACTCTTGTATTTGTCTATATTTATTTTGTGGTCACAGCCTCATTGCACCTAATGGTTTTAAAAAAATTGTGGTGAGCACAACTTTCCCTTCTATGAACAGGAGAGGATCTGAATAGAAACATGAGTAATAAAAAGTAGCAATAACAATACATTTGTAGACTTACAAAGCATTTGTTTTTAGATGGGGTCAGTGACCCCCATTTGAAAGCTGAAAAGAGGCAAGAAAAAGGCAAATAATAGTTGCTTAGAATTAGCCATTCTATAACATACTAAACGTTACCTTAAAGGTGAACCAGCCCTTTAAAGTATAGAGAAAGACCCCATATCCAGAAACCCCAGGTCTCTAGCATTCAGGATAACAGGTCCCATACCTATATTTATAGCTGACATTAATCCTCAACTTTCCTGTGTTTCCATGCTAGTCTCTTATAGCTTAAACTGCTATTGACATATGGGTAAAAAACAAATAATAACCTGCATTACTGGATCCTTCAGTGATTTATATTTATTGTGCCAGTCAATCAGATGTTCTCCAAGAGCCCGTTCCTGGTAACAACACATTCTTCGAATACTTCAACACTCAGCGGTGTCCAGCAATTGAATAAGACTGGAATTGTTTTGCTCTCCCCTATGACCCCTTTGTGGTGTCTAAGACAAGACCTCTGTATTCCGTAATTGGCTCTTCTTCCTCCAAGAAACAAAATACCTTTCAATCAGTCACATTGCTAATACCAGGGGCCCAAACTTGATTAAGACTCTATTTAATGTTATGTAACGGCCTTTGCTTCAATCAGCTTCTTCTGTCTGCTGCTACATTGTCAGATGGATGGGGGCTGGGGGAGCCTACTGATCTCTCCAAATGTTTCATAGAATTATTTTAGCATCCCTAATATAAGGGCCTGAATAAAATTCTAGATAAATGTAGTTTTAGTGAATGCAAAATACTCACATCACCAATACAAACTGAAGATGGCCATACAGGCAATGATGGGTAGAGGTAACAAACAAGTCTTCTACAGGGGTGAGCAGTCAAATACCCTCCTGATGTTGCTGAGCTACATATCATAGCACACTTAAAGTGTCAAGGAGCCCTGCACTTATTGTTTAAAGGGTTGTTCACCTTTGAGTACTTTATAGGGGCGGTTCACCTTAAAGGGCATGTAAAGTCTAAAATAGAATAAGACTAGAAATGCTGTATTTTGTATACTAAACATAAACATGAACTTACTGCACCAGAAGCCTAATCAAACAAATCATTTATGCTTTCAAAGTTGGCTACAGGAGGTCACCATCTTGTAACTTTGTTAAACATCTTTGCAAGACTAAGACTGTGCACATGCTCAGTGTGGTCTGGGCTGCTTAGGGATCATCATAAACAAAGCTGCTTGAGTTCTGCATGGCTGGGAAGTAAGGCGGGGGCTCCCCCTGCTGTACATAAGTATGATTGTTTCCCTGCTCAGCAATTAGGGACCGTCTGACAATTCCTATCCACAGCAGTAAATGAAGAAGAGAATTTTACTGTATACAGTTAGGTTTCTTATGAAAACGGTACACATTTTTTAATTAAAGTGAATTGGAGACAGTTTTCTTTTTCATTAAAGAAAGTAAAAATGGGATTTTATTTTTTTGCCTTTACATGCCCTTTAAGGTTAACTTTTAGTATGTTATAGAATGGACAATTCTAAGCAGCTTTTCAATTGGCCTTCATTGTTCTTTTTTTTAGCGTTTTATAATTATTTGCCTTCTTCTTCTGACACTTTCCAGATTTCAAAAAGGAGTCACTGACCCCCCATCTAAATAACAAATGCTCTGTAAGGCTATAATTTAAAGGTTATTGCTACTATTTATTACTCATCTTTCTCTTCAGGTCCCCTCCTATTCATATTATTTTGTCTTATTCAAATCAGTGCATGGTTGTTAGGATCATTTGGTCCCTAGCAAATCACTTGATGAAATTGCAAACTGGAGAGATGTTTAATTAAAAGTGAAATAACTCCAAACCCACAAATATGAATAGAAGAGAGCCTGAATAGAAAGATGAGTACAAGTATGGGACCTGTTATCCAGAATGCTTGGGACGTAGAGTTTTCCGAATAACAGATCTTTTCATAGTATGTATCTTCATACCTTAAGTCTACTAGAAAATCATGTAAACATTAAATAAACCCAACAGGCTGGTTCTACTCCCAATAAGGATTAATTATATCTTAGCTTGGATCATGTACAATGTACTGTTTTATTATTACACAGTAAAAGGAAATCATTTTTAAAAATTTTTTGGATAAAAGTGGTCTATGGGAGACAACCTTTATGTAATACGATGCTTTCCGGATAAGGGGTTTCCAGATAACAGATTCCATACCTGTAATAAAAAGTAGCACTAACAATACATTTGTAGCCTTACAGAGTGAGTGACCCTCATTTTAAAGCTAAATCAGAAGAAAAAGGCAGATCATTTTAAAAAATGATGTTTTGAAATTTCAGTTGAAAAGTTGCTTATAAGTGGCCATTCTAGATTCAACATTAAACATACTAAATTTTAACTTAAAGTTGTTCTGCCTAAGACACGGTCCAAACCATACCTACTGCAAATATTTGCCCAATACAAATTAATATCCTTAATACAATTGAATTAAGGATTTGGCCTTAAAGGAGAAGGAAAGGCTAGAATTAAGTAAGCTTTATCAGAAAGGTCTATTTAAATACACCAGTAAACCCTCAAAGTAAGTCCTCAGTCAAAATAAACACCTAATTCTTTCCTTCTATTGTGTACACATGGGCTTCTGTATCAGACTTCCTGTTTTCAGAATAAACCTCCAGGGCAAGGGCTTGAGCATGCTCAGTTTGCTCCTCTCTCCTCTTTCCTTTCCCCCTCCCTCCTCCCATCCCTGCTGTAATCTGAGCCCAGAGCTATGAGATAGCAGGGAGAAACTCAGACAGGAAGTAATGTCACACCAAGAAAATATGGCAGCTGCTATCCTAAACAAGCACAGAGAGCTTCTAGAGCTGTTTACTCGGGTATGGTAACGAATTCTACAGAATAAATATAGCATTCTAGGTTGCACTGTTTTGGCTAATCTATTAGCAATAAACTGCTTTGGTAGCTTTCCTTCTCCTTTCAGCCTTTGCCTTTTACTGCTGCCTGCCATACAGTCTGTGCCAGAATAAAGATTCAGTAATGCAAAACTATAGATAGGAGCACAGGAAACATTAGAGGCACTCACCATGTAGATAAAGTGCTCCGGGTGCCCTCAGCTTGGGGAGTGGATAGACCAATGGCAAAAACAGGGGCATTCAGGCACTCAAAAGCTCCACAAGGGCTGCAAAAAATATATTTATTTAACTACAATAAAAAATCCATATCTCCAATGACCAATGTGTTTCGTGCCTCCCAGGGCACTTAATCATGGGCTGACAGTTTAAACTGTTTTTGCAGCCATTGTGGAGTTTTTGAGTGCCCCTTTTTTATGCCAGAATAAAGGTACCATGCTGCCAAAGCCATAGATTCTAAAATTCCAGGTCTCTCTTTGATCTATACCGTGTCTGTTCCGTGCATACTAGTAACACAGACCACGGCAAGGTCAAAGAGAAGCAGTCTGAGAAGTCTGGCTGTTAATGTGTGCCCAGCTTTAGTGAATCCAATTAAACAAATATCATTATGTATGTTACTGCCAAGAGAAAACAAAAGAAAAATGAATGGCAAAACCCCGGCATAAATATGCGAGTCTGATTGGAAGGGAGAAATAAACAATACATAATTAATTTAGGTGGAAACAAAACAACTAAATGAACCCCAGTGCACATATATGCAAATACCTACACAGACCTGTCTATACACCCACGAATATATAATCACAGAGTATATATACTGATACCTATACTAACTAACTAGATGTTGAGATCACAAATGTCTTGAATATTATGCATGTTCACAAAATCATCAACCAAAGGTGGTTCACCTTTAGGGTATGGGGCAAATGGGGAGATTAGTTGCCTCGAGAGACAAATCGCCTCTTCTTCGGGGCAAAAATCTCCCAGAACTGCCTTTGCCTACCTTCCCGCGGGATGGCACTCGCGGCGCTTCGTTTTCCAAAGTCGCCCGAAGTTTCCTTGTGAGGCAACTTCGGTTGACTTCATAAAATGGATCGATGCGAGTAGGGGAAGGCAGTTCGGGGAGATTGTCGTCCAGAAGAAGAGGAGATTTGTTGCCGGGGCAACTAATCTCCCTGAATCTCCCCGTGTGCGTTTACCCTTAGTATATGTTATAGAGTGGCAAATTCTAAGCAACTTTTCAATTGGCCTTCATTTTTTCTTTTTAATATTTTTTTAATTATTGGCATTTTTCTTTTGACTCTGCTTTCAAATGACTCCTATAACTAATCAAATGCTTTGTAAGGCTACAGATGTATTGTAATTGCTACTTTTTATTACTCTTCTTTCTACTCAGACCCCTCAAATCAGTGCATGGTTGCTGGGGTAATTTGGACCCTAGCAACCAGGAGAGCTGCTGAATAAAAAGCTAAATAACTCAAAAACAACAAATGATTTAAAAATGACTCAGAATATCATTCTCTACATCATACTTAAAGTTAATTTAAAGGTGAACAACCCTTTTATGGACTCTGCCATCACATCATCACCGGTACTGCCCTCACAGTGAATAACCACGCTGCTTCAAATTAGAAATTCAGTACCTCAAGCCTAATGGAGCAGGCTCTTGTACTTAGAACTTTTTTAATGGGAAAAATGGTCCCCGCTACCTGTCTATAATGTCCTCTTATGTACTTGCACTAGTCAGAGTTTTCCGTTTTGTGGCTCTCCTGCTGGGTTTTGCAGCTAAACAACAGCTGAAGGGACACAGGTTGTACCTACCTGGTTTAGCTTATATATAAAAACCTGAACCCTAATGGAAAGAAACATGAACAAGTCAATTTTTATCAGGTAATATGCAGATATTCACATCCTTAACTAGCAAATCTGTTTTTCTCATGATTGGGTCTTCAAGCATTGTCCTAGAAATGTTCAGTATTTAGCAACCAGATCATTTCGGGTCTTTCCTGTAAATGTGTGTTTATATTATCCCGGATAGATAGGAGTTTGGAGCAGAATAGTCACAGAGGAGACATTTGCAGTTGCGAAATGATGAGAAGTCTATTGTTGAACATTAATTATGTAATTCCCGAGTTGGATCTTCTAGCGCATAACATGGAAGGGTTTTGCCATGATTCCAGCCAGGTTTCTATTTTTTTGCAGTGTGAGAATGTCTTTTGCATTTATCACTGCTGAGTAACATTGGGAAAGGACAGTATGTACCTTGTGAAATGGAAAGTGGTGTTTCTTTTGTGGTAGTTCTGGAGATTTCAAAAGATTGTGGAGATCTGTATTAGAACTTGTATGGGTTCATTTACATAGGGTTCTGCGCAGGTGCTGAAGTGCTAATGGGCACCCACCTACTGGAGCAGTGCACAGTGTCCTCTACTCCTCACCACCCTTTTTCATCTGCTGCAAAGCTCATTGCATTCTGCACTCACACGCACTCTCTCCTAGCCTCTCTTGTATGATGCACATGTAAAGGGTTTGTACGTCGATGCCCATGGGCCCTGACATGACAAGCTAGGCAAGTTACAGTACGTCTACTTCTAAACATGTAACAGTGAGTGTGTTGCACACAGAACAGTCTTACTGAAAGTGGGTAAAGTTAAGGGTAGGCTAAGGCATTGTGAATAATTGGACATGACCTAAAATGTCTATTTACGATTGTGAAAGTTAGTAATGAGCAAATTAGTGTTTATTAGGAAATGATTAGGAAATTGGTGTTTATAGAATGTAAATCTATGGACTCAGGTATACAACAGAAATTTGGACACAATCAAGGGTCACCTTGTGCTTGTAAGTATACCTCTGGTACACGTCATGATGGGGAGACAATAATTACCATGAAGTGCATTTCTCCAGTACCTTAGAAATTCTTGATGGTTTTTCAGTCCTCTCGGCCAATAGTCCAGGCTGGGAACTAGTTAGCCTAGAAAAGCCTAGATGCATGTTGGCTGGCCTTTCAGAGTGACAGTGAAGCTGTCGATATATTTACTGCTACATGTACAGTATACAGCAAACTAGGGCTCATTTATCAACACTGGGCAAATTTGCCCATGGGCAGTAACCTATAGCAACCAATCAGTGATTAGCTTTTTAAAGCCAGCTGCAAGCAGTACAATGAATGCAGCAATCTGATTGGTTGCCATGGGTTACTGCCCATGGGCAAATTTGCCCAGTGTTGATAAATGACCCCCAGTGTCTGTGTTGAAGAAGCTGCCTTGGTCATTTCATTTTAGCTGGGCATATCTCCCAGTCACTCACCTTTCAGCTGCCTCTATGTATTAAAAAACATTTTGAAGCTGTGTAATTTGGGAAAAGTCATTGCTCTATATTTATAACCAAAAATATATTTCATAAAAATCAATAAAACATCAGAACATCCTGTTCGCTCTTATTATGCAGCATGGAATACCATACAATGGTACATTTTTAAAGGCAATGCTTCATAGCTGAATATAACAAGCATGTGCTCATACAGTCTGCAAGAATAGGATTCCCATAGTTTTGCAATTTCATCGCTGCGGCCTGGGACTATTTATCACATCAAACATACAGTGAAAGAAATATAATACAGATTTGCATTGCCTTGCTGCCTTACGTATTCATATTGAGCTGCAATAAAGGGTAACAACTCCCAGATGTAGCCGGCAATGATGGGATTTCTGGAGCACATGGCCATCCCCAGTTTAAGAAAACCAGCCTAAGGCAGTCTTGTTCGGTAACAGGCTAAGTCAGCTACAAATTTGTCATATTAATGGCTGTCAGAACCTAATTCATTGAACGTTATTTATTTTTTTTATCTTGTCTTCACATTTCAGTGCCGAAAATGCAAGAATAATAAATAATACAGTTTGACCTAAAGACGTAGCTGAGTTGCTGAGAGAGTGCTTGAGTGATTTCTGGAAAACTGTACTCTCAGTGGGATCAGGCAAAGACTCTTGATGATGTGCAACAGTACAGATTCTCAGCAATGGTCTGGTGATATCATCTAAATCCAATAGAGGGTCTGTGATGCTTCCTCCATCGACCTGGGGACAATTTTAGGGCAGGAAAAAGAGGGCATTTTAATTAGACCCACAATTAATGAAAACAATACACATGTACAGATTTATTGGGCAGGTCCAACTGGTTGCCCTTGGACTTTGTCAGGCACGGGATGCTGGGCTTTGTGGTTCACCAATAAATGGAGGTTTGCAGGTTACACACACCTTTGAGATTGAGGCATCACCTGGCTCACATTGACCAGAGCTCCATCATCTCTTATGCCAGCCATGACTAATTTGTCCTAATTTTACTAACACTGAACACAAGTGCATGAACCCACAGCATCCAATCAGAGATTTCCTTTTCAGCTAACTGCCGATTGGTGACTATGGGCCACTGCACTGGAGCACTAGTAAATAAGCCTCAATCAGAAGTTACAGTCTATATTCAGAAGATGCAAGTAAAATGAATATAAGTAATACTATGTACTATTTGTATTTATTGTCTGACAGCACATTTGGTGTACTAACCGTAACCACTTTATTTGCTATAATTTGGAATACTGACCAACTTCATAGAAGCTAACCCACAACTAGTTATTTATGGAGACATCCTGAAAGTTATACAGAGGAAAGTTCTATTCCACTACAATGAGCAGCTATGAAATAAATCCAATACATACTACAATATGTGTATATAGTATAATTATAATAATATAGTATATTATTTTGGCCAAATCAAGCTCTTATGCATTCAGCATTACACCTGAATAGGGCGGCAAAGCAGACAGACAACAGTCATAACCTTAGGTGAATTAACAGAAATGCTACAAGCTCAAGAACGATTATAATCGAAATACTAATTTACAGCTCTGGCAGGAATGGTCAGTCAGATGTAAAATAAAGCGAGCTGTCATCGTCAGTCTGTGTCCTTGATATAATATGGAATATTAAATATTTGGAATATGGATCAATTGTTATATAGTATTTAGTAATTTAAGACCATTTGTGTATGCAGTAGGTTTTGCAAATCAAACTCTGGTAATATACCTTTGCCTGACCAAAATAGAAATCTGGGCCACCTGATTAGCCCTATCGGTGCCTTTGTGTGATGGATAGCCAGCCTTGAACTGCTCAAAACTTGCCTTTCACATATGTGACTATGAACACATAAAGGAGGAATCTCCCAACAGTAGAGATTAATGTATGCTTCCCAGTAGAACCATGGTACCCAGGTGCCCAAGCCCCTAACATGCCACATTTCGTGGTTTCTGGTATTAATTGTGACAATATCCATAGATTTGCTGACTATCCCAAAAACTAACTTTTGTGGTCAGTATTAGGACTATAGAATATATCAGTGGTGTAACTATTGTGGGCGTAGACATTACTATCTTTCAGAGATAATGAATAGTGCAACTATTATTTTTAACACAGACTGCAGGACAATCTCTACTCAAGTCATAATACTTTATTTTATGCAGTGCCCTGGGGAAGTTAATGGGTACATAATGCCCAGGTGCTTTCTTGATGTGGTGGGATGGCAGCTTGGCTTAGTCCCTTCAGGGTAGTGATAGATGCCCACAGACTCCAATGGGTGAAAAACGTGCGTCAAAAAAATTTGTCTTCATGATGCATTCGGCTAGTTTTTGGCTGTTTTGTGAATTTGCAGCGAAACGGGTCAGATTTGCCCATCCCTATTCAGGAATTCATAGACTTTGTAATCAACACTTGGTTCTCTGTGTACTTCTTCTTAAAAAAGAAATGTCTTCTATTATTTTTTCCCTTCCATTGCTCACTCCCAATCATTTCTGTCACTTTTCAGGCTTACCCAGCATAAATGTCCATAATTAATATTTCTTTAATATCTGGGGAGGCTCTGTATTCTGTAATGTCTCACTTGAACAAACCCCTAATTGTCTGTTGCCCACTTGGGACCCCTCGACTGGCCATTCATTCCTGTTCTTGCCAGTCATGTTGGCATTGCATAGTAATGTGGCCACACAAGTGATTGTTTAGGCCTCAGTTCACATTGTGCTGTAAAGGATTGGAATTCCTTTAGAGAATTTTGGCACATATCCATCTAATAATTTATATTCTGAGATTGGAATCCTGCTCCTCTGCACACATTGAATATTTATAATGAGTTTAATGCTCATGACAGATCTTCACTATCACTTTATTTTTTTTACTTTTTGAGAGTCTCAAGTTATTTTTAGACTTCCCTTTGACCCAGTCTTCCATTTATTCTCATTTTCAGCACAGTGGGTTATTTCTTAATCCTGTTCTCGCTTATCTAAAAGCTTGTCCTCTATAGATATTCTATTTCCTTGGTTGTCTTTCCTCCTGGTTAATACTCTTGATATCACCCATTTTTGCTTAAATAACACCCCTTCCCTGCCCCCTTTTTCAGCTTTAATATCTCTAGACTGGAAAATAAATATGTCCCATCTGACTGGATGATTCAGATCACTAGACCTGAAGCAAACATTGTGCCAGTTATTCCTCTGTTCAATGCATAACATAACATAGGAATAACCTGTTTGCTCCAGGTCTAGTAACCCAAATAATCATTTCAGATGTTTATTTTTAAGGAGCAGCCTAGTAAACCTAATAACTACTCCCTGACTGGTTGCCATGGGTTACTAGACATGGAACAAGTTGTATGTCCCTTACTGCATTTATAAAAAAATTGGATAAAAGACATGACATTTTATTTAAAAATACCTTTAGGTTTGTCTCACCGAGATTTCAAACCAACTTTATACCTATGCATCTTAAGTGTGAGTTTGTCAGATAAAAGATGTCTGCAGGCATTGGAGCTGATAACAAATGCTCTGCATGGAAAAAATGCCAGATTTAATTTGCAAACAACATATTTAAATGTATATGATGTAAATAGCTATTATTCAATTAAAAAAACACACCCCAGATACACTTGATAGTTGTTAATAATCCTAAAAGATTAAAGCAGAGGTCTGACCTCCATCAGTACAGTACAGTTAACAAAGTTCGAAGAGAAAGAAAAGTAACCCGCTTAATCAATTTTAGCTTAAATATTCACAAAATTATACTATTCTTATACCCTATTTGTCATCAAATCAGTAAAGATTTAAATTAATATGCGTAAGCAAGTTAATAAGAAACAATATTTATCTTATTAGGATAAAACAATTGCTATTAGAAAGTTAATAATATATTAAAGTGCAGTGCAGTGAATTAAAAATAATCCATACAGCTAGATCCTTTAAACAATATATATTAACCAATCCCACAAGTTTTAACCAATTTAAAAAAGGTCCCCTTGTTAGGGTTTTATCCTCATTAGGTTAATGTGTGGCAACGTTACACTAACTGGTAGAACAAATAGATTTAAATAAAAAACATCTAAATTGAGCGATTATTTCATTAAGCTTTTAGTGATTAAAAATGCTGTGTCAATAAATAGTAATAAATAGACTTTAGAAAATGAATTATAAGGGATAGTTAATTAGAAGTGACCATCATTTCATAGGATAAAAATAAAAGGCAAATGAAAATATAGATGGAGTTGTCCCAAAATCTACTTCCTATAATTATATATCCCTGGGACACCACAGGTGGAGAAGGCAGAGTATCCGGGGCTGTGGTCTCAAATTTGAATCTAAGCCCTAAGATGTAGAAGGCTATTGTATCCTAAAAAAACACAAATCCAATAAATAGAAAGAGTCAGAGAAGAGATATGAGCTGAGCAGAAGGCTACAATTTCACCACCCCACTAAGTAATATAGCAACAGGGGAATGTAATAAAAGTCGCAAAGAGCAAAACAATTTGCACCAATAAGACTAAAAATCCACATCTCGCAATGTAATATTGTTCCTTAAACTGTTATTGCATTGCGAATTTTAATTGCGCATTGCGAATTTTAATTGCGCACTCATAGGAAGTGCTTGAAGGTGTTGTAATCTTTTGGAGCAAACATAACGACTTTTTCAGTAAGAAGTTTTATTACATTGACTGCGCATTGGCGCAAACTATAAAATTCGCAAACGGTCTTTCACTGTCGGAAGTGGTCGCTAAACAGTTTCCGGGCTCGCAAAAGCTATATTAAATTCGCACAAAGCAAAATTTGTTTGCGCAAAGGCATAACTTTTCGCATTGCGAATAGTTTTTCCGTTAGCGATTTTTATGACATTCCCCCGCTAGTGTGTTAAAATAAAGTATTAAATGCCATCTAAAAGATTTATGGATAAATCTTTTAGATGGCATTTAATACTTTAGTATGCAGTAGTTTAAGAGATAAAATTGAAAATCTGTGGTACAGGCAAAGCACAAACAGCACAACTTGCCTTTGCATGGGTTTGTGTTGGCCCCTGTGTTGGCTTGCTATGTTTGTGATGGATAATTAAGCTAAAGGGAATACCATATTAGTTCATAAAGAAATGAGAATACACAACCCAACTGCTAAATGTTTGGCATCCCACCCCTTCCATGTATAAAATATATTTCAATATTTCCAAATATGCTCGTCCCAGCTAATACTGCTGTATTACAGACCAATGATGTACTGAGCGCTGTGTGCCTCTTATCGAAGAACATGAGATAAAGCAGACCCTCACAATGCCTTGTGCCAAAAACAAATGGAGCATCCAGCAAGCGGCAACTGGTTCAGACCAGAAAGACTTTCCTGTTCTGCCGCATGTTAAATATTTACATAGAAGTGAGCTCCTCTAAATAGCAAGGCTTCAGTTGGGGTAATGGACTCTCAGCTGGGTGAGACAGAATTGGCTTGACATGTTATTATATTGAGGACTGGAGAAGGCAAGGCCAGCTCAGTAATGAATGCCAAGAATGCGGATATGACACTCAGAATGTATATAAGAGCCTGACAAGAGTGAGCCACCACCATCTGGGAACAATAATGTAGAGAAAGGCCGCACTGACTGATGGCCTGCTGCTGTGTTACTAGCAGACTCCAAGGAATAAGCCAGGTTCACATTGCTGACCTTTATCATTGCCATGGTTAAACCCATGAATGCACCAATTAAGTGATCACCCCAGCAAGAGTCTGCACTAAATACCAACAAATTAAAACCTATACAGCGAATGGCTAGAGGTTATACTGGTAATGATACATTGTACTAAGCCAAATATTTAAATACACTAAAGCAGCTGTTTGGGCTATGAGCACGCAAAGATCCTCTGCTGACATGAATGAAGAAACATCCTCAGAGAAATGGAGTCAATGTTAAATATTTATTAAGCACGGAAGAGTGGGTGAGACGAATGTAGTCCAACCAGCATTAATAGTGCAAAATGTTTAGTAGCTAACTATCAGCAACCCAATGTTCTTTGACCATTTTTTAGTTTTGCACATTTGGTGCACATCATTATGGATCCACATATTTTTGATATTGCTCTGTGGCAGAAGTGTGCTGAACTTTTATTTTGGGTGGTGTCATTTAGCTAAAGACAGAGAGACAAAGTCAGTGTAAGTTCAACCAGCTTCCAGAAGAAATCTCCATTTCAGGTGGTTAATGAGATCTGTAGCACTAGGCAAATTACCCGCGGTGTGTTCCCAAGGTTCCCCTTGAGATGGTCACATGTGGGCAGATTTGGAAGAGCCCATACAAATGGGTTGTATCACAGGGGTCCCCATGCAGGGTGTAAATACGAATTCTTTTCCTATCTGACAATAACCTGCTGGACCCCCTACAATCTGGTTTTAGGCAACAATTCTCCTCTAAAACTGCTCTAACCCAACTAACTAATGCCCGTTTAACAGCTAAAGCCAACAACCACTTCTCACTACTAATACTGCTTGATCTCTAAGCTGCATTTGACACTGTGGATCATCCTCTCCTCCTCCAGTCCCTCCATTCGCTTGGCCTTCATGACACAGCCCTGTCCTGGTTCTCTTCTTACATCACTAATCGTTCCTTCAGTGTCTCTTACAATGGAGCACAGAGAGCCCCTGGGTTACAAACATCTTTCTTACAACTCACACTTACAAATGGAGGTTATTACAGTAATGTACTGTAGTTTGTTTGGCCTTTATTAGCATTTAGCTTTAATAAACCACCCGCCTCAACCCCCTCTGGCGTGTGTTGTCTACTGTGGAGCAGAGAAAGGTAAAAATAAATACTATATTAAGACAAACATCTGTCTAAGTTGCATTTAATAAGCAAATGTATATTTTCCAATGTACATACTTATTCAACTTAAGAAAAAGCCTACAGACCCTATCCCTATTGATTACTGGTAGTTATGTACTGAATTTAATTCTGTATGTTCTATGTATGTAATTCTGTAAGTTCCTTGTATAAAGCCCTGCTCCACAAATACATGTTAATAATAATGACTGTGTAAGTGCAAGATTGGGATCAACTATAGTTTCTGGGTACTAGCAGTAAGTTAACCTTATCAAACAAAATCTGCCTATATTTGGACAACTTAGCTCTGTGCTCTCTTAAGGATCTTTTCATAATATGATCCATAATTCTGTTGTACATTGATTATCTCACCCAGTAAATTTCAGTGATGAGATTGGTTTGTGTATGTGGATTCAGATATGAGTGCAATAACTATACATGATTTTTGTGGTTCCTGAAGCTATTTCATATAGAAATCACAGGTTGTGAGAATAGCAATAGCTTATTTAGGTTCCTAGACCAGAATCCTCACTGATTATTTCCTAGTTATGGCCATCTGTTCTCTACGCAGATATCCAGATGATGTAGGGGCTGTGCTCTTTCCACTTACACCAGGGGGTCCATACTTTACTAATGTGTGATCTACTTTTAGTGATGTTGTCCTATCATGATCTACATCCATAATAGCATTGTTAGCATTTTGTATTACTAAATATTATATTGATCCATAGGAAAAGTTATATTGCTATATTTAAGAATTTAATCAATTATGATGTATTATTATTATATTATTATGATATTATGATAAATATCTGAATGAAAAGAATAAAACAGAGTGATTTAGACAAGCTGTTTGTTGACAGTGTCTTGAGATCTACTGATCACCATCTAAAGGTCTACTGGTAGATCCCAATCTACCTTTTGGACACCCTTGACCTACACTCTCCATTAATGCAGAGGCAGAATTAAATTTTTATTGGTGTTATTTCTCTAAGGAGTTCCCTTTTATTTAATTTATTTAAAAGATTATTTGTAAAGGTTTAGTAGGGGTTGTAAGTGCACTATGACCATACTGGCCAAATTTAACCAAAGCTGCATTTATATTAAGCAGTACTGGGAGAATCTTCTTTCTTTTTAGGCTTTCCTGTATCTTCTATATCTTTGTGTCTGTGTTGTCTGCCAACCTCTGCACATGGTCTGGGCTTTGTGGGAGGAATAGAGTTACAATGAGTTTCCACCAACTTCTGAAACATGAATATACAGTACATCTTGCTTTAGACAAAGATATGAATGTGTACTACACAGAGATACGCAAAAGCCTTTACAATGAATATAGTAAATAAATGAAATAAAATGAGTTTTTTTCTAACTCAACTGTAATAGAGGTTGTAAGTGAGAAGAGAAAAGATGAAGAGAAGAAGAATGTAACTAGAATGTAACAGAATGTTTAAGAAGGTGGTGGAATTTTTAGGAAGGGAGGCCAAGACAAGTATTAATAACGAGACCCAAGGATGGGAGGAGGAACGGAAGATTAGTTACATAAATTTAAACAACTTGATCCTCAAATCCATAAGTATGACTGTATTTATACAGCATGAAAACATAAAAGGACAAGGGCTTTGGCTTGTTACATATCAACTAACAGATTAGGGAGAGAATATATAATATATAACTGAATGGAAGGCTTAATAAAACAAACTAGTGTGATGAAAAACATATCTGGTCTGTATGACTGAGACTGCAGTGTGTGGTCAGCATTGTCAGACACAGAGGAAATGTCTGATAAAAGGAGGATATTAACAATGGACCTGACAAAGTCATAAGCCACGTATCATAAGGCGGACACAATGAAGAAAGTGGAGAACTGTAATGGTAGAGAAAACAGTAGGAAACTGTGAACCAGTCAGTCAAAGTCATGAAACAAATATAATCACTGAAATAATAATAATGGGGAAGACAATACTTAGAGGAGAATAGGTAATAGCAGAGAAGTTACACATGTGAACCAAACTATCAAACTGAATCAGGCATTTAAACAGCTAGTAATAAAACTATAGCCTTTTGTCCACCATTGGCTATTCCTTATTTCTGACTGACATTGGCTATTTCTTAAGGTGCGTAGAAGGATCACCGGCACACAGGAGTTTAGCTAAGCAGGGCAAGCCCTTGCAATTTTATTGAATGCAGTGCAACGTTTCAGGGCACGCCCCTTTAAGGTGGCCATAGACGGGCCGTTAAAAGCTGCCAACAGACTTGGCAGCTTATTGGCCCATGTATGGGGCCCTCTGTCTGGCTTTCCACGGAAGTTGGCCAGATGTCGATCAGACAGGACTAAAAATTCTGTTGGATCACGGACGCATTTGTTGTTAATGCGGTCCCGCAATCCAACCGCCCATTAGCCTTCATTATAATCAGATCCTTGGGCCCACGATCAGATCAGCCCGATATCGCCCACCTCAAGGTGGGACGACATCGTCAAAACGAGCAGATCTCTCAGTGTATCGCCACCTTTACTTAAAGCTTACACTTGACCTATGCTTTATTGAGGGCTTTTCTCTCAGATTCTAGACACACATTCCTTTTTACTTGATGGTGAGTCTCCAAGACACTGCATGTGACTTAACCCTTACTGTTTATACCTTATCAGAGTCACCTGACCAGTGGGGCTGTCCTAGTTCTCCCACTTTACTACCCAATCTGAAATGTATCTTATATATCCCATACTTTCTATGGGAAAATAACAAACTATACAAGGGTAGTTAATGAGTCAGTCTCTATTCTGCTATCATTCAGCTTTTTCCTCAACACTACCACCAGCTTAGGGCAAATTTAAGATGTTGTTAACATACGACTCTCAGCCTTTTTGCTTAAGGTGGGTTCTGGGAGATGTAGATTAGCAATCGGTGGGCAGTAGGTTGGCCATCTCGGACATTTAGTCAAATGTAGAACTTATACAATTAGTGTAATTTTACTGCAAAGTTAGCATTAGAATACAATAAGCTCAGATTGATCAACTGCAGTGAGTCTATTGAAAGCAAAATGCTTACAGTTTGTTTTGAGTTACTCTATTCTAGAATACATTTTTGTGTTTATTTTCTGAATTCTCCCCACACTTTTTACGGCTCAATTTTTGACCACCTTGGTGCTCTGAGGTAGAACAGCGTTGGTCAATATGGCCATAATGTCCTTTCTTAATGGTGGTGATATGTGGTCATCATTCAGGAACGGTGAAGTGAGAATTTCTATATGGAGCCAGCCTGTCACTTCTGAGATCTGCCATAGTGAGAGCATTTCCCATACTACTCAGATACAACAAGGGATAAATACAGCGATATGTAAATATATTATGTCCAATACTTATCTTCTTTACCTGAAAATGGTTGGACCCAGGGGTGCTTCGTCAATGAGGCAAGTTGAGGCTGTCGCCTCAGGTGGCAGCGCCCCACTAGGTACCAGGGGCAGCAAAAATGCTGCTCCTGGTACTTTAGGAGTGAATTTCTGGGGGAGGGGGGGCAGCAGCAACTGCTGCTGCCTCAGGCAGCGGCGGGGCCAGGATCGCCCCTGGTTGGACCTCAGGAGACAAATGACTAGACTGACAAACGAATTGGGGTTCTTTACTAAAACTCAACTTTTTTGCACCATTGACTTTTACATGACTTCAACAGGTTTAAGCTGGAGTATTTTCAGAGCATAATAAATCTTGAAAATTCAAATTTTTTTTCTCTAACAATTAGTTTTTTCCCCTTTAAAACTCAACCAGAAAAATTAAGATTTCATAAATTAGGTTTCGTAAATAGGCCCCCAGTAGTTAGCACTATAGATTATTCTGTCTCATTAGGGGCATATTTAATCATGGCTTACATCGATAAAGATACAGCCTTCCCCATAAAAGAAAAAAAGAAATAAAAGAGCCCACGCCATAGTTTGTTGGAATAGTTATTTTGGAAATTGTCCTGTCACCTTTTTCCACTAAAAAATGGCATCAGGCATTTAGGTAAATGTCACCTCACACCATTTAACAACAATTGGGTCAAAACCCAACCCATCTTGCCAGGTCCGGACTAGGATTCACATTAGGCCCTGGCATTCCAAGTACACAGAGGCCCAAGCAGCCCCCCATCACTGTCTATGGCATCTTACAGCAGCTCCTCTGGCATTTGCCAGAACCCACAGATTGCCAGTCCGGGGCTGCATCTTGCCCTAATGTGCTGTCCATGGGAAGAGTGGGCATCAACCAGCATGGATATTTGCCGTCATTTTCACTCAATTCCAATATGCCACAGTGATTAGCTATTTCAGCCATTTTAACTCAGCATTTTGTGCCTGGAATTAACAGTGGGCAATACATCCAGAATGCCAGTGTCTGAGCCAAGCTTAAATGTGCAGCAGTTAGTGAAATCATACCTGAGAGTCTGAGTGCAAGGTGTGATCTACTGGTACCTTTCCATCATTATACAAACAAGCACTAATCACTCCTATCCTCAAAAAACCTTCCCTTGATCCCAGCTCTCCCACTAACTATCGACCGGTCTCCCTTCTTCCATTCGCCTCCAAATGACTAGAAAGGCTTGTTTATAAACGCCTGATCCAGCATCTCACTCACAACTCCCTCCTCGACCCCTTGCAATCTGGCTTCCGCCCATCACACTCGACTGAAACTGCCCTCACCAAAGTAACCAATGATCTTCTATTGGCAAAGTCTAAAGGTCATTATTCCATTCTAATCCTTCTAGATCTCTCTGCAGCCTTTGACACAGTTGACCACACACTCCTCCTTGACATTCTACACTCATCTGGCATTCGGGACACTGCTCTTTCATGGTTTACATCTTATCTGTCTGACCGTTCCTTTAAAGTTTCCTTCTCTAACTCTACTTCTACTACTTTCCCACTCTCTGTTGGAGTTCCTCAAGGCTCTGTTCTTGGCCCCCTGCTGTTCTCGCTCTATACAACTTCACTAGGAAAACTCATTCAGTCATTTGGACTTCAGTATCACCTTTATGCTGATGACACCCAACTCTACTTGTCTACTCCTGATCTTTCTAACTCTGTCCTTTCCCAAGTCACAGACTGTCTCTCTGCTGTCTCCTCCTGGATGTCACAGCGCCACCTGAAACTGAACCTTTCTAAAACAGAACTCATTATATTTCCTCCAAGATCTTCCCCTGTCCCTCAGATATCACTCACCGTAAACAACACCACCTTTCATTCCACCACACAGGCACGCTGCCTAGGAGTCATCTTAGACTCTCATCTGTCTTTTTCACCACACATTCAAACACTTGCAAAATCTTGCCGTATTCAACTGCGCAACATTGCTCGAATACGACCCTATCTCAGTTCAGAATCAACTAAAACACTGATTCAGTCTCTCATCATCTCCCGCCTTGATTACTGCAACTTACTCCTCACAGGTATTCCAACAAGTCACCTTTCACAACTCCAATCTGTTCTAAACGCGGCCGCTAGACTCATTCATCTAGCTCGCCGCTCAACATCAGCTGCTCCCATATGTATGTCCCTTCACTGGCTCCCAATCTCTTCTAGAATCAAATTCAAATTACTTACACTCACATTCAAGGCCCTTAATAATGAAACCCCTCCCTATATTTCATCTCTAATCTCCAAATACACTCCTTCACGAAACCTACGCTCTGCTTCTGATCTTCGCCTCACTTCTCCTCTGGTCACTTCTGCCCATTCTCGTCTACAAGACTTCTCTCGGGCTTCTGCTTTTCTCTGGAACTCTCTGCCACAAGCTGTCAGACTTTCTCCTTCCTTCCAAACTTTCAAGCGCTCCTTAAAGACCCATCTGTTTAAAGAGGCCTATTCGTTGTACCTTAATTAATCATTGCTGTATCAAAAGTGACAAAGTGTTTATACAATCCTAATGTCTCAATTGTACCCTAACCTTTTAGTTTGTAAACCCTATTGTACTCTGTAATCCTTGTCTGTTATCCACCATTTATTCCCTGTTTGCTATAACTGCAGTAAAGCACTGCGTATCTTGACAGCGCTATATAAATAAATGATGATGATGATGATGATGATGATGATTTAAACTGGAGAATCCAATTTTACTCTATACAGTATGATTCATCCTTGCCTACAAATACTCCTAGATTGAACTGCTTGCCTGCCATGGAACATAAATTCTACGGAGCCAACTATCGCCGATGTGAGTGTCCCCCCCATTTATGAAATGTATGTTTCTGCGTTACCTTTTGATCTGCACCATGCTGACTGTTATCTGGCAACACGTGGCGCTTGCAAGATCAAAGATTCCAGACAGACGATGAGTTAAACAGAGAAATGATAATTAATAAAGGCAACACTCCCCACATTTAGCTTTGTTGGATTTATACAAACAATGTCAAATTTATCCTGACTCCAATGAGAATCACATTAAAAAACTTGAAGAATTTGTATTTTTTGTTTTAGCAGCAGCTCATAAATCCATATTTTTACATTGTATTACAGAGGAAACTCCTATATTGAAAGAAATTCTGTCATATCTAAGATCTCTTTGCCTCCAGGAAGCGATTCCATTTGGATATGGAGATCTAAAAATTAGAAAATGCTTTTTCAGATAGTTGCTTTATATACCTAGATAATCTACAAATTGCTGATAGAAAAGCATAAAAAACATTTATGTACAATTTTTAATGTACAATTTGATTTTTTTTAAACTCCTTTTAATTGCTATCCATAAAAATTAGCGTTTTTACCTGCGCTCCGGTTTCGTGCGTTCGTGCGTAGACGCACTGAATTCTTTTCAATGTGGCTGTACTCACACAGACGCGTGTAAGTGCCGAACGCAGGAAAAATGCAACATGCTGCGTCCCAACCTGCGTTCGTCGCTTACATGCGTCTGTGTGAGTACAGCCACATTGAAAATAATTCAGTGTGTCTACTCCTGCGCTCCCCTGCATCTGAACGCAGGGGAGCGCAGGTAAAAACGCTTGTCTGTAAGAGCCCATATACTCTGGCATGTTGTTTTCATTCAAAGCAAAGAGATAAGTCATTAACTAATTAACCAATTAATTAACTAACTATGGTTACTATGTTTTTTGTTTTATTTTTTGCTATCAAGCATTGGTTTGAATTTTTGTATTTTTATTCTCTTGTCAATAATATTGATATTTTGTGATATATCTTAATGTCTTTGATAACACTTCAATAAAAACAATTGAAACAGAAAAAGAATAAAGGCAACATTTGTGCAATTCTAGATCTGAAAAAAAAAGCCTCCTATATAAAAGGAAAATAAATGTACCAAAAGAATGAATGTCATGTTTTCCTTTATAACTCTGATGCAATTGCTTAGCATCAAAATTTCTCCATTTCTGCTGCTCTGCATTATCCCCAGAGTATAATTCTTGCAGTAATAGGGTTAAGCCTGTCAGTCTGCATTCCAATTTAAATGGAATCCATCTGGGCCTTATCAAACTAAGGAGTATTTCAAGTATTCCAAATGGACAATGATACCCATCTGATATCCCCAAGTCCGACATGAAAAACACTTACAGAAATATTATGAGAAAGGAATTAAAATGCCAGTTACACTGAATTGTTGTCGCTGAAAGGAAAAAAAAGTTATTTTCTGCTCAAATGACTTAGTTGATCCAAATAGCGATTAGGGACTCAATAAGCTTGTATTTATAATTACCAAAATACCCATAACTGTAGAGTGAAAGGGACGGTTCACCATTAAGTTAACTTTTGATATGTTATAGTATATCTTATACTAAACAAGATTTCAAATGTCCTTAATTTTTTCTTTTGTATTGTTTTTAAATGATTTGCCTTCTTCTTCTGACGCTATTGTTATTGGTACTTTTTATCACTCATCTTTCTATTCAGCCCCTCTCCTATCCATATTCCAGCTTTTTATTAAAATCAATGCTCGGCTGCTAGGGTAATTTAGACTGAAGTAACCAGACTGTGGAACTTGCAAACTGGAGAGCTGCTGAATAAAAAGCTAAATAACTAAAAAACACAAATAAAAAAATGAATAGGAACTGCAAATTGTCTCAGAACATCACTCTCTAGATCAGGGATCCCCAACCTTTCCAACCAGTGAGCAACATTCAGAAGTAAAAGGAGTTGGGGAGCAACACAAGCATGAAAAATGTTCTTGGGGTGTCAAATAAGGGCTGTGATTGGCCATTTGGTAGCCCCTATGTGGATTCTCAACCTACCTTGAGGCTCTGTTTGGCAGTGCACCTGGTTCTTATGCAATTTAAACTTGCCTCCAAGCCAGGAATTAAAAAATAAGCACCTGCTTTAAGGGCACTGGGAGCAACATCCAAGGGGTTGGAGAGCAACATGTTGCTCACGAGCTACTGGTTCGGGACCACTGCTCTAGATCAAAGAGGGGATTATTCCCCAATGCATTTTCAAACAATAAGCCCCCCATACCTATCGCAGCATTAAAGTGACTCCTGAAAATGACCATGTTCCTCCACACCTGCTCACCAAATGCAGAGCTATGCAGTGGGCGTGTTTGGCCGCATCACTTCCATTTCCAGAATCAATTGAACTGATTTATACACCTGTATAAAATTGCCACATAGGGGCCTTTTGGTAGCCCCATGTGGACTGGCAGTTTACAGGAGACTCAGTTTGGCAGTACAGCTGGTTTTTATGCAACCAAAATTTTACTCAAAGCCAGTAATTCAAAAAAAAAGAACCTGCTTTGAGGCCACTGGGAGCAACATTCAAGGGGTTGGTAAGTAACATGTTGCTCATGAGCCACTGGTTGGGGATCAGTGCCATAAGTATGCATCAGATAGCCAATACAGTCCGTGATCCAATGGGAAAATCAAAGCTACCAGATCGACATTGGTCAGATGGGCTATCGGAAGGTGCCAATACAATGGCATCTTAAATCTGTGTATGGCCACCTTAACTAAGTACAGGTGTGGGACCTGTTATCGGGAATGCTCAGGTTATTCAGAATAACGGATCTTTCCATAATTTTTAATCGTCATACATTAAGTCTACTAGAAAATCAATTAAACATTAAATAAACCCAATTGGATTGTTTTGCTTCCAATAAGGATTAATTATATCTTAGTTTGGATCAATTACAAAGTACTGTTTTATTATTACAGAGAAAAATGAAACCATTTTTAAAAATTTGGATTAAAGGAGAAGGAAAGTCTGTTTGGGGGTGCCAAATGTTAGGCACCCCCAAGTGATTGTATTGACTTACCTGAAACCGAGGTCTGGTGCTCCTATCAGCAGAAAACTGCACCGGCCCAGGGTTATTCCAGTGAGCACCATGGAGAGATATTCTTCTGGCTTCTGCTTTCTTCAAATTTCCCCGGGCAGCCGCATTCGCTCAGTAGAAAGAAATAGCCAACTTTTTAGTTCAAGTTCGGCTTTTCGTTTTACTGCGCATGTGCAACCGCGCGAAGAAAGAGGAAGCCAGAAGAGGGTCACTCCGTGGTGCTCACTGGTATAACCTCGGACCGGTGCAGTTTTCTGCTGACAGGAGCACCAGCCAGGGGTTTCAGGTAAGTCAATACAATCAAGTTCAAACAGACTTTCCTTCTCCTTTTACATTACCAGTAAATATATATTTCCAGGTGGAGTTCTGCATATAATCTATTCCTTTTATTGTTATTACCATAATGTGCTGAACATCTTGTGTGCTCCTGCTCATGTAATCCAATTGCTTATCATTGCCTAATGTTCGTCGGCATTATCTCACTCTTGCTTACTAGAAATCTATTAAGAAGCTTAATCCCCAATGTGCTGTTTGAGCTTCTGGTGAGTCAGGAAAGCAGATTTGAGAACATCATTAATACATGTTGGAACATTTTATACAGCAAACAGATAGAGCAACTGACCCACCCAGCTACAGTCTTCATCCAGTTTTAACTGGATCATTTTTCTTTATATTTATTAGGTTTGCACCAAATCCTGAGCCTTTCTCAGCAGCATTCAGTTTTGTCCAAATCCAAACAGATTTTAAACCCTTAGGGGCAGATTTATATTTCAAATTCAAATTTTCAAGTCAAATTCGACTAGGGCATTGTTAAAATTTGATTCAAGTTTTTTTTTTAAATCAGATTTTTGAAATTGATCATACTCTGGCCCTTTAAGAACTCAAATTTGACTATTCTGTACCTAAAACCTGCCAAATTGCTGTTTTAGTCAATGGGAAACATCCTGGGATCAATTTGGAATTGTTTGCAGCCTTCCGGACATTTGAGTTTTTTCTGAGTTTTTGGGTCAATCCTATTCACCCGAGTTAAGCAAATTGGATTTTTTAAATAAATTAAGAATGGTCGAATTTCGAGTACATGGGAGTTTATGGAAGTTTTTGCATATGCAAATAGGGGTTGTATTTGGTTCGGAATTTTACAGAATCCTTCATAAAATATTTAGTATTCAGCTAAATTCCAAAAAAGTGGATTTTATGCATCCCTAATATTTATATTCTAGTCCAGTTAATGCCGCAAACCTTATATGCAGTAATTGCATAAACAAGTAGAGGTGGGCTACATGCAACATACATGTGTAGTGTAGTTATATACAGTCATATGAAAAAGTTTGGGAACCCCTCTCAGCCTGCATAATAATTTACTCCACTTTCAACAAAAAAGATAACAGTGTTATGTCTTTCATTTCCCAGGAACATCTGAGTACTGGGGTGTTTTTTAAACAAAGATTTTTAGTGAAGCAGTATTCAGTTGTATGTAAGTAAATCAAATGTGAAAAACTGGCTGTGCAAAAATTTGGGTACCCTTGTAATTTGGCTAATTTGAATGCATGTAACTGCTTAAAGGGGACCTGTCACCCTAAGAAATAATTTCAAATTCTTTTCTATCATGTTAGTTGAGCAAAATAAACTTTACTTACACTGTATTTATTATTTACATTTTGTTTCCTTCTGTCTTGGAATTATACAATCACAGCAAGCAGGCAGCAGCCATTTTGTGGACACGGTTATTATGGGAAATTGTGTATCACCCCAAAATCTTGTGTATGAACCAAAATGAGGGACCTAATGTCCATGTGCTGTGCCCTACACAATTATAGAGCCTGAGGAGGGAAGGGGGAATGGGAGGAGAGCAGTGACATGTAGGAAGTGCTGAATGGAAAGTGAAAGTAATTGACTGCCCCTCCTCTATGCCACGGGCATAGAGGCGGGGCAGGTAATATTTGACTGACAGTTTAGATATTTAAACACCTTTATAACAGGTATGGATGTTTTAATTTTTTTTGGGGTTTCATATTTAATTTGCAAAGGACTTTCATTATGCAGCTTTTTATGTGTAGGTGACAGGTCCACTTTAAGAGTCAATACTGACATTTTCAAGACCAGGCCTCCATGGTCTTGAAAATGGTCCCAGATACAGACCGAAACGTCAACCTGCTTTTTTAATGTACTAAATAAAATGTAAGTTTTTTAACTTTTTTATGAAATACCTGTGTGCATCCTTTACACCAGATTTTCTATATATATATATATATATATATATATATATATATATATATATATATATATATATATATATTATATATATATACGGTATATATATATATATATATATATATATATATATATATATACGGTATATATATATATTTTTTTTTTTGTCCAGGGTGCATTTTATTGGATTTCTTTAAGGAGTCTTGAGAAAGATAATAAAATGACTTAACCTGGATTTTATCTATTTCTTGCTATAGCTTTACGCCATTTAAGATTTTATTAGCCTCATAATACCCTCTCCCATGGTGATTATGAAAAGATAAGTGCAAGGCGCCATTCAGATTTCCTGTCACATAAATAATTAAAGCCAAAAAGCCAGACATCCCCCTTCCTAGAATTCCTGCTAGATGAACCGTTCGGTGATAAAGCAATGCACCAATGGGTATATGTGCTGAGTAATTTGAGTGTGTTACTGGTATACAGGCTCATTATAACAGCTGTAGATATTCCTGACATGGTTCTGAAGAATTCTTCCTTATATCAGTCCCAGAGGGACGTCAGGAACTTTTAGGAACAGTTTAGCAGCTAATGGCCTGTGCTCTCAGGCAATGCTGAAAAATCATTTCTGCTCAATATAAAAAGCGTATTATTAAGGATGACCCGCGATGCTCTCACTTAAAAAGGGAGATTCAGCAGAATCAGTTTACTTGGTTACTGATAAAACTCTAAGCACAAGTCTTGTGTTGTTAACGGAGAACACAAAGTCATTGTTTGAAGCCTTTAGCAAGGACTTTTTTCCCCTTGTCTTTTGCATTTTGATGACTAAGTGATAATCATAATAATAACAACCCACAAAAGCAGCTCTGGTTAGAGATTGACTGAAAGAGACGTTCTTCTAATGAAAGAATAACAGCCTGTCAAATGCTTTGGGAATTATATTCAAACATTAGCAAACCAAATTTAGAGCAGACAATCCCCAGTACAGTCATTTTCTTGATTGCAAAGGGCTTTGTTGAGTTCAGAAAGCCGAGCTGACAAAGATTAATCAGCGAATGTAGAATGAACCTGAGACTGGAAGTTCACGAGAAGTTAAAGGAAATCAAACACTTCAAAATAATGGAAATATTTTTGATTATCAATATGGATTTATTTCTCAGTCGGCGGCATTGTGTTCTGTTGAGAGGAAAGAGGGAGGTAAATATAAATAATAGTGTAGTGTAGAGGCTGAAATGCAGGATGATGGCTCTATTTTAGATTAGCAGGTTTTGTAGGTGATTTATCTGGAAAGGTGGACTATGAAAGCCATACACTTCGGGGGATCCTGCAGAGAATTCCAAATGGGGGAGGTTATTTGGAAAATGCTACAGGGGTGAGTTATTAGACATTATGAGGGAATAGGAGCCTCTGGCAAAAGGCAGAAACTTGAATCAGGTCATCAGAGACCAGTGCTTTTACCATGAAATAGGGTGTCTGATACTTGTGTGTATATTCCACCCAGAATAGTATAAATAATGCCAAAATAAATGCTACAGCCTTTATACATATAAACTAAACCCTCCTCAAGGTGACCATCTTCCTTACTCCCATACTGTTATCCAACATGCACTGACTACTGTTTTACTGATTTCTACTTCACTATCCACTTACTTGACCAACAGGACCTCTACAGCCACACGGGTCACCTCCACCTTATGTCTCTCTTTTGGATTGTAAGCTCTTGTGACATAGGTCCTCCCTCTATAGTCGCTTAACAATATGCAATGGTAAGAAAGAGCTACTCTGGTGAAGTGATATTGTTTTTATTTGCAAACTGTTATGTCCTACTAAAGTGGTTTTGTTGCCAAGTGCCTAGAAGTTATTTTCCAAGAAACTGCATGCATGATAATGCTGATATTCCATTCAAACGTGCAACAGAATGGCCTTTTACACATTTCTCCCAGAAAATACACTTCTCAGTGCACAAAGATTGGATTGATTATAAGTTCAGAATGTGAATAAGCTTTTCTGGCAGTGCTGTGGGTCACTCAGCCTCCCATGTTGTTTTCAGACAGAGAAACAAATGTTTTATTTTGATGTTAGTGTTCAGCCTGTGTAGCAGCCAAGGAATGAAGCAACTGGAATATCAACTTGGGTTTATGGATGACAGATATGCCTGGAGCAGTGAAAGTTGAAAATACCTTCTTATGACATTGACTGCGTAAACCTCCAGATTTGAATATTTATCCTTTCATGCTTAGGTGCCTTAGCCAGAGTTTATTTAGTGGTGTAAACTCTGCAGATGAAATACACAGTTCTGTGTTTAGCTTCTTCTGGCACTGAACAGATGTTATTGTCTCCAGAGAAGTGTTCTGATGTAGGACAAATGGAAGATGCAGTAATGATGGAGCAGGCGTTCCAGCCGGGGTTCACGCAGTAAGCAAAGGTTGTTGCACAAAGCCTGAAGATTGTTGAAGGGAAGACTGTTAGATCATGTGTTTATTGTGCTTCCTGCATATGGCGCACACACTTGCTGATGAGCTTATATGTGTATTTATATATATATATATATATATATATATATATATATATATATATATAGACAAATACAAGATTCCTCTGCACTCAACCCATTATCAATATATTTAAGACAGAGACATTTTGTGCATACTGCTACTGAAAAATGCCTTACCCTTTAAACAAAACAGGGATTGTTTGTCCATATATTGCCATATATATATATATATATATATATACATATATATATCTTTTATATATATATAAAATACTTTATATATATATATATATATATATATACATATTTATCTCTTTTTTAGTCAGCCTTTATTTATCAAAATCCAAATTTTTCTGACTGTTTAAATTAAAAAAAGTCAGACCAAACTAGAATCCATGATTGCATCTTATTTATTATTATCTGATCGGGTTCAAACACGAAAAAATTGAACAAAAATCTGAATCGTACAATTCATTCTGAGCATTGTGGTTCCTGCATATGGCGCACACACTTACTGATGAGCATATATATATATATATATACAGGTATAGGATTCCTTATCCGGAAACCCGATATCCAGAAAGCTCCAAATTACGGAATGGCTGTCTCCCATTGACTCCATTTTATCCAAATAATCCAAATTTTTAAAAATGATTTCCTTTTTCTTTGTAATAATAAAACAGTAGCTTGTACTTGATCCCAACTAAGATATAATTAATCCTTATTGGAAGCAAAACCAGTCTATTGGGTTTATTTAATGTTTAAATGAATTTCTAGTAGACTTAGGCTAAGGCCACACTAGGCGATAGCGCCGCGATTTGACTCGCGGCGACTTATCGCCGCGACTTTTAAGCCGCAATCGCTGGGGAAACTTTTGCGCTGGCGTCTATGGGGAATCGCGAAAAATCGCCAGCGTAAAAACACACGCGGCGATCTTTTCTCTACTGTCGCTCGAAATTGCCTCGCTAGGCGATTTCGAGCGACAATAGAAAAAAGATCGCCGCGTGTGTTTTTACGCTGGCGATTTTTCGCGATTCCCCATAGACGCCAGCGCAAAAGTTTCCCCAGCGATTGCGGCTTAAAAGTCGCGGCGAAAAGTCGCCGCGAGTCAAATCGCGGCGCTATCGCCTAGTGTGGCCTTAGCCTTAAGGCACGAAGTCCCGAGCATTCTGGATAACCGGTCCCATACCTTAATATATTTATCTTACGATTCATTCTGAGTTTGTTCCCGAATCACTCTATTTTGTCAGGTTTGTTCCCGAAAATCCCAATATTTTTGCCTGAAATAGACAGACTAATTCCAGCGCAGACCACAGAAACTTCCAAATAGGATAGGGACTTGTCCCATTGACTTATATACAACCTCAGTAGGTCTAAGATGCTCGATTTTCAGATTCTGACTTTTTTCCATCCTCGGGGTATAATAAATGATGAAAAATTTTTCATAAAGAACATTCTGTTGGATGCCGAAACACAAACCCAAGTAATTTTATGCTTTTTTTCTGACAGATTATTTCAAGGATCATACCGAACCCTAGTGCAGCTAGTTTAAATGAATTTACTCCTGAAAGCAGCATAGTCTATGTTACCTTCTATCTCGAGATAGAGGCACAGTGTAATGTCCAGTGTTCCCTCTAATATATACTTGGCTGTGTGCTCAAAAAAATTTTGTGTGCCATCTTTCTAAATATGTGTGTGTGCATCAAGTGTTCTCACACAAAATTCTTTGTGCGCACCACAATTTATTGGCCTCATAATTTGTGTTCATGCGCATGAGAGCACAACTTAGTGGTAACATTGGCTATGTCTATTTATCAAGAAGCTGAAGCCAGGGAGCAGGACATCCCAGAATGGCTTATATGTCATGGCTACATTCAGCTACACTCACACATATACAGTAAGTGAATTTCTCCTTTACTAATTCCATACCCATGGGTTACTGCACTGGAACCCTTTTGCCTGTTGTTAAGCAATATCAATAAAAAAAAAAGGAACCTTTATCTTTCTGTAATAAAGAACCTCAGGATCTCAGGATACGCAATCAAGAAACCCCAGACTATTGGGTTATGGCAGAAGTACTACAATGGTACCCAATGATGTTCCCTTCATAGGAGTGTACACATAAGATCACATATCAGGGAGCAAATATTCAAGAGCAGATTTATCAAAAGGTGACATTATAGCTCACTTACTTTCCTTTTAGGTAACATTCATGCATTGTATTTATCTGTAGGTGTTTATTAGTAAAAGGTATTTAGGTTTCTCCATTATATTTAAGCCAATAGCTCTTGCATGTTAAAGAACACTCATAAATGACTGGGTCAGCAACTCGTTTTTATAGACTGTTTAGTGTTTGTTTTGGTTCGTATTGCAGCCTTTATGGGGTGTTTAGAGGATGTTATCATCTGAGCAATGTTATTATACTATCACTTTTTTTTAACTGTTTTTACAGTATTTACAGTACTGTATTTACAGCAAAGCTTAGAGTTTACTAGACATAGTTGATAAACGTCAGGTCCCTTATTTTTGATTATTGAATCAAAACAGGGAGGGTTACATACCTCTGTCTATGTGAAGTTCAAATTTTTTAGAGAGATCTTTCTTCTGATCTTTATTTTATGTCTATCAATTTTTTGATATCCGTGTTTTAAAGGGAAAAAATACACCTCCTTTTTTTAGATGAGCTCATTTAGTTGGACTTATGTGGGTACATGCACACAATCTGAAATGACAAAAATAAATATAAATGTACTTTTTTACATAGACATTACCTGATTCCACAGATTGAAAGCAAACAATGATACTATGTCTTTATTTGCAGGTATCAGTTCCCCACCGAACCTTAGGCTCACTGTGTAATCAACCCCTCTCTCGCCTTGTTCCATTGTGAAGTGATGAATTCTGGGCCCCTCTGCTTTCCAGAGCATTGCTACTATGGAAAGTCCCAAAATCCATTGATTTGCAATGGAACATTCCTTTTATATAACAATCTAAGCATGAACTCCCAATACCTACCAATACCAAATGAGTAGAGCATGAGATTTGATAAAATAAACTCTGTGTGTGATTCTTCTTTTTTTGGGCTCCATTATAATACATTATTAAGCAGATGTGGTAGACTTAGTGGAACAAATTCTGATTATAGCAAACCTCAAATCCCCCTGAGGTTTGTCTTCTGGAGGAACATAGAACAGCAGAACTTACTCCAGGCCAGTGCCAGATTAGCAATTAAAGTAGGTGGGTGTCCCTAATAAATTGGCAACCCCCCCTCAAGTGAATGTGGCCTTTATTGTCCTTTAATAAGTTCCAAGCAAACTATCCGTCAGTCCCGAAAGAGACTTACTGTATTAGTGGGCCCAGACCACCAATGGCTTTTTATAACTTTTGAGTGCGGGCTTTACCTTTTTTAGGGTTGATGTCTGTGTGGACTTTTTACTGTGGGATGGGCAGGGACCAGAAGGTCCAGAAAAGTTTGCTGTACTGGGCCTGTGATTTCTGATGGTGGCCCTGTCACCAGTAGCTGCATGTCTGCTATCAGATGGAAACATTTATGCTGCCATGAACTGTGTGTGTGTATGTGTGTGTGTGTGTGTGTATGTGTAAGGGAAATAAGAAAAAAAATTAACCAATTCTGTTGAGAACAGAAAAAGCTCTGGTTAGTTCCAAGCTCCCCTAGACAAACCTGTTAATGTGTCAGAGAGGCCACAGCAGTACAAAAGCGCAGTGTTTAAGAGGCACACATACAGCCCATAATGTATATAACTGTGATCCAGACAGCCATAAACTTCTCGTGCCCCTGGTCTTGTTTTGACTTCAGTTCACCACTGTTCCCTTGAGAGCTTTAGAAGCCTGGCCCATGTAAAAAGGCAATTATAAAGGCAAAGTACAACTGCATTCTGTTATATAAACAGTAACTTCTTTCCAAGTCTTGTGTTTTGTTTTTTTTATATTGTTTCTGGCTTTTCCAATACCCGTATCTTTTACTTATTATTCCTTCCAATGACCAGCTAATATATGAGTTTTTCCCCAAAGGAGAACAGAGCAGAACAAGTCAGTTGAATTTGGCAGGCAAACAAAGTTCCTTTAGAAACCCAACAGATTAACTTCTGAAAGACCATTGTGATACCTGTTATGATCCTTCAGGGACATTACCAACAGACTCCAATTCAACCATTTTTACTCTTTGAATAACAGAAATTTTAGAAACAGAGAAGGGCTGGAAAACAGCCCTGGAGTAAGTTGCATAATTGAAAGATTTATGTTGTATCCTATGTAATACACATTTTAATATTCTGTCTTAATTCAGAGTGTTGTGCTGCCAAACCCTACCATTTTATCCTTCCTGTCCTGCTAAGTTCTATGGTCTGGTAAAAAGGTCTCCCCAATAGTGTTGTGCAGGATGGCCCAAAACCCACAGGTTACATAGTTACAAGTCTCAAATTGTAAATGAACCCAGTGTCCATACATACACACAACGACCCTTCATACACTCACATAAACTATATATATACCAATATCTATATTAATTGTAAATTTTAGTATTACTATAGCCTTGGATATTATGCTTAGCCTAGCCCCTCTTAAAGGGATTAACAGAATCGGGCCAACTTCTGCATACGATTGCCAAGTTACGGTGGGTTCAGGTTGCTGGCTTCTGCCTCCAGTTGGCACTTTTAATAGACTACGACTGCATTCCTTGCCCCCTCCATGACATTAGAGTGTGTGTGTATAGATATGGAGGTGCATTGGGTTAAGATGGCCATACATGGAGAGATCTGCTCGTTTGGCGATGTCGCCAAATGAGCGGATCTTCCTCCGATATGCCCGAAATGCAATATTGGGCTGATCCGATCGTGGGCCCTAGGGCCCAACGATCGGATCCTAGTGAACAGGCGGTCAGATCGCGGGACCGCATCAACAAACAGATGCAGCCGCGATCCGACGGGATTTTTAGTCCCATCCGATCGAGATCTGGCCGACTTTCGGCCAGATCTCGATTGGGGGCCCCCATACACGGGCCAATAAGCTGCCGACTCGGTCTGTCGGCAGCTTTTATCGGCCCATGTATGGCCACCTTTAGGGTCAGGTGCAGGTAGGGAAGGGGTGGGTTACGGTTGGGTGTGGTTGACTTTTTGTCAACCTGTATATCACTACTTTCCAACCTTTGGTACATTAGCATCTTGGGATTCTAGGCTAGCCTCTGATTAGGAATCAATTTTGGCTGCAGTGAATACTTGTGTATATAAATGGACAGCTCACATGTGCAAAGGTGTCCTGATGTTGTTTCAGGTTTGGCCTATAAAGTGATGTTATGTGTAGCCATAATGCATTTATAGTAATGAGGTTTCATGATAAAAATGAACTGGTATCAAAATAAACTGTGTGCCGCTCAAACAAATATCTGGTTTCCCAGCTCAACATTATCCAGTTTGTTCACAATTATCATACAGAAGCCTTAATTAACAGTCACATTTGTACTTTTCTTAGACAGCAGTAGTGCTACAAGTAGAATGAGTTGTGACAGATACAGACTAATCAGACAGAGGGCAAGAGGAAGAGTGTATACAGAATGAGAATTGACAGGTATAGACTGTTCAGACTGCAGTCAATGTGACTGGTGAATTAGTGGTAGAAAATGAGTAGTTACAGATGTAGGCAATCCAGACAAATGGCAAGAAGAATGTTGCATAGAGAATGGGAAACCCCAGTTATAAGATATTCAGACAGAGGGCAAGGTGAATGGTACAAAGGCAATGAGTGGTCACAGATGAAGGCTATTCAGACAGAGAGCAAGGTGATTGGTGCATAAGAATGAGTATTTGCAGATGCAATCTAATCAAAGAGCAGTCAAGGTGAGTGTTGCAGGCCGAGTAGTTACAGACATACATAGCTGACAAAGGGGAAGACTAAACACAACCTAAAGCATTTTTTTACCAGCATGATGAATGGAAGTTGACATATTTTGCACTACAGAGATCTTGAAACGTTGGTTTGCAGTCCAACAAGATTTAAACCTCCTGGGAAATCAAGAAGGAACAGAGTTTGCCCAGGCAGACATAATGCTTGGTCCCATCACCTTGACTGATGCACAGAAGAACCATTGGCAATTCATAGCTGTGACAAATCACTCCATCTGGCACTGCCCAATGATTACAACATTCCAGACCAGAAAATCTTATTCTGAAAGTTGTAACAATGGCGAAACTGGTCTAATAATGAATTCTGAACAACACATACCTCAGCTGTGTTATATAACCTCTTTCCCTGGCACCAGACTCACAAAAGATGCCCACGAAATGGCAATATTTGAAGCAAAACATACTGTTCCTACCAAAGAATCCTGTAGGATTTAAAGAGATAAAATAGAAATATATGGGGTAATAAATTTGTAACGGTTTAATCTGTATAGTGGCTAAAACTCAAATTTGGGGATTTCTGGAACCATAGATGTACATACATGAAAACCAATTAACGTATGATAAATTCAACACAGATGTGAACATGTATTAAGATCCACCCCACATACCCTATAGGAGTAGTGTTTTTGGATGAATATCACAAGCTATTGGCTAACACCAGCCTACAGATTAAAGGCAGAGGTTGGTGCTTAAACTCACTGGTTCTCTATATACTTTTTTTATTTTTTTAAAAATATAATACCTTCAATAATCCCTTTTCTCTTTCATCTTATTTCTAGAGGGTCTCACAAACTTGCCAGTTGCAATGGCAATTACAGGGCTTGGCAATGCACTCTGAAATTCTCTGCAGATTATAAGAATTCATATGTTCATAAAAGGCAATATTTCACAGTGGAAGCAGTCATGCTATTTAAAGTTAACTTGGAATGGGGTCTCTTTCTCAGCCGGCTCAAACTGCATTACACAATCACTCCTCTGGTACAAGGGACTTTATCAGTAAATTAGCGCTGACGTTTGTCCCAACTCTGTCTTCTAATGGTAATATGCAGCGTATATGTCATGTATTGTATATGTGCCAAACCAAGACGTTGTGCTTTAAATAAAGCCAAGGCTTTTCTTCATTAAACACTGACCCTCTTGGCACTACGGGGAAAGCCAGTACTGTAAGAATGCTGGGCCTTTGGCCTTATGTTTGTTTTTGATACTTAAAAAAAAACAAAAGTACTTGAAATCCGCTGTAGTAACATTTTGTCCACTTTTATATTCTTGGAAGAAAAATATAGAAATGTGACTCAGGGGGAACATGAGTCACTTTTTAGGAGGAATTAGCACAGGCAAACATTAACATATATGACATTTATTATATAGTTATGCCAAATGTTGGAATAAAAAATATATCACCTATGTTCTGTCGATACCTACAATATATATATATCCAAACTGACAGTGAAATCACCAAAAAAAATTCATAAAATTTTCCCTGTGTTTGTCTGTATGAATATCAGCACAACACTACAATTGTATTTCCATAGAATGGAGGGCTGAAAATGGAGCAGTTCAGATATAGGTGAATACACAATTTCTCAGCCTTTTATTTGCTTCTTCTTATTACCATGGGTTATCGCCATCCTAACCTCCCATTCTAAACTCTCTCCTGTACCTCTATAAAAGTATTTACTACTTACACTCATAACCATAGTATAGTTGTGATTAGCATTGTGTTGTGCTTTAGTCCATGCATGCAAATATAATTGACATTTTCCAAGCAATTGAAAATAATGTCCAGGGATGTTTTCTGTCTGGAGCTTTGCGCTTTACTAGAGTTGCTCTATATGAGGACAAAGTGTGCCACACCTATAATAAACAATCATATTATAACAATAGAGTTGTGTTTTAAGAGCAAGAGTAGACACTGAGAACTGATGTGTTGTTATAAGGTCCCTGAATTTCTTTTGCACAGTTGGTCACTTTTGAAAATTAAGAACATTTCCAGAACAGGTGACAACAGCAAAGACTCAACATCTATAGAAGACGTGAACATCAAATGCCAGCTAATCCATTAATAAGGGTTATCACCAGTCTTGGCTATGTGGCTCACAGTGTGATGCCTCATAAATCTCTTTGAAGTAATCTTACAACCACTACTTCATATAGGGGGCAGGTGTAACAGTCTTTACTCTCCTACAACAAACATGAGACATTAAAATGTTGTGATACAAGTCGACTAATGGAGTCTGTGCAATCTTAATACTGTATATTTATTGACTTCTGTCGTGTTCATCTGCAGTTCTTCAGGGCACCCAGCATTTTTAATATCATTTGAAAATATTTTCTATTTGAAAATGCCTCCTATCAATGGGTGAAAGGTTTTAGGGTGACCCAGAAGTGACTGCTTTTCCCCTACACTTCTTGTCTGGTCCATTAGATGAAGCAGCCGTTTGGTGCTATCTGGCCAGCCACATTCTTTGTCTATGTTTTAATGGTAGCTTTGAATAAATATGATGGATTGCAGCTTATGTTTGATATGTTTGATGCTCCCTTTTATGGGGGAGTCTTAGCAGTAAAACACAAGAGTTTTGTTATTGATTTTTATGACTTGTCTTGCTTTATTTTCTTATCCTTTGGTCCCGGGCACATTGAGACTGCTATATCCTTTAGCAGCTATAAACACTCCAAGATGTTATATTATCCTGTATATAACCAAAAGATATATGTAGTACAGTCCCATGTAGCATGTTTAAACAAAGGTCTCTCTTACAGGAAAGATTCATATTCTGTATTTTCTAGTTTTTCCCAGATCAAGTTGCTTCATATGCAAATTTAAAAAACTGCACTAAGAATATTTGCCAGTGGGATTGTTTCACAAACATCTCCTGCAAGAAACTATCCAGAAGAACAAAACAATTCCACATTCAGTGACAGTCTGTTGCTGACTAAGCGGACAATTTGTTCCAATGCACGCGGCTCTTAGGAGCTACAACACATATCATAGAAGTCAAGACAGAAAGAAATCATAAGGCAGCTCAGTATGATCCACTTTCTTCCAGCAATATCTGCTCTTATTAAAACCGGGAAGCAGGATGTGTGCTACTCATTATAACCGCATGACACAACAGAACTGCAGATATAACATTGCATAAGCAATTTGTACAGTAGTAAAGAGAACGCTGTGTGAGCCAAACTAAAGAAATACTAAACTCTTCTAATTACGGTGGCATTTAAAAACAAATTAAGCTTTTCTTTGGAACAATTATAATGCCTTATCAATGTATTAAAGTACCTAACGATATTAAGGTCAATAAAAAGAGCTCCATAAAGAATGCAGATCATTGAAATAAAAATCACTTTTAGAACTAACATGTTAAAATGTGCTTTTGAGTAAATGATATATCTGCAATCCTTTAAACTTAGATTAATGAGGATATGATGACTTTAGGGGGCCGATTCACTATGGGTCGAATATCGAGGGTTAATTAATTAATTAGTTAATTAACCCTCGATATTCGACTACGAATTAAAATCCTTCGACTTCGAATATCGAAGTCGAAGGATTTAGCGCAGATAGTTCGATCGAACGATTGAAGGATTTTAATCCAACGATCGAAGGAATATCCTTCGATCAAAAAAAGTTAGGCAAGCCTATGGGGACCTTCCCCATAGGCTAACATTGACTTTGGTAGCTTTTAGATGGCGAACTAGGGGGTCGAAGTTTTTTTTAAAGAGACAGTACTTCGACTATCGAATGGTCAGAATAGTCGAACGATTTTTACTACGAATCCTTCGATTCGAAGTCGTAGTTGAAGGTAGCCCATTCGATGGTCGAAGTAGCCCAAAAAAAAACTTCGAAATTCGAAGTTTTTTTACTTCGAATCCTTCACTCGAAGTTAGTGAATCGGCCCCTAAGTTTAGCCTCACAAGTAAAAGGGCATGCAGTGGAGTGGTATACTATACTTTCAGTAAATCAATAATGAAAATTCTCATTATCTGTAAACCTAAAACAAAATGATTTGGGGAATAAAGGGCACAAGAAAGCTTTGTATCTAATGTACTACAAAGAGGGGCAGATCCAGAAGTTGGGGAACTTTGTAGGCTCAAAAGTACACATGCAATCCAAAGTGCTGTAATAATAAGAAAATAAGCTGCTGAGGTTTAGAACTAGACATGAATTTGCCCTGGGTCAGTAACTAATGACAAATCAATCGATTAGGCTAACAGGTTTACTGTAGTTCAGTGTTGGGAGCACAACACTGTTAGCTCCAGTAAATCAGCAAGATATTACTGGGTCTCACAACATTCATTTATCATCATATACTGAAAGAACTAATGAATTAGTGTCCTCTACACTCCTGGGCTCCCTTCAGCTCCAGGGTAGGCTTCCTTTACAAATACACCTCTAGCTGAGATCACTAATAGTCATGAACAAAACGGGCATGTTTCATTTCTCCAAAAACATTTTGCATGGACAAAATTCACAAAACTATGACCAAAATGCATTGGAGCCTTTACAATTAAGGTCTTATTTAATTCTACAATAGCAAATACAGTGTGTTGTATTAATTGTGGGATGCAGAACCTAAGCCAAGCCACAAATAACATGGATATATGTCAAAAGATTTCAGGAGCTTATCAGAAATAAATCAATGTCAGGGAAAGTATTGCTCAGGAATGAGGCCATTTTCCATAGGCGCATCAGATTTTCCACCATCCGCTGAAGGAAACTCAGTGAACTCTCCAGGAGCTGTGGCTGATTGATGGCAGAAAGCAATAATATGTGGCAAAATAAGTAATGTACAATAACCAGTTTCTTCTGGTAAGGTTTGGGAGCTATTACATACTGTATGCATGTGTCTTAAAATAACTATACGTGTCCAAAAAAATCTCTTCTTCTGCTTGTCCATCCCATACTGACCAATGCAAATTTACAAGCACCCCTTTTTTACCTTTTGGGGAGTCCAAAGTTTTGATTGGGGTTTTTATAATTAGAAAGACTCGTATCCACTGGAATAAATGTACAGGTATGTGTGTGTTTGAAGACTGAAGGAATGCTAGGCATGCCACATTGATTTGTTACTGATGATTTATTTTTCTTGACAATGATGTAGTGAAGTAAAACAACAAATGATGAGCCCAATTATGCAATTTCTCAAATACATATATAGGATCTGTTATCCGGAAACCCGTTATCCAGAAAGCTCTGAATTACGGAAAGGCTGTCTCCCTTAGACTCCATTTTATCCAAATAATCCACATTTTGAATTTTTTTTCGAAAGATTTCCTTTTTTCTCTGTAATAATAAAACAGTACATTGTAATAGATCCAAACTAAGATATAATTAATCCTTATTAAAAAAGTGAAAAAAAGACTTTGTCCTTGGGTTGGCAGCATTTGATACTTTTTCACACAAAAAAAAGTGTCACCTGAAAGCAAAACTAGTAGTGCTAATTGGCCAATCACAGTGATAAAAGTGCCAATGCAAATAACCATTCTACCAAATAGTGAATCTAGCACATTCATTATATAAATGTCCTACTCTGGAACAAGAATGCACAATATTTGACCTACAGCATGGGGTAACCCTTTCCTTGTTCCCTGCTGCAAAATTCCAAATTATTTGGTATCTGTTCATTTTGCTACCAGCTCAAACTGGTTCAGGGGCATAAAGTTCTAGCACCATGGGGCTTTAAATCCCCCCTTGCATTGGGCAGATTTACATTCCACATGAAATATTAATGGCTGTCTCACAGCACTCTCGGAGGAGATGCCCTCGCATTCCAACCTTTATGCCTTAGATCTTGGAATTTCTAATTCATGCACAAGCAATATTCACTTAGCAGCCAGTTCTATTTCTGGCAAGGGCACATTTCTTTAAATAGAGGAGTGTGGAGATATGAGTCACAGCCATTCCATTGCTGTGTTTTTGTTATATTGTTGACAACACGTGATGGCAATCAGAGCTTAGCTCTCATATGTATAAACTGCTTCTTCCTGCTCTACTATTTGTAATTTTCCATTATTTGGGTACATTCCATATTTGCACTTTGGAAAAGCAGCATGTTCTTCATTAGCAGGATTTTTCTGGTTCTGCAACATGAGGGGCCTTAGAGAACGGCCCTAGAAAGCCATGCAAAACATAAACAGATGTGTACAAAAATGACTAAATATTCTGGTTATTTGTCAATCCAGCTCCATCCAGATCCACGTGGATCTAAACACGGTACAAGTTTTTTGTCATATTCTGCTCTCTCTGGGGAATTAGGCACCAGGATTTAACAATGGGGCTATTATTGTTTGTTCCATGTGTTAGTGCAGACTCAGAATGCAGAAGCATGCTATTTATTTGTAATGGAGAATTCCAAGAAAGACAACACCCAAACAATCATTTTGTGCTTAAGCATGTCATTAAGTTAAATGGCAGAAAACTAATCAGAGTTCATAACCTTACACAGATCAACTTCTTCATTGCCTGTCTTATGTTCTAGAGGTTTAGACTAACTATGATGGATGCCTCACTTAAGGGCTGAGTATAATGTGTCTCGAGTTCCTCACCTATAATTAACCCTCTCAGCATTCTAAGGACCTACTGACTGGGTTTGTTTTAGTATCCATGTACTGTTACATGATACCATATCCTAGCATCCTTGTGCTCTGGGGATTTCAGTCTTACCTGTTCTTATAAAATCTGGGCATTGTTATCGTATAAGATATATAAAGATGTATATTAATCTAGGACAAATATTATAGGTCCACGATGCTTCCAACAACAGGACAAATCATCAGGTCAACACATTGTGACTTATTGGAATTTTTGATCATTCAAGTCAGTACAATACCATTTTTTTAGATGGAATACATCTCCTGGGGGCCTATTGTGTAAACTGTGTAAAAAACAGCGATTAAATATACCACACTTCACAGTTTGATTCAGCAATGGGCCAAGAGGTACTTGGGCCCAATCATAGCATCTGAAATGTGCACTTTGCAGCTCAATATATAAAGGAGCCCTATAATGTTCATTTATACTTCTCAGGGCAATATCAATAAAAATATACCAATTGCAACTGTGCCTAAATTGTTCCACCACTGCAAAAAAATTTAATAAATAAAAATCTATCTATATGATGGCTCTGGAAATCGCTAAAATACCAATTAAATAACATTTTAACATGTAGTAGTGTTTGCACACCAGAAAAATCTCTTGCCAAATGTAACCCAGACACCCTGGGGCTCATTGATTAACAATGGGTATAGTTGTGCCTAGACAGCCAGTAATCAGTGGCCACCAATCAAAGTTTTGTTTGCATTGTTCTACTTGCAGCTGGCTGAAAAAGAGCTAATTACTGATTGGTTGCTTTGGTGCAACTTTGTCCAGTGTTGATAAATGAACCTCAACATGTTTCCCATGTGATTTCCTTTACATTATGTTGAGTAATGGACCACAATGCACAATGACATTACTCCCATTTTTCTTGCATTTTTCAGTGCGAGTACATGTCTCAGACAGAGCACGATTACTGCGCAAAATAAGTCTTGTAACCTAATCGTAGCCTTTGGCATGGTCAATGGTGGTGCAATGTGATACTTTCTCCTGGGCCTTCCTCACAGTGTTTCTTACTTTTATCTGGATTTGCAATGTCTGACAATGTGTCTCTCCAGGAATTGTTCAATTCCCACTCAATTCACTGATATTATGAGGTTCCACTCTGTGAGCTTGTGAGAGTATCATAGGGACATACAGTTCCCGCACCCACTGAAGCCGTTTACTGCTGCCAGCCTTGAATCATTTACATCATTCTATAGATGTCCTTGTTGGAGGACAGAAAGCTTTGGGTGTGCCTGAGAGAAAACTAGGGTGCCAAAAGTAAAGGTGCTACCGGATTCAGACAAAACGAAGATGCAAATAGGTAGTATACATGTAGGAAATCTTGGTGTGACTAAAAAATACTGGGTCTTCATGCAGATCCTTCCCTCAGACTCTGGAGGTGATAATCCATTTAGAATACTTCTCCTTCCAACACTTTATTTTTTCAGTTCACTTGGTTTCAGATAGTTCACCAGAAATAAAGACTTTTTCTAATTACTTTCTGTGTCACTGTTGAAGTCTAAAGTGTCATTTTTACTAATCGCAGCGACTTTTCTTCCGGAATGCCTCCCCTCACTCTGCGCCTGGATAAAATGAAAAGTCGCCGGCGCTAATCACACACGGCGATTCGTTTTCCGAAGTCGCCCGAAGTTGCCTCACGAGGAAACTTCGGGCGACTTCGGAAAACGAATCGCCGCGTGTGATTAGCGCAGGCGATTTTTCATTTTAGCCAGGCGCAGAGCGAGGGGAGGCATTCGGGGAAGATTGGTCGTGGAAAGTCGCGGCGATTAGTCGCCAGGCGACTAAATCTCCCCAAATCGCCCAGTGTGTCCCTACCCAAAAGCAGCTCTGAGAGAGAGGAGGTCGCCGACTTGACTGCTCTAATCTAAATTGATACATTTGTTATCTTTGTCTGTGCTAAGCAGAATCCCTGAGTTTCCGCAGCTGTTGGAATTGATACAGTAGCTGCTAATACTCCAGAGATGCTGCTGAAAAATGTATTAACGAAATGTAGCAAAATTGTAAGAGTTCAGAATCTGCACCTGAATTACTGAGCTGCCAGACTCAAACACCAGAGACATTACATTTTAAACTTAGATTTTGGAAAAACAGTAAAAAAATAAAAATGAAAAGTAATTGAAAAAAATCTTTATTTATGGTGAACAATGTGAAAACAACTGAACTGAAAAAAGTGTTTGAAAGGTGAACAACCCTTTTAAAGTCCTTTGTTATCCAAGCTTCTTCCATGGCCTCCATACTACTAGAACCTCTAAGGCAGCGATCCCCAACGAGTTGGATGTTGCTCTCAGTGGCCTTAAAGCAGGAGCTTATTTTTGAATTCCTGGCTTAGAAGTAAGTTTTGGAGGCATAAAAACCAGGTGCAGTGCCAAACAGAGCCTCAATGTAGGTTGACAATCCACATAGGGGCCACCCAATGGCCAATCACAGCAATTATTTGGCACCCCAAGAACATTTTTCATGCTAGTGTTGCTCCTCAACTCCTTTTACTTCTGAATGTTGCTCACGGGTTCAAAAGGTTGAGGATTCCTGCTCTAAGGCTATGGGTACACAGGCTTTTGGCTGTCAGCCTGTGTATTTTTACAGGCTGAGAGAAGCAGATCTGCTCGGTGCCCCTGATCAGATTCAAATCAATGGAGCAGAGAAATGCAGCAGACCTGCTTCTCTCAGCCTGCAAAAATACACAGGCAGAGCCAACAGCTTGTGTGTCCGTAGCCAAAGGAGCCATGGGGTCTGCTGTCCTTTGTCTTACAATTGGTTTAATAAATCGAGATATAAAAAATATAGTAAGGTCTCATGAAGAAAATAGGGACTGTGGTTCAGAAAAGGATGGGTAATAAAATATCAGGGGCTGCAACACTACATGACTATTGCATAATCTGGAAGTCCAGGTGATGTTATTATCTTTTACAGGCAAAACATTTCCAAAGATATATCAAGTACAGTCCAATAAGGGTAAACTTCTTTCTACTCCTGCGATAGCGACATGTTCCTATAAAAATCACAGGAACGTGCCCATATTTAGGAGCTGCTGCACGCGAATATTTTCAACTAAAAGCCCCCCCAAAGCCGTCCCCAGCCCCACTAATCTTCGTTAATTCCAGCAGTTCCTAGATATGGACACGTTTCTATGATTTTTATAGGAACGTGTCAGAATCGCTTTAAGAAATTTGAATTTTTTTCATTGGGTGCCCTAGGCTTCTTGGGTTCTGTTGTGTTAATACCCCTGTAGTTTCATCCCTAGGGACTTGTCAGATTTATTTCCACTTTATTTATTTCTGTTGAAATTGTTTTCTAAGAACTCTGATGTTCATCTGTATATGAGGTAACTCCAACTGATACAGTATTTATAAATCCTATATCAACATCATTCTGTAAAAATGTCTAATAGAAACATAGACAGGTATGTATTACAATGTATGGGCCCTGTTATCCAGAATGCTCATAACCTGGAGGTTTGTGGATAAGGGGTCCATAATTAGGATTTTCATATTTTCATTCAGGTCTACTACAATAATTTAAAGGAATAGTAACACTAAAACATGAAAGTGTTTTAAAGGAATCACAATTTAATGTACTATTGCCATGCACTGGTAAAAATGGTGTGTTTGCTTCAGAAAATCTACTGTATTTTATTTTAGAAGCTGCTGTGTAGCCTAGGGGGCAGCCATTCAAAGCTGAAAAAGGTGAAAAGACACAGGATACACAGCTGATAACAGATAAACTCAGTAGCATAAAATGGGATTCTTCAGAACGTATCTGTTATCTACTGTGTATCCTGTGCTTGAATGGCTGCCCCCATGGCTACACAGCAGCTTGTTTATATAAACTATAGTTGTGTTTCTGAAGCAAACACACACCTGTTTTACCAGTGCAGGGTAACAGTACATGGTGCTACTCCTTTAAAACAGTATCATTTGTTGGTGTTACTGTTCCTTTAAAAATTGAGGGGCAGATTTAACAAAGGTCAAGGTGAATTTTCTAATGAAAAAAATTCGAATTTCAAGCTATTTTTTGTGTACTTCGGCTAGGGAATAGTCCAAATTCGATTAGAATTTCAAAAAAAAAATCAAAAATTTATCATGTACTGTCTCTTTAAAAATTCTACTTCGACCATTCGCCATCTAAAACCTGCGGAATTGCTGTTTTAGCCTATGGGGGACCTCCTAGAACCTATTTGGAGTCAATTGGAGGACTTCGAAAAATTGAAGATTTTTGTGGAAAAAACGGTGAATTGGATTCGATCGAATGTGCTATTCCTTCGATTCGTACAATAAAAAAAAGACCTATTCAACCAAAAAAAACTTAGACTTAATTTTGGTTGGTCTTTTTGAATTTAGAAGTGTTTTCAATTCGAAATTGGACCCTTGATAAATAGGCCCCCTAAATAAACTCAACAGGATTGTTTTGCTTCCAATAAGAATTAATTATATCACAGTTTGGATCAAGTAGAAGGTACTGTTTTATTATTACAGAGAAGATATACATTTTTTGATTAAAATGGAATCTATGGGAGATGGCCTTGGATATGGATACCATACCTGTACTAGTAAAAAAAAAAAAGCAATCTCAGTAGCTGATACATATTCTTTTAGTAACACTGTGGCGGACACATTATCTAATCCCTTTTAACAACATACTATTTTTCACAGTATTCCAGTTTGACTGTGTAATGCAATTGCACCCTGGGCTCTGAGTTCAGATTAGAGTGGCAGAGTTTGTTTGGCAGTTACAAAATCAAATGAAAGAATGCAGAATGTCTGTTGCATCTGTCAGTTTGTCCATGTTACTGCTGTCACTTCAGAACAATAGGTTGGCATTGTGAGGTCCTAGTAGGGTATCACATACGCATACTAAACTGAAGAGGATGAGAGTGATTGTTCTATTCCTATTTAGGAACCAGACAGACCTTAAAGTTTTATTCTGACTGCTGGAGGAATGGAGGATATCACGGATGAAGGTTGTTGTTCTAGGCCTTTGGGCCTTAAAGGAACTTTCCCTTACTAGAGAAGCCACAGTAAAAGTCAATGAAACTGCCTGCTCAGTTACCCACTGTTTGTGCCCAGTCAGCATGTAGGAGATGGCAGAGGAATTGGCCACGCTATTTTGAATATGGAGATAAAAAGGAATCACCACAGAAGGCGATAAAGATATGCCACAAATCCTTCTAGTATCTTCCTAGTGTTAGATATACTATATATTTTTTATATATTTATAGTTTATATTTATAATTTTTAGTTTTTGTAGGAGAAACAACTGCTGTGTTCAGACAGTGGAAATCCTTGCTGAACCCTTCCCAAACTGGGAAGGATTTTAAGTTTTCTGCAGCTAGACTCTGGAACGGGAATGATCAGCCACTTCAAAAGAATCGGATGGTAAGGCCAGGAGTGATTTAAAAATAGATAATAAGAAGGACACACTCCCCAGAGCTGGGCCAACCTGGCCAGGCGCCCTAGGCAACCTGGCAATGTGATTGCACATGCGCAAAACTGCACGCATGCGCGGAATAGTGCTCTTGCGCGCATGCGCATTTACTTACCGAAATTCCAGCAGCGCCGGGAGAGATGGAAACTGTGCTTGCGTGCCCATGAGCAGAAGCGCATTTACGCACAGGGATTACAGCAGCGGCCGGGGAGAGACGGGACCGGACATGGGGTAGGCAACAGAGCAGGTACATGCCTGGTGGCCCCCCAACTTTGCACCCTAGGCACGTGCCTACTCTAGTTCAGGCCCTGACACTCCCCTCAGGTAAAATCTTCATAAACAATTTATTAATTGTAGATAAAATGCACTCACAATATTTGCAGCCATCAATAGAGTATAACAAACAATTGGAAAATTGATTTCCATCAATGTGCTTTCCAAAGATTCAAGTCCCAATAACAACGTGTTTCATCACTAAAGGTGACTTCTTCAGGGTTAAAAAATAAATATAATGCCTCTTGACATAAATATTTCTAGAGCCAGTATAGTCGGTCCGCTATCCAGCAGTGATCATTTCCTACAAGCCCTTTCTACAGGAAGTGCATCGAGAAGGCCAATAGCACAGTCCACACACATAGTAGGGTGCTACATTAGTCACAAGCCACTGGTTGGGGATCACTGCTTTAAGGACTGGAGATCAAGTGGATAGTTATATAGATGGAAACAGAATAGCTAAGTGTAAAGTACTAAATATATTACATTGAAATACAATAATATAGGGATGCACTGAATCCAGGATTCGGTTCGGGATTCGGCCAGGATTCGGCCTTTTTCAGCAGGATTCAGATTCGGCCGAACCCTTCTGCCAGGCCGAACCGAATCCGAATCTTAATTTGCATATGCAAATTAGGGGCGGGGAGAGACATTACGTGACTTTTTGTCAGAAAACAAGGAAGTAAAACATGGTTTCCCCTTCCCACCCCTAATTTGCATATGCAAATTAGGGTTTGGATTCGGTTTGGTATTCGGCCGAATCTTTCGCTAAGGATTCGGGGGTTCGGCCGAATCCAAAATATTGGATTCAGTGCATCCCTACAATCCTACACCAATGTAAACATCTATAAAAATGTGAATACATACAAAATATTTATCAGGTTAACACAATTTATCTGTACAGGTTTCTTATGTTACAAGGGGACTTGAAAGATGTTTATTGGTGCTACAGATGCCAAAGTTGTTCTCAAGTATGTGTGTTGGGAAAGGTGGAGTAGTGGTAGTATTGCTCCCTCACATCACATATGTGTAAATCACAATAAGCCAATCAGTGGTCATCTCCCTCAAATCACTTATGATTGTCAATGCTGTGTCACTGTGATTGGCTGCTATGGTGGGAATCACAATGAACCAATCAGTGATTAACTCTATACTTGGTAGTTACAAAAGTAGCTGTGAGATATCTGGCAGTGCTCAATGTGCTTGGATTTGCCAGCAAAGAGTTTCAGTCATGGATAGAAGGTGTTTGACAACAAGTGTTTCACTACTGAATAGCACACTTGTGACAAAAGCTTTAATTATCAAGGGAAATCTGTGCAAAAGCATGAGGGCTACAGGTCTAAACATCTTCATGCATTAATATAGTTTGATCTAAACCCCTCTAAATTATGGGAGGCACCCATAATATATTCAGCTGGCAATAAACTGAGCACATATTGTTTTTAGGTATGGGATCCGTTATCAGGAAACCCGTTATCCAGAAAGCTAAGACATACGGGAAGACCATCTCCCATAGACTTAATTTTAATCAAATAATTCACATTTTTACCCCTTTCTCTGTAGTAATAAAATAGTAATTGGTTCTTGATATAATTCATCTATATTGGAGACAAAATCATCCTATTTGGTTAATTATATGTTTATATGTTTTTTTTTATAGACTTAAAGTAGGGAGATCCAAATTACATAAAGACCCCCTTATTTGGTAAACCCCAGGTCCATTCTGGATAACAGGTCTCATACCTGATTATACATTTTTCAGCATAGAATTTACATAATTCCTTTGTGGCACACAAATTAGAGTCCTGTGCGGAACCAATTTTGGAGACCTGGACCTGACCCGAACCCGCAAGTTTACCCGCTTGGATCCACTACCCAGCCACCAACTGCCCTATCTGCAACCTGATCCGCAAGCCTCCTACCACCATTAAACAGGAAGTGCTGTTGCTGCAAGCCGGAAGTGACATCATCAGAAGTGGACGGAGATAAAAAAAAACATTTTGTAAAATTTTTAAGGAGAAAAGTATAGACAATATAACTGCGCGACCCACAGACCCTCAGACCCACAGACCCGCATCTATACCCGCCACCTGAAAATCCTACCTTCCTCCTGCAGGGCACCTGTTTGTTTTTGCGGGTAATCCACGGGTACCCAAACCACTGCAGGACTCTAACGCCAATTAAAATTAAGGATGCGCAGAATCTGTTTCATTTGTAATCCCTAACCCTAAATTGCATATTCAAATTTAGGAAATATTAAAAAATGGATAAATACTGAACACAAAATGGTGCTTGTCCAGAGCCTTTAAGTCATGTGTGTTTTTATGGTTTAGATTCAGTTTGGCTGAACACTGGAAACTGCGAAAAGTTCTAGGATTCGGGCCAAATCCCAAAGTGAATTCTGTGTATTACTAATTAAAATAAACATTTGGGATTTATTTATTCAAATGATAGTTGCCTTAGTAGAACTGATTTTCTAAGCACCTTATTAAAAGGAATGCTCTTGGTTTACCTTCAGTTCACCTGAGGACTCAAGACAAAAAAAACAGCAAAAAAATTTGCATTCACTGTATCACAAAGTGATATTCAAGCAATGTATCTTGTGTAAGCAAAATTCTATGAAATCCAGTGCTATGATTTTGCAATAAAATAAAGGAAACCTCCTATGCTCAGGTAAAGCAAGGTCAAAAAACAGTAAAACATAGTACATATTTAACTACAATACAGGCTTGGGATCCGTTATCCACAAAACCCCAGGTCCCAAGCATTCTGGATAACAGGTCCCATACCTGTAGTATTTATAAACCAACAACTTCTATTCCTATTGATAAGAAGAGAAGGAAAGCAAGAGGTGGGAAAAGAGTATAAAAGAGTAAAAAAGTATAAAATGACCACCCACTATGGCAATTCTTACAGGGTATTGGGATATTTCCTACAGGGCTGGAACATACAGCTGATTACTAGAATGCATGCCTGTAGTTTTAATAGTGATTGGCATTGTGGAAATGCTAACCACTGGGTTATGCAAGCTTTTTCTTCCGACTCCATGTTGCAATTTATCTGTGCACTTTTATTGCTTTGCTTGACCCTCAATGTTTATCTTACAATGAAATCTGTACAATAGGAACTTTTTAGAAGATAGTAGCTACACCTGTCTGCAATGTGCTGTAAAACAACACACAGGGCCATAAATATTTGGCCACTCCAGGACCCACCCTGTCTTCCAAACACAACCGCCTGAAAGGTTAAACCAACACAGAGATGTGTGCAGTACCAGGCAATGCTCTTCCACCAACACATGAGAAATGGACAGACTTTCTCATTAACTCTTATTCCTCTAAACACAGCCGGAATGCAGAACCAAGCAAGACAGAGATGTGTAAGAACCAAGAACCCTGCCAGTAAAGATGTCTTCAACCAGCCGTTTGCTTTTATGTTGTATGTTCAGCTGCCAAACACAATCCCACCCTGTCCACAGACTAAATACTGAAATGCTGAACAGCTAGACCCTTCCCAAAAATGTGCAGTGCTTCTTCCTATTCTTTTAAAGAGACGCTGTCATCACATAATTACCCCCTGTTGTAAAATTCCATTACATATTTTCAGCTTTAGTAGTCCTGTTATTGTCTGGCACATTAGTTTCAGATTTTTGTATACTTTTAAAGGTTCAGTGGATTATTTCTGGGTCTCACCCAGAGCTCCTATTTTACATGGACCTCCCCAAGTAAATACAGCAAATAAACCATAATACATAAGGAATCATTAATCCTACTCTAAAGGGCACATTAACAAATGCAAGAACAAGTGGCAAGAATAAATGGCGAGCAGTAAAGTTGGTGCAAAATAAATTGATCTAGCATTGGTACTTGGAACTCTACTTGCAAGCCTATAATGCTCCATTGCAAAAAGTACCAATGCACCACTTTAACCTACTCTGAATTCCCTGCAAGTGCAGGCATGGATACAAGGGATCCTGGAATTATCAGCTCTGAACTAGCGGTCATTCCATGGCTTCCATTGCAGGTTTCGTCAATAGCCTCCACTGTGTTCCGCCACAGGAATGAAGTGCTGATCCTTATAGTGGTCTGATGCTAGAACACAATTATTGCTTGTATGTGCAATGCAAGAACAAAGAATCTATACACAGATATGTAAATATATTTAATTGGGGGTCACATTCACCTTATGGGCAACTTCCCAAAATTAACATTATCCTGAAGGCATGTAGGAAAGATGGAATCTATGTTATCAGGAAAAGCCAGTGATTGATATTAGGTTAGAATGGATCCATAGCTTTCAGGCCATTTAGCTATCAGTCATCTATTTTATCTTTTGTCCTCAGCAGGATAAATGTTACAGACTGAAGTATTTTATATAATCAGATCAGTTCATCTTTTGAGTGCCCTGACTTAGTACATAACAGCTTCTATTTTTGCCATAGTTTTTGCCTGCAGTAATGAAACATTAACCTCTGTTCAGTGCAGATCAGAAAGTGTTTGGGCATGGGTCATAAGAAGCCTTCCATCATGAAACAGCTAAAAATAATCATCAGAAAGGCTGGGAAACACTGTGGACACCATGAAGAATTGGCAGCAGAGTGCACATGAAATGACTTGTGTCACATGCATCACCTTTTTATGGTGTAAACTATTTTTAACTTAACATAGGCACAATGTTAGTGCCCCCTCTCTCTCCACTTCCATGGGCGTTTGTGTGTATTCTGTACTCTTGTGGGTTATTTATTTGTTTAGGTGGGCAATGCCACTTGTATCCATCAGATTCCAGAGCACCCTCAAACTCTATACCCACTAATTGCATGTCCATGAAAGCGGATTTGATTGCTCTTATGTTTCCAACCTGCTAAGGTGTCTCCATACTACACTAAAGGTGGCCATAGACGCACAGCTAATATCGTATGAAACAAATTTTCGTACTATATTCGGTGCGAGTATGGTGGAAAAAGAGCCGACCGATATCGGCAAAAGACTTGGATATCGGTCGGCTCGTCAATTGGGGTGGACGGAAAATTTTGATCGGGTGCCTTTGAAGGCACCTGAACATCGGCCATTGTTAGTGATGAATTGTCAGATACAGGTAGACTTCTATTGTTTTTACCTTTATATCTGACGATTCAGCTCTACACGTGTGTATTGAAATGAACGATCTTTCTTGGAAAGATCTTTTCCAAGAAAGATCGCAATTGTTACGTCTATGGCCACCAGGCCCGGACTGGCAATCTGTGGGTTCTGGCAAATGCCAGAGGGGCTGCTATAAGGTCCCATAGAAAGTCAGTATTTAGTGGGCTGGTGGGCTGTTTGTGCCTCTATGTGGGCTGATTGGGCCTCTGTGTACCTGAAATGCCAGGGCCTATTTTAATTCTCAGTCTGGACCTGATGGCCACCTTTAGTTAAACAATTAATACCAAGAGGATGCAGGAGCAATGGTCACAGTGATTATTGCTGTTAAAGGTTAAGCTACAACGGGTTTCTTTTAACAAGAATGTACTTTCTCTGGCCCTGGGCTGTTCTCCCATCATCTCAGGTTACTCAGACCATTTGCAACAAATGTGCCTGTTTCAAGACTGTCTTTTGTGACCAATTCAGTCCACTTGCTCAACAAAGCAGCTGGGTTGCTTCTCCATTTGTTTAGCACCCATTTCACACCCTCACACACTGCTAATTTAGGGAAGGAGTAGCTCCATATTTTAAGCAGTATAACAACTCAACAACTAATCACAATGACCCCATATTATTCATCTTCCATATTACAGTGCAAAGATCCAGGCTCAGAGTGAAAAACTCTCTTTGTATTCCATCTATTGTCTTAGTGTCTTTCTGAATTAAATAATGCCAGTCACAAAAAGGAGGTATGCTGCCATGTGACACTGGTACTCAGCTGGTGCCCCATTGTGGTCATGATTTAGATGGCCACTTTGAGGGTTCATGAAACATCTGTATCTGGTTTCACTGTCTCAGCAACACACTCCAAAGAATTATTGCAGGGCTTACTATAAAGCATGTAATGTATCACGGCATCACATGGCATCACATGGCAACCATTTGTGTTTTGCTTTTAATTTATTTTACCCATCATGATATAAATTCCATTGAACAATGCCAAGGAGCAACGGGGTCACTGTACTAATAAAGAGCTATTGGTGGATCAAGGTATCTACTGCATATAATTCAGATTTTCAAGGTCCTTACCTCCAGCGCAGAGGAGTCTGAAATGGGTAGCTTTAAAGGAGTTGTTCACATTTTAGTTAACTTTTAGTACGTTATAGAATGGCCAATTCTAAGCAACTTTTACATTTGTATTCATTATTTTTTATAGTTTTTTTTAACTGTTTGCCTTCTTCTGATTTTTTTCCAGCTTTCAAATGGTGATCAGTGACCCCATCTAAAAAAAACAAATGATCTGTAAGGCAATAAATATATTATTATTGGTACTAAATATTACCTATCTTTCTGTCCAGGCCCTCTCCTATTCATATTCCTGAGAAACTGAATTGCAATTTGTCTCAGAATATCACTCTCTACATCATAGTAAAAGGCCCACACTCTTCCTCACCATCAAATGCCAGCTTCCGACTTCCGGGTTCGACTTTAATAGACTCTGCGCCTGCTCGTCCCTTTTGTGACATCATCGGCGGGAAAGCGCGGCGGGGTCTATAAAAGCAACAGGAAAGTTGGATGCTGGCAGGCGCGGGCCAAGGGAGGGCGGGTTAGTGTTGGTGCGGGTCAGGGAAATCCCGACCCGCACATCACTACTGGGCACCCCATTCAAGTAACAGTGTGCCCCTATAAGGATACTGGATAGAGTACAAGCACTGCAAAGTCAGGCTGGTCCATGCAGTGTCCATATCTAAGCAGTGTGAAATTCTGCACAGACACTACCCTGCTAGTGACTATGGAAAGAGGTGGAGGGATATCCAGTGAGAGGTGCCACATTTGCATGTGAGGCTTCTGACACCCTGAGACACTGAGAGCATGTTATGGGGTGCGATCAATCCATTTACTGTAACATATGTGCTTTGAAATGCCTGGGCAATTGTTTGAATATAAAAGACCAAAACCCTCTGAACCTGCACCTTCTCCTTTCTCTGAAGCACAGTGATTCCTATAGTATCAGTGTCACACTTGGATATACAATAATACAATAGACAGAGACATAATGAATAAACAAATAACGGTGGCAGAATAAAAAAAAGAGAGGTAACGGGCAAGTATTAGAGATCACTTACAATCTAAAGGAGGAAGGAAATTTTGAGACAGTGATCAAGTTGCATCAGCATCCCTGACTCTAAATTAGCATTGCTTTAAGAGAAAGACTATCCTTACATTAGATGAAACCAGTACATCTAACGTGAAATGGTCATTTTATAAGATCACATGCAGACAGTAAGGTACAGGTATTGTGTCTGTTATCTGGCAACCCATTATCTAGCAAGCTCAGAATTATGGGAAAACCATCTCCCTTAGACTCCATTTAAATTAAATAATAAACATTTTTTACAAATGTTTTAATATTTCTTTGTAGTAATAAAACAGTACCTTGCACTAAGATATAATTAATCCTTATTGGAGTAAAAACAATCTTATTGGGTTTATTTAATGTTTAAATGATTTTTTAGTAGACTTAAGGTATGGAAAGATCCATTATCCGGAACACCCGAGCATAATAAATAACAGGTCCCATACTCGTTTATAATTTTGTTGAGGGTGTTGGATTAAGAAACATCATTAAAGATGAAAGTGTTTGCGGGCCTGCATTGAATTGTCACAGAACTTGCATAGATGCCAGTCAGTGCCAGTAGTTCCACGAGGCAAGGTGAGAACTTACCTCCTCTACTTTATTTAGGAGCCATGTTTTTGTTTTTTTAGAGGGGGGTTCTGCTGTTTTAGTTTAGAAATTGCAATTGTGATACCTGCACTACTTATCTTGGACCCCCTTGCCCCTATCTGTAAGGTACACACTGGGGTGGGTGGCATCAAGTCTGGCAGGGCAGTGGCCAATTTAATTATGTTCAAAAAGTCTAAGACCTTGGTTTCTTGTTGGTAAGTAGAGGGTTAAAGGGGATGTAGAGGCAGTTTGTCAGGGTGTCAGTTCAGGGAGCAGGAGGTGGTCAGCTGGGTGCCATTAGACAGTAGGGATGTAGCGAACGTCGGAAAAAAAGTTCACGAACATATTCGCGAACTTGTGCAAAAACGCGAGCGGTTCGCGAACGGTTCGCGAACCCCATAGACTTCAATGGGAAGGCGAACTTTAACATCTAAAAAAAAAATTTCTGGCCAGAAAAATGATTTTAAAGTTGTTTAAAGGGTGCAACGACCTGGACAGTGGCATGCCAGAGGGGGATCAAGGGCAAAAATGTATCTGAAAAATCTGCCTGTGTATGCTTGGAAGAGATAGTGTAGGGGGAGAGCTGTTAGTGATTTCAGGGACAGATGATAGTAAGTTTGCTGGCTAGTAATCTGCTTGATACTGCTCTGTATTGGAGGGACAGAAGTCTGCAGGGATTTGAGGGACATTTTAGCTTAGGTAGCTTTGCTGGCTAGTAATCTACTGTTCTCTTTAAACAACTGCCATACGTTGACCTTGTAGGCATTGTTTGCCCAGTTTTTTTGGACGCAGCCACTGAAGCACAGTTGCCAGAAAAAATATGCCATATAAATGCTGAAAATAGTCATTTTTCGCCATACGTTGACCTTGTAGACATTGTTTGCCCAGTTTTTTTGGTTGCAGCCACTGAAGCACAGTTGCCAGAAAAAATATGCCATATAAATGCTGAAAATAGTCATTTTTTGCCATACGTTGACCTTGTAGGCATTGTTTGCCCAGTTTTTTTGGTCGCAGCCACTGAAGCACAGTTGCCAGAAAAAATATGCCATATAAATGCTGAAAATAGTCATTTTTTGCCATATACGTTGAGTCAACGTATGGCAAAAAATGACTATTTTCAGCATTTATATGGCATATTTTTTCTGGCCTCTGGGCTTCAGTGGCTGCGGCCAAAAAAAACTGGGCAAACAATGCCTACAAGGTCAACGTATACACTACTACAGCGGTGGATACGGATTACGTAAAATATATGAATGCTGCTTGAAAAAAAGTAACTCAAGTGGTTTTTCTAGAGACGATAATATTATCAATATTTAGACAAAATGTGAACAAGCTCACACAGCTAGATGGCGGGTTGAAGAAAACACTGTGCAAATAATGCCTACAAGGTCAACGTATACACTACTACAGCGGTGGATACGGATTACGTAAAATATATTATGGCTGCTTGAAAAAAGTCACTCCGGTGTTTTTTCTGGAGACGGTAATATTATGGATATTTAGACAGAATGTGAACAAGGTCACACAGCTAGATGGCAGTTGGTTGAATAACACACTGGGCAAAAAATGCCTACAGGGCAAATAATGCCTAAAAGGTCAACTTATACACTACTACAGCGGTATTAAAATAAAAAAAGTAAAATAAAAAAAAAATGAATATTAAAAAAAAAAAATTAAAGTTGGTGCTGCTGAACTACTAGGAGCAGCAGATTAGCACACCAGTCCCACTCCCCAACACTGCTAGACTAATAGCACTGGGCTCTTATAGTAGTAGTAGTAGTAGTAGTAAAACAACAAAAAAATAAATAAAAGCAGTCCTTACAAGGACTACTGTTATTGCAGCAGTCAGCAGATGAGATCAGAAGCAGGACAGCTGCCCACAGCAGCTACATACAGAGCACTGCAGTAGAAGGTAGATTACTAGCCAGCAAAGCTACCTAAGCTTAAATGTCCCTCAAACCCCTGCAGACTTCTGTCCCTCCAATAACAGAGCAGTATCAAAACGATTACTAGCCAGCAAACTTTCAACTGTCCCTGAAATCACTAACAGGCAGCAGCTCTCTCCCTACACTATCTCTTCAGCACACACAGGCAGAGTGAAACAACGCTGCAGGGCTTCGGTTTTTATAGGGAAGGGGAGTGGTCCAGGGGAGAGCTTCCTGATTGGCTGCCATGTACCTGCTGGTCTGGGGTGAGAGGGCAAAAAAAAGCGCCAACAATGGCGAACCCAAAATGGCGAACGTCGCGCGACGTTCGCGAACTTCCGGCGAGCGCGAACACCCGATGTTCGCGCTAACAAGTTCGCCGGCGAACAGTTCGCGACATCTCTATTAGACAGGCCCTGGGGACAGGTGTGCTTGAGAGTAATCACTTGCAGACATGGGAGCCAGTGGCAGGAGTGTGGAAGGAATCAGGTGGCTTGTTGGGGCTAGAAACGGCATATCAGGAGTCAAATTCAGGCACAGTGATTATGGGAAGAGCTTAACACCTTCATGTCTGAGCGGAACATGTGTAATTTACTATTTGTATAAAGGGGCAGATCTTCAAATCCTAAACAAAACTTCTCAATAGCAGCAATGATCCAGGACTTCAAACTTGTCACAGGGGGTCACCATCACATGCTCAGTGGGCTCTGAGCAGCTGTTGAGAAGCTAAGCTTAGGGGTCGTCACTAATTATCCATCAGAAAATGAGGTTGTCCATTAATATAAGGTGATGCTACAGGGCTGAATATTAAAATCTGAGGCTAATTGCACTGGTTTCTGTGCTGCCATGTAGTAATTGTCCGTATTAATTACTAATCAGCCTTATATTGTGACATTTCTATTCTATGTGTACTGTATATTGTGAGTGGGTCCCTAAGCTCAGTAAGTGACAGCAGCACAGAGCATGGGCAGTGAATCAGCAGAAAAGAAGATGGGGAGCTACTGGGGCATCTTTGGAGGCAAAGATATTTACTGCTTAAGGGCTGTGGTTGCCTTGGGCTGGTATAGAACCCCAGAGCATAATGTACAACATTTCTAGCTACTTCTTTAGTTAAGCTTTAACTTTTCAAACTGCAGCCCATGCCAATGCCAGCTGAACCAGAGCCATGGCAATTTATTGCACATGGTATTGTACCAACAGCTAAAAGCAGTGCACAGGAATCTGTGATGCTATTAATATGCTGGAATGTTTATCTTCAGTAAAATAATGCTTAAATTAGGTTGTCTGCGGGAGGACTGTGGATGTTTTTAGACAGCTCATATAAATTTAGCATGAGAATCCCTTTAAACCATGTTTGAACCATTCATATTGGAAAAACGATTTCTCCACATGACAGACAAGTTCATAATCTCCTGTACACTGCTACTTGTACATATTATTCCTCCCATACACTGGAATAGGAAGCTCAGTAGATCAGCCGGTGATTAGCGCTGAATAATGCACCAGCCTGGAAGTTACCATCCAAGTGAATAGGAACTTAGGAAGCTAAACCCTGAGAGAGCAGCAGCATTATAATGGTAGTGACAATCAAAACATTGCCTGTGTCACGGCCCGTAGGGTAAACAGGTCTGCTTATTTGGGTTGGGCAGAAAGGACCCCTGTGGGGAAAATGTTGCTAAAAGCAAATAATAGAGGGAAGGTTGTGCTGAAAGTTGAAGTTCAACATCAGCTAAAAGACTTCAGCTTTCCTGCCATACCTGGGATCCCAATGCCCCTTACTCTGACCCTGGGGCTAGACCCCACTTTCTCTTTGGGAAGACAAAATCAAATGGGGTTAGAATGTCGAGATCTATTTTACAGGATTTTGTGGCTCTTGTTTATTATAACAAAATGTACATGTTGAATAGAAATTGATCTGCATTTTGTATCATTCTCAGATAAGTAAATGCTCCTATAATTATTAGAATGCCATTATATTTACAATCTCTAAGTAGCTAGAAAAAGCTATTGTTCTTTGTTCCTTTAATGCTCTGAGTGGCTTCCTGCTGTGGCCGTCTCTAGACACACAGGAAGTCTGAAGTGTGCTGAAAAACTGCTTCCCCCATGATCAAAGCATTATGATATCTATATTGTCACATTTTCCTGAATTCTTTTGTTTCCTTGTTTTACAGTGTCTTTCATATCAAATGACTGATCCTTTATGAGCAATAACATCCTATCCAACTGGATTGTCATAGTCCAGGATAAACATTTGGGAGACCCATACAGTGGTGAAGTAGCATTAGGGCTCTTACAGACGAGCATTTGAAGCTGCGATCCCCTGCATTCCGTTTTTAGGCGTTCAGCCGCAGGGGAGCGCAAGATTAGACACATTCAGTATTTTCAATGGGGCTGTACTCACACAGGCGCATGTAGGCGCCAAATGCAGGAAAAATGCAGCATGTTGCGTCTCAACCTGCGTTCGGCGCCTACATGCGCCTGTGAGAGTACAGCCCCATTGAAAAAAACTGAATGCATCTACTCCTGTGCTCCCCTGCGGCTGAACGCATAAAAATGAAACGCAGGGGATCGCAGCTTCAAACGGTCGTCTGTAAGACCTCTTATGAACAAAACATTGGATAGTTAGCTCAGTAGGAAAGAGAATAGGGGTGACTAAAATACATAATATATAAATTTATGTAAATTCTTGGATTTCTGGACTGTTCCTTCTTGATACTGGAATTAACTGATAATCAAACCCCAAAACCATTTTGTACATGAATAAATTCTAATAGGAAGAATATGGTTATTTTTACATACATCAGCACAACACAGGTCTGATTTGGTCCCAGAGTACTTGATTATTTGATATATATTCAAACAGATCAATTGGTTTCATAAAGGTCATACAATTTTAATTGGTATACCCTGATTTCCTCCAGAACATAAAACTGACCCCAGTGTGTGTGTGAGAGTATATGTGATAGGGACCCTAGATTGTAATTTATTATTATTATTATTATTATTATTACATGAGCAAAGAAATTCCATTTCCTTCTGCTTCTTTCAATGACGAGCATCTTACATCTTCCTACACCGCAGGAGTTATTGCACATTCTTCCCCCCCATAATCACTCGGAATCTCGTTTTTTAATATAAGACGAAAGCTACTAAGATATTTAGCATTTGAGTATATTCCGTATTTTACTTGGCTATACTAGTATTTAATAAAACATTCCGGCCGCTGGGCGGGTTCTGCTGTGTAGTGATTTAATACTGGTTCTTTTTATGGAAGCAGTAACACTTAGGAAAATGATAATTCTGGTGGAATTCATGACTGATAAGCAGAGATATATAAAACAGGAGAAAGGGTGTGTAAATGAGTGAAATGGAAAGGTGAGACAGTATGGCAAAGAATAGTAGTACCCAGGGGAAACAACCAAGTGATATGATCAGGTTTCAGGTAACTGTTTTGTAACAATACAAATGTAATCCACTAACAGGGACGAATAAATGGCCAATAACTTTTTGTACTGAATGGGTAAATGAGAGCTTTGCAGATCTGACAGCTTTTCACAATTGTGCTGTACATTAAAGCTACACTACTTCTGAAATGCAAATTAAGCGCATCTAGCCTATCCCCATTACAAAAAAAACAAATAAAAACAAAATCACAGGTCCGTCTTATAGAATCCTGTACAATGAAAATGGGTGTAAGTGGAACTGAAAGTGTTTCACAACATGCTTAAAAACATTTCACTGGACTGAGCCCCTGCAGGCAGTAGGGTCAGCTCCACAGTTTGGAAACCACTAAGGTATGAAATCCATTATCCGTCAACCCATTATCCAGAAAGCTCCAAATTACGTAAAGGTTGTCTCCCATAGACTCCATTATAATCAAATAATGACATTTTTAAAATATCAGTGCTATTAAGACAGTACCTTGTACTTGGGAGCAAAATCAGCTTATTGGTTTTATTTATTGTTTACATGATTTTCTATTAGACCTAAGTTATGAAGATCCAAATTACCAAAAGTTCCAGTATTCGGATTTCTGGATAACAGGTAGCATGTCACTACTGAATGCAGCAGCTATGTCTCACTTACGAATAATCCCACAAGTGTGTACTTGAAGCATTAAACTGCTGTAACACTGTGTCCCCTCTCTGAGGAGCAGATGCTATAAATGAGCCTGACAGGAATCCCTAAGTGCATGAATGCCCAAGGCCTTATCATTAATAAAAGCTCAGCTCACAGGGTTCAGTTGGTCTCTCCACTAGTGTCACACAGGGGGCCTGACAAAACATGATGTCATATAATAATGTCACTTCTGTTCCTACATTTTCATGGAATTTAAAACCCCAGACTGTCCTCTTTGGAATGACACACTTCTATAAAATTCCAGCACATTTGACTGTCTGTGAGGGCTAGGTTCCCTTCTATTTATGGGGATTAGGAATAAGGGTAGATGTTGAGTAATGAAAAGGATGCTTAATATAAATGGCTGGGTGTAAAATATATTGATAATTTATCAAAGGGTTATTTATCAAAGGTTGAATTTTAGTGTAATGTGATTTTTTTTAAACTCGAATAAATTCTATTTTATTGAATGATATGTATTTATGAAATAAATTGAACTACTAAAATTCGATCAAATAGTTCTGACCCGAAAACGCTAATTGAATTTTGAATCAGGTTTACTTCTGTTAAAAAAAATTGACTTTTGTACGTCAAATTTTTTTTCCCCATTGGAGTCTCCCATGGGGTGTCATTTTCGAAGCAAAACTTGGCAAAAATTTTGCTCATCACTACTATTAACATCTTCAAATAGTTCAAGAGACCTCTGCCATTGACTTCTTCATGAAGGTTTTAGGTGGAGAATAGTTGAATTAGAACTCTTGGTGCCAAGGCCCCCCTTACATGTTAAAAAAATAGGGCCCCAGGGAATATTTTTTTTTTAAAAAAAACATTGGTATAGAGTATTAAAATAATACATTGGTGGCCACGGGATTAAAAAAATCAGTAGAATTGAACTTGACACTTCAGGACTTCCAATTTTGGCTGTTTTTGTGACTTCTGGTCTTTTAGCCTCTTCAGGACTTCAATTTCAGCTATTTTCGTGACTCCAGGAGGGCGGCATGGCTTCTGCGCTGGCCCGGGCCCGAAGGGGGGCCCGGCTGTGCTGCACTTTTCGAAACAGCCGGGCCCCCCTTCTGGCAGGGGCCCGGTACAGTTGTACCTCCTGTGCCCCCCTGATGGTGGCCCTGGATACAGGGTAGTAGTGCTCTGAGATATTTTCTTTGAATGTAGGCTGAGGGCAGCTAGTGTTGTTTACCAGAAGTCACACCTGCAGGAGCTGCGCCCACATCTCAAAGAATAACATTGTCACTGTGAGGAATGGAATTCTCACCTTGCTTGTGCCTGGGGCAGTCTGTGCTAAATAGCCCCACAATGCTTTCACTCCGAACCTTAGCAGCTAATCTTCACCCCCCCAATATAGACTTTGTGGTGGAAAGGGCATATAGTAGCAAAAAACATGCAAGTCTAATGTATGGGAAGCACCTGCCTCATAAGCAATTGGGTAACTCAGGCTGGAATGGGCTGCATTGCTGCATAATACAGCTGGGGTAACTGCACTTAGTCGTGGAGTCTTTACGTTAAAGTCTTTTTATTTTCCCTTTTCTATTGTATGCCCTTCTAGTCAGTGCTGCGCTGACGTTCCTATAACTATCACATTTCATATCATATCACATATCACATTCTCATAAAATGGCATGTTTTGATCTGCCCCGGAGTTGTTTCCCTTGACTTGCTATGTTTTGTTTTTTTCAGTCATTTTGTTAATGATGTCGTTAAGGGCTCCAGTAATGTAAACAGTGGGTTTTAGATAGAATCTCAGACCACTTCGGACTGAATGCTCTGTTCCACAGATAAGAAGAATTGTAGGCATATTGCGTGCCAGAACCACTGCTTGGTGAGGAAAGGTTGCCTGTTTGGCATTACGGAATGGTTAGCAGCATATAGCTCAACACTTGGCCCCCGGGCCCCTGCTTAGGGCTTATTCATGTTGCTAATGTTAAAGGTGGATAGGGAATTAGGCTCTATCTGGGGGCTGCTGTAATATCCCATAGATAGTCACTATTTATTGGACACGTGGGGGGCTATTTGGGCTTTTGTTTACTTAAAAATGCCAGGGCCTATTTTAAATGAAAACGATATCCCAAAACAATGTAGGTCTCTCGCATGTAAAACCATTTTCATCATAACTCACTTGTTAGTAACATGTGCCAATGCGTAAAGGTGGCCATAGACACACAGATCCTATCGTACGAATCGAGGATTCGTACGATTTTCGAATCGTGTGTGGCGTGTGCCGACATCTTTCGTCCGGCAGAGATCGGTCGTTTGGTCGATCGGTCAGGTTGGATTTTGACCCGACCGATCCCGCTGGAACCCAGGGCACATTGTAATCGGATCGTTCGGCCATACGGCCGAAAAATCAGATTACAACCGATATAGCCATGTTTGTTAATGGCATATCGGGGGAAAGATCCGCTCGTTTGGCGATGTTGGCAAACGAGCGGATCTTTGCATCTTTGGCCACCTTAATACTAAATAGAAAATTGCCATTTTAAAAAATAAGGGCGAACCCTATATGTTAGGCCATACGAGCCAATTAACAGACAAAGTTCTGTATTTCTGGTCAGGTGATCTCTGAGGCAGCACATAGAGAATATCATAATAGTGGGGGTAAAGATGTAAAATGACATTATTTACTTAAATATATAGTCTTGATTTGGTAAGATTCTTTAATATGCCGCTTAATATAATGAAGCATTCATTTTGGGAGTATAGTACAGCGTGTATTATAGGGAAAGTACATTTGTTTAGGTAAAGTCCAGTCCAGTCAGGAATAATAACTGTTCCCTCAGTTACACAACTCTCAGCATGAGAGAAAAGCACAGCAACACGCCATAAAGAGTGGGGCGTGGCTTCGTGATAACTGGTGATCTGATTGGCTGCGTGGGAACAAGGGCTGGGCATAGGCGACTAGAACTGAAAGAAAACAGCCGGAGCGAGGCAGTGACAAGTCAGTAGTTCTCACTCAGGACTGGGGTTGTACGGAGGGAATACAAGCAGCAGCCTGCCCTAAAGCAGCACCTTTCCTCTTCTATCTGTATCTAGAGCCGCTCTTACAGTGCTCTCACAGAGCAGCCGGGGCTGTAACTTGATTCTATTGTTGGGCGCAAAGATGCGGCTGATCCAGAACATGTGCACCATCACGGAGTACCCACCGGCCAGCAGCACGGACTGTAGCAGCAGCAGCGCGGGCACCGCTTCTAGTCGGGTCATCAAGATCGCGGTGGTTGGGGGCAGTGGCGTGGGCAAGACAGGTGCGTGTCTCCGGGGCATCTACACTCATTTATCCACCAGATAATCTATTCATGGGCGCTCAGTGTAGAATATATATGGTTCCTGCAAAGTCAAATAACTTCTTAGGGGTGAACTGATTATAGGGGAGTATGATTATTATAGGGGGCATGATTATAGGGGTGCACTGAATATAAGGGCATGGTTATTATAGGGGGCATGATTATAGGGGTGCACTGATTACAGTGGGGCATGATTATAGGGGTGCACTGATTATAAGGGGCATGGTTATAATAGGGGGCATGATTATAGGGGTGCCCTGATTATAGGGGGCATGGTTATAGGGGCACACTGATTATAGGGGGCATGGTTATTATAGGGGTGCACTGATTATAAGGGCATTGTTATTATAGGGGGCATGATTATAGGGGTGCACTGATCATAAGGGCATGTTATAGGGGTGCACTGTTTATAAGGGCCATGATTATAGGGGTGCACTGATTATAGGGGGCATGGTGCCAGTGTTGTGCTCTGTACACTCATGCGTCCGGGAAGCTTTGATGCCAGTACAGGGGGTAGTAAAAGTGCCAATTATTAGGGTGATTGCACAAAAGGAGCAGATTTAGCTTGTTCCATTGTCAGCCCTGCTCATACAGGTTTTAGCAGAACTACAGTTCCCAGAAAAACAGTCCCTGGCTTCCAGGAGCTGATGAAAACAATGCCTTTAGTTTAAAGGAGAAGTCATTTGTGTTAACCATTGTTTACTAGAGAGCAGTCAACTGACCAGTTTTCATTTTGTTTTTCCTTACAGCCCTGGTGGTGAGATTCCTTACCAAGCGTTTTATTGGCGACTATGAAAGGAATGCAGGTAAGAAACACTTCATTTTTATGAAACTGCCCCCCCCCCGCCTGTCTGCTCACCCCGTGGTTAATTTCATTTGTGTATTGGCCAGTGAAACCACTTGAAAAGTGACAGTCCAAAGTCCCTTTGTGTTCTTTGTTGTGACACTTGCATGTGTCTGACACTTCCCCTGCTGCTTTACATGGGGCTAATGAGTTGCTTTTGTTCTTTCAGGAAACCTGTACAGCAGACAAGTTCAGATCGATGGAATGAATCTCGCCATTCAGGTTCAGGACACACCAGGAGTACAGGTAAATTCATAGATAACGTCTACAGCATATCTATTAATCATGATTCTAGTATGAACTACAACTCAAAGTATCAGCTGTTGGGGGATGCTGGGATTCACAGCAGGGTTCTACTGTATTTCTAAACCTGATTTAGCTAAGGAGATGTGAAAAGTGTATATTTTCTGTTTGTATGTGGAACCTGGTTGTTTTTTAGAACATAATGTTAAAATGCCAAGACTTAGAGCACAGAATTGCTTGTCAGGATGAACTTTATTGAGTCGACATTAAATGGGACATAGAGAGGGGGCTTTAACATCTAAGTGAATACGCAGAAAGTGGCTAAGAGTGCCCAGAATTGTCTAGTTCTTGCTTTTGGGAAAGGGTTGCTGTCCAGATATAAATGCTTCCAGCTTCTATCTTGCACTTCCCAGACTCAATGTCTAGCCAGCTCATTTCCCCTTTTGTCCCACTACAAAGTCTCCCCCTGCCTGTAGCCACACATTCCTGCGGAGTATGTTCCATTCCAGAGCCTGCAGCTGGAATAACATAGTGTAGAGCAGGGAGGCAAAGGAGCAGACAGATTGATATAACATGCATCACAGCGCATGAATGTTAAATTAAATTGTTCTGCTGCTAAATGAGCAATTGGAACTGATTTGTTCTTGTTTCCCCCCTACAGATAAATGAACAGAATCTGGACTCCAATGAGCAACTCAACAAATCCCTAAGATGGGCCGACGCTGTTGTGATCGTGTTCTCCATCACAGACTGTAAAAGCTTCGAACTTATCAGTCACTTGCATCGGCACGCCCGCCAGCTTCACCCCCATAACAGAATCCCTATTGTCATTGTCGCCAATAAAGCGGATCTTCTGCACCTGAAACAGGTGGAACCTCAGCACGGACTTCAGCTTGCCAACATGTTGGGTTGCACCTTCTACGAAGTGAGCGTTAGTGAGAACTATATCGATGTGTACAATGCTTTCCAGGTACTGTGTAAAGAAATCAGTAAGCAGCAGAACACAGGGACCTCTGAAAGGCGGAAAAACTCGCTTATCCCGCGTCCAAAGTCTCCAAACATGCAGGACTTGAAAAGGCGTTTTAAGCAGGTGCTGTCTGCCAAAGTCAGGACTGCAACATCCGTCTGAAAAAGTGACTTCCAGCGTGGGTCAGTTGGTTTTTCTATAAAAAGAGCTCATGAAGTTGCTGGTTTAGAAAGCGTAACGTTGGCTTTGATGAGTCTGAGGAAGCACATCAACAGAAATGGCTTATGGTTCCGTGTGTGCAGAGCAGCTCTGCAGTGTGACAAGTCAACGACAATTACAAGTGATTATTGGAACGTGAGTGTCCATCGATTACTGAACAGTTTGATCATTCTGGAAAGTGTTGGCATTAAATGCAGTAAATGTATTCGAGCGATTGTTTTCAAGCTCCTTCCTGCCACAGTGTAGCATTTTCCTTAGTTAACCTTTTGAGTGCTGGGATGACATGCAACGCATTGATCAACGCATTGTTTGTTTCCAAAATGCATTAGCTGCTCCTGCAAAATTCTGCACTGAAATCCGTTATTCAAAAGAGAAAACATATTTTTTTTTATATTTAATTTTGAAATCTGACATGGGGCTAAACATATTGTCAGTTTCCCAGCTGCCCTCAGTCATGTGATTTGTGCTCTGATAAACTTCAGACACTCTTTATTGCTGTACTGCAGTGCAGAGTGATATCACCCCCCCCCCCAGTAGGCTAACAACAGAGCAATGGGAAGGTAACCAGATAGCAGCTCCCTAACACAAGATAACAGCTGCCTGGTAGATCTAAGAACAGCACTCAATAGTAAAATCCAGGTCCCATTGAGACACATTCAGTTACATTGAGAAGGAAAAACGGCAACCTGCCAGAAAGCAGTTCCATCCTAAAGTGCTGGCTCTTTCTGAAAGCACATGAGCAGGCAAAATGACCTGAGATGGAGCCTACACACCAATATTACAACTAAAAAATACACTTGTTGGCTCAGGAATACGATTTTATATTGTAGAGTGGATTAATTGCAATGTAAACAGTGTAATTTAGGTATAAAAACTACACCATGAAAATCATGACAGAATCCCTGTATGTGAAAGTAAAGAGAAAAGTGTGTTTTTTTATTCCCGTGTTGAACTGTATTTGCACATTGGACTTAATTACCTGTATTCCCCCCATCCATCTGATCCACAGAATCTGCCCGCAGTGTTGTATGGAATCATTCTGTGTCTGTGTGGGTATTTACATACTGTCTTGCATCCACCCACGGTCAGTGTTCGAACTCCAGCCTTAAACTATAATAAAGGCAGCACCATTGTTTATTGGAGACGTGCCAAAGTCTCCTTCACCCTGGAGAATTACATCCTGGCTAGCATATTGTATGAATTGCACTTTAAAAGCCACTTGTGCTTTCTGCTTTGTAAACAGTAATTTATTTATTTTTTATTTTATGTTCAATAAAACTCCCATTGGGACTACCTTTTTAAAAGATGTTTTTGTTGTGCTTTACTGAGAAACTTGCAGTATGGATAAGATTGTGGGTCTCTCCATGGTATGAAGTGTCATGGCTGCTGCCGGAAATCTTTGTGTGCTCCATCACTGGCAGCAGTTCTGCAGCTCTCAGCTTATCTGATCTATGAGTGACTTAATGGTTGTAACATTTTGAAATTGAAGAAGATGTAGGATTTAAGTATAAAAATAATCATTTGCTATATTAACCCCATGAAAGCAATGTGTATTTATACAGCTGCAATAGTTATCACTTCTAGACAGATGGATATTTACTGGTCTGTTAATTATTACAGGGGATTCTCAGGTGTGGTCAGGTAAATAGAAAGACAAAACGGGGGCAGATAATGCAATCATTTTAGGCCCAGCAATAGTACCTGTATTGAGAGTAACCCATTGTAGTTAGGGTTGCCACCTGGCTGGTATTTTACCAGCCTGGCCAGTAAAAATGATGGTTGATCCCAATGTTATTAATAGGGAAAAAAGATAAATAGATAGGAAGGCTGGTATTTTTTTCCGGAAAAGGTGGCAACCCTAATGGTAGCGCAGATGGGAAAACCATAAAGATTTAGGGCCATAGAAACAATAGTTCTGAATTTTTGCTTCAGAAGCCACTTAGAGGTTTGTTTTCAAACTACAGTAAAGTAAATGCTACCAGCTATGTAATACTAGAACTGGAGCAAATTCTTAGCTTTGTTATTTACTACACCCAACTTCTTCTGTGCACAAGGTTAATAAACTGTTTGCTCTAAATATATTCTGCATATGAGCAGCATCTGGAAGGGAGGTTATTATGGACATGGCAGGCTAATTGTACTTACTGCAGAGATCTCTCTTCTTATCATAGGTTTGGTTTGAAAGTAACGCATTCATTAAGGAAACATTTCCAAGTGCACAGTTATTTTTTGAAACCGTTTAACGACTGCCTGTGTTAACACTACATTGTTAAAAGGAACAGTAACACCAACAAATAAAAGTGTTTAAAGGAATGCCAATATAATGTGCTGTTGCCCTGCACTGTTAAAACTGGTATGTTTGCTTTAAAAACACAACTATAGTTCATATAAACAAGCTGCTGTGCAGCCATTCAAGCACAGGATACACAGTAGATAACAGATACATTCTGAAGAATCCCATTGTATACTACAGAGCTTATCTGTTATCTGCTGCGTATCCTGTGCCTTTTCTCCTTTTTCAGCTTTGAATGGCTGCCCCCATGGCTACACAGCAGCTTGTTTATATGAACTATAGTAGTGTTTCTGCAGCAAACACACCAGTTGTACCAGTACAGCGAGAGAGTATATTATATTGCCATTTCTTCAAAGCACTTTCATTTTTTGGTGTTACTATTCCTTTAAGAAAATTGGCATCGACAAAGGTCGTAATCCCAAAGAAATACCGGGGAAAGATAAAAAGCAACAGGTGCCACTATGTGCCAATATATGACTGCAGTCAGCTCAGATGCAGAACAAAGCCATTCTCTGCCCCATCAGGTATTTTTGTATTCCGAAGTGAAGTGTGATCAGGAGCCTACAACTGACAACTGTCAGTGAGCGGGAACAAAACCTTCTGAGATACTGCTAAAAGTGATACCTTATTAAGGTGATAGCAGCATAACTATAAAGAGGTGGACTGTAAGTGCCGCCCGTGCATTTCTGGTCTGCCATAGATTACACACTGGATGTACAGTCAATCTGATTTTGACAAATGAACTTTGGTTTATTGGACACATTTCTTTGGTAAGGATAATTCACGTATATTTAAAAAAGAAGAGCAGGGCTAGCTGGCGCTCAAGGAATCCATAGGGCCAAAAAAATAAAGTAAAAAACAATTAGCTGAAGTTAAAAAATTCACATCTTCATGGGCCCTACGCGTTTTGTACCCGAGAAGGACTTGGATAATACACGCACAGACCATTATACAATTTACTAATAGTTGTACAAGGTGTTCAATTGTTTATATTGTACAAGTTGTACAGTTTGAGCTTCCTGTAAGCCATCAAATACGTTCAATAGGCATAAGGACTGATACAATCTAAAAAATGGCAAACACCCCTCAGATGTTTGGTATATTAAGACTAATGGAAAGCATGTAGATGAAAACCTATGTGGTAGGGTTTATCCTTAAGATGTCAGAGTTAAGGCACATGAACTTGCCCGGCCGGCTGGAGGACAGTAAGTCAGTTGCAGGTGTGGTGGATATACATCTTGATACGCCTGAGAAAAATGTAAAGAACAAATAGGGTCAAGACTTTTAAGGCTGCTCTTATTTACTGGCAAATTATAAAACTGGAAATGCCTGTTTAATGGGGATTTTGCGTGTGTATTGGCCCTACCCGCCTAAAAGCCAATCATTTTGACCCTTTACAAGTACATTCATGTCTGTCAACCAGTTATGTCTCAGTGCAAACAACTGAACAATGCTCTTCTCTCTCCCTTTCACCTCTGGAGTCCAAAAGGTCAACAGTCTGCAGATTCAGCACAGATTCCCCAGATGTACACAGATCCGACCGCTGCCGCACACCTGTAGCCTGCGAACAAGAGACAACACAACATACAAAGCCATATTGATAACTTGAGTCTCTTTCATACGCCTTTCCATGGCAGTGAGTTTTCATACTCTTGTACCACTTTCCCAAAAAGATGCTATTGATCTACTGTCAGCCAGATCATTTATCAGCAATAACTCTCCATTATGCATGGTGCTGCATTAACATGTCCGACAAAAGGAGCGTAAAAAGTAGAGATGAAACCATTCATCCAAGAGGCTCAGCTACACATGAACTCAATTCCACCAATAAAGCACATAAATTCTTTTTTTATTATTGAACTGACGTATTTTTTAGCGTTTTACAGAGATTATACATCAATGACATCACTCCCTGCCCCAGTGAGCTTACAATCTAAGGTCCCTTTCACATTCACACAGACTATGGTCAATTTTATCAGGAACCAATTAACCCGCCTTTATGCTTTTTGAAGTCTGGGAGGAAACAGTGGTACCCAGAGGAAACCTACCAAGAATGGAGAATATACAAAGTCCTTGCAGATAGTGCCCAGGCTGGATTCAAAGGCACAATAATTTAATCCAAATTCAGATTTTCTCATCCTTTTAATCATGGATATACTGTATATGTAATGACCTATAAACGCCAAATTATATAAAAACAGCCTCCCACTCTTCATTAGGGCCGTACAGTAGAAAACAGAAGTACAGTACATACCATTCTCATTAACAGATAATTAAGGGTCTATTACTTCGACAGCAAAACCTGCAGTCACCATGAAAGGTACCAATTAAAATGTTTTTTCCCATTATTAACTAAATATATATTTTTCTTACAATTAGGATTAAGTAACTGAATGTGAGTGAAATAACAGCTTGCCCTGGCTGGATATTGGATTGCTAAATTAAATGAATGTACTTTAAATGAAATCTTCATTGTAAGAACATAAATAAAATAGCAGGGAAACTGTTACATATGGCTCTAGTGCACAAAACTTGGTTTATATCAGGTCACAAAAGATGTATTTACAGTACATTGATTATTAGTGCAGGGTGCTTAAAGGGCATATAAAGTCTAAAATAGAATAAGTCTAGAAATGCTGTATTTTGTATACTAAATATAAACATGAACGTACTGCACCACAAGCCTAATAAAACAAATAATTTATGCTTTCAAAGTTGGCTACAGGGGGTCACCATCTTGTAACTTTGTTAAACAGCTTTGCAAGACTAAGACTGTGCACATGCTCAGTGTGGTCTGGGCTGCTTAGGGATCGTCATAAACAAAGCTGCTTGAGTTCTGCATGGCTGGGAAGTAAGCGGGGGCCCCCCTGCTGTTCATAAGTATGATTGTTTCCCTGCTCAGCAGTTAGGGACCATCTGACAATTCCTATCCACAGCAGTAAATGAAGGGAGAATTTCACTGCATACAGTCAGGTTTCTTATAAAAACGGTACACATTTTTTAATTAAAGTATATTGAAGATAGGTTTATTTTTCATTAAAGAAAGTAAAAATGGGATTTTATTTTTTTGCCTTTACATGCCCTTTAAATAGACACAACATTGTGTGTTGCATATTGATGCTATTGATTAAAGGAACTTATGTCCAATCATCAGTGCCAGGTCAAGCTGGGCAGGTGCACCTTGTGCATAATAACCTTGGATGATATATTGACAACAGAGAGCACACCCATTCATTTTATAATAATGATTCCAATAATTTTGCATCATTGGTTACATGAGAGATTCTTAATCTATATGTTGGGACTCAAAAATGGGTCCCCATGCTGTAGGGAGAATCACCATGGTCCCCCTGAAATCAGTGAAATTTCCTCTTATAACAAGTCATAAATATGAGATACATAAACCGATTGATAAGTCAATACTGTGACTTAATATGAACCCTTGAGAAAAATGTTAGGAAACATTGGTTTTAACTGGCCATACACTGGCAGATCTACTCATTTGGTGCCATGTTGGGATAAATTGGGCTGATCCTCTCTTTGGCCAAAGAGCCAACTATCAGATCATACAGAGGGGCCTACAGGTCTGTTAGATGAGAACTGCATCAACATGCTGATGCAGTCCTCTTCGGATTGGTGAATCAAACCTGCCTGACTGATTTCTGGCTGATTTTCATCAATATATAGGTAAAAAATAATAAGCAGGCCCATTGGTTATGCCCTATACACAGGCCAATAGGCTGCTGACTCGGTCTGACCTTGCTTCCACGCAATTCATTATCCAATTTGAGACAATAGAGCTTTTTTTGGACATAATTTAGACACTGGTTTACACAAAGCCAAAGTCCTATTAGTTCACATTTCTAGTCTGTTTCCTACTCCCTAGGAGAACTAAATCCTAGAAATGACTATGGATAGAAATGCCACATTTTATATACTGAACTTATTAAATTAAATCAGCCTAAAGGTTCATAATCTCTATAGTAGTAATGATTCAGGCCTTCAGAGTTGTCCCAGAAGTTCCCCATCTTGGATTTTGATGTGAGTGTCTGTGACACTCACATGTTCAGTGGGCTCTGAGCAGCTGTTGAGAAGCTAAGCTTAGGGGTCGTCACAAATTATCAAGCAGAAAATTAGGTTTAACTGTACTATAAACTCATGATAAAAGGCTGATTATTATATTCTGATGCTCATTATGTTGGTTTCTGAGCTGATGTGTACCAATAATCTGAAATATTTACAATATTAGCCTTATATTGTGACATTTTTATTCTATGTGTACTGTATATTCTGAGTGGGTCCCTAAGTATAGTAAGTGACAGCAGCTTAGAGCATGTGCAGTGAATCAGTAGAAAAGAAGATGGGAGCTACTGGGGCATCTTTGGAGACACCGATTTTTACTGCTAAAGAGCTGTGGTTGCCTTGGGCTGGTACAGAAGCCCAAAATATAATGTACAACATTTCTAACCTACTTTTTTTTAGTTAAGCTTCAGTTCTCCTTTAAAGTTATTGTGGTTAAAACTATGCACTGTTACTTTCAGTAACTTCATCCTCACCCAGTAGGGAATTTTTATTGGATCGCATTGTTTCTTGCACACAACATCAAGCAGCTAGGATGCTAGACCAGTTGAAGATGGAATTACATTTCATTTTACTCTATAGAACTTTATGGAAATTACATTCATAAGGACATGACCAGTCTATGCTAATTTTCCCAAGTTGCATTAAGATAACATGCAACCTATGAATTAAAATCAAACTGCATGAGATGTTTAGTCAAACAACTGCAGCCATAAACCAAATAGCAAGGTGCATAAGGTTTTGATCTCCATGATTTAGATTACATGTATACCATTGCACTGGCAATGATGCAGAAGAAGTTTGAAAGATTACAAAAAAATAGAGCAAAAATAATTACATGAGATTTTAAATAACGGGTACTTTTGTGAGGACATCATCCCTTACAGAAGATCTAAGAGAAAAAGTACTGAAGTTATTCTGGAGATCAGCAGTAAATCGGCAATGAAAGTGATCAAAAATTGCACACGCGCAACTGGCCTCTCTAATTGAAAGCAAAAGTGCTTAGAGTATAGGAGGCTGGCACCTCCATCATGTATCCAAAAAAATTACTCTAGCATACGTGCAATGCAAAATGATATACCTGTGTTTAATGGTGTCAAGTCAATACCATACATCAAATGAAAAGTGATATAATCAGTGTGAGTTTATAATGTCTGGGTAAAGACGATCCTTTGCAAAGAGCAAATCAGTAATGACAAGCAGTTTCAAAAGCTTTGTGGACATCACGACCATCCAAAAGTAGAAATATATAGAAAAGTCACGAGAAAAGAACAAACTCAATCAAATCATTTTACCACCTGAGGCCGGGTGTGTAACAGTCTAGTAGGTTACACAAAGTGTTTGGAAAGACATTGCAATCCTCTATGTTTGTGTGAGGAGCAGTTTTAATGCTGTGGGTGTGGGAGGGAATATTGAGAGATAAATTAGTGCACCACCTTAAACGAGAATAAACGTTAGGTTCACTATTACTATCAAACAATACTACAATCTGCACCTCTTATACCCCCCAGATTCAGAGTTCAGTATAATGATCCTCATATTTAGCTCTTGATTACCAGACGTGGATTCAATAGGTGTCAGTTGGGGTGGAAATCAGGGACACTCCTATTTATGTCAAGGAAATGCAATGGAGGATTCTTAAAAGATCAGGGAACCAACTTCAAGGGGGCCCAAGCCTTGAGCTTTTGGGAACACATATAAGAATAATAGTCTGTTATATTTTGCATAATGAGTTCATGCAGCAGAAAGCTTCTTCTTATGTGTAGAACTCAAATTAAAAATGCATGCCCTTGAAGAGAATTAATCACTGATAAAACACTGGTCCAGTAAATTGGAATTGGTCAATCCCCCCCCTCCAATTTATTAGTGTAAACTTTTTTCCAGATCAGTAGAACTTCAGATAAACTATTTGCTTTGGGATGTTCCCAACTGAAGAGTTACCCAATCATGTACTTTATATGTTTCTACCTGTACAACAAAATGCCTCTCTGAACCCCAAAAAAGATTCAGCTTTACTTCCAAGACATTTTATGCATAGAACTGGAAACAGAACTTGCCATGGAGTATGATCTGAACTACAATGCTTGGCCTAAACATGAACACCTGTCAGATTTGTGCAAGTAGGACTACAACTCATCATCTGGCATTACTTAACCGGCCAGCTTGAGGTGCCAGTGTTATGCTAACTGTTAAATTAAACTTTTACTGCCTGCTATACATTTATCTATACTGTGCCTTTAGGGAAGGCAGGGAAGAAAATCCAATTTACAAAAAGTAGTAGGGATGCACCGAATCCAGGATTTGGTTCGGAATTTGGCCAGGATTCGGCCTTTCTCAGCAGGATTCGGATTTGGCCGAATCCTTCTGCCCGGGCCGAACCGAATCCGAATCCTAATTTGCATATGCAAATTAGGGGGCAGGGAGGGAACTCGGGTGACTTTTTGTCAGAAAACAAGGAAGTAAAAAATGTTTCCCCCTTCCCACCTCTAATTTGCATATGCAAATTAGGGTTCGGATTCGGTTCGGGAGGGCCGGAAATAGGGGTAGGCAGAGTAGGCACGTGCCTAGGGCGCAAAGCTGGGGGGGGGGCGCCAGGCACGTACCTGCTCTGTAGCCTATCCCGTGTCCGGTCCCGTCTCTCCCAGACGCATGCGCGCTGAAGCCAAATTTCGTGCATGCGCAGTACTGAGCCGGCGCTGTGGCCCGACAGGTTGCCTAGGGCGCCTGGCTGGGTTGGCCCAGGTCTGCGGTTCGGTATTCGGCCAAATCTTTCACAAAGGAATCTGGGGTTTGGCCGAATCCAAAATAGTGGATTCTGTGCATCCCTAACAAAAACTTCTCCCATATTCTGCAAATAAGCATTTATTAACATGTATTTATATAGCGCCAACATATTGCGTAGCACTGTAATCATGAATTTTATCTGGTTACATATGAATACTCTGTGTGCACATGAAATTGTACAAGAGAAGAGAAGCGGATTTTACAGTGTTTGAGAAAAAGAACTGACATGTTCTAGCTGGTGCTTTCATCTGATACAGCCAGGAAGGTGCCACTCCTATGTTCTTCATAAGTTACTAGTCTAAACAAATTGATTCCACTTCTTGAACTGAAATAGCAAAAATAAAATGGGGTCCATATATCTGAAGAACCTATCACTGTAAAACGGATGACTGACCTTCTATAAAAACTGACCAGAGTGATCATGGAATTTATAAATGGTGTAACCAGATGGTGTTCTCATCTGTATCAACTGTAGCACACATAAAAAAGAACTGAAAAAACCTCTACAGAAAGAGGTTTAAGTGAAGGTAAGAGATATCCAGGCCTGTGCCTATTGCCCGTCTTTGCCAGTTGATTCATAAGCAACATTAGGCTGGAGCTAAAGTGCAAAAGACCAGTCAAGGTGATTATTTTGCATGAGAAAAGGAAAACACATTCCTCAGGCTTGATATCCATGTTTTGGTTCCACAAGGGCGGCAAATACAGTATCAACTGTCTGCAAATGTGAGTGTGAGTAGCCAGTGCCATCAAGTACAGTCCAAGAACGTCACAGGGAGGGTTTCCTTTGTTTTGGCAGATTTCTTAAGAATTGTAATAAAATGCTCTGTGGGTTGTATCGCTTGTCTATGTGTCAGATGGAACATTTATAGGAACATAGGAATGTAACAGTAAACCCAGCTTTAAAATTATGTATTTTTTTAAGCTCTTTTCTGTTCATAAGCAATGCTCCCGACCTCTAAAAGCCACAGCCATGGGGGAATGAATATCAAATGTGATATAGATTGGAAAATATAGCAGACTTTCTTGTTTTCCTGGAAAACTATTTTACAGTAAAAGTTTCATTAGTGTGTTATTAAGTCATCTGTTACGTTCATGTTTAGGATATGTTGTGAATGCCACTTTGGCAGAGCTGCATGGAATTTTGCTATGAATACATTGGAGCAGATGCCATTCCCTATAGCTTGGTGGTACCTATAAGAATAGCATTTATTCATAGCTGCAATGAGGAGAGTTTGCAACAATTTTGTTCTCTGTGTCCCTCATTTAAGGGTTTACCCTCTGTCTCCTTAATCTTTTCAACAGAACAGGTCTGTTTAGGTAATCTCATGGCCAAAATGCCTAAAACCTACAGCAGTGGCCTCTAGGGTTGCCACCTAGCCGGCATTTTAAAATTTAAAAATGATGGTTGATCCCAATGTCATAAATAGGGAAAAACGATAAATATATAGGAAGGCCGGTATTTTTTTCTAGAAAAGTGGCAACCCTAGTGGCCTCCCAGTGTTTATGGGCCAGATTACATAGGGAATTTTGTACCCTTTGGAAAAATATAAAGATATTTGAAATCTTCATGAAGTTTCCTTACGATACAAATACCTGAGTGTGTTGGGCAAGTGATTTTGTATAGATTACGACCTACATTAGGGTTATGCAATAAAAGGCACTAAGTTTGCCCAGATGTAGTAACCCATAGCAACCAATCAGCAGGTAGCATTTACTGGTCACCTGTTTAAAAGCAAACATATTGGTTACTGCATAGTGCCATTTATTACATAGCGTTTAAAAGATGTGCTCAAAATCAATGACATATACAGGCATCTATTACATCTATATCCAGAATGCTTGTGACCTGGGGTTTTCCGGATAATGTATCTTTCCGTAATTTGGATCTTCATGCCTTAAGTTCACTAGAAAATCATTTAAACATTAAATCAACCCATAAAGCTGTTTTGGCTTCCAACAAGGATTAATTATATGTTATTTTGGAACAAATTCAAGGTACTGTTTTATTTTTACAGCGAAAATCCTTTTCCGTAATTTGGAGCTTTATGGATAACAGGTTTGAGGCTAACAGGTCTCATAACTGTAATAATGAATAATAACCAGACCCAAGTTTTCTTTAGCAAGTTTCAGGTCCCCTGGCAAAGAGTCCATGCAAATCATTTTTAAATACTGAAAATGATGCCAAGGACGGATTCTGTATCTCTCATGTTTTAGACTCATTCGCCCCAGGGATTTTTCCTTCCCCCTCCAGTTGCAGATTTTGCAGCAGGGTCAATGCAACAAGGAATCTGGTCCTGTAAGCACAGGAGAACCAAAGGCTGCCTGTTTCTCTGTTTGGGAACAACATTGCATTTGCCGGTATAGCAGAGGAGATTTTTTTTTTCATGAATTTACGAACATTATTCCTTGGGACATATTGACCTAATGTAAGGGTCAAACCAAAATCAAGCAACCTCCAGATGGTATGTTCCTGCTGTAAAAAATGCAATGGATTTCAACAGTCTGCCAACATTTTTGAAACATTTTCCTTATTAATGATGTGCTGATCTATACAAGGATCATTAGCCTTATTGTATAACGGCTGCAGCAGCAGACTGGCCGTCATTATGTGACAAATGAATTACCATTGGAGCTAGTGAAAGTATTTCTGGTGCTCTATTTGAAAGCGATGAATGAGACGTTGAAATGGGAAAAAGGAATTTTTGTTGGAATTGAGAGGATGAGAATGGAGTCTTTTAGCTGGTCCATACCATGGGGCACAATGCTCAACTGAATGCTAAATTGGCCAGAACGATCAGCCTTAACTATTTCAGTGCTGCAAGACAGACATTTTTATAGGAGAACTAAATCTTAACTAAAGAAGTAGCTAGACATGTTTTACATTATGTTTTCAGCTTTTGTACCTGCCCAAGGCAACCACAGCCCTTTAGCAGTAAAGATCTGTATCTCCAAAGATGCCCCAGTAGCTCCCCATCTTCTTTTCTGCTGATTCACTGCACATGCTCTGTGCTGCTGTCACTTACTGAGCTTAGGGACCCACTCACAATATACAGTACACATAGAATAGAAATGCCACAATATAAGGCTGATTAGTAATTAATACAGATAATTATTACATGGCAGCACAGAAACCAGTGCAATTAGTGTCAGAATTAAATAATCAGCCCTGTAGCGTCACCTTATATTACAAACAAACCTCATTTTCTGCTTGATAAATTGTGACGACCCCCTAAGCTTAGCTTCTCAACAGCTGCTCAGAGCCCACTGAGCATGTGAGTGTCGCAGACACTTTCCAAGATGGTGACCCCCTGTGACAAGTTTGAAATCCTGGATCATTGCTGCTATTGACAAGCTGAAACTTGAGGCTCATTCAATAAGGTCGTTATATAAAATATTGCATTTTTAGCCATATTAATTTTTAGGGTTTAGTTCTCCTTTAACATGGCATGTTACTGCTACATAAAGAGCTCTAATGCAGACTCTGCACTGCCACATAGCAACAATCTCTTTCTTATGACATCTAATATAGGATTCTGTGCCACTTGCCACAATCTATAGCAGTAGGGCTAACTACAAAGAGAAAGCATTAGCCCCGGAAATGCAGATGGGCTCTAGGTCAGAAATTGGCCCAAATGCAAATTGCATATTATTTGCAAACTGCCTTTCAGTTGTTGATGTACATCCCCCAACAGACTATGGATAGTACTGGGAGTTTAAAACAGATGTGGGATGCAAATTGCAGATGGGATAGCCCTGGTTTATCTCCTTCCCAAACTGGTGTCCATCATTCCTCATCATCAGAGGTTCCTTCTCTCTCTCTCCACCCTATAAAGTACTGAACTTTTTCTCCTAATCTGCTCAATAAAGTAGAACACACATAACAGACAGAAAATTGGGTGTATAACTGTGCTCTTTAGTAGAAACATTTACCTAGAACATTTGTTGGGAGCTGTCATTGTTAAAAGCATATTTGGGGGCAAATTCACTAAGATTCGTAGTTGCACCAGGCGTAACTTCGCCGCACTTCGCCACACTTCGCCAGGCGTAGTTTCACCAGCGCTCCGCAAATTCACTAAAATCTGAAGTTGCTCTCAGGGGTAGCGTAAGGTTGCGAAGTTGCGCTAGCGTTGATTCGCTAAGCGAAGCGAAGTTACGCTAGCGATGGTTAATTTGCATACGGCGCCAAATTTAAATTTCAATGGACGAATATGTAGCAGCACTACAAATGCCTGGGAAACCTTCAAAACATCAAATAAAATTTTTATTTTGCCGTACACATGTGCCCACTGTATAGTTAAGTTGCCATGAGTTAGGAAATGTAGGGGGGAAAAAATTTCTATCTTTTTCAGCCTATCACCCATAATATAGAAAATACGCCAGCGTTTTTTGGGACTTTTTGAACTTTTTGACTTTTTGAACTTTTTTTGAAGCAATCCCTATCTACTCTATTGCGCTTCGCCTGGTCTGAGGTGGCGAAGGAAGTCTAGCGTAAAAGGTAGCGTTCAGTATAATGCGCGTTAGTGAATTTGCGTTGCGCAAATTCGCCAGGCGTAAGGGTGCGAAGTAACACTAGCGAAGTTAAGCCAGTGTTCGTTAGTGAATTTGCGAAGGAACGAAAATGCCCAACGCTAGCGAATTGACGCTAGCGTTAGGCGCTTCGACGCTTAGTGAATTTGCCCCTAGTTTCCTGACTTACTACCTGGAGCTTGGCTGTGGGTTTGACCCATTCAACCTCCAACAGGTAAAAAGTTTTTGGTAAAACTCAGGATGAATTGTAAATACTGGTAACACATCCTATTCACTAGTGAACTCTAAGCTGGCCACACTTTGGATAATTTTCAGTGATAAAAATGTAACTCTTAAAGAAGGCAGGGAAATACAATTATGGGATCTGTTATCAAGAATGATCAGGACTTTTCCAGATAAGAAATATTTCTATAATTTGGATCTCCATACCTTAAGTCTAGGGATGTAGCGAACGTCGGAAAAAATGTTCGCGAACTTGCGTCAAAAATGCGAACGGTTCGCGAACGTCGCGAACCCCATAGACTTCAATGGGAAGGCGAATTTTAAAAGCTAGAAAAGACATTTCTGGCCAGAAAAATGATTTTAAAGTTGTTTAAAGGGTGCAACGACCTGGACAGTGCCATGCCAGAGGGGGATCAAGGGCAAAAATGTTTCTAAAAAATCCATTGTTGACACAGCGCTGCGTTTTGTGCTGTAAAGGGCAGAAATCACACTACATTTCTAAACCTGTGTAATAAAATGCTTTAAAACGTCTGGCGTCTACATGCCAATCAAGTCGTGTAAAGGTTACAGCCTGTTCACACGCAAAGACGAAACGCGGTGCTTACTGCAACGCAAAAAGACGCAAAGAGCTTTAATGAATGATACCGTCAAGTGAGCAAATAATAGTTTTTAATTACTAGTTGCTTGTCACCTCCAGGATGTTCGTCCTGTTGGTGGCAATATTTCTGTAGTGGTGTGTTTAGCAGTCACCGTGCTTGTGCGCACGTGCACGGTCAGGCAGAGGTAATTCAATGTACAGTGAAGCGAACCAAAAAACACTGATTCTGCAGTGTGGGCCCAGTTTTGGTCTACTTTATTGATCACCTGCGGTGACCATAAAAGATGCGATTTTGCCACTGTTGCAGAACCCTGAAAAATTAGGCATGTGTACTTTCCTGAAAAATTATGTTTTTTTTGTCGCAGCCACTGAACCAGAAGTCCAGAAACAATATGCCATATAAATGCTGAAAATATTATTTTTTTTTTGTGGCAGCCACTGCAGCACAGAGGCCAGAAAAAATATGCCATATAAATGCAAACAATATTAATTTTTTTTTGTCGCAGCCACTGCAGCACAGAGGCCAGAAAAAATATGCCATATAAATGCAAACAATATTAATTTTTTTTTGTCGCAGCCACTGCAGCACAGAGGCCAGGAAAAATATGCCATATAAATGCTAACAATATAAATTTTTTTTGTCGCAGACACTGAAGCACAGAGGCCAGAAAAAATATGCCATATAAATGCTGAAAATATTCTGTTTTTTTTGGCCGCAGCCACTGAAGCACAGAGGCCAGAAAAAATATGCCATATAAATGCTGAAAATATTCATTTATTTTTGTCGCAGCCACTGAAGCACAGAGGCCGAAACAATATGCCATATAAATGCTGAAAATATTCATTTTTTTGTCACAGCCACTGAAGCACAGAGGCCAGAAAAAATATGCCATATAAATGCTGAAAATATTCTGTTTTTTTTGGTCGCAGCCACTGAAGCACAGAGGCCAGAAAAAATATGCCATATAAATGCTGAAAATATTCATTTATTTTTGTCGCAGCCACTGAAGCACAGAGGCCGAAACAATATGCCATATAAATGCTGAAAATATTCATTTTTTGTCACAGCCACTGAAGCACAGAGGCCAGAAAAAATATGCCATATAAATGCTGAAAATATTCTGTTTTTTTTGGTCGCAGCCACTGAAGCACAGAGGCCAGAAAAAATATGCCATATAAATGCTGAAAATATTCATTTTTTTGTCACAGCCACTGAAGCACAGAGGCCAGAAAAAATATGCCATATAAATGCTGAAAATATTCTGTTTTTTTTGGTCGCAGCCACTGAAGCACAGAGGCCAGAAAAAATATGCCATATAAATGCTGAAAATATTCATTTATTTTTGTCGCAGCCACTGAAGCACAGAGGCCGAAACAATATGCCATATAAATGCTGAAAATATTCATTTTTTTGTCACAGCCACTGAAGCACAGAGGCCAGAAAAAATATGCCATATAAATGCTGAAAATATTCTGTTTTTTTTGGTCGCAGCCACTGCAGCACAGAGGCCAGAAAAAATATGCCATATAAATGCAAACAATATTAATTTTTTTTGTCGCAGCCACTGCAGCACAGAGGCCAGAAAAAATATGCCATATAAATGCTGAAAATATTCATTTTTTTTGTCACAGCCACTGAAGCACAGAGGCCAGAAAAAATATGCCATATAAATGCTGAAAATATTCTGTTTTTTTTGGTCGCAGCCACTGAAGCACAGAGGCCAGAAAAACTCAGGATTTACCTGGATTCAAATTAAACCAGTAGGGTTTGCACCCTAGTTTGTAACGGTGGTGGAGGGAGGAGGACGCTAAAGGACAGCTGTATGTGGAGTCATGAGGCGTGCAGAGAAGGACAGCTGCATGGGGAGTCAGAATCAGAAACTCAGAACAAGTCTTCCGGCGTGCAGTAACCCTCCGAGATCCACCCCTCATTCATTTTAATAAAGGTCAGGTAATCCACACTTTTGTGACCTAGGCGAGTTCTCTTCTCAGTTACAATCCCTCCTGCTGCACTGAAGGTCCTTTCTGAGAGGACACTTGAGGCGGGGCAAGACAAGAGGTTCATGGCAAATTGTGACAGCTCTGGCCACAGATCAAGCCTGCGCACCCAGTAGTCCAGGGGTTCATCGCTCCTCAGAGTGTCGATATCTGCAGTTAATGCCAGGTAGTCCGCTACCTGCCGGTCGAGGCGTTCTTTGAGGGTGGATCCCGAAGGGTTCTGCCGCTGCCTTGGACTGAAAAACATTTGCATGTCTGACGTTACAGAGTGGCCAAAGTGCTTTGTCCTTGCAGGTGCGCTCGTGGCAGGATTACTGGCACCTCTGCCCCTGGAATGTTGATGAGTTCCTGAAGTGACATCACCCTTAAAAGCATTGTACAACATGTTTTGCAGGCTGGTTTGTAAATGCAGCATCCTTTCAGACTTGTGGTATGTTGGTAACATTTCTGCCACTTTATGCTTGTACCGAGGGTCTAGTAGAGTCGCGACCCAGTACAGGTCCTTCTCCTTAAGCCTCTTGATACGGGGGTCCTTCAACAGGCATGACAGCATGAAAGACCCCATTCTCACAAGGTTGGATGCAGAGGTATCCATCTCCGCTTCCTCGTTATCAAGGACTGCATCATCCACGGTCTCCTCCCCCCAGCCACGTACAAGACCAGGGGTCCCCAAAAGGTCACCACTAGCCCCCTGGGAAGCCTGCTCCTGTTGGTCCTCCTCCTCCACAAAGCCACCTTCCTCCTCTGACTCCACTTCTGACACCTCTCCCTGCGTTGCAGCAGGTGCCTGGGTTCGTTCTGGTGATTCCGACCAGAAATCGTGCGCTTCCTGCTCCTCGTCACGCTGGTCTACAGCCTCATCTGTCACTCGTCGCACGGCACGCTCCAGGAAGAAAGCAAAGGGTATTAGGTCGCTGATGGTGCCTTCAGTGCGACTGACCATATTTGTAACCTCTTCAAAAGGGCGCATGAGCCTGCAGGCATCGCGCATAAGCACCCAGTAACGGGGGAAAAAAATCCCCAGCTCTGCAGATCCAGTCCTACCACCCAGTTCAAACAGGTATTCGTTGACGGCTCTTTGTTGTTGCAGCAGACGTTCCAACATGAGGAGCGTTGAATTCCAGCGAGTCTGGCTGTCGCAAATCAAACGCCTGACTGGCATGTTGTACCGCTGCTGAATGTCAGCAAGGCGTGCCATGGCTGTATAGGAACGTCTGAAATGGGCCGACACCTTCCTGGACTGCCTGAGAACGTCCTGGAATCCTGGGTACTTTGAGACAAAACGTTGTACTATTAAATTCAGAACATGTGCCATGCAGGGCAAATGTGTTAAATTGCCCAGTCTCAGTGCTGCCAACAGATTGCTTCCATTGTCACACACCACTTTTCCGATCTTCAGTTGGTGTGGGGTCAGCCACCGATCGGCCTGTGACTGCAGAGATGACAGGAGTACAGATCCGGTATGGTTTTTGCTTTCCAGGCACGTCATCCCCCAAGACAGCATGACAACGGCGTACCTGGCACGTCGAATAGCCTAGGGGGAGCTGGGGGTGCACAGGTGTGGAGGAGGAGGAGGACCCAGCAGCAGAGGGCGAAGAAGAGGAAGAAGACGAGGTAGAGAGCGAAGGAGGAGTAGAGGTGGTGGCAGAACCGCGTGCAATCCGTGGCGGTGACACCAACTCCACTGTCGTTGTTGAGCAACACATTTCCTGCTTCCCAGCCATGACCAAGTTCACCCAGTGGGCAGTGTAGGTGACATACCTGCCCTGACCATGCTTGGAGGACCATGCGTCAGTAGTCATATGGACCTTTGGCCCAACACTAAGTGACAGAGATGCGGTGACTTGGCTCTGCACATGGTGGTACAGGTGTGGTATTCCCTTTTTTGAAAAAAAATTGCGGCTGGGTACCTTCCACTGCGGTGTCCCAATTGCTACAAATTTGCGGAAGGCCTCAGAGTCCACCAGCTGGTATGGTAAAAGCTGGCGGGCTAAGAGTGCAGACAAGCCAGCTGTCAGACGCCGGGCAAGGGGGTGACTCGCAGACATTGGCTTCTTACGCTCAAACATGGCCCTCACAGAAACTTGGCTGGGGGCAGATGACTGGGAATGGGAACTGGTGGTCAAGGTGGAAGGCGGAGTGGAGGGTGGTTCAGACGGGTCAAGGACAGCAGAGGTAGAGCAGTAAGATGCTGGACCAGAAGGAGGGTGGCTTTTAGTTTGCCTGTTGCCTTTGAGGTGTTGCTCCCAAAGTGCTTTGTGCTTGCCGTTCATGTGCCTTCGCATAGAAGTTGTACCTATGTGGCTGATGGGCTTCCCAAGACTCAGTTTCTGACTGCACTCATTGCAAATTACAACGCTTTTGTCAGAGGCACACACATTAAAAAAATCCCACACTGCTGACCTTTTTGAGGCTGGCAATCTGGGGGTAAAAGTAGAAGTCGGCGGCGTTGGCGGCAATGGCGGGTGCGTTGGCTGGCTGACCACAGGTGCCGATACATGTTGTTGCCCTACTGTTCCCTGCGAGCTGTCCTCCCTGCTTCTTCTAAGTCTTATTCTCCTCCTGCCTCTCTGACTCTCCGTCTCTCCATCTGAACTATCCTCCTCTTGCTCTCTTCTACTGGGCACCCACAAAACATCAATCTCCTCATCATCATTCTCCTCAGATGCATCAATTTCTTCTAACAGCTCACAGAAGGAAGCAGCAGCGGGGACCTCCTCGTCATCACTCATTATGTCCATCTCTGTTGTGTTCTCTGCCAGAATTAAATCTGGTGTAACGTCCTCATCTCCTTCATCTTCTTCTGCCAATAATGGTTGCGCATCACTCAGTTCAAGAAACTCATGTGAAAATAACTCCTCTGACTCCAGTGAAGAAGGGGCGCCGGTGGTGGAGGAAGTGTTACGTGGGGTGCCCATAGCAGTGGAGGATGAGGATGTTGTGGTAAAGTTAGAAACGGTAGAGGATGGGGTGTGCTGTGTAAGCCAGTCAACTACCTCTTCAGCATTTTGGGAGTTCAGGGTCATTGCCTTTTTAAAACTGGGCAATTTCCTAGGGCCACAGGATAGCATAGCAGCACGGCCCCTAGTGCCTCTGCGTGGCGGCCTGCCTTTGCCTGGCATTATTTTTAAAACAAAAACAACAACAACTCAGGTGGTGTTTCTGGAGACGGTATTATTATTGATATTTAGACAGAATGTGAACAAGCTCACAGAGCTAGATGGGAGTGGTTTGAAAATGAAGAACACACTGGGCAAATAATGCCTACAAGGTCAACGTATACACTACAGCAGTGGTGGATACGGAATATATTATTGCTGCTTGAAAAACGTCACTCAGGTGGTGTTTCTGGAGACGGTATTATTATTGATATTTAGACAGAATGTGAACAAGCTCACACAGCTAAGTGGCAGTGGTTTGAAAATGAAGAACACACTGGGCAAATAATGCCTACAAGGTCAACGTATACACTACAGCAGTGGTGGATACGGAATATATTATTGCTGCTTGAAAAACGTCACTCAGGTGGTGTTTCTGGAGACGGTATTATTATTGATATTTAGACAGAATGTGAACAAGCTCACACAGCTAAGTGGCAGTGGTTTGAAAATGAAGAACACACTGGGCAAATAATGCCTACAAGGTCAACGTATACACTACAGCAGTGGTGGATACGGAATATATTATTGCTGCTTGAAAAACGTCACTCAGGTGGTGTTTCTGGAGACGGTATTATTATTGATATTTAGACAGAATGTGAACAAGCTCACACAGCTAAGTGGCAGTGGTTTGAAAATGAAGAACACACTGGGCAAATAATGCCTACAAGGTCAACGTATACACTACAGCAGTGGTGGATACGGAATATATTATTGCTGCTTGAAAAACGTCACTCAGGTGGTGTTTCTGGAGACGGTATTATTATTGATATTTAGACAGAATGTGAACAAGCTCACACAGCTAAGTGGCAGTGGTTTGAAAATGAAGAACACACTGGGCAAATAATGCCTACAAGGTCAACGTATACACTACAGCAGTGGTGGATACGGAATATATTATTGCTGCTTGAAAAACGTCACTCAGGTGGTGTTTCTGGAGACGGTATTATTATTGATATTTAGACAGAATGTGAACAAGCTCACACAGCTAAGTGGCAGTGGTTTGAAAATGAAGAACACACTGGGCAAATAATGCCTACAAGGTCAACGTATACACTACAGCAGTGGTGGATACGGAATATATTATTGCTGCTTGAAAAACGTCACTCAGGTGGTGTTTCTGGAGACGGTATTATTATTGATATTTAGACAGAATGTGAACAAGCTCACACAGCTAGATGGCCACTGGGCAAATAATGCCTGCAAGTGCACTACTATTGGTGCACTACTATGAAGAACAGCAAACAGCACTGGACACCTTAAAGAACAGTAAGATAAGTAAAATAAAAAAAAAATTATATGTATATTAAAAAAAAAAAATATTCTCGGGTTGGTGCTGCTGAACTACTAGGAGCAGCACAGTAGCACACCAGTCCCACTCCCCAACACTGCTAGACTAATAGCACTTGGCTGTTAAAGTAGCAAAGTAAAACAACAAAAAAGAAAATAAAAGCAGTCCTTACAAGGACTATTGGGTTATTACAGCAGTCAGCAGATGAGATCAGAAGAGATCAGTGCCCACAGCAGGCAGCTACATACAGAGCACTGCAGTAGAAGGTAGATTACTAGCCAGCAAAGCTACCCTAAAATGTCCCTCAAATCCCTGCAGACTTCTGTCCCTCCAATACAGAGCAGTATCAAGTAGATTACTAGCCAGCAAACTTACTATCAACTGTCCCTCAAATCAGTGAAATCACTAGCAGCTCTCTCCCTACACTAGCTCTTCCAAGCACACACAGGCAGAATGAAAAAACGCTGCAGGGCTTCAGTTTATATATGGAAGGGGAGTGGTCCAGGGGTGTGGGGGTGGTCCAGGAGGGAGAGCTTCCTGATTGGCTGCCATGTATCTGCTGGTCTGGGGTGAGAGGTCAAAAAAAAGCGCCAGGTAAGGCGAACCCAAAATGGCGAACGTCGCGCGACGTTCGCGAACTTGCGGCGGACGCGAACAGCCGATGTTCGCGCGAACAAGTTCGCCGGCGAACAGTCCGCGACATCCCTACTTAAGTCTGCTAAAAAAATAATTTAAACACTCACTAAGCCCTATAGGACTGTTTTGCCTCTTATAAGGATTAATTATATCTGAGTTTAGATCAAGTACAAGGTACTGTTATATTATTACAGAGAAAAAGGAAATCATTTTTTAAAAATGGAATTATTTGATTAAAATGAAGTCTATGGGAGATGGCCTTCGTGTAATTCGAAGCTTTCTGGATAACAAGATCCCATACCTGTATGGTGTTTTACTAAGCCAGTTCCCTGAAGGTGTAGTGGATTGTCCACAGGTATGAGTTTAGATTATGAACCTGTTCATAAATGAGCAACTAAGACATGCCAATGGAGAACAAATACACTTTCCTACAAAATAACCATAGACTATGAGAAGAATAGTCATTAAAAGAAGAATAGGATCAGCCCCAAGTAAGTGAATTTAAAGTGATTAATATTCCTTATTACTGATTAAACTCACTAAATTACTGACAGTTTCATGGGAACTATCTTTGATTTGACAGGTTATATAACACTAGGGGGTTGTTATCCTGTTATAGGCAATATGCATGCAAAATCCAGGGGCGGTGTGTTTTCGCTGTTACTATTTAAAGCTAAAAAGGTGAAAAGCAATTGAAAGTGACATTTAAGCAGAACGTTTTCCTCCTGATTATTATTCAAGGCTTTTAGTAATAAAGGCTGAAATATAAAATACAAGTAAAAAAATACCTTTTCCAGCAGACTGCTGATTGCTGTTATAATAGTGGTTCTGGCAGCTGACATTAGAAACCAAATGCAAGTAAGGACAAGTCACACACTGTTCTTAGACCCCCATTAAGGAATTAGGGGAAAGCATGCTGTCCAGAGCCAGGATACCAATTTTAAGTGTCTATATACATTGAATGAAGGAGCAAATTGTCACTTTCCAGCACTATAAATAACAGAAGGGATTAAAGAGTTGTATGGCAAGATTATTTTTAACCCAACACATGAAGAAAGGCTTTCAATAACAAGCTTTTAATGTGCTGTGCAATACTGCCAAATCTAATAAAGTGATTTTCATTTAAAGGTGCTAATACCAGTAATGATAAGGGGCACTGTGGAATCATGGAGCACAACATGGTGAGATTACAGTCAATCTGCAGTGTCCCTGAAACATGAAGAAGTCATTCTGATAAAATCTGTATCTTAAGGTGGTCAAATTAGAAGAAAATATCTGTTCTATCAGCACATCAGCATGACAAATGTCCCTGACTTTAATTCCCTCTCCCTATGGGAATCTAGTTGAAATATTGTCATGTCCTGAAAGAAGTGAACAAACGTTATTCATTATAAAATAAAGGCAAAGGATGATCAGGACATAAAACATTTGTACAGTACTTAAATTAGAAGGAAAGGTAGGATCACTGAGGGAGGGGTGGTCTCCTGTCCATGGAGGTGCAGGGAATGTTGGGAAACTAGAATAATATGGCTGCATAGAGGGGAATGTACCCCGGTCTGGTGCATTTCTTAAAAGGGTGATCCACCTTTACTTAGAAATTCGCCAGCATGATGTCATTTTGCCGATTTACTAAGGGTCCCTGGCGTAAATTCGCTAACAAAGTAGATAGACTCTAGCGGTACTTCGCTTACTAACGCCAGGCGAAGTTTCACTCTGGCGAAGGGACGTAACTAAGCTAATTCACTAAGATGCGGATTTTTCTGAACGTTACCTCTTGCGCCAGGGTTGGTTCAAAAGTAGTTGAAAAAAAATAGTTGAATAGTTGAAAAAACCCGCTGGCGTCTTTTACTTTTTACAGGGTGATAGGCTGAAAAGATCGTAAATATTTTTTGGGGTACCCTCCTTTCCCCCTACATTTCCTAACATATAGCACATAAACTATACAGTGGGCACATGTGTAGGGCAATATAACACCTCTATTTTATTTTATTAAGGTTCCCTGGCCTTGTGTAGTGTAATGTAGTTGCTGCAACATATACATCCATTGTACTTTAACTTCCCGCCATATGCTAATTAGGCATCGCTAGCGTAACTTCAAACTGCTTATCGTATTATCGCTAGCGCAACTTCGCAAGCATTGGGTACCCTGGACGCAACTTTGGATTTTCTTGAATTAGCGTTGTCCTGGCGAATCTACACCTGGCGAAGTGTTGCAATGTCAGCGAAGCCGTTACTGGTGCTATTTCGGAGGTAAGTAAATAAAATGTAAAAAGGTTTGAACGCAGACCAGTTTTAGGGGATAACTGTGGGCCCAGAGCTGTTCCCGGCCATCAATGAAATGTAACCAGAAACAAAAAAAAAGGGCTGGTGTGCCATAGCCCCAAGGTTTATCTCACAGAGCCACAGCAGTGTTTATTGGTAACATGACAAAATCCATTCTGATCCGGAGCAAATGATTCTGTATGCTGTCTATGTATGCAGACATAGGGAGTGTTATTGTTCTGTACCCGTGCTCTGGGCTTGAGAGTCGCTACAAGATCTTTCACCATTCAGACCTCAGATGCTGTGATTCCACCAGTCACAAATAGGATCAGGAGTGATGAGTCAGCGGGGTGGGGCCGGCTCATCTAAATAAGGGTTTAACACCAGAACGGTTAGGACTTGACAGTTTACTTTACACGACACGTCACACTTTCCATGATCTATAGAAATACAAAAAGAAATGAGTGACATAGATATAATTAATCCTTATTGGAAGCAAAACCAGCCTATTGGGTTTATTTCATGTTTACATGATTTTCTAGTAGACTTAAGGTATGAATAAATGACAGAAAGATCAGTTTTCCCCAGGTCCCGAGTATTCTGGATAACAGGTCCCATACCTGATAATAAAGGGAGAACATACAAACGCCTTGCAGATAGTGCCTTAGCATTGCAAGGTAACCCATAAATCTTTAGGGTTGCCACCTTTTTGTCCCGTGGGGCGGGACCGTGACCTGACGGGGGTGGAACAGTGATGGTCATGATGTCAGGGGCGGGGCTATGATGAGGAGATCAGCGATTGTCCGGTCGCAGCATCAATTTTAGGAAATCCTGCTCCGTTCTCCTGATTTGGAAAATCGGGCAGGCAGTTTTGCTGTGGAGCTGAAGAAACATGTGAGATCTGGAGATAACTGGAATATTTATGGCATGGATGAAATAAAAGGCAATTTTAAACTATCTAATGTGACCTGGAATAGTCATATTTCACATCCTGCTGCCACACCACCGGGTTCTGCAGAAACAAGAGGAAACTTATATTGACTTAATATTGACTAATATTACTCATTTGCCTTATGGTGCAGCTCTGTGTCATATTTTGGCACTGGATAAATGAAATATAATAATAGCTAATAATTAAGCATCAGCTCTGTTCACTGGAATAAGTAATATTGCTGTGATATGTAACACAACCCATATTAGCATTTAGTTCAACTTAATCTGTGACCAGTAAATATTGGGGTGAGACAACATATTCTTCTCAGTGTATATTATGCTTTTGGATAATAAACAGAAGTTCTCCGTCAATTTTTTGCCATGGGGTGAGAGGTGAGAAAGCAGAAGGAGAACAGAGCCCCTTACATCTTCACACTCGATCCCTGGATACAGAGGCTTCTGCAAACACAGTTCAGCGTTGTCTGGTGATGAATGAAGCTCGTGGATTGATTTTCTTGGAATGACTTTGCTTATGAATAGCTGTAACTAACAATGTTTTTTATTATGATAAAGGGAAACATGATGTGGGCAGGCAAACACAGCCATTCAGTAAAATAATGTATTTATCAAGGGAATGATCAGCTATTTATCCAGCAGATGGGAAAAGTAACTGGTCCTGCTGGTTGGACAAGAGATGGAGAAGATAAGGGTTCAGGGTTACACATTTTGTAAGAGAGCTAATTTTAGACACTTCTATTATCTGTGTGAGATAATGCATAAACAGCAGATAGAAAAAAGTATGATTGCCAGTGCCCAGAGATACAGGTTTTATAATTCTGCATTATTCAATTATTTATAGCAATTATTATTCCCCAGCTGATGCCGCAACACTTCGCCAGGTGTAGATTCGCCAGGACAACGCTAATTCACTAAAATCCGAAGTTGCATCCAGGGCACCGAATGCTGTGAAGTTGCACTATTATTGCCTAATTTGCATACGGCGGGAAGTTAAAGTTGAATGGACATATATGTTGCAGCAAATACATTACACTACACAAACCCAGGAAACCTTAATAAAATAAAATAGAGGTGTTATATTGCCCTACACATGAGTCCAGTGTATAGTTTATGTGCCATATGTTAGGAAATGTAGGGGGGAAGCCGGTTAACCCAAAAAAATTTTACTCTCTTTTGCAGCCTATCACCCTGAAAAAATGAAAAGACGCTAGTGTTTTTGGGGCTTAGAAAAAATTTTCAACTATTTTTTTAGGAAAACCAATCTACTCTATTGCACTTTGCCTGGTCTGAGGTGGCGAAGGCAAGTCTGGACCAAGAAGTAACGTTCAGTAAAATCCACATCTTAGTGAATTTGCGTAGTTACGTCCATTCGCCAGAGCGCAAATTTGGCAGGCATAAGGGAGCAAAGTACCACTAGAGTCTATCTCCTTCGCTGATGAAGTTACGCCAGCAACCATTAGTAAATCGGCAAAGTACCGAACTAACGTCATTCTGGTGAATTTTTTCCTGCGTTAGTCACTTCCCCCTTTAGTAAATTGGCCCCTTGGTTCTCTGATATTAAAATCCTATATGACCTCACAATGCTTTGGGCTCAAGAACAAACACACCATGCTACATGTTATGGGTAAATAAATTGCATGCACATTAGATCAGTGGTTCCCAAATTATTGAGCTGCCCCCCCCTGCAAGGAAGCCCAAACCAGTAGAAGGGGACCCCATGGCCTGAATAGGGGCAACAGGGTCTTGACGGGGCCTTAGGAGACAGCTATCCCCGCCCCTCCCCCTTTTTTCTGTTGTAGGTGCTGATTGGCTGGGAGTCCCGGGCGAATGAGAAGAGGAAAGGAACAGCGGTAATACTTACCATTCGGCGCCGGGAGGTGGAGGAAGAAGGACGCAGCATCCCACCCTCCCTCCCTATATTATGTGTGTTAGTCGCAGTTGTGGGGGTATCTTTGCAAGGACCCCCAGGGGAAGTTAAAAGGGGGGTCTGTCATAGTCAGTGGAAATAGCCTGGTAGGCCTGGGTCCTCATAGTGTGGTATGCAGCCCGGTTTAGGGTTGGGAGAAAGGAACAGATCTTGGCAGTTTGGGTACAGATACCCCACCCCCATTCCCTCCTCCTCCTCCTTTAATATGTTAAAGGTTTAAAGTTTGTTATACAAACGGTTGTTAAAAGGTTAAAAATGTTATACATGATTATAATTGTATTATTGGTTAAATAAACAACTGCGGCCATCTCTTCCAAACCAGCGGTATGCATGTCTTATTTGGGGTAGGAGATTTGTGGTGTGTGGGGGGAGGTAGAGGGATAGGTGTGGAATCGACGCTGCACCCGTCAGGGAACACCCAGTCCTCAGCACAGGGGATGAACATTTATAAATGCTGTTGGATAGCAGTTAAAAACTTCAAGACAATGACTATTTTCTCCAAGTTTTCAAACACATGTACCCTTGCTACATGCCAGTGACTCTGCTTTACATTAAGCCCTTACTGTGACCCCGATGCAATATTCAGCTATTGAATGCCATTAAAGCTGCCCAAAAAGCTTAGAAGAAGGAGGAGGAAGTTGGATCATATTATTTTGCTTTTCTATTGAATTATCCTACGCAGTCTTACAGCATGTGTAAACCTGCCTGAGAATTCCAGCAGAAGGTGAATACAGATAGGGATCGTGCAGGGATATTCTTGCAAGCTGAAATTTTATCGAGCATGGGTGTTTTTTTTCACTCTTTTTGTGAAATGTTATTTTTACACCAACTCTATAAAGATCCTGGGTCCCTTGTCCGTCCCTAACTGATCAGTGCATATGCAGTACAATCTCTGCACACATAGACGAGGGATACTACTGCCCCACAACCTAAGCTCTGTCCACAAGTATCAGCCAAGGGCTGCCCCCCTAAAGCTGCTGCCCTAGACAAGTGCTCTCAGAGTAAAAGAAAAACAATGTATAAACTAGAGATATATAATGAATACGACCCAAACAAAACAAATAAAATGTGTCTCAAAATTAAACAGAAAATATAAAGGTCAAATTACGTCATGGTAGTATGACTTAAAAGGGGTTGACTACTTTTTAAGCATGTTATAGAATATTGTAGTCTAAGCTGCGTATTAATTGCTCTTGTGTGTTTTTTTAATATAGTTTTTAAATTATTTGTCTCCCTCTTCTGCTTCTTTCCAGCTTTCAATTGGGGATCACTGATGCCGGCAGCCATAAACTTGTTTCTCCGTGAGGCTACAAATGTATTGTTATTTTATAGGACTGTTCTTTCTATTCAGGTTCTCTTCTATTCATATTCCAGGTTCTCATGCAAACCAGTGCCTGGTTGCTAAAGTAAATTGGACCCGAGCAACAAGATAGCTGCTATAATTTTTAACTGGAGAGCTGCTGGACTTAAAAATCCATAAAAACCAAGACCAATTGGAAATTGTTTCAGAATAGCACTGCCTACATGACATTAAACTTTAATTTAAAGGCAACTGTATTTTCATATTTTCGGGTAATGCTTGCTGTGTTTTCCTCCAAAGCTAAAAAACAAGTGTCCCTGACACCATCAAGATAACTGAAAGAAGAAAAACATTCCTACTCTCCCCCATCAAGCTCTGATTTCACAGCTCTTTATTCATTTGTATAGGAGTTTTTGGAGCTATTTCCTTCTGACAAACTGAGGCAAACTCTGTTTTTACCTGCCCATTTATGTGAAACTGGGGGTGAAAATAGAGCTCGCCAGAATTTAGTAGGAATGCACCGAATCGAGGATTTGGTTCAGGATTCGGCCAGGATTCGGCCTTTTTCAGCCGTAATTTGCAGCGGGGAGGGAAATTGCGTGACTTTTTGTCAGAAAACAAGGAAGTAAAAAATGGTTTCACCTTCCCACCCCTTCGGTATTCGGCCGAATCTTTAGCATAAGATTCGGGGGTTCGGCCGAATCCAAAATAGTGGATTCGGTGCATCCCTAGAATTTACCAAGGAAATGTCATATTAATCGTGTCACTTACCCCCCAGCCCCCCACCCCAGCTCCTTTGCAGATATATGAAGGAAAGCTCCAACGACAGCTGGGACTAGAATTTTTTTTAAAATAAATCTATTCTAGGCACCCATGGGCCACCCAAAAGCGGCTGCCGTAGGCACAGGTCTCGGGTGCCTATATATAAATATTGCTGTGCCCACATACATTTTGTCTGTACAGGCTGTAATCATGACCATCATTTACAGTGTATAAATGGTAAGGTGCACCATTATTGTTATATATAAGGTTATGTATATATATATATATATATATATATATATATATATATATATATATATATATATATATATATATATTGTATTCTAAAGCTCTGTACAACAGGGAAGGTAGTGAAGTTCTGTACATATAAAGTGATCTCATCATAAACATTAGCATGTGTTCCTGTGATCTTTCCAGTGCTATTTAGTGCATATAAGTCATCATTACACATCCACCATTGCAAAATCCATTCCTTTGTTCTGATCTGTATATACCCAGAAATCCCTCACTGTTGGGAGCCCATGGAGGTGGGAGAGGAGAACATCTGCACTAGATAATGCATTCACTGCACACTGGCTTAACACAAAACTCATTTATCATGTGTATAGACTCTTCCATCACTGTGATACAAGGGTGCAGTGTATAGACATTTCCATTGTTATGTTAGAAAGAACATATTGGGATATTACTCACTAGTTGACATATGCCCAGGGTGAGGCAGAAAAATAATGGAAAAAAAAAGAACAACAAACACTATTTTACAGTTCTGAAAAGAGAAATATCCCGGACACCATCATCTGTGATTTGCAAACATGCAGCTACTTGACAAGTGTATTCATTGTGACTTCTGGCAGTGATCTAGAAAGCCCATATGGCATGACCAGAAGTGAAAACAATCCTAAACAGAATGGAAAAGCATCAGGCTGTTGTACTGATGTCTGTGTCGCACTGAAATACACTTATATTGGGCCATGGCTGAGGTGCCACTTTTATTATACAGTACTCTGATCCTAGACATATGTTATATAAGGTAACCAAGAACATTATAGCAGTAGTAGCACACTGCATAAATGTAGGATTTACTTTCAGTTGCTCATAATTAGGGTTAAATATTAAATATTTTAAAGTTCTTAGCCCAAATAATATCGACTAGGTCCTAGTGCCGGTGAGACATTGGATCTGTTAGTGGCTTCTAGGTAATGGCCATACTTTGCGTGAGAGGATCCCAGGTTTTATGTGTGACCACAAAATACATATAGACAAATACAAGAGTCCTCTGCACTCAACCCATTATCAATATATTTAAGACAGAGACATTTTGTGCACAACTTTACCTTGTTTGTTAGTTATACAGGAGCAGTGACCAGCTCCATGTTGTAGCTCCCACCCTTCCCAGCTATAGTCAGGTGATCCCACTGGTGTCTAATAAAAGGGCAGCCAAGTTTGGGAGTTTTACTATGAAAGCAGCTAGTAAGTTGCAGGTAAAACTTAGTCCCTTTGTAAAATGTATAATGAAGCAATAGAATGCTTAATGAATCAGATGAAAATTGAGCGTAGGACTGGCCAGATATGGGATGACTTTGACGTAGTTGGCCAGCTTAAATATATTGCAATATGTGGACAAACAATCCCTGTTTTGTTTAAAGGGTAAGGCATTTTTCAGTAGCAGTATGCACAAAATGTCTCAATGTCTTAAATATATTGATAATGGGTTGAGTGCAGAGGACTCTTGTATTTGTCTATATGTATTTTGTGGTCACAGCCTCATTGCACCCCCGCCTAATGGTTTTAAAAATTAGTGGTGAGCACAACTTTCTCTTGTATTTCATTTTCATGAAAAAAGCAGGCAATCTAAATTCATTCATTTTAGCATGTGCACCTAACTGACTTGACTGAAATCATGGCAGGATGGTACTCAGATTGTTTTAACACTGATATACCCATATCTTGTTTGTGTTTATAAATACATGTATGGGATCCCTTATCCACAAACCGTTACCTAGAAAGCTCCAAATTACAGAAGGGCCATCTCCCATAAGGCCAGTTTTAAGCAAATAATTAAAATTTTTACTCTGCAGTAATAAAACAGTATGTTTTACTTGATGGCAACTAAGCTAAATTAATCCATATTGGTGGTAAAACAATTGGGTTTATTTAATAATTATTATTATATTTTTTGCAGACTTAAGGTATCAAAATCCAAATTAAGGAAAAAAATCTCCAGAAAAGGCCAGGTCCAAAGCATTCTGAATAGGAGATCCTATACCTGTACCTTTTTATTTTTTAATGTTGTTACAGTTCCTGTACTATATTGAACTTTGTGATTGCTTTCTATAGTTTAAAAAAAAGGACCCAAAGGCCCAAAGATTTACTGATAAACATGGGCATCTGGTGAGTACCTACCTTCTTCATCTGCTTAAAGGAGAACTAAACCATAAAAACAAATATGGCTACAAATGCCATATTTTACACAATTAATTTATTGCACCAGCCTAAAGTTTCAGCTTCTCAAAAGCAGCAATGATCCAGGACTTCAAACTTGTCACAGGGGGTCACCATCTTGGAAAGTGTCTGTGACACTCACATGCTCAGTGGGCTCTGAGCAGCTGTTGAGAAGCTAAGCTTAGGGGTCGTCACAAATTATCAAGCATAAAGGAGCTTTGCCTGTAATATTAGCTGATGCTACAGGGCTGATTATGACATTCTGATGCTAATTGCACTGGTTTCTGTGCTGCCATGTAGTAATTATCTGTATTAATTACTTATCAGCCTTATATTGTGACTTTCTAGTCCCTAAGCTCAGTAAGTGACAGCAGCACAGAGCGTGTGCAGTGAATCAGTAGAAAAGAAGATGGGGAGCTACTGGGGCATCTTTGGAGACACAGATCTTTACTGCTAAAGGGCTGTGGTTGCCTTGAGCTGGTACAGAAGCCCAAAACATAATGTACAACCTTTCTAGCCTATTTCTTTGGTTAAACTTTATGTACTTAATGCTTTGCCGCCTACACGTTGCACATTACTTTCTGATCATGAAGAAATGGTGCTTATGCTATATTACTCATTCTACATTTAACTCTAGTTCCTGCTGTTCTTTGTGCACTCTCCCATTTAGATTTGGTTGTTGAATTCAAGATCTGGAGAATTCTCAAGAGTGGGGATTGCTGCCATCTGTCAACACTTTGAGTATTGGGCAACTGAGCCTGCTCAGCTTTTCTATTTGTTACCTCTCATTCACTATGTCCTTTACAGTTGTAGCTTCTTTTGTGTACGTCAGTCTGTTCTGTCTGTTCATAAAAGAAGAACAACAATTACAAACAGCTTCACCTACAAAAGGCTTTGGCACATGGAGCGCTGCCTCCACTGGCTGGGAAAAGCTGCCTTCCATTGACTGAAACTGCTAGTACATGTGTTCCTGGTTTATAAGCACACATATTTTGGGGGTATGAACTGCCTGTAACAGTGGAGTCAGAAAGTTTCCACCAAAGTTACTGGGAGGGGGCACTGATGGTTTTGTGAGCTTCTATGTTGGCCTAATAGACAGGCAGAGAAATCACCCTATGTGCCATAGCCCTGAGCTTCAGATACAGCACATTACATAATAAAATGCATCTGGCCACATTACAGTAGTATAATCCTTAATGGGGATACATAGGGGCAGATTTACTAAAGGGTGAAGTGGCTAACGCTAGCTACTTTTAGCCAGTGTTGCCACCTGCAGGGACATCGCCAATTCACTAACAGGTGCAGACGCCAATTCGCTAGTGAACTGGACCATCACTAGCATTCATTCGCACTCTAACGCCAGGACACTTTAAGCTCTGGCAAATGATCGTTACTCCGCAAATTCACTAAAGTGCGGATTTTACTGAATGTTACCTCTTTCGCCAGAGTTGACTTCGCCACCTCAGCACAGGCGAAGTGCTTAAAAGCAGCTAAATCTTCCTCAATCTTTTGTCACTTACATCATATCCTGTGAGCTGAAAATCCATTTAAGTTCCAAAAACGCTGACGACTTTTCCTTTTTTGAAGCGGAATTGCCTGCAAAAGTCCTAACTTTAACTTTTTTTGGTTGACTTAAACTTTTTTTGTGTAACCTTTTTCATCCACACATATGGAACATTCATTTTGCAGTGGGCTCATGTGTAGGGCATTATATTAATTCTCTTTATTAAGGTTCCCTGGACATGTATAAGAAAAAGTGGTAACTTCAAGCATTTGCACCAACATTTATAATAAAGACGTCCATACAACTTTAAATGACCTACTGTATGCAAATTGACCTAAGCGCACGTTCACTAGCGAATTATTGTTGGCACAAACGAATGCTAGCGCGCTTCGCTATGAAATGCTCGCACTACCGAAGTAACGCTAGAGAAAAGACACCATTGTTTGGCGCCCGGATGCAAATTTGCATAAAAGTGAATTAGCGTAGTGGTAGCGAATTTGTGCCTGGCGAAGTGGTGCAATGTGTGCAAATAGGTCGCTGGCGACAATTCGCACTTTAGTAAATCTGCCCCTAAATCTCTTTTTACACTTGTCAGTGCTACAAAATGCACATTCATCTTTTAATTGTTACCATAAATGTAATGCTTATATTAAGCAACTCCATATATGCCTTTCAAAACCAGAGATAATAACTAAACCTTAAAGGAGAACTAAAGCCTAACTAAAGAAGTAGCTAGAAATGTTGTACATTATGTTTTGGGCTTCTGTACCAGCCCAAGGCAACCACAGCCCTTTATCTGTGTCTCCAAAGATGCCCCAGTAGCTCCCCATCTTCTTTTCTGCTGATTCACTGCACATGCTCTGTGCTGCTGTCACTTACTGAGCTTAGGGACCCACTCACAATATACAGTACACATAGAATAGAAATGTCACAATATAAGGCTGATTAGTAATTAATCATCAGCTTATATTACAGACAGATAATTTGTGACGAACCCTAAACTTAGCTTCTCAACAGCTGAAACGTTAGGCTGGTACAATGAGTTCATTAAATAAAATATGGCATTTTTAGCTATATTCATCTTTAGGGTTTAGTTCTCCTTTAATATAGTATAAGATACTGTGTGGCCAGTAAGCTATGCACTCATAGGGAATCATGAGGCAGCATAACCAATGTTAGCCCAAAGAAGACAGATATTTATTTACATCATTTTAATTACATTAGGCTAGTAAAGGCTGACTGCTTAGCGGTTGCTATTGGTTACTAGACCAAATATAAGGTGCCCTATAGTTAAACCTCCAGTGAAAAACATTATTCCTTCTCTTTTTGACGTAAGTGGCTATTTTGCCCTGGCAGCCACTGCAGAATTGCGTTTAACCCATTCCCTCTTCCCAAACCATACAAAATAAGTTTTAGTCATATAATTACATTGTAGCAGGTTACTGATTACTGGGGAAGGACATACACACATACATAAGATATTTGAGCTTACGTCAGTTGAACAGAGAAGAACAGTGGCCCCAACATTAGCAATAGAATATTCTTAATCCAACTCTCCTGTGGGAAGAGAAGCAACAGCCTGACTTTCATTTCAGTCAAAACATGTCTGTGAGCAAGTCATCCGTTTCATCAAAGAGATTTCTTATTTCACCAGGCACAGATTGCAAAACTGCTCGCTCCAAATGGCTATAGCAGATATTTAAAAGAAATGACAAGAGTGGAAAGAAATGGTTTATACTTTTGAGCTTTTTTCGCAAGTTGTGGACCTACCAGAAATTTCTTGCAATTATCTAACTTTGATAAAACAAATCTGTAATTTTCAACCAGTGGCTCCTTAGCGGTCGTTGAGCTAGCGCTCCCAGCAGGGTTGCCATCAGAAATCCCAGTGCCCTGTTCAACAACATTTTCTGGGCCCCACCCCAGATCCTGCCCACCCCACAGTAAAAAGGCAACAAATACATCAGCATTAAAATAGTTAACCCCCCCAGCACAAGTTGTGGTCAGGTGGTTAGGGGCCCCCTTCAAATAAAAAAGAAACGTTGGTTGCCAGGTCCCCCCATACGTTAAAAAAACACTGGCCAGCCCCCCAAAAGTAAAAAAAAACATTGGTAGTCAGGGTCCCCCATAAAAGTTTAAATACAAAATTTGTGGCCAGGGGTTTAAAAAAAAAAGAGGCCATTGGTGTTCAGCGGAGCTTACCTTTAAACGTCTTCTTTATTCTCCTCTTAGGTGGCTTCTCTTCTTTGGCTCAGTTTCGCAGCTTTCAGCTCCTTTATGTGCTGCTTCGGCATCTGAAGGGGGCCCAGCTAATCTGGGAAGTGCAACATAGGCCTTCTTAAAGTTTAAAAACCATGGGGCCCCGTACAGCTGTCCCCCTGTGCCCTTTGATGGCGGCCCTGGCTCCCAGTATAATAATTTTCAGCTGCTGGTGGATACTGGGAGTTGTAATACAACAACCACAGCAAGGCTATATGGTGGACATTGAGAATCTGTCACAATGCTGGCACCCCAGGTCAATTGTCCTCTATAGTATGCCTTAGAATTGGTCTTGCATGACACTATTTTTTTTAGCAATAGGACCACACAGCAGGCCTGAATTTCTAATTTGGCCAACCCTAGGGCACAGGGTCCTCGCACCTGCCCCCAAACCCCCCCCCCCACTGTTAGCACAAACCCACCAGCGCAAGCACACACACACAGATTCCGACCGGAGCACTGGGGATTAGGTTCAGTAAAAATTAAAAGAGTTGCAACTTCCCAGTGTTTAAAAAAAAATTAGAATTAGACTGGGCAGCATGCCACCCCTAAACACCCTTATGGCAGCTTGCAGAGGCAAAGAGCAAGGTTCTGCCGGGTTGCCTAGGGCACCCGGCCAGCTTGGCCCACCTCTGGTTCCAGCCCCCTCACTCCCTGTGCTTGGGATCAATACTATATAAAACAAACCCCCACACTAAGTCCCTCTCCATGCCACTGGCTCCATCCATAAGTTTGACCCAAATAGAGTATAAACCTACTGATACTATGGGGCAGATTCACTAAAGGATGAAGTGGCTAATGCTAGCACCAATTCGCCAGCGTTGCCACCTGCAGGGACATCGTCAATTCACTAACAGGCACAGGCACCAATTAGCTAGCGAATGAGACAGCCACTAGTGTTCGTTTGCACTCTATCGCCAGGCAACTATTTGTTCTGGGAAAGGTTGTTACTCAGGAAATTCAGTAAAGTGCCGATTTTACTGAACGTTACCTTTTTCGCCAAAGTTGACTTCGCCACCTCAGACCAGGCGAAGTGCTAAAATGAAGTAGATCTTCCTCAATCTCACGTCACTTAAATCATATCCTGTGTGCTGAAAATGCATTGAAGTTACAAAAACCCTGGTGACTTACTTTTTTTTAAAGTGGGATTGGCTGGGAAAGTCCTAACTTACTTTTTTTGAGGATCCGGTTTTCTCCAGACAATTCCTAACATATGGAACATACATTTTACAGTGGGCTCTGTGTAGGGCTTTATATTAACTCTCTTTGTCTTTATTAAGGTTCCCTGGACATTTGTAAAAAACAAAAAGTGGTAACTTCAAGCATTTGCACCAACATTTATAATAAAGACGTCCATACAACTTTAAATTACCTGCTGTATGCAAATTGACCTAAGTGGAAGATCACTAGCGAACTAGGCACAAATGAACACTAATGCATCTTTGCTATAAAACGGTCGCACAGCTGAAGTAACGTTAGCGAAAAGTCGCCAGCGTTCGGTGCCCAGGGCGCAACTTTGCATATTAGTGAATTATCGTAATGGTAATGAATTTGCGCCTGCCAAAGTGGTGCGATGTGTGCGAATCGGTCGCTGGTGACAATTCACCCTTTAGTGAATCTGCCCCATGTCACTTGCTTTCTTCTGCACAAGTGGTAGTTTTCAGTGTACAGGACCTACACATTAGAACAATTATAACTGTTATTTTGGGATATAATTAACATGAGAGAACTGGATTCACTGAATCATGCGATGAGCTTATATAATTTTTTATGCATGCAGCATCATGGGGCACATTTACCAAAGACCAAAAGGGGAAGATCACTCTGTTGTGATCACACAGAAGTATCCTGGGCCAGTACAGTTTTCTAGTAATGGGGACAGCAACCTGGGGTATCAGGTGAGTGATAATAATTACTGGGAGGTGTCTATCAGATGTCTGCAGTAATTCTAACTTTACTACTTCTTTAACAAGGTTGCATTCCCCAGTTGGGCTTGTCAAGGTAAATACAAAGAGATAGGGCTAAGTAAGGAGAAAACTGACAGGACAGGGCAGGAAAAGATGGCTGCTGGAGGAGTGGCATTGCTCACTGTTCCTTAGTAACAACAGGATGAAGCAGCTTCTCACATCTCCCCCTTTGTCAAAAAAGAGAAATGCTCCCAGATTCTGTATTTAACTACCACTCATTTATGCTGTAAATATAAAGTGCAAAATATGTCAAACACAAAAGTATCCAGACACTCTGTCTAAACTGCCATGTCCTCAGATGGAACACTCGCTGCTGAATTCCAAACTGTCTGGGAAAGCAATGTCAAGTATTATTTGTAGAGTGTGTGTGTTATTATGGGTGACAATAGGCAACTGTTTTCTCCTATTTGCACTATTTCCCACGTGAAACTATCTCCTACACATCTGACTTAGCCAAACAGCCACATGGCCCAACACAACATACCCAGAAAATATATATTGTTTGTTTTCGGCTCACGAGGACCGAAATGAAAGAGAAAATGATAATGTCCAAAATTGTTAGCTGCTAATAACACTTAAGTATGCCAAGCCAGTCTACAGCTCCTTTCTCAGCTGTTGCAGTTGTCACAACATTCTGCCTCTTGCAACCTGCCCTTTATATTCCAGGAATAAACTATTTACTTCTTCAGTGTTGTCACACGCAGGAACATGTGCAGAGACCCTTCCTACACAGCTTTATTCATGAACAACACGCGGCGGATGAGCACTGGGATTGGTGGGCACGGCAAAGGACGATGCAGATGCTCTAGGCTTAGAAGCAAATACAGCAGCATCTGAAGAAAAAAAGGGCAAGATCATTGCTGGCACCAAAGCTGTGATGGAATACATCTCCTAGACAACTGCTGTTTTGCAATGACACACTACAAATCAACAGCTTTTAGCAAAAAATTGTGTCTCAGCTATCAGAGAATGTTCATATTCTGGGTTCTTTTTGACCCATCCGTGTATATACAGGTAAACAGGTATTGGAGCCATTATCCAGAAAGTTCCGAATTACGGAAAAGCCGTCTCCCATAGACTCCATTTGATCCAAATAATCCACATTTTAAAAAATGAATTCCCTTTTTCTCTGTAATAATAAAACAGTATCTTGTACTTTATCCAAACTAAGATATAATTAATCCTTATTGGAAGCAAAACCAGTCTATTGGGCTTATTTAAAGTTTACATAAATTTCTAGTAGACTTAAGCTATGAAGATCCAAATTACAAATTACAATTGCAACAGGCTGCATATGCAGTATACTGTGTTGTTCGTCTGCAAACTCCCCTGGGGCAGTGTAAGGAAAATAACAAACCCTGGTGGTCTAGTGGTGCGGCGGGGACGCCCGCAACGCCGCTCCTCTTCTCAGGCGTGATGACGTCAGCGCGCAATGGTGCGAAATTTGAAAGTTTAAAGGGACCTTCCTGCTTTTTCTCATTGCCCGTGATAGGATTGTGTTTCCTGGTGCTCTTGAGCCTTGTGCTATTTTGTCTGATATCTTCTGAACCTGTTTGATTCCTGTTGTGACCTCTGCCTGGTTATCTTGACTATTCTGACTTCTGGATCCTGACCTTTGCCTGCTTACGACAACTCTTCTGTTTTTTTTTTTTTTTTGTTTTTTTTAAAAGTGTTTTTATTGGTTTTCTCACACACAAAAAACAAGACAGACAGTGTCCCATAAAGGAAACAAAAAGTATACAGAGTCAGTAAAAAAAAGAAAAAAAAAAAACCAACAGAGGAAATAAGAAGGAGGGGAGAAGAAAGAAAGAGAGAAAGAGAGTTAAAGAGGGTGTGGAGTGTGGAGGGGGTGGACAGTAGACACGACTAAAATCAGATGGAGCTAGCAAAGATCATCCTTTCAGAACACATGAGGGCTATTAGTGTCAGAGTTCAATACCCATAGCATCCAGACAGCTATAAATTTGTCCGTGCATCCTCTAGACATATATACTGCTTTATAGTAAGGGAGGGCTTTATTGACAAGGTCCTTCCAGTCCTCGAGTTTGGGTGCTTCACACTTATTCCACCGAAGAACAATCATTTTCCTAGCATAGAACATCAGCAGCTGGAGCAAAGTCCGACAACCAATTGACCCCACATCTCCATCCATGCATCCTAGCAGCGCTAGGCTGGGCTGAGGCAATATGGGGAAAACCAGAATTTTAGAAGTAAAGGAGAAAACATCAGTCCAGTAGCGAGTCAGTTTGGGGCACGTCCACACCACGTGGAACCAAGTCCCCGGGTGCCCACAGCCTCTGGTGCAGTTCTGATCCCTGGTAGGATCCATATGATGAAGTCGCACCGGCGTGAGGTAAGAACGGTGCATAAACTTCAGTTGTATCAACTTGTCTCTAGCCGAAATTGTGGTGGCTAACATGTGGCGCATAATCAGCTCCCAGGACTCCTCGTCCAAATTCTCAATGTCCCTGATCCATTTCTGGAAACATTTAAGCGGGTGTTTTTCCTCAGGTGTCAACAGGATATGATAGATGGCTGAAAGAGGTTTGACGACTGTCTGAAGTTGCAGAGTGTTTTCCAAAGAGGTGGCTACAATAGTAGACTGCGGATCCGGGAATTGCGCCTGAGCAGCATGGCGAAGTTGACCATATCGAAACTGTGTAACATGCCGTGTTGGACAGGAGGCCTGAAGTTCCAGAAAGCTTTTTAGCTCTCCCTCACTATACAAATCTTTCACATATCTGAGTCCATTGCCTGCCCAAAATTTGTAATCCAGGTTAGTGAGAAAATGTGGGAGCAGCTTATTACACCACAGCGGAGCATGGGGAGAGTAGTAGGTCAAACCTGTGGGAGTCACCAATTTTTGAGCCAGCTGCCAGGCTCTGACTGTTGTGTTCATAGAGTGGGTAGCTTGTGGGTGTGCCTAACTCTTCTGTTTAACCCCTTGATTGTTCACCCGGTTTTGACCCTTTGCCTGTTTTGTCGACCCAGCCTGCTTGACTACGATTCTGCCTAATCCTTTTGTACCGTGACCTTCGGCCCAAAAAGACTTTGCTAACAGCCGTGCCCCTTTGCCAGCCAGAACATCTCGCCTTGTACCACTCGTTAAGTCCAGGTGGCACCCAAGTAAGCTGAGGGCTCCTCCCAAAACCCAACGGTGGTCACACTACTGGTGAAGCCGAGCCGAGACCAAGGTACTTGGCACTTGTTCTGGTATTGGGTGCCGGTCGTGACAGGCAGGGACAGATGTGAATGATATATAATCTCTGTACAGTGCTGTGGAATATGTCAGTGCTATCTAAATAAATAAAAATAATAATAATGTATCATCAAGAAGCTTATAGAGTTCCTGGGTTTTGTTATTTATGGATGCACCTTCCTGTTGTATATCATGCATACTTATACACAGAAAAAAGAGAAGGGCTACAAAAACCTAAAGAAGCTGTTCTTTTTATATTATCAGCTGCCAGACATCTTATGATATGGTAATTTTCTTAAGTAATTGCCTGAAATTATTTAAAACACAAAAACTGATGATTGACTAATGTTCCCTGGGCCTCCTAAGGTTAGATGGTCCCAGGCTACCTTTGCAATTCAATCCACCCTCATCCCAATCCCAATCCCAAATGAGTGTATTTCTGCTATCACAATATCTATATGATTAGCAATGTATGGTCATTTTGAGTTACAATGTAATTTGCAGAATACCAGTTTGGAAACCTTGTAACCTTGTGTAAGGCTATATTATTATTACCATTGCATAACAACATTAAGCAGGGACTTCGCTGCCATGAAGCTCTTTGAGAAACTCATCTCAGGTGGAGCAATTTACCAGTTAGCAGGGGTGGCAAAAAAGTCACTCCTGGTAACTTTAGGAGCTGAAATTCCACAATTGCACTCTCTCTCCTACACCCACTCCGGTGCTGGAAATGGTATGCGCTGGCGGCATCAGAAAACTGGTAAGGAGCCTTGAAACACACCTGCCATTAATGCCCAGCAGGCTAAGAATGCCGTGGGCTGAACTTTGGTATTGTAAGAGTATGTTGTTGTCTTTCTGTATAAATGGTAACTGCTTTTGTAAGTGGAAAGAATACTTTTCTGTTCACTGCGTTGATTCACTGCGATGCTGAGAGCACCAAAAAGTAAGGCTTGAGACGTTGCTAATGCCGGCACGCTGGCAAGCATCAAAAAGATGCAGGTATGCAGGGTTCAACCTTGGTTATGTCCGGGGGCACACCACAGTAGGTTTAGAATAAAGGCAGCACAGAGTAGGGCACTACATGTAATTAGACAAGGTCTCTACCTTCTCATGAAGCTGCCAGTAATATAGTACTCACCAGTGTCGGACTAGGACACCAGGGGCCCACCCAAAAACCTTAGACCAGAGGCCCAACAAGAAAATTTAGGCCAGGGGCCCACTCTCAGTACTATTATTCTTCCTCTCCTCACTCAACCTCTATATTCCTAGTCACTTTAGTTATACATCCTATAACCTATTATTCCATCTACAGTATTAGCCTCATAGAAATAGGGAATGACCATGAAATAGACCAAATGTTTAGCAGCACAAGGGCCCACTGACACCTGGGCCCACGGGGAGTTTTCCTGGTGTCCCAGTGGGCCAGTCAAACACTGGCACTCAGAGAGGGGCTCTACCCTAAACAATTCACAGTGGATAAACCAGATGCCCATAGAAGTGAAGGGGAGCACTCTACCTCAATACATTATAGCCAAGGGAATCAATAAGAGGGAGCATGCACAAAGCGGCTCTACCGTACCCAGTATATTGGTCATGGTGAGCACTTAGAGGACTGGGCCAGAGATCTGTTGAAGGCATGTCTTCAAGTTAGAACACAATAGGAAAAATTAAATAAAATGACAAGAATAATAAATAAAAATCTTAGAGAGAAAAGAATTTGCTGCCTCCAAGGCAGAACAAATTGTAAAAAAAATGGAGGAAAAGGTGGAGCCACGAGGGAGAAAGGGATTGGAGCTGCCTCCAGAGAGGATAAATTTAACCCAGTTGTCCTGCACTGATAGGTAGAAAAATCCCTTAGTTGCATATGGCACACAGAACTTTAGCTGGACTACCCTGCCATGTATTGTTATTCCATGACAATGTTTGCCTATACTTTTCTATATATCTTCTATGCATTGGAAGTTTTCTGCACAGAAATGTATAATTATTTTTATGGTTAGTATTATGTGTGGGAGCTACAATACTCCTTCCACTGTTGAGGTTAAAAACCAAAACAGACTGATATCCTCTGTGCGCCTCTGTTGACTAAATAAACATACAAATTCTTGTCTGGTTAAGTGACGTTGGAAATGGGCAGTCTTGCAGTTGCACAGGCTGAATACAACAAAGGCTGGCCATGACAACCATAATAATATCACATTCAATTTAGATTACTATTCTGAGCTTCAATTCAGAAGTTGACACAATATTACTTATTATAGGCACTCGGGTTACAGCTGGAGTTCTTTCATACAAAGCCAGCATAGACTCTGCAAGGTCAGTACATGTAACGCTGATTCGCCGTGACTCATACAACCGCAAGCACTGTATAGGAATATTCTGGATTATATACAGGATTATCATGCCACCCTTTGTATGTGTCAGCTCCATGTCTCAAGGGGATCGTTAGTTCCTAGAATGAATACAACTATTAGCATTACTAATCATGGATACTTGGAACAGAAGAAGAGCAGTATAATGATGTCCTCATATTATATATCCTCAAGGGAACACAATTACTTTAAATCAATGGTTCAGGGTATTCTTATAATAACATATATATATACAAATGTCCGTTTAGACAAAGCAAGGTGCATGCAATTAGTAGTAGCCAAATTGTAACCTGCATTAAAGAGGTGTCCACATTTACTTCATATAGACATATTTACCCACACCAATATGGGACTTAGCCTCTAAATGCAAAATAAACGATACTAGATAGCCAGGGCCATTCAGGTAAAGTTAAAAAGCAATATTTATTATCACCATGCCAAAAAATGCTAAAACCATTTAAAATAAGCAGCGCTGCTTGGGGGGTGGGGATCCCATAACCCTATTTAGTATATATTAATGCAATACAATAGAAGGGGCTGCGTGCATGCAAAAGGAAACCTCCAATATGTTACAGTTGCAACCAACTCTTAATCAAGAGTGTCAATCTGGATAGATCCGTAATTAGGTATTCATAGGATGAAGAGAGCGATGAGTCATCACAGCTGTGATATAAATCGCCAATAGAGTACTCAATTTGATGGTAGAGAAAGTGATTACTCCAGTTCTGATTATGAATAATAGAATGTCAGAATGTGAAACAGCATGTGAGGGCGGAGCCGGTGTGGGATTAATTCTTTGATGCCCAGAGTAATTCAGTCCGAATGGTAAGGACAAGGGCACTGGAGGGAGAAATATCCCCCAAGTATATCCAATGGATATCCGGATCCCGGTGTTTGGGTGGTATAGCAATTGCTATGTAGTCGTATTCATCCCACCGCTTAGTAGCAGACCGCTGTGCAGAATAGAAAAGATACTGACCGTGGTGGATCACCTCCCACACCGAATGCTCAACGCTCCATACTCACGTCCGAATTTCACAATTACTTGTACATCTCATGCTCATCGTCCTCAATAGGGAAAGGGAAGCTGGATACCGCAATTCCCCTTGCAGCGCTGTGCCTCGACAGCTGTTTCGCCGCTGCCTGCGGCTTTGTCAAGAGACCGACAAACCGGAAATGACGTCCTTTTAAGGGTAAAGTCACATGATTTCGATAATCGTAGTAACCACAACATTGTTGCGTATGGCCATAAGTGTCAATAGTGTCCATGCGATGATATTGATAAAATGATGCACAGTCCAAGGACATCCTTAGAACAAAATTAAACAAATCAACGCATCATATATCAAAAATAAAGATAAAATAAAAATAAAGAATAAACATATAAGAAAGTAAATCTTGTTGTGGCATTGTCAACATAATTGGTCACTATATTTGTAAACCCCTAAGGCATGGTGATAAGATAGATTTAAGGAATTATCAAATAGGCCCTGGACATATAATAGAGATTCCCAATTATAAGTATAAATGTATAGATTGAACTCTCAAGCATCGTAGAGAGGTTGATTCAATGGGATGGTAATCACCAAATTACCCTAGTGAATCGCTTCAGCGATAACAAAAACAAATAAGAAAAATAAGAAGAAAAGAAAGAAAGCACCAAGAAAAATAAACAAAATGAACAGAAAGATTGAATATAATTATAGATAATAATGATATAGCTCTGGACAGGAGATATAATTGACATCATTGGATTTGCCGCTATGGACAGCCAAAACCATATAATGGATTATTGGACATAATGTCCCATCATTTATTTACGAAGGCCTGGAAATTGAGATGACCATTGAGGCCAAATTCAGATTTGTAGGTACGGAGTCTAAAGATCCATGTTGTTTCCAACTGTAATAATTTATTATCCAAATCACCCCCCTAATGTCCCCATGTAACCGGTCAATACCTTGAAAATAGGAACCTGCATAATGTCCATTGTGCATGCAGAACAGGTGTTTGGCAATTGCTGATAACAGGTTACAATTACTAATGTCACGCATATGGTCATATATGCGTCTCCTAAGGGGTCTTTTAGTTTTGCCAACATATTTACTGCCACAATGACAAGTAAATAGATATATCACGTGTGTGGTCGTGCAACACGTATAATGGTACATATCATAGTTCGCTTTTCCATTTCCAAAATTTGTGGACACTTTAATATATTGGCACTGTTCGCAGGCACCACACTTGTAACTGCCCAATGTTTTGCAACATGTCGTTCTAGATAGTGGTTGAAAGTGACTATGAGTGAGTGAGTCACCAATACTGGTGTTTCTCCTATAGCTAAATAAAGGATAAGATGGCACCAATTTGCCTATGGTTGGGTCCTTTGATAGTATGTTCCAATGTTTGTATATTGAGGAGCGAATTTCTTTGTCATTGGTATTGAAGGTCAATACCAGTCGTGTTGCTTCCTGTGTCTTAGGGGAAGATGTTTGGATATTTGATCTCCGACATTTGTAAAGTAAATCTTCCCTGTTAAGGGACAGAGCATATTGATATGCCCTACGAAGGCACCGTGTTTTGTAGCCCCGTAACTTAAATCTCTGATAGAGATCATAAGCCTCTCGTTTAAAATCCTCATCTGTCGAACATATTCGCCTCAATCTTATGTATTGTCCCTTAGGAATACCTTCAATGCATCTATGAGGATGCATTGATTGGGCATGTAGGAGACTGTTACCAGCTGTTTTTTTACGAAAAAGGTTAGTAGATACCTGACCATCCTTATCTACTTTTATCTCCGTGTCCAAAAATTCCAATCTAGTGCTGTGATAGTTTAGAGTTAAAGTTAAATTGAATTTGTTGACATTGAGTTTCGCCACAAACTCCTGTAATAGTTTCTCTGGACCCTGCCATATTAACATGATGTCATCGATATATCTGTGCCAACGTAGCACGTGAGGCAGGTAACTCTCATACTCCTCAGCCAAAAAAACGTAGTGCTCCCATTCTCCTAAAAATAAGTTGGCGTAGCTAGGGGCACATTTAGCACCCATAGCTACGCCCTGGCGTTGTAGGTAGTAAATGTCGTTGAAAAGAAAAACATTATGATGTAAAACAAAATCTAATGCTTGCAGAATAAATCTATGTTGTTCAGAAATTGGTTTCTGCCTACGTTCGAAAATCGATTGTATGGCGTCAAGACCCAGGGTATGCGGTATACTCATATACAATGCCTCTACGTCTAGCCCCACCAAAATACAGTCCGAATCCAAAACTAAGCCGTTAATTTCCCTCAATAGATGGGTGGTGTCTAGTATAAATGAATCTAATTGTGACACCAAAGGTTGTAACACCATGTCAATATACCCACTAATTGGTTCCGTAAGTGAACCGCAACCAGACACAATAGGTCTTCCCGGCGGTTCACTGAGGGACTTGTGGACCTTTGGGAGGGCATAGAAAGTGGGGGTTCTAGGATGTGAGACTTTAAGATATTCTAGTGTATGTTGATCAATTATGCCATTCCGATAAGCTTGATCTATCAGGTCAAATAATTTGTCCCTATGTCCTTGTATGTGCAGTAACAGGATAGGTTTGTACCATTGTTTGTTGTTCAGAATTCTGGTACACATCATGATATATTGGGAGGAATCCATGATTACAATGTTGGAACCCTTATCTGAGGGCTTTATCACAATATTGGGGTTGCCCTTTAACTCTTTGAGGGCCTGAATTTCTTCCCTTGTAAGATTTGGTTTTTTTATTTTTTTAGTCAAGTGTAAGATGTCCTCCGTGACCCTTCGTACGAAAGTGTCTATAGCACCATTTTCTGAGACGTTAGGGTAACGGCAGGATCTTTTCTTACATGAAGGTAATTTAATATGGTCAGAGGAATTTTCGGACCATAAGTCCTGAAGGTCTTGTAGCAATAACTGCTCTTCCTCCATTCTAGGATCATCCCATAATTCCATTAGAATTTTGAGCGTTTTAAAGTCATTCAAATTGAACTGACTGAGGTCCACAGTGTTATGAGTGTTTTTAGTCCATTGTAATTTTAGGAGCAATTTTCGTGCAAATAAGTGAACATCTTTAATTAAAGAAAAATGATCTAGTGATTTAGAGGGTACGAAAGAAAGTCCCTTTTGTAATAGACCCGTGACCGTGGGCGTGAAATTAGTGCTCGATAAGTTTATTATTTGCAAATCATTATGACATGATGGTGAAACTACATTTCCTGTGACATTCACAGGTTGAGTGACTGTAAAAAACTCGTGCCTACTGGTGATGGTGCATCCTGAGACAAATTGAACAGGAATGGCGCTTTGACGCTTTTTTCCTGGACAACTTGTGACGTGACAAGTTCCTTGTGAAATACCGTATTAAATTTTCGCTTTTTACGTTCCATGTGCTTACGTGCAAATGAAGATGTGTCGGACCCGCTCGTTTCACTCTCTGAGTATGTTTCGCGATCCGAATTTGCCTTAGTGTTTTTATTCTGGTGCCTCCCCTGAAAAGCCCTTGTGCTCCCATTACGATCAAATGTGTTCTGAAAATTACGTCTTTTCTTGTTCCATTGGTAGACATGTTTGTTCTCATAATCTAAAATGTCCCTTTCAAATTTCCGTTTTTTCACCTGCATAATTTCAGCATTGAGATTATCCATAAATGACTTCAAATTATTGTCCAATCTCCTAAATTCATCATTGGATTCATATTCTTTTAATTGGTCGCACAACTGTTTCTGTTGTACTTTGATTAATTCTAATTCTTCAATATTGTATTGCTTTAAAAGGGACATAAGTTTATGAGAACATTCACTCAATACCTCCTCCCATTGCATTTTGAATGATTGTGGTGTATCCTCAAAAGAGGGAAAAAGCTGTACACGCAATCCCCTTGGGATAATACCCCTAGTCATATATTCCTCCAAACATATAATATTCCAAAATATATTTAAACGCCGTCGTAACAAATTTTTACTTTTCACCATTAGGTGAGACATTGTAAGGGATCCCTTGCTGGTGGAAACATCGGATCCAGAAAATACTGATTTGGCTAGTGTAGCCAAAAAAAAAATTCCATATCAAAAAGGGAAAGGAAATAAGAATAAGAAGAAAAATCAAAAAAACAAAAAAACAGAAAAAGTCTGAAACGTAAATAACCTATAGGTTATATATAAAAACTATGCACAAACCTTACTAATTGGAGAATTCTAGTCCCGACCTTAGTATCAAATGTCCGTTTAGACAAAGCAAGGTGCATGCAATTAGTAGTAGCCAAATTGTATATAATTGTATATATATATATATACATATAATATATATAATGCCCCAAGAACAGCATATAGCAACACATACTGCAGAAGCAAAGTAATGACAGAGTCAACTGAGAAGATCTCCAGAAGGTACACACCCACGTCTATCATCTCAGTCTGGCCAATAAACATTCTAAAGTTTACCTAGTCTTCTAATGTAGGCCTGTTGGACTTGCATAGGAATAAAGTGGGAAGAACAAAAGCTATTTCCTGAAGTTAAAGAAAAAGTGAATTTACAGTCCACTAAACTGATGACCTACAATTACCTACCAACGCATTGCCGCAGTAAGGGCTACTTTGAACCTGCAATTTCATTCTTGTACAATAGCTATGATTTTGTAAATACCAAAGTCACCACGTTTATTGCTTACTCTGCGCTACTGCATAGAGGCCATTGGAGAGAAAAAAGACGATAACAAAGAAAACCCTGTTTGACATAAAGGTGAATTCTCTCTGTCTCTCCCACTCTGCAGGGCAGTTGTTTGGTACCCAAAGCACAAGGCCACAAACCCACAGTCCCCTACCACACGCCCTTCTTTCTCTTCTCCCTATTTCTTCTCTTTTCTTCTGCCCATCTATCTTTGGCCTCATTCTCCAGGTATTTCCTCTATTTCTGTCCACTCTTCACTTTCTTCCTCTTACATTGTTACTTCTCTTTGCTTCTCTTTTATTGGGCTTTGGCATTTCCAATGCATTGAAACAACTGGCCAAGTGGATTTTGGCCCAAAAATATACATTTGCGCACATCCAGCAGTTGGAACAATGTCTGGAAATACAGAGAGCCCAGTGGTAGATTGGGCTGCCATTTAGAAAAGCATCTGATATTACTGTTGTTGTTGGAATCACCCAATGGATAGAATATCCAGTAAAAAAAATCTATTAAATCTAATATTTAATGCCAACGTAATTGTTGCCCTTGATACACTTGGAACTATAAAGGTGTCAGAGTGGTTGTTGCATTAGTGTATATCTGTTCCCTTCTGATGAGCTATGAGGGAACAAGGTTGGTAAAAAACAGGGGGGGCTTGCATGAGAGAAACTTAAATATCTCTGTTTCAAGGATTATTATTATAAATGAATCCCTCATACCAAGAAAGGAATTGCACCCTGTATCCAGGAATCCCCAAGAGTAGCACAGAGTAGAGTTCAGCTTAGCTCAGTGCACTTGGTATCATTCAATTCCTAAATAATCTCCATTTTATTCATATGTTTCTAAACAAACTGTTAATTTCTCGCATGCATAACATGATCCTTAACTTTATACGTTCTGTCCCAAACAAACTTCAAATGTTTTAGTGATAATTTCATAATATGGGCATTTGGCAAAGTTTTCGTTGCAAACACCCTATTATAATAGATTTGTATGGAAAAAATAGCCTAGTAAATATGAGTGAATCATGTGTTTGTGGTTGGGATCTTCTGCAATGGAAAATATATGTTTGTGTTCAAATGCGTGTTGTCTCAAACGTTTAGCTCTCCTCTCTTGTTTTCTTACACATATGTTGCCTAGACGGACAGACATGACATCTGTTGTTGGAGTAATGCTATTACGTGTCTTCCTACATGCCAGGAAATAACATGAATAATTAAACAACAACAAAAAGATTGTGAAATACAATATTGCGCATTAGCCATTTTCCCCCAGATACAGTGGCGTAACTACGGGGGGAGCAGGGGTTGCGATTGGGCCAGGGCCCGCACCCCCTCAAGGCCCCCTGGCAGATTCTGGGCAGATTCCGGGCATACAGAGGGGGGCGGGGGGCCCGGCTGCACGTCCCGCGCCAGGGCCCGCCCCCCTCTAGTTATGTTTCTGCCCAGATATGTGTTGCAATGTACTGTATTTACTTTAATAATAAACAATATATTTCAGATGATATATCAAATGTCATTTTGCTAATAACCAAAACCACAATATTTCTACTGTCTATGATTAGATCGCATTTTTTCCTATCACTTTTACAGGGAAACCCCGCAGAATAAATGCATGTGGCATGAGGCACAGTTTTAGGAAACACGTTCTCTGGGTGAATTAGTTACCAAAATGGTGCAATGCAGCAAGTAGTAATACTAGAATAATATTCCCTAATACATGTCTGTTATAGTGACCTTTTCAAGGCCTCTGTGGCTGGGGTGATGGGCCCTGGAAGTGGCAGATCGACTGTCTGATGCAACTCACCCCAACTACTGCAGATACACAGTATGACTCACCAATGCTCCCTCTACCAACCACCACCAGCACATGCTGATCATTTTGGCCAAGGCTGAAGGACCAGAGCCCACCAGGAATTTGCCTCTCCATGGGCTAGACCGACTGTCAAGTCCTGTACAGATTCTCAATTAGACTGAGGTCTGATCAGGTGCTTGGTTTTAAACCACTCAAGTGTAACTTTGGCTGTGTGCTATCTATCGCTGTTCTGTAGAAAGCTTATGCTCCACCCCAGTGTTAGGTCTCTTGTAAACTGATATAGTAGAATTTTGTGTATTTTTATGTTCCCTGTATTTGGATCTTTCCCTCTTGCTCTCAATCCTGACCATTTCCCCAGATGCTCATGATGCTAACACCACCACCCTTCACTGCAGGAATCCTATTCAATGGTACTGGCTCTCCACTGCATATTGTATAGCAGTTATCCCCAACCAATGGCCAGTAGTGTAACTGGAGGGGGGCGGGCCCTGGTGCGTGACGCGCAGCCGGCCCTGCCCCCATCCGTACTGCCCGCATTTGTTAGTGGCGCACGGGCTGCCGGGGGGCCCTGAGGGGGTGCGGGCCCTGGCCGCTCGCACCCCCTGCTCCCCCGGTAGTTCCGCCACTGCCAATGGCTCGAGAGCAACATGTTACTCACCAACCCCTTTCATGTTGCTCCCAGTGGCCTCAAATAAGGTGCTTCTTTTTGAATTCCATGAATTGCATAAAAACCAGGTGTACTGCCAAACAGGCTGACAGTCCACATAAGCGATACCAAATGACAGCACTTGTTTTGTACCACCCAGGAACATTTTTCCTGCTTGCGTTGCTCCCCAACTCTTTTTACATCTGAATGTTGCTCCCTGGTAAAAAGGGCTGGGGACACCAAAAAGTTACATATTGGTCTCATGACACCAAAAAATCATTTTTTTTACTTAATTGCTAAGACTAAGACGTGACTTTTTGCAAACACCAGATAAACTTAAATATTTGTTTTTTTCAGCAATATTTTTTTTTTCGTCTCTCTTCCAAAAAGTCCGGCATTGTCGAGCACCCAGTTTATAATTGTCCCAAGAAGTGTTTCTCCAATCTCAGATAGTAGTTCTCTCCAGCTGCTTCACAGTTAGCATTGGGTTTAGTGGACAGACAGTCACATTTGTGTCAGTTTTAATTAAAGGATTTAACAATGCTCCAGGGGGTGTTCAGCATTTGGGATATTTTTATAAAATAACCCAGATTGGTGCTTTTTCAAAACGTTATCCTTTTTATAAATCGTTGACCATCCTGATGCTGTTTAGAAATGTTCTCTAACATACTATGGGATCTTCCACAAAACAGGTGTACATGATTTATTTTGACATCATTTGACACTTTAATTGCACACAGGTGTATTCTGGTTTATTATGATGTGACTTCTGAAGGCTTCTGCTTGTAAAATTTAGGAATTTGCATTAAAGTTGGGGGGTTGACACACACTTTTCAATTTTGCATTTATAAATAATTATAAAAATATGTGATTTTATCTTAAAATTGCTGACTAATTTGTACAGATAAGTGACATATAATTCTCTTTTAATTTGAGGTTGTAACATAAAAAGTTGCAGCTATCACACTGAAAATCTAGGGAGAAAGCAAGTCATTATCCAACTGTTTCATCCAGTGTTTGTGCTACAAATCATCGCAGATCATTTTACACACACACATCTGCCCCCGAGGCTATCCCTTCCTTTTTGCTATAATATACATTTAAATGTCAGTATGACGTTCCCATCCCATCTAGTCTTTCACTCCCACAGCTGTCGGAAGCCCATATAGGGTTATTCCTGGTAGAAAGTATTTGCTTATGTACATAAAGATAAGCCAAACAAAGCCAGGTCAGTGGTGCATTAAGATAATGACTGTGGATAAAACAGTTGTGAAAATGCTGTGACCAAACAAATCTTGATGCCGTGCTTGATGGGAGCTCTAATCCACACGCCCATGGCTGCAGACCAAGCATGGCGTGTGGGGTAAACCACTGCTGTCTGCGACAATACAAATAGGGCAGATAGGGCTACACTATAACAGTGAATCAGGTAACAGCATGTCTGTAATGACTGGTATGATAATGGGGAACGTGTACCATGTACTTTCAGTTTAATTGTGGTAAGATTCTAGTAGGACAGGGAAACCCACGTTCCAATCAAGGGTCACACGTAGGATTGCCATCTGTTTTTTGGCCGGTAAAAATGATGGTTGATCCCTATGTTATTAATAGGGAAAAAATATGAAAATACAGGAAGGCCGGTATTTTTTTCCAGAAAAGGTGGCAACCCTAGTCACACGCTGTTTGTCATGCTGGGTTGCAGCTTGAAAACGTAGGAAACCATAATAACTGTAATAATTATCAAATAACCCCCTGCATTGGGCCCTGCAGCAAAAATGTAGTAGGATACAAAGATGCAGGTATGATGCATGCAAGTCGGTCTTGAGTCTCAATATATGCTAATTTTATTTTTTTACTTTCACCCTTCCCAAGTTTCCGGTTTGTGGGGAGTCACAGCTGGACTTTCATGGCTGCCAGCAGGTAGAAGGTTGAATTGTGAATAAAGCAGTTGTGGGGTGAATTGGGTTGTACATGTACTTAAGATAATAATTACAAATCCTACATTGAAGTTTGTTTCCCTTTAAAATTATTATTTTCATTCCAGAATCTCCATTCTGACTTAGATTGTAATGTGACATTGTTTTAAGTTATAATTTTTTTAAAAAAAATATGTTGTGTGGCTACATATAAAAATCTCTGCACTTTTATTGTCCTGCTGAAAGGTCCATTCTATATTCTATTTTAACATGCCTGCATGAGGCTACCACCGGCATAGTTACCTGTACTATCCTTACCTGTCAACCATACCAAAATCTCTGTATAATCTCTGTATAATACTGGCAGTATGGGAGAGTGGACCAGAAGAAGTCATTATTCAACAAGAACTACATGAAAGCCCAAAAACTTGTGTCCCATCTGCAGTGGCCAGATGAGACCAAGATGGAGCTTTTCAACTAAAGATCAAGGTAATTTGTGTAAGGCAATAGTGAATTGTAATGGAGTGGAGGGAGAAATATGTGCTGAATGAAGTAATCTGAGGGTCACCACTGGGGTTCTGAGTTTGAGTCTGGCCTTGGCATTATTTACAGAGTTTATGTTTTCCCTGTTTTCCTTCTGGCAATACAAATCCCAAAAATATACTGTACAGGCATGCTAAATAGTGATGGGCGAATTTGCGCCGTTTTGCTTCGGCGAAAAATTTGCACGAAATTCGCGAAACGGTGTTTTTGACGCCGGCGCCCGTTTTTTTGACGCCAGCGCCCGTTTTTCGGAAAAAACATTTTTGCCGCAAATTTTCGCGGGCGTTTCGCGAATTTATTCGCTGGCGGCAAATTTATTCGCTGGCGGCGAATCGTGCAAATTCACGCCTGGCGAATAAATTCGCCCATCACTAATGCTAAATGGTGCCTGGTAAAACTGACCATAGTGTGTGTGAATGTGATAAGGAACTTACACTGTAAGCTCCATTGGGGGTATTGACTGATATATAATCTCTATAAAGCACAGTACAATATAAATAATTAATAATAATAAATGATCTGGCCCACTGTGCATATGCAGAGGCACTGAGGGCAAATCTTTCAGTTTGGCAAAGTGCAATAGATCGATCTGAAGTGCAGCTTTCATAGAGGACACCAGGGGGCAAATTCACTAACCGGCGAAAATTCACCAGCGCTGGCTTCGCGCACATCACAACACTTCGCCAGGCATAAATTCGCCTGGACAACGCTAATTCATGAAGATCCGAAGTTGCGCACAGGGTACCGAACGCTGGCGAAATTATGCCAGCGAAATTACGCTCAGCAGTTTGAAGTTACGCTAGCGTTGGCTAATTAGCATACGGCGTGCAGTTAAAGTACAATGGACGTATATGCTGCAGCAAATACATTACACTACACAAGGCCAGGGAACCTTAATAAAATTATATAAAGTTGTTATATAATGATAATGGTTCCCATACCTGTACCAAATGCTTAAGAGGAGTGTGGACAACCTTGTTATATGTTAAGGGGCCCTGACAAATGGTTGGACCTCAAAGAGGGGTTTGAACTGGAAAAGTCCAACAACCACTGACCAGAATAACGGAGCTGCTACCAGGATTCATGAGATGGACTAATACAAAACCTTTTTAAAACATTTAAGAAAATCAGCAAAGCAGGTGAACATTCCCTGTTTTGGACCATGTGACCAATATATCGGATGGTGGCAGCCAACAAATTGGGTGGTCCTTTGTTGGCTGCCACCATGCTGTGCTAAAACAAGCGAACAAAATGACATGCAACATGAAGGGGAAGCACCTGGTCTCAATAATCTACATTACAAACACTTGCATAATATCTCATTGGCCTCTCAGCTACAAGGGCGCAGTGAAGCCGTGTGAGTGGCCACCTGCTGTGTTTCTTTACAACAAATGAATGATAAGATCTTCAAATAACAATGACGTTATTTTTCCCCACTTAAAACAAAGCAAAATATTATAATTCATTCAGGTGAATGAAATCGGGTATAAGGAAATATCATTGGCCTTTGTTCCCACTGAATGGGTTCTTATGAATAAAAGATAATACAGAGAAGTAGAACAGGACAGCACTTGTTTTTTCCCAGTAATGTGTGCAGTGATACTTTTGTACGAAGCAGGAGCCTATATTAAGAATAATATACAAATGTAAGACCTCTGGCAACTGTATAGCTGAGAAAAATGTTGCTGAGTTTTGTTTGCTACAGTATTTTCTATTATAGAGCTTTAACTCCCAGCATACAAGTACAGTTCCTATACCTCTTCTAGTTCTCTCCTTTTAAAGGAGAAGGAAAGTCGTTTAGCAAATGTAAATGTAAATGTATTTACTTACCTGAAACCCTGGGCCGGTGCGCCGATCAGCAGAAAACTGCACCAGCCCAGGGTTCTTCCTGCGAGCACCATGGAGCGATCCTCTTCTGGCTTCTTCTTTCTTCAAATTTCCTAAGGCAGATGCATGCACAGTAGAATGAAAAAGCCGACTTTTTACTCTGACGCGCATGCGCAGCCGTAGGGAGAAAGAGGAAGCCAGAAGAGGAGCTCTCCGTGGTGCACGCTGGTATAACCCCGGGCCGGTGCAGTTTTCTGGTTTCAGATAAGTAAATACATTCACTTGAGGGTGCCTAACATTTGGCACCCCCAAGAGCTAAACAACTTTCAATCTCCTTTAACAGAGAATCACCCAATATTAATAGTATCAGAACATGCTGAATTTCTTTCATTTGATAGACTCATACCTGCCAATAAAGGGTTACATCTGTATATAGAAGTTACAAAAAGTTTGGAAGTAGTAAAAAAAGATACCTGTAACACGGCTTGGGTGGCACCACAGTATAGCTTTGCAAAGAACAAATCAAGGACAATATAAACCATTGAGCAACTGCCAAATCTGTCAACACATCAGCAGTCACTAGGGGCGTTCCATAGGATAGCAGCAGTAATGCTCACAGGGCAAACCTCTGCCCACCCAATTCCGATCCATTGTAGGGATGATATAAATAATAAGGTGGAGAGTCAACATTACCTATCCCGTTTGTATAAATGAGTTGGGTTTCTTTACCTTTTCACATGTCCATCAGCCCTATACAAATATATAACAGCCTCCTAACATGGTATTACATCCTTACATAGTTACATAGTTAAATCGGGTTGAAAAAAGCCCATCAAGTTCAACCCATCCAACCTCAGTTGGGGTGAAGCTTATTGCTGCCTGGATATTATTGACTCACTGTCAATAGCACACTGCAACAGGAATGTGAAATGCTTTAGGGTGCCATATACAAGTGCTGTCCCATAGCATGCATCAATTACAGTTATGGAATCTGTTATACGAAAAACCCATTATCCAGAAAGCCCCGAATTACGGAAGGATCATCTTCCATTGACTCCTTTTTATCCAAATTATCCAAAATTTATAAAATATTTCCTTTTTCTCTGCAATAATAAAACAGTATCTTGTACTTGATCCAAACTAAGATATAATTAATTCTTATTGGAAGCAAAACCAGCCTATTGGGTTTAATATTTACATGATTTTCTAGTAGACGAAAAGCAGGAAAATCCAAATTATGGAAAGGTCTGTTATCCTAAAAACCCGGTTCCCGAGCTTTCTGGATAACAGGTCCCATACCTGTAATTGATATACAGCCCACATTACAATTATACTATATAGAGAAATCTATGGATCCCGCAGGCAGGCATAAACATGGACTAGTTGGCTGCATCTGGACCACGGGCTTCTACATCTATAGCCTTGCCACGATTGCTACTGATTTCACTGTGGATACATGTTGATTCCAATTCTGCATTTTTAACTGCTCTTCTCTACAGCCAGGAACCATTTATTAGTTTCTAAAAATACTCAGACTGTCTGTATCACAATGCCTGCCGCTTTCTATTTTTGAACCGCTAAAAAAAAAATCTGTTCTGAATGCGAAACACATACCTTTCTGCTTGTTTAATGGGCTTAGTGTTGCTTGAAACCATTCTCAAGAACGTTAAATCTGTTTGTACAGCTTAAATCACAAGTACTTTCATGAAAGGGTTCAGCCCCTGTACTCTGCAGCCTTCCTTTGTACCATATGTTAAATGCAATTGGCCTACATGCTCCTTATTTGTCAGCAAAGCTTAAATGACATATGAAATTATACATTAGCAGTATGACTTTTATTTTTATGCACAAAGGCTAAAATTAACAGAAATTGTAGTTTTATAGATGAAATGCTTTTATATGAAAGGTGATGGTGTGACATTGGCAGATCTATTTGAAGGTTATTGTAGAAAAAGCAGATTATATAAACCTGTCTATACTATTTTGCAGCTGGCTGGGGAAAGAATTTTTCCTACTAGAGATGTCGCGAACTGTTCGCCGGCGAACTTGTTCGCGCGAACATCGGGTGTTCGCGCTCGCCGGAAGTTCGCGAACGTCGCGCGACGTTCGCCATTTTGGGTTCGCCATTGTTGGCGCTTTTTTTTGCCCTCTCACCCCAGACCAGCAGGTACATGGCAGCCAATCAGGAAGCTCTCCCCTGGACCACTCCCCTTCCCTATAAAAACCGAAGCCCTGCAGCGTTTTTTCACTCTGCCTGTGTGTGCTGAAGAGATAGTGTAGGGAGAGAGCTGCTGCCTGTTAGTGATTTCAGGGACAGTTGAAAGTTTGCTGGCTAGTAATCGTTTTGATACTGCTCTGTTATTGGAGGGACAGAAGTCTGCAGGGGTTTGAGGGACATTTAAGCTTAGGTAGCTTTGCTGGCTAGTAATCTACCTTCTACTGCAGTGCTCTGTATGTAGCTGCAGTGGGCAGCTGTCCTGCTTCTGATCTCATCTGCTGACTGCTGCAATAACAGTAGTCCTTGTAAGGACTGCTTTTATTTATTTTTTTGTTGTTTTACTACTACTACTACTACTACTACTACTATAAGAGCCCAGTGCTATTAGTCTAGCAGTGTTGGGGAGTGGGACTGGTGTGCTAATCTGCTGCTCCTAGTAGTTCAGCAGCACCAACTTTAATTTTTTTTTTTAATATTCATTTTTTTTTATTTTACTTTTTTTTATTTTACTACCGCTGTAGTAGTGTATAAGTTGACCTTTTAGGCATTATTTGCCCTGTAGGCATTATTTGCACACTGTTTTCTTCAACCCGCCATCGAGCTGTGTGACCTTGTTCACATTCTGTCTAAATATCCATAATATTACCGTCTCCAGAAAAAACACCGGAGTCACTTTTTTCAAGCAGCCATAATATATTTTACGTAATCCGTATCCACCGCTGTAGTAGTGTATACGTTGGCCTTGTAGGCATTATTTGCACACTGTTTTCTTCAACCCGCCATCGAGCTGTGTGACCTTGTTCACATTCTGTCTAAATATCCATAATATTACCGTCTCCAGAAAAAACACCGGAGTCACTTTTTTCAAGCAGCCATAATATATTTTACGTAATCCGTATCCACCGCTGTAGTAGTGTATACGTTGGCCTTGTAGGCATTATTTGCACACTGTTTTCTTCAACCCGCCATCGAGCTGTGTGACCTTGTTCCCATTCTGTCTAAATATCCATAATATTACCGTCTCCAGAAAAAACACCGGAGTCACTTTTTTCAAGCAGCATTCATATATTTTACGTAATCCGTATCCACCGCTGTAGTAGTGTATACGTTGGCCTTGTAGGCATTATTTGCACACTGTTTTCTTCAACCCGCCATCGAGCTGTGTGACCTTGTTCACATTCTGTCTAAATATCCATAATATTACCGTCTCCAGAAAAAACACCGGAGTCACTTTTTTCAAGCAGCCATAATATATTTTACGTAATCCGTATCCACCGCTGTAGTAGTGTATACGTTGGCCTTGTAGGCATTATTTGCACACTGTTTTCTTCAACCCGCCATCGAGCTGTGTGACCTTGTTCCCATTCTGTCTAAATATCCATAATATTACCGTCTCCAGAAAAAACACCGGAGTCACTTTTTTCAAGCAGCATTCATATATTTTACGTAATCCGTATCCACCGCTGTAGTAGTGTATACGTTGGCCTTGTAGGCATTATTTGCACACTGTTTTCTTCAACCCGCCATCGAGCTGTGTGACCTTGTTCACATTCTGTCTAAATATCCATAATATTACCGTCTCCAGAAAAAACACCGGAGTCACTTTTTTCAAGCAGCATTCATATATTTTACGTAATCCGTATCCACCGCTGTAGTAGTGTATACGTTGGCCTTGTAGGCATTATTTGCACACTGTTTTCTTCAACCCGCCATCGAGCTGTGTGACCTTGTTCACATTCTGTCTAAATATCCATAATATTACCGTCTCCAGAAAAAACACCGGAGTCACTTTTTTCAAGCAGCATTCATATATTTTACGTAATCCGTATCCACCGCTGTAGTAGTGTATACGTTGGCCTTGTAGGCATTATTAGCACACTGTTTTCTTCAACCCGCCATCGAGCTGTGTGACCTTGTTCACATTCTGTCTAAATATCCATAATATTACCGTCTCCAGAAAAAACACCGGAGTCACTTTTTTCAAGCAGCATTCATATATTTTACGTAATCCGTATCCACCGCTGTAGTAGTGTATACGTTGGCCTTGTAGGCATTATTTGCACACTGTTTTCTTCAACCCGCCATCGAGCTGTGTGACCTTGTTCACATTCTGTCTAAATATCCATAATATTACCGTCTCCAGAAAAAACACCGGAGTCACTTTTTTCAAGCAGCATTCATATATTTTACGTAATCCGTATCCACCGCTGTAGTAGTGTATACGTTGGCCTTGTAGGCATTATTTGCACACTGTTTTCTTCAACCCGCCATCGAGCTGTGTGACCTTGTTCACATTCTGTCTAAATATCCATAATATTACCGTCTCCAGAAAAAACACCGGAGTCACTTTTTCAAGCAGCATTCATATATTTTACGTAATCCGTATCCACCGCTGTAGTAGTGTATACGTTGGCCTTGTAGGCATTATTTGCACACTGTTTTCTTCAACCCGCCATCGAGCTGTGTGACCTTGTTCACATTCTGTCTAAATATCCATAATATTACCGTCTCCAGAAAAAACACCGGAGTCACTTTTTTCAAGCAGCATTCATATATTTTACGTAATCCGTATCCACCGCTGTAGTAGTGTATACGTTGGCCTTGTAGGCATTATTTGCACACTGTTTTCTTCAACCCGCCATCGAGCTGTGTGACCTTGTTCACATTCTGTCTAAATATCCATAATATTACCGTCTCCAGAAAAAACACCAGAGTCACTTTTTTCAAGCAGCCATAATATATTTTACGTAATCCGTATCCACCGCTGTAGTAGTGTATACGTTGACCTTGTAGGCATTATTTGCACACTGTTTTCTTCAACCCGCCATCGAGCTGTGTGACCTTGTTCACATTTTGTCTAAATATTGATAATATTATCGTCTCTAGAAAAACCACTTGAGTTACTTTTTTTCAAGCAGCATTCATATATTTTACGTAATCCGTATCCACCGCTGTAGTAGTGTATACGTTGACCTTGTAGGCATTATTTGCACACTGTTTTCTTCAACCCGCCATCGAGCTGTGTGAGCTTGTTCACATTTTGTCTAAATATTGATAATATTATCGTCTCTAGAAAAACCACTTGAGTTACTTTTTTTCAAGCAGCATTCATATATTTTACGTAATCCGTATCCACCGCTGTAGTAGTGTATACGTTGACCTTGTAGGCATTATTTGCACAGTGTTTTCTTCAACCCGCCATCGAGCTGTGTGAGCTTGTTCACATTTTGTCTAAATATTGATAATATTATCGTCTCTAGAAAAACCACTTGAGTTACTTTTTTTCAAGCAGCATTCATATATTTTACGTAATCCGTATCCACCGCTGTAGTAGTGTATACGTTGACCTTGTAGGCATTATTTGCACACTGTTTTCTTCAACCCGCCATCGAGCTGTGTGACCTTGTTCACATTTTGTCTAAATATTGATAATATTATCGTCTCTAGAAAAACCACTTGAGTTACTTTTTTTCAAGCAGCATACATATATTTTACGTAATCCGTATCCACCGCTGTAGTAGTGTATACGTTGACTTTGTAGGCATTATTTGCACAGTGTTTTCTTCAACCCGCCATCTAGCTGTGTGTATTATCGTTTCCAGAAAAACCAACTGAGTTTTTGTTGTTGTTGTTGTTTTTTTAAAAATAATGCCAGGCAAAGGCAGGCCGCCACGCAGAGGCCGTGCTAGGGGCCGTGCTGCTATGCAATCCTGTGGCCCTAGCAAATTGCCCAGTTTTAAAAAGCCAATGACCCTGAACTCCCAAAATGCTGAAGAGGTAGTTGACTGGCTTACACAGCACACCCCATCCTCTACCGTTTCTAACTTTACCACAACATCCTCCTCATCCTCCACTGCTATGGCCACCCCACGTAACACTTCCTCCACCACCGGTGCCCCTTCTTCACTGGGGTCAGAGGAGTTATTTTCCCATGAGTTTCTTGAACTGAGTAATGCGCAACCATTATTGCCAGAAGAAGATGAAGGAGATGAGGACCTTACACCAGATTTAATTCTGGCAGAGAACACGATAGAGATGGACATAATGAGTGATGAGGAGGAGGTCCCCACTGCTGCTTCCTTCTGTGATGTGTCAGAAGAAATTGATGCATCTGAGGAGAATGATGATGAGGAGATTGATGTTTTGTGGGTGCCTAGTAGAAGAGAGCAAGAGGAGGGTAGTTCAGATGGAGAGACGGAGAGTCAGAGAGGCAGTAGGAGAATAAGACTTAGAAGAAGCAGGGAGGACAGCCCGCAGGGATCAGTAGGGCAACAACATGTATCGGCACCTGTGTTCAGCCGGCCAACGCACCCGCCATTGCCGCCAATACCGCCAACTCCGCCAACTTCTACTGTTACCGCCAGATCGCACACTTCCAAAAAGTCAGCAGTGTGGGATTTTTTTAATGTGCGTGCCTCTGACAAAAGCATTGTAATTTGCAATGAGTGCAGTCAGAAACTGAGCCTTGGTAAGCCCAACAGCCACATAGGTACAACTTCTATGCGAAGGCACATGAGCGGCAAGCACAAAGCACTTTGGGAGCAACACCTCAAAGGCAACAGGCAAACTAAAAGCCACACTCCTTCTGGTCCAGCATCTTACTGCTCTACCTCTGCTCTCCTTGACCCGTCTGAACCACCCTCCACTCCGCCTTCCACCTTGACCACCTGTTCCCATTCCCAGTCATCTGCCACCAGCCAAGTTTCTGTGAAGGCCATGTTTGAGCGTAAGAAGCCAATGTCTGACTGTCACCCCCTTGCCCGGCGTCTGACAGCTGGCTTGTCTGCACTCTTAGCCCGCCAGCTTTTACCATACCAGCTGGTGGACTCTGAGGCCTTCCGCAAATTTGTAGCAATTGGGACACCGCAGTGGAAGGTACCCAGCCGCAATTTTTTTTCTAAAAAGGGAATACCACACCTGTACCAACATGTGCAGAGCCAAGTTACCGCATCTCTGTCACTTAGTGTTGGGCCAAAGGTCCATATGACTACTGACGCATGGTCCTCCAAGCATGGTCAGGGCAGGTATGTCACCTACACTGCCCACTGGGTGAACTTGGTAATGGCTGGGAAGCAGGGAATGGGTAGCTCAACAACAACAGTGGAGTTGGTGTCACCGCCACGGATTGCACGCGGTTCTGCCACCACCTCTACTCCTCCATCGCTCTCTACCTCGTCTTCTTCTTCTTCTTACTCTGCTGCTGGGTCCTCCTTCTCCTCCTCCACACCTGTGCACCCCCAGCTCCCCCTAGGCTATTCGACGTGCCAGGTACGCCGTTGTCACGCTGTCTTGGGGATGACGTGCCTGGAAAGCAAAAACCATACCGGATCTGTACTCCTGTCATCTCTGCAGTCACAGGCCGATCGGTGGCTGACCCCACACCAACTGCAGATCGGAAAAGTGGTGTGTGACAATGGAAGCAATCTGTTGGCAGCGTTGAGACTAGGCAATTTAACACATGTGCCCTGCATGGCACATGTGTTAAATTTAATAGTCCAACGTTTTGTCTCCAAGTACCCAGGATTCCAGGACGTTCTCACCCAGTCCAGAAAGGTGTCGGCCCATTTCAGACGTTCCTACACAGCCATGGCACGCCTTGCTGACATTCAGCAGCGCTACAACATGCCAGTCAGGCGTTTGATTTCTGACAGCCAGACTCGCTGGAATTCAACGCTCCTTATGTTGGAACGTCTGCTGCAACAACAAAGGGCCGTCAACGAGTACCTTTTTGAACTGGGTGGTAGGACTGGATCTGCACAGCTGGGGATTTTTTTCCCCCGTTACTGGGTGCTTATGCGCGATGCCTGCAGGCTCATGCGACCTTTTGAAGAGGTGACAAATATGGTCAGTCGCACCGAAGGCACCATCAGCGACCTAATACCCTTCGCTTTATTCCTGGAGCGTGCCGTGCGACGAGTGACAGATGAGGCTGTAGACCAGCGTGACGAGGAGCTGGAAGCGCACGATTTCTGGTCGGAATCACCAGAACGAACCCAGGCACATGCTGCAACGCAGGGAGAGGTGCCAGAAGTGGAGTCAGAGGAGGAAGGTGGCTTTGTGGAGGAGGAGGACCAACAGGAGCAGGCTTCCCAGGGGGCTAGTGGTGACCTTTTGGGGACCCCTGGTCTTGTACGTGGCTGGGGGGAGGAGACCGTGGATGATGCAGTCCTTGATAATGAGGAAGCGGAGATGGATAGCTCTGCATCCAACCTTGTGAGAATGGGGTCTTTCATGCTGTCATGCCTGTTGAAGGACCCCCGTATCAAGAGGCTTAAGGAGAAGGACCTGTACTGGGTCGCAACGCTACTAGACCCTCGGTACAAGCATAAAGTGTCAGAAATGTTACCAACATACCACAAGTCCGAAAAGATGCGGCATTTACAAACCAGCCTGCAAACATGTTGTACAATGCTTTTAAGGGTGATGTCACTTCAGGAACTCATCAACATTCCAGGGGCAGAGGTGCCAGTAATCCTGCCACGAGCACACCTGCAAGGACAAAGCCCTTTGGCCAGTCTGTAACGTCAGACATGCAAATGTTTTTTCTGTCCAAGGCAGCGCCACAACCCTTCTGGATCCACCCTCAAAGAACGCCTCGACCGGCAGGTAGCGGACTACCTGGCATTAACTGCAGATATCGACACTCTGAGGAGCGATGAACCCCTGGACTACTGGGTGCGCAGGCTTGATCTGTGGCCAGAGCTGTCACAATTTGCCATGAACCTCTTGTCTTGCCCAGCCTCAAGTGTGCTCTCAGAAAGGACCTTCAGTGCAGCAGGAGGGATTGTAACTGAGAAGAGAACTCGCCTAGGTCACAAAAGTGTCGATTACCTGACCTTTATTAAAATGAATGAGGGGTGGATCTCGGAGGGTTACTGCACGCCGGAAGACTTGTTCTGACTTCTATGCAGCTGTCCTTCTCTTCAAGCCTCATGACTCCACACACAGCTGTCCTTTAGCGTCCTCCTCCTCCCTCCGCCACCGTTACAAACTAGGGTGCAAACCCTACTGGTTTAATTTTTTCTGGCCTCTGTGCTTCAGTGGCTGCGACCAAAAAATGCCTATTTTCTGCATTTATATGACATAATTTTTCTGGCCTCTGTGCTTCAGTGGCTGCAACCAAAAAAATTTATATTTTCAGCATTTATATGGCATAATTTTTCTGTCAACTGTGCTTCAGTGGCTGCGACCAAAAAATGCATATTTTCTGCATTTATATGGCATAATTTTTCTGGCCTCTGTGCTTCAGTGGCTGCAACCAAAAAAATTACTATTTTCAGCATTTATATGGCATAATTTTTCTGGCAACTGTGCTTCAGTGGCTGCGACCAAAAAAATGCATATTTTCTGCATTTATATGGCATAATTTTTCTGGCCTCTGTGCTTCAGTGGCTGCAACCAAAAAAATTTATATTTTCAGCATTTATATGGCATAATTTTTCTGTCAACTGTGCTTCAGTGGCTGCGACCAAAAAAATGCATATTTTCTGCATTTATATGGCATAATTTTTCTGGCCTCTGTGCTTCAGTGGCTGCAACCAAAAAAATTACTATTTTCAGCATTTATATGGCATAATTTTTCTGGCAACTGTGCTTCAGTGGCTGCGACCAAAAAAATGCATATTTTCTGCATTTATATGGCATAATTTTTCTGGCCTCTGTGCTTCAGTGGCTGCAACCAAAAAAATTTATATTTTCAGCATTTATATGGCATAATTTTTCTGTCAACTGTGCTTCAGTGGCTGCGACCAAAAAAATGCATATTTTCTGCATTTATATGGCATAATTTTTCTGGCCTCTGTGCTTCAGTGGCTGCAACCAAAAAAATTTATATTTTCAGCATTTATATGGCATAATTTTTCTGGCAACTGTGCTTCAGTGGCTGCGACCAAAAAAATGACTATTTTCAGCATTTATATGGCATATTTTTTCTGGCCTCTGTGCTTCAGTGGCTGTGGCCAAAAAAACTGGGCAAACAATGCCTACAAGGTCAACGACGTTGACCTTGTAGGCATTGTTTGCCCAGTTTTTTTGGCCACAGCCACTGAAGCACAGAGGCCAGAAAAAATATGCCATATAAATGCTGAAAATAGTCATTTTTTGCCATACGTTGACTCAACGTATATGGCAAAAAATGACTATTTTCAGCATTTATGTGGCATATTTTTTCTGGCAACTGTGCTTCAGTGGCTGCAACCAAAAAAACTGGGCAAACAATGTCTACAAGGTCAACGTATGGCGAAAAATTACTATTTTCAGCATTTATATGGCATATTTTTTCTGGCAACTGTGCTTCAGTGGCTGCGTCCAAAAAAACTGGGCAAACAATGTCTACAAGGTCAACGTATGGCGAAAAATGACTATTTTCAGCATTTATATGGCATATTTTTCTGGCAACTGTGCTTCAGTGGCTGCGTCCAAAAAAACTGGGCAAACAATGCCTACAAGGTCAACGTATGGCAGTTGTTTAAAGAGAACAGTAGATTACTAGCCAGCAAAGCTACCTAAGCTAAAATGTCCCTCAAATCCCTGCAGACTTCTGTCCCTCCAATACAGAGCAGTATCAAGCAGATTACTAGCCAGCAAACTTACTATCATCTGTCCCTGAAATCACTAACAGCTCTCCCCCTACACTATCTCTTCCAAGCACACACAGGCAGATTTTTCAGATACATTTTTGCCCTTGATCCCCCTCTGGCATGCCACTGTCCAGGTCGTTGCACCCTTTAAACAACTTTAAAATCATTTTCTGGCCAGAAATGTCTTTTCTAGATGTTAAAGTTCGCCTTCCCATTGAAGTCTATGGGGTTCGCGAACCGTTCGCGAACCGCTCGCATTTTTGCGCAAGTTCGCGAATATGTTCGCGAACTTTTTTTCCGACGTTCGCTACATCCCTATTTCCTACACCACTTAGTATCTAAGAGCCACAGACCCAGAGGGACCAAAAGAGATCAGGAGAATGATCAATACCTGATTGGCCAAATGTGTCAATCAAATCAGTTCCGGGTACACATGTCTGCACTTCTTCCTAGTGATTTAATTGGATACGTCAATCAGATCACTGCAATTTGGACAAATAACCATTTTCTTTTCTGTGGGGATGGCATAGGTGGGTAATGGCTGGGGTGGGGGGCCTTGAAGTGGAAGCCCCAGTGGGCCCAGGACTTCCACAGAGGATTGGTTTTCCGATGGGGTTGGTGACCCCAATTTGAAAGCTGGAATAAGCCAGACGAAGAATGCAAATAATTCAAAAACCATAAAAAAGAAAAAATGAAGGCCAGTTGAGAAGTTGCTTATACTTAACCATTCTATAACATACTAAAGCTTAACTTAAAAGTGAACCACCCCTTTAATGGGTACAGCTGACTACGGGTGGTGGCACTTCTCTATTGCGGGCAACTAATCTCCCCAAATGCCTTCCCGCCAGCAAGAGTGCAAAACGCTGGCGGGATGACATACGTATAGCTTCACTTTTCGAAGTCGCCAGAAGTTACCTTGTGAGGCAACTTCGGACGACTTCGGAAAACCAAAGCGATACGTATGTCATCCTGACAGCGATTCGCATTCTTGCCAGCGGGAAGTCATTTGGGGAGATTAGTCACCCGCAGTAGAGAAGATTTGTCGATTGGCAACTAAGCTTGCCGTGTGCCACCACCCTAAATTTGTTATAGAACCCGTGTGTATTTGTTTAATGCATGTTCATTATATAAGGGTGGTTTGATGATCTTTAAGGGCTAGTCCACACGGGGAGATAGCCACGCGATTGCGGTCGCGGCGACAAAGCGCCGCGCCAGTCGCCGCGACCGGCGCAGGCGACAGTTTTGTATGGGCGCCTATGTAAAAACGCCTGTGCTAACCACACGAGGCGATGCGCTTTTCAACAGTCGCCTGAAAATGCCTCGCCAGGCTTTTTCAGGCGACTGTTGAAAAGCGCATCGCCTCGTGTGGTTAGCACAGGCGTTTTTACATAGGCGCCCATACAAAACTGTCGCCTGCGCCGGTCGCGGCGACTGGCGCGGCGCTTTGTCGCCGCGACCGCAAACGCGTGGCTATCTCCCCGTGTGGAATAGCAAGCAGGCTGTATGAGTCAGCACTACCTGATAGCAATACATCTGAAGAATAAATGACTTAAGCCTTTAATTGTTGTGTGCCAGCAGTAATCTCCTTATCTTTCTCTACTGCAGGCTTTCTGGCATTTACAGGGTTAGTCAGTTTGTTTTACAAAGGGCAAACTCTAATGAGTTAGAAATGACTTAGAACATCCACAGAATGTTTTATATCTATACCCCAAATGTTGCTATTGAGGTGCTAAATTGTGGACCCCAAAATTGGTGGGACCTAAAAGGAGGCAGGATTCGGAAATAGGATATATTCCTAAGGCAGCAGATCCAATGGCACCCCTACCATAATACTTATTTCCAGTGATAAGGCCAGATTGATAGTGTAGAGTGGGGGTTACCAACCTTTTTTACCCATGAGCAACAGTCAAATGTAAAAAGAGTTGGGGAGCAATGCAAGCATGACAAATGTTCCTGGGTGGTGCAAAGTAAGTGCTTTTTTTTGGCCATTTCATAGTCCCTATGTGGACTGGCTGCCTACAGGAGACTCTGTTTGGCAATACAACTGGGCTTTATGCAACCAAAACTTGCCTCCAAGCCTGGAATTAAAAAATAAGCACCTGCTTTGAAGCCACTGGGAGCAACATCCAAGGGGTTGGTGAGCTATATGTTGAGCCACTGGTGTAGAGAGCAGACCTGAGCTCTTTATATTTTAGCTGCCCACACACATACTATTTTGTTACTATTTTGTTTCATATGATTATTAGTATGGTGGCCCACTGATTGACTATGCACTATGAATATCAGTCAATCAGGGAATTGGGCAGGTTTGAAATATTCATCTGCCAATGGATCCCTCTCACATATCATGAGTCTTCCAGCCCCACTGCAATACAATCCCACTTGTGGACAGATCTAAAAACTGAGGTTGGGAGATGGTATACTTCAAATCTGGAAGAACTGAGCAGTATGCAATGGAAGAGAGGTTCAGACTGTCAGTAGAGAGAGGCAGGATGATTAATTCATGACTATAGGGAATGATTGATTTCAGTTATTCTTTCCATAGGGCGTGCTACCAAATATTAAGCCTAGAGTGTCAATTATTTGGTCAGTGACAAGTTATTTGAAAAAAAGCACAAAAAGGGCCAAAATATGTAGTCATAACACATGAAATATACATCAAGTCTAAAAGCAAGTGGCAGAGGAAGAGTTACTTCATAACACTGTAAGGTTCACAAGACTGGCTTCTTAGGTCCAATCAAAACACGTTGTAAATCACAATAAGTAATTCGTTTGTTTTTTTTTAAAAAAAACGTCACATAAGGAAAAAACTGCTGCTTCGTCTAATCTGCCCATTAAGTGCTTAATTCAGATTTTAAGATATTAGAAATGTTTATTATAGGTCCCGTGCCCGTTTCATTTAATTTATTGAATTAATCCCAACTAATCGCCAGGAAGGCTTTTCTATGTACTTACCACCCTCTGTGTTTAGAAGTATTTGTGCTACCTTTCAGTTTTCATACCTCCATCTTCATGTTGTTTTCTTTTGACATCACGGTTAGCCCTACCCATCAGCCTCCCTCCAAGGGGATTCCATCTACCAAAGAACTTTCTCTGCACTAACTTCTTCCTCACCCTAAATCCATCTATTATGTCCAGGTCAACATTGCTCTTCTGGACACTTAGGTCCTTATTATGTCTAAGTATCTCTTGCTTTACTGACATTGCAGACATAAGCAGTTCATAGCACTGTTCCAGTTCCATTGCACATGAATGCACAGATATGGGATCCATTATCCGGAAACCCATTATTCAGAAAGCTCAGAATTATGGAAAGGCTGTCTCCCAGAGACTCCATTATAATCAAATAAACCAAGTTTTTAAAAATGTTTTCCTTTTCTCTCTGTAATAATAAAACAGAACATTGTACTTGATCCTAACTAAGATATAATTGATCATTATTGGAAGCAAAACCAGCCTATTGGGTTCATTTAATGTTTACATAATTTTCTAGTAGACTTAAAGGAGAAGGAAAGGTTAAAACTAAGTAAGCCTTATCAGAAAGGTCCATCTAAATATACCAGTAAACCCCCAAAGTAATGTTGCTCTGAGTCCCCTGTCAAAAGAAACACTGCATTTCTTTCCTTCTATTGTGCACACATGGGCTTCTATATCAGACTTCCTGTTTTCAGCTTAAACCTCATTGCCCTGGGCAAGAGCATGCTCAGTTTGCTCCTCTTCCCCCCCTCCCTTCTCTACTGTAATCTGAGCCCAGAGCAGGGAGAGACTCAGGCAGGAAGTGATGTCACACCACATTAATACTGCAGCTCCTATCCTAAACAAACAGAGAGTTTCTAGAGCTTTTTACTCAGGTATGGTAAAACATTCTACAGAATAAATATAGCATTCTAGCTTGCACTATTGCAGCTAATCTATTGGCAATAAAATGCCTCCGGAGCTTTCCTTCTCCTTTAAGGTACGAAGATCCAAATAACGGAAGATCCGTTATACAGAAAACCCCAGGTCCTGATCATTCTGGATAACAAGTCAAATACCTGTACTATAAATACCCATAAATTCTGCAATTAAGTAAACTACAAGAAAGCAAAATACTTGGCCTAATTAACATGCCTTGTTTTCAGTTTGCTCTCATGCAGCAAATGGCGCATAGCAGATAGACTAGTCTCACTATTTCTGCCTGGCTGCTTACAGAACACAACCTGTGATTTAGCAAGGGCTGGGTGATAATATCAGAACACTGTCAAAGTTATTAGGCGCAGGGGAAGACTATAATGAAGGAATGCTAACTAAGCCTGGGCAGTACTGAATTCCTTAAAAAACAAATACAGCTTAGTGTTTTTCTAAATCTTGGAGAATGTACAGAATCAGCACGTGATTTCTATCAACATAAACCTGAAGCTTTGGAAAACTCATTAGCACCAACACCCAATATCAACTGGAACAAGACTAAGTGCCTGGAATGGGTTATGGGCTGGATAGCACTTTTGTCTGCCACAACGTACATACAACTAAATTAATTTAACGCCCATTATTTATATAAAGAGGTAGACCGGTTGTAATGAATAGAAAGAGTGATACACAGATAAGAAATGAAATCCCCATGAGAAGTGCCCAGAGACAGAAGCTGAGTTTACATAGTTGGGCAATGTTATACCACATAACCAAGGGCTCCATAAGATGTTGAGCATCACATAAACAAAGTTAACATTACATTCATACACAAATACAGTATGGATAGTAGAGCTGAATCAAAATCCAGGAGTCTGGGAATCTGAGCACTTTTTGAAGTGGTTGGGTTCAGCCAAAACCCAATCGTTTGGCCTAACCTTAAACTCATGTGACTTTGGAGCTTTGGAAAACTTGCCGTGATACTGGTTCAAATTAAGAGCCAAATTTATCATTTTCTCAAATGTAATTATGCAAGTTAGGGTTTGGATTCAATCTGGGATTTGGTATTCTGCCAGATCCAAGAATTAAGAATTCACAGCATGGATAATTCTGCTGGGGCTGTGTAATGAATGGCACTAAATTTGCCACTAAAGCGCAGTAACTTATATCAACCAATCAGCAGGCAGCATATAGTTGTCACCTGTTCAAAAGCAAACATCTTGTTGTTTTCTATTGGTTACTGCTCTTGGCCAAACCTAGGGGGAAATGCAATAAAAGTTGCAAAGAGAAAAACTATTCGCACAAAAGCTATAATAAATTTCCAAAAAAGCAGAAATTTTCGCATTGTGAATAGTTTTCCCCGTTACCAACTTTTATTACATTCCCCATGAGTGCCTTATACTGTATTACATTTGGGAGCAAGACTTTTAAAGTAAAGAGTAAAGATGTGTTGGAATTGACCCTGCAAATTCAAAGCAAAGGTTAAAAACTGTGTGTGTGTTTGTATTAAAGGAACAGTAACGTCAAAAAATAAAAGTGTTTTAAAGTAATGAAAATATAATGAAGTGTTGCCCTGCACTGGTAAAACTGGTGTGTTTTCTTCAGAAAAACTACTATTGTTTATATAAATAAGTTGCTGTGTAGCAATGGGGGCAGCCATTCAAAGGAGAAAAAGCTCAAGTTACACAGCAGATAGCAGATAAGCTCTGTCTGTCTAATGGTGTTATCTATTATCCATTATTTATCCTGTGCCATATAGCCGTTTTTCAATTTCCGCCATTGCTACACAGCAGCTTGTTTATATGATCTATAGTAGAGTTTCTGAAGCAGACACATCAGTTTTACCAGCACAGGGCAACACTACATGATATTTTCATTACTTTAAAACACTTACATTTTTTTGTGTTACTGTTCCTTTAAGGTGTGTGTGTATTTTGCAAACATTAATCCGAAATATGTGCAACAGAAAATCAATAATTGGGGTAGGTTGCCGAGTCAGATAGGCGGGCTCTATCAGGTAAAAGAGAACCAACGTGAAGTTTGATACACTGACTAGACAGGGAGTGATTTGTATTTTATGCCAAACTAGGCCAACAAGTTTAGTAACAGCCCCCAAACCCTTGCCACCCACCAACTGTAAAAAGATAAAACTAACCTATATGTACATGTGCTACGTAATTTTATTTTTATATACAAGTAGCTATAACAGTAGTGCAGAGTACAGTCAATAAATGCCTGTTGACATTAGACTGGTATTGAATATTAAGGTGGCCATAGACATAACAATTACGATCTTTCTTGGAAAAGATCTTTCCAGGAAAGATCGTTTGTTTCAATACACACGTGTAGAGCAGAATCGTCAGATATACAGGTAGATATATGGGAAGAAACAATAGAATTCTACCTGTAGCTGACGATTCAGCACTAACAATGGGCGATTTTTGGGTCCCTTCAAAGGCACCCGATCAAAATTTTCCGTCCACCCCATCGACGAGCCGACCGATATCCAAGTCTTCTGCCGATATCGGTCGGCTCTTTTTCCACCATACACGCACCGAATATCGGACGAAAATTTGTATCGTACGATATTATCTGTGCGTCTATGGCCACCATTACTTAGGCCAAGGCCATTTATACATTTGGTACTAATTAACAGAGGTAAGTGGCCAGTCCATTCACAAATACCAGGGAGCCAGGCACCCACGGAACGGGAAGGATTGTGACTTGTCTAGGCCACCGGATCTGAACAGCTGGGGAGTGCACACTGAGTATGGAAAAAAGGCAGCAGCATTGTAAAGTAGCAGATAGAATTATAATGTATATACAAATCTATTTGGAAATAATTCAGTATAAGCAAACATCTCTGGATCTGTTGCAATAGGACTGTACTAATAACGGTCTTAAAGCTCTATTTGTGGGTGTGAGAGCAAACACAGCTGTACAGTAACAGTAACACCATGGGAATATAGGAATGACAATATAATGTACTGTTGCCCTGCACTGGTAAAACTGATGTGTTTGCTTCAAAAACACAACTATAGTTTATATAAACAAGCTGCTGTGTAGCCATGGGGGCAGCTATTCAAGCACAGGATACACATATAGATAGGAGATAAGTTCTGAAGAATCCCATTGTATAATACAGAGCTTTTATCTGCTATGTATCCTGTGCCAGCTTGTTTATATAAACTATAGTAGAGTTTCTGAAGCAAACACACCAGCTTTACTGGTGCAGGGCAACACTACATTTTAAGTTCATTACTTTAAAGCACTTTCATTTTTTGGTGTTTCTGTTCCTTTAAAGGTTTGAGCATGTGTTGCCAACTAAGAGTAACAGGGTAGATGTGGTAGTGATTTGCCATTGCATGTCAGCTTTCTGTCTACTCAGAAATATAACAACACTTTCAGCACGCCTTATTAAATATAATGTTTAATCCTCCCCAGTGGAATTTGCTAGGGGAATTAACTCTGCATCATGCAAGTGGCTGTTATAAATTGCAAGGCAACACATTCCTCTGTGGCCAGCACATTTATTGTAATATAGTACCCCAAAATATAGCATAAAACATAAATAAACAAGGGGACCAGGAAATGACAGCAAAAAAATGCTGTTTTTGTATACATTAGCATAAATCCTGGTGCTTTGAAGTGAGAGTGAAAGTGCGACTGCAGCACATGTGCTTTGCATTGAGGGAACATGAGAAGGCTGCTCGTGAGGTTTGCTAATTCAGAATTCCAACACCAGTGTCAAATCTAGTCACGCAATATTTAAAAGCCCAAATCCCAGTTTGTGAGTCTGAAATTTAGAATTAAAAGCACCATCTGTTGAATATCCCTGACCTGCTAGTGATCGGGCTAGGAGGAACCATACAGTAAGAAGGATAACAATCTGGGCTACGGACACAATGAATAGGCCTATAACGTGATGTTCCATTACAATAACACAGGCAGTGCAGTAATAGAAACCAGTTTTCAAACTCAACCTAAATATTGATAGATCATTTTAACTGATGGAAAAGGCCAGATTAGTCCATAAAATATGCACCAGCGGAGCTACCTTATTTGATGCAAGGGAAACTGTCATGGGTCCTGCACATAGTGGGGCCCTTCATTCCATCAGCTGTAGGTAAGAAGAGTAAGGGAAAGCTCAACAGCGCATTACAAATTAACTGTAGGCATTACAACTGCTCCTGCAGTAACAACAGGGATAACAGCTTCTAGAATGGGTCTATGGCTGTGTGACAAGGCAGTGGGAAGAAGATGGGTATCAGGGTGCAACTAATGGGGGTTCAAACAAAGCCAAAGTCTGTTGGTATGGGGAGGGTTGTTTGAGTTGCACCCTAACAACTGCAGGCTAAAGATAGATGAAAAACACTTGATACTGTGATTAATAGGAAACCTCACAAGGTGTATTTTGTCATGAGCCTCACCACCAAGTGACAACTTTGCTACCATTAAGCATTAAACAGATATTACCCTCACCTACATATTGTAACATCTCTCTCAAGGCAAGAAACTAAAAGAGCACATGCATGTAAACCAAGATTCAAATGAATCTATATATGAATACAAAAAGAAATAATGAGGACGGATTGCAAGGGCTTGAGCTTTCCTAACTTGACATGATGGAGAAGATGCAAGTTAGGCAGTGCTGGCAGGCATGTAGCCCTATCCTTAGTGATTGCCCCATGACAGACAGTCTTCTGCCCACCAGCACTGTGTTTTGCAACTTGTGGCAGATTTTTTTTATCCAACTCAAAGCTGCAGGGCGAGGCAAGGCCCTATTCTTTCCTTTTTGTTATTTGCTTACTTGCTTACTGTTTGAGAGGAAAATCCAGTGTTCAGTATAGCACTGGATTTTCTCTCACATTCATCATCTTCTCAAGGTGTCAGAATACTCTTACCCAACTTTCTTACCTACCATCAGAAAACAAACATCTAACTCCAGCTTTAAGGTGGAATCTCATGCTGACTTCTGGCTATGGGCTGCTCCTGGAAGTACACAAGAGTTGGCAAGAAGTTGCATACAGTATACAAACAAACAACAGTACTCAAATGCAAAACACATTTACCAAGCTTAAGGCTCTAGTGCAAACCACTACCATCAGCAACCAAAATTGGCACTGCCAACTGGAGTATAAGAGGGTGGTATTTCCCGTGTTCTGTGTTTGAGATTTGGCAGTCTCCTGCTGGGAATGCTGAAATTGAAGTAAATCAGAAATCCCATTTATCAGCCCATTGGTCACCTTGTCTCTTGGCTACAGTTGCCACCTGGCTGGTTAAAATGATGATTGATGCCAATTATGCCAATGGGGAAGAACCATAGAAATATAGGAAGGTTGGTATTTTTTTCCAGAGAAGGTGGCAACCCTACCCTGTGGGCCACAAAGAAAAAATGGCCAGCACATGTATGAACACAACCCTTATCCTGTCATGCCCATTATGCTGAAACTCCAACCACAATCCACAAAAACCTTACCAACTCCCAGAAAGCCATATCCTCCTTGCAACCCACAAATCACACTTTTAAAACTATTGGGGACCCCCCCACCAGCAAGAAGTCAATGACTGCAGTACCACCTGTACCCCCAACAGTGGCCTTGAACATTGGTACATATAGCTCTGTAGGAAAGTCATTGTGTAAAAGGTGATCCTGAAGACAATTCCTGAACGGTATGGAAACCCAGAACCTCTGTTTTAGGATACTGAATTTTCCATAACTACACACATTTTTCCCTGTTGACCATTGATTTTGTGTGACTATAGCCTAGCAGTATATCATATATAGCATTCCAGGCAATGCAAAGGACTACATGCATATGCAATGTAGATACAATGGCTTACTTGTTGAATGTTGCTTCCAGGAACATGAACAGAATGAAAAAGTTTGAGGTTTGATCTAAACTTTGTGAGATCGTGCAAGCAGTTAAAGATATTATCAAGTGATTCGTTGGCTTTCTCATAGGTGAGTTCTGATGGAGATTCACGTGCTGGAAAACATAAATATTGTATAAAATACTAGGATAGACATTAATTTTGAGATTTTTGCATACATTTCTCCAACTGGGATCAATGCAGCAGCAGAATACAGCCGACCAACTTAGAAGATAATCAAATAACTGTGGCTTATATAGTCAACACTTAACTGTACTATTTATCCTCTATACAAAAAAAAATCCATTTATTCCCAACACTTTATAATTTGGCTCTTGTGCTTTAGCAAATGTAGCTACTGGCTGCTCCATCACTGTCATGTCTACACTAAAGCCTACAAACATATATGGATAAAATGTGTATTTTATATACTGAACTTGCACCAGCCTAAATATTCAGTATACTACCCTAAATAATAGTATTGGCCAAGCCTTGAAATAGGAGTACAGTAGCTTGTCAGGTTGGATTGTTAGGCCATTTTATGAGTGCCAGTGACACTGCACATGCTCAGTGTGCTCTGGGCAGCTGTTGAGAAGCTGAGCTTGGAGGTTGTTGAAAATCATTAGTCAGACAGTAAGTTTGCTGGACATATCAACTGATGCTAAAGGGCTGATTTTTAAATTCTAATGAACTGACATATAATGAAAATATGAATTAATTACTGTATCACGATTTTGATATTTCTGCCCAGCAGCACAGGGCATATGAAAACAAGATGGGGAACTACCGGGGTGATCTTCAGAGACCCAGATCTTCACTGCTAATGGACTATGGTTGCCTTCAGCTGGTATGGCATCATAATGTGCAGCATTTATACCCTACTTCTTTGTTAAAAGTATTGTTATAATTTTTATGGTGTAGTTCTTATTTCTAAATTACACTGATTACATTACATATATATTCAATGGACCACATAAAATTTTATTCCTGAACCAACAAATGTATTTTTTCTTAATCTGTAATAAAATCTCTGCTTGGAACAGCACAATGGAACAGCTTTAAGATAAGTTATTGTTTTTCTTACTCAATGTAATGAAAGGAGTCACAACGGGACTTTTTTTTTTTACTATATTCTGATATCAACCAGAAAGCTGTTATCAAGACTGAGGGCACCTGCAAAACTAACAACATGTCTAGCCCCATGTCAAATTTCAAAATTAAACATAAAAAAGTTGCTCTTTTGAAAAACAGATTTCAGTGCAGAATTATGCAGCGATATTAACTGATGCATTTTGAAAAAACCCAAAAAATGTTTGCCAGTGACAGAATACTTTTAAGTGTTAGTTCTCCTTTAGGGCAGAGACACATGGGCAGGTTCGGTGACAAAGCGACAAATTTCCTCTTCTTTGGGACGACTAATCTCCCTAAACTGCCTTCCAGCCGGCTAGAATGAAATAGCCGGCAGGAGGGCACTCGGAGGAAATGGTGTAAAGAATACCCTTTATCTATGTTTTACAGTAGCATCACTTTCATTACAGTAAAGAGCAAAAGTAACCTGCCGGATTTTTAAGGACTTCTTAAGTAGCCTGCCGCTCTCTTTGGGCAGGGGCACACGGGCAGATTCGGGGAGATTTAGTCGCCTGGCGACTAATCGCCTCTTCTGCAGGGCGACAATCTCCCCGAACTGCCCCCCTGCTATAATGAGAAAACACCTGCGCTAATGCACTCACGGCGCTTCGATTTCCGAAGTCACCCAAAGTTTTCTACTTTGGGCGACTTTGTAAATCGAAGCGCCATGAGTGGATTAGTCGCCATTCGACTAAATCTCCCCGAATCTGTCTGTGTGCCCCTACCCTTTTGTGCTGCAGTAAAAATCATCTAAAAACACAATGGACACTTTGGGAATATTGCCTTCTAGTCCCATTTTTCAAATGTGTCAAAAACGTTAACACTTGGACTTACACACAAGCCTGTGATGGGGTGGATCAAAGCAAAGAACAGCCAGTGCTTTGTCTGAACACTCTGTTATTGAAAAAGTCTTTGGCTGTGGTCGCTAATGCGAAATTACAGGAGAATCAGATCATATAAGTCTAAGCAAATGAATGGAACAAAATGAATACACACAGCTGGAGAAATATGTTTTTGTGGAAAGTCTTTTGAAGGGAAAAAAAAGAAGTGGTAATAATAAGCCAGAGCTGGCTTCAAAATCCCTGACTGAAATCCGCATCTGAATTTTTGCTTCTGAAAAAAAAAAAAATCAAAGAAACTTAAAAGCCACAAGGTGATGAAAGGCAACTCCACCCTTTTATAAATGTCGACTTCCAGACGATTTGGCACGGCCAACAGGAAAAAGTCAGCAGAGAACATTGCTATTAGGGGGTTATTGAGAATTATAATGAAATACAGAATGCAGCTCTGAAATCGAAAGGAGGGTCATGTGAGACACAATAATAATGTTGTGTTGAACCTGTGCCAAAACACACACACAACCAAAATCTGGCCTTGCACCGTGACCAGGCCCTGACTGGCAATCTGTGAGTTCTGGCAAATGCCAGAGGGGCTGCTGTAAGGTCCCATAGAAAGTGACTACTAAGAGGGCTGGTGTAGGCTGTTTGGGCCTCTGTGTACTAGGAATGGCAGGGGTTATTATGAATCCTAGTCCAGTCCTGAGTCCGTGACCTATGGATGAATGGGCAATATGTGCTCATCACAATGAGTCTCGAGAAATACTTGGGGGTTATTTATCAAAATTTGAATTTTTCTTTTCGTTTAAAAAAAAAAAAAAAAAAAAAGTCTGACCAAACTATATATATACAGTATATACAGTACACACACAAACACACCTAAAGAGCCTGAGTAATTCTGAGACTGTACACCTTTCCTTGTTCTTCAGCAAATCCGTTTTCCTGTTTAAAGGGATACTGTCATGGGAAAAAAATTTTTTTTCAAATCAATCAGTTAATAGTGCTGCTCCAGAAGAATTCTGCACTGAAATCCATTTCTCAAAAGAGCAAACAGATTTTTTTATATTCAATTTTGAAATCTAACATGGGGCTAGACATTTTGTCAATTTCCCAGCTGCCCCTGGTCATGTGACTTGTGCCTGTACTTTAGGAGAGAAATGCTTTCTGGCAGGCTGCTGTTTTTCCTTCTCAATGTAACTGAATGTGTCTCAGTGAGACATGGGTTTTTACTATTGAGTGTTGTTCTTAGATCTACCAGGCAGCTGTCTTTGGTTAGGGAGCTGCTATCTGGTTACCTTCCCATTGTTCTTTTGTTTGGCTGCTGGGGGGAAAAGGGAGGGGGTGATATCACTCCAACTTGCAGTACAGCAGTAAAGAGTGATTGAAGTTTATCAGAGCACAAGTCACATGACTTGGGGCAGCTGGGAAATTGACAAAATGTCTAGCCCCATGTCAGATTTCAAAATTGAATATAAAAAAATCTGTTTGCTCTTTTGAGGAATGGATTTCAGTGCAGAATTCTGCTGGAGCAGCACTATTAGTTGGTTCATTTTGGAAAAAAAAAAAATTTCCCATGACAGTATCCCTTTAAGAATCACTGGCACCGACAATTTCTTCTAAAAGTGTTCATGAGAGTTATAATTCATCTTGAAGACTCCTTTAATTTGACTATTTCTGCAAGGACCCAACTGAGAGATAACAGCACATGTAGAAGAACTGCCTGGAGAATAGCAGGAGTTAATATTTCTATAGTGATGCAGTGACTTTTTATCACAAATGGAAAACTATGTTTAAAAAGGAAACATATTCATTACATGCAAAGACTGACAAAAAATATGTATAAAAATTCAGGCAGGATCCAGCGGCACTGACCATTCAAAAATATTCTCGCCGGGTGCTGACCAATAAATCAATAAAAGTTCAAAGAAAGCACTCACGGCATTGATCATGGAATGAATTTCAAAGTGTCTTTATTCGTACATGGTGCATCGACGCGTTTCGGCTCTCATAGAGCCGTCGTCAGGATGAAAAACAGGAAGTGAGACAAATCACTAAAAAAATTCAGGTATAGAAATATTTCCCAGAGACTATTATCCCCACTACTATAGGCACAATCTCTCCCTACTATACCTGCTATCCTACAGTCACACTCCCTTCCCAGAGACTATTATCCCACTGTTACTATAGACACCATCTCTCCCTACTATACCTGCTATCCCACAGTCACACTCCCTTCCCAGAGACTATTATCCCCACTGTTACTATAGGCACCATCTCTCCCTACTATACCTGCTATCCCACAGTCACACTCCCTTCCCAGAGACTATTATCCCCACTGTTACTATAGGCACCATCTCTCCCTACTATACCTGCTATCCCACAGCCACACTCCCTTCCCAGAGACTATTATCCCACTGTTACTATAGGCACCATCTCTCCCTACTATACCTGCTATCCCACAGTCACACTCCCTTCCCAGAGACTATTATCTCACTGTTACTATAGGCACCATCTCTCCCTACTATACCTGCTATCCCACAGTCACACTCCCTTCCCAGAGACTATTATCCCACTGTTACTATAGACACCATCTCTCCCTACTATACCTGCTATCCCACAGTCACACTCCCTTCCCAGAGACTATTATCCCACTGTTACTATAGACACCATCTCTCCCTACTATACCCTTCTATACCACAGTCACACTCCCTTCCCAGAGACTATTATCCCACTGTTACTATAGGCACCATCTCTCCCTACTATACCTGCTATCCCACAGCCACACTCCCTTCCCAGAGACTATTATCCCACTGTTACTATAGACACCATCTCTCCCTACTATACCCTTCTATACCACAGTCACACTCCCTTCCCAGAGACTATTATCCCACTGTTACTATAGGCACCATCTCTCCCTACTATACCTGCTATCCCACAGCCACACTCCCTTCCCAGAGACTATTATCCCACTGTTACTATAGGCACCATCTCTCCCTACTATACCTGCTATCCCACAGTCACACTCCCTTCCCAGAGACTATTATCTCACTGTTACTATAGGCACCATCTCTCCCTACTATACCTGCTATCCACAGTCACACTCCCTTCCCAGAGACTATTATCCCACTGTTACTATAGACACCATCTCTCCCTACTATACCTGCTATCCCACAGTCACACTCCCTTCCCAGAGACTATTATCCCACTGTTACTATAGACACCATCTCTCCCTACTATACCCTTCTATACCACAGCCACAGTCCCTTCCCAGAATCTTTTGTTCCCACTTCAAATACAGAAGCTGCTCTGCTGCCTGCGCTGCACATATACTAAGTTGATATTTGGTGTGTTATTTCATTTTCCTTATTTTCCCGAAAGATGCTGTTGCTTTGCATTGCAAGGCCCTGCTAAGTACGGGGCCCAGGGCAGTCACCCCTGCTTGGCCCCCCCAAAAGACAGCCACACAGAAATAGGCTGAGCAATTGCAGGCAGAGCAATTTGGATAAACGATAGGTAATGACTGTAATTGAGCATATTATATACATCTTCCTGACCCAGACATATTAATTGAATTGTTTTCCATGCCTGACATACCGTTCTGCATCACTCCATGCCAACCTTGCTTCCTTGCTTCACATTTAATAAAACTACTACAAATAAAGAAAAATTATAAACCAGTATCTTACTTTCCACCATGTTGAGGATGACTGGCAAATTATTGAGCAGAAGCACAAAGTGCACAATTTTCCCTTAAAGGAACAGTAACACCAAAAAAAAATTAAATTAATTAAAATATAATGTACTGTTTCCCTGTACTGGTAAAACTGGTGATTTTGCTTCAGAAGCTACTATAGTTTACTGCAGGGGTGCCCAAAAGGTAGATGGGGATCAGCCAGTAGATCTTTAGCTGGTGATCAGTAGATCTCAAGACTGTCAACAAACAGCTTGTTTAAATTACCCTTTTGTTTCATTCTTTTTATTCAGATATTTATTCTGTAAGGTTACATAAGAAATGGTTGTAAATAAGATAAATAATTAAAGTCTTATATATAGCAATATAACTATTCCCATAAATCAATATAAGATTCAAGTAATGTTTTTCATGGAACAGAATGCTAACAATGCTTTTATGGATGTAGATCATAATGGGACAACATCACTAAAAGTAAACCTCACATTAGTAAAGTATGGGCACTCCTGGTTTACTGTATATAAAGACGATGCTGTGTAGCCATGGGGGCAGCCATTCAAGGCTCAAGTTACATAGCAGATAACAGATTAGCTCTGCAGAATACCATTGTATGACTTTAAAGAGCTGATCTGTTATCTGCTGTGTAATCTGTGCCTTTTCTCCTTGGCACCAAACAATCAGATCAGCCAATTGCACCCCCCATCTCAACTTGTGATGATGAATTTCAATTTGAAATGCATAAATAAAGTGACATTGAGCAGATTTTGCATTTACAGGCCCAGAAGAAAAGGGCTATTTTATTTCTGGATATGTTTATAGCATTGGCTGCCGTCTGCATAAGAGAATTGTCTGCCTCTCTGCACTGTAAGTCTCTTGGATAATGTTTGGATTACTGGACATATTTATATATTCCAAGTCCATTTAGGAAGTCTGTGCCACAGCGGAAGCCACTCGCAATTCATTGCCAAGTGTCATTCTTTCATAGTGCAGACGCTATTAAATAGCAACAAACCCAAAACAGCCCAGGTCCTAAATATGCCCTTAGGGTTTTAATTCCCGTATAAATTCTTATTCACAGAGGTGAATTTGTTTTGCTGGCACAAGTGCACGACCACTGGCCCAAATACATCTTACATACAGGGATCAGTAAATACATTTCTTCCTTTGGTGGTGGTGGTGGTGGGGGGAGTCACTTAGCCTTGAGGAAACCACATATGACTGTTATTTAGTTAAAGAAGAACCTTCACCTAAAATGATTTTTGCTGCGAGGACAAGTAAACTGGGATGAACTTCCGAAAGCCTTATGAATGCAGCTCCTGTGCGTGAGACATGCTGCACGTAGACCTGGTAGAGTTAATGCTTTAAAAAAATATAATTTCAGTGGCTGTAATGGTGCATAACCACACACACAGGTTGCCGGATTAGTTGGATTATTGCATACAGACAAGAGCACTTGGTACAATAAGGCTGTATGCTCTATCCTATGTTAGAAACAGTGACTGGTTGTCAGGGTAAATGCACCATCACACATAACCTAGAACTGGAAAAAATGGAGGAGGCAGAACTATGCTTCATTTATTTGTAGTGCATACCATTACTTGCCCTTGAAAAAGAGCATGCTTGCCCGAAACATGTAGTGTGGTTCATTACAAATTTTTAGCATAGTTCTGCCTCCTCTATTTTTGCAGCATAGTTTTGTTCCACTGCTACCTTCATTTTTATTTTTTTTTTACAATTTTTGATTTTTGTCTGGTGCAGTGGGCAGGAGCACAGGAGGTTAAAGGAGATAAGCTACCAATATAGTTTATTTCCAATACATTAGCCACAACAGTGCAAGCTAGAACGCAATTTTTATTCTTTAGAATGCTTTTCCATATCTGATTAATCAGATCTAGACAATTTCTCTGTTTGTTAGCAGCTGCCATATTAGCTTGCTTTGACATAACTTCCTGCCTGAGTTTCTCCCTGCTCACCCATAGCTCTGAGCTCAGCTTACAGCAGGGAGGGGAGGAGGGAGGGGCGGTGAAGGGAGGGTGCGAGGAGCAAACTGAGCATGCTCAAGCCCAAGCCCTGGAGTTTTTAGCTGAAAGAAGGAAGTCTGATACAGAAGCCGATTTGTACACAATAGAAGGAAAAAATGTGGTGTTTATTTTGACAGAGGACTATGAGCAGCATTACTGCTGCCCCACTGAGGGTTTACTAGTGTATTCATAAAGACCTTTCTTATAATGCTTACTTAGTTTTAACCTTTCCTTCTCCTTTAAGCATAAGAGGATCTATTTTCTGCCAAGCCAGCTGTGACTGTCTACTCCAACAAAGTGATCACACATAATCTGCTGGCGAAGGACTAATGGAGGAGAACTGTGCCTTATTCCTGCCTTGGCCCACAACTGACATGTTCTATGACTGTATTGTCATATAGTTTACCTTGAGCTGAGAATACACCAGCTCATATTCTTGGCCTGTATTTGGGTGCGACTGATGACATGGACCCTTGCATAATCTCTCCATTGGACAGACCGCTGAAACACCAGGTTAAGCCTTTATTTATTTTTACTAGATTTCAACTTTTAAAATGGCAGTTTGGAGTTAATTTCCATCAAGAATGTAGAAGGTCTAACAAATTACAAGGCATCAACATAGCAAATAATTCATCTAAAAAGAAAAAATCCCAGAGGCTCTCCAACGCAAACTGCAAAGCATTTGTATCAATCATACCCACAGCAGGCTGTTCAAATTCTTTATTTATATAGTGTCAACATATTCTGCAGCACATTAAAGAATCTACTCCTTATTGTCATCAATCCCTACCCCGGTGGAACCTACAATCTAATTTCCATATCTCACTGACACAACACACACAAACAAGGGCTAAATTTAGTAGCAGCTATTTAACTTGCCTGTATGAGAATTAAGAAGAAACCCACACAAACATGGGAAGAACATGCAAAGTGATGCATTGGATGCAAATGAACTCAAGACCGCAGCACTGAATATGCTATGTGCTATAACACTGTGCTCCATCTTGCCTTGGATTTGAAGACAGCATCATGTACTTTGTTATCTAACTGACTGACGAAAGGTTGTACAGAGACTAAAGGCCTAACTAGAAATAAAAACAAACAGGCATTTGTTGGGCCTTAAGTCACCCGTAAAACCCTACCACATGAGGAACTCATGCCAGCCAGAATCCAATACTAAAGAGGACATAATAATCTAAACCCAAAAGTACTTTTCATCACTGCCAAAGCTGAAGTTGTGCATTTTTCAGCTCACATGCTCCGTTTCAGTTGTGCTAGCATTGTGCGCCAGAGATCTCAACTTGACGTAAATTATATTTAGGAAGAGCTCATTTATCTGGAAGCAGTAGCTGAAAATCTCATTATGAAAGAAGCAATTCTTCACATTCTGGCAGTCTCTCCAGACCGTCCTCTGCAAAAAGACTTTGCAAGCTGTTGTTTTTTCTAAAGCTGACTCTCTCTACGAGCGGACACATAAGAGACGGTGTCTGTTGGCCCTGGTCAGCGCATAAAAACAAGTTCCCATTTCAGACAGATCTTTACTGTGCTAACCAAAAGCCTGTTTACAACTGGAATTATAGGTTTAAAGTCTAGTATTTAAATAGAATGTGTATTTAAGCATGTTCTATTATACTGGTCATTATCAGGGAAGTACACAAGGGTAAGGAACTTGTATCAGGCTAGACATTTTAAACGGCATTTAGCATTTTTGCTCAGACTTGATATCTAAGAAAGATAAAAAGTATTCTCAGCAAGTCCAGTTGCTTTAGGCTTGTCACTAGTTGATACCATATATCATGACCTGGATTAATGGGATCCTTCACAGACACTCAGATTTGAAGTTAGGAGCCAACAGCAGTGAAACTAGGCATTAATATTTAAATATATTGGATGGGTTCCATAATGAACAGCATTATCTTCATAAGTTAAAACAAATGACACTTCTTAGTGCAAGAAGGTTTAACTCTAATTATGGCCCCAGAAGGAACCCCTAACATATCTGCAGGTCCTAACCGTATCCTTTTAGGAATCTGGTAGAATGCTATTATATTTCTAGCACTCATAAGCTAGGTAAGATTGTGTGCATAGAGAAAACTCACTATAGGGACACACAGAACATTATAATTATTAATTTGCAAGAACACTCTAGTTATTTTTATTGCAATGTATTTGTTAGTACTCCTACACACAAGTTGTGTGTTCCGATACCTTTATCTGCTGCACAACAAAGCCCTATCAGGTCTACCATACAAAAATACTACAATACATGAACGACTCAATGGATTTCATTCCTCTATTCAATTTTCCCAGACCTGTGATTCGCAAGAAGTGTCCTTTTTGGATATTTTAATCTACAGAGAGAGAGGTTTACATACTAAATTATACTCTAAGCCTACTGACCGCAATCAGATATAACATTTTGAGAGCAATCATCCTCTACATACCAAACAATCAATACCCATTAGTCAGTTCACCCGGGTGCGTAGACTGGTCAGTAACCCCAAGACAAGAGAATTTCAAACCAAGCAAATGAGAAAAAAATTTCGACAGAGAGGGTACCCGTCCAAGTTAATGGATAGAGCAGAAAAAAATCATTAATCATAGAAAGGATAAAAAAACAAAGGGGCCGTGGATTACCTTTGTTACTCAATATGGGCCACTGAGCAGATAGGTCAATACCATTTTACGTAAACACTGGTATATACTACGTAGGGCATACCCTATGGTGGGGAATTCGTTTCCCCTCCATTGATTTCATATAAAAAACTATTGGATAAAAACTGATCGGGATCGGGAACTTAGATTAAAACAGAGAGAAGTTTGGTGGATTAATAAACTAAATTCACTTCACCCACATGGTCTTAATAAAGACTATGATTTGTATCTGTTCCTATAATTCTAACAAGATATAAATTGTGCTAAGTAATCTTTAATATATATGTATCTGTAAAGTTATTTGTATTTTATTATATTCAGATTATTGGGTGGAATCACGGTAGAGAGCATGAAAGAGAATATGCCATGTCACTTCCTTGCTGGACTATAAAAAGCTTTATGGACTTTGTATGTACTTTTACATAATTGTTTCACATGGCTTGAGAAAGAGAAAAAGTGAGAGAGATGCCAGCACTCTCAAAACTTACTTTTATTATGGTCTATTATAAATATAAAGCAGGTCCACATCCACATTAAACAGAAGAGCCCAATCAGGTGGAATAAAAATGTATCCAGTTAATATTAATGCACAGAATAGTTATGAATAGTCTTTACTTTGCATTTCCAGAGTATAATGTCATTGGAAAATGGAAAGCAACAGTGCATCCTGGGTTAATTTAAAACGTTACAATGTTCTTACACCATTATAATCACAAAAGACACAGGAAGACATCAACAGCCGGAGAATGTTTAATGATTTGCCAAAAAATCGCTAGCGTTAGGCGCTTTGTTGTTTAGTGAATTTGCCCCATAGGGTCTAGAATTGGGATGCCCAGACTGAATGCTTTTGTGACTTACAATAGAATGTGTATTTTGCTCTCCTATTTACTACTGGTAACATCAATAAGAGCAATATTTGATGGGAGTCTTATACATTCTGTGAACTATTGCTGATACAGCTATGTTTGTGACCATGTTATGACCTATGATGGGCCCTGGATGAATGTTGTCTCCCAAAAGGGGGTCAGAACTGAAGACGTGTGCAAATCGCTGCTTTAAGCCATGTAGTCGCATTATGTCTTCACACATAATTTCAAGCTATATTCTCACAATGAGTTTCAGACAGAATTTCACATTAACAACAACAACACTCGATACAACCTTTGACTTTATTTCCATCTTGCTATTATTATGATTTATAGTAATATGTCCAGAACAGCCAACCAGTGGTCCTTTGGCATCACAATGGTACTCTATATTTTCATTACTTTAAAAAATTTTATTTTTTGTGTTACTCTTCCTTTAAGAATATTAGAACAACTAATGTTGTAGAAATCACATGTTGAAAAAAAGCACAAATAGTCAATGCTAAGACAGGTCAGACTGTCCGTGTACAATATGTTTGTGCTTCCCAATAAATGGAACCAGGAAGCTCACAAAAATGCAACAAGCTTTCAGATCTGCTTTTATTGACTTAATGGTGCATTAAAATATTTCACAGAGATAACCAGTTTTATGGTCTCCCTGTCACTGGCAGTACTGAAATATACTTCTTCTGGCCTTGCTGAGAAATCTTGGAAAAACACTGCCTACAGATAAGCCGGATGTATTTCCAATTATGGAAAACGTGGGAAGATCACAGAATCTGAAACAGAAATAGGCTGAAGGGTTTGTTGGAGATACAAGTGAGATTAGCATGGGGGGAGATGTCAGTGGTGCAATCAGCAGTAAAACTAAGATACACCGATTCATCTCATGTGTGCCTTAATTCTTTAAGTGAATTTAAATAAAGCAAATTACTTATAAACAAGTAGAAAAGCAGGACTGGACTGGGATTCAAAATAGGCCCTGTCATTCCTAGTACACAGAGGCCCAAACAGCCCCCAACAGTCCACTTAATAGCAGCGCCGGATTTCATTTCTGGGCGCCCCTAGGCCGCGCGGTCCTAGCGCCCGCCTTCCCAGCGCGCCAGCGAAAAAATGCTGGCACAGCTGGTGTAGTTGAACGGGGACACGAACGTCCCCATAATGCGGCTGGGCGGCATGCCGCCCCTATTTTTTTGGCGCGCTAGGCCCAGGCCTATGCGGCCTTGCCGCAAATCCGGGCCTGCTCAATAGTCACTTTCTATGGGACCTTACAGCAGCCCCACAGATTGCCAGTCCGGGCCTGTAGAAAAGGTAAAAGGAAAAATATGTTACCAAATCTGAGTGAAAAGGGAAAGAATCGATGATAAAATGATTGAGACTGTTGGTATGTCTCTGCTGAAGACTCTGGGTAGAAATATAACAGCCCCATTGACTTAATGGACTGTTTTATAGAACTCATATGTCGGAGCACAACTGCTATTGTGCTAAATCCTTCTGCTAATGACACTGAATATCCCCTGTGTATTACTCACCATCTAATTACTTGATCCAGAAATAAAGCTCATGTATCAAGTCTGTTTTGGTACTGCATGGCCTCCAAAAGGCATCAGTGAGATTTCACCAATTTCTGACCTGGATTTTCATACCTCATACAATAAATGTCAGTGTTCAGCAATGCATCCCATGAGTACAGCAGACTGAAGTCATCTCTTTTTGGAAAAATTGGAAAGCTTAACTGCACATTTATGTTTTCTTTCAATGAAAATCAAGTCGCCCTAAGGGAAGTATGTAAGGAGACATAAGCATGGGTGGATTTAAAGTTATTTGTAGGTGCTGCTGCTTTGTAACTTTACTCTTAAAGAGTCACATCCCCTCTCCTACTTTTTATAGTAAGAGATTAAAAAGACTGTTATATATACAAGTTCTCAGATGTCTGGTAGAGACCAGCTCACGCTAGCTGCAGCACGGCTATGGACACCTGCATATTTCACTAGATAAATGGATCCTTAAAGAAGCATGGCATACTTGAAGCAGTAAAACATTTCAGCTGGCTAATAAAACAACTTTGACTTTTGGGTTGTTGCCTATAATGGAAAAAAAACTCCTTTTATACAGGAGTTTCATATTTAACACATTTTTTTTAATACATTACCACCAATGACAGGTTGAAATAGTATCTCACATTAAATGTTTTTCGTATACAGGACTAGTGAGATACAGAACCAAGGGACATTCAGAATCCTGGTAAAGAGAAACCCAAAACAGAAAAACAAGACCAAAAACAGGAGGAATATGCAAGTATTTTTTTTTAGTTACATAGATCGGGTTGAAAAAAGACAAAGTTCATCAACACCTCCAAATGAAACCCAGCATCCATACACACACCCCTCCATGCCTTCACATAAACTATATACACTCATACATTAACTATAGAGTTTAGTATCACAATCGCCTTAGATATTATGTCTGTTCAAGAAATCATCCAAGCCATTCTTAAAGGCATTAACTGAATCAGCCATCACAACATCACCAGCAGTGCATTCCACAACCTCACTGTCCTGACTGTGAAGAACCCCCTACGTTGCTTCAAATGAAAGTTTTTTCCCTCTTGTCTAAATGGGTGGTCTCTGGTGCGGTGAACCATATATATACTGTATATATATATATATATATATATATATATATATATATATATATATATATATATATATATATATATATATATATATATATATATATATATATATATATATATATATATATATATATATATGTGTATATATATATATATATATATACATATATATATATATATATATATATATATATATATATATATATATATATATATATATATATATATATATAGTCAACTACAAGAGGTCCTCTGCACTCAACCCATTATCAATATATTTAAGACAATGACATTTTGTGCATACTGCTACTAAAAAATTACCCTTTGAACAACACAGGGATTGTTTGTCCATATATTGCAATATATTTAAGATGGCCAACTACGTCAAAGTCATCCCATATCTGGCCAGTCCTATGCTTAATTTTCATCTGATTCATTAAGAATTCTATTGCTTAATTATACATTTTACAAAGGGACTAAGTTTTACCTGCAACTTCCTATCTGCTTTCAAAGTAAAACTCCCAAACTTGGCTGCCCTTTTATTAGACACCAGTGGGATCACCTGACTATAGCTGGGAAGGGTGGGAGCTACAACATGGAGCTGGTCACTGCTCCTGTATAACTATAACAAACAAGGGAAGGTTGTGCTCACCACTATTTTTTATTGCGGGGGTGCAATGAGGTATGTTGGCCAGCTTTAATATATTGCAATATATGGACAAACAATCCCTGTGTTGTTTAAAGGGTAAGGCATTTTTTAGTAGCAGTATGCACAAAATGTCGTTGTCTTAAATATATTGATAATGGGTTGAGTGCAGAGGACCTCTTGTAGTTGACTATATGTATTTTGTGGTCACACCCTCATTGCACCCCCGCCTAATGGTTTTAAAAAATAGTGGTGAGCACAACCTTCCCTTGTTTGTTTTATATATATATATATATATATATATATATATATATATATATATATATATATATATATATACATACAATATATATAAAATACTTCCTTCTTCTACGTCTCCAGTTCAACTGGAGGTCTGAGCCAATGAGAATGCAGAATGAGGGAAATGTATTGCTAAAGATGCAAACAAGAGTGGTCCAAGCGAGATACAGTTAACTTATTACAGTTAAAGATTCATGTACCTTAGAACTGACTTCTCTTTTTAGGCTAGTACAGGAGCAATATATCAAGCAGGGTTCAAGGTGCACTCTCTGTCCTTGTTGACAGTCCGGCTGTTGATTCAAACCCGTGGTTGCCTTTCCATAAACAAATTTTCCAGAAAGTATTCACATTTTATTATTATGCATTCCCTCCTTGATTGAAATAACAACTTTTTTAATGTTATGACCTACAAGCGATCTTTAACAAACTTCTGTTTGACTATTTCAGAAATGTAAGTTGACTTTGTATGTGTGTAAGAAAGAAAAGTCCTGTTGTTCTCTTCAATAATGTAAAGTATTTTCTTAATTAATTCCTGGTTCCAGGTTGTAAATTTCCATGGAATAGCCGGAGGGTCATTCCGGTAGCTAATCTGATAAAAGTGCTAATTTTACAGAAAAGAAAATCAGATGTGCTATTTCATTAAAAGGAGGTAAAACACCTATTCTACGCAATGATCATTTGCTTTATTTATTATATGGCCTGACAAATATATGGGAAAGGTGGACCATTGGAGCTGAAATAATAATGAGTTACTTTATTTAAATGTCAGTTAATAACACATTGGAATGTATGCCATACAAATGAAGTTTGGTTGTTTCTATGAGCAATAATTTATAGAGGGAGAAAGAAAGTTTGGGGTTAGAGTGATGGTACACATGGGGTGTCATATACAAAGAGCAAAGTGCAAAAATAGTGTCACGTACGGCTCCCTAAATTTTAGAACAAGTGCTAAGCTTCCTGGTCATGGCTCAATCTTCTGCCTGTAGCAGCCGCCTTTGGCCTCAGGAGGAGCATCAGCTTCTCAGATGCCGCCAGGTCTTAACTTGAGGAGCAAAGCAAGCATTCTGAACGAGCAAAGGGGCATGTGTGTTTCCAAGGTTTTGGCTGGAAGGCAACAGTTCAAGAGTAGACTAAAACCGTAGTCAGGCAGGCTGGGTTGGTACAGGCGGAGTTCAAGCAAGGTCAATCAGGACAGGTCGGTACAGGCAGTGTTCAAAGTATAGTCAGGCAGGCAATGGCAATATCCGTAGAGTTCAAAATAATCAGGCAGGATCAAAACCGGAATATACATTAGACAAATCACACCCAGATACTAACAAGTTAGACCTAAAAATGGGCAACGATTACTGGGCCGAAGCTCCTTCCTTTGAATTTGGAGCCACCACGTGATGATGTCACACGCCGCCGGCATAAACCCGGAAAGTGAGCTGCCATGAGCGCCATAGAGGTGACCGGTGGAGAACGAAGAGGACTAGGGCCACCAGGGTATGTTACACAAAGTGTGCAAACCTCCATGTAAACGATGTATAAGAAAAAACAAATAATATTGACATAATCAAGTTGTTTATGGTACACAGGTCTAAAATGATGCAACACGGCTGCTATTATTGCACCAAATCACAGCCGGTGTTGCATTATTAAAATAATTTTATCACCATAAGATTCATATAAAAAAACACATCAATAAAATTCCAGATGTTACACAAGGGGTCACTTTGCTCACTTCACTTGTGGTTATAAATAACCCCTGTAGTCTCAGTGGCAGTTGTACATACATGATTCTAAGCATGGTGGGATATTAATTAATTACTTCCCTATTCACATCAGTGTCCGTAGCCCATATATGAAGTCCAAATCCCCTTTAAATCTTTATGTTCCTCGAATCTGACTGTATATGACATACTGTAGATCTCATTGGGGATACTCTCAACTGGTAGTGAACAAAGAAATTATACTTGATGAACATCCATGGTAATTTTCTCTAATACCAGAATTCCATGCAGCTTCCGCCAATTTGAAAAAAACCCTCAAATATTCCAGTTTTTGAGAAAAAAATTTAAATATCTAATTCTGTATATATCAGAGGGCTCTCTGTAGATCTGACCTAAAGAGAGTAAATTAAGGATTTATAATCCTGCAAATAATGAATTGCAAAAACTCAAAATTGAATGGCAAATCATTGGGGGAAAACTTGACTAGCTTTAACATGAATTTCTGACCTGAGCCGTTGATAAATCTGTGCATAAGTATGTTACAAACCGACTGGTATCTAGTTAAACTAATAATCTCCGCTACACTGCATTGTGGGGAGGAGTATAGGTCCAGTCATACAGTAGTGCCGAAACCTTACCCCACATAGAGATTTGCCACTTACATTTAATAATTCTGGATAAACTACATAAAAGTATAAAGCCATTTATGGGACACCACTTAAATATTGATCTTTAGTTTATATGGTACAACACTCTACTACAACGCAGTAATAGGACAAATACACCAATTTTCTTTAAAGTGGACCTATCACCTACACATAAAAAGCTGCATAATGAAAGTCCTTTGCAAATTAAACACGGAACACCATTTTTTTTTTCATTAAAACATCCATACCTGTTATAATGTTGTTTAAATATCTGAACTGTCAATCAAATATTACCTGCCCCGCCTCTATGCCCGTGGCATAGAGGAGGGGCAATCAATTACTTTCACTTTCCATTCAGCACTTCCTACATTTCACTGCTCTCCTCACATCCCCCCCTTCCCTCCTCAGGCTCTATATTTGTGTAGGGCACTGCATATGGACATTAGGTCCCCCATTCTGGTGCATACACAAGATTTTGGGGTGATAGACAATTTCCCTTAATAACCATGTCCACAAAATGGCAGCTGTCTGCTTGCTGTGATTGTATAATTCCAAGACAGAAGAAAACAACATTTAAATAATAAATATAGTGTAAATAAAGTTTATTTTGCTCAACTAACATGATAGAAAAGAATTTGAAATTATTTCTTAGGGTGACAGGTCCCCTTTAATATAGTTCCCCTGACATCATATTACTTAAAGGGGTTGTTGGCCTTCAAATTAACTTTTACTATGATATAGAGAGTGCTATTTGGAGACTATTTGCAATTTTGTTCTTTATGATTTGTGGTTTTTAAGTTATTTGGCTTTTTATCCAGCAGCTCTCCAATTTACAATTTAAGAAATCTGGTTGCTAGGGTCCAACTTATCCTAGCAACCATGTACTGATTTAAATGTGTCACTGGGGTATAAATAGGTGAGGGCCTGGATAGAAAAATGAGTAATAAATAGTAGAAACAACAATACATTTGCAGCCTTACAGAGCATATGTTTTTTAAGATGGGGTCAGTTATCCCTACTGGAAAGCTGGAAAAGAGAAAGAAGAAGAAGAAGGAAATAATTAAAAAAAACTATAAAAAATAAACAATGAAGGCCATTTTAAAAGTTAATTAGAATGAGCCATTCTGTAATATACTAAAGTTTAAATGAAAGGTGAACCACCGTTTTACAAAATGAATATATAAAAGAAAAACTCCTGGGTTTCAGTTCATACAGACATATTGGGATTTTCAGAAACACACATAAATACACATTAAAATCTATTGGAATCTGTTGGGATGTCACAGTGACAATAAGATCTTTATGCCTTTACACCCCAGACAATCTCTATGTCATGCCCCTTTTATCAGCAGTTTTGGAGTTATTGTTCTTTTTTGCTGTTTGCTAATTAAAATGTGTTAAAATAGGTAATGTGTTAAATCTATTTGCTTTTATTCTCTTCTCAGATTAGTTAGATAGGTCTAATTTTTGTGCGGTTGCAGCCTTATCGTCCCGTTCTTTCATAAGACACGCTAACACGCGAACAGACAGCTGCCCTGGCAATTTGGGCCCTTTGAGAGTTTTTTTTTTAATAACGTACAGCCTATTTCTTTTTGTCTGCTCCTTAAAGCTCTCCAAACATCTCCTCGCTAGGGGGAATGACAAAGTGAAGTCATTATCAGTAGATAATTTATCAAGAACCGACACAGACTGAGTGTTATTAAGCGGATTCTTTCAAAGTTATGTAATGTTGACGCTGTCTTTTAACACTGTAACACCTCCGGATTATTGGAAAATGATGGATAATATAATGGTTTGTTATTTTCTAGCTACAGAGGCCCACATTAATGGACTCTGAATAGCACAAGTGAATGGATGTTTTGTTCCTTTAGAAAACAGAGGTTGCACTTTGTGCAAGCATGAAGCCAAAAAATAATGGCCAGCTCTCCAATAATACAGATGAAAAAAAGGATTGTTACAGTCCTCGCTGCATTCTTTTTCAAATCCAAGGCACCAGGGAGGTGCAACAATTGTCTTTTTCTACATAAAATATGGGCTGATAAGCAATTTTGCAAATAAGAGCCATAACTAGAGAACTGCTCAGTATTGTGTATTGTATGCAAGAATACTGCTGCTGTGTATATAATGTGAATATGTGATCAAGTATTATATTTCCTGACTTTCTCTAACTTGAGCTCCTGTTCTGTTGAATTTTATAATGTGTGGGGCAGCCATTTATGCTAAGACCAATCTAAAGACAGATTTAAATAGAAGGAGTTAAAAAATAGACATAGGGGCAGATTTACTAAAGGGTGAAGTGGCTAACACTAGCGACAATTCACTAGCATTACCGCCCGCAGGGACATTGTAGATTTACTAACGGGCGCAGGCGCCAATTTGCTAGCGAAAGAGACAGGCCCTGGCGGTCATTCGCACTCTATCACCAGGCGACTTTTGGCTCTTGCCCATGTTGTTACTCCGCAAATTCACTAAAGTGAATTTTACTGAGCGTTGCCTGCCTCAGGCCAGACGAAGTGCATTAAAGTTGCTAGATCTTCCTCAATCTTCTGTCACTTACATTATATTCTGTGAGCCGAAAATGCGTTTTCCTTTTTTTTTCCTTTTTTCAGCCTGATTGCCTGCAAAAGACCCAACTTAAACTTTTTTGGGTAACCAGTTTTCCCCATACATTTGCAAACATTTGGAACATTCATTTTACAGTGTAGGGCATTAGAATAACTCTATTGTCTGTATTAAGGTTCCATGGACATGTGTAAAAAAGTGTAATTTGTAAGTATATGCACCAACATTTAATATAAAGACTGCCATACAACTTTAAATTTCCCACCCTATGCAAATTGACCTGAGCGTAAGATCTCCAGCGAAGTTTCACTAGGCAGAAATGAACGCTAGCGCATCTTCACTATCAAATGCTCGCATTGCCGAAGTAACGATACAGAAAAGTCACCAGCATTCAGCGCCCATGACAAAACTCAGCATTTTAGTAAGTTGGCGTAGTCTTAGTGCATTTGCACCTGGCGGTGTTGCGATGGGTGCGGGCGGTCGCTGCCGACAATTCGCCGTTTAGTAAATCTGCCCCATATTAAGAAAGTGTATAGCTCAGTTAAGAACCTTGCAGAAAGCCAGACAGGTCTCTCTAGAACACGAGGAGGCATGCATGTACCCCCATGTTTTTGTTCTGTGCTGGCAACATCAGCATGTTTTGCAAAACACAAGGGGAAACCTGTAAGATAATGGGAAAACGGAGGAGAAGGGACGATGGCTCATATATGGTGGCAATTCCCTTTAGTACAGAGGTTTTGGTCAAGAGTTTTTGGAATAATTGACTCTATTACTCAGATTAACTTTCGGAAAGACCCTTGGATAGCCTTATTTAATAATTGGATACCCAATATTAATGGCAATTCTAGAAAACGAATTACATTTATTTTCACAGCAGCCAAACAACTAATTGCTAAATCATGGAGGAGTCCACAACTTTCAATACCGAAATTAAAACCCCCCATAACAGCTATTATGATGAATGAAAAATTGACTTCTTTTTTAGCAGGGAATCATAGCAAATTTTTACAAATATGGCAACCCTTGGCTCCTCGGTCTACCAGCTCGGGTCTTGATTTATCCTCCATTTCGGCATAGGGTTGATGTGTTAATTTTTATTTATTTGCTTGTAAGGCTATGGCAAAACATTGTCTCCATTCGGATACAGGCAGACGTGGCAGCTTTTGGGCAGCAAAACTCATCATTTTGCGGCAAAATCTGCCCTGCCTGAAGAAAAGAACGGGGGCAGCAGGGCAGTAAAGAATCCGCAATGACCTGGTCCTAGCCTAAAGAAGGAGCCAGCATTACACAATAGAATTGCTTTGCAATAAATAGTTGTTTCTCCTACTCAATGTACTGTCAAAACAACCAAAGTCATGTAATAGAAAAATGGGGTTCCTCCTGCTTGGATGCTATTCTCATGTCGAGGGAGCACTTTAAACAATGCAATGGTTTCTCACTTGATTTTGATCACCACAATGCTGAAATCTTTTCCAGCCATCAAGAAACCTGCTTTTTGGAAGGGTAAGGGGGTATCAGAAATCATTGCCTCTCATTACATTTAATGCATTTGGGCCTAAACATCCTACTGTGTCTCGTGGTATTCAATGTATTATAGGTGCCACTACTTCTCTCTGTTTGGTATTTATTAAGCACCAAAAACTAGAAAATCTCGGATGTAAAACTTAGGCATGTAAAAGCTTGTGAGTTCATGTATAAATCAATAGGAGTTGTCTTAAGCATAATTCAATCTTTTTTTTTAATTCAAGATTTTCACGTTTTTTTGAGCTTGTAAACTCACAAAACTTTTTGATCATGTAAACTCATAAATTCAAAATTTTTCGAGTTTTCTTCCCCACAATTATATTCAACTGAGGTTTTTATATCTGGATTTTCTAATAAATAAACAGAGATTTGAGTATTTTTTTAAATTGTGAGTTTATTTGTAGAAAAAAGCTCTAAAACCTCACAAATTAAATTTTTGATAAATAAGCCCATACGTGCTATGATGTGTGAGCTAAAAGAGTGAGGATTGTTCACAAGTTTATTTGAAATAAAATAAATAAATTAGAGAACAATTTACACAAGGGTCAACATTCATGTGCTACTCTACCAAAGTATTGAGTTTTTTTCTGCATCAAATATTTACCATGCATAAGATCAAGTTTATAATCAGACTACTAAACATTTATGACCTTCAGGTAAATGGAATTGCCAATGAGCCCAATTACATGTACACTCAATTTAAAGAGCTGGCTCATTCAAGACAAACTCAGCTTCAGAGGGTAGCCAGTTTGGTTGAAGATGGTCGCATAAGCCAATTTTATCTGGCCAACTGAAGCCATCTTTAGGCCCAAGGCACACAGATGTTGCTTTAAAAGAGAGAGCAGCAAATGCAAGAGGTGTCAGGTGAGCACCATTCCTGCATAACATCACTAGTATAATAGGCAGCATGTTATTATGGAATCGAATGGGTGGTCACTGCTCATGGGAAAGGGTTTTTAAGCATGCTTTGTGTATGACCATCCTTAGACTCCAAAGAAACTGGATTGCATATACAGTTAGGGAATCTTATATCCAGAAACTCATTATCCAGGAAGCTCTGAATTTCAGGAAGGCCATCTCCCATTGGGGCAAATTCAAATGCAGAACTATAGGTTCCATGCAGGATGCTGCCACTTTGCAGAGTGATTTGTCTAAGTTGAGAGACTGTGCAGCAAACTGGAAAATGAGGTTCAATGTTGATAAATGCAGGTTATGCACTTTGGCAAAAATAATATATATGCAACTTATACACTGAATGGCAGTATGTTGGGAGTTTCCTTAAATGAGAAGGATCTAGGGGTCTTTGTAGATAACAAGTTGTCTAATTCTGGGCAGTGTCATTCTGTGGCTACTAAAGCAAATAAAGTTCTGTCTTGCATAAAAAAGGGCATTAACTCAAGGGATGAAAACATAATTATGCCTCTTTATAGGTCCCTGGTAAGGCCTCATCTGGAGTATGCAGTTCAGTTTTGGACTCCAGTCCTTAAGAGGGATATAAATGAGCTGGAGAGAGTGCAGAGACTAAGTGCAACTAAATTGGTTAGAGGGATGGAAGATTTAAATTATGAGGGTAGACTGTCAAGGTTGGGGGTTGTTTTCTCTGGAAAAAAGGTGCTTGCGAGGGGACATGTTTAGACTTTACAAGTACATTAGAGGACATTATAGACAAATAGCAGGGGACCTTTTTAACCATAAAGTGGATCACCGTACCAGAAGCCACCCCTTTAGACTAGAAGAAAAGAACTTTCATTTGAAGCAACGTAGGGGGTTCTTCACAGTCAGGACAGTGAGGTTGTGGAATGCACTGCCGGGTGATGTTGTGATGGCTGATTCAGTTAATGCCTTTAAGAATGGCTTGGATGATTTTTTGGACAGACATAATATCAAAGGCTATTGTGATACAAAACTCTATAGTTAGTATAGATATGGGTATATAGATTTTATGTGAAAGTAGGGAGGGGTGTGTGTATGGATGCTGGGTTTTCATTTGGAGGGGTTGAACTTGATGGACATTTAACTATGTAACTATGTAACTAAAGTGCGAAGCGGCTAGCGCTAGCGTAAATTCACCAGTGTGACGTAATTTCGTTACTTCTCCGATTTACCAACGGGTGCTGGTGTAAATTCACTAGTGAATTGGACCTACTCTAGTGCTACTTCACACCCTTATGCCTGGTGAAGTTGTGCTATGGCGAAGGGACGTAACTACACTAATTCACTAACTTGCACATTTTATTGAACGTTACCTCTTGTGCCAGACTTGCCTTCGCCACCTCAGACCAGGTGAAGTGCAATAGAGTAGATAGGGATTGCTTCAAAAAAAGTTCAAAAAAACGCTGGCATCTTTTACTTTTTTAAGGGTGATAGGCTGAAAAAGATAGTAAATTTTTTTGGCGGTACCCTCCTTCTCCCCTACATTTTCTAACATATGGCACATAAACTATACAGTGGGCTCATGTATAGGGCAATATAACAACTTTTTTTTTATTTTTTTATTTTATGAAGCTTTCCCAGGCTTGTGTAGTGAATGTATTTGCTGCTACATATACGTCCACTGTACTTTAACTTGGCGCCGTATACAAATTAGGCATTGCTAGCGTAACTTCGCTTTACTTGACGAATAAACGGTAGCGCAAATTCGTGAATTAGCAGCCCTGGCGAAACTTTGCCTCTCTGTACTGCAAGAGGCAGACTGCATAAAAAGAGAAAATTTTAAAAGCCAGAAAGCCAAAGATCATAAAACAAAACATAACTTCGATTACATACGGCAATACAATGATATCCAATTTAAAATGAGGTTCCTACCCTTTTTTTCCTGTTAAAATTCAACTTTCTTACTTAAAAAAAAAATATTACAGTTAAAAGACTCTTTGTAAGGACAGAGGCCCTTTTGTAATGAGCAGTTATGCGTTATTTGGTCAGAAATACTTTGTTTTCGATGGCTTTGTTTTAGATGGATAGAATTACTCCAATTAGTCAAACCAATATACAAGACTTATTTCAAATGACTTAGAGGCATTAATCAGCAATCGGTGTAGCATGCAGGATAATTACCAAACTTGGATTTTAGTGGAGAATGAAAGTGCACCTGTCAGGCAGAATTAAATGAGTTTATTTTATGGGGATAGTGTATGAAGCTTAATAAACATGATCTGTGCTGTTTTGTTCTGTATAAATATGAGAGCATACACAATTGAATCCTGAGGCAGCAGCCCCAATGCTGCACCCCTCACCCCCAACACTTACCTCTTCTTTTGTATTGGAGTGGGTTTAGGGGGGCACATTGCTAGATCAAGTTTGGACTTTTTGTGTTTTTTTCCATTCATGCCACTAAAAGGGAGCAATAAACAGCAATTACTCCCAAGATCTAGTTACCAATTCTACCCTTATGTCGTTGAAACTATCCAGTGTGCAATAGTAGTACATTTATTGTAAGGGCTCATTTATGAAGTGCAAGGTGCAATATTCACACACATCTCCTCCATACACAGCGGAGCTGCTGGACACTGTAACCTTAGTGCAAGGCTTTCATGTAAGGGTCCTGATGCCGAACATAGAAGGGAAGTTTTATAGCCAACCAGGATAAGTGGAAAGGAGAGATAAGAAAAGGAAAGCATGACCAAAAAAGGAAAGAATGATAAGAAAAGAGAAAAGGGGTATGAGAAGGAGAGTATGGGGGAGCAGAGGAGAAAGAGGAATGGAGAAGGTGTGATTTCTCTGCCAATTGTTGACTTTAAAAAAACGGGATCACAATTTGTTATAATGGCAAGAAAGAAAAAAGGAGAAGTTTAAGGAGAACAAAAGCTCCAATCCAAGGCTGTGTGTGGCAAATGATAGGACACCCCAAGGATTGTATTGACATACAGTGAAGTTTTCTGATAACATGAGCACTGGCCCAGGGCACTTGCTAAGGAGTGATCCTTTTCCTTCTTCTTTGCATGGATGAGCAGGCAGAGAAGAGTTAAAAGCCAGACTTTAACAAAAAGCCGGCTTTTCATCTCTACAGTGCATGTTTCAGCCGCTGGATTTTGAAGAAGAAGGGATTGCTTGCTAACTTGCAAGTTCCCCCAGGCCGGTGCAGTTTTTTGCTAACAGGATCACCGGCCTGGGGTATCAAGTAAGTCAATACAATCCCATACCTCCCAACTGTCCCGTTTTCAGGCCCGGATTTGTGGAAAGGCCATCTAGGCCCGGGCCTTGGGTGGCAGGATTTTAGGGGGGCGGCATGCTGCCCAACCACACCCACATTGGTCCAGATGATGAAAATTTGCACGAAAAAAGGGGAGAGGACAAGGGCAACAAAAGGCAGTGGGCCTATGGGTGCCCTCTATATAAATCAGGCCCTGCACGTTTTCAGCGCGACAGTCCCACTTTTGACTCAACCCGCAGTCCCAGCGTTTGTATTGAAAAGTCCTGACTTACTCTACATGGAACAGCCAGAAAAAGAAACAAAGTTTCTAACTTAATTGGCTTTTGGCAGAGAGCCCAGAACAGCCAGTAGGTGCCACTAAGATACTTTGTAACAATTTTGAGATAAGCAAATAAGTAATTGTAACAATTTAGATAAGGAGGTCCCTTGGGAAAAGTTAGACTCACAGCTTAAAGGGCAATTCAACTTCACTAACAAAACTGTTTTAACTGAAAAAAACACAGAAATATGTTCAAACTTTCAAAACCTGCCAAATTTTGTAAAATGAACATGGTAATTAGGGGAAGTGGCCACCAAAATTGGGTGTAGTCCAAAAAATTTGCCTCGCTACGTGCAGCAAATTTTTTTGTTCCTCTTTTAATTTCCAAACTGTTCAAGGGTATGCAATCCTTGGCAAGTGCCCTATCATTAAGCACGCCCTCTTCCCTTGGATTGAGCTTTCCTTCTCTTTTAATAGTTGCCTATTAATTCTCTTACTTTCGTGGCAATATCAATGATTATGAACCCAAGGGCCCAGAAATTCTAGCAAAGGCATTAAAATAATGTCAGCCACCTTATCCTGGTTAAATTGTGGCATTTAGTAGTATTTGTAGAAAGAATCATTTTTGAAACATGTTATAGTAGATTCTCTGCCATACGTGGGTGTAAGCCTAATGATCTACAATAAACAAAACACACTTAACATCAGCTAAGGAGAATGTGAGGTTCGCAGAACAGCAATTTCATGTAAATGAGCTGTCTGCTATTATTTAGTTACATAAGCTTTAATAGCACTGCCTGGAAATATAACTGTATAACACGTGGTACCATTCATGTCTAGTTTGAATTGTAGCCTGGGCCAGCTTTATCTCATGATACCTGCTGATAAATACAGGTCAACTGTTCTGCTACATAATTTGTATTTAACATCAGCTTTCTACAGAATATCTTGGCAATTCTAAGTGATTTACTTTGGGCTGTGCCTCCATTTCTACCTTGACTGGCTTCAATGTGGCAGACTTAAGCTGGCCAAAGACGCAGAGATCTCATCGTACGAATCGAGAATTTCGGAACATGTGGTTTTCATCCGGCAGAGATCAGTCAATTGGTCGATCGGACAGGTTAGAAGATTTCTGTCGGCTGCGGGTGATATCTCTACGTGTGTTGCCGATCGTACCATTTTCAGTGGGAGACTGTCACTAGCTTTGTCTATTGTACGATTGCTGTCAGGGGCAGAACATCGGCTGATCTGTTCTTTAACTACTTTATTTGGGTCGGAATGGTAAGACTTTGATCTTTATGGTTAGTGGCAGGTCGGGAGATGAGAAAGTCCGATTGTACATTGATTCGTACAATCGGATCTTTGCATCTGTGGCCAGCTTTAGGGTAAGGGCACACGGGCAGATTCGGGGAGATTAGTCGCCCAGTCGACAAATCTCTTCTTCGGGGCATCAATCTCCCCAGTCTGTCATCCCCTTCATTCTCGCCGGCTAAAATGCAAATCACCGGCGGGATGGCCTACTTCAGATGACTTGGGAAAACTAATCGCGCCGAGTGCTATCCTGCCGGCGAATTGCATTTTAGTCGGCGGAAAGGCAGGGGAGGCAGTTCGGGGGGGGGGGGTTGGTCGCCCCGAAGATGAGGAGATTTGTTCCCGGGGCGACTAATCTCCCTGACCCTTATAGTTAGAGGCATTCTTCATAAAATAGCATTAACTCAATTAACATCTAATTAATAATGACTTATTATATGATTATAGTATATTAAAAAGGAATATAACACAACTGCCACATCCCATCAAGTGCGTGGCTTATGCAAAAATCTGCACTGTTTCTTCCTCAGGCCTGTGCCTCAGGTTAATAAGCTCTGGTAGGTGCATATACACAGAGTACTTTTTGTGAAAATAGCTGTACTATTGCAGTGTTGTCAGCAATGCAGCATCAGTACAACTTGTTCCAAAATCATAAGTCAGAACATAAACTTGCCTGTAAGGACCTGCCCATAGCTGACAGCATTACACTAATGTGCTTTCTGTAGTATATAGCCTGTTGCCTTCAACTGCTAATTTGTTTAGTCTACCTAATATTTCGGCAGCATAATCAAACAAATTGTATAAATATGGTGCTTAATAAAAGGTCACTTACAAAAACAGCAGAGCACGTAACAAAGTGTAAAAAAGCTGTTTTTTTGCATTGTGCATCCTGCGTGGCAGGCATTAAAGGAGAACTAAAGCTTAACTAAACTTAACTACAGTATATCTTCTATACCAGCCCAAGGCAACCACAATCACAGTAGTAGAGATCTGTGCTTCCAAAGATATGTTTGTAGCTCCCCATCTTCTTTTCTGCTTTTTCACTGCACATACTCTGTGCTGCTGTCACTTACTGAGCTTAGGGACCCACTCACAATATACAGTACACATAGAATAGAAATGTCACAGTATAAGACTGATTAGTAAATAATTCAGATTATTGGCACACATCATCTCACAAACCAACATAATGAGCATCATAATTTAATAATCAGCCCTGTAGCATCAGCTTACATTACAGACAAACCTCATTTTCTGCTCGGTAATTAGTGATGACCCCTAAGCTTAGCTTCTCAACAGCTGCTCAGAGCCCACTGAACATGTGAGGGTCACAGACACTCACAACAAAATCCAAGATGGGGAACTCCTGGGAAAACTCTGAAGGCCTGAATCATTACTACTATAGAGATGCTGGACCTTTAGGCTGGTTCAATAAATTCAGTATATAAAATGTGGCATTTCTAGCCATAGTAATTTCTAGGGTTTAGTTCCCCTTTAAGTACAATGACTACCAGTGCTACACTCTGTGGGGCAAATTTACTTACCTCCGAAATTGCGCCAGCAGCAGCTTTGCTGACATCGCAACACTTTGCCAGGCATAGATTCGCCAGGACAAAGCTAATACACGAATATCCGAAGTTGCGGCCAGGGTACCGAACACTTGCGAAGTTGGCTATCGATAATACGATAAGCAGTTCGAAGTTACGCTAGTGATGCCTAATTTGCATACGGCGGGAAGTTAAAGTACAATGGACGTATATGTTGCAGCAAATACATTACACTACTCAAGCCCAGGGAACCTTAATAAAATAAAATAGAGTTCTTATATTGCCCCTACACTGTATAGTTTAGGTGCCATATGATAGGAAATGTAAGGGGGAAGGAGGGTACCCACAAAAAAAATTTATGATCTTTTTTAGCCTATCACCCTGTAAAAAGTAAAAGACGCCAGCGTTTTTTGGGACAGAAAATTTTTCAGCTATTTTTGAACAAACTCCTATCTACTCTATTGCACTTCGCCTGGTCTGAGCTGGAGAGGTAAACTCTGGCGCAAGAGGTAACGTTCAGAAAAATCCGCATCTTAGTGAATTAGCTTAGTTACGTCCCTTTGCCAGAGTGCAACTTCGTCTGGCGTTAGGGAGTGAAGTACCGCTAGAGTCTATCGACTTCACTAGTGAATTGATGCCAGAGTGCAGTAATAACCCAAAATCAATGGTGGGTATAATTATGCACCCTTTTGTGCTCTAGCACCCGGTCTGGCAGCCCTCCAGATGTTAAATTACTTATAACTGTACCTCTCCCAAAAGCCTTGTATATGTGCAGGGATTTTATTTTTCATTTCAGTCCCTGGCCCAGTGGAGCTTACAGTCTAAGATCCCTATCACATTCACATTCACACACACTATGGGCAATTTATGAGGAGCCAGTAAACCTGCCTGTAAATCTTTTGCATGCGAGAGGAAACTGGGGTACCTGGAAGAACACTTCACTCTTTTCTTGGCTGGAATTCAACCTAGAACCCCAGTGTTGCATGGTCGCAGTGATACACCGTTGTTCCCCTGTACTGTGATATATAGATCAATAATTGCTGGAGATAAAAGAGTTAATTTAAACATTCCCCAGACACAGGTACATAAGCACATAAGGGGTGCAAATTCTTGCTCTATAGGGGACATTCACCATGAAAGTGTATCTGGATGATAATGGGTGGGTAGATGTGGATAGTGGGATGCTTTAATGCTTTTGCAGGCCACTCCTCATGCATACAGTGCTGCTATAAACAGGTAGGCAGTATTCATCTGTTATGTCCTTACATACCACAGAGGGCCAGGTTGTAAATTGTACAGAACATGGCAGTTTGTCTATTTTTTGCATGTTACATCCTGCCCCACTGTTTGTAAAAGTTCCCCTAAAGAATTTGTGTCGCTCTCTAATTAGCCTCCTTCCAGGTCCAGCCTTTTATGCTGTTACTTGCAGTCAAGGTGGAGAGATCCAGTTATGTAGTTCTCAGTGAATGAGCAAAGTGATTTGTACTTACTTTGGCTGTTGGTTCTGTAAACATTGGTAAGAACTATAGTATTCTACATCTTGACCTTTAATTCCAGTCTTCCAGCATTCTGCATGGCAGTACAGGTATGGGATCCGTTATCCAGAAACCCGTTATCCAGAATTCTCCGAATTACGGAAAGGCCATCTCCCATAGACTCAATTTTATCCAAATAATCCAAATTTTTTAAAAATGATTTCCTTTTTCTCTGTAATAATAAAACAGTAGCTTGTACTTGATCCCAACTAAAATATAATAAATCCCTGTTGGAAGCCAAACCAGTCTATTGGGTTTATTTATTTATCAAATTTACTTTTGAATTGTTAAACAGGTATGGGGACCTGTAATCCAAAATGCTCAGGGCCTGATGTTTTCCAGATAAGAAGGCATTCCTTGAGTTTAATACAATTACATATTAAAATAAACCCAGTCGGATTGTTTTGCCCCCAATGTGGATTAATTATATGTTATTTAGACTCAAGTACATGGTGCTATTTTATTAGTACAGAGAAAAAGGGAATCATTTTTAAAAGGTTGAATTATTTGATTAAATTGGAGTCTGTGGGAGATGGGCTTCCTGTAACACTCCATTTTATCCAAATAATCCACATTTTTAAAAATGATTTGCTTTTTCTCTGCAATAATAAAGCAATACCTTGTACTTGATCCAAACTAAGATATAATTATTCCTTATTGGAAGCAAAACCAGCCTATTGGGTTTATTTAATGTTTACATGATTTTCTAGTAGATTTATGGTATAAAGATCCAAATTAAGGAAAGATCCGTTATCCGGAAAGCCCCAGGTTCTGAGCATTCTGAGTAACAGGTCCCATACCTGTTCTAGCATAACAATATCATGCATGTCCTTAGATTTTTCTATGCTACTCTGCTGCTCTCCAGTGGTACATTATACTAAATTCTTGTTACAAAGAAGATGGAATAAAAATACACTTTTTACAGTCACACCGAGATCATTTTGATTTCAAGCTGCAAAACCTTCCCATACACACCTGCCTACTCCATTCTTTTTCTTTATTTACTAATTACAGATACAGATTACAGAACTAATAAACTGGTAACAGTCCTTGGACCAAGTCTAACCAAGACTTTAGTCTTACTCATTTATGTAGAAAGAGCTCCACCTGCTGGTAGCTATAGTGCAATGCAGCCTACTATACATAGAGAAACATAAAGAGAAAAATAGAGGGACTGATATATATATTACAACAATTTTTATTGGGTTTTCATAAACACAACAGATTATAATTCACATATTAAGTATGTCAAGATAAATATAGAAGAAGAATATACATTGCTGCATGACATATCAAGGAAGGACTGATAAATATACTTCCCAACTATTGTGCCCATACTACCTGTACTAACGTAGAGTAATGAGCACTGTCTGTAGTTATAAAGGCCAACAACATAATCATGTAGATTAGCCAGTAACCCACAGCAATAAGTTACACATGATGGCTAGTGATTGGAGAATTTGTCCCCTTTCCGATTCGCCAAAAAATTAGCGAATTTCCCACAAAATTCACGATCTGGTTAAAAATTAGCAAAACACATTTAAGTCAATGGGCGTCAAAATTATTTTGTCCAAATGCATTAAAGTCAATGGGCGTCCGAATAATTTTGATGCACAGAATTTTTTATGCGCAAGATATTCTGACGCATGCCCAAATTTTTTTGACGCAACTGATTTTTCGTTGGCGAATTATTATTATTTATTTGCCTGCTCCAAAAGGCAGAAGTTTGCAGCGAATTATTGGATGGCAAATGTATTTGCCGATCAATAATAATGAGCAATGGCTTTGCACCTTTCATTATATCCAGCGCAATGTGCAGTACGAATTGCAAGAAAGCCTTGTATTATACCAGCCTTGAGCAGTTATTAATTACAGGACTCACGATATGTCCTTCCCTGCCAATGGACAGCTTTCAGAAGATATAATAGCAGACAGGGGATAATGATCCCATAGTACAGGGACCCGTTATACAGAATACTCGGCTGATTTTGCTTCCAATAAGGATTAATTATATCATTGTTTGGATCAAGTACAAGGTAATGTTTTATTATTACAGAGAAAAGGGTGGATTATTTGATTATAATGGAGTCTATGGGAGACGGCCTTTCCGTAATTCAGAACATTCGGAATAACGGATCCCATACCTTAATATAAGTGTAGTCTGGTTATTCAGTGTATCCCACTGAAATTCACAAGTATAATTCCTAAGCACAGTCATATCCATAACAAAATTATTGGAGAAATGATAACAACATGCCCTATGTCTATTGCTTGATCTGGTCAGGCTATAGAAAGACTAGAGGCAATGATTGTGGTTCTCTTACAGGGCCCAATAGCCAAGTGCATAGTCACAAGGTCTATAATGTTTTATAGTTGTTTTAAACTAAATTGCCCAACTGGATATGCCCCTCTCCTCTTAAGCTCCCCATAGACACAACAATTCTTCTTGCCGAACGACCGATTTTAGGGAAGTCCGACCAATCCTTCGAAATTAATGTGCGGTTAGTGGGATTCGAACGATCGTACATCTTACGTTTTTGCGGCCGACATCTGTCAGGAAATCGATCGGCCAGGTCAAAAAATCTTTGTCGGTCCCAGTGCAATCTATCTATGTCTGCAGGGCCAAGCAGGCAGCTTCCCTTTGTTTTCCTGGCAAATTGGTCTTTTTAGTTGATGGTAAATTCATACGATCGTTCCGAGAAAATCGTGGTCTCACGATGAGGATCTGATCTTTTAAAAATCTCAACATCTATGGCCAGCTTAACATCTGTCTGCTGTCTGTTTGTCCTGTTGGGCACAAATCCCAAAAAACTGCACACGGATGCACACAACATGGCAGCGGCATTATCACATGTGGAATACCCAAAGCAAAGACCAACAAGCACAATAAACAGTGAATTTGATTGGTGTGTGTATTATGTTATTCATACAGGCATGGGATCCTTCCTCTGTCTAGTAACCCATGATCCAGAAAGCATTTTTAAATTAGTCAGCTCTCTTATTCAGCCATTTCAGCAATCTGGTTGTTAGGGTCCCAATTACCCCAGCAACCATGCACTGATTTGAATAAGAGACTGGATTATGAATAGGAGAGGGCCTGAAGAGAATCATAAGTAATGAGTAAAAGTAGCAATAACAATACATTTCTAGCTTTACAGAGCATTTGTTTTTAGATGAGGTCAGTGACCCCCATTTGAAGATCAACTGAAAAGTTTTTTTAGAATTGACTATTGTATAATATAGCAAAAGTTAACTTAAAGGTGGGTTGCCCTATTATTCAATTAATTCAAGTTTTTAAAAATAATTTCCCTTTTCCTTGTAATGATGAAGCAGAACCTTGTACTTGATCCCAATTTAGTAATAATTAATCCTTGAGGCAAAACCATATAATTGGGATTATTTAGTGTTTAAATTATTTTTTTGTAAACTTAGTTAATGGAGATCCAAATTATGGAAAGATCCCTTACTGCGAAAAGCCCAAGGTCCCAAACATTCTGGATAACAGGTCCCATACCTGAGCATTTGTTGTGCCCTATTAGAGACCCCACTATGCCTCCACAAAAAATCACACTGCATCCAGTGCAAGGTCCTTGCACTGCCATACCCATAAAGTGTTCTATTTACCTTGCCCTATTAAAGGTATTAGTAGCATGCACACTTTCACTCCCTTTAAGGGTAGGACTACACAGGCGTTTTCAGCGCGATCCAACACGCTGCACAAAAACGCAGGCATCAAGTAGGATGCGATGGAAGTAAGGTAAGTGCATTGTCAGATGGTGTTGCAGCGTTGATCTGACGCGCCACAACTGTCGGATGCAACGCTGCAACTTCATCCAACATTTCCATTACTTGCCTTATTTCTGTCACATCTGACATGACACCTGCGTTTTTGTGCAGCACAACGGATCTCGCCGAAAATGCCTGTGTAGTCCTACCCTAAGTGCCCTAGATCATAAAATCTACAACAATGGCCTGGAAGTACCTACCAGTGTGCCAGTAGATTCTGTTTCTAGGTTACATGTGAGTCTAAGGAACTAGCATGTTGCCTAGTAATGCATGGAGCTGGTCATGTTCTTCATGGCTGGAACTTGAAGAGTTCAGACTCAAATGTACAACCTTTCATTATCTGCACTGATTCTCATCTGAAAGGTCTACAGTTTCATGGTTGGGCCCCACGGTGTATTAGGCTTAGAGCTGTTGCTCCTTAAAGGCACATTGTGCTGAGCAGATGTTGGCATGAGAAGGGCTGGAAAGCTCATCAGAGGCAATAGGAACTTTTTTAAGCTTTCTATGGCTGAAGCAGCTGAACCAGACAATTCTTAAACTGCAAAAGAGAACACTGCAAGTTCTAAAATATCTAATATACCTACTGAATGCCTACACTTGCCTTAATGTTTTGAACTCTAGGGAGCTATACAGTCACAGCCTAGTACATATTCCCACACATTATTATGCAGATTGCTTTATACACAAACATATGGTTTCGTTTTGCAAATTCTCAATATAATTGCTCACAATTACGTCTAAATTGCACACAGTGTGAACAGGGGAAAGAGGGAGAAAATCTGTGCTGACACAGTGGGACCTACAAGAACTGTTGGTATGAAGAAGCGATTAGACTAAACCTGGTCACACATATGAGCTTATTTTTTACTTATACCATTAACAATTCTGATGTATGGGTCCCTCCAGTGCTGGGCCAGGCCAACCTGGACCAGACTAAGGGTAGGCAGCGGAGAAGAATTGTGCCTGGCTCCCCCAGCTTTGTGCCCTAGGCACATGCCTACCCCTAGTTCAAACCCTGGGTCCCTCTAGTAGAGCAAATCTTGTATGTGCCCTGTCCACATGTCCTGGAATTGTCAATAGAGCCTAACTTTTACTGAAGCTAACAAAAAACAAAAAGGTAAGGGAGTTCAGCTAAGGGTAATTTTTGCAGTTTTTCCTTTGAGAATCATAAGTGGACTTAGCCCAGTTAGGACTTATCACCCAACCCCCTTAAATTTGGGGAGGAATTTGAAGTATCCAAAAATACACGGGTTGGGAAATCACAGGTAGCCAAGTTGCAGAGGAAAATATTTTTTGGTTTACGGGCCTGGGGATCTACACCCATGTAACTTGTACAGCATATAATGACAATACTCCGAGCCTACTGGTCATCCAAACATCTACACCAGCAGTAGCTGGGTCTGGCTCTGGTTTTGTTATACTCCTGCTACTGACTTTGGCTCATTGCAGTAATACAGCTGTCCACATAAATCTTATACCTGGATGGCCTTGAACAAATAAAAAAATTGTAGCTTCAGACACAGGAATTGGTTGGGGGTGCAGCGAATTTCTGAACCAGGCCAGGGCGGTTTTTAAACAGGGCTTAGAGAAGATAATGGGTTGGCTGTATTTTCATAAGGGGGGGCCATTCTTTCATGGGAAGAGGAGCAGGGAGAATTTCTGTATTGTACCAGGGATGGGAGGAAAGTGCCTGGACCACATCTTTTTGAAGCGACAGAACTAAAGGCCCTTTGTGGATGCTGGGAGTTGTGGGGTTACAGGTTGGACATCCCACAACGACATAGGTTTCAACTTGGATTGAGACTTTCTGAAATGTCTAAAGCACCAACATCTTCTTTAATTCTGGACCCGTTTTTTTCCACTAGCCAACGGGACAGGTTTAAGTATCTGTAAATACCAAACAGTGGAATCAAACCAAATTGTGATCCCTACACACATATTGTATAAAAGCCTCCTTAGGAAACCTAGCTGTGCATTTCCAGTGCCTTTGTCATCTACACACACTAAACATTACAAATAAAACTGCTGCTTTCATTTGAACTAATGAGATTCCTTTTAATAGTGCAGCCCTGTATATAGACATGCTAGTAATAAAAACTTCACATCGAGTCTCTATACACCTGATGAATTACATTATAGGATTACAACGCAAACATAAAACGTCAGATTTCTTTAAGGAAGGCAAGCAAATGGTTCCAGCTTTTCTGCAGCTGCAGAATTCTAAGATGTCCAGGGATTTCGAGAGAGCTGGTTCCAATCAAAATAGTGATATAGTCGACAAGAGACACAGGCGAGCCTGCTTCAGCAAAAGAACAGTAAAATGAACAAAAGATATCTTGAGAGTCTAAAAATAATAAAGTCAAAACGAAACCCCTGCCCTCCCTGAGCCCCAGTTCGTGTAACCAGCATAAGGAAAGCTGCCAGACCCCTCCACACAGGCCAGGGGGAGCATCTTGGCCACAATTCCAGCCCCCGGAGCACAGCAAATATACTGGAAACAATATACAGCAATAAACCTCTCTCCGTAAGGCAGCTTTCCTTATCAGTCTAAGGGGCAAATTCACTAAAGGGCGAATTTTCTGCCGAAAACGTTCCACCACACTTACCACCACTTCTATGCTAATTCACTAAAATCTGAAGGTGCGTCTCAGCAGCTGAACGGTGGCGAAGTTAATTCATCAGCGCGAGGATTTCTTAGCGATCTTTCGCTAGCGTTCAATTCTGTCTAGCGAAACTTCGTTAGTACTCTTACGCTTAGGTCAATCTGAATAGCACGGGTACATATAGGTCGTATAGACATTTTTATTAGAGATGTTGGATAAAATGCTTGAAGTGGCCCCTTATTATTACACATTTCCAAGGAAGCAAAATAAAGACAAAAGAGATGTGTCCTACACATGAGGCCACCCTACAACAAATGTGGCAAGTTCATCAAATTGGTTAAATTCCCGCTTTAAAATATGAAAAAACTTTTATGACTTTTCAGCACACAGGATATGATGTCACTGACATAAGATTGAGGAGGATGGTGCTTCATTTTATCAGTTTGCCAAGGTGTCTAAGGTGGCGAAGGAAATTCTGGTAAAAGAGGTAACGTTCTGTAAAATTTGCACTTTTAGAGTTTGCGGAGTAACGATTGTTCGCCTGGTGATAGGGTGCAAAACTGCACTAGCGATGGTCTCTTTCGCCAGCGAATTGTCCTCTAAGCCTATTAGTAAATTGGCCGATGTCCCTGCGGATGGGATTTCTGGTGAATTTTTGCTAGCGACGGACGCCCACTTCGCCCTTTAGTAAATCTGCCACTAAAGGTGGCCATACACGGAGAGTTACGCTAGTTTTGCGATGTCGATATGTTGATATGCCGATATGCTGACCTTGAGGTGGTTTTTTAGTCCCATCCGATCGAGATCTGGCTGACTTTCGGACAGATCTCGATCAGGGAAGCCCGTCGGGGGCCCCCATACACGGGCCAATAAGCTGCCGACTCGGTCTGTCGGCAGCTTTTATCTTCCCGTGTCTGGCACAAGTACTGTTTAGTAGAGAAATGGGTTGCATCAACTGCCTATACCTTTGCTTACAAAATGCTCAAAAGTAATAAAGAAAAAAAATAGCCCAATATGAAACTTAAATTCAGACTATTATATATAAAACTATTAGAAGAATGAACAATTCCTTTTTGTCAATGGAAGAATATAGAGCACCGTTGCTTTGTTTTTTTTTTAACAACCAAAAAGGAGTTAATAGCTCAGTTTACAGATTTAAAGGAAAACTTAAGCTTAACTAAAGAAGTAGCTAGAAATGTTGTACATTATGTTTTGGGTTTCTGTACCAGCCCAAGTCACCCACAGCCCTTTAGCAGTAAAGATCTGTGTCTCCAAAGATGCCCCAGTAGCTCCGCATCTTCTTTTCTGCACATGCTCTGTGCTGCTGTCACTTACTGAGCTTAGGGACCCACTCACAATATACAGTACACATAGAATAGAAATGTCACATCGTAAGGCTGATTAGTAATTAATACAGATATAATTACTACATGGCAGCACAGAAACCAGTGCAATTAGCACCAGAATGTAATAATCAGCCCTCTAGCATCAGCTTATATTACAGGCCAACCTTATTTTCTGCTGGATAATTAGTGACGAGCCCTAAGCTTAGTTTCTCAACAGCTGCTCAGAGCCCACTGAGCATGTGAGTGTCACAGACACTTTCCAAGATGGTGACCCCCTGTGACAAGTTTGAAGTCCTGGATCATTGCTGCTATTGACAAGCTGAAACTTTAAGCTGGTGCAATAAGTTCAGGTTATAAACTATGGCATTTTAGCCATATTCATTTTTTGGGTTTAGTTCTCCTGTAAGTAGCCCCAAAATTAAAATAGCCTTAACTTTCAGAAAGGTACTTTTTGTAAGTCCTGGTGTCACAGGTATGGTGGAGCCATGGACAGATTTTAGCCCGTCGCCAGGTAAAAAGGTGTTGCACTCATGTAACACTAGTTGAATTGAATTAAAGTTATGATTTCATACAAAGAAGTCCATGAAGGATAATATTTGCTCTGCAGGGTCCTTCAGGTTTACTGTGCATAAATATCAACCACATGAACACTGGCTTTAGTTTACACCACTGACACATAAAACAAAGGTCACTGCGGCCCTGGACAAGTAGTATCCACCATAATTGTACACAATGCATCAAAACAAATATTATTGCAAATGTGCATTTTCACAAATCAAGTGCAATTTGTGCCTAATGTTCTCAGAGTGGTTGCAACAAATGGCATGCGATCTACTCATTGTGCAAGTCTATAGCAGCTATTGATGTAATTCATTGTGGGAACCCTGGAATTATCATCATGTAAAGGTTGGCAGTAATTTCAGGGTTCCTAATATTAATAGAATAGGGATAGAATAGGTATAACAGGAATTCCAACCTAACCCCATCTGCTGCTCCTACTCGCAGCCCAGTCATATTATTAGGCTGAGTGAGCCTGTCAAATAAAAATGTCCTTAGTCTGATACTTACAGCAGGAGGGAATTGCCCAAATGGGTACAAAATTGTGCCTGAAAAAAAAAAGGAATTCTCAAAGGTATATATCCACTCATCACTTGAAAGGAGCACCGATTTTGACACATTAATACAAAATGCATAACTCCCAACATTTTCGAAATAGAAAGAGGGACAAAAAGATTTGCTGCGCATAGCGTGGCAAATTTTTTGGCCAGGTCTATTTTGTGACCACACCCCCTAATTATCATGTTAATTTTCCAAAATTTGGCAGCTTATCAAAGTTTGAACACAATTCTGTGAGTTTTAGGGCAATGTTTTATGTGTTCTTACAGTTTTGCTAATGAAGGCGAATTGCCCTTTAAGCTGCAAGTCACAGTTTCCCCAAGAGACCCGCTTATCTTGAATTGTAACCATTGTTTTTTGCTTATCTTAAATTGTTACAAATGTATCTTAGTACACCTGCCACATAGTCTGGGCTCTCTGCCAAAAGCCGATTCAGTTTTAGAAACTTTGTATCTTTTTCTGGCTGCTCAGTGCAGGAGATCAAAGAAAGTTGGGACATTTCAGTAACAATCTGGGACTGGGGGTTGAGCTCTCAAAATCGGGACTGGGAGGTATGACAATGGCAAATTTTACATCAATATTTGCAAATTCCATTATTGCCTTGTGGTTAAAAAACATGGTAAACTGCTCCGATACTCTGCACACTGCACAAGCTTACTAAATAAGCTCTTATAAACATGAAGACATACAGTTAAACATTAAAGATTATTGGTAAACAGATTTGGTGGATTTTGATCCCATCATTATTTTCCCTTTAAGCATTGCCATAACAATCTCTGAAATATCTACAATAGTAAAGCACCACAGAATATTAACAACACATGCTTATGCTATTAAATAGATGTAGAAATAATTGTCCATTTAGACTACTATTAGCTATTTGGCTTGTGTAGGATTTCAACATTTCTTTCTTGAAATTACGTTTTTATAACTTGCAGACAAAATTACACACCGTTTTTATGAGTTTCTCCCCTCTGAGAGTAACTGATCTGATGGCATGAATCAACTCCTCAAAAGAGAATGAAGCCAAGTGCGGTACAAAAGGCTCGTAAACCTCCGTGATTTGTTATTTTTGTCTGTGTAAAATTTGCATCTGTTAATTTCTCCCAAGAAACTTCTTCTGTTCAGCATTTGAATAAAAGAGCCCATCTGTACCTTACAAACCAAGGAATTCGTATTTTTATTCTCTAGTGACATGGCAATAGGAGCAGACCTGTAAAAGAGAACTGCCACCATTTATCTCAATAAAATTCAGTGCCCTCTGAAATAAAAAGAAGGCATAGTAAGAAGAAATGACTGACAGCTAATTATACATAACTGAATCGCCACACTGGTTGAAGGGCAGAGTTTGCTTCCCACAGCAAAGTATATGTTGTTTGCACCTGTTAGCAAAAATATAAAAATAAATATATAAATGTATGTAACAATCTTAAATTAAATTGTGTCCTCAAATCGTATTTGTACGTAAACTGGTTTATTTTGTTTCTTTAACTAGCTGGTTAATAGTCAGCAGGGCAGCCATGAGGGGGGGGAAAGGGGGTACTGCTGCCCAGATGGTTTTGGGTTGTTAAGGGGGGCCCGACTGTGCTGCACTTACTTGCATAACTGGGCCCCTGCTGTCAGTGAGCTATTGACTAAAGGTGGCCATAGACGTTTCAATTACGATCTTTCTTGGAAAGTATCTTTCCAAGAAAGATCGTTCATTTCAATACACACGTGTAGAGCTGAATCGTCAGATATAAAAGTACAAACAATAGAAGTCTACCTGTATCTGATGATTCAGCGCTAACAATGGGCAATGTTTGGCTGCCTTCAAAGGCACAGATCATAATTTTTTAGTCCAGCCCGATCGACGAGCCGCCGATATCCAATGGCCAAAATTTTGTTTTCTTTATCTTGATGGGGGCCCTGACCACCAAAACCTTTGGGGGGCCTCCCTGGGCACCAAAGTTCTTTTTTAACTTGTAGGGGGGCACATAATGTTTTACCGCTTGTGTGGCCTTCGTAGTGATGGGTGGCAAGGGGGGCCCAGAACTTTATCCAGGATATGTCCAAGGTAGCCTAACTTCAAATTCAGATCTTCCCCAAACAGCAAATTGTGTATGTATTTAGTAAAATGCAATGCTTATTGTCTTTCCTTGCCACAAAAACGTTTTACAGGAAATTCTCTGGCGCATGCGATCGAGCGCTTGTGGTGGGGGGCAATGTGCACGCAAAGTGGTCGGTGGGAGCTAGGCAGGGTCAGACTGGGCCATCGGGACACCAGGAAAAAACCCGGTGACCCGGGTCTTGAGGGCCCCACCGGGCCAGATCCGCTCCCTGTGTCTCTGCCTCTCTTCCTGCCGCAACTGTCCTGTAGCAGGAAAAACACACGCACCGTCGGAGGGGGCCCCTGAGGCAGCAGCCTGATGGGCCCGGGGCCACCCAGCCCGACCTGGCACTAGGAACATGCAGCCTAGGGCGCCGCAAAAGGAAATTTGGGCCTGAGAGTGATCAGGGGCCCATCTAGCTATTTTTAAAATTATTATTACTTTTTCCGAATCTTTCAATATTTATTTTTATTTGTTTTGGGTCTGGTCAGGTGCACCTGGGAGAAGAAGGCAGGCAAGGCATATACATGCGCCCAGATGCATACAGATCCAGCCACGTGTGCACCCAAACTCTCTATGCTGAGTCAGTTTGGCGTGCGCTGAACCCGACCCAGGAAAAAGAGCACTCATGCCTGAAAAGTGTAGCCTATGGACCTGACATCTCATTCATCTGACATTGAATGCATGCATCAACGTTTTGCGTCTGTAACATCAGCTGTTTGTATTTTGACCCAGTGGCTGAACAATAATTAGCTTACAAAAATAATGCATCAATGATAATTATGCTAGTACAGGTATGGGACCTGTTATCCAGAATACTCAGGACCGTGGGTTTTCCGGTTAAGGGGTCTTTCTGTAATTTAGATAAATAAATAAATAAATACATAAAATGTGAATTAAAGCCAACATGATTGTTTTGCCACCAATACAAATTAATTACATCTTAAATGGATCAAGTACAAGGTACTGGTTCATTATTATAGAGAAAAAGGAAAAATATATATTTTGAAAATTAAATAATTTGATTAAAATGGAGTCTGTGGAAGATGGCATTCCGTAATTCAGATCTTTCTGGATAATGATTTTCCGGATAACAGATTCCATACTTCTATTTAAGAAAGAACCTACAGTATACATTGGCAGGTGGCCATTGAAGCAGCAAATAGCACTACTGTATGTTCTCCTAACATCAAAAAATTCCACAGATAATCCACAAGTAAATCCAGTTCCTGCAATGGGGAGTGCATTAGTCAATTACATATAAGACAGGAATAACTGTTGCAAATTTGTACCTGAGCCTAAAGCACAATAATAGTAATCACCTCATTAGAAAACTCAAGAGCATTGTGGTTCTAGGTAGGAGTAATGCCTTCTAATACCACCTGCTTGAACACGGGGCTTGTTTTTGGGTTTCACTAGCAGCTACTAGGGTTGCCACCTGCCCGGTTTTGACCCAGACAGCCCGGGTCAAAACTTTCGTAAGATTGATGCAGCGCCTGGCCAATTGCCGTTTGCTGAGTCATAGCCCCACCCCTGACATCGCTGTCCCACCTCCACTGTATCACGGCCCGCCCCTGCCACGTCACGGCCCCATCCCCTGCCCGGATTGCATTGGGCGAAAAGGTGGCAACCCTAGCGGCTACTGACTGGCACTAATGAGGGACTGATGCTAATGTTGCATGTTGTGATGCACCAGTGGCATATATCAATGACAATATCAATGTAAAAAATCAGTGTAAAAATAAAAACTGGTTAAACAGATAGGCTGTGCAAAATAAAACATGTTTCTATGAAACTATCTTGGGCTATACGGGCCACCAGGGTTAATTACCAGCTAGTGCACTAGATCATGGGTTACAGGTGACTAACACTTCATGCTAGGGCCATCGCTACATGGAATATTAAAGATGTGGTGTAGTGCAACTACAACCCCCACAGGCTACTGTGCAATAAAATAGGAAAAGAATGGGCGCCAGGAGGTTCTTGCAGTTGAACAGATTAAACTTTTATTTGTCAGAGACAAATGATCCACAGGGTACTTACATCAGTACAGAGGCATTTGCAGAATATTTAAGCACACACATAGCTCACATAGAGCTTCAGAGCTAGATGCAGGTGCATTCCCTGAGGATGTAGTCAAGGCAGTACAGCACCTCCAGGCAGAAATACCTCACATGTGGTCTGGATCTCACCCAGTGGAGTGGTCAGGGAGGAGAATCCATTGTGGTCCCTTCACTGTAGGCAAATCTTACAGCCTGGGAAGTTACTCCCTGTTACACCTCCTTGATGGAGCACAAAGCTGCTCTTTCCATCTTCCCTCACTGTCTTACTCTCCTAGAGAGTCTATAACAATTATATTCCTGCCACTCACTAGCCTCATTCAAGGGTTCCCTGCTCCCCGACTTATCTCTCTAGAGGTACTGGTCCCTCTAGAGCACATGGCTTTTCTGGGCCTTGCTGTACCCAGGCTCCCCTGGGCACACCCAGCTGGATCAGCATCCAGAAGCCAAAGAGGAAGATCCACCCCTTCTCACTCACTATACCAGAGTGTGTCAGGACGTGGTCACAGTACCTCCTGGCCAATAGCACAACTATGCAAATCACATCTAACTACATGGCATCTGTCCAGCAACTAGAAAGATCAGGAAGTGTAGGGAATTAAAGCCATAGGGACACGTTAACCCTATGGGTCCCTACTTCAAATATAGTTAGTCAGCCAAAAATGTAATCTATAAAGTAGGGATGTACCTATGGCTTTAACTCCCTACACTTCCTGATCTTCTATTTTGGATTCGGCTGAACCCCAGAAACCCTCACGAAAGATTCAGCCGAATACCGAATCCTAATTGGGAAGGGGAAAACATTTATAACTTCCTTGTTTTGTGACAAAAAGTCCAGCGATTTCCCTACCCACCCCTAATTTGCATATACAAATTAGGATTCAGATTCGGTTCGGCTGAATCCTGCTGAAAAAGGCCGAATCCTGGCTGAATACCGAACCGAATCCTGGATTCTGTTCGTATAGAGTCTGGAGTGACTGGATGTCTAACATAACAGAACAGAACACTACTTCCTGCTTCTCAGCTCTCTAACTCTGCATTAGTCAGTGACTTTAAGGGGGGCCACATGGGACATAACTGTTCAGTGAGTTTGCAATTGATCCTCAGCATTCAACAGTTATGTCCCATGCGCCCCCCCCCCTCAAGTTTCCACTGATTGGTTACCAGACAGTAACCAATCAGTGGAAACCAAAAGAGCTGCAAAGCAGGAAGTAGTGTTCTGTTAAGAATGTGTAGATGCCGCACTTCTCAACTCTCCTATGATTCCCCTGCTTTGGTGGTGCTGATCTCCCTAGACGGTCGGCACTCGTCAATGCAATATGAATGCTTTAATAGAGTCTCAATATGGTGTCTTTGCGACTCTCTTAAAACTCTACATTCATATTGCACTGGCTATTATGTTAGACATCCAGTCACTCCAGTCTTTATACATAACATGTTTGGCTAACTAACTATATTAGAAACATTTTTTCTTTTGCACAGCCTATCTATTTACCCAGTTTTCATTTTTATACTGAACTGTTCCTTTAAAGTGTTTGATGCACAAAGCACATGCATTATAAAATTGCAAAACTTTACACAATTTGCAAAATAAACGTTGTCTTTACTAATCTTTTTTTGCACTTCCTCCACTGGTGATGATTTTTTTGCCGTTCCTCCACTGGTTGACCAAATCAAAGTAAAATATAGATCAGTGCCATAGCCTGTGGCTTGATCTATATTTTATATCGATCTGGCCTTATAATGCCTTGTTAATATCCATTTTGTTCTCACTCTGTGATGGAGAAGACCCATACTCAGGGCCGCCATCAGGGGGGGACAGGGGGGACTGTTGTCCCGGGCCCGGATGTTTTGGGGAGTTAAGGGGGGCCCGGCCGTGCTGCACTTACTTGCACAGCCGGTCCCCTGCATCCAAGCTCCGAATGACTTCTTCTTGTGTTCTGATTCGGCAGTGAAATGTAAGTCCCGGTAAAGCCACATGCTGATTGGTTGGGAGAAGTTTGAACCTCCCCTCAACTTTATCCAATCACCATGCGCTTTTACCGGGACTAACATTTCACTGGCGAATCAGAGCACAAGAAACTGAAGATACCGGCATCTGAATTCCCTGGCTAAGGTACCGTGCAGTTTTTTTTTTCTTTTAACTTGTGGGAGCCCTGACCAATTGTTTTTTTAAATGTGTGGGGGCCCTTTGCTATTTTTTTTTTTTTTTTTAAGATGTGTGGGGGCCCTGGCTAATAGTTTTTTTTTTTTTAAATGTGTGGGGGCCCTTTGCTATTTTTTTTTTAAGATGTGTGGGGGCCCTGGCTAATTGTTTTTTTTTTTTAAATGTGTGGGGGCCCTTTGCTATTTTTTTTTTTAAGATGTGTGGGGGCCCTGGCTAATTGTTTTTTTTTTTAAATGTGTGGGGGCCCTTTGCTATTTTTTTTTTTTTAAGATGTGTGGGGTCCCTGGCTAATAGTTTTTTTTTAAAAAAAATGTGTGAGGGCCCTGGCTAATTGTTTTTTTTTTTTAAGATGTGTGGGGTCCCTGGCTAATTGATTTTTTTTTTAAATGTGTGGGGGCCCTTTGCTATTTTTTTTATTTTTTTAAGATGTGTGGGGACCCTGGCTAATAGTTTTTTTTTAAAAAAAATGTGTGAGGGCCCTGGCTAATTGTTTTTTTTTTTTAAATGTGTGGGGGCCCTTTGCTATTTTTTTTTTTTAAGATGTGTGGGGGCCCTGGCTAATTGGGGTTTTTTTGGAAAAAAAACGTGTGGGGGCCGTGGCTAATTGTGTTTTTTTTTTAAATGTGTGGGGGCCCTTTGCTATTTTTTTTTCAAGATGTGTGGGGGCCCTGGCTAATTGTTTTTTTTTAAAAAATGTGTGGGGGCCCTGGCTAATTGTTTTTTATTTTTTAAAGATGCGTGGGGGCCCTGGCTAATTGTTTTTTTTTTTTTATGTGTGGGGCCCTGGCCACCAATGTTTTTTTTCTTTAACCACCACCTGACCACCAAAACTTGTAGGAGGGGTCTGGGCACCAAAGTTATTTTTTTAACTTGTAGGGGGGCACTTCATGTTTTAATGCCTGTGTCTTGTGTGGCCTTCATACTGAGGGAGGGGTGGCGAGGGGGGGCCCCAGAAAATTTTGTTGTGCGGGGCCCCGTGATTTCTGATGGCAGCCCTGCCCATACTTGTTTATAACTGGGTAGACACACGCACACACACACTCCCATCAGTTAGATATTTGTCCCATGCGAATAGTTTCTTTATGTTTTTCTGTGTAAAGCACTCTCTGGGGAAAAAAGCTGTGGTTATCCGCTGTGATGTCTGTTTGTGTTTCGCTGGTCAGGCACACGCCATCAGACTCGGACATAACGTTCAAAACCCACATGGATTCACAGAGTTAACAGCCTACTTAGAAATCTGACTGCCAGCGAGTGGCGGGGAAAGGCTTTAATCAGAACCACATTTATCTAGTGAGAGGCACAGAGGAAATTCATGACTCCCCCAGAGGAATAGTATAACACACAAGTCAACTGCAAGGAAGAGGCCTACTCTGCCCTGATATCCAACACATTCAGACTGATATCAAAGGGCTGAGACAAACTAAGCTCCCCGAAATGTTTCAGTTAAAAACATTATATCAAATAACAATTCTGTACCTCATACCCCCTTCTAAATTTAGTGTGTATATCCTTCTGTTAGACAACACTACAGAATTTGTTGGCTCTTTAGAAATACTTGTTAATTATAATAAGGTGCCACAGCCAACACACCAACCTTTATTGTACCCGTCCTTGTAAAGGTAAGTACTATGAAGATGCATTAACTTGTACAAAGGCTTGCAGAAATGTATTATAGTATTTACATAGACCCTGGACACTTATGCAAGAGCATTAATAGGCACAAAAGCTTCCACACATCCCACCGTCACATTTACTCCAGGCTTCTTATATTGGGGTTATATTGAGATTATAATTGTAAGTAATGATAAACACTGTGGCTAGCCAGCCAAGCCACCATGGCAACCCTAGGCAGTCCTAGGCAGTCCCAAAACCTAAATTTATTATCAATAAATAGGAAAGGGAAAATGAATAACATTCACCACTTAAAGAAGAAGGAAAGGCAACAATCACCGGGAGTACCAAAAATGACCGCCCCCCATTGATTGTATTCACTTCCCTGATACCGCCAGCTGGTGCTCTTGTTAGCAAAAAACCTGTCCCAGCCCAGGGTTCTTCTCTGCGTATGCCACAGTGCTATCCTCTACTTTGTGTGGCTATGCATGCACACAGAGCCGTGCCAACCCGGCCAGGTGCCCTAGGCAACCTGGCCGGCCACGGCGCAGACTGAGTGCGCAGACGCACATTTACGCAAAATATACCAGCGGCAGTCGAGGAGAGATGGGACCGGACATGGGGTAGGTGACAGAGCAGGTACGTGCCTGGGCCCCCTCAGCTTTGCGCCCTAGGCACGTGCCCTCTCTGCCTACCCCTAGTTCCGGCCCTGCATGCACAATACAATGAAAAGCCAAACTTTTTCATTCTACTGCTTATGCGTCAGCCCCAGGATTTTGAAGTAAGAAGAAGTGAAAGATGATGGTAACTCGATGAAAGATGAAAATCGACAAGAAGAACCCCAGGCCAGGGAAGTTTTCTGCTAACAAAAGCACTGGCCCAGGGTATCAGGTAAGTGACTACAATCATTCAGGGGTGCCTAATTTTTGGCAACCCCCATGCCCAGATTTGTGGGCAGGCCACATAATCCCAGGCCTGATCTGGGGGTTGCATTTTGCCAGCAGGGGATTCGTCATAGGATCAGGTCTTTGTGGCCTTTGTGTGTGTGCAAAAACACAAGTGATTGTAATGAGTTGTCTGATACCCTGGGTCAGCAGTGTGGGGTATGGCACTAGCAGAGTGTGAGTGACCTACGGGCACACCAGTTTAAATCTGACCCGGGCACCCCTGAAGTGATTGTGTCCTCTTTAATATTTCAAGTGTGGGGCAGGGTGGAAAAGTGCAAAAATCATGGCCATTTGTGCCCATTTATTGCATTTTGCACCATGTCCTGCCCTTAGTAAATTAGTCCTAATGAGAGAAGAAAAGCATTCAGCCACCACATAATTCTTGGATTAGGGCACCTCAATGCCACATTTTCTTTGTAACCTGGTTAAAGCCATGTTACAAAATGAAACTACAACAAGCCCTCTGCTCCAGTTGAAGGGATACCATAAACAATATCCACTCATCCCAAAATATCACAGAACCTTCTACTGCATTGCCCTGCCCCAAGTAATCAAAATTTAGGCAACAATACCCTAATACAGGGGTGTCCAAACTTTTTACAACGAGGGCCAGATTTGGTGAGGTGAAAATGTGTGGGGGCCGACCATTCAGCCTGACACGCTGGATCCCAGGCAAAATGAAATGTGAAGCCACTACAATTTATGGTATCTCTCTGTACAGACTATGAGCAAATTTAGGGGCTGTTCCTGCTGAATTGTGCTTAGTACAGGGAATACCTATGCTGCCATAGTTTTAGCCATTTGTAGATTAAAGAGATAACTGTAATCTGTCTAATACCCTTAGAAGACGAGAATAGGAGTGAGAGAGAGACACTGCTAATATATATATATATATATATATAGTCTTATGAAGGATCAGCACACACTGTTCTGTAGTGAAGTAATAGTGTTTATTTTCAAACAAAACACATTTTTATCCGACGTTTCGGTCATCCATCCATTGCCCCGGGCCCCTAAAATCAGGCGGGCCCTAGCCAACTGCCTAATCCGGCTCTGGCTGCGGGCCAATTCAAAATGGACCGCGGGCCGTAGTTTGGACACCCCTGCCCTAATAATAACATATATGTACCTTTTAGTAGGGATGCACCGAATCCACTATTCAGCAAAATACCAAAACGAATCCGATTCGGGGAATCCAAATCCTGCTGAATCCCGAACCGAATCCTGGATTCGATGCATCCTTAGTCATATTGTAGTTCTATTGTACTACTCCTGGGTAGCAAGTGTGTCCGATATCCCAAGAATCTTAAAATTAGTAGTGCCCCTTGCTAAACAATAGCAGAAAATGAATTATGGGATCAAGGCTGCTATGGCAAACCTCTCTGAGACCAGTGAATGGAACTGGTTTGCCACAAGATGTCACTCTGGAACCATAAGAAGCAGAAAAATGTTTGTTTACTGCAGAGAACTTTGTTGGGGCCTTGTACAATGTGTACTTTAGCCACAGCTAAACAGGACGGCTGCTGCAGCTGGAGCCTGGAACGCAGATGTTTGTCCACCAGTCAAGATAGAGACCTGACCATGGTGGAGAGATAAGGAATGCGAATGACGCACAAGTTTACTGGAATAAGTAGATATCTTGGTCATTTACTGTTAGAGTTTTCAGATGTATATAAAAAAAGAAATGACCATTTTCATGATGCTATTTCTAACAGGAAGACTAAATTTAATATTAATAAAAACAATACCTGAAGTAATATGAGATTAGTTAGAAATAAAAGAATTGCAGTGTGCCTCAGGGGGTTGTACATGCTAAGAAAAGTGTACTAAGACCCTCTGATGAAACTGGTTCCCTCCTGCCCCTTTACATAAACCCACCCTTATCTGGTCATATAGTTACCTAAATGGCACACTATGGAGGCAAAATAGAAAACACTAGCTGGGCTGTCACCCGGACAACACGGTATTTGGAAGGGCTGTCTGTCCGGATTTCCAAATTAGTAAATAATAGACAGGACATTATAGTTAATTGTGTGGAGATCAGCGATGTCACAAACCTGCCTCTGATGTCACCAGATCGACTCGACATCATTCAACATCACTCCCATTTGAAACTCTGCTGCTAGAACCCTCCTGTTTCATCTGAGGTAAAATGAACTCCTCTCATTCTTAAGGACAAAGGACAGATTGAAAAATTCTACTGCTAAACTTCACTGCCATTCTGACCTCTGTCACTGCATCTCTTCTCTTAGACCCATCAACTTGCCCCAACATCTCCTTCTTCCCAGAGCCACTGTCTCTTCACACTGCACACATCTAATACCATATCCAGTCTCAAACCTTACTTGCTACTCTTTTATAGGAAATTCCATCCCTAAATTACTCCTAAAGGAACTCATCCTGTGCCTCCTCAAAACTAAACTGCAGTCCTACCTCTTGGAGCACTAATACAGTGTCTGGTCCAACCCTGGCACATATATATATATTTATATAAATATACACATACATATATATACATACAACATGGAGACAGTCTCAAATGTGTTCGTGTGTATATATATATATATATATATATATATATATATATATATATATTTATTTTTTTCTTTTGCCTTCCTCTGGAACAGCAAGAAGCTAAGAAATTGGCTCTAAAAGTAATGAAGATTTTCCTCTCGCATTTTTTTCTCCTTTTAGGAAACAAAGTGTGTGGCAATGTATGCAATAAAAGCTATTAATTGGCAAGAGAAACTTATTTTCATTTGGTTTCATTTTATACTCTCATTTTATTCGACACCCCAGACTTTTCAACAATATAACAAACACCATTTCCAGTTAATTTCCTGTCACCATCAGCTGCAGAACTGTCCTGCAAAACATTAATACGGCAACCAATAACCCAAGTGTGGAAACAGCTACAACTGCAACTTAATGCTCATTCCTGGTTCTACTTCAGAATTACTTTTTTTTTACCAAGTGAAATGACCAGTCTGGCCACAACATACAGTAAGTGTATTTCTTGCCACAGCTCAAGTACTTTAACCCTTTGGTTGGCTTTGGTACTGTGAATTTTCTACTATATGTCACATAACTGCCAAAGTAATGCAAATAAGGACTGATCTTTTAATGGTATGCCCTCCTTGAGGTTGGTGATAAGCACACCTCCCTACATTTTGGAAATAGAAAGAGGGACAAAATTTTGCTGCGGATAACGCGGATAACTTTTGCGACCATACCCATTTTTGTGGCCACACCCCCTAATTACCATGTTCATTTTACAAAATTTGGCAGGTTATGAAAGTTTGAACACATTTCTGTGGTTTTTCTGTGTTATTACAGTTTTTGCTAATGAAGGTGAATTGCCCTTTAAGCTGCAAGTCACAGTTTCCCCAAGAGACCCACTTATCTTAAATTGATACACTTGCTTCTTTGCTTATCTTAAATTGTTACAAAAGTATCAACATGCAGCTGGAGAGAGTTCTGGGCTCTCTGCCAAAAGCCAATTAAGTTAGAAACATAGTATCTTTTTCTGGCTCTTCAGTGCAGGAGATCAAAGAGAAAGTCGATACATTTCAATAATAAATCGTAACTGCGGGTGGACCTGTCAAAAGTGGGATTATCCCATAAAAAATAGGACAGTTGGGAGGTATGGATAAGGCCAAACAATTGCATCACAATGCAAGACAAGTAGGCTCTCAGGGCTAGGATTGCATCATCAGCTGATGTGTTCCTTGCCCCGACGGGATTTTTTTCGGTAGATGCATTTATAACATCATAGTATAATCAAGATAATGTTCAAACAGATGTGTTTCTTTTGAGAGCAATAAAACTATTGCAGATAAGATACATTCTACTAGTAGTAGATAGCAAGCCATTGTACAGGATTTATTAAAATATTTAAATCTTGGCATGTAAACTCTGTAATATTGTGTCTTGACATTGCCTAATCTGATTAAGCTCTGCAGGAAGCAAAAGAATGCAGAATTATAACGAAAACATGTTAGTGTCCATTATAAAGGCTGATCAGTGGTCAAGTATAAACACCGTAACTAAAAGACAAGAATAACTCCCGGCAGAACTCTTATTAGAGTTGGCAGGAGCATACTGTGTACACCAACCATATCAATCCTCCACCACCTACTGTGCAAATTAAGGAAGAATAGGAGTATATTTTGGAAGGAATCCCAAGTTCCTGCAGATTTTTAAGCAACTTTTGTATTTTAAGCACAGGCAGGAATGCTGAAATTGAAAAGAAAATGATGCCATCCACTATGTTTTTACCCACAGCTTACAATTCTTTTACATGATTCTAGTGCAACTTACTACATGTATGGGACCTGTTATCCAGAATGCCGAGGCCTAGGGTTTTGCGGATAATGGATACTTCCGTAATTTGGATCTTCATACCTTAAGCTACTAGAAGCTCATGTAAACATTAAATAAATCTGATTGGCTGGTTTTGCTTCCAATAAGGGTTAATTATATGTTAGTTGGGATCAAGTACAAAGTACTGTTTTATTATTACAGAGAAAAAGGAAATCATTTAAAAAACATTTTGGATTATTTGGATAAAATGGAGTCTATGGGAGACAGCTTTTCCGTAATTCGGAGAATTGTGGATAATGGGTTTCCGGATAACGGATCCCATACCTGTACTTGCATGTATTTGCTAAATCAAGTTTTGGGTGCATCAATCAGGGCACGGCAGTATTTTGCTTAATGATTCTAAAACAGCCCTCTTGTCTTTCCAAGCCTTGAATCAATAAGCATTGCCTCTCTGGAAGATATAATGAATTTTCTCTTGCACTGAAACTGCTTTATAAATGCTCTTATCTAGGCTGTGCTAAATTTCTCATCTTATCTGCAAAATTTAGCCACTGGCATGGTATCTTGAAATCCTATAACACATATCAAAATGCTTTCCTCTCCTTGTCTCAGGCCTAGTTGCAGTTGACAGTTTCCTAGAAATTGCAGTTGGCTGTCTCTTCAGATTATAGTCAATCACATCCCCAGTTCCCCTAATGTTCTCAGATCTCAATACCACTTGGCAGTTTGTTCCCAAACTTTGCATCTGGCACACGGACTACAGTCCTTTTCTTTGCCTGGGTTGTGGATTTCACTCCTTGCTGTGTTCCTGTTCCATTTAAGTGTCATTAAAGGTGACTTTCACAAAACCTATTATAAAACGCTAATAGAAAATTCCAATTTCTCTGAGAATATAAGTGATTCCTGCAAATTGTTATGTCCAATGTAGCAAAACTATTAATGTTTTTACCTTTAATCGTATACAGAAAAAGCAACAGAGATGCACTTGCCAAGCATAGGAAACATGGGATAAATTTACTAAGCGGCAAAAATGCGGCAGCGACGGCTTCGCAGCCATCGCAACACTTTGCCAGGTGAAAATTCGCTCAGACAATGCTAATTTACTAAAATGCGAAGTTGCGTCCAGGGCGCTGAACGCTGTGTTACTTCAGGTATCGAAGCGAAGATGCGCTAGCGTTCAATTATGACTAGCACAACTTTTTTAGAGGTTGTTGTTAGAGGCTAATTTGCATATGGCGGGAAATTATAAAGTTAAATGGACGTATATGTTGCAGCAAATACATTACACTACACAAGTCCAGGGAACCGTAATAAAGACAATAGAGTTGTTATAATGCCCTACACATGAGCCCAGTGTATAGTTTATGTTCCATATGTTAGAAAATGTATGGGGGAACCCGGTTACCCAAAAAAAATTTAAGGACTTGGTATTACTCTGAAAAAAGGAAAAGACGCCAGCGTTTTTTGAAACTTTTTCCACTAAAAATATGATGTAAATAACAGAAGATTGAAGAAGATCTATGCACTCCAATGCACATCGCCCGGTCTGAGCTGGCGAAGGCAAGTCTGGCGAAAGAGGTTCAGTAAGTTCCGCATCTTAGTGAATTTGCGGAGTATCGTCCATTCACCTGAGCAATAATTTGCCTGTCGATAGAGTGCGAATGGCCGCTAGCATCTGTCACTTTTACTAGCGAAGTTACGCCTGCACCCGTTAGTAAATCAGCAAAGTGCCTGAAAGCGAATCGTCGCCAGCGTTACTCGCTTCTCCCTTTAGCAAATCTGCCCCTAAGAGACAGGCCCCTGCGGTACTTCACTAACACTTGTCCAATTAGAAAATGCTCCATTTAACATCACACTGTATTCAATTATTCAGACAGTTTTCTATCCACATCCAAATATTATGTTCCAGATCAATAATTCTCAATGTAACCAATAACCTTCTGTGTGGTACTGTAGCAAATGCTTAAACAAAGTCATCAAAGTCTAAGTAGATCCCAGTGTTGAGGTTCCTGTCCACTTCCTCATAAACGGCAATTAAATTAGTCTGACATGATCTATTATACATAACACCATGCTGGCACAAACTCATACTACTGTAATTTGCAATGTATTCAAGTATCTTGCGCCTTATTCCCTCTTCTAAAAGCTTTCCTATTACTGATGTCAGACTAACAGGCCAATAGTTTTCAGGCTGATAACGGGATCCCTTTTTAAAACCTGCCATTATATTTACAATTCGCCAATCTCTCTACATTGGAGCCAGCCGTCAAGGAATCCAGTTTGTGCAAAGTATTCCATCATGTAAAAAGGTCTGTCCACAAAGATGTAATAACTTGTTTTCAAGGCAATTCTAGGCCAGTCTAATCTTTACTGCAGTAACTTATTCCAAAACACCATCAGGCCAACCTGTCACTCACTTTGTATGTCACTTACAGTATATAATCATCAAACATCAGCATCATATAATCATTTAAATGACATTTTGCAAGGTACAACAATAAGCGAACACAAAAGAAAACTAGATAATGGGATCATCTTATAAACTTGTTGTTTTTGATTGTGGTTGCAGGAAAATAGAATATATTGTAATGCAATTGGGCAGAGGGCACATCTCAAACAACAGAAAGAGCTGCAATACAGGGTAATAACATGGAATTAGTGAGTTTTTTTCCCTAAGGTCTGTTTATCAAGTACTGTGTCATTTTAGCAACAGTAAGGGGCCGATTCACAAAGGGTCGAATATCGAGGGTTAATTAACCCTCGATATTCGACTGGGAATGAAAATCCTTCGACTTCGAAGTCAAAGGATTTTGCGCAAAACTACGACCGAACGATCGAAGGAATATTCCTTCGATCGAACGATTAAATCCTTCGAATCTAACGATTCGAAGGATTTAAGTCCAACCATCGAAGGATTATCCTTCGACCAAAAAAACGTAGGAAACATTGACTTCGTTAGCTTTTAGATGGCGAACTAGGGGGTCGAAGTTTTTTTTAAAGAGACGGTACTTCGACTATAGAATGGTCGAATAGTCGAACGATTTTTACTTCGAATCCTTCGATTCGAAGTCAAAGTCGTAGTCAGAGGTCAAAGTAGCCCATTCGATGGTCGAAGTAGCCCAAAAAACACTTCGAAATACGATTTTTTTTTACTTCGAATCCTTCACTCGAAGTTAGTGAATCGGCCCCCAAGATATTGAAAAAACTGTCCTTAGAACTTTAGCTACACGGAGTCAATAACGTTTATATTTTTCTATTCCCTTAACTATACCACAGCAATTTCCTGTAAATTTGTGTCTGCAAAATCTGTTCCGTAGATCATAAATAAACCTCAAATGAAATGTAAAGGAAATATAAGCAACATGGTGTGTGTCATGGTGTGACACTTCATAAATATGCCGTGTATAAATGTAATATATACCTGCCTACAACTAACTAGAAATATGCTATTTACTTATATTCCTAAATGACATTATTTTAGTTATTTGTGTTAACAGGACAGAAGATGGCCCACTGAAAAAATGAAGGTTGGAAAAAGTATATAAAATATATACTGGCAGCGTAATTTTTATTTTAGCAACACAATCTAGGTCTATATAGTATTGATGATTAAAAATTTTGCGAAACTCATTGACGTAAAAAGAAAAACAGTTTTTTTCACTCAAAATGCAAAGTCAATGGGCGTTTTTTTCTTAAAGCGACTTTTCTCAGCTTCGCCCTTTAGTAAATTTGCCCCCTTGACTTTTTACTAAACTTAGCTATAGAGGTAGCAGACCCCGTGGTCTACTGTATAGAAATCTTGCACTAAAACTAAACGGGGCATGTTTTGAAAACGAATCTAAAGTCCCATTCTGCTTACAGATCCCAAAGAACAAAGTCAAACACATGAGTAGTCCACTGACAAGCTGTATACAGCTGGGAATTTGTGAAATTAAAGCAATTGGGCTCATTCATAAAAACTGGACTAATTTGCACTTGGATGGTAACCCATGGCAACCAATCAGCAGGTAGCATTTACAGGTCACCTGCTTAAAAATCTGATTATGGTATAGGTTACTGCTACAGGTCAATGATGCAGGAAAATGATACATAAAGGAAATGGAAGTTTGGGCCACATCCCATATAAAAGAGCTTTACATATTGTCCCCATGGCTGAGGGAAACATTTGAATGCTCCGTCCCATGCAAGCGGAAACAATATAGGAACTGAGTTGAGGAGCATTACATATAGTCCCATTTACTGGCCACAGACCTACATGATCTAATTGCAATTAAAGCCTAATTAAGAAGTAGGCTAGAAATGTTGTACATTATATTTTAGATTTTCTATACCAGATCAAGGCATCCAAAGATCTGTGTCTCCAAAGATGCCCTAGTAGCTCCCAATCTTATTTTCTGCTGATTCACTGCACATGCTCTGTGATGCTGTCACTTATTTTAGCTTCTCAACAGCTGCTCAGAGCCCACTGAGCATGTGAGTGTCACAGACACTTTCCAAGATGGTGACCCCCTGTGACAAGTTTGAAGTCCTGGATCATTGCTGCTATTGACAAGCTGAAACTTTAGGCTGGTACAACAAGTTCAGTATATAAAATATGGCATTTTTAGCCATATTCATTTTTAGGGTCTAGTTCTCCTTTAACAGTTTTTAGTGTACAGGTTAGGGATGCACCGAATCCACTATTTTGGGTTTGGCCGAACCCCCGAATCCTTCGTGAAAGATTCGGCCGAATACCGAACCGAATCCAAACCCTAATTTGCATATGCAAATTAGGGATGGGAAGGGGAAAAAATGTCCTTGTTTTGTGATGAAAAGTCACACGATTTCCCTCCCCACCCTAATTTGCATATGCAAATTAGGATTTGGATTCGGTTCGGCCGGTCAGAGGGATTTATCCGAATCCTGCTGAAAAAGACTGAATCCTGGCCGAATCCCAAACTGAATCCTGGATTCGGTGCATCCCTAGTACAGGTACATGTACAATTCAATGCTCCAGAACAGGAACTTGATGAATAGGAATGGGTGCAAAAACAAAACAGCAACAACATGTAGGGGAGAAGAGAAATCCTTCCCCTGCTTTTCTGTCTGTGACATCATTCAGCCCAGTAACAGGCTGGAGAGCGACCTGATTGGCTGGACACCGCAGTGCATCCTGGGAGGAGAGGGTGTGCCAGACTGTGAAGCTGTGTGTGTAGGCCCTGCTGGATCTGTGTGTATAGGCCGTGTGTTTGAGTGCTGTGGAGAAAGGATCAAAGGGGAGCCAAGTCCTGCAAGAGCTGCTGGATCTGTGAGTCTGCAGGAGTGCAGAAGAGAGGCTGTCTGACCCTGCCACGCTGCTAAAGCTTCAGAGGAGGAAAGTGCCATTTGAGAAGAGTTTCCACTGTGATCTGCCTCTGAGAGAGATTGCTGAATAAATCCCTTGAAGAGAGGATTTGCCACAGTACTGAGCCTAACAGGAAGACAGGCCTTGTGTGATTTTGCCTGCTACGTGGGAAGCTGCTATTTTCCAAGGGAAAAGGTACTCTGGGGAAAGGTAGCGCTACCAGGGGAATAAGAGCTCTGGGGAAAGGGACATTGCAATTTGAACTGTGTGCTTTTAACCCTTCCAGACAAGTGGGACTGTGATACTATAAGAACTGTGTTTGAACAGATAGTTAAAACCTAATAGGGATTTAGGTGGTGTCCCTTATATTCCCATACAGGCGTGACTTGTGTATTAGTTACTACTTTACAGTTTATATAAAGTTAAATATTGTTATCCGCAAAGTGTGTGTTTATTATTTCCTAGGGGATTCCTCTGAGGTAAGTTCCTCAGTGCTCCCTAGGTGGAGGCACTGCGCTGTGATTCCTAGTTCCCAGTACTTTTCGACTTGCAAAAGGGACTCAGGGCCCCTGAATTGCCAAGGAAGCTATTATTTAAAGGGACAGTAACCAAAATAGCGTTACAAACATTTTTTTTTATAATCTTTACAGTGAATTGTGTTGCTTATTCTTCTAACTAGATTTAAAAAAAATCATATTAAATAAAGTTCTTTGCTGTAATTCTAGAAAGAACAAACATACAATAAAACCACAGCAAAGGATAAAAAAAAGGCGTCTTTCTCTTTTTGGGATATTCCTCTGTCGGAATATAATGAGATTGATAAAACTGCCATTCATGGGATTTCCTTCTGAAGTATCAAATGTTTTTTTTAGTCACCATTCATTGAACTGTTTAATGCTTAAGACACAGGCGATTAACTTTCTCTCCTATATCGGATACTAAAAATCTGGGACTGGGTGGAGTGCAATAGGTGGCTGCCATTTCCTCTATATGACCTCACGCTGCAGCGTTTTCGGGAGGTGGAATAAAACTTCAAGGGAGGGTGTTAAATGGAACCCTGTTTTAAAGGGGTTGTTCGCCTTCCAAACATTTTTGTCAGTTATGTTGTTTTCAGATTGTTTTTAATTGCTTTCCATCTTTTATTTTTTACCTTTTTCTCAAAATTTAAGTTAAAAGTTTAATGTCGCTGTCTCTAGTGTTTCAGTCTGGCAGCTCAGTGATCCAGGAGCATCTAAACTGTTACAATTTGCTACATTTAGTTGATACAATTAGTTGATACATTTCTCAGCCGTATCTGTGAAATATTAGCAACTATTGTATCAATTCTAATAGCTGGGTGTTCACCTTTAAGTTAACTTTTAGTATGTTATAGAATGGCCAATTCTTTTTTTTAATTAATGTCTTCTTCTTCTGACTCTTTCCAGCTTTCAAATGGGGGTCACTGACCCCATCTAAAACACAAATGCTCTGTTAGGGCAGAGACACACGCTGCTATTTTGGGAGTGTAAATCACCGGTGGGATGGCACTCGGAATGCTTTGTTTTCCGAAGTCGCCTAAAGTTTCCTTTTGGGGCGACTTCGGAAAATGAACCATTCCAAGTTCCACCCCACTGGCGATTTACATTCTAGCTGGTGGGAAGGCAGTTCAGGGAGATTAGTCACCCGAAGAAAAAGCAATTTGTCGCTGGGCAATTAATCTCCTGAAATAGCAGCGTGTCTCTCTGCCCTTAGGCTACAAATGTATTGTTATTGCTACTTTTTATTGCTAATCTTTCAGACCCTCTCCTATTCATATTCCAGTCTCTTCTTGATCTTCAAATCAATAAATGGTTGCTAGGATAAATTAGATCCCTAACAACCGGAATTGCACATGTCCCCTATAGTGTAACATTAATACTGCAATGTTTAACCCTTGTTAGTAACACAGTAAATATTGTATCTCAAAGTATAACGGACTCCTGTGCTTATATCCTTTCAGTTCTTGAATAAAAAGTTACTTTAACACATTTCCCTGATTTTACATTTTCCCAGATTTTACATAATTTTTTCCTGGTCCCCTGAAAAACGTAAAACGGGGGTTCTACTGTATTTCAAAAACCACAAAAAATAAAAAATGAAAACCAATTGCAAACTGTCTCAAAGGCGAACAACCCCTTCAAAGGAACAGTTCAGTGTAAAGTTAAAAAACGGGTAAATTGAAAGGCTGTGCAAAATAATAAATGTTTCTAATATAGTTAGTTAGCCAAAAATGTAATGTATAAAGACTGGAGTGACTGGATGTCTAACATAACAGAACACTACTTCCTGCTTTTCAGCTCTCTAACTCTGAGTTAGTCAGCGACTTGAAGGGGGGCCACATGGTACATAACTGTTCAGTGAGTTTGCAATTGATCCTCAGCATTCAGCTCAGATTCAAAAGCAACAGTTATGACCCATGTGGCCTCCCTCAAGTCTGGTAACCAATCAGTGGAAAGAAAGAGACCTGAAAAGTAGTGTTCTGGCTATTATATTAGACATCCAGTCACTCTGATACCAACTGAACTGGAAAGAAAGCTTTGAAGGTGAACAACCCCTTCAATTGCCATAAAGTGGTACAGGTATGGGATCCATTATCCGGAAAAATTATACAGAAAGCTCTGAATTAAGGAATGGCCATCTGCCATAGACTCAATTTTATCAAAATAACCCAAATTTTTCCAAATGATTCCCTTTTTCTCTGTAATAATAAAACAGTAGCTTGTACTTGATCACAACTAAGATATACTTAATCCTTATTGGAAGCACAGCCAGCCTATTGGGTTTATTTAATGTTTACATGATTTTCTAGTAGACTTAAGGTATGAAGATCAAAATTACAGATCCGTTATCTGGAAAACCCCAGGTCCTGAGCATTCTGGATAACAGGTCCCATACCTGTATTCCATATGAGTGTGGTGTTCAGAGCAGAAGGAATCTCCCTGACTGTAATTTAGGCAAATGGGGTATTTCCAAGCAAAACACAAAAAGTACACATGGAAATGCTGTTTGGCACCCGCTTTCCATGGATAAGTGTCCCTCTGTGCATGCTTCCCAGCTTTAGACCTTCTGCTCAATGCAGCTGCATGTCCTTCTGGGGAACATCTAGGTGTGGATTATTCACAGCTGTCTTGGACTTAAAATGGGGCTGAGCACTGAAGCCGTGGCTCATCGCCCATCTAACAAAAATGTATATTTATTAATTTGATCAAACTGAAATAGCTGGCTCATGAGCAATGGCGTGCTATATGATTTATTTATAATCATGTTAATATCACTCTTGACTCAACAGTGTTGATTGAGGAATTGCACTGGATGTGCTACTATGTGTTTGCTGCTTGGCAATAATAAGGCAATTAGCATCAGTTTCTATTAATGTTTTTCTTATGTCGCTGCAGAATAATCATTTATTATAACAATAGTTTATTTGTGAGAGGAAGACAAGTGCAAAACTAATGAATATTATTTGTGCATATAAGTTCTGGTTTTGTGGAAGCACCTGCAAATTCGAAACCCAAAATAATGCAAGGATGCAGAGGATTTAGAGAATTTAAAGAGAAACTTAACATCCATAAGCACAGCTCACCCCTGAGAAAAGGAGGTTCCTCGGTTACAGGGGCATCTACCCAGTGCCAGGCTCCAGTATGTGGGTAGAACATGTCTCTCACGTATGAGAAGTCCTGGATCATTGCTGCTATTGAGAATCTGAAACATTAGGCATTTTTAGCCATATTATTCTTTAGGGTTTTATTCTCCTTTAATGGTGAGCCCAGCACACTCCTATTAAATTTTGATTACTAGTTGATATTCTTCACCTATATAAGAGGTCCATTAGGATAAAGTATAACAATTATTTTCAGAGTGTCGCTAATTACTTTGACATTAAGGGGCAGATTTACTAAGCTCGAGTGAAGAATTCGAATGAAAAAAAATTCGAATTTCAAAGTATTTTTTTGGGTACTTCGACCATCCAATTGGTCAAATTCAATCGAAGTCGATCGAATCGAATGATTCGAACGATTCGAAGTAAAAATCGTTCGACTATTCGACCATTCGATAGTCGAAGTACTGTCTCTTTAAAAAATACTTCAACTTCATACTTCGCCACTTTAAACCTACTGAGGTGCAATGTTATGGGGACCTTCCCCAGCACTTTTCTAAGCTTTTTTTAAAATCGTTCGAATGGTTCGATCAAAGCATTTGCGCTAAAATCCTTCGACTTCGATATTCGAATTCTAAGGATTTTACTTCGAGCGTTGAATTCGAGGGTTTATTAACCCTCGGAACTCGACCCTTGATAAATCTGCTCCTGAGTCATGAAACCTGCATGTGCTTTGTAACAATCAGTCAATAGGTTAATTCTAAAGGTCACAAATAATTATAAATAATTCAGCAAAATAGCTTCAATTACAACAGCCTTGCAAGAACCCTGTATGCAATTTACTGGCTTACATCTGCACTAATTCTGGGCTCCCCTTAAAGGCAACATGAGATTCTACAGATGTTACGCTACCGCCCTACGGCTAACTTCTTATAGGATAATATCTCCATTGCTTGGGGACAATCTTTATAAACAAGACAATATAGACAAGAAATGCCCCACATTGCTCTCCCTTAACTTGAAAATTACTGAATGAGCCAAGTGTAGTATCAGGCAGGCGATATCACTCAGAAATGATTGGTTCTGCCTTTAAGAGTGATAGTGGCCCATTTAAAACTGCACCCAACACTTCCAGTAAATTAATTCAAGGAAAGGGTGATTTGGAGTGTTTTGACCCCTCCCATGGAGCTAAAAAGTGCCAGGTGAAAATATATTGAAAACACCCCATGTGCCATTAGATCCCCTTTAATATAATGTCAAGTTATGAATTTAGAAGCAAAAACTATATACATGGATAGATATAATTTAAGTTACGCAACATACGGATGAAAAAAAAAAAACGAGCACAGCTAAAAACCACGTAAGACTTTAGGGGGCACATTTATCAAGGGTAGAATATCGAGAGTTAATTAACCCTCGAATTCGACCCTCGAAGTTAAAGATTTAGCACAAGTAAATCGAACGATCGATAGAAGTAAAAATCGTTTGATCGAACGATAAAATCCTTCGAATCGAATGATTTTAATCGATCGATCTAAGGATTTTTCTTCGATCCAAAAAAGCTTAGAAAAGTGATGGGGAAGGTCCCCATAGGCTAACATTGTACCTCGGTAGGTTTAAACTACCGAAGTATGTAGTCGAAGTTCTTTTTAAAGAGACAGTACTTCAACTATCGAATGGTCGAATAGTCAAACGATTTTTAGTTCGAATCGTTTGAATCGAAGTCGAAGGTCGTAGTAAAAAATCCTAAGTTTTTTATATTTGAATCCTTCACTCGAGCTTAATATATGTGCCTCTAAATATATCATTGTATTTCTTTTCTTAGAAGAAATGTAGCAGACTGTTCTAGATTGGTCAAAAGAATTGCTAATTGCTTGATATATACAGTAAGTAATTACCCATCACATCCCAAACAGGTTCATCAAAAAAAAAAAGCTCAATCACACAATAGAAAAAGTTCTCATATTTAAAAAGAAAAAAGAAGAAAGAATCCCTTTTTCCAAGATGAGTTCCTAGCCTAGGACTGCATTCCATGCTATACAGCCAAATACTTTAGAACAGTAAATTAAATTATCAGGAATAATAATGGGAATATTTGCTCTTGCCTAATATAACAAATCATTACAAACACCAGAGATCAGGTTTCAAGAAGTTGAACCCATCAAGGTCGGGGTTTTATTGCGATATCTAGTGCCTGATTTAAACTGTAATGGGAAGCCACACACAGCCAAGAAAAAAGCTTATTCTGTATGTTGAGCTATATTAAAAAATATAAAAAAAGTCCTTAGTGTTTAATTTGTTTATTTAAAGGAGACATACTGGAAAATCAGTATCTTATTTGTGTTCCTCACACATGATATTTGTCAATGTGCAAACAGTTTATGTCTCCCTGGTGTCATTAATAAGCCCAGAGACATATCAAAAGGCAAATTTTTATGGACTTGTCCAATTCTCCTATGAGCAAAGGATATTGTGTTAGTTATTTCCTCTGACACCGCAGATGGTAAAAACAATGGGGCCTAAAATATACAAGGTCCAGTTTTATTGTGTATTTTCAGTACAGAACTAAACACAAGTTGCACATTTATTTAAAGCAATACTGATGCAGCAAACGATTGATGAAATAATCAGCCCCACTTATATTGCAGGACAAAGATGGCCCTTATTTGTGCTTTTAGTCTGATCACAGCCCTGATAGTTTAAACAAATACATCAGAAAGTCTTTGTCCGGAAATGCCAGGAATCAAACCCTTGTCTATTTGTTTAACCATACCTGCTCCATTCTCCTGAGCCACTGGGGACCCTTGGAGTCAGTATGGGTTTATTATTATGATGGACTTGTTCTATCTCTCTGCTGCTGTCTTGTCCCTCCTTCCTTATTAACTTCAGCTGTTGCCTAATAACAATCTTGCCCCTTTAATAAACTCCCGGTTGCTTGATCATTAAGCTCCCCAGCCAGATCTACCCTGCGATTCCTTGTTCCTTGCCTTGTTCCTAGTCTCTGAGTTCTCTCCTTGTTCCTGTACCCTTGTTCCTGGTTCCGTTCCTGCTTCGTGTGGATCTAGGGTTGCCACCTGGCCTGTATTTTACTGGCCTGTATTTTACTGGCCTGGCCAGTATTTTACTGGCCTGGCCAGTAAAAATGATGGTTGATCCCAATGTTATTAATAGGGAAAAAAGATAAATATAAAGGTAGGCCGGTATTTTTTTCCAGAAAAGGTGGCAACCCTATGTGGATCCCCAGGTACTGACCTCAGCCTGCTCTCTGGACATTCTTATTAACCCCTACCTACTTTGTGTGGATCTCCCTGTACTGACCTAGGATTGATCTCTGGACTTTCCCTCTGGATTTCTCTCCTGTCTCAACCTCGGTTTTTTTTTTATCGGACCTTCGCTGTAAGCTGCCTGTCCCAACACTTGGACTGAACTTTGTTTTGCCTTCCCGTATCCCCCGTTATTCTGTTTTTTCACTGGTTACGGTTTTGTACCTTGTTTCATTAGATCTTTACTTTTTCATGGCTTCCAAACTCCGTTCTCCTATTTATGGTTATACCCAGGGTTATCCATTATACAGACTCCCTTCTAACTGTCCTCAACGGCAGATCGTGATAGTTTTATCTAACCAGCTGGTATGGATGGATAAACTGTACTTGCATACCATCCAACATTTCCAACTGGATATTAAGCCCAAACCCTACTCAGCTCTGGCCTCAGTTACATGCAACTACACCCCAATCTGACCAAACTCTGCTTGCCTTCTCAGTTCCAAAGCTTGAAGCCATGTTTCTGCGTCACACCAAAAAACATGTAGGTTCAAGTGCATAATGTGGCTCTGAATATTATCATCAAATATTTTTACAAAGCCAACATTGCCAGCGCTGCAGAGTAGTGATGAGCCAAATTTTTCACCAGGTTTCCCCAGGAAAAAGATTCCAATGGGTGAAAAAAATTGTTGCCCATTCACTTCAATGCATTTGGCGAATTTTTCACCATTTCTCAAATTTTTGGAGAAACGTAACAGGTTATATTCATCCATCACTACTGCTGAGTACAGTAAAAGGAGAGCAGAACAATATAGGTATGATACCCTTTAACTGAAGTTCATAGGAGACAAGGTTTGCAAAACAGAATTTTACAGTTAAAACTCTCACCTACTCTGGGTTGGAAGGGAAAACTGGAAGAAGCTACTATAACCACTACTATTTATTCCACTACTATTACAACACTGTAATCTACTAGAATGGGTGAATAAAATTGTCGCACGTCAAAAAAAAGTGGCGGCCGTAACTGATACTATGGGTCTAAATTTAACTAGACATTTGTAACATGACTAAGTCAGCCTCACATTCTGTGCCTATACCTGTTGAGCAAGGTTTGCTGTTACTGTATAAATAAGAATTATTGGACTGGCAGACTTTCGCTGCTCATGGTACAGCGAAGAAAACTGAGGTACAATAAACTAGACTAGCAAAGGTATTACCCTGTGCTCAGAAAATGTTCTTTTCTATAAAGCATTACTCCAAATTTACTCTAAAAAAGTAAAAATCCTACCCAGACTGATAGGAGTATGTTTGGACAGAATGAATAAGAATCAGTAGAAGATGCAGTTCTACATATTTCCATGTGCCCTGGAGCATTTTGGGAATCTGGTTTTCATTATCCCTCTTCCTCTACGATTGTAATCAACTCCAATTATTTTAAAGCATTCCATTATTTTGTACAAACATGGAGCAGCATAAAGTAAAGTCCTGTGAGTCAGAGTTTTGTCAGGAACAGGATTCAGAGAAAAGCAGTACACTTCCCGGATTTATTTATTGAGTTTATTTATTTGAAAGCAAAGACTGCGGACCAAATGTGACTAAGAACATGACACATGCAAGCGGCAGACGTTATACTTGTTTAAAGCGAAGGGAGCAATACAAATTTATTGTAAAAATGTAATCTTGAGGCATGTGAGTACCCAGTTGCTCACCAACAAATTCTCTTTTGCATTATATCATATGGAGGCCCTCAGATTCTCGGAGTAGCACCTTAATCAAATGTGGAACCTAACAGGACTGGACAGTGTTTTTTCATCAAGAGAAGGTCAAGTATAACATGCTGTATTTATTATGAACATGTTGCCCTTTAAATGAAAGCTCTTAGGGCTAAGCACCACAGACTTTGCTGGAGCAAGTAAATATTTTCCCCTAAACTCAATAAAGAGAGACAATGTGAAACACTAAATCAAATATGGTAGGTTCCATGCTCCTCATATTCTTGGCTGGTGACATTGCCTTGGCTAATTAAAGCTACCAAATGAAAAAAGACAACAGAAACTCAGATTTGATAAAATGTTATATTCTTGATGTTTCTTGAATTTTGCAAGTGAGAGATGATGTGGAGCGCAGAGTTTCTTGTTCTCAGGCATTTAAATTTGGGCAAACCCAAACCCTGGGGGAGTTACTGGGTTTTGGTCTAGGTGTGCTGATCCATCTTTAAAAGCAACTTTTAGCTGGGCCTGGCCTTCATCTACTCAAGTGCTACCAGGTCTTACCAAACAAGAATGCAGAGATTCCCACTGGGACAGGAGAGTGAGAAAAATGTATGGACCAGTATGGACTGAGCAAGGTGTAGTTCAGACCCCATAAGAACCACCAAATAATTGTGAGACAAATTTGTAACCAGGACCAGGGCAGAAATCATGAACCAGAATGTAGCAGATTCAGGAATCACAGCACAAAGGAACAAGCTGTTGACCTACAATGGGAAGGTCATTACTCAAGATGTTGCATTCCATCCTCGTTCTGTGATTCAAATCAGTGGTGTCATTAGGGGCCAATAAAGAAAATAGGTTAGAAAATTAAGGGGAACTTGCGAATTGCTCATGTGTAAGAGCCCTAAAAAAAACGTAATAATGACAAAGTGCTGAACCAGGAATTATCTGCACATATAGATCAGAGGTACTGTGGACTGCATACTAAATTGTAGATCACTGCTTCAAATCTTGCATTTGTCACTTTAATTTTCTCAAGATTAGAAATGCACAAGTATATTCTTTTGGTGCTGTGCAAGGTTTAGCATTAGCAGTCCTTATTGTGTAGGAATCTGGGGTAAGCTAAACTCCGTAGAGGCAGTTTGAGACTAGACGCAGTAACAAGGTAAATAAGTCATAAAAATGACAGGCACCTGACTCCACAATGTGGAAATGCAAAGCATCAATAATCTTAAAAATTGACATGCCATGGCTACCTACAAAGTAGTGATGTGCGGGCTGGACCGATACCCACAGGTTTACCTCTCAGGGTCGGGGGACGGGTTGAGTTCTTCTAACCGCCTGCGACCTTACAAATGGCACCTTCACACTTCCGGGTTGAACTTTTATAGACGCGCACCTGTATGCCCTGCCCCTTTTGTAACGTCATCAGCGGGGCGGGTCTATAAAATGAACCTGGAAGTCAGGCGCGGGCTGAGGGAGGGTGGGTGGCGGGCGCAGGTTGGGAAAATCATGACCCGCACATCACTACAAAGGCATTATGAAAACTACTCTACAATACAGGGAACAGGGAACAAATGTGCTTGAGTGCATGAGTTGTAGCCTCATGAAATCACAATACACTTATTTCAACCACATTCTGTACAAAAAGTCAGTATTTTTTTGGCACAGTCCTTGTTGCCGAGAAAGGGCTCTTAAATGTGTAAACATCACAAATGTAACTTGTAGGACATTCTATTCAGTTAATGAAACGTCCAGACATCTAACCAACACTCTTCACACGCTGCAACATACATCTTGCTTGTACTCAGCTACATTATCTGTCATCCTTATCTGTCATCCTGTGACAGCCAGAGGAAATGTAGCAGCTGCTGGACATGTATGTGCCCCTTCTGCTGTCACTCCCACACAGCAGCATTAGAATTTATGGGAAAGAAAAGTCGTTCCTAGAATAAGTGTCCATACAGTACCTGATCAACACTCCTCCAATTCTACAAGCTAGAGATCAATAAACATAGAGATACAGTGAATACAATTATTAGAAGCAGCTGCAAAGAATGTTGTTTAGTCTTTTATTACAAACCTGAGGGTTTGAGGGACATTTTGGCTACTGTCGATGTGAAGGGTCAGGTTGGGCATACCTATACTATTTATACAATGTAATTGTGTAAATAAATAGTAGTGGGTTTAGTTCACCTTTAATTAAAATGTAGATGCAAGAATTACATTAGATTTGAATGCAATATATCTATGCGAAAGGCATAGAGGAGGGGCAGACAATATTTGATTGACAGCTGAGATTTTTAAATGAGTTTACAACAGCTATGAATGTTTTAATAAAAAATAGAAATTGGATTTCATGTTTAATTTGAAAAGGACTTTTATTATACAGCTTTTTGTGTGTGGGTAACAGGTCCACTTTAAATACCAGGTAATAAAATAATATTTTAATAGTTATATATATACAGCTATGGGACCTGTTATCCAGAATGCTTGGGACCTGCTGTTTTTCGAATAACGGATCTTTCTGTGATTTGGATCTTCATTCCTTAAGTCTACTATAAAATAATGAAAACATGAAATAAACCCAATAGGCTGATTTTGTTAGTAATAAGGATTAATTATATCTTAGTTGGGATCAGGTACAAGGTACTATATTATTATTACAAAGGAAAAGGAAATCATTTTTTACAAATTTGGATTATTTGGATAAAATGGAGATGGTCATTCTGTAATTCAGAGCTTTCTGGATAACGGGTTTCCGGATAATGGATTCCATACCTGTACTATACATATGACAATATCTATAGAATTGTGTGCCACATATCCATCTAGTTACCAGCATAACTTGTCAGTGCTGTTCTCCCTGAAGAAAAAACTTCGGGGGGCACCCACTGACCTGCCTGACATTAACCCCTAACCTGCCCCCTTAACTACAGCCCTCTGGTGCTGCCTCTCTGCTGCTGTTATTTTGAGAACTTTGAGGAAGGAGAGGGGGCTGTGGTGTGGACCCCCTGTCCCTTCGGGAACCCCCCGCGACCATGATGACCACTGAACCTAGACAGTGGTGTATATTCCTCTGTCTAGGACTATGACTGGGTGTTTGCTTTAAAACAAATATATGTAATACAATAAACTATTAAATAAGTCTATGTAAAGGCCATGTTCAGTAACACGTTAATGATTTTTTTTTTTAAATATAAAGAGACCATTTAAATATAATTTTAGGGTACTTATCACTTGAAAGGCAGCTAAGTAAAGTGGAAAAAAAGACCGAATGAATGGCCAAAGAACACAATTTGCCTTGTGTAAAATGATTGTTTTCCACAATTAGTAGTTGGAAGCCTACTGGAAGCGCCATAAAGTCACATTCCACATGTTGTTCTAATATTCTCTTTGCATCTTTTTTAGAGGGAGTCTCACTGCCCAGCGCCTGTCAACTGAAAATGTTATTCAAATAAAAACCTAGATACAAGTTAATCAAGCTCAGACTCATTTACAGTCATCCTAATATGCAAGAAACTGATAAACAGGAGCTAACAATCCACACATTTTAGTTTGGGTTAACTAGGGAAATGAACAGATCATTCGCGGGCCTTTTATTGGCAGGAATTCAGGGGGAAATCTCCATACAGAGAAGCCCATATTTTCATTTAAAGTCAATGGTTTATTCAGCGAGGGAGAGGGGACAAAGAGCTAGTGATTCCTGACTTCAGTTCCTGATTAGCTGACCTCACTCTCTTCAATGGCTACAGGCTAATGAATATTCTAACTGAACACAAACACATACATAGATCTCTTTTCTCACTTTCTTTCTATTTTAACGGCAAAACACTGTCTTTTTCAGTTTTGCAAGTGGATTCTGTTAAAGGGCTGGTTCACTTTTAAGGTAACTTTTAGTATGTTATAGACTGGCCAATTCTAAGTAAATTTTGAATTGGTCTTCATTATTTTTTTTTTTATAGTTTTATAGTTATTTGCCTTTTTCTTCTGACTCTTTCCAACTTTCAAATGGGCCTCACTGGCCATATCTGAAAACAAATGCCCTAAGGCTACAGATTTATTGTTATTGCTACTTGTTACTGCTCCTCTTTCTATTCAGGCCTCTCCAATGCATATTGCAGTCTATTATTAAAATCAATGCATGGTTGCTAGAGTAATTTGGACCCTAGCAACCAGCTGAAATTGCAAACTGGAGAGCTGCTGAAAAACCACAAATAATAAAAAAAAAAATTAAATTATTAACTATTTCAGAATATCACTCTCTACGTCATATTTAAAGTTGATTTAAAGGTGAACAACAGCTTTAAAAGTATGTAGTTTAATGCCAATTGAGATTTTTTTTTCTTTTATCAGGAATGTGTTTGAGACCCACATAACAGTAACCTCCCAACTGGGTTTTTGATCCCCAAAATGGCTGTACTAAAATGCTTAAGTAAAGATTAAACCAATGGAGAGTGCCAATATGTTGGGTACCCAGTTAGTGAAATTGCTGAACTTGTGCCCTTGTACTGGTTTACATTTTCCATATAAATGGCACTGGCCTGGGGTACATTGTTAAAGTGTTTTGTTGCAACTATGCTGCCAATTACCCATGTATCCCTTGCGCCCACTGGGCAGGTGCATGTACAGCAGTTACTTCTCCTTTAATTGGCTCTTATGAACAGCCATCTCTATTTCCATAACTATAAATTATTTTTGACTGCACCAGTGTAGGTCATTCACATATTAAGTGAATTCACTGCTACTCCTACTGTTAATCTTACTCCTTCTGTTTAGGATCATTGTCCGGCAGAAAGATGAACTTTTTGTCCAAGTTTTCATTTCTTAGCAAAGTGAAACATTTTCTTGCAGGAGCTCCCTGTATTGTAACATTCACCTATCCTTCTATTTTAAGAATATGACATTGTATTATCATGATGCTATAAGCACCAATAAATCAGTATCTGCCTGGCTGTGTATATTCTCTGCACTGACTCCTGAAACAAAATACCTTGTAGACTGCCTTATGCTGCATTGTTTGAAGAGTCAGAACCAGAAGTGAGTGCAGAGAACAAAAAAAAACCATAAACAAATAACACTTTCAATTGCAATTACAAATAACTTTTTAAAAATGCATTCTCACTAGTGATGGGCGAAATTCTCCCGCAGAAAAGGCGAACATTTCTGGAAAAATCGTGAAATCGGAAGGTTCACAAAAAAATCGTGAAATTCGAACATTTTCACAAAAAAATCATGAAATCCGACCGTTTTCACGAAAATAATGCAATTCGAACGTTTTCACTAAAACTCTAGCAACTCGAACTTTTTCACAAAAAATTCGAGCAAATTTGAACGTTTTCACGAAAAAATCAAGCAATTCGAAGGGTTTCACTAAAATCGAGCAATTCAAACGTTTTCACAAAAAATCTAGCAATTCAAACGTTTTCACTAAAAAATCAAGCAAGTCGAAAGTTTTCACGTTAGAATCGAGCAATTTGAACGTTTTCACGAAAAAAATCAGAAATTGACAAATTGGCGAATTTTTGGGGGAGATTTGCCACAAATTTGCGCCAGGCGAATTTATTCGCCCATCACTGATCCTTACTAACGTTACATATACTGTTTGCTTGCTTTGCTTTTACAGAAGATGACTCAATTCCATTTACCATTACTAGGCCCAAACATCCCATTACTTTGCTGCTATGACAAATCTACTAACAAAAATATTAATATCCGTGGATTTAAAGTCTTTATCCTACATTCAGTTCAAGGCCAAGGTAGATGAATAGTGCAGTTATTACAGCTTGTATGGGGGAAAAAGGGAATGAAAAACAAACAAGGAGAGACAATTATTTTGGCTTATTACATTAGTCTTATATTACTTAAAGGGAAAGCCAACAACAAAAAGGCTTAATGAAAAGAACTCTTCTCTTTCAGATCCCCATTCATTCTGATGGATGCAAAAGAGAACAGACCGAATCATTTAGCAATCAGGTAGGTATTTTGCAAATAAATGAGCCCCTAGATTTCACAGAAGATATTTATTAATTACATGGATGGAAAATTCTAGATGTGCCGTTCATATTACTAGTGGATTTTATTTCATCTGGTACATGTAGTTACTGCTAGGCATGTGGTTTTATCATTGTATTTGCACACATATATTAAAACAAGTAAATGCAAAGAAAAGTTCAATTCAAAAAAAAATAATTACTTCTATATCTCACAGGGAGAAAAATCACTAATGTTGTCTATGGCACCTTATATGCAAAGTTGTCGTCGTAAAGGTTTAAGAAAAATCACAATGAAATCTTGGCAAAAACAGCCCCTGAAGAAAACATAAAAAAATGTAGAACATCTGTTTTTATTCCCAGAGATCCTTTTGAAATTAAAAACACCTTCAAGCAGAGCCAAGCTAATCTAACCAAAACGGGATTTTCACCGAGTAAAATGATGTGCGGCGTTGTATACACCACCACAGGAATATTCTCATTTGTCTTGTCTCCCTGTGCAATGTCATGTCTCTAAATAATAAGTACACACGTTTCCCAATAAGTGTTCCTGCAGGAAAGCAGTCAGCACACAAAGTACAGTAATATCCTATGGGGCGAGAAGTTTCTCTAGAGTAGATGAAGATGCGGCATTCCAGTTCTGCCGGAAAGACTTTCTACAACAGCTGGAAAATCATTGGGGTGAAAGTCCTCATTTAAATTTCATTCTGTAGACTTATTTTATTCTAGAACCTTAGAACTATCACCCAACTGTTACTGAACCCAACAACAAAGACAGCTAATTGCTAGCAGCTCACAGATATCTTGTTTAGAAAAACAGAACAGTTTTTTTTCTGCCCAACTATACAAAGTGACTCCTCAATCTGCCAACTGATAACCCTTTTCTGACTGCAGAAGGGCCCAGTGGGGTAGTAATAATAGGAGAACTTCCAGTTCGGGGGTTGAGTAAACTTTATTGTCTTTGCTGTGCCTAATTTGATGCACGTATAGGATCCGTTATCCGGAAACCCCTTATCCAGAAAGCATTGAAATTACGGAAAGGCCATCTCCCATAGGGGAAAATTCACTAACGGGCAAAGTGACTAACAAAGTCATTTCGTAACTTAGCAAATTTACTCAGTCACCCTGGCGAAGTTGCACTCTGGCGAAGGGGGCGAAAATACGCAAATTTACTAACATTGGTCTTTTTCTGAACGTGACCTCCTTCGCCAGAGTTAACTTCGCCAGGTTAGAGCAGGCAAAGTGCAATAGAGTAGATAGGAGTTGTAAAAAAAAAGTTGAAGAATTTTCTAAGTCCCAAAATAGTTGAAATTTTTTCTAAGTCCCAAAAAACGCCGGCGTCTTTTCCTTTTTTAAGGGTGATAGGCTGAAAAAAATCATAATTTTTTTCCGGGGCACCCTCCTTCCCACCTACATTTCCTTACATATGGCACCTAAACTATACAATGGGCACAGTTATAGGGCAAAATAACAACTCTATTTTATTTTATGAAGCTTTTCCAGCCTTGTGTAGTTTAATGGATTTGTTGCTACATATAAGTTCATTGTACTTTAACTTGGCGCCGTATTCAAATGAGGCATCGCTAGCGTAAATTCGCTTTGCTTGACGAATTAACGCTAGTGCAACTTCGCTACCATTCGCCTCCCTGAGCGCAAATTCGCATTTTAGTGAATTTGCGTAGCGCTGGCGAAAATACGCCTGGCGAAGTGCGGCGAAGCTGTCGCTGGCGCAACTTCGGATCTTAGTGAATTTGCCCCATAGACTCCATTTTATCCAAATAATCCAAATTTTTAAAAATAATTTCCTTTTTCTCTGAAATAATAGAACAGGATCTTGTACTTGATCCCAACTAAGATATAATTAATCCTTATTGGAAGTCTATTGGTTTATTTAATGTTTAAATGCTTTTCTAGTAAACTTAAGGTATGAAGATCCAAATTACGGAAAGATCTGGATCTGTTATCCGGACAACCCAAGGTCCCAAGCATTCTGGATAAAAGGTCCAATACCTCTACTGACTCAATCTACAAACTGTTAAGCACTTTAACTAATGTCAAGGTTAACGTCAAGGTTAATACCAAGGCTTGGGATGGCAAAACTTTGGTGCAACCTGGTAATCTGTACACTGCAATAAAAGAAATATACAAAACTAAGCGCTGGCTGCTTCTTACCTGCTGCCCCAGACTTTATTTTTAAGAGAATTTGCAACGACCGATAACTAGACATACTGTACCTGTTGTACTCACTTGTTTTAAAGGAATACTTCACCTTCGCGTTTTAATATGTTATAGAATGGCAAATTCTAACCAACTTTTCAATTGGCCTTCATTTTTTCTTTTCTATAGTTTTTTGAATTATTTGTCTTCTTCTGACTCTTTCCATCTTTCCAGCGGGGCCACTGACCCCATTTAAAAAATGCTCTGGAAAATAAGAAAATTATTGTTATTGCTACTTTTTTTTACTATTTTTTCTATTCAGAGCCTCTCCTATTCATATTCCAATCTCTAATTCAAAGTTAGGTTGCTAGGGTCTAAATTCAGACACTGCAAACTGGAGAACTATTGAATGAAAAGCTAAAAAACTCAAAAACCACAAATAATACAAAATAAAAACGAACTACTTTTTTAGATCGGTGCTTTACCAAGCAATAATATGATGGAGCGTTCCAAACCATAAGTTTCCAGTTGCATATGTGAGTTTAATCTCATGAAACCTGGTATTAGAATTTATAGCATCATATTTTGTTTGAATCTGTTAGGCCAGTGCATGGTTGACATACTGGCAATTTTGCTGCTATATGTCATGGTTTCTGAATTGCTATGACAGTTATGGGACCTGTTATCCAGAATGCTCAGGACCTTTCCATAGTTTGGATCTTCATACCTTAAGTCTACTAGAAAATCATGTAAACTTTACATAAACCCAATAGGCTGGTTTTGCTTCCAATAAGGATTAATTACATCATAGTTTGGATCAAGTACAAGATGTTTTATTATTACAGAGAAAAAAGAAATCATTTTTTAAAATGTTGATTTATTATTATTATTATTATTATTATTATGGAGTCTATGGGAGATGGCCTTTCTGTAATTCTGAACTAACAGGTTTCTGGATAATGAATCCCATACCGGTATTATGTTTAATACAGTCATAATGATGAATGGCTGCTTCCATCTTGAGAAAAGGTGCAGTTTTAGAAAAGTGATGTAAATAGAAAGCTTCAGATGTGCTGCTGCTAATTGTACTGCAAAGCATTTATCACATACACAGAGCAAGAGACATAAAAATGTGCCTCTGATGTCTGTAAATTAAGTCAAGATGTGCAATTCTCTATAGTAATATACAAGTGATATTTCATATAGTCATTACTTTTACAATCCTATCCTGACAATTCAGAAAAAATACACTTTTACTTTTTTTTTTTTTTGCAAAAACAAATCTTTAATCTTTCTGACCTCATGACCCAACTTGTGTGAGGTTGAACAAATGCAGCTAGTCAATATGTTAAGCTATGGGAACATGGAAAGACCTCCCGTAAATGCCTTGGAAAGTTCTCATAGGTGACTCTGTTTGCATTGCTCTTCCTAGGAGTGGTTTAGGGGTAGTGCTTGAGAGGTGTTCAGTGGTGGCCTTGCAGGGCCAGTGTGAGGCTATGATATGTATACTATTTAAATGGGTTGTACACCTTTGAGTTAACTTTTAGTATGATGTAGAGAGTGATATTCCTGAGACAATTTGCAATTGGTTTTAATCTCTCTATTATTTGGGCTTCTGAGTTATTTAGGGGCAGATTTATCAAAAGTCAAGGTGAATTCGAATTTAGAGCTATTTTTTGTGTAAAACACTATTGCAAAAAAGATGTGAGGACCACCAATAATAAAGAAGCAATAAATTAAAAAATTAGAAAATTTATTAGGACATAAAAACTTTACTCCTGAGTAAGTGCCCCCAACAGGCACGAAACGCGTAAGGTTTTTATGTCCTAATAAATTTTCAAATTTTTTAATTAATTGCTTCTTTATTATTGGAGGTCCTCACATCTTTTTTGAAATAGTGTTTTGGACTTGCACCCTGGGACTGGGGTGAACTGTGAGTAAATCCTCTATAACTAATTTAACAAATTTAGATTTTGTATTTTTGACTTATCGACTATTATTTTTTTGAGTAGTACCGTATATATATTCTTTTTGTGTGGCATTAGCACAAACCTTGTTATTATATACTATTTTTTGTGAACTTCGTCTAGGAAATAGTCCAAATTTGAATCGAATTTGAAAAAAATTCGAAAATTCAAATATCGAAATTTATCATGTACTGTCTCTTTAAAAATTCGACTTCGACCATTTGCCATCTAAAACCTGCCGAATTGCTGTTTTAGCCTATAGGGGACCTCCTAGAACCTATTTGGAGTCAATTGGTGGACTATGAAAAATCGAAAATTCAATCAAATGTGCATTTCCTTCGATTCGTACGATTCCTACCTATTCGACCAAAAAAATGTAAACTTCATTTCGGTTGGTCTTTTTGAATTCGAATTCCGAAGTTTTTTTTAATTCGAAATTCAACTCCCTTTGATAAATATGCCCTCTATTGTCTTATCCAGCAGATCTCCAGTTTGCAATTTTAGCAATCTGTTTGCTAGGGTGTAAATGACCCTAGCAACCATGCATTGCTATGATTAAGAGACTGGAATATGAATAGGAAAGGGTCTGAATAGAAAGACGAGTAGTTTAAAAGTAGCACTTACAATACATGTATAGTTTTACAGAGTATTAGTTTTTAGATGGGGTCAGGGCCCCCCATTTCAAGGCTGGAAAGAGTCAGAAGAAGAAGAAAGCAAATAATTCAAAAACTATAAAAAGTAAAAACTGGTTGAAATGTTACTTAGATTTCGCCATTCTATAACATACCAAACGTTAACTTAAAGGTAAACCACCCCTTGGGATTTGCATGACAACACTGCTGGGTAAGGGCAAAAATAGCTGTTGGTTTACTGATCCTAAATAAAGCAGTGTATTGCTGATCAGCTTCTGCAGGTAGTTTGCATTACCCTGCCAACAAACACCACTTAAAGGGATTCTGTCTTAATTTTTATGATGTAATTTTTATTTCTAAAATACACTGTTTACACGGCAAATAATTCACTCTACAATATAAAATTTCCTTCCTGAACCAGCAAGTGTATTTTTTTAGTTGTAATATTGGTGTGTAGGTGCATCTCAGGTCATTTGGCCGTTGTTTCTCCTACTCAGTGTAACGGAATGTGTTGCAGTGGGACCTGGATTTTACTATTAAGTGCTGTTCTTAGATCTACCAGGCAGCTGTTATCTTGTGTTAGGGAGCTGCTATCTGGTTACCTTCCCATTGTTCTGTTGCTAGGCTGCTGAGGGAGGGGGTAATGGAGGGGGTGATATCGCTCCAACTTGCAGTACAGCAGTAAGGGTAAGGCCAGACGTGGCGTTTTTGCGGCATTTTTACGTTGCGTTTTTAAAAAAGAACAGCCAGGCCTAAATACGCTACAGAAACCACAGACGACCGTCAACAAGCGTTTTTCATGCGTTTTTCAGCGCGTACGATTATTTTCCCAACATGCACTTCTCATTGTTCTCATTGAATTTGGACGCCATATTTAAAATACGCTGCGTATTTACGTACAGTGTGGTTTCAAACGTGCAGATCCCATAGAATTTATTGACTTGGTAGTTTCTTGACGTATTGGCGTTTCTGCTATAAAAAGACAATACTGGCGTCCTGTGGTGGATTTCAGCTTGCAAGCGCCCTGTGTAAATTGCCATAGTGCGTTTTCCATTAGTTTCAGTGGTAGTGCAGTTTATGCGTATTTACGCCTGGCTGTTCATTTTTAAAAGCGCAACGTAAAAACGCCACGTCTGACCTTGCCCTAAAGAGTGACTGAAGTTTATCAGAGTACTAGTCACATGACTGGGTGCAGCTGGGAAATTGACAATATTTCTAGCCCCATGTCAGATTTCAAAATTAAATATAAAAAAATCTGTTTGCTCTTTTGAGAAATGGATTTCAGTGCAGAATTCTGCTGGAGCAGCACTATTAACCGATGCATTTTGAAAAAAACATTTTTTCCCATGACAGTATCCCTTTAAGGGAGAGGTTTTATTGTTGGAAAGGAAACATGTGTTTGTCTTTACCACCAGCTGGCGGCTGACACATGATAAATAACTACTGCTGGACTATAGAAGACCAATTATTGTATTACACTTCTTGATATTAGATTCATAAGGAAGATGATTACATGAGACATTTGTTGGACTTTGTGGTAAATAGAGAATAGCGTCAGGAAAGACTGCTTGTTGGTGCTGAGTTTCCAATGGGGATAAATCACAAATGAATAAGTTAAAATGGAATTAAGCCAGACATGAACATGATTAATGGCAAAGGTACAATATCAAAGGTGAAACCAAAGTTTATTATTAATAAATACAAAGAACTGGTAGCACAAACCCGTGGTCCAGATGCAGTTATCAAAGGGATTACGTTCCCATAGTCCCAGTGCTTCATTGACTTCTTTGGTCGAGGATATCATTTTATTTCAGATCTGTCCCTGAGCATTAGCAAACCAGTTATTTTTACAGGTAAGTTAAATATACTAAGTGGTTTTGGGGCAAGTAGTGCTCATCAAGTAATGCCTATCTATGTACATACTATGGAACGGAGAATATAGGTTTGGAACTACCATGTGTTATCCTAATTATAATCCCAATTTTATGTAAGCCCATACTACTATGGGATCTGTTATCCAGAAAGCTTGGGGCCTGAGGTTTTCCAGATAACAGATCTTTCTATAATTTGGGTCATCATACCTTAAGTCTGCAAGAAAATCATGTAAGTATTTAATAAACCCAATAGGCTGGTTTTGCTTCCAATGAAAATCAATTATATCTTAGTCTGAAACAAGTAGAAGATACTGTTTTATTATTACAGAGAAAAGGAATTCATTCATATGGGAGACCGCCTTTCCATAATCGGAAATTTCTGGGTAACAGGTTTCCAGATGACGGATCCCATGCCTACTACTGTACTACTACTTACACTAAAGCTCCATAAGGCAATAGAGAGAATTAGTTCATTTTGCTATGAACCTTCCTACCAACAGTTAGGGGCCCATTCATTAAGTTCGACTGAAGGAAAAGAAGAAAAAAAACTTTGAATTTCGAAGTGTTTTTTTGGCTACTTCGACCATCGAATGGGCTACTTCGACCTTCGACTACGATTCGAACTACAAATCGTTCAACTATTCGACCATTCGATAGTTGAAGTACTTCAACCCCCTAGTTTGCCACCTAAAAGCTACCGAGCTCAATGTTAGCCTATGGGGAAGGTCCCCATAGGCTTGCCTAACTTTTTTTGGTCGAAGGATAATCCTTCGATCGTTGGATTTAATCGTTCGATCAAAGTATTTGCGCAAAATCCTTCGACTTCGATATTGAAGTCGAAGGATTTTCATTCCCCAGTCGAATATCGAGGGTTGATTAACCCTCGATATTCGACCCTTTATGTTTAATTTGCCCCTTAATGCATGAAAGCAAAATACCGTATATACTCGTGTATAAGCCGTCCCAAGTATAAGCCGAGGTACCTAATTTTACCTCCAAAAACTGGGAGCTTCTGGTAAGTTTCAATCAAAAAGTTGAGGGTTTCTGCTCCCATTCGAGGTGCCGGCGTCTCGTTTTTGGATGCCGGCGACCATTCTTGGACGCAGTCGAATATTCTTGGAGACCATTCTTAGGTGCCGGCGACCGTTTTTGCGCTTGACCCGAGTATAAGCCGAGGTAGAGTTTTTCAGCATATTTTGGGGGCTGAAAAACTCGGCTTATACTCGAGTATATACGGTTTGGATCAAATAGGAATAAAACCAGCAGTGGCTGAGTATGCTAAGAGAATTCACACAGGAATGGTGTAAAAAGCAAATCTTTATTGCAGCTTCATTAAAAACAGGAAAGGTGAATGGGGGTGCCGAAGAAATAACACCTCGCGTGTTTCTTGCAACAAAGACTACTTTGTCAGAAGTGAATCAAGCGTGAAGCTTTTATATAGGAACAAGCAAACCTGTATTGTGAATGAATTCCCCCTTGAAAACACACAATACATGTTACAAAATAGGTCAAACCTAAACACATTGTTTTTAATAAATGAGCTTGCTCTGTGCAGATACAGTATAATTCTATAACATGATTGAGAATGGGACCTGTAGTTTGTATTATTCGTCACCGTTTTCCTCGCACTCCCATTTATCCAAATATAAAAGACGAAAAGCTGATGACAATGAGCGGCGTTGGTTATCAGCCCGCAGAACATCTTTATTGAGTATAAATGTATATTTCTATGTAAATATATAAGCAAATCCTAAATGCTAAAGATAAAAGTAACATCATTGTTCTAGCACTATAGAGTGAAGGGCTAAATCCCTAAAATTATAGTGTGAGGGTTAAATCTTGCATAATTACCCGAGTGCAATGTACTGATATTTACTGGCTAGGTACAGTACATAGGAAGTGTATTCAGGCCTAGTGTGATACGAGTCTGATGTACTTGATGATGAATGAGTGATAAGTAACAGAAAGATAAAATAACATCAGATAGTATAGATAGTAATGGCCTGTGCTGCAGTTCCTGTTAATAAAGAATAAAGGTTATTAGAGTACAAACTTGTTGTTGAGCAGAGGGATGGATGATTCACTGACCCTGAAATACTATAATATTATGATTGGACACGGAGTGGCGGACATGCGCCACACCTCTTCAAAATAACATACTACGCATGTCTGACTCGTGATTTTTATATAACTATTGCGCATAACCGTAAGCTAGTAACTAGATAGCACAATATAATGAAGCTTGTGCATGATGCATAGGGATGTAGCGAACCGCCGATAATGTGTTCGCGAACGCCGTTTGCGAACACCGGCAAAAAATGCGAACAGTTCGCGAACAGTTCGCGAACTTCGGACATCCGAAAATCGTTCGATTCGAACGATCGAAGGATTTTAATCGTTCGATCGAACGATTTTCGTTCGAATCGAACGATCGAAGCCATTCGATCTAATGATTTCATTCAATCCAATGGCTTCGATCGTTCGATTCGAACGAAAATCCTTAGATTTTAGCGATCGAATGGTCGAACGATTTTGACGCGAACGCCTATTGGCGAACGTCGCGCGACGTTCACGAACTTGCGGCGGACGCGAACAGCCGATGTTCGCACGAACAAGTTCGCCGGCGAACAGTCCGCGACATCCCTAATGATGCACGAGCCGATGTAATATGTTGTAACAACTGCGCATGAATATAATGAAGCTCGTGCATGATGCAGGAGCCGATGTAATATGTTGTAACAACTGCGCATGAATAATCACGTGTATTGAAACTAAGACAATAAAAGAAGGGGATTTCCAGGAGGAGAACGGGATAATTTGTTGGTAGACGCCTGATCAACGTCTCGTCGTGAGGTTCCCGGAATTCTCCTCCTGTGCAGAATCCCCAGCCGTGGAGTGATGTTAGAATATCCGGTGATGTATTGATGTTAACTCTTTTATTATAATATACTTAAACAGTTGTAATACCTTAATACTATGTGTACTAATTAATTTAATAAACCACTCTTATTGATTTTGATGAAACGTTTTGCATATAATTATTAAAGTAACATTGACCTATTCTGTGTGATAGTCTGGGTTGGGTTGTGATATATATATTTTATAAAGCAAAACACCAAGGTGCAAGTGTAATGATTTATTCACACTCAGCGCTGTTAGTGTCCAGCTGTAATTATAACATCATTATTTCTGGCATGTCCATGGGCAGCAGTTATTTACTAGATTTCTCTGTGGGTTACTGTTCAGGTCACCTTTCTCTTTCCCCTGATTTGCATTGGATTTGTCCCTCCTGCCCATCAATTCCCACCTGCTGAAAGCGGTTTTATTTCAATCCCATTAATTAGCAAAGTTCCCCCACGCACGTTCACAAAGCATCTGTTTCCTCAGGAAGACCTATCTCCCACATGCAAATTGCACTTACAATGTAAAGCATTGATCCGAATGAGTGAAAGGGACATGAGCAGCTGCAGGTTCCTCTACAACAGCCTTGTTGTTAGTGCAGAGAAAAGCAGAGTAATGTTATTCCAACAACGTTGCTCACTGGAGTGGCTGCCCAGTGCAGGGGTGAAGGACCTTCTACAAAGCTAAAAAGGGGCTGCTTATTACTTATCATACATAAACTATGGTATAGGCACACACATATACATAATAAGGGAAGCCCATTAACCAGAAAGCTTCAAATTTCATAGCAATGCCATATCCCATTGAGCCATGTTTTAACAAGCAATTATTTAATTATTAAGGATTTGCTTTTTTGCCTATAATCAGGCCCGGATTTATAAAAGGGGCACCCCTAGGCTGTCTCTGCTCATCGCCACCCTCCCCCTAGCCATGCCTTTCCACATCGCCTCCGCATCACCCTCTGAGTCCCCCTCTCCGTCCGCCTCCCCCTAACTTTCTGCTTCCCCCTCCGCTACCGCTTCCTCCTGCGTATCCATGTCTCTCTCCCCTTCCGCTCCCCGTCCCCTTGCGCATATGTAACTGACTTCAATGCGTCTGGGCGGCATGCCGCCCCTGAATTTCTGCTGCCCTAGGCCAGGGCCTTTGTGGCCTTGCCACAAATCCGGACCTGCCTATAATAATTAGAATTTTCCTTGTATTTAAATTTGTTTTTGCATTTATAAGGCATGGCGATCAAAATTAAGGAAAACCATCAGGCCCCAAGCATTCTTTATCTCATACTTGTAAAGGTTTTCATTAATCTAGGGGTTTTTTTTTAATGAAGTGCTAATGTTAAAAACTAGAAAAATAAGTTTTTTTACTATAAAATCCGAATTTTTAGCAGAAAAAAAACTAGATTTTTTTTCGAAATTTATTATACCCCAAGGCTGCAGAAGTCAGAATCTGAAAATACCCCATCTTCGACCTGTCCAGGTTCTGTAGAAATCAAAGGCAGGGGTCCTATTTGCAATTTGAATATATTATTGTCTACGCTGGGTTTTCTACGATAATCCAAACATTTCTGGCTTCTCTGGCGATTTGAAGAAAAATTTGGATTTTTTTGGGCGTCAAATGCCAAAATTTGGATTCTTCACAAAAAAATGGTGTTTTTTCCCAATTCGTCGTGGATTCTAGTTTAGTTGGACTTTTTTTATTTAAAATCAGAAAAAATTGGATGTTGATAAATAACCCCCTTAACTTTAAACATAAATGTGATAGAAGAGTATAGCTCAGGCATGGGGTTATTGAGACTTTAAGGAGCAGTGTTAATATTATAATGATTTGGTGACGGTACCCTTCTAAGGACTGCTTCCACATCATAAACATATTCTGTCTAGTCACATTCTGCCATGATTTCTCCCTAATAAATATTGTTTGCCTAAACTTCTAGTGGGGGGTCTTAAATCCCATTTGAAAGCCAAGAGAAGGCATGCAGTAGCAAATTAGTTCTAATTTTCCCCCCTGAAGCAGCATTTTGCATCTCCTTTAAACCGGTTTTTAAAAAATTATTTATTTTTTAAAGGATTTTCATGCTATCTTTATATGAAACTCAAACTGCCAATCTGTAGATTCTGGGGCTGTCACTATTTATTAGGATGGCAGGGTCTGTTTCGGACTTAGTGTACTTGAAATGTCAGAACCTATTTTGAATCTCAGTCCGAACCTGCTTAAATGAATCACGTTAGATTATAGAAGTGTTTATTAATGTGCAGAGATTAAACAACACCCTGGTTTTGATTTCAGCCTGGGAATTTTCCGCAAGGAGCAGAATAAACCTTATTATACCCATAAAATCACAGATTATTAAATATGCCAGTACCATATATGTCCTGGTGATCAGAACACATTTGTGGGTTTCACAAACGGCTTCTACTCAGACCAGAGGGTAGAAATATTCACGTAAATAGTGAAATAAAATGGCTACTGGTCATATTCATTAGCAAGCCAGAAATACTTTGATATAAGAGGGGTGCTGATAGGTGATGTAGCTCAGTTCCAACTTGAAATACTTTTTTCCTCTAAACACTTATTAGAATATCAGGTGCTTACACACTGTATTATTTTTTTTCAGACTGTTGCTCCATGTTGTACAAACACTGGGTGTAGTGTGGTACATAAGTAACTGGCAAAAGATGCACAAAAATGCATTTTTCAAAATTCTTCTTTACAGAGACACCTGTAATGCAAAATGTAGCTTCTTTGTAGTTGTTACAAATAAATTATTTCTCAGCAGAAACCAGCCTGCACTCCTGGCAAATTCTTAACAATTCACTTGAATTTCTTCAGATATAAAATTAAAGGCCAAATTTGATTTGATGAGACAAACACTTCCAGAAAAGAAGTCTCTTTCCACTCTTTTAACCTTATAATACACAAGTTGTTCTTTAAAGGGAACCAATTAGAACTAAAATCATTTCCTAAGTAAATACACTATGTGAAAGGTCAAGAAATCTGATTTTTATAACAGTTAGAATTGTTTATATAATGTAAATCATCAGCTCACTATACATTCTGCAAGATCTCCCCTATCTCCACTGCAGTTCTAGCTGAGGCAGCCATCTTGGATTTCACTGGCTCCTCCTACCTATATCTTCCCAGCCAACTGCAACTCTGAAATCTCGCACATGCTCAGTTGAAATTCCTTGTTACTTATCAACCCTTCTAAACTATTTTCAAATCAGCCAAGATAGGGAAATCTCCTGATACTTCTAGTGGAGGAGTTTACTAAAACAAGGCATTCTGGGTAGAATACTCAAAGCAGTGTTACAATCGGAGCATGCTCCTGAAATCTGCATATTATAGTCTCTGTTATAGTCTCAGTATGGCCTCCCTCAGTGAAAAAACTCATTTGACAAAGTAAGCGATTTTTTAAAACCTGCAGTTTTTTTCAAAAAACTATATATGTAGTTTGATTAAACGTGTTTATGTTGTACTGGTCAGATTGTTAATATGTGTTTGATTTTGGGTGTGATAGGTGCCCTTTAAGGGCAGTGGCTGATGGGGAGGTTTGTAACCCATGATAAAAATGCTCAACTGCAGGCGGAAAATCTCCCGAAAAATGCTTCTGCATTGGAAATAACTGAAATCGCCAGCGGTAAATCCTACACATTCCAAAGTTGCGAGAAGTTTCCTCAAGAGGCAACTTCAGAAGATGTGTTGGTTTTACCACTGCTGATTTCAGTTATTTCCAATGGGGAAGCATTTTCAGAGAATCTCTCCATCAGCCACTGCCCTAAGAGACATCCTTGTTAATATACAGGTCACATAAACTAAGACATCAGATCCACATTCCTTGTGTTAAGAAGCAGTGATGGGAGAATAAATTCACCAGGTACAGATTTGCGGCTAATTTCTACGTTTCCCCGCTGGCAAATGTTTCGTGAAACTGTGCGAAAATTAGCCGGCGAAAAATGCAGCGGGTCAAAATTATTCGGATGCCCGTTGACTTTAATGCATTTGGATAAAATAGTCGTGCTTAAAATTATTTTGACGCCCATTGACTTCAATGCGATTCGCTAGATTTTCACTGTTTTGCTAATTTGTTTGTAGTTTCGCAAATTTTTCGACGAAGAAAATCACAAATTTTGCCCATCACTATTAAGAGGATAATTTAGCATTAGTAGTTTAGATCATCAAGAAACTAGTAGTGCCATCAGCATGGAGAAACTGCTGTCAAATAAAGGTAAGCTGGAGAAGGCCAAAAAATTATAAGTGTCAGAAAATGTATATGTTTGTGCTACATTGCCAGGTGCTGTGTTTCCTGGAAGCTACAATAAAATATACCTTGAAAAAGAGCTGTACTTTAGGATTGGATGCCCAGGCATAGAGAATGTAAAATAGTACTTGTTTTGAGCAGGTTGGCACTTTGTAGAAGTATCATGTGTACATGCAGGATATCTAGTAAAATTATCTTAATATCTACAGTCATATGAAAAAGTTTGGGAACCCAGCCTGCATAATAATTTACTCCACTTTCAACAAAAAAGATAACAGTGGTATGTCTTTCATTTGCCAGGAACATCTGAGTACTGGGGTGTTTTCTGAACAAAGATTTTTAGTGAAGCAGTATTCAGTTGTGTGACATTAAATCAAATGTGAAAAACTGGATGTGCAAAAATTTGGTTACCCTTGTAATTTTGTTAATTTGAATGCATGTAACTGCTCAATACTGATTACTGGCGACACCAAATAGGTTGCATTAGCTTGTTAAGCCTTGAACTTCATAGGCAGGTGTGTACAATCATGAGAAAAGGTATTTAAAGTGACCAATTGCAAGTTGTGCTTTTGTTTGACTCTCCTCTGAAGAGTGACAGGATGGGATCCTCAAAGCAACTCTCAAATGATCTGAAAACAAAGTTTGCTCAGTTTCATAGTTTAGGGGAAGGCTACAAAAAGCTATTTCAGTTTCAACTGTAAGGAATGTAATCAGGAAATGGAAGGCCACAGGCACAGTTGCGGTAAAACCCAGGTCTGGCAGGCCAACAAAAATACAGGAGCGGCATATGCAGAGGATTGTGAGAATGGTTACAGACAACCCAAAGATCACCTCCAAAGACCTGTAAGAACATCTTGCTGCAGATGGTTTATCTGTACATCGTTCTACAATTCAGCACAATTTGCACAAAGAACATCTGTATGGCAGGGTGATGAGAAAGAAGCCCTTTCTGCACTCACTCCACAAACAGTCACTTGTTGTATGCAAAAGTTCATTTAGACAAGCCACAGTCATTTTGGAACAAAGTGCTTTGGACTGATGAGACAAAAATGTAGTTATTTGGTCATAACAAAAATCGCTTCGCATGGCAGAAGAAGAACACCGCATTCCAAGAAAAACACCTGCTACCTACTGTCAAATTTGGTGGAGGTTCCATCATGCTGTGGGACTGTGTGGCTAGTTCAGGGACTGGGGCCCTTGTTAAAGACGAGGGTCGGATGAATTCAACCCAATATCAACAAATTCTTCAGGAAAATGTTCAAGCATCAGTCACAAAGTTAAAGTTACGCAGGGGTTGGATATTCTAACAAGACAATGACCCTAAACACTTTGAAACCTACAAAGGCATTTATGCAGAGGGAGAAGTACAATATTCTGGAATGGCCGTCACAGTCCCTCGACTTGAATATTATCGAAAATCTATGGGATGATTTTAAGCAGTCTGTCCATGCTCAGCAGCCATCAAATTTAACTGAACTGGAGAGATTTTGTATGGACGAATGGTCATAAATACCGCCATCCAGAATCCAGACACTCATCAAAGGCTATAGGAGACGTTTAGAGGCTGTTACATTTGCTAAAGGAGGCTCAACTAAGTATTGATGTAATATCTCCGTTGGGGTGCCCAAATTGAGTTATGATTCATATTGCATATTTTATGTTAATCGAATAAACTTTATGTCACTGCTGAAATGCTACTGTTTCCATAATGCATGTTATATATTAAAAGGAAGTTGCTACTTTGAAAGCTCAGCTAATACAAAAACTAAAAAGAATTAAGAGGGGTTCCCAAAATTTTCATATGACTGTGTATATTCCATACAGGAAAATTCAAAAACTCCACTGAGGTCTAAGAGGTTAAGCAATTAGTAAAAGTAAATGAACAAAAAAAAACTATTATTTTTGCTAAGACGAATCATTTGGTTCCGAAGAAATGTCCCCATGACATTTTCATATTAAAAAAAAAAAAAAGTTTAATGAATGTAGCAGTATAATGATTTCCTGTTCCAGTTGGCTGACTTGTAAAGTTGGCAAGAATACAGGGGGCTGCAAAGCTCCAGGCATATGTCTCCTGTTAAGAAAGACTGCATGTTATAAACACTTCAATGAAAATTACCATTCACTTTATGGCCAATTCAGACCAGGTGCTAAATGAAGAATAAATAGGTAACATATGAAGTTGGGGGGGGGGGAGATTATAGAGATATTACCCCCTATGCTGAATTGAGACCTCATTTGGAAAGATAGATTGTGCAGAGAAGTCCAGAACCTCACACTGGAAAGAGGCCAAAAAAACAAATGCTGTTTGAGTGCCAAATGGATCAGTTAATTGCTGCTTGGTCCCCTAAATCTACTGATTTTACAAACATATATGAATCAGGCAGAGTAAGACAATTATATTCCCGGTGCTGCTGAAAAAGGTGTTTGAAATATTCTGCAATGGTTCGACAACAGATGTAGAGCTAAAACAGGAATTAACACGCGGCCCTCAGGCTGATGTTGAACTTCACCTCCCATAAATCTTAGTCAGCCCTTGTACTGTGCTCTCTACTAATGACAAAGAGAAGAAATGGTATGTAAAGAGAATACAGCTCCCACAGGCTATTAGCTGACTTAATAAGAGAACAGATGTAGGCAGAAGGCCCAGTCTAAACGGGTCTGGAGATATGTCTCCAATCTTTAATCAAAAAGAGCTTTACACGGTCACATTATACTATATGTTGTTCAATTTAAGCATTTGGTTTGTAAAAAGCTTCTCCAGATCGTGATCTCCAGCATTTTAATACTCCATTTGTGTGAAGGAAGGATTTGTTATAGAGGTGCAAAATGATCTCCAAGGAAACTTCCCAAACTTTCCTCCCTTTCTGGGCCTCAAAAAAAAGGCAGTCAAGTAAAACGTAGTGGAAGATGAAAACTCAGGATAGTCCTGTTAGAAAAAGAGCTAGAAAAAAAGTGGTTTGCACTTAAATGTGTCCTTAAAAGCCCATAACACCATAAGACTTGGAATGAAAGTCCAGCAATAAATTTTACATAGAAAAAAGAATGAATTTAATGTTTAAAATAGTCCACCATATACAATATTTTTCTACTAAGAAGGAGCAATAGGGAAGCTTCCAATGTAGCTAAAATTGCAAATAGTCCAGCCAATGGGACTGTCAAAATGGAAGGTGCCATTTATATATGGGGAGACTGCCTATGACAGAACAAACCTGCTTTGTCCAAAGTGATCCCCACAGAGCTATGAAGGTATAGACCTTGCGTTGTGGGACCATCGTGCTACCCCAAATAAAATTGTGTCTATATAGCACAAATTGAAACATGAGAGCGCATACCTCCAAAAAAATACATTTGCATAAGACGGTCCATGAACTGAGGATTGTGGTGCTTCGGTGCAAGGATCTACCAACAGATAAAGTATGAGACAATTTGTTATATGGTGCCCTAGTATATTTATTCATAGTTATCATGGCCTCTTTTCTATTGTAATAAATCCCGACTAATGTATGTGGTGAGTGGCAGACTAGGCGGGTCTGGTGAAGTGGAGATCTCCGATTGGCTGATCATCACACCATTCACTTTAAAGCCCTGTCCGGATTTCCAAATTAGGAAAACTGGGCTTTCCGGGTGAAAACCAGACAGGTGGCAACCCCAATCCTGACCAGCCTTTCCTCATAATTGAGACCTTCCATATAATTTTTTAACCTTATCGCTCTTACGGTAGTAATACACGGACGTTTTCGGCGCGATCCGACGCACTGCGACAAAACACCGGCACATGCAACAGAAATAAGGTAATTGAATGCATTGTCAGATGGTGTTGCAGCGTTGATCCGACGCAACACGACTGTCGGATGCAGATGCTGCACGCTGCGTCTGCATCCAACAGTCGTGTTGCGCCGGATCAGCGCTGCAACACCATCCGACAATGCATTCACTTACCTTATTTACGTTGCATGCGATTTGACGGCTGTATTTTGTCACAGTGCATCGGATTGCGCTGAAAACGTCCGTATAGTTCTACCCTGATTTTACCTTTATAAGTTTTGTTAATATTACTTATAAGCACTGAAGTCTAAAACTGGATTGGGATAATTGAGGCCCTACCAGTGCTTTGTAAAAAGGGAGTATACGCTTATTATCCTGTGAATTTATACAGGACAGTGCCCAGTGTCTGGCCCGGCGGGACAACATGAAAAAAACCCGGTGGTCCCCGACCCTCATGGGCCGGACCCCTTCTCCGGAAAAATAAAATGTTGGCATGCAGATGTATGTGCATGAGCGCCTCCATGCGTGCACGCAAGAGGCGCGTCAGAGTAGGGGGGCCCTGGACAGCAGTCCCGGTGGGCCCCGGGCCCCACAGTCCAACCCTGACAGTGCCTGTTGCAGGCCATTTCTACTGCTGACTGATGTTGCTTCTGACAACTACCGTATATACTCTAGTATAAGCCGACCGGAGTATAAGCCGAGGTACCTAATTTTACCTACGAAAACTGGGAAAACTTATTGACTCTTGTATGAGCCTAGACACAACTACAGCCCTGTCTCCCAGCAGCGCACATTCTGCCAAAGCGACCCCCCCAGCGATCAACCGGACTTCTTTGCAAAGTTGATGGTGACAGAGAATTGCCAAACGGATTACTGTGTGCATTGTCCCACTGTCCCACTACCATGTGCAGAGGGTGCTGATTGATATTGCCATCACTGTTAATCTTTCGTATAACCAACAGAGGGCGCTGTGTGATATTGTAGTCACTGTTATTCTTTCATATAACCAACAGATGGCGCTGTGTGATATTGCAGTCACTGTTATTCTTTCATATAACCAATAAAGGGCGCTGTGTGATATTGCAGTCACTGTTATTCTTTCATATAACCAACAGAGGGCGCTGTGTGATATTGCAGTCACTGTTAATCTTTCATATAACCAACAGAGGGCGCTGTGTGATATTGCAGTCACTGTTATTCTTCCATATAACCAACAGAGGGCGCACTGTTATTCTTTCATATAACCAACAGAGGGTGCTGTGTTATATTGCAGTCACTGTTATTCTTTAATATAACCAACAGAGGGCGCTGTGTGATATTGCAGTCACTGTTAATCTTTCATATAACCAACAGACGGCGCACTGTTATTCTTTCATACAACCAACAGATGGCGCTGTGTGATTTTGAAGTCACTGTTATTCTTTCATATAACCACCAGAGAGCGCACTGTTATTCTTTCATATAACCAACAGAGGGCATTGTGGGATATTGCAGTCTCTCCCCAAGTGAACTGTTGGTATAGGAATGATTAAAAGTGACTGCAATCTCAGCTACTCACTCGGGTTTTATATCAAAGATTTGCCCTATAGAGTTCAATTAAGTGTGTGTGGTTGAAACATTTTTAAAGTCCCAGATGTAAAACCATACATTTATCAACAACGTATCTTATCTGCCAGATCACCCTGACTACTAGCTTGCTCAGAACCCTTGCAAGTATGTCACTTCTGGATGAACTGAATCAGTCTGCATACTTTTGTGTCATGGCAAAACACAGATATATTACTTACAATGCCTTCCCCCAAGTTTGTAATAAACTAAATGAATAAAAGTGACCATTGACAGTTTTCTATCAATGCAGCATTACTAAAACCAACAAACTTTAGCTTAAAAAGCAAACATTTATGGGGCACTGTATCAAAAGCTATTGTGAAATCCATATATACTGCAACCCGTCAAATTTCCTACTTACTTCATCATACAAAGCAATTCAATTTGTTTGATATGATCTGCCCTTCATAAAGCCATGTTGTGTGTTACTTATACAGATATGGGATCTATTGTCCAAATGCTTGGAACCTGGGGTTTTCTGGCTAAGGGATCTCTCCATAATTTAGATCACCATACTTTAAGTCGGCGGAAAAAAAAAATCATTTAAAAAAAAAAAAGTAAACCCAAATGGATTGTTTTGCCTCCAATAAGGATTTATTATAACTGAGTTTGGATAAGTACAAGGCACTGATTTATTATGATAGAGAAAAAGGAAAGAATTAAATTATTTTATAAAAATGGAGTCTATCAGATATGGCCTTCCAGTAATTAAGAGCTTCTGTACTTCAAAAACCACCAAAAATAAAAATTGAACACCAGTTGCAAACTGTTTCAGAATATCATTGTCTACAGCAGGGATCCCCAACCTTTAGAGCCTGTGAGCAACATTCAGAAGTAAAAGGAGTTGGAGAGCAACACTAGCATGAAAAATGTTCTTGGGGTGCCAAATAAGTGCTGTGATTGGCCATTTGGTAACTCCTATGTGGATTGTCAACCTACGTTGAGGCTCTGTTTGGTAGTACATCTGGTTTTTATACAACCAAAACTTGTCTCTAAGCCTGGAATTCAAAATTAAGCCCCTGCTTTGAGGCCACTGGGAGCAACATCCAAGGGGTTGGAGAGCAACAAGTTGCTCACGAGCTACTGGTTGGGGATCACTGGTCTACAGCATACTAAGGGGGTTATTTATCAAAATCTGAATTTATCTTATTTATTTCTGAAATCTACTCCGACCAAATCGGCACAGGTTATTTCACCTTATTAATTAATACATTTTCCTGAAAATTTCCTGTGCGGGGAAAAAATCATGAAAAATTTGGATCATACGATTTTTTTGGGATTTTCCGTCTGAAAATCACAAAATCTTCAGATTATTGCAAGGAAACCAGCGTAGATCAGGATATCTTCGGGACTTCTTCCATTGACTTATATGCAACCCTGGCAGGTCTGAGATGCCGGATTTTTTGGATTTTGACTTTTTCCATCCTTGGGGTATAATAAATCCTGAAAAATTCGAGTTTTTTCACAAAACATCCGGATTTTATAGTAAAAATATTTTTTATATTCTTGGTATTAATAACCCCCTAAATGCTCATTTAAATGGCATTCTCAAAAATTCACACAATTTCCTTGTATTATTAATTTCCCACCAATGTCATCATCAAATAAATCAGTATTTTCCCCTAGGTGGTGCTTCTTTTTCAGAAGATTTATCAATTTTACACTAATGTAAATGCTTTCACATACTTCTTTGTTCTTAGCAAAGGACACAAAGGAAGGAGATAAGATGGGGCGCAGCATGGGGGAAACAAACTGGTGTATTTATCTAAACACAATCTATTAAAAAGAAATACACAGGAAAAGACAACCAAGAATTTTAGTAACTATGCAATATGTTAAAAGTAACACTTAACTGTAAAGGAAACAAAAAAACAAACTTCAGGTTAAACGTGACCACAGGGAAACATTATAAAGGAAATATAGATTTATCTTCAGCAAAAGTAAGTGCAAATCCAGATGCAGCAAGAATAAATGGATCAACCTGAACAAAGAATGTCATATTTAAAATCCATCAAACATGTCATAATAAAATATAGAGGCTCATCAAAGCCTCCAGAGAGTCACACTTGCATTTCTGCAGCTCAGCTTTGCATTTGGCCTTCATTGTGAAAACAATAGGAAACAAATCACTTACACTGGAAATCTGATCTCTTTTTGTATGAAAAAGTATTATGTATTGAGCGATAACACTAGTAAATTTAGTTCAACCTCCCCCCCCCCCTCTCCTCCACTATAAAAGAAAAAGGCTGCCAACCTTTACTAATATCCATTTGTTGAAGTAAGAGAATAATTCAAAACTTGCTCCAGGGAGGGAACAGCAAAAGAAGTGGATGAAGAGGAAGAACAAAAGCATGTAGATTCAGTGTACCTTAAAAAATTTTTTTGGCTTAGAGCACTAATGCTGAAGAGCCCAGTGTAAATGCTGGCTAGTGATGAGCAAATCTGTCCCGCTTTGCTTCAGCGGGACTTAACCGCATTAAAAACTTCTTAATTACTTCTTAAAATCTTCCGAGTGCTCCCTTGATCACTTTAGCAATAGATATTGAGAAATTCTTAGAAACTAAATGCACCCCTTCACACAACCAATCACACAAACACACACTGGGAATTCACTCAAATGTTAGCCTTAGGGTTGCCACCAGTCCGTTTTTGACCCGGATAGCACCCGTTTTTTTTGAAGGGCTGCCTGGGTCAAAACTACCTGCCTGGTTTTCCAAATTAGGAAACCTGGCAGGATTCCCTATAATTGACGCGGCAATTGGCAAAACACGATCGCCACGAACCGCAGCATCACAACCCCACCCCATTGTGCCACAGCCCCGCCCCTGCCCAGATTTAACCAGGCCAAAGGGTAGCAACCATAGTTAGCAATAATTTGTCAAAGTAGAACAGCAGCAGCATCCAGGTAACTTTATACAGAAATCCATCTGTTTTATTCACAATGGAGTTTTCAAGAGGGAAGTAACTTGTAACAGTGTAACAAAAGTTATAGTAACTTAGAATTCTTGTTCATTAACCACAACAGCCTGTTCCATGGGCAGACTGGCCCCGCAGGGGTTGCTCTTTACAGCAAAGTTTTAGCCTTGTTTAGGTGGTTAGTCCATACCTCAGTTTCAAACAGACTTGGCACAGGAATATTTCCAATCTCTATGCTTATCCTATGTCCTAGACTTCCTATTTCAGAGAGCTCCCCTCCCCAAAGTGCTGACATTACTCACAGTAGATGCATTAGTTAATAAATGCTGATTGCAACCAACTTCTATTATCTTCCTCTTATGGTGGGATTCATTGAACATTCTGAAAGATATGTACCTTCCCTCTAGTGTTTTCCCAGACACTGTGCCACAATACATACATTTTATATATATCAAGCCTTCAACACTGTGCATATATAGGAATTGTCTGTAACCCTTGGTTGGCTTTGCCTTAGTTATTCTCTTTATTATTTATAAATTATTAAAGGTTATGAACAGCCTTAAAAGGACAATATTTCCTTTATCAAATAACCTAGAAATTGTAATACTAATGAAGCATTTCACATAATAGATTACATTCCTGTACTAAAATACAGTGTAAAAGTGATATCCTGATCATACCTTGGGACAGTGAAAGTAATTAGAGGATATCCTCTGTGTCTGGGGAAGATGAGACTTTATCATCAGTGCAGAAAAAGTTAATATACCATAGGGGAGATCAGGTTACAGAATTAGATGCTGCTTGTAATGAATTGCATTGTGCACGGGTGTGTTTAATTTTAACCAGTTTAGGAGGCAGTGATAGTATTTTCTCTTCTGTGAGATAAGCTTGTAGTTTGCAATGGCATGATGTTGAAGTGCTAGGCAATACTATTTCCTAAAGAGATGTTACACTCACCTGTTATTTTCTGTATTAAAGTACTCAGCTCATCACATAGGCACTGAGTAAGTGCTTTCTTCAGCTGGCCTTCTCTGTTTTTCAGTTCATTATTCACATGGATCTCTCCAGTCACATAGTAACTATAAATGCTGTAGTCCTTATCTGTTCTGTTACTGTGAGCTTTAATAAAAGAGGATATCTGGTTTAGGAATGATGGCAGCTCTCTCTTCCCAGTGTTCTAAAAAATAAATAAATAAATACTTGTTTGTAGTTACAAATGCAGTCACAGCAACAGATGCAAGATTATATACATCTACAATATATAAATTAAATAAAAAAAAATCCTAGATTTAGTTATCCATAGAGTTGGTATATACTTAGTTTCTCTCTATTATTTTTTTTCCTTTATTTTCTCCTTCCCTTTCTGTAATAACCTTCACTTTAACCAGCTTCGTCCCATGGTTAGTTCTCTTTTCTACATTAACACTGTTGTTTCCTTTCACACGTTTTAACTCACCTTGTATTTATTTTACTCATTTTCTCTTTCACTACCCAACTCTTCCTCTCACCACATGCATCCATCTTTCTTCTGCACTAAATTTATTTTACCATGCTCTGTTTTATCCCCTTGTTTTTTTTCCTTTACCCCTCTAATCATTGTGCTGAAGTACTTTCACGTTAAAGTACTTTACACTTGATCTATACTTGGTATTGTGGCTCACTATTACCATAGCTGTGCCATGCAGTCATTTGTCAGACAAGCTAGATTTGTATTGCCCAATCACAGTACAGCATAATTTCTAGTTAAATGGCGTGCACTGATAGGACAAGGACCTAATGCCTTCATGTAAGGAGATATGCCCACTCCAAAGCAGCTGACCAGAAACCCACTGATTGACCCACAGGTCAGACGGGTTTGGTTTGAAATTTGGCCAACCACTTATTTTGGTTTGGTGCAGGTGAAACTGGGGAACTACATTACTCCTCTTGTGCAAAACATTTCCTGTCTTGGTGCATGCAGAAAGAGTACAGAGCGAGAAGAGTTGGGTATGGGTTGGGCTGGGTCCATCAGGTGGCAACATTTTGCAGGTTAGGTTTGGGTGTTATGGTTTTGCAGGTTAGAGTCAGGTGCGGGTTGAGTTTCGTCACGACAATTGGCACACATTTATCAGACTGACCCACTGGTAGTCTACCCAACTGGAAGTTCTCTCACTTTCCCTTTACAGATTTTAGCCTTTGCATTTTGAAAGATATTGGAAATATAAATAAGAACAGACGATAAGGAATCTTAGAACATCAGTTTCGTGGCAAGTGAAGAAAGAAGCAAGAATATATAATGCAAAAAGTATTGGCAGTCCAACTAGTTGGTTCAGTATCAGTTTATACGCAGGTCTGTGTAGATGGCCATGGCCTAAGTATGTGCTTGGATGGGGCACTATATGAGGTTGCATAGAGGCTAGTCACATACTGGCTAGGAGTATGCTGAATTGGGAACAGGTGGTCTAATATGAAAATATTCTGTCTTTTTTATTTTTAATTGGAATGAATAATCCACTTGCTTAGTGCTGTAATAGGGAACAGAATCATTTATGTTTAAGAAAATCATTGTGTTGTTGATACAGGGGGGGGAAGCACTTAGTAAGCCCTCTGGAATTAGGGGAAAGTATTTAATATCAGCAGAAGCTAAAGCAGTAAAATGGTCCTATTCTCGCACTGCCAGAACATTGATGAATAAAATGAAGTAACAAAAGACTGATTAGAACCATGCTATAGGCATTTAAGGATTAGTTAAAGGAGGAATATTAAATAGCTTTATAGTCATTTATGAAAAATAAGCTTGTTAGGCTTGATAAAAGAAATGGTCTCACATAATATAATTTATGAACAATTAATTGCAGATAAGAAGTCAAGCCAAGCCCCAACTGGGCTTTTATGTACCCTTAATTTAAGTGGTGTGGCCTTGAAGTGCACTGGCACTCAGCATCAACTTTAATAAATGATTTGCAAGCTATTAAGATTGTTAATATTTCCAAATGATTATTTCATACTGACTTTGCCTTACAGGTATGGGATCTGTTGTTTAGAAACTGATTGTCTAGGAAGCTCCAAATTAAGGGAAAGCCATGTTCCATGGATTCCATTTTAAGATGATCCAAATTACAGAAAGATCTCTTCTCTGCAAAACCCCAGGTCCCCAACATTCTGGATAAAAGGTCCCATGCCTGTATTACATTGCTTTGTGTAGCTGCTTTAAGAAAAAAACATTTGATATTTCCTATTCATCAAGTGATTATTACTAGTATTATTATTATTAAATGTAAATTGCTCTGAGACAAGTTTGCTGTCCTACCAATACTCTAGAGGTGATTAATTTGTCTGGAGACAACGCAGCCATATTTTCACAAATCATTTTATTATAAGACAAGATAGTCAGCTTGCATGTTAAACAAGAACACGTGTATTTGGAGAGATTACTTTCATTATTCTAACAGTGGATGTGAATTACAGGACTGTACAACTGCCTTAGTATCCTCTACATTTCCAGTTTTCCAAATTTCTAAAATGTTTTGTTCAGCCGACCCATATTTCTCTACTACAGAAGGACACAGAATGCTTTAAAACCCCCACAAATTAAAAAAGGACTTTGATAAACTCATAGTAATAGTAACAACGCATTACTCCTTCATATTCTACCAAAACTGCCTTAATACTGTCTCTGTCTAAAGGAATGTTTCTATCACACACATATGCTTAAGGCATTTATATTCTGTGCTGTGGCCAGGAAGGCGGTTGACACATAGTTGAAAAGACCCAAATGGTTGAGCAGTCCTGGTATCGATAGCACGGTGCATAAATCCACATCATAATTTGTAAGGCCCCATGTTAGAATATGATTTGCTTTTCATCTTTCTGAGTGACCTCGGGGAGCAATGAGACAAAAACTTGACTCACATATTTGAAAATGGATTTTTACATTCTTTAGGGAGGTTGTACTGTTAAGAAAATCATGAGTATAAATTGATTTACATCAGTGAGCAGATGTGCTTTAAATTCTATTACTCATCAGGTGCTAATAAACTGACAATTTTATCACTAAGCTACATAACTATATATATCATGCACATTTTGGTGTCATGCATAGATACATATATATGGTATATCTAGAACAAAACAAAAAAAGTAACAAATACAAGTATAGGTGTCAGGGACCTATTGGCTCCTAAAGGAGAAGTCCGGACCAGGGAGGAAGCTTAGGGGTTAAAGTCCAAGTTTGCGGTATCCAAAGGGGTCAAGCGTAAGTGTAGTCAAGTTCAGGCAAGAGTTCAATAAGGCAGGCAGCAAGAATCAGAATCAGGGTCTAGCAAAGGGTCAGGAATTCAGGAATCAACAAATTAGGAATTTAGGAAACCCAGGAACACAATGCAGCAAATGCTATAATCGGGCATTGAACCCGTGACTGGAAGTCCTTTTATTTTCGATTTTCGGACCAGACATGTGACATCATCGCACCTGGTCAACCCACGTGGTTCATGGACGCCTCCATTTTGGATTGGACGCCGCTGAAGACAAGAGCGCCATCAGGCTCTCCTGACAATAGGATCTGTTAAAAAGCTCCGAATTATGGAAAGGCCATCCCCCATAGACTCCATTTTATCCAAATATTTAAGAATAATTTGCTTTTTATCTGTAATAATAAAACAGTACCTTGTACTTGATCCAAACTAAGATATAATCCATCGTTAATGGAAGCAGAACCAGCCTATTGGGTTTATTTCGTGTTTAAATGATTTTCTAGTAGATTTAAGGTATGAAGATCTAAATTACGAAAATATACATAATCCAGAAAACTCCAGGTCCCAAGCATTCTGGATAACAGATCCCATACCTGTACTGAATTTACCTTTACCTTGCCAACAAAAATACAGCAATATGGGGCAATACAACTAAGAAAAAGACAGTGCACAATGTTTTCAGGGAAACAAACCATCTTCAGGTTGACCTTTTTTTCACATGAAGCATTGTTACCCCAAAACTCTTGTTTTCTGAAATAAATATGGCTATATGTCTTACACCGTCCTGTATTCCTGTTTTTTGTTAGCTGAAATATACCTACAGTGACTGTTGGGACTGGGAACAAGACTGGAAAATATAAGGAATATATTATTATATTATATATAATTAGTCCACTAATAGGTGTGCATATCCTGTTTTTGTACTGAATGATTTGGCCATTGCTCAATTATTTGAATAATAACTTCCTGGAAAGGTTTTGCACATTTTAAACGACTAGGAGGTAGACAAATCATCTAAGCCATGCATTACAAGTTTTTATTGTGTAAGGGAGGAATTTTGTCACAATGAACATTAATGGTGTTACAGTTTCTCCTTTTAGATGGCTGGACTGACCATGTTCACTATTAAAAGGGAATATATGGGGTATTCTTTTCTCTTTTTACAATAATTACTGTGACAAACTGACCCAGTCAGACCCCTGTATAAATTCAGAGATCCAAAAAGATTCACAAGTGTTTTTTTCTTATTGTTATTAAAAGGGAATGTAACAACATACAATGATTTTTTGGAGCATGGTGGGTTCAACATAAATGAACCAAGGCAAAGTCTTTAGGTGATATATATTGAGACACTATGGGGCAGATTTATCAAAAATCGAATTTGTGAGGTTTTTTTTCTGCTTCGAATAAACACAATTTAGAAAACAAGAATGTAAAAATCTCAAAACAATCGTAACAAAACTACATTTTTTGGGGTTTATATGCTTAAAAACTTGATTACTTCATATTTTTCACATTTACAGGCTTTAAAAATTCAAATTTGTGAAAAAAAATAGGGCAACTCCCATTGACTTTGCCAGCTTTAAGATGCCAATTTTTTTTTTATATTCCAGCTTTCGAGGTTTTTTGCTTAATAATTACCAGAAATTCATGTTTTTGCAATATATCGCTTTATTAATTTTTCAAGTTTTACAAACAGCAAGAGCTATGCTCTAAAAAATACCAACAAACAAAAAGAAAAAAAAAGGAGAAAGAAAGGAAAGAGGAAAAAATAAATAAAAAAATAAAATAAAAAAAGGGGGGGTATGAGCTACTTACAGATCTTTTGAGTTTTTGACACTATAATTCAAATTTGTGAGTTTTTGTGAAAAAAAATTTGAAACGTGGCAAAAATTCAAATTAGAATCTTGATAAATCAAGATTTTTGCAGAAAAAAATATGGACTGCCGATCTTCCAATAAAAATATTATTTTAAAAACATCAAAGCCTACATATCTTACACGTTTCTGGTACTGCTTTAATCATAATTATGAAGGATGAAACATCTCCAAAAGGCAGCTCATAATTTTGGTGAAGTATTTTGGTAAATGCCAGTCTGCCTGAAGGGCTCTGGCAAAACTAGTGTGTATCTAGAACCAAAATGTGTTGTAGTCACTAAGCGCTGAATAATTTGAAGGAGAATATTCAAGGATACATGTCTAGAAGTATATAGTTCTGTATACTTGTTTTTCTACTTTACAAGTAGGATTCCAGGTCAGCTCTTGTTTCAGTTCACCATTAATTGAAGTCAGTCATTAACTGCACATTGAAGTAGAGTCATGTAAATAACAGAATTGTCCAGCAATAGTAAAGTTATTAACTCATGTTTAAATCATAATGTACATAAAGTCCATTTAAAATTTAGCAGAACTCATGAAATGTAAAATTATGAAATTTTACACTAAGGGAATTTTTATTACTAGTAGATCTCAAGAAAAAAAATCTTTATTTCTAACCACTTGTTGTGAAGTCTCAGATGTTAGTGACTCTGAATGAACTACAATTTTTCGAATAAGTGTAGGAACTTAACAACCACAGATCTTATAGTTATTTTGTTTGGCAATGACTTGGCAGTGGGTAAAGCAGCTATATAATCCAGTCGCATGGTTCTGTTATAATTTCTTCTATCATTGGGGAGGACAATGAAGCATTAAAATGACACTTCAGTTTAACAATGTATACGTGTAAGATTTCTCACTGTGTAAACCTGGGCCAATTGAGAAACATTCATTCCAGCTGTGCTCTTTTATTGCTGTTGTGTTCACTCAAGTATATTCTATTGAATGGAGACACAACAATTCACTATCCCTCTCGAGAATACAAGTACAAGTTTCAGCAAATGGAATATCCTGCCAGAGAAAACGTCTTCCAAAATCAAAGCTCTGAATTCCTAGCCAATGATAATAAGGCCTGGCGGTGATCTAAATATATGATGCATATTTACAAATGGAGGGAAACCATTAAGCTTCTTTGCCTCTTAAAGACAAGTTACTATATGGACTATTGCTGTAAACCAGTAAACAAAGCAAATATAAAACAGTAGATAATGTAAGGGCATGAGACAATCTGTGAGGTCTGGCCACTGTTGAGTGACCAGCTGGTAGGAGCCTATATGCAGTGTAACCCCAAAGCTCCCTTGAATGACTGGGGAATTAGCCATTAGCCATAGGGGTAAATTTATCAAAGAGTGAAGTTCCGCCACTAGAGTGAAATTCCGCAGCTCTCAATTAATTTCTATGGGATTTTGAAAGGCGTATTTATCAATGGGGGAAGTGAAAGTTCACCCTTTGATAAATACGCCTATTATTTCAATAGTAACATATAGTTATGCCAGCCTGACGAAAGCTGTATAACAATATGTTAATATTGAAATATATGTTGCAGCAAATACATTACACTACTCAATATAAAATAAAATAGAGTTGTTATATTGCCCTACACATGAGCCCAGTGCATAGTGTATGTGCCATATGTAAGGAAATGTAGGGGGAAAGCCGGGTACCCTAAAAAAAAATTACGATCTTTTGCAGCCTATCACCCTGATAAACTGAAAAGTCGCCAGCAATTTTTTTTGAGGAAGTCCTATCTACTCTATTGCACTTCGCCTGGTCTGAGGTGGTGAAGGCAAGTCTGACGCAAGAGGTAACGTTCAGTGAATTTGCGTAGTTACGTCCATTCGCCAGAGCGAAAATTCGCCTGGCGTTAGAGTGCGAAGTAGCACTAGAGTCTATCTCTTTCTCTAGCGAAGTTACGCCAGCTTTAGTCACTTCGCCCTTTATGTAATTTGCCCCATAGGGTTTAATCTTAGTTTTTTAAAAAAAACTATAAAACCACTAAAATTCGAATGTTGATAAATGTGCGTCTATATATGTCTTTCTCTTACATACATTAATTTAGATCTTCATAGGTCTGCCAGCCCCACTATTTGGTTACATCTGGTCTCTCTAGCTATTTGGTAGCCCCTATTTGGACAGGCAGTTTAAAGACGGCAGTACATCTGATTTTATGCAACCAAAACATGCCTCCAGGCCGGGAATCCAAAGATAAGCACCTGCTTTGAAGTCACTGGGAGCAAGAACCAGGGGTTGGTGAACATGTTGCTCGCAAGCCACTGGTAGGGGATCACTAGTATAAAAAATAATTTTACAGGTGAACGCATACAAAGACTGGATTACTCAAAGTCCTAGCTGTTTGCGTGGCGCCTGTCTAAGGGTGTTTTTTCTATTTGATTGCTAAGGTTTTCAATAAATCCAATATTAGTGGTCAGGATGATAAATAATTTTCCAGTTCACAAAGGAGTCATGTGCAGGACTGGTCACCATAATAAGAGACAAAACACATAGGTAGCTTACATTTGTAAAACTACAATAAATAAAACCAAATGAATAAAATTAAAATGAAAACAAAACGGAGCAAAAAGGTGAATGTTGATGGAAACTAATCAAAAGAAGCCTATAAGTCACTGATGGCATTTCAGACATGAGTATAAAAAGGAATGAAGTCAGATGTAAATTAATTTAAAACTTACTGATGGTTCATTATATCTAAACAGTGTGTTGATATTTTAAGGCTCAGTAACCACTGCTAGCAAGCAAAGGCCCCATCAAAGCTCCAATCAACAAACTGTTTCCAAATGTGTAAAGTCACTTTAGGACAATATAGTTCAAAACATACTATAAAAGAGTTTGCTAAAACCCCATCAAATCAAACAAAAGCAGACCGCACTAGAAACGAAGAAAGCTGAATCATATGGATATGCAACAAAGGGCCATGATATTAAACAGATTTTTTATTATAAAACAAACATTTTAAAGCATCTTTAGGGCAAAAAAAATTAAAATGACTATACATTCACTTTTAAAAACACTTTGTTGTATTTGCCATTTTCACTAGTGTATGATTTTTGCATAGATTAATTAAACCACAATACTGTAGGAAACCAGACTGGTATAAACCTGGGTAACAACAATAAGGTGTGTCTCTTTCATTTAGAGTTGAACCGTCAGATATACAGGTAGAAACAATAGAAATCTACCTGATTCAGAAGTAACCTCAGGCCGATGTTCAATCGCCTTCAAAACGTTTTGGCTTGGCCGATCGACGAGCCTAACAATATCCAAGTCTTTTGCCAATGTTGGTGGGCTCACCTTACAACATACATGCACTGTATATCATACTAAACAAAGTATGTGTCTATGGCAACCTTTAGCCTTTTCAGGCCCACTACAGCCTAACTAAAGAAGTAGCTAGAAATGTTGTTTATTATATTTTGGTTTCTGTACCAGCCCAAGGCAACCACAGCCCTTTAGCAGTAAAGATCTGTGTCTCCAAAGATGCCCCAGTAGCTCCCCATCTTCTTTTCTGCTGATTCACTGCACATGCTCTGTGCTGCTGTCACTTACTTACTACACATATTAACAATCTGACCAGTACAACATAAACACGTTTAATCAAACTACATATATAGTTTTTTGAAAAAAACGGCAGGTTTTGAAAAATCCCTTACTTTGTCAAATGGGTTCTTTCACTGAGGGAGGCCATACTGAGACTATAACAAAAACTTTTCAACTTTTTTTTGAGGAAGTCTGATAGCAGCGTGCAGCGCCTGCATCCGACAGTCGTGTCGCGTCGCATTAACAATGCGACACGATCAGACACTGCCATTACTTACCTTGTTTTCGTCGCATCCGACGTGACGCCTGCGATTTTGCGCAGCAAAATCGCCCGTGTAGTCCTGCCCTTACTGGAATTTTGCTTCTTGCAAAGGATAGGTTCTCAATAGGTAAATATATCACAACAAGGGGCTCTCAATATACAGAAGCAGCAAAAAAAAAAAACATGCCAAAAGCTGCTTTTTACTCTGGAGTTTACACTGGACTTTACAATGACAAAATAAAACTTTAGAAATATGATGGCATTGTGTTGTGTGTTCACATGAATCATTTTTTACATAGCTTAGTAATGGTCCATAAATGTATACATTTTCCATGTTTACTATAAACTACAGTGTGGGACTGATCCATGCTCATACAATACAATCTTTAGCTGCAGTTATTATCTTTTTCAGTTTTTTAGGGGGATGGGTATTTTTTATATGTTTTAAGATATTCTATCTAGATTTAAATTATGGATAATAAGCATTTTGATACAAATAACAGAGAAATACCAGCAAAATGTGACTTCTACTTTATGACAAGCTTCCCTGAAAGAACAGAAACCGGCTGAAAACCACAGAGACGTATTTATATCAGGTCTTTGTTCATAGCTATTCAAGGCTTCATATGTCAAGAGGATGTGTTCATGCCATATTTTTTGACCTCAGCAAGAATCAGGGATATTCTTTGGGATTTTGTGGAAATGACCCTTAATCTGCCGTCTTCTCTAGCTATCAGCCTGTGGGATTTACTTTGATATATATTGGTGTCATAAGAATATCACAAACATAATAAGACAAATGTTAGCATGTCTTATCTCACTAAGGAAGAGATATTTAGGATTGGCTGCAGACAACAGCCATAAGAAAAAACGAAAACAAGTAAAACTATGGGGAAGATAAATTGAGTTTGTTTTGGATTTATGATTCCTTAAAAATATACTTTTTTATGCAGGTGCAGATTCAGTCTACATATTTGTGTTTGCACATTTAAAGGGCATGTAAAGGTAAAAAAATAAAATCACATTTTTACTTTCTTTAATGAAAAAGAAACCTATCTCCAATATACTTTAATTAAAAAATGTGTACCGTTTTTATAAGAAACCTGACTGTATGCAGTGAAATTCTCCCTTCATTTACTGCTGTGGATAGGAATTGTCAGATGGTCCCTAACTGCTCTGCAGGGAAACAATCATACTTATGAACAGCAGGGGGAGCCCCCGCCTTACTTCCCAGCTATGCAGAACTCAAGTAGCTTTGTTTATGACGATCCCTAAGCAGCCCAGACCACACTGAGCATGTGCACAGTCTTAGTCTTGTAAAGATGTATAACAAAGTTACAAGATGGTGAGCCCCTGTAGCCAACTTTGAAAGCATAAATTATTTGTTTGATTAGGCTTCTGGTGCAGTAAGTTCATATTTAGTATACAAAATACAGCATTTCTAGCCTTATTCTATTTTAGACTTTACATTTACATGGAGCATAGAATTCATACCATATGGGCTATGGATCACCACATTTTACATGCAGCAATCTGGCAAAATTCTGAAAAATGGGAAAGAGGTAGTGATGTGTGTCGGGATTTCCCCTACCCTATTCCACCCTACCTTGGCCTGCTTTTATAGGGGCGTGCGGCACGCCCCACCAATGATGTCACAAAAGGGGCGAGGCGAGCAGGCATATCGTCTATAAAAGACAAACTGGGAAGTCGGAAGCTGGTGGGCAGGGAGAGCAGGAGAAGAGCAATCGCCAGCCACACGCAAAGAAGAGTGCGGGTATCGCTCCGGCAATGTGCCTCTGCCTTAAAGGGTAAACTAACAGTATGCTAGGTACTGGAAGTGGAGTACATAGATAAGTTTTCAATGGCTAAATTGTAGTACAGGTATGGGACCTGTTATCCAGAATGTTCAGGACCTGGGGTTTTCCGGATAACGGATCTTTCTGTAATTTGGATTTTTATACTTTAAGTCTACTAGAAAATCATATAAATATTAAATAAAACAATAAGGATTAATTCTATCTTAGTTGGGATCAAGTACAAGGTACTGTTTTATTATTACAGAGAAAAAGGGAAATCATTTTTAAAAATCTGAAATATTTGGATAAATATCTATGGGAGGTGACCTTAATTCAGAGCTTTCTGGATAATGAGTTTCCAGATAACGAATCCCATACCTGTAATAAGTAAACAAAATGACTCATTGCAAAAGAATTTGAATAATCTACAAGCACTTACATCTATTTAATGTATTTATTTGTTTATTTATTTGTTTGTTTATAAAAGTAACATTTTCTTTTATTGAAATTTAAATTCAGCTCTGTGTTTTTTTCTTTTGTCTGAACAAGGAAAAGAAGGGAAAAAAATCACGCAGCAGTAACATTTAATAAAAAGTAAAAATGTTTTCTTTGTTAATTCTTGAATGGGTGCCATTTTGGAACGGGGACGGACGGCACAGATTTTACAAGTTAAACAAAACACCAGACCACACCCTAATAACTGGAACATGTTATGGGAAAAGAACCACTTAGAGACATCCATGCTAAGCAGAAGCACCCCAACTGCCAAATAAATATTTGCCTCTGACTCTGTTGAAATTATGGGAGGAGCCCAGTTACACAGTCCAGAATGAAATTTAAAGGCAAAGAAACTGAATAATGTTTAATACTTAAACCAATCTATATTTCATAAACTGGACTTACTGTACCAGGTCAGAGGTTCAGTAGCCTTATTTAAGTAACAATTCATGCCTTTTAAATTGTATGTAGGAGCTTGCCATTGAATCCTGTAATTCCACCTTTAGAAAGTCAATGACTCTGCACATGCTCAGTGTGCTTTAGGTTGCATTTAAGAAACTAAGGGGCAGATTTATTAAGGGGCAAATTGTCGCCAGTGTCCACTTTGCCAGGTGCAAATGCATTCAGACTACACGAATTCACTAAAATGTGGAGTTTCGTCATGGGCGCCAAACGCTCACGTTTCTATGACAATACGAGCATTTGAAAATGGGCTAGCGTTCATTTCTGCCCAGCAAAACTTCGCTAGGGATCTTACGCTCAGGACGTCTTTATGTTAAATGTTGGTGCATATACTTACAAATTTTCACTTTTTAAAACACATGTCCAGGGAACCTTAATAAAGACAATAGAGTTATTCTAATGCCCTACACATGAGCTCACTGTATAGTTAATGTTCCATATGTTTGCAAATGTATGGGGAAAACCGGTTACCCAGGCTGAAAAAAAGAAAAGACGCCAGCCTTTTTTGGACTTTGATGTATTTTCGGCTCACAGAATATAATGTAAGTGACAGAAGATTGAGGAAGATCTAGCTACTTTAATGAACTTCGACTGGTCTGAGTTGGCGAGGGCAGCTCTGGCGGGAAGAGGTAACATTCAATAAAATACGCACTTGAATTTATCAGTTATCAGTTATCTGTGAATTTGCGGAGTAACGTCCATTCGCCAGAGCAAATTGTTGCCTGGTGATAGAGTGCGAATGAACGCTAGCTCCTGTCTCTTTCGCTAGAGAATTGCTGAAGTCCCTGCAGGCGGTAACGCTAGCGAATTGACGTTAGTGTTAGCCATTTCGCCCCTTTGGTAAATCTGCCCCAAAGAATCAAGGTCAGGTAGAAGGGGGTGGGAGAAAAGCAAATGAAATGCAATGAGATATTAGATCCTCCCCTTTCACTTGCTGCAGAAAAACAGCCAATTACATGGAGATGTTCTCTTCTCTAAACCATTGCCATAAGCAAATACTATGACAAAAATGTATAAACAAGCAAAAAAGATGCAAAATTCTTGCTGACATAGAGCAATAATACAGTCTTTTCATTGATTAATGTGCACTGGAAAAGTTTTATATCATCCATTGGCCCCATTGAGCTTAATTGCTATGGGAACGGTGTGAGTTTACAGCTGTCATCTATTGCTTTTAATGGGTTCATGGGACCCAATAGCAGCAGGATGTATAAACTAAAGGGTTATGTAAAATGAATCTGGACTGTTCCTTGCTGATTCCAAGAAGCCTACAAATACATTTGGCTAAATCCCTTCATGAACACGGGAAGTGAATCATCCTGAAAAGTAATTGAGCCTTATTTAAGGCCAAAACAGGTTTATCTTAAATGCTGAGCTTAGGGCTTGAGTATCATCCTGCACAACCTTTAGCCCAAAGCATCAGCACTTGAAAGAATGACTGTAATGCAGCCATGAACCACATTACAAGCACAACTCCATCTCATCCAACCTGAAACGTTCAACATGACTTTTTTCATGTAACTAAACTAATTTATTTTGGTTTTTATGACATTTCAGTTTTACTTTAGCCATTTAATCCTGAGATCCCACACACAGCAGTGACTACAGAACCTGGAATGAGAAGGTCCATTTATCAAAGATCAGGTTTTAGTGGTTATAGAGGGTTTTTGAAACTACGTTTAAACTCTACTCTAGCGTTAAAAAAACACTGAAAGACGCACTAAAAAATACAATACATTGAAAACCTCTAAAAATTTAGCTTTTCAGATAATTACTTAAGGAAAAAAATCTGAGAACCTTTAAATGTCCAAATTGATTAAAAATGGTCCAATAGGATCAGCGCAGCTCCCATTGACTTCTATAGGACCATAAAAACCTTTTACTTGGCGCAGTTTTGTATTAGTGGTTTTCATGGTTTTTGCACTTAATAAATCTGGAATAATAACAATAAATCTCAAATAATAACAATAAAATTGAGGCCACACAGAGGTATGGTGTTTTTGCCCGCCAGGGTCAGTGACCCCCATTTGAAAGCTGGAAAGAGGCAGAGGAGGAAGGCAAATGATTCAAAAACATTAAAAATTAAAGGAGAAGGAAAGGCATATTTAATTGGGGGTGCCAAAAGTGAGGCTAAGTAGATACAATCACTTGGGGTGCATAACTTTTGGCACCCCCAAGTAAAGAGCGCCTTTCCTTCTCCTTTAAGACCAGTTGAAAACTTTCTCAAGGTCTTCCAATCGAAACATTGATGCTTCAAGTAAAAATCCTTTTGAATTGTAAAAGTCCAGTGAGCGTGTCTTCTACCCGTTTATTTCCTACTGATGAAGCACCCTGGCATGTGATATCAATGTTGCCAGGGCCTGATCTTGATCTAGTAGAGGATTCAACTGAATCTGCATTATTATTGCAAGACTTGGAATCCACTTCCTATACAGGACAATATAAGACTGAAAATTTATAATGCATAAGAGCAGAACTATTGATACTGTACATACATTATCCTTGTTTAGGCCAATAATCAATAAAATCAAAAAGTTCTTTTTGTTTGGTATTTGGTAAAATGTTTAGATGGATCCCCTTTAATCTCTAGAAGTGTAGAAGTGTAGCCATACCTAGGAGAGCTGTAACTAGAGTATGAATCTCTTGCTAAGTAGTTAGTTCCTGGTAAATTCTATGCTGAATGCGTTTAAAATGTTCAAAATACAAAACCTGTTGCTTTTTTTTTTTTTTTTGCAGCGTTTAGGAATGCTCGGGGGCAATGTCCTGATATGCTTACTGCTGGAATAAAATCTATCCAGTAATTAATATTGTTTAGTTGTGTACTTTGTAATAGATGAAATGTATAATCTCCTGCTATATTCTATTCATAGCACAATCTTTTGTTCTAGACTAGGTGACCATAGATGTAACAATTACGATCCTCCCTGTAATCATCGGATCGTTTTCAATACAGACGTCTTGGAGCTGAATCGGCAGATATACAGGAAGAAACAATAGAATTCTACCGTCTGATATCCAAGTCTTCTGACAATATTGGTAGGCTTGTCTCCCGCCATGCACATACTGAATATTGTAGAAAATATTATATTATCAGTGTATCTATGACTGCGTTAATAAACCTCAAAATGCCATTAGCTGTCTGGTACATGGGCATTGTGATGACAACGATGAGCTCATGTTGGATAAAACAGTGGAGCATTGGCATTAGAAGAAGAGTGTGGAGTTAGGGTTGCCACCTTTTTTTAAGGTGCAGGTGGCGGCCAGTAACAAATGATGTCGGGGGAGGGTGTTGTCATCAGAAGGCGGGACTGAAGACGTGGTGATCAGGGATTGGCTGTTCTATGTCATTCACTTCAATGTCCTGTCCAAATTTCCGGACAGGAGCTTTTCATCCGGGCAGCCGAAAAAACGTGCTGTCCGGGTTAAAGATGGCAACCCTGGGTAGAGTTGGAAAACAAGGTTTAAAAAAAAAAAACAGTAAAAAAAAGATTCCGTTGGGACATGTGACATAACACTGCACAGTACCTAACCCCTTGAAGGACCCTAGGACATTTTGTCTGAAAAACTCAAGTCTACGAGGCTCGAAGAAGGCAACTCTTATATCCCTGGTTTTGTACAGATATGGGATCCCGAAACCTGTTCTCCAGAAAACTCTGAATTAGAGCAAGGAATCTCCCATAGTCCATTTTAAGCAAATACTTAAAAATAGTCAAAATGATTTCCATTTACCCTGTGATAATAAAACCGTATCTTGTATTTGATGTTAATTAAGCTGCATGAATCCATTTGGTGGCAAAACCTTCCAATTGAGTTTATTGTTTCACTATTATTAAGCAGACTTAGGGGCCGATTCACTAAGGGTCGAATATCGAGGGTTAATTAACCCTCGATATTCGACTAGGAACTAAAATCCTTCGACTTCGAAGTCTAAGGATTTAGCGCAGATAGTTCGATCGATCGAAGGATAATTCCTTCGATCGAACGATTAAATCCTTCGAATCGAATGATTCGAAGGATTTAAATACAACGATCGAAGGAATATCCTTCGATCAAAAAAAGTTAGCCAAGCCTATGGGGACCTTCCACATAGGCTAACATTGACTTCGGTAGCTTTTAGATGGCGAACTAGGGGGTCGAAGTTTTTTTTAAAGAGACAGTACTTCGACTATCGAATGGTCGAATAGTCGAACGATTTATACTTCGAATCCTTTGATAGTCGTAGTCGAAGGTCGAAGTAGCCCATTCGATGGTCGAAGTAGCCCAAAAAAAACTTCGAAATTCGAAGTTTTTTAACTTCGAATCCTTCACTCGAAGTTAGTGAATCGGCCCCTTAATGTACAGTGATCCAAATAACAGAAAGTTCTCTTAACCTGAAAACTCCAGGCTCCAAGCATTCTGGATATTGGATCCCTGTATTCCAGATAGAATAGATTTGCCTACAGATGACTTTTCCATAGCCACTCCTTGAACACAAAGGCAGACACATCATTTTATTTCTTTGACTGCTATGTATGTGTCTGCTTCAGCGGTGACAATACTAGATAACTATTACAATCCATGGTGAATTAAGATAATGACTATTTGAAGAGATAAAAATATTTTCACAATTTTCACGAAAGCCAAATTATCTCTTGGGTCTCCTGGAAGCTGTAAAACTGTTGGCTGACCTTCAGTTGGATTTACATAATGGCCATTTTATTTACTATGTAAAAAGCACTTGAAAAGATAGTGATAAAGATTTGTCTGGTACTTACAGGCCACATACTCTATGTAATGTTTATACAACGGCAGACATAAATCTGTTGTCTGAAAGCAAGCCCAGTGCCTTTGAGAAGTAGACTGGATAATATACGGGCTGTTTCCTTTCTGCTGGCCCCTGCAAGCAAAGCCCCCTTTACAGGCTGGAACTAATTTAAAGCTGCCTTGCATGTACTGGGCTTCTCCCTGCTTTTATGGGGGAATTTAACACAGAGGATTACTGCTGACTTGATCAATGATTCAAGTGCTAAGTGGATTTTGATTTGATTCTGTTTTTTTTTTTTTTACCCCAAGCGTCAATTTGAGTGAGTGTTCCTCATTAAAGGGGAACTATCGCAAAAATGAAAATTGAATATGAGCTTCATCATCATTTCGAATATAATCAATTAAATATTCTGCGTTGTTTCTGAAATAATCAAGTTTATGTTCACTGTCCCTCTCTCAGCATCTGTTTCTCCTCGTTGTGTCTCCTTGCAGCAGTTGTGAGTTAGATATTAATTGACCGTTACATCCAATATATCTTATAGGGGAACTTTCTTTCCTAGCAAATGTATGAGGGTATGGGCACACCTGGCGATTCGGGGAGATTTAGTCACCTGGCGACTAATCGCCTCTTCTTTGGGGCAACTAATCTCCCCGAACGGCTTCCCCCTGTATTCCGCCGGCTATAATGAGTGAGGCAACCTCGGGCGACTATGTAAGCGAATTGCCGTGTGTGCCATGCCGCAGGCGATTTTTCACTATAGCCGCCAGAAGACAGGGGGAAGCCATTCGGGGAGATTAGTCGCCCCAAAGAAGAGGCGATTAGACGCCAGGCGACTAAATCTACCCAAATCGCCAGGTGTGCCCTTACCCTTAGAGCTCACTCAGATAACTGATTCCAGTACAAACAAAATCTAACAAAATAACTGCCTTTTGCACAAATTCTGCATGTAGAGAGACAGGCTTTCTGGTGATTTTAATAGAATGAGCTCTAATACATCTTCTAGGCAAAAAGACCCCCCTTATAACATATATCAAATCTAACAGTCAATGAATATCTGACACTCAACTGCTGCATGAAGAATGAAGAGAAAGAAGAATGAAGAGAAATAAATGCCGAGAGAGGGATAGTGAAGATAAATTTGATTATTTCACAAATGGTACATGATTTTTGATTGATTATTTTTAGAAAACTTTTTATTTCAGTATGCTGAAGCTTATATTAAATTTTCATTTTTGCGATAACTCCCTTTTAAATGAGCTCTGATTCCAGTGTGGGCAAATGTTAGCCAGAGAGAAGGCATTTGCAGGTTATCTCAGTTCTGTACTATGTGAAGCAACATGAAATGCAGAAAAGCTTTTCATTTGCTGAAGTTCCAGTTTACTTTGGTTGCGTAAGGTGATAAGAATACCTGTACGCTTGTGCCAGGACTGTTCTCTAACGAAGCCTGCGATGTACCAGAACAAACTGTCTGACACAGGATATCACTCATTAATTATAGTGAGTCACAATAAGAGGCTAATGGCCATCCACCCCCTGTACTTGTTCTTTATACTTATTACCTCTCACTGAGTCACACACATTATTAGGGAGGAAAATTAAATTTATTATCTAAATGTAACCACATGTTGAAATTACAATTAAGAAAATTCATCATTGTGAGATCCAAAAAAAAAAAAGTAAAGTGGGGACAATCTCCATTATACAAGGATTATTATCTATTAATTATGATAATGTGACTGTAGTATGGATAATTCTGGGAATGGTAATGTCATATGCATCCCTTAATTCCGCTATATCTTATACATTATATACAGCACAGGGAATTATCTGTGCCTCGTAGAGTATCAAGCAAATGTTTTAGGCACTTGTAAATACATGCTGTAAGGTTGGAATGCCTTCAAAATGAATGTCATGAATAACTTTTATTAATCACGAGATTTCTCATAAGGTGCATTCAACAGAAAATAAAAACAAATGAAATCAATACTTGGAGGGAGTAACAGTATTTTCACAAAATTAGGTTATTTTGCATCTAGGTACCCTGCAAGTAATTCTCAGACTGATGATATTGAGATCAGGACTTGCCATATAGTGCCCAGTACCTTATTCCTCTTTTTACTAAAGCTACTTCTGTATGATTTTGGCCAAGTACATGAAGTCGCTGCCATGCTGAATCTGGGACCAACCATGGTATTGTATTATGGATAAGAATTTGGTGGACAAGCCTCCCAACATTTTGGAAATAGAAAGAGGGACAAAAAGATTTACCATGCGGAGTGCAGATTTTTTTGACCACACCTGTTTTGGCAGGTTATGAAAGTTTGAACACATTTCTGTAGTTTTTACATGTTATTACAGTTTTGCTAATTAAGGTGAATTGCCCTTGAAGCAGCAAGTCACAGTTTCCCCAAGAGATCTGCTTTTCTTAAATTGCTATTGTTTCGTTGATTATCTTAAATTGTTACAAAAGTATCTAAGTGCACCTGCCATGTATTCTAGGCTCTCTGCCAAAAGCTAATTAAGTTAGAAACTTTGTATCTTTTTCTGGCTGTTCAGTGAAGGAGATCGAAGATAAAGTTGGGACATTTCAGTAACAATCCGGGACTGTGGGTTGAGCTGTCAAAAATGGGACTGCCCCGTGAAAAGCAGGACAGTTGGGAGGTATGTGCTGGTACGTCTCAGCAGTGAATGTGGCAAAATCACCTTTATTGGCAGAAATGCATCCCCAGACCTGCAGGGAATCTCCATCGTAAATGCTGATGTCTGCAGACACTGATCCATGTACCACTCTCAAGTCCTTCAGTGGACAACCTGCCAAATATTTCAAATCTTGACTGATGAGCCCAGAGCACCTGCTTCCATTTTTAGAGTGAGATATGGGGAGAGTTCTACCTATGGGTAGCTGTGTCACCTTAAGATTTCCCACCCTGAACCCCTACCTTTGTGCATGTTCCATCTAGTCACGGTCCATCCCCAGTTATCTCTACTCCTTTCTGCTTGTTTTATGCTCTACAGAAGAGTTTCCTAAACTTTTATGTGTTAAATGGAGAATAATGCCCAACACTCCACAGGCAGGCTGAGACGCAATGGTTTAGGATATAGGATAACACCACTTTACATATTCCAAACCATTTGACTACTGAATATGCTATTCCAAAACATCTGACTACTGTCTGACTACCTATTGATCAGTATTTACTCTTCCACAATATCCTAGACTGAAACATGCAGCACTAAAACTCTCATCCATTAAGAGACATTACAAGATTCTAAGCTCTTTTGGGCAGTGCCCTATTTACTTCTTGTTTTGGTTATTGGTTGTTGTATGTTTTCTTGTATGTTTAATATATTCATCCATGTATTGTACAACTCTATAGAATATGTTGGCATTTTATAAATACATAATACTACAAATAAGAATCGCACAGCTAGTGCTACCTTTAATTGTAGCCACTGGCAGAATAAAAGTAAAAACTTTAACAGTCCCCAGTCCAGTTCAGCAGTACTGTTCTACTGTAGAAATCTATAATGGTTGTTATCTTATTCCTATAATTAGCAATGTTGCTTTTAGGGCTGAACTCCATGGTGCGTCTTGTTCCGATCCAACGTGATGCGAGGAAGCAGATGCGACAAGACGCTGGCGTCAAATCAGATGCAACGAAAAATAAGGTAGGAAATACAAATGTCGGATGTTGTTGCAGCATTCATCCGACAAGACACAACTGTCGGACGCTGTATGCTGTCGTGTTGTGTCGCATCCGATTTGACGCCTGTGTTTTGCCACAGCGTGTCGGATCTATATATATATAAGTGACATAATACCACACTCAAAGGGAATTCTTGTGAAAAAATCAAGATTTATTGAAAAACTCAGACGTGTTTTTTGTTATCCTTAAGAAAGAGCACAGTTGTTTGAAACGTTTGATTTGTTTCAATAAATCTTGATTTTTCACAAGTATTCCTGTTGTGTGCAGTACTATGTCACTTTATTTACCTTATTTACCAGCACCCGGGCAAGTTGCTAAACAAGTTTAGGGTGTGTTCCTCCATGTTTATATATATATATATATATATATATATATATATATATATATATATATATATATATATATATATATATATATATATATATATATATATATATATATATATTATAGTACAAACATCTGCACTCTGTCCACTTTTTTCTCCAGGCCGGGTGCTCGGTCAAAGTCTTTATATATGCATAGAATGGACCAGCACACCGTTTTCTTCAATCAAACGTGTTTATTCAATACACACTGTGCATCCAACGTTTCGGCCCGCATCCGGGCCTTTATCTTGATAAAGGCCCGGATGCAGGCCGAAACGTTGGATGCACAGTGTGTATTGAATAAACACGTTTGATTGAAGAAAACGGTGTGCTGGTCCATTCTATGCATATATATATATATATATATATATATAGTCAACTACAAGAGGTCCTCTGCACTCAACCCATTATCAATATATTTAAGACAGAGACATTTTGTGCATACTGCTACTAAAAAATGCCTTACCCTTTAAACAACACAGGGATTGTTTGTCCATATATTGCAATATATTTAAGCTGGCCAACAACCAACTACTACAGAAAAAAACCGCACTGAGGAAGGCTCAGAAGAGCCGAAACGTCGTAATAAAACTTTTCTTTTATTTCATCTTTACAAGTCCTGCGAGTGCGGTTTTTTTCAAGACTGTTATATATATATATATATATATATATATATATATATATATATATATACACAAATAACTTTCAAAAATGACATGGATGTATATTGCAAAGTTGCTTAAATGGATGCTGTCAATTACACTGTTTACACTGCAAATAATTTATTTTACCATGTAAAATTGAATTCCTAACCCAACAAGTGTCTTTTATTTTAGTTGTAATATTGGTGTGTAGGCGCCATCTCAGGTCATTTTGCCTGGTTATGTGCTTTCAAAAAGAGCCAGCACTTTAGGATGGAACTGCTTTCTGGCAGGTTGTTGTTTCTCCTACTCATTGTAACTGAATGTGTCGCAGTGGGACCTGGATTTTACTATTGAGTGCTGTTCTTAGATCTACCAGTGAGTTGTTATCTTGTTACCTTCCCATTGTTCTGCTGAAAGGCTGCTGGAAGGGAGAGGAGGGGTGATATCACTCCAACTGGCAGAGCAGTAAAGAGTGACAGAACTTTATCAGGCACATGACTGGGGGCACCTGGAAAACTGACAATATGTCTAGCTCAATGTCAGATTTCAAAATTATATATAAAAAAATCTGTTTGCTCTTTTGAAAAATGGATTTCAGTGCAGAAGTCTGCTGGGGCAATACTATTAACTGATGTGTTTTAGAAAATGTTATCTTATAACAGTATCCATTTAAAATAATAATATTAACAAAATTAAATTATTTTGTGTTGTATACTTACTTTAATGGATAGGTTCACCTTTAACTTAAATATAGCTTTTGGTATGTGTATGCATGGAGTAGGTGTAGACAGAGATACTCTGAGACAATATACAATTGATCATTTTTTAATTTTCTTATTCATTATTTAGCTATTTGTTCAGCAGATCTCCAGTATCAAATTACAGTAGCTATCTGGTTGCTAAGGTTCAATTTACCCTAACAACAAGGTAGTGGTTTAAATGACAGACTGAAGGATGAATAGGAGAGGGCCTGAATGGAAAGATAAGAAATAAAAAGTAACAAAAATAAAACTGTAGCCTCACACCAAAATAGTTTCTTTTTTGCTGGGTTTGATGACCCTTAACGACCAGATAGCATTTTAAACTGCAAGCTGAAAAGAGGCAGAAGAGGATAGGGAATGATTAAAACAAAAAATAAAAAGGACAAAACCTTTTATATAGCATAATTAAAGCCAACTTAATGATGATCTACCCCTTTAACAGTATTACAGCCATGCCAAAAAGATATTATTCATTATAAAACACTGTGACTACAAAAGACCAATACTACGTTACTTGAAAAAACTTAAACATATTTCCCTCTGCTTTGGATGTTTACGCACAGATTCTACAAGAGGTTATGAAAACATTCAGCGACTGAGCATTGAGTGTTGCATTGTGGCCAAGTCTAGTTTGCACAAGCTGCACGATGTATCACGCAGCACTAGATGGCAGTGTTGCACTAATTCCATCTGCACTGGAGCTTTGTATAAATAAACAGACTGTTACTTGTGGGCTGTAAAAGCTTCACAAGTTTTATGCACAGGAGAAACGTGGCAAGATTTTTGCAGGATCCATTGTATGTAAGAAAGAAAAGCCAGTAATCTTTTGCCTAGGACTATACACAATGACAAACAGGAAAACACAGTTCAATGAAGATATCATCCAGCTCTCGAAGGTCTCGTAATATTCAATTTCATGTCAATAACTTGTGTTTAAAAAAAAAAAAAAAACTTTTATACTTAGATGTGATAACTAACTACGCCCTTTCTGCTACATCTCTGTATCCTTTAACACTAATAAAGGGAAGCAAGAAAACCTATTACCAGCCAGTGCTGCTAAATCAACAACCACCAGGCCACTGTATTGACTTTTATTGCTTCATGGCTGCAGCCTCCCATTATCTTGCTTTACTGCTGGTAGCAGAATGGGGGCTTCTGAAGTGCAATGGAACCAGATGTTGTTCAAATGAGACTAATAGATTTTTGAGTAGATCTGTGATTTTTAAAACATAAATGGAAATTCTTTTCAGCACAATTTAAAGGCAAAGAAATAATATCCCATTTTTATTTTCTTTAATGAAAAAGAAACCTATCACTAATATACTTTAATTAAAAAATGTGTACTGTTTTTATAAGAAACCTGACTGTATGCAGTGAAATTCTCCCTTCATTTACTGCTGTGGATAGGAACTGTCAGACGATCCCTAACTGCTCTGCAGGGAAACAATCATACTTATGAACAGCAGGGGGAGCCCCCGTCTTACTTCCCAGCCATGCAGAACTCAAGCAGCTTTGTTTTTTATCCCTGTAGAGCAGTTGGCGACTGTGTAGAGATTTGGATTTTATTTTTGCATTTACATCCCCTTTACTATATCCAACTACAGCTGCAGGGACAAAGATCATGGAGCCAGATTTAAACAGAAACTGGGATTCTATTTGGAGGATTATTTTGCTGCAGTCACTGGTTCTGCAGAGTTGGAGAAAGTTTGTATAAAACAATACAAAAACCATAAAATCCACATTAGATTACATGACAACACAGGACCCAGTGCAGTCTGCCTATTCTGATTATTAATCAGTCTTTGGCTTCTGGTAGATATTATTTGGCTTGTGATGTTTTGATAATTTATCCTTAAGCAGCCCAGACCACACTGAGCATGTGCACAGTCTTGGTCTTGCAAAGATGTTTAACAAAATTACAAGATGGTGACTCCCTGTGGCCAACTTTGAAAGCATAAATTATTTGTTTGATTAGGCTTGTGATGCAGGAGGTTCATGTTTATGTTTAGTATACAATATACAGCATTTCTAGCCTCTATTTTAGACTTTACTTCTCCTTTAATGATATATTCTGATGGCAAAGCATTTTTATACAATCAAGACTGGCACAAAATAATAGAAATCATCTGCATTTTTATATAGCACTGCTTATTTGCCTCAGTGCTTTAGGTCCCAGGCATACCAAGAAAATAATTTAAAGGGGTTGAAATTAACTTTCAGTATGATGTAGAGCAGTGATCCTCAACCAGTAGCTCGCGAGCAACATGTTGCTCCTCAACCCCTTGGATGTTGCTCCCAGTGGCCTCAAAGCCAGTGCTTATTTTTGAATTCTTGGCTTAGAGGCAAGTTTTAGTTGCATAAAAACCAGGGTTACTGACAAACAGAGCCTTCTGTAGGCTATCAGTCCACATAGGGGCTACCAAATAGCCAACTACAGCCCTTATTTGACATCCCCATGGACTTTTTCATGCTTGTGTTGATCCCCAACTCTTTTTTACATTTAAATGTGGCTCAGGAGTAAAAAAGGTTGGGGACCCCTGATGTAGAGAGATATATTCTCAGCTAATTTGCAATTTTTTTATTATATGTGGTTTTAGAGTTATAATCTGGTTGCTAGGGTCCTAATTACACTTACAATCATGCATTAATTTGAACGAGATACTGGAATATGAATAGAAGAAGAATAGAAGAAAAGTTGCTCTTAGAATTAGCCATCCTATAACATACAGTATTTAGGGGCAGATTTATTAAGGTTCGAATGGTAAACTTGAATATGAATTAATTTTTTAGTCAAAACTCACAAATTTGAATTTTAAACCACCATCTCGAATTTGAATGTGATATTTATCACATCTTAACCCTGGAAACAGTTCTAATTCGAATATTCGCCTCCTAAGGGTAGGACTACACGGGCGTTTTCGTTGTGATCTGACGCGCTGCGGCAAAACGCCGGCGTCAAATCTGACGCAACATGACTGTCGATTTGATGCCGCCATTTTGTCGCAGACCGTTGGATCGCAACGAAAACATCCGTGTAGTCATACCCTAAAACCTGCTGAGTTAATTCACAAGTTAATGGCAGAGGCCCCTTGAACAATTTAAAGATGTTAATTGCCTTCCTGACACTCAAGTTTTTTTTTTGGAGGAAAACTCAATTCAAATTCGAGTTTTTTCATAAACACCCTCCCATTCGAGTTGTGAGTACATTCAAATTTATTAGAGTAAACAAAAATTCACATAACTTTTAAACTTGCCCTTTGATAAATCTGCCCCTAAAAGTCAACTTAAAGGTGAACCGCCCATTTAACTACTCCATTTCTTCTCCTTAGTTGCCTTAATGCTCTTTGTTCAGCTGAACAGCAAGGGGGGAGTTTGAGTTACATATTTATGTTTTGAAAATGGAAAGAACTGCTACTATTATGTGATCTTTAAAAAAAAAAAAAAAAAAAGGATTTCAAAAGTGTTCAGCTATTTTCCATGAAGTTATATTGGAAAGTATACTGTATATTAACTTTAATGTAAGACATGATATGAGGGATTTATGCAAATAGCCAGCGCTTGCACTGACGGGAATGAACAATACCAGGAACATATATTATATAGTGAATAAAGTACCCCCTCTTGTAAAATATAAGGATATTATAAGTTACCGAGGAGTTTCATGACCATATAAAAACACGAGGCCGAAGGTCATGAAACTCCAAGGTAACTTCCAATATCCTCATATTTTGCAACTGGGGGTACTTTATTTATTATAATACACAAATTTTAGTGAGTCATGTGACAGAAATGACATCAGAACTCACCGTTTATAACTGATGACATCAGAACTCACCGTTTATAAGGATATATATATATATATATATATATATATATATATATATATATATATATATATATATATATATATATATATATTAAAAAATATTGATGTTACTGATCCTTTAAAGGTTTTGAGGCCTGGGGCAATACAAAATGTGTTCAGCCCTACTAGTATCCCAAACTCAGGGGCTGTTAAAGGGGCAGTTCACTTTGAGTTAACTTTTAATATGATGTATCGAGTGATATTCTGAGACAATTTGCAATTTACATGTTTTATTATTTGGGGGTTTTTGAATTATTTAGCTTTTTTTCAGCAGCTCTCCAGTTTGCAATTTCAGCAATCTGGTTGCTAGGGTCCAAATTACCCTAGAAACCATGCACTGATTTGAATAAGAGACTGGAATATGAATAGGAGAGGGCCTACATAGAAAGAGAAGTAATAAAAAGTAGCAATAACAATACGTTTGTAGTTTTAAGATGCATTTGTTTTGTAGATGTGGTCATTGACCTCCATTTACAGATAGAAAGAATTAAAAGAAAAGGGCAAATAATTAAAACAACCGTAAAAAAGAAAAACTGAAGACCAATTGAAAAGTTGCTTAGAATTGGTTGTTCTATAACATACTAAAAGTAAACTTAAAGGTGAAACTTTAAATCAGACCTGGTGTAAATGTTTGAAGACAAAAAGGACAAATGCAGGCAGGCAGCAAAGAAGTTGTGGTGTAAACAGTGATGCAATATTATTACATAGTTTTAACTGTTTTTTAAACTGTAAATATGGTTTTAAACTGTAGATATGCTAGATTGTATACTGTGTACTGCATGTGGTAATGTCTGGTATATTTTAACAACATTTTCATGATTTAATACATATTTATGACTAATTATGACATTTTAAAGCTAGAGCCCTTAGCTAGGCAGCTGCCACTCCTGTGTATCTGGGCTGCTGAAATGCACCGACGATATTTTTTAAAATTAAAGGCGTCTGATATCCCAACAGCCTTTTCAGTTCAGCAGGGAGAGATAAATAAGCAGAGTTGAATACTGTAATGAAGTTTATTTGCTGGACACATAATCAGCTATGAAAGGAAGCGAGTTCACCCACAGGTTAAGGTTCTTACTTCTATAATTATTCCTGTTAGTAAACCACCCTCATGAATGAGATCCAAATACGCCTACACATCTCTACTGTATCTTGTCTCTTCCCTCTTATCAGTGACTCCCATTTCCTTCTGAAAACCTTCCAAATGTCTTTTTTTTTTGCTTCCTATCAAAGTTTTCAGTGACTCTATGGACATCTAGAAATAGACCATATTTAGTAACGGATTACATAGATGGCTTCCAGAAGCAGAAGGTGTTGTATCAATGTTAATTGACCAAACTGCAAAGGAAGCAAGAGACATCAAACTTCCCAGGCAAGAAGCAAACCCTACAAGGAGCTGCTATTCATTGTAGGGAGGCACTCTACAACAGAAAGGGAAGAGCAGCATAGGAATGGCAATGGGAGCTGGCAGAATAAGGGTCCAAATAAAATTTTCACATGGACACACATGAAATCCAACAGTTCCAGTTTGGCACAAGATTTTAAAGGCCAGATTACACATGCTGGGTGGGGTGGATATATTTTGTGAGATTCTCAGGAAGATGTATGGCAAATGAGGCCGTATTGCAAGAATCCAGCGCAGGAGGAGTGTGTCACTTTTTCCAGACAAGAGAAGAGGCAAAAAGAATGAGCAAAAGGGTTTAGAGGAGAATATCAGGAATGTGAAATGTCAAAAAATACAATTCTCAGTATAAAAAATACAACTCTCAGTATAGGAAATACAATTCTCAGTATAGGAAATACAATTCTCAGTACAGGTATGGGACCTGTTATCCAGAATGCTCGGGACCTGGGGCTTTCCGGATAACAGTTCTTTTCATAATTTGGATCTTCATACCTTAAGTCTACTAGAAAATCATATAAACCCTAAATATACCCAATAGGGTGGTTTTGCTTCTTTTTTTTTGTAACTTAAAATTTTTATTAAGAATAAAATTATCCAGAAAAGAAAAGAGAAATAAAGCAGTCCAAGCTTGCAATATCGCATGTACACATTACAAAAGTGGGTGCCAAATAGCACATGAGCATTAAACATTGCCGCAAGTCTGTATTACAAGCTAAGATCGTTCTGGACATTCTCATACATGCTAAAACAGTAACATAGAAAACAGAAAACAAAAGAAAAATAAAAAATAAAAAATAAAGTTCTACCTTACAAGAAATATTCTCCATAGCAATTAATAAAAAATTGGACTGCACATTGCTTAGTAACTCAGATACCAAAGCAAAGTCCACGTCTGAAGCGAACATCGTGAGTTAACGAAAAATCAGGAATCTATACAATTTACAGCTCAACATTTGCCACCCAGGAGAGCGCAAAAATAGTTAAGGATTTTGTGGTTTCGCTAACATCTCGTAAGGAGCCCAAATAGCTAGAAACTTATGTGTCCTGTTCTGAGTATAAGCAATCATGTTTTCAAAAGCCATATTCGAAATAAGTCTTCTATGAACCTCCTGAACAGATGGGGATTCAACCGATTTCCATTTAGCCGCTAACGTAATACGAGCCACTGTTAATATATGGTTAACCAGAACCTGCGATGAACTAGAAATCTCCTCAATAGGTTTGCCTAATAGGAAGGTGATAGGGTCTTTCACCACATCTGTGCAGGTAACCTTCGAAATTATACTATGGACGTCGGACCAATAAGCAGAAATAACTGGGCAGGACCAGAACAGGTGATACAAGTTACCTGGGTCTTGGCAACCCCTCCAACATTGATTCGGGATCTGTGGAAAGATCCTATTAAGCCGCGATGGCGTCATGTACCATTGCATCAGCACTTTATATACATTCTCCTTCTGTCTAACACAAGTGACTCCCTTCTTAGCATTAAGCCAAATAGCCTCCCAGTCCTCTAATGGCACAATGACATTAAGTTCTTGTTCCCAGAGAGTCATATAATTATGTTTTACGAAATCCAGAGGTGGGTGGTTTTGCTTCTAATTAGGATTAATTATATCTTAGTTTGGATCAAGTACAAAGTAGTGTTTTATTATTACAGAGAAAAAGGAAATCATTAATAAAGATTTAGATTATTTGGATAAAATGGAGTCTATGGAAGTCGGCCATTCCGTAATTTGGAGATTTCTGGATAACGGGTTTCCGGATAAAAAATACAATTCTCAGTATAAAAAATTCAATACTCAGTATAAAAAATACAATTCTTAGTATAAAAAATACAAGTCTCAGTATTAAAAATACAATTCTCAGAATAGGAATACAATTCTCAGTACAGAAAATACAATTCTCAGTATAGAAAATACAATTCTCAGTATAAAAAAAATACAATTCTCAGTATAGGAAATACAACTCTTAGTATAGGAAATACAATTCTCAGTACGGTATAAAAAATACAATTCTCAGATCAGGAATACAATTCTCAGTATAACAAATACAATTCTCAGTATAGGAAATACAATTCTCAGTATAAAAAATACAATTCTCAGATCAGGAATACAATTCTCAGTATAGGAAATACAATTCTCAGTATAAAAATTACAATTCTTAGTATAGGAAATACAATTCTCAGTATAAAAAATACAATTCTCAGATCAGGAATACAATTCTCAGTATAGGAAATACAATTCTTAGTATAGGAAATACAATTCTCAGTATAAAAAATACAATTCTCAGTATAAAAAATACAATTCTCAGATCAGGAATACAATTCTCAGTATAGGAAATACAATTCTTAGTATAGGAAATACAATTCTCAGTATAAAAAATACAATTCTCAGTATAAAAAATACAATTCTCAGATCAGGAATACAATTCTCAGTATAGGAAATACAATTCTCAGTATAAAAAATACAATTCTCAGTATCAAAAATACAATTCTCAGTATAAAAAATACAATTCTCAGATCAGGAATACAATTCTCAGTATAGGAAATACAATTCTTAGTATAGGAAATACAATTTTCAGTATAAAAAATACAATTCTCAGAACAGGAATACAATTCTCAGTATAGGAAATACAATTCTTATTATAAAAATACAATTCTCAGTATGGGAAATACAATTACAAGGTCTCATGAATCAAGCCGGTGAGCAGGAGCGTAACTATAGAGGAAGCAGACCCTGCGGGTGCTGGGAGGCCCAAAAGTTATAGAAGCCCCATGAGGCCCAAATTCGAAATTCACAATTCCAATAAATGTTGTTAAAATATGTCAATCTCTAGACATTTTGGGGGCCTGAAAAATAATTTGCTGTGGGGCCCAGTAACATCTAGTTACACCACTGCCGGTGAGTCAATTAAAGTCAATAAAAATAGTAGAAAAAGGAGTGAAACATTAATGTATATTGTACCAGGAAACAAAAACAGTGCAAAACCTTTTGCAGCATGAACTATTGTATCATCAATTGTCAGGGTTTGCAAAAACAAATGAGAAGCACAGCCATGGAGGATAGGCTATTGTGTCAGTTAAAAAATCTGTTTTTGCAAGAGTGAGACAAAACAACCTGGAGGGTATCGATGGAAATAACTGTGAAAATGTATGAAACATATGAAACAATAAATAATGGATCACTGATAACCTTCTAGGCAGTGTCCAAAAACTGGAGCAATACACTTTGTCCAGTGCCCTCCTGCCTACCGGTAAGGACTGTCCTGCATTAGAGGTAGAATTACCACTGGATCTGTGTTATCTGTTGTGGAGCTCAGATACCTGTGACTGCCACAAAGCATATAGCACTGGTTCTGGCTGTGTTCATCAGTGATAAATTCATGAGGAGCACAAGGATGGGAAGCACATAAGCGCAAATGCATGCATTAGGGATAGAGTTGCCACCTTTGTGCTGCTCAAGACCTGGGCAGGGGGCAGAGCCATGACATCAGCCGAGGCAGGTCAGCAATGTTGCAGATGGGGTGTGCTTTGTCATATGGGCGGGGCTATGACGTGGCGATTGGCTGATCGTCATGTCAATCAGGGGAGATCCTGCCACTTTTCCTTTTTTGGAAAACTGGCCAGACTGTCTTGACTGGGGCAGCCCATCTTGATAAAAGGCCATTTGAGGCCTGAAACGTCGCTGTGATGCCCAGAAGGATGCAATAAAGGCATTTTTATCTTATAAAGATTGAGTGGTACTGTTCAATTACAATTTCTTAAATATTGACCGGTGATAAGTGGCCACTGGGGAACCTGCACTACAACTTAAAAAGAAAAATTGTAAGAAGTCGTGCTGACTGCTCCTTTTACACATGGGGCAGCCCATCTGAAAACCAGGCTGTCCAGGTCAAATCCGGACAGGTGGCAAGACTACTTTGGCGCTTATTGTAAATTAGGAAAAATAAATAAACAACAAATAATAAATGCATAGATTGTACTGGAGAAAGAGAAGCTTCTAGAAGGTACTAAAAGCATCAGAGGATGGAAGGGAAGTAAAAATAAGAGGCCACATGATGCCTGGGAGAGGTGAAGACCAAAGCTTGTGCATGTGGATGACAACTGATTCATTGAACTGGATAGGGAAGGTTAATGATATATTTTAAATGTGCGGCATAGGAAAAGTATAACGTTGGCAGTATTATTAGTACAGTTTTAGATTTAGGCAATCTTTGATGGAGCCATTCAAGCATTACAGATCAGCTATGTGCCTACAGGAACTGTGTTTGCACTAATGAGATGATTCTTCATATCAGTTCCCCAAGGTCACATGACTGTAATAATTAATACTTGTATTCTTCTTCAAGGTCACGTCACCATCTTTTTATTCCAGTACACACCATTTTTGGGATTTTCCCAAAGAGAATGGTGTCTAATGGATCTTTCATGAAAATGAATTGTCTTAAACAGATATATGTGCATGTCAGGTGTAAGTAAAATTTTGTACTGTTGGGGGTTATTTACTAAAATCCAAATTTTTCTGATTAGTTAATAAAAAAAAATCTGACCAAACTAGAATCCAAGATTTACCCCTATTTATCATTTAAAAAAACACAAAAAAACGGATCGACAAAACTGCGACTTTTGGATTGTTTCATGAAAGTGGTGACAATTCTAGGCACCCATTGAATTTAATGGGTGTCAGGATTGTCGCCCGGTGGATTTGTCACTGGCATCGGAATTGTCGCCGGCATCAAAAATATTTGGACGCCAGCGTCAAAATTCATGTTTCACAGATTTTTCACAGTTTTCCAGCGGAGGTAAACTGGAGAAATTCGCCCATCACTAATCATCTTCTTTTCTGCTGATTCACTGCACATGCTCTGTCACTTACTGAGCTTAGGGACCCACTCACAATATACAGTACACATAAAATAGAAATGTCACAATATAAGGCTGATTAGTAATTAATACATATAATTACTACATGGCAGCTCAGAAAACAGTGCAACTAGCATCAGAATTTAATAATCAGCCCTGTAGCATCAGCTTATATTACAGACCAACCTCATTTTCTGATTGATAATTTGTGACGACCCCTAAGCTTAGCTTCTCAACAGCTGCTCAGAGCCCACTGAGCATGTGAGTGTCACAGACACTTTCCAAGATGGTGACCCCCTGTGACAAGTCTGAAGTCCTGGATCATTGCTGCTATTGAGATGCTGAAACTTTAGGCTGGTGCAATAAGTCCGTTATATAAAAAATGGCATTTTTAGTCATTCATTTTAAGGGTTTAGTTCTCCTTTAAAAACTGTTAACTATATTCAGGGCTTTCGTTGCAACTTTATTCAAATACAGTGGGAGCACTTGTGTCTAAGGTTATCTATGTAGTTAGACAAAGTATGCCAAAATGATGGCTGCACAGTTCGATACTATTTTGGGCTAAATAAATAATCTTTTTAAGCACGTTTAATGAACAGCAGCTTTTGGCAAGGACTGAATTCAAGCATTACAAATGTTTCAGAAGATCTCTAATGTATTTAGATTGTATGGACTCATTCCAAATTCAGTGGAATTCAGTTCCAATGAAAAGGCATATCAGCATGAAAGAAAATAACCATTCTTGTAGCTTGCAGGCGAAATGTCTGAATGGTGTTTAACTCAAGCAAAGGGGCCCTTAGGCTATCTGAAACATTTGTAGCCAAACTAACATTTAACTGCTGGAAATTTACAATTGTTGGAAATTAGTATGAGCTATTTTAATTTCCAAAATATTGATGAATTGCAAAAAATCTCACTGGCACTTTTCGACCCCAGTGATTGAGTAATAGGCTGGAGTGTACTGTAGATAACCTATTCATTGCACCAGTCTAACCGGTAAAACCAGAGGATGAATACTGGACACAAGGTCTCCGCACATAGCTGCAGCCTCTCTTATTGAAAGGGACAGGAATACTGTAGCTCTGTGCCTCTGGTTTACCTTTAAAGGAACAGTTCAGTGTAAAAATAAAAACTGTGCAAAATAAAAAATGTTTCTAATATAGTTAGTTAGCCAAAAATGTAATGTATAAAGGCTGGAGTGACTGGATGTCGAACATAACAGAACACTACTTCCTGCTTTTCAGCTCTCTGAGTTAGTCAGCGACTTGAAGGGGGGCCCACATGGGACATAACTGTTCAGAGAGTTTGTAATTGATTCTCAGCTCAGATTCAAAAGCAACAGTTATGACCCATGTGCCCCTACCTCAAGTCAATGATTGGTTACTGCCTAGTAACCAATGAGTGGAAACCAAGAGAGCTGCAAAGCAGGAAGTAGTGTTCTGGCTATTATGTTACACATCCAGTCACTCCAGCCTTTATGCATTACATTTTTGGCTAATTAACTATATTAGAAACATTATTTATTTGCAAATCATATCTATTTACCCAGTTTTTATTTTCATACTGAAGAATCCCTTTAAGTTCACCTTTAATAGTTTATAGAATTGCCAGTTCTAAGCAACTATTCCATTGGTCTTTTTTTAAGTTTTATTTGCCTTTTTCTTTCCAGCCATCAAATGGTGGTCACTGATCCCATCTAAAAAAACAAATGCTCCATAAGGCTACAAATGTATTGCTTTTGTTACTTTTATTGCTCATCTTTCTAATCAGGCCCTCGCCTATACATATTCCAGTCCCTTATTCAAATCAATGCATGGTTACTAAGGTAATTTTGACCCTAGCAGCCAGATTGTTAATCTGGAGATGGGCTGAATAAAAAGATAAATAACTAAAAAAAACGCAAATAATTAAAAAGGAAAACCAACTGCAAATATCACTCTCTGCAACAGTGATCCCCAACCAGTGGCTTGTAAGCAGCATGTTGATCTACGATTTCTTGGATGTTGCTCCCTGTGTCAAAGCAGGTGCTGCTTTTTGAATTTTTGGCTTAAAAGCAAACTTTAGTTGCAAAAATCATGTGTAATGCCAAACAGAGCCTCCTGTTGTCTGCAAGTCCATATAGGACTACTTTGGAAGCCCAAGGAACGTTTTGCATTCTTATGTTGCTCTCCAACATTATTTACATTTGAATGTGGTTCACGGGTACAAAAAGGTTGGGGATCCCTGCTTTACAACATACTAAAAGTGAATTTAAACGTGGCATCCTAAAATACCACATTTCACTTCAAATTTCTCTGTCCTGCATCTATTTAGTAAAAGGTAACCCACATCCATTTTTTAACCCCATCAAGTCTGTGTATTGTCAAAAACGTTGCAGCCACTATGTCTGCATACAGTTAAATGTGGCCATGGTTATTAAGAACACATGGGTCAACGCTGAGAATTTCAGACACATAAAATATACGACGTAGTACAAAGATTTAAAACATTGTATTAAGACATTCCAATACCATAAGCAATATATTTAGAAATTTAGATCACCATAGATAACATTAGCTGATATCATGGTTGCAGCTGGGTTACATTTGGCTTAACTCAAAAACCAGAAACTCACTTTAGGCCCCATACTCTGACCGGTTCCAATTAAAGCATTATCAGCAAGGCCTATTCACTTTCCTTACCCTTTTGTGTACCCCATGATTCACTGACTCTCCATTTTCCAGCTCATTTCCTCTCATTCCTCTTCAGCTTTTGTCTTACATCCTAGATTATGCACACCAGTTCTATCAACTCAACATATCACATATTTATCCTTTTACAAATTGCAATAAGTTAATCATTTTCTAAAATATTTTGTTGCAAAATGATAACACAGGTATGGGATCCATTATCCGGAAACCCGTTATCCAGAAAGCTCCGAATTACAGAATGGCTGTCTCCCATAGACTCCATTATATAGTGAATAAAGTACCCCTATTGTAAAATATATAGTGAATAAAGTACCCCCCTATAAGAGAATATTATAAATTACGGAGGAGATCATGACCAGGAAGGCCGAGTGTTTTTATACAGGTCATGGAACTCCGAGGTAACTTCTAATATCCTCATATTTTTCAACAGGGGGTACTTTATTTATTATAATACACAAGTTTCAGTGAGTCATGTGACAGAAATGACATCAGAACTCACAGTTTATAACTGATGACATCAGAACTCACTGTTTATAAGGATATAATTTACAGGATATTCATGTTTTTTTTTGTATTACAATGAAATAATCCAAATGTTTAAAAATGATTTCCTTTTTCTCTGTAATAATAAATCAGTACCTGGTACTTGATCCAAACTAAGATATAATTAATCCTTATTGGAAGCAAAACCAGACTATTGGGTTTATTTAGGGGCAGATTTATCAAAGTTCGCAGTGAATTTTCGAATTAAAAAACTTCGAATTTCAAAGTAATTTTTGGGTACTTCGATCATCGAATAGGCCAAATTCGACTTTGAATTGAAAATACTTCACAAATTGGACCATTCGAAAATCGAAGTACCGTCTCTTTAAAAAACTTTGACTTCGACACTTTGCCACCTTAAACCTGCCGAGTTGCTATGTTATCCTATGGGGACCTCTTAGATTCTATAGCCAGTGTTTGGCTAAGTTTTGAGAAGTTTAAGCATTTTTTTGTAAAATAGTACGATTAAATCGTACGGTCATACGATTCGAAGTACGATCTTAAAACTCCTTCGACTTCGAATGTCGGACTACCCTATTCGATGGTCGGATTTCGACGTTTTTTTCACTTCGAAATTCGACCCTTGATAAATCTGCCCCTATTAATGTTTACATGATTTTCTAACAGATTTAATCTCTATCTCAGTCAAGCTTGCAATCAAATTCCCATAAAACAGCAAGTACACACATATACATTGTCACAGTTCACACATTGTCACAGGTCAGGGAGCTGCTATCTGGTTACCTTCCCATTGTTCTTTTGTTTGGCTGCTGGGGGGAAAAAGGGAGGGGGGTGATATCACTCTAACTTGCTGTACAGCAGTAAAGAGTGATTGAAGTTTATCAGAGCACAAATCACATGACTTGGGGCAGCTGGGAAATTGACAATATTTTTAGCCCCATGTCAGATTTCAAAATTGAATATAAAAAAATCTGTTTGTTATTTTGAGAAATGGATTTCAGTGCAGAATTCTGCTGGAGCAGCACTATTAACTGATGTGTTTTGAAAAAAAAATTCCCATGACAGTATCCCTTTAAATATGATGTTGATTTGAATCTGGATTGCTTTTTCATTAATAACAAATTCTGCAGTGATTCAATATATAAAGTGTGCAAAATGGTTTGAAAGGTGATAGGGTGTTGCAAGGGAAATTATATGGAAAAGTCTGAAAGGATTTGGCAAGGAGATCCAGGAGTTTCTTGTTACACCCATGGCCTTGCTCCACATGAACTTCAGAGAACTGGAATAATCCTCACTGTCTCAAAGTAGCCTTCACAGGGGGACCCTAAGCCATTTTCCTATGCTGTCAGTTAAGTGTGGCTTTAATTCACCAATTAACAGTATTTGTTTTGTAGTGAGCAGAAGGTGGTTTTTGATGGGACCAAGAAGGAAAGAATATAAATTAAAATAAATTACAACCTCTTGAATTCAAAAGTATTCATTAATAGCCTGTTTAGTTCAAATGAGAAATTATTTCAGTCTCTACGTGAATCATATTTTAATATGGCTGACAAAAAGCTTTTAATGCCACTAAGCATTGGCATGTCGCGAGGAGACCTCAAAATCAGAGGTCCTGATGTAACTGCAACTAAATTGGTTAGAAGGATGGAAGACTTAGATTATGAGGGTAGACTGTCAAGGTTGGGGTTGTTTTCTCTGGAAAAAAGGTGCTTGCGAGGGGACATGATTACACTTTACAAGTACATTAGAGGACATTATAGACAAATAGCAGGGGACCTTTTTACCCATAAAGTGGATCACCGTACCAGAGGCCACCCCTTCAGACTAGAAGAAAAGAACTTTCATTTGAAGCAACGTAGGGGGTTCTTCACAGTCAGGACAGTGAGGTTGTGGAATGCACTGCCGGGTGATGTTGTGATGCTGATTCAGTTAATGACTATAAGAATGACTTGGATGATTTCTTGTACAGACATAATATTAAAGGCTATTGTGATACTAAGCTCTATAGTTAGTACAGATATGGGTATATAGAATTTAATTAAAAGTAGGGAGGGGTGTGTGTATGGATGCTGGGTTTTCATTTGGAGGGGTTAAACTTTATGGACTTTGTCTTTTTTCAACCCATTTTAACTATGTAACTAACTATGTAACTGTAATGCTACCATTCTCTAGGAAGCACACAACTGAACAACAATTCAACAAAGATAAATGGGAACTTCGTCTTGACAACAATCACAGATTTTTCTACAAAAATGATAATTCCCCACTAACAAAAAATCAAACGATCAAAATAGCTGACTCTAAATTCAACAATACATGTATTGGCCTCTAACAGTATTGTTTTAATTTCATATCGATGATTGACAAGGTTCCGTTTGGGGAGCGTTTGTCCGAAATCATCCGCATTTTATGTATTTGTATTTTGGTAAATGGCAATACTTTCCTTGGTCCAAGTGTAACATGATTCTAAATTGATTATATGTATAAAAATATCACTCCCGACATCCTCAAGCATTTCAGCCTTTTCATACTTCAGGGTAGTTGTGCCAGATTAAATTACTGCCTTTGGACTCTGCATGTCCGTATTCATTTCATGATGAAGTTAAGACTGCTGATCAAGAACGCAGGAAAATACTTGTTCTGCTAAGAATCTTTGTTTATTTGCTTTATGTCTTTAGGGGGTCTCGGGTTTCATTTATTTTATTTTCTTTCTGAAATTCTAATGGTCGCAAACATTTTGCAACATGTCACATTTAATACTTGTGAGAGTTCTGAATTTCTACATAAACTATTTTGAGAAACTCTAACCACACTTTTAGTACTGCCCTTTGTATTCCTTACATTTGGTAAGCCTGCCATTCACAGGCTTGAGTCAACATGAAAGCTTAAGGGCAGAGACACACGCTGCGATTTGGGGAGATCTCCTCTTCTTCGGGGCGACTAATCTCCCCGAACTGCCTCCCCTGCCTTCCTGCTGGCTAGAATGTAAATCGACGGCGTCGGAGCTCTTCATTTTCCGAAGTTTCCTCGTAAGGCAACTTTGAGTGACTTTGGAAAACGAAGCGCTCCGAGTGCCATCCCGCTGTCAATTTACATTCTAGCCAGCGGGAAGGAAGGGGAGGCAGTTTGGGGAGATTAGTCGCCCCGAAGAAGAGGAGATTTGTAGCCGGGCGACTAATCTCCCCACATCTCAGTGTGTCTCTGCCCTAAAGGAAAATAATATTTAGTTGGAGGACATTTTTAAATATTATGGAACCGTTTTTTCAAACTGACCTGGGGACCAATGTGGCCCTCCTAAGAATAGCTGTACTCTGAAGAAAAGTGCATAGTGTATAACCTTATAATACACAAAAGCCATGAATATGTTGTAAATGACTGTATATCCTTATAAACGGTGAGTTCTGATGTCATTTCTGTCACATGACTCACTGAAATTTGTGTATTATAATAAATAAAGTACCCCCAGTTGCAAATTATAAGGATATTAGAAGATACCTCGGAGTTCCATGACCTGTATAAAAACACTCGGCCTTCGGCCTCGAGTTTTTATATGGTCATGAAACTCCTCGGTAACTTATAATATCCTTATAATTTACAAGAGGGGGTACTTTATTCACTATATTATTGGCTTCTGTACTTTACCATCACAAGACTTACAATGACTTAATGAGTTTTATTCCTTACATAGTCAGTCAAAACCCCCTCTGCCATCACCATTACATAAATATGCATAGAAAAAGATATTAAGCAAAATTACTCATGTTGAAATTAGTTTGCTGATCATGTTAACACTGATAAATGTGTACATTCCACAATTAGATTAATTGGTTTCACTAAAAACAATATTTTTCCACTTAGCGAATACAATGATTATATGTCAGCTTTTAATACAGTCAAATGTAAATTGCTCCTCTGCTATAACAGGGCAACAACCAACAAGTTTAATATAACGTTCTAAAAAGAAAATATTCTAGAGATAATCCAGTGCTGTGGATAAGCAACCCTTGTTTTCTAATAAAGGCAATGACATTACTAAAATATATATATACGTATATATATATATATATATATATATATATATATATATATATATATATATATATATATATATATATATATATATACACACACAAATACAAGAGTCCTCTGCACTCAACCCATTATCAATATATTTAAGACAGAGACATTTTGTGCATACTGCTACTAAAAAATGCCTTACCCTTTAAACAAAACAGGGATGGTTTGTCCATATATTGCAATATATCCAAGCCGGCCAACTACGTCAAAGTCATCCCATATCTGGCCAGTCCTACGCTCAATTTTCATCTGATTCATTAAGAATTCTATTGCTTCATTATACATTTTACAAAGATACTAGGTTTTACCTGCAACTTACTTGCTGCTTTCAAAGTAAACCCCCATACTTGGCTGCCCTTTTATTAGACACCAGTGAGATCACCTGACTATAGCTGGGAAGGGTGGGGGCTACAACATGGAGCTGGTCACTGCTCCTGTAGAACTATAACAAACAAGGGAAAGTTGTGCTCACCACTATTTTTTAAAACCATTAGGCGGGGGTGCAATGAGGTGATCCCACTGGTGTCTAATAAAAGGGCAGCCAAGTATGGGGGTTTACTTTGAAAGCAGCAATTAAGTTGTAAACGCACAAATAAATGCTTAATTAGTCTCAATTCTTATCGCTGGGGTTGCTGAGGAGTAGTTCTCTAATACTGGATATTGCCAAAATAATAATAATTGCCAAAATAATAATTATAATTGCCAAAATAATAATTATTCTCAAATAATTTGTATTAAGGTTGCCAGATCCCCAAACAGCAACTAATTTGCTGTCCCTTTTTAATGGCATTTAAAGGTGAACTAAACCCTAAAAATGAACATGGCTACAAATGCCATATTTTATATAATGAACTTACTTTACCAGCCTAAAGTTTCAGATAGCAGCAATGATCCAGGACTTCAAACTTGTCACAGGGGGTCACCATCTTGGAAAGTGTCTGTGACACTCACATGCTCAGTGGGCTCTGAGCAGCTGTTGAGAAGCTAAGCTTAGGGGTTGTCACTAATTATCAAGCAGAAAATTAGGTTTGTCTGTAATATAAGATGATGCTACAGGGCTGAATATTAAAAGTCTGATGCTAATTGCACTGGTTTCTGAGCTGATGTGTAACAATAATCTGAAATATTTACAAATCAGCCTTATATTGTGACATTTCTATTCTATGTGTACTGTATATTGTGAGTGGGTCCCTAAGCTCAGTAAGTGACATCAGCACAGAGCATGTGCAGTGAATCTGCAGAAAAAAAGATGAGGAGCTACTGGGGCATCTTTGGAGACACAGATCTTTACTGCTAAAGGACTGTGGTTCCCTTGGGCTGGTACAGAAGCACATAACATAATGTACAACATTTCTAGCTACTTCTTTAGTTAATATTTAGTTCTCCTTTAAGTAGGCGCTAACACATAAAAAAATATTGGCATTTGCCTTTGTCTAATCCACTTGAGCCTTTAAGGTTTCTGAAATGTAATGTGTGCAATGTACACAATATATATATATATATATATATCTATTACATGCCCTTGTGTCCCACACTGTATTCATTTTTCAACCTAGAAAGAATGTCAAGCTGTCCATGTATTTTTCCGAAGAGAGAACCACACCCAACTGATTTCAGTATTTCCCACATGAGGTAATGTTATTTCCATTCTCAGCATGCAGCAGTATTTTCTCACAAAATCATTAATCAGTTACCCAAAACCAGAATATGCCTTTTCTGATTTTTGCAACAAGAGACCCATACAAAAAAAAAAATCATGGTTGATAAAGGAGTAGTTCACCTATGATGTTTCTGTATTACTTCCGTTGATTGGGTCACTGACTCTTGGTTAACAGTTCCCATGAGACATCCACTTAATGGACTGATACTCCTGTTGGTGACACTTGCTATGTTTCTAATGCAGCTTTCACTCAGCTGCTTCTACTGTGGCTTAGATCAATAGAGCATTGTTAATGTTGAAGATTTCTAGCTACAGTCACTAAAGGCAGTGACACCTACAATAAATGAACCAGCTGTCCACTAAGACTTGATTCATAGATTGGACAGCTCAGGTGACTTCTTCAACCCAACTTAAATAAGTCAGAAACAAATTGGCACAGCTTGCAGGTCCATGGTCACATAATACTGGTTTAATCCAGGCCAGCAAGTGTCACTTTTGACGTTCTCCAAAATAATCTAGCTACTGACATTCAAAAACATATTTTATGGCTAAAAGCCAAGTGTATGCCCTACTCCCTAAGAAGCACTTTGTTACACTATCACTAGTAAATCCCCAAACTTTTTTACCTATGAGCCACATTCAGAAAGAGTTGGGGAGCAACACAAGTATGCAAAAAGTTAGAGGGTGTGTCAAATAAGGGCTGTAATTGGCTATTTGGTAGCCTCTATGTTGACTGCCAGTCTACAGGAGACTCTGATTGGCAGTACAGCTGTTTTTTATGCAACCAAAACTTGCCTCCAAATCTGGAATTTAAAAATAAGCACCTGCTTTGAGGCCACTGGGAGCAACATCCAAGGGGTTGGAGAGCAACATGTTGCTCGCAAGCCACTGGTTGGGGATCATTGCACTACACCTACATAAGGTAATACAGGGTTCAAAGGTAACCCTTTGAAAAGAATACAATCATACATTTAGGGGCACATTTACTTAGGGTTGAATATCGAGGGTTAATTATCGTACGATTGAAGGAAAAATCGTTCAAACGATTTGAAGGATTTTAATCTATCGACCGAACGATTTTCCTTCGATCAGAAAATTGGCTAACATACTGTAGATATTCGGTAGGTTTTAGGTGGCGAAGCACTTGGTCGAAGTTTTTTTTAATACGACTATCGAATAGTCGAACGATTTTTATTTTGAATCGTTCGATTCGAAGTCGTAGTCGAAGTAGCCAAATCGATGGTCGAAGTAGCCAAAAAAACATTCAAAATTCGAAGTATTTTTTCTTCTATTCCTTCACTCGAGCTAAGTAAATGTGCCCCATACTGTACGTTCCCTCTCAGTTGCAGTCAATCTCTTTAATAACTGCAATCTTAACCACTAATACTATTATATAACCGTAACCACCAATATAGTGATAATAATTAAGAGCCTGTATAGACATTCATTTTGGTAAACCTATAATCATGACCTTGACATTGTATGGGGTTTGGCACAATAAAACACTAAAATGGATGTGGAGAACCATAACTGAAACCAGCGTGTACACTGAGTTGTGTAGAAGCTGCAGAAAGTAATCTTTGGCTGAAAAAATGTTTAGCCATCACATATCAGTCCCATAAATTTAGCCACTTAAAATAGACTATAACACTGCCATTTTTGGCTGGCAGGGGTGGCTTAGTTAAAAAGAAAACCTACTCATTTTTATATTAATGTTAACAGCTGTTTTGGAAAAAAAAAGTACAAAGCCTGGTTTTACAGGAAAACTTCCTTACTCAAGAAACAGACAACTCTGTATAAGTCTAAGTTTCTTTTCATGCTAAACACCTAAAAGCAAAGGCTAGCAAATTGTGAACCATATGGGGGCAAAACAATGTATGAGGGGGTCCAGCCTGAAGGCTTTGAAATTGAATGCTAATTTATAAAAGTTATACATAGGACAGGTCAGAGGTTTGTGGCACATATTTATACAGAGCATTTGACCCATGTACAGGGCGCTCCTCCAATGAGGCGAGTTGAGCGACTCGCCTCAAGTGGCAGCACCATATGGGTTTCCAGGGGTGGCACTAGCGTTGCTAGGAAAAGGTAAGCGGGCAGAGGGGCGGCTCTTGTCTAAGAAACGGCGCTGCCCATATATATACAGTATACATAAGAAAAGAGGTTCCACCTAAATATTCGGAAGGGGTTTTTTACAGTGAGAGCTGTGAAGATGTGGAATTCTCTCCCTGAATCAGTTGTACAAGCTGATACATTAGATAGATTTAAGAAGGGGCTGGATGGTGTTTAGCAAGTGAGGGAATAGAGGGTTATGGACGATAGCTCATAGTACAAGGTGAAATCTTGGTACAAGTTATTTGTCTGGGGGCTTCTATAAATACAAGTGCATAGTGACAAAATTTGTGTCCATGCCTGTTGTATCCACTGCACAAAAGATCAACTAGCAGTTAGCAGTTTAACTAGAACAAAATGTTGAACTTGATGAATGTGTTTTTTTTTTCTTAATGTACATCACAATCTCACAAATCATTTTTTTTAAAAGCAGGGGTGTAATGAAAGGTAAACAAACCCTGCAACTCCTGGATACCATTAACTATAGGGGCCCAGTGGGACATTGACTGATAAGCAGCTGCATTTATATATGTGTATGGGAAAAAAGTTTAGGGGACCCAATGATGTTGTTGCCCAATAAACAGCTAATGTAAGAGACAGCTCATATAATTGACTTTGTTCAGTGGTAAGCATTTTATATAAATAACTAAATTGATTGAATGATTAATTAATGTGCCAATTCATTGGTGGTTAGTAGATATCTTATTTATTGGGGGAAAGTGGCGTTTGCCCTAAATAAACTTGCTGAGTAAATCCGGCGGGTGAGCTGGGGGTATGAGGCTCATTTTAGCTTTTGGTGGCAAATGACCTGAATACAGTCACATTTAAAGTAATGTTGCACCATCCAGTGACCTTCTGTCCATTGGGGAATTAAAGTATTTGGAGTCAACTGTGTTTTTTCCATTGGCAAACAGCAATGCCACCTGCCTGGCACAGACACTCAGCCCCACCCAACATGTATAAGCAGACTGAAAGAGCAGATCTAACACTGTGTTGGCTCCCATGGCTGGAGAATTTGAGTTAAGGCATTCCTAAATGAAATGAAAGAATTTTATTAAGTAAATCTATTTGAAGGAAGATAATCATTAATTGTGGAAAGTGATATCAATTCAATTTAATATAAATATGTGCAAAGGGCAATGGCCTTCTTTACACGTGCACTGCTCATTACGCCTACACTGTCTTATCTTAAATACAGAAAAAATAATTTATCATGGGCATAAGCCTACTACTGCTACTACACTTGGAAAGAAAGAACTAATAAGATGTAATCCAACAGTCTGTTTTATTTATCCATTAATATAAATGGTTCTAGCATCAGGATTATTTGCATTGGTCCTTTAAGGGGTGATTTACCTTTAAGTTAACTTTTAGTATGTTATATTTAGCATGGCCAATACTATGCAACTTTTTAATTGGTCTTCATTATTTATTTTTTATAGTTGTTTAATTATTAGCCACCTTCTTCTGACTATTTCCTGATTTCTAATGGGGGCGTTACTGACCCCATCTAATAACAAATGCTATGTAAGGCCCTCACCTATCCATATTTCAGTCTCTTACTCAAATCAATGCATGGTTGCTAGTGTAATTTGAACCCTAGCAACCAGACTGCTGAAACTGAAAACTGGAGAGCTGCTGAATAAAATAACATAAAAAAAGGAAAACCAAGTGCAAATGGTCTCAGTATATCACTCTCTATGTCAAACTAAAAGTTAACTCAAAGCTGAACAACCCCTTTAAGATTTATGGTAGATGTGGAGATTTGTCAACCGCAGTTAAATCTGCGCTACCACGAACAACAAATCTCCCCTATAAAGCTTTCTCATTGGCAATAAATAAAATAAATATCCTGTAGGAGAAAATACAGGGCTTTGTGTTCCAAAGTTGCCTCACCATAAGCCTTAAATGGTTGACAAAGAATCTGTGTCTGAGATATAATCAGATTATGAGAAACAATAAGGTTTTGAATTTATGATCTTAAAGATAAAAGCAGAAATAGGCACAGGTGGACTATAGGTGATAAAATACTACAGTATAATACACAATAAACAGAAATCACTTGTAAAATCGATCATTATCTTAACATACTACACTTAGGGGCACATTTACTAAGCTTGAGTGAAGGATTCGAATGAAAAGGGTCGAATTCGAGGGTTTATTAACACTTGATATTCGACCCTTGATAAATGTGCCCCTTATTCTTTGCAGCATTTTTTCCCTTTTATTTATAGAAGTGTTTGTTCCCTGTCTCTAATATAAACGTACTGACACGTATACAATATACGGTACAAGAACACATTATAAACTGTGCTTAAAGGGATTGTTCAAAGACTTTTTTCAGTTGCTTTCCATCTTTTATATTTACCATTTTTCCAAAGATTTAAGTTTAGTTGAATGTTCCTGTCTCTAGTGTTTCAGTCTGGCAGGTCAGTGATCCAGGAGCATCTGAACTGTTACAATTTGATACAATTAGTTAATACTATTAGTTGATACATTTCTCAGCAGTATCTGTGGAATATTAGCAACTATTGTATCAATTCTAACAGCTGCCTTTAAAGAGGTTGTTCACCTTCAAACTAGTTGGTTTTCAGAAATAACGACTTTTTCCAATTACTTTCTATTTTCTATGTGTCACTGGTTTCCTAATATTGAAGTGTAAAGCGTAATTTTTCACTTTCTAAAGCAGCTCTGGGAGGGGGGGGAGGGTCGCCGACCCTGTAAACTGTTTTAAATTGAAAGATTTCGTTATTTAATCTGTTATCTTTGTCCCTGCTGAGCAGAATCCCTGGGTTTCATTAAAGGCAGCTGTTAGAATTGATACAATAGTTGCTAATACTCCAGAGATGCTGCTGAGAAATGTATCAACTAAATGTTGAAAAATTGTAACAGTTTAGAGTCTGCATCTGAATTACTGAGCGCAGGTTTGCCATGGAGATGCGTCCGCCTGCAAGAAAAAAGAAACTGAGGAGAAGTCGGTGGGACACGTAACCATGGCAACCAATTCTTTTAAGAAGCTTGGCAAGGAATTTCAACCTACGGAAAGCCTCTGATGAAGTCGTTAAGTGACGAAACGCGTTAGGCACAGCAAACTGACATCACAACTAAGCGCCCAGGAAGGAGCACGTGGAGAAACGTTTGAAGGAAACGCTGGTCGAGACCTGAACCGCAAATAAATAAATATCCAAGAAACTGGGACGATATACTGTAGAGAGAGATGTTTTGCCTGTTTTAATCCACTTAAATGTGAGTGTAACCAATTGGTTTTTATTATTAAAAAATAAAGAAGTTTTTACACTATCTGCGCTTTCTAAACTTCCCCTAGCAAGAAAGATCAACAAAAAGTTTTGAAATCTACAAGGTCTGATATGCACAAAATAATTTGAACGTTTGTAAGTACCCGCTTTAAACAAATGCACGTGGTGAAATGTAAAGAGTTAATTGCACTAAAGGTTAAGTGAAACCATATGGTGTTGTGGAACTATAACTCTCTAACTAAATACTACACTATATTATTTTTTTCTGTTTTTCTTCATATTTTTCCCCTGAGGTTTGATTGGCGCTGACCTATTTGAACTTTGAATTACTGAGCTGCCAGACTCAAACACATCAGACAGGAACATTCAACTTTAAACTTAGATTTTCGAAAAACAGTAAAAAAAGAAATAATGAAAAGTAATTGAGTAATTTCTGGGGGACAATCTGAAAACAACTGACCTACAAAAAGTGTTTGGAAGGTGAACAATTCGCCTCTGAATTAACTTTTAGTATGGAGTAGAGAGTGATATTTGCAATTGGCTTACGTTTATTATTATGTGTGGTTTTTGAGCTATTTAGCTTTTTATTTCTCAGTTCACCAGTCTGCTATTTCAGCAATCTGGTTGCTAGGGTCCAAGTTACCCTAGCAACCATGCACTGATTTGAACAAGAGACTGGAATATGAAAAGGAGAGGCCTGAATAGAAAGACGAATATTAAAAAGTAGCAATAATAAATAATAAATGTGCAGCCTTACAGAGCATTTGTTTTTAGATGGGGGTTAGTGAACCCCATTTGAAAGGTGGAAAGAGTCAGGAGGAAAAGGCAAATAATTTAAAAACTATAAAACATAAATAATGAAGACCAATTGAAAAGTAGCCAACTAAAAGTTAACTTAAAGGTGAACCACCCCTTTAATGAAACTCAGGGATTGTGCTCAGCAGGGAAAAAGATGACAAATGTATCAAATAAATGTATCAATTTAGAACAGTTAAAGAGTCTGCGATACCCCCACCCAGAGCTGCTTTAGAAGGTGAAAAATGAAACTTTACCCTTCAATATTAGAAGGGGTCGGTTAATTATTTTGGGGCCACACAAGAGGGGTCGCAGGCTGTCAGTTGGACTGAAAGGCAGCCAGGTCTGGGTGATGTGGTTTAGGAGGTGGCTCAGCAGGGGCCATCTATTATAAAAATGGGGTTGATACTTCAGTAAAAAAAGACCCAAATTCCATAAAAAGTGCAGGGAATGTGTTGTAGTGTACAGTGAGGACTAGCCATTGGCAATGTTTTTTATTTTTTATAAAACACCAATATTTTCCTGCCGTACTATTATACTAGGTAAAGCTTAAACACATGTAAAATAAAGTTCTATGGAACGTATGTGCATGCCTTTATTCAATTTATAAAACTCTTTGATAAACATTGCTCTATTAAGATTCTGTTGGCAATGTGCAATGCATTATTAAGTAAAGCATACATTGCAGAAAGTCATATGCAACTCATGACAACCTCAGACACTATGCAGGCAAGTTTACCTCATACAATATCAACTTTTATTGTGAAATTAAAAGAAATTGCTAAATTCATGCCAAGGCTTATTATAATTTAGCTTAGTGATACAATACACTGCAGTGAGTTCACAGATTTTTACATTTGGGATCTATGTTGTAGCATCTTCCTCCTGCAATTTTCTGTTGTATGTGGGTGGCAGGGCTTTTAATAAATGGGCAAATAGGGCATTTGCCAAGGGCCCACCATGACATTCAAAGCTTTGGCTGCCATAACTTTTAAAGCATTCCCTGGAAATTGTAGACCCCTCATTTTAATCACCCGGGAGAGCTCTACAATATATCCATCTAATGGATTTGTTTATTTTATTTTATGCTTTTTTAGTTATAAATATTGGTTTATCCGCTCCCAGAGCAGCTCACCCTGACCTTATGTTTACTTCAGTAAAGCCAGACCATTTCTTTATTGCCTATTCAAATTAGCCTCCATTAGAGTAGTTCTATCACAGATTTCTTGACTGTGGGGCCACCAATAAGATCTGTGCTCTGTGCCGACTGGTATCTTGAGCAGCCCTACACAGCTCAGCCATACAGCCATCAATACCATCTAATAACAGGGCTAGCTCATCACTATACAGCTCCTACAGAGCGGCCTAGAGCACCCCAGCCTAGAGCTTTTGTTCAATGGGAAATTGCTACCTTGCAAAAACTTGAGGGTTAAGTTGCAGCCTCCCTGGATTCTGCTGATTTTAAGCAAATTCTGTTTCTATCAGCTGAACTGGTTGAATTGTTCCAAATTCTTCAGTTTAGCAACATAACTCCCTCATACCCCTTTGTTCCATTTTATGTTAAATACAAACCAATAAATAATTTGCAGCCATCAATACCAAATCACATGGTAGCTCTTTCTTAAAGAGGGCCATTATATATATCATCCTTGATAAATGCCCCAAGGGCCGAAACGTTGGGAGCACAAGTGATGGATCAATAAAACTTTGTGACACAAGAGTTCGGAGTGCGGGTCCTTCTATAAGCAATATACAATTACAATTGACCGAGCACCCATGAAGGAATTTTGAGGTAAGAGTGCGGGGACTTTGTGGACTTATATATATATTTTGTAAATGACATCCTTATAAATGGTGAGTTCTGATGTCATCAGTTATAAACAGTCAGTTCTGATGTCATTTCTGTCACATGACTCACTGAAACTTGTGTATTATAATAAACAAAGTACCTCCAGTTGCAATATATGAGGATGTTAGTAGTTACCTTGGAGTTCCATGACCTGTATAAAAACACTCGGCCTTCGGCCTCGCGTTTTTATATGGTCATGGAACTCCTTGGTAACTTATAGTATCCTCATATTTTACAAGAGGGTGTAATATACAGGATAATTATAACTTAATTAATATGGGAAGCACATGTTAAGGCACCTACATTTTGTATATTTTGTTCCCCTCATATCCTCTGTTTTCATAACTTGTTTCTAGAAAATTTCAATATTTTCCTTTCTATAAGCTAACTAAGTTGCATGAATCCATATTAGTGGCAAAAAATCCTATTTAACATTTAAATAATTTTTAGCAGCAATGGTATGAGGCTTTAAATTACAGAAAAATCACCCAAGAATTCTGGAGAATAGATCCTACACCATTGTATCAATAAAAATTGTCTTGCTCCTTAGGAAGAGTCAAAATGTTCTTCAAAATTTGTGTTACACATGTGTTAATGTATATGCAGCATACAGAGGCAAAGGCTTGGTGTCTTCAACTGTGCAGTTCTGGAATATAGGGATGGTGGGCTAAATTAATTAAATAAAATCCATTATCTAGAGCAAGACTTCTCTTAATGTACATAATCAGCCATGGCTAATCAGGGGATCTATATTGAATAAAGCAAAAAATACAACCTAACAATTAATATTCATATATAGAGAAAAATATGAAATATTCTCAATGGTAACATATTCATGAGGTTTAGACCGATTATGACAACAAGTAACATAATGCTCTGCATGTCTACCAAATCTGGCCCCAAGGATCAGTGCTGTATCATTTAACATGGCTTTAACCTATTTATATTACTTTAAAATCCAAACCTGATTCACAAAAAAAGCTATTTATGGTTTGGTTTAAGTGATTTTAATTAACAGCAACAGCTCAAGCATCTGACAGATTTCCTTTCCAACACCAGAAGCAGAGCCCATGACACATGTTGGAAACTGGAGAATAACTGATGATAAAATTCCCCTTTAAATACTTATAGTTTCATTAATGGCACAGGGACATTAAAAAAATGTTAAGGATGAATATATACTTTAGATATGAAAAATGGAAAAATAGAAGAATGTATATTTCACCTCCACAACCTGAAAAGAACAATTTTTTACTAAATGCCAGGTTAATTGGACCCTTATGATAGTGAACAGAACAAATATCCCTTGGGCACTATCTACAATGAGCTTGTATGTCCTCCCTGTGTCTGGGTGGGTTTTCTAGGAGTTTTCTAGGAGTACTCTGCCTTCCTCCCACACTTACAGGCAGGTTAACTGATTTAAAAGTGACTGAACATAGTGTAGAGTGATAGAGACCGTAGAGCTTAGACTGTAAACGCCACTAGGTTAGGGATCATTGTAAATGATGTATAAACTCTTAAAATGCACTTTATAAATACCATGAAACATATAAATAAATAAAACAAAACAAAGCACAGGTATGGGATCTGTTATCTGGAAAACCCGTTATCCAGAAAGTTCAGAATTACGATATGGCCATCTCCCATAGACTCCATTTTATCCAAATAATCCACATTTTAAAAAATGATTTCCTTTTTCTTTGTAATAATAAAACAGTGGCTTGTACTTGATCCAAACTAAGATATAATTAATCCATATTGGAAGCAGAGCCAGTTTATTGGGTTAAATAATATATATGTGCTTTTCTAGTAGTTTTAAGATATGAAAATCCAAATTACAGAAAGATCCATTATCCGGAATACCCCAGGTCACGAGCATTCTGGATAATGCTCGGAAGCCCTGCTTCCTGCCATAACTTATTTTTTATGGTCATGTAAATAGAATCCATATCTCATTCTTTATAAAATTCAGATGTTGCAAACACAATATCACAATACTCCAATTACGACTGAAGCAGCTCCGGACTTGATGCATCCCTAGCTTGCATGTGCTCTTTACTTCAAGCAAATCAGTTCAGATGGTGGATCCAAATAGTATATATTGGCGCAACAAGTAACGTTCAGTAAAATGCACAAGTTAGTGAATTAGCGTAATTACGTCCCTTCGCCATAGCGCAACTTCGCCTGGCGTAAGGGTGCGAAGTAGCGCTAGATTAGGTCCACTTCGCTAGCGAATTTACACCAGCACCCGGTAGTAAATCTGCGAAGTAACAAAATGACGTCACGCTGGCGAATTTGCGATAGCCGCTTCACGCTTCAGTGAATTTGCCGCTTAGCCTTTAATAATGATTTCAGTAAAACAGGCTACCCTACCAACAAACCTTGAAAGCAGTGCAGGACCATGTCCTTTAAAACACTTACTAAAAACTGCATACAGTGTATAGGTGGTGTTCTTTATCAGCCACTGCTTAATTTGATAACATAGTCACAGCTCAATTGGCATAAAATGTATTACCCCACTCTCTCACTAACATTTGTTCCCCCATGTAGTACCTGCCTATCTACGCATGCAGTTTATAGTAAGTGGTTTTTAAGGTCATGATCCTGCACTGCTTTAAAGGTTTGAAAGTAGTTTGTTGAAGGGTAGTGTGTTTTACTGAATTCATAGAGGTTAAGTCTTAAGGGTACATTTACCTAGGGTCGAATATCAAGGGTTAATTAACCCTCGATATTCTACCGTCGAAGTAAAATCCTTTGACTTCGAATATCGAAGTCGAAGGATTTACCGCTATTTCTATGGTCGAATGATCGAAGGAATAATCGTTCGATTCGAAGGATTTTAATCCATCGATCGAAGGATATTCCTTCGATCAGAAAATTGTTAGGAAGCCTATGAGGACCTTTGCTTGTAGTTTGCTTCTTAAATTCTGTTATATGTTCTGCAGGCAGAATGCTCTGAATCCATATGCAAATAATTAGATATGCATGGATAAATAAATATAAAAATCATTTCTGTCTAACTTGGTTGGTGTTTAGCAAAGGAAGACTTGGGAACAGCATGCTGTAGTTATGTCTTCTGATGCGACCTGACACTTAAAACTAAAACAGGTTGATGAGGTCATCCTAAATATTTAAAGAAACTCCAGGAGAAGGCCCACAGTGGGGGGGGGGGGTGGTCATTGACCACTGCACACAGAACACTGGTTAACTTGAGGATATAAAATTCTACGTATGTCTACCTGCCCCTAAGCATGAAACACTGCCTGTCACAAATATTACTTTTGTGAACATAATTATACTCTGAAATAATGATTCCCATGTACAGTAACTCTGATGGGACAATCAACAGAAGTGTTGTTAAAGCTGTACTGGATCAGTTAAACGCACAACTGACATGGCTAAAAAATGGCTCTGCAGGAAAAATAAATAGCTTAATGACTTTCATGCTAAACGGATAATTAAACACATATACAACATATGGTCCAAGCAGGAGTTAAGAGAGGTTCAACAATCAGTAAAAAGTGTGCAAGAACAAAAGGGGTTTTAAGTAAGAAACTTGAAAAAACAGCTGTGCAGAGTTCAGATAATATATCAAAATAAAAAAATAAGACCTAAGCTGACATATTGTAAATAAGACCAGACACAACTTGTCCAACAAAAACATTTTTTAAAGGAGAAGGAAAGGATTTTTTTTACTTGGGGGTGAAAAAAGTAAGGCGCCCCCAAGTGATTGCATCTACTTACCTGAAACCCTGGCCGGTGCTCCCATCAGGAGACAATTACACCGGGCTGGGGTTCCAGCGAGCACAACGGATCGGTTGGCTTCTTCTTTCTTTGGGTCGAACTGAACTGTACCAAAGAATTCGGCTATTTCTACTGTGCATGTATCTGCCCTGGGAAATTTGAAGAAAGAAGTAAGCCGATGCTGCTCGCTGGAAGAACCCCTGATCAGCTGCAGTTTTCTGCTAATAGGAGCACCGGCCCGTGGTATATATATATATATATAATACTGTATGTATATATAATCACTTGGGGTGCCCTAAGAAAAGGAGACATATTTAAACTTGAAACAAAAGTGTTTTATTCCAACAGACAAAATAATCTACAAAGAACTACACCTAATTCAAAAACATCTACTTTACTTCTAATCATCACAAAATATGGAAAAGTTTTTGGGCCAATCAAGCACAAAGTCACAAAGACAAATAAAACAAAAACTCAAAGACAAAAAGTCAGCTCAAGAATCTGATCCAATGGACTCAGAGACTGAAACACCACCCAAACAACTCCAGGCAGAGACTCTAATGAAAGTACTACACCCATGGCTGTACCAAAAGTTGGACGGTATAAAGGAGTCTGTAACGGAAATACTTCAACAAATAACTAACCAAATTCAAAGAATAACAGATGCTGAGCAAAGATTCAGCACATTGGAAGACGAACTGGAAAAAACACAACAATTGGTGGACACACAACAAAGAGTCCTGTACTGAAACAATCCTGTACAACAAAGTGGATGATCTAGAGCAGTGATCCCCAACCAGTAGCTCGTGAGCAACATGTTGCTCTCCAACCCCTTGGATGTTGCTCCCAGTGGCCTCAAAGCAGGTGCTTATTTTTGAATTCCCGGCTTGGGCAAGTTTTGGTTGTAAAAAAAACAGGTGCACTGCCACACAGAGCCTCAATGTAGGTTGACAATTCACATAGAGGCTAAAAATGGCCAATCACAGCCCTTATTTGGCACCCCAGGAACATGTTTCATGCTAGTGTTGCTCCCCAACTCCTTTTACTTCTGAATGTTGCTCACAGGTTCAAAAGGTTGGGGATCCCTGATCTAGAGAACAGAAGCAAAAGGAACAACCTCCGCATAGTAGGCATTCTGGAATCAATTAAAGGAACAGAATTAGAAACATTTCTACACTCCAAACTACCATCCATACTAATGCAATAATTTAGAAAAAACTAACACTGTTTTGATAACATAGTGAGGGTCATGACTCTGCCTTGTGTGAAGAAAAATTACCAATAAACAACAAGAAACGTGTACCTGGATACAGAAACTTTTTGGTCATTTCCAATTTTATTTGACCACAATGTGGGGACCCACACTTCTTTATAGGGAACAATCCTAAATAATTATGAACAAATCTATATTTTTTTCTGATTGGAACCATTATCAAATACAGGCAAAGATAAAGAAGTGTCAAGGAACACAGTACAGTTTTTAGACCCATTCACGTACTGCACTGCATAGCCCCAAACACTACAATATAGTTCAAAGCTCAGCAAAATGTATTAGTACCCACCCATGATACTGAAAAACAAGAATGACCTGCCTTAATTGCACAGGATTTTTAGATTTCCCTTGAGAGCATTTATATAGTGGTCCCTAAAAATCTGTTGTTTATTAGCATTGTAAAGTAATGAAACTATACTTCCCCCGGCCACTCTTTCATATCCCTCAATAAACAGTTGAACTTTAAACGGCAAAAATAAAATCAGCAATTTTTAAAGTAAACACGGTTCAACACCTGAAATAACAAATTGCATTGAAAAAATGTAAAGGACTAAAGTGAGAGGAAGAAAATGAAAGTCTGAGACAGCAGCCAAAAAAAAACCCCTTATAAGAGCTTGGGGGATACTAAAAGCAAAAAGTTCAACACAGTAGAAATCTCTTAACACTTCCACTTTAGTCTGCATAGTTGCAATCTGAAAGTATAGCTCTTAAATACACAAAAAATATTTTCCAACACAGTTATGCAGTGATTTTTTCATGTAAATATTACACATAATAAGTTGAACGAAGACTAGGAACGAGATCCGTTGCAAGGCAAAAAAAATAGCTGTACCCCTGAAAAATCCAAGTGAAAACCAAAGGCATGTCAACATATGCTTCTCATTTCCTTGAAGCAACATAAACATGTCATTTGTAAAATATACCCTTCAAGTTCAAGAATGGTCCTACAGGGCACAGCCTTCTTAGCAACTGCCAAAAGTAAATATATTTATGGTGTTTCTGCAGTACAAATGATGTGTTGATTAACACATATTCTGAAATATATTGTATGTTTAATTCTGCGTGCCAAACCTTCAGATGCCTTAACCACACGGGTGACTGGATGTGCACTGAAGTTTCATTAAAAGGGTAACAGAACCAGGAATTCTAGAATAAAACAGAGATAAAGTCGTTCAAATACGACTGTGTGCGAGGTACTATCATTCGTCGGATACAAGGCAAAAATCTACACGTCTTTGGACACCTTAAGGAACGATCATGAAAATGAAAATTTAATATAAGCTTCCTCATACTGAAGTAAGAGACTTTCTAAATACAATCAATTAAAAATTCTGCATTGTTTCTGAAATAATCAAGTTTATATTCACTATTCCTCTCTCAGCATCTGTTTCTCTTCATTCTGTCTTCATACAGCAGTTGGGTGTCAGATGAATGATTCAATATATCTTATAGGGGGGCCTCCTTTTACTAGTAGATATATTAGAGCTCACTCAAATAACTGATTCCAGTACAAGTATGGGACCTGTTATCCAGAATGTTCGGGACCTGGGGTTTTCCGCATAACGGATCTTTCCGTAATTTGGGTCTTCATGCATTAAGTCTACTTGAAATTCATTTAAACATTAAATAGACCCAATAGGCTGGTTTTACTTATAATGAGGATTAATTATATCTTAGTTGGGATCAAATACAAGCTACTGTTTTATTATTATAGAGAAAAAATAAATTATTTTTAAAAATTTGGATTGTTTGGATAAAATGGAGTCTATGGGACACAGCCATTCCGTAATTCGGAGCTTTCTGGATATCAGGTTTCCGGATAAGGGATCCTATACCTGTAAAAACAAAATATAACAAAATAACTGCCTTTTGCACAAATTCTGCATGTAGAGAGACAGGATTTCTGGTGATATAGAGTGAGCTCTAATACATCTTCTAGGCAAAAGGGGCCCCCCTATAAGATATATTGGATCATTCATCTGACACCCAACTTCTGAATGAAGACAGATTGAGGAGAAACAGATGCTGAGAGAGAAATAGTGAAGATAATCTTGATTATTTCAGAAACAGTACAGAATTTTTAATTAATTGTATTTAGAAAGTTTCTTATTTCAGTATGATGAAGCTTATATCAACTTTTCATTTTCTAGATAGTTCCCCTTTAAGGTTACTTCTAGTAAGAAAAGCTATAATATTACTACTTTACACTCATTAAATGTCACACGTAAATAAATGTATTGTAGAGTACTTGCAGGGCTGCCCAGGTGGTAAACTATTAAGGATTCTGCCAGTCAATGTTTTTCTACTCTTTCTTCCACTAAGAATATAGTACAAAGCATATTCTGTTCTCCAAAGTAAATAGAAGACTTTAAAGCTTTCAAGTGAAAATATGGAGTGACATGAAAAGGAAAGGTTCTGTTGAGTTAGAAAAATGTACCACATCTGAGAGTGAACTCTTATGCAATTTAATATCTGTTCCTGTGTTATTGAATTTCATGAACTTGCAGTTTTATGCACACACACACACACAAATGAAAGAAATCAGCAAGTGGGTATGGTTTAGATTTACTTTGAGACTGTATTTTCCTGGGCAGCTTCAATGTTAAATGACATGACAAGTGAAGGTATGCATCATGGTTGGTGAAAGTAGATTTTCCAGTGTTCCTTTACTATTTGAGGCCAGCTCAGTCAACAAGGATGGGTGTTCTTTCTTCAATGTTAAAGAATAAATAAATCCTCCTGCCCAATAATGCAGCTGTGCCCATGCGCCTCCAAAATGATCTAAGGGCTATAAAATCCCCTTCAAACTAATTACTATTAGGAATACACTGACATAATAACCTTCTGGATTCAGACAACTCCAAAAGTATCATTTATTTATATAAAGCCTGCAAATTACATTATTAAACAAACAGGAGTCTTACAACAGAGTAACAAAAGTTACAGAATAACAATGGGGCCATGCCATTATAAAAATTGATTCTGTTTGACCTACTATTATTATTATTTTTGATTAGTATTTATAGAATGCCAACATACTGTATTACTCACTGTAACATAAAGGGGAGCACACATTGAACAGATTTACATACAAAGCACCCAATAACAATACAAGGTGAAGGTTCGGCATGTTTCTATAGAAGGGATTTCAGACTGTTAAGGTTCCAGTTTCATAAAACATTGGTCAGGGCACATTAGCAAAGTTAGATTTGAAAAATGTTGTACAGGTATGGGACTTTGGGATCTGGGGTTTGCATGAAATAGGGTTTTCCTGCAATTTGGATCTCTATACCTTGGGGCAGATTTACTAAGGGTTGAAGTGAATTTTCAAAGTTAAAAACGTCGAATTTCGAACAATTTTTTGGGTACTTCAGCCATCGAATAGGCCTAAATTCGACTTCGACTCGAAGTAAAAAAGTTCGACTTCCAAAATCGAAGTAGGGTCTCTAAAAAAGTTTGACTTCGCCACCTTAAACCTGACGAATTGCTATGTTAGCCTATGGGGACCTCCTAGAACCTATAGCCAACATTTGGCTAAGTTTTTAGAAGTCTAAGTAAAATCGTTCGAACGATCGATCGATTAAATCGTTCTATTCGAAGGATTTCATTGTGCGATCGAACGATTTGACTTCGACCGAATATGGCCAAATTCGATTAAAAAAAACGTACATTTCGAATATTGAAGTAATGCAATTCGATGGTCGAATTTTGAAGTTTTTTTACACTTCGAAGTTCGACCCGTGATAAATCAGCCCCCTTAAGTCTACTAAAAATATTTGAAGTATATGTTCTGCCAAATTAAAATAAAAAAAGGTTTGACTATACACAAGAACAAAATGTACAAAGGATGGATCTGATGCATGTATTAATAAGTAATGACTTATTGAATCCACTGTTGTATGTATGATGATGTTCAAATAAATAAATAAAACCTTTAAAAAAAACATATTTGAAGTAATATATAAACGATATACGATTTGTTTTGCCTCCAATAAGGATGAATTATATCTTAATTTGGATCAGGCACAAGGTACTTTTTTATTATTAAAAAGAAAAAGGAAATCCTTTTTAAAAATGTGAGTTATTTTATAATAATGGAGTGTATAGGAGATGGTCTTCCCATAATTCTGAGCTTTCTGGATAACAGATTTCTGGATAAGGGATCCCATACCTGTCATACTGCTATAATTTCAATATCTAATACATGAAATTATTGCTCACTTCCCCTAACTGACATTCATGCTGGCAGCAATTAGGCATTCTACCCATTCTAATTGTCCTTAAAGCTTTAACCCAAGCCATTATTGTCAGACCCCCAAATCCCAAGCATTGTGGATAACAGGTCCCAAACCTGTACTGACTATGCATGCTTTTAAGCCATATCTTATGTTACTTTATAACCCACCACCTTTTGGAGGGGGTCAAAGAGAATAAAACATGGTGTGGAAGGGGGTAGAGTGGCTCCTCTGATATCTCTAGTCTAAAGGAAAGTAGGGGAATATACAAAACTGTCAGTCTGTACAGTGATAACTACCCTTGAGTTTCCTCCAGAGCTGTCCACCTCTAAAAGCATGACTTGGAGCCTGTGTGCCTCTCAAGGAATATAATCCCTATTACACTGCAATATCACTGCCCTTGGGAGGTGCGGCACACATGGACTTCATCTACAACAGTCCCAGATATAGACTGTAATTTATAGGTACATGAGGACCTCCACAGCAACTAGTCATGGAAAGTGACACAAACACCTTACCATCTGACAGTAAAAAAAATTAAATCAAATTAATTCCCTTTTACGTAGGGTTGGAGGCAGAGTTTAACCCCCACTAGGGGCTCACATGTTTTTTTACTTGTAGTACCCAGATAATACAATGCCACAATGATGGGACAAGGATAAACCTGTGTAGCACAATGAGGCAACAAAAAAAACTAATTTGATAATGAAATTCAGAAGTTCCTGGTCACACAGATGTGATGGTGGGTTACCAGAATCATTAGCCTGGAGAAAATGACTGGTTACTAGGATTCTTGATCTATGGAAGTAAAAATTAAAGGGAACGATCGTGAAAATGAAATATTAGCTTCAACATACTGAAATAAATAACTTTCTAAATACATTCAATTAAAAATTCTGTACCTGTTTCTGAAATAATCAAGCTTATCTTCACTATACCTCTCTCTCAGCATCTGTTTCTCCTCTTTCTGTCTTCATTCAGGAGTCGGTGTCAGATAAATGATTCAATATATCTTATAGGGGGGCTCCTTTTGCCTAGAAGATGTATTAGAGCTCACTCTATTAAAATCACCAGATATCATGTCTCTCTACATGCAGGATTTGTGCAAAAGGCAGTTATTTTGTTAGATTTTGTTTGTAAGGGAATCAGTTATTTGAGTGAGCTCTAATACATCTGCTAAGAAAGGGAGCCCCCCTATAAGATATATATATATCATGAAATGGTCTCTTTGCAACTGGTCCACACACAGTCTGCTGGCATACACTGGCATTCAGAATAAATTGCTGTATGTATAATAAACCAAAGGGATTTATTTATGAAATATGTGACTTGGATGAATGGTGAAACTCCAATTGCTTTAGACTTAACTCTGCTAGATACCGCCAGGTATAGTGTCATCTCTTAAACCACACTTTCCCAAGAATTGTGACTTTCAAGGGAAGCAGACTATTTTCTGGTATTGGTGTTTGTGACTTTTTCATCTCTTTTCCAAAATAAATAGATGAGCTTGACTTCAAGTTAATGAAAAATATAACACACAAGCTACTAGAAATATAAACATATAAACAGCCAGTAGGTACTAGAGCACTAAGAGTTAGTAGACAATTAATCATTCGCTTTATTTCTTCACCACAAGATTGAAGACTGAGATCTTAAAGTACTGTTTGCCTTTGTCCACTAAAAACCAGTTAGAGCACCCTGATGACAAAGTTCGTTTTGGAAAAATATTGGTTACAGAAACAATTTGAAACCCTGCGGGAATGGGATTGGTGCCAGCTGTGTAAGATGAACAGAGTTTGCCAAGAATAAACTTCAGTGAACTTGGATTTACATGACTGCTCATTTTAATCTATTGCTGGCTTAAATCCATAAAACTTTCAGGAAGGAGCATGCAAGAACGCACACACATATTTATATTATTCTATGTTTATATAGTGTGATATATTCAATATCATTTACAGATGATGTATGTCAGTCACTGCCCCAGTAATGTCTAGGGTTGTGCCATTTCATAGCAGCAATGCCACTACTGTTCCTGCAGGACCCCCTCCAGTAACATAAATGGGATAAACATCTCACTGCGCACAACAGGCAAACTTTGGACTGAAAAGAATGTAATTTTGGGTTTAGGTTTCAATATTTTTTATTGAATTTTTTTTTTAAAATAGAACATTGAATTTTTTTTTTAAAATAGAACATACAGTCATAAATATGACATATCTTATTAATAACAGTAAAATGTTTACATCACAAGATAAAAACAGATAAACGGACCAGGTCTGAACTTTAATGTATAAAGAATTGGTTAATAGCTGTAATTATACATTAAAACATTCTTATGAAATATTTGCTTAATCTATAGGACCAATCACACTACAACTTTATTTTTGTTGTTTTCCTAAATGGAGCAGAGCCTAATAGAAACTGGGGGACCAAGATCCTCCCTGCTAAGTTTCCAAGGGTCGCATCCATCCCTTAAGAATATATGCAGCGCATTTGTGTCCTTTTAACTAATAAACTTTACGTATTATTTTTATTTGTAGATATGTCTACTATATTAAGGGATACTAATATGAAGTTCTATCGCTTACTAGTTTATATCGATAACCATAAGTAATCAAATAATAAACAAATGAACAGGGATTGTCTAACGGGACATGTCACTGACTATATGGATAGGATAATTAGCTATAATGACCAGTTGTTTAAGTATTGCAGAATCAAAGTAAATTTAGCTAGTGAGAGATCTAAAATTCAGATGTATTTTTGGGTTTAAATGAGCCCCATGTGTGCCGCAACAGGCAGATGCAGCTCAAGTCACAAGTCAAGGGGATACTGTCATGGGAATTTTTTTTTTTTTTAATATTGCTACTCCAGCAGAATTCTGCACTGAAATCAGATTCTCAAAAGAGCAAACATATTTTTTTATATTTAATTTTTAAATCTGACATGGGGCTAGACATATTGTCAGTTTCCCAACTGCCCCCAGTCATGTGACTTGCTCTGATAAACTTCAGTCACTCAATACTGCTGCACTGCAAGTTGGAGTGATATCACCCCCTTCTTCCATCTTCTTTTCTTCGGTAATCTTCGGGTCTTCTTCCGGCGCTTTGGCAATTTCCATGGCTTCCGGCGCATGCGCAGTTGTTCAGGACTGGCAGATTGCACCAACTACGCATGCGCTGACATGCCACTCTCTTCATGAAGATTACCGAAGAGAAGAAGATGGCGCCCGTGAACTCAGATGCCCTGAATCTGCAACGAGGGGTAAGTAAAGAGTTAGGGGCATTTACCCAAGGTAACACCTAGGCTGGGGGGGAGCAGGGAGGGAGGTCTATGTAGGGTAGGAGATTTTACTAAAAAGGGTTTGGTTCTCCTTTAAAGCATCCCCGGAGGAAACACAAGAAAACACACTTATTTAGAGACACCTACTCTCACTCTGTTTAGCTATCAAATGCAATACCAAATGCTACAGCTCTCACCTGTGCTGAAATTGACAGAGATTGCCGATCTCCCAGTCAGCTTACTGAGGACCCGGAAGATGGATGATGTGAAGTCCGCTGCCAGAATCTGTGACGAGTATAAAGTATGGGGCATTTCCCGGGGGGGGGGCAGTAAGCCTGGGGGGAGGAGGGAGGGGGGTCTACGTGGAGTGGGGGGTACGGGTTTTTTTTCTACAGGGTTTCCTTCTGCTTTAAGGGAAACATTTTAGCAATGCCTTTATGATTAAAGCACCACTACTGCACTGTGGAGAGATATGAGGGGACAGACACTGTCAACTGCCATAAACATATTTATTTGTGTGAGATATACCATAATCATGGCCTCTTAAACCATATCAAGTTTCATAATAACAGAAAATCAAAAGTACTCCTGGATATAATGCTGACAGTTTTTCTTTGGTTGAGGAGTAAGAATATCATTTAGCATGGACTTGCTAACATCATTAAAGGCAACACTGACATAAAAATACCTTGTGCATCTTACATACATTTCAATATTGTAACCTGTAGGGTGGTTATATGAATTATACTTAGACCATGCTTACCCATACTCATCCTTATGGGAATCTTCTCCTTGCTGGCTGCCTCCACTAGATGTCTCCTGACCTCCATCACAGCCTCTTTCTTCTTCATGTTCAGTAACGCCTCCCACAAAGCTTGCGCTTCTGGGTTACTAAAAGACAGAAGTGTATATATTTTAAAGGGGAACTACGGCTTCCAAACCAAAATTTGATAAAGAGGCCCACATAACACAGGAAACCCTAATATACCCATCAGAGTTACCTGTTTCTTCAAAAATTGTGAATAAATGCCATTTTTTATGCTGAAATCCAGCTGTTTAACAGTTCTTCTCTTTCTGCATCATTTGAAATCCTGTCAGGGAAGGAGGGACTAAAACACTGATGTTACAAATTATAACAACGTCTCCACAGATTACAGACAACATGCAGGAACTACATAACGCACAATGCATTGCACTGGGATGTTCTGTTCCTTATTGAAATCACGTGAGCAGGAATAGTGGGGTTTGGAGAATGCAGGCTGAGGACTGCTAATACAAATTAACAGGAGTCAGCCAGCTTATAAAAGTAGTCAGACAGATCAGCAGGAGAGCAGGGGGCTAGGCTTAGGGAACTGTTGCAAACCATTAAAAATCTTGAAAAGTCTGCATATTTTTTAATTGATGTATATTGCAAAGTTGCTTGAAATTATGTTTACTTTTTCATGTTTCATGTGGAGTTCCCCTTTAAATGCTACAACACACTGGGAAAAAAAAACATATCCACTTGCAATGTGTTTAGCCCTACAGCTCCCACTGCACTGTTGTGTTAGTCAATGTCATTTAATAGCACAATAGTACAGGTATTGGACCTATTATCCGGAATCAGCGGGACCTGGGGCTTTCTGGATAACGGGTCTTTCCGTAATTTGGATCTTCACACCTTAAGACTATTAGAAAATCATGTAAACATTAAATAAACCCAATAGGCTGGTTTTACTTCCAATAAGGATTAATTATATCTTAGTTGGGATCAAGTACAACCAACTGTTTTCTTACTACAGAGAAAAGGAAATCATTATTAAAATTTTGGATTTTTTAATTATAATGGAGTCTATGGGAGACAGCCTTTCCGTAATTTGGAACTTTCTGGATAACAGGTTTCCGCATAACGGATCCCATACCTGTATCTAGAATTATATTTAAAGACCATAGAACTTGATATTGAATTTATTTTCACAAGTATTAATCTGGGCCACAGTGGGGAACCAACCACAAACTTTAATTATAAGCTCACTATGAATTTATGAAAAGGGCCCTATTGAGACACACAGATATGTATACACAATATGGGCAGATTTCACTTTTAGACAACAGAAGAGTCTATACGTTAGTACAATAAAAAACAAAAAAAATCAGCTTTATCACAATCATTTAAAGTAGAGTTCAGCCGCTTACAGGGATAAACATTAAAGCAGTAAAATCTCTAAAACCTATTTATTAAACACAGAGACACAATTTATAAAACATGTTCTGAATTAGAACAGATGATATCTGAAAGGAATATTTGTCACCAAGTGCCTAATGCTACACATACTGTATGATCCAGTAGGTGAAATAGTTCATTAACTTTTTTTTGTGTTTTTTTTTCAAGTTTTCATAAAACAGGTATGGGACCTGTTAAACAGAATGACCTGGGGTTTTCCAGATAATGCATCATTCCGTAATTTGGATCTTCATACCTAAAGTCTACCAGAAAATCATGTAAACATTAAATAAACCCAATAAGGATTAATTCTATTTTAGTTAGGATCAAGTACAATAAACTGTTTTATTATTACAATAAATCATTTTTAAAAATTTGGATCATTTCATTATTATGGAGTCTATGGGAGACGGCCATTCTGTAATCTGGAGCTTTCGGATAACAGATCCCACACCTGTATTAGGAAATACTAATGTAGATAATTAGTGCAAAACCATTGCACTTATCCCTATAAGAGATCAAGCACAGAGCCTGTGTCTGTGTGCTGTGAACTGTTACCTAGCAACCAGCTGTTCAGTGATCTCAGTGCAGCAGGAAGTGACACCGCAGCTAGTGAGTGGATGGCAGGAAGAGGAAGTCGCAGATCCTGGCAAAAGAGAAAAGCCTGGCAGAGAGTACCACATGGTGGACAAAGAGAGAGACTAGAGAGCTGCTGGAGGGCCCAGAGAGCTGAGAGGCACCAAAAGCATTCATTTGGATCAGGCTGGCACAGGGAAGCCTGAAGTGACAGAGAGTGTGAAAGAAATCCAGATTGGAAAAAACAGCATTAGCAGGGGATTTCCATCTGAGCATCCTAGGGGCTGGTAGTCGCACTGTATGTCTGAATGTGCTGGACTCACCTGAAGAGAACTCTGTAAAGCATCCGAAGAGGATTTGGAGTATTCTGTTTAAAGGGACAATACCCTAAAGAAGAGCTTGAAGATACAGAGACTGTTTTGTGGATGGACATTAAAGGACTTTGCCTTCTTTAGTTAGGTAGATAGTCATCGCAAGCAAGTTAAGGTGGCCATACACGGGCCGATAAAAGCTGCCGACAGACTGTGTCGGCAGCTTATTGGCCCGTGTATGGGGGCCCCCGACGGGCTTCCCCGATCGAGATCTGGCCGAAAGTCGGCCAGATCTCGATCGGATGGGACAGAAAATCCCGTCGGATCGCGGCCGCATCTGTTCGTTGATGCGGTCCCGCGATCCGACCGCCCGTTTACCGAATGCTAGGATCCGATCGTTGGGCCCTAGAGCCCACGATCGGATCTGCCCGATATTGCCCACCTCAAGGTGGGCATATCGGAGGGAGATCCGCTCGTTTGGCGACATCGCCAAACGAGCGGATCTATCCATGTATGGCCACCTTTAGTTAGTGAGGCTCTACTCCCACCTGGTTAGCAAGGCTATTTGTACTAGTTGGCCATTTAATTTTAGATAAAGAATTATTCAGTTTAACAAATACTGTGCATGTGTTATTACAGTATTCCTAGTGGGGCCATCTGTAGGTGCATTCCCGGATCCCACTAGGTGGAGGCACTGCGCTGGTAAGTACCAGGTACCCAGTCTCTCCCAATACCACTGAGTGGCTCAGGTTTGTCCCGTGCCATCAGGTAATCGCCACAGTGTAGCACCAACAAAGGGGTGTCGAAAGGGTTACACTGCTATTATGTAATAGGAGCCCCCCCTGCTATTTTAGCCTGGTGTCCACAGAACTGCAAAAGCATAATTAAAGGGCACCTATCACTTAAACTTTTTCCCCCACTGAAGGGATAGGTTGACAAAGCCCTGCTAATGATAGGGGAAACAATAATATTTTTAAATAGAATGCCCGGGTGTGTAATCCTACATAACACCAATCCTATGCTATTGTTACCCCCATCTTGAGTGTGAGCTCTGTCAGTTCCAACCTGCAGTGGGGGAAGCAGGGTAAAGTGATAGATACACCCTTTACTGAGACTGAAAGTGTCTCTGAGGGCAGAGCATCCAGAGATGCTTTGAGCATCAGTAACTTTTGCTGTTTGTCAGGCAGATCAGCAGAGGGTACTCCTGTAACCCATTCATGATATTAGCAATGTAAAAATTGCTAATACCATGAAATTTAAAAAAAATAAATAAATAAACCAACCGCAGTGTGGGCCCTATTAGTCCTCACTTCTGGCGGGGTGAAAAAAAGGGGATGTACAGTGCCATGTAAGAAGAAGTATGTCCAATTTCAGAGACTACGTTTAAGTCTACAGTGGATTACACATAAAGCACAAGTGCACTTTTTTGTAGGTTTAAGAATGTACTGTAAAAAGGTGTTTGAAGGTAGCAGCACTGAGAGAGTGCTGTGCTTTAAAAAAATCTGTTCTTTAAACAATGTCCCCATTTTCTATTCCATTACAGTGCTAAATACTTTCTGGAATCATAGTTAAAATTGGCTAAAAGTAAAACATGAAAGAAAAGTGCATAAAGCTCTATAGCATAATGTGATCATACTTATGATACTTATAAATATGCTTTTGTGTTTAATCTGTAAGAAAAAGTTGAGAGATGAAGGCTGGTAAAAGATGGATATTAATTTTTAATCCTAAAACATTCTGGCAAAAGGCAAAGTTAACATAAGCAGTCATTACTAAAGAGAGTCCTGGTTAGATCATCAGATCTGGTGGAAGAAGACAAACAGCTGGGCTGGTATTTATTGGGTTGGCAGTTCAAGTACAGGCTCCAGTATCCACAATGCTTGGGACCTGGGGTTTTCCAGATAAGGGTTCCTTCCGTAATATGGATGACCATATTTTAGTTTAAAGTCTACTAAACATAACAATAAAATAATCCAATAGGATTGTTTTGCCTCCAATGAAGGTCCATTATATCTTAGTTTAGATAAAGTACAAGCCACTGTTATTATTCCAGAGACTCTACAGGAGATTGCCTTCCCATGATTTGGAGCTTTCTGGATAACAGGTTTCTGAATAATGGGTCCTGTACCTGTACAAGATTCCAGTAGGGGCCCTGACTAATGATCATTTAATATACAGAATGAGGCAAAAATAAATGATCTTTCTAAAACTACCAAAAAAGATTTTTCAGTGGGGTAATTTCAATTTTTTTTCTATCTATGATAGCACTGTATAGAACCTCTTATCTTGTGGGTGTCCTACACAAAACTTAGGGGCTGATTCACTAAGGGTCGAATATCGAGGGTTAATTAACCCTCGATATTCGACTAGGAACTAAAATCCTTTCGACTTCGAATATCGAAGTCGAAGGATTTAGCGCAGATAGTTCGATCGAATGATCGAAGGATAAATCCTTCGATCGAACAATTAAATCCTTTGAATCGAACGATTCGAAGGATTTAAATCCAACGATCGAAGGAATATCCTTCGATCAAAAAAAGTTAGCCAAGCCTATGGGGACCTTCCCCATAGGCTAACATTGACTTCGGTAGCTTTTAGATGGCGAACTAGGGGGTCGAAGTATTTTTTAAAGAGACAGTACTTCGACTATCGAATGGTCGAATAGCCGAACGATTTTTAGTTTGAATCCTTCGATTCGAAGTCGAAGTAGCCCATTCAATGGTCGAAGTAGCCCAAAAAACACTTAGAAATTCAAAGTTTTTTTACTTTGAATCCTTCACTCAAAGTTAGTGAATCGGCCCCTTACTGTACGAGCAACATGTTGCCCTCCAATCCCTTGGATGATGCTCCCAGTGGCTTCAAAGCAGGTGCTTATTTTTGAATTGCTTTAGTTGCATAAAAAACAGGTGTACTGCCAAACAGAGTCTCCTGTAGGCCGCCAGTCCACATAGGAGATACCAGTAACCAATCACAGCCCATATTTTGCACCCCAGGAACATTTGGCATGTTTATGTTGCTCTACAATATTTTATTACATTTGAATGTGGCTCACGGATAAAAAAGGTTGGGGACCCCTGCTTTATAGGATAGCATGCTTCTAGGTTCCTTATCCATCTGGTTATTAAAATGCTGTTTTTTTATTTCTCCTAGCTGTAAAGCTGCACAAGCTGAAGGGCACAGAAAAACAGTTAAAACTGTGATTTTTCTCAAAGAAATGTAATAGTTATACTCTACAGTTTCTCGCTTCCTCTTCTCATTCTGCAATTTTCTGACTAACATATATAGCACCATAATGGTATCCAATAGTTTACAAAATATATACAGGTGCTATGGAAGTCATGGCACAGCTGGAAAGACGTTTCAGTTCTGAAGAGCTTACAGTTTATTTCTCCTTCATGTCACCTTACTCAATCACCAAAAGGCTCCAGCTCAGGTCTGTTTGGAAAAGATTTACCACACATGAACATGTACACAATGTCAAGCTCTGAACACACAGTACATTTTGTTTCCCCAAACAACTGACCCACAAATATTTACCTGTATGGACATATAACGTAAAACACAGCTGTCTTGCTAAAAAATATGTACAAACCGTATGCAGGGGTCATCCATAAAACTGAGCAAAGAAAAACAAAAGTCTGCAAGTAGTAAAATTGACATAAACAAAAATGGTGAGGAATATAGCTCAGCTATTGTGATTAATGATGTGCATCATATTGTACATATGTTGCCGTTTGCTTCAGTGCAGCAAATAAAATCTGTTTATTATGTGGTTTATCTTTAAGTTAACTTTATTATAGAATGGTGGTTTCTTAGCAACTTTCTAACTGGTCTTCATTTTTATAGTTTTTTTTAATTCTTTGCTTTTTTCCTCTGACTCTTTCCGAAGGGGGTCACTGACCTCAGCAGCCAAAAACGACTGCTCTATAAGGGTAGGGACACACTGGGCGATTTGGGGAGTTTTAGTCGCCTGGCGAACTAATCGCCGCGACTTTTCTCCCCGAATGCCTCCCCTCGCTCTGCGCCTGGCTAAAATGAAAAATCGCCTGCGCTAATCACACGCGGCGATTCGTTTTCCGAAATCGCCCGAAGTTGCCTCACGAGGAAACTTCGGGCGACTTCGGAAAACGAATCGCCGCGTGTGATTAGCGCAGGCGATTTTTCATTTTAGCCAGGCGCAGAGCGAGGGGAGGCATTCGGGGAGAAAAGTCGCGGCGATTAGTCGTCAGGCGACTAAAACTCCCCAAATCGCCCAGTGTGTCCCTACCCTTAGGCTACTGTTGTGTTGTTATTATACATTTTACAACTTATCTTTCTATCAGTGCCTCTCCTAGTCATATTTCAGTCTCTCATTCAAAACACTGCCTGGTTGCTAGGGTAGTTTGGACCGTAGCCAAAGATTCTACCTGACATTCCAAACTGGAGATCTGCTGAACAAAAAAAGCTAAGTAATAAAAAGACCACAGAAAATAACAAGTGAAGACAAACTGTCTCACAATAACAAACTCTATGTCACACTAAAAGAAAAGTTAATTTTAAAGGAGTGGTTCACCTTTATGTTAACTTTTAGTATGTTATAGAATGGCTAATTGTATGCAATTTTAATTGATCTTCATTATTTATTTTTTATAGTTTTCTAATTATTTGTCTTTTTCTTCTGACTCTTGTCAGCTTTCAAATGGGGGTCACTGACCCCATCTAAAAAACAAATGCTGTAAGGCTAGAAATGTATTGTTATTGCTACTTTCTATTAGTCATCTTTTTTATTTAGGCCTCTCCTATTTTTATTCCAGTCTCTTATTCAAAGCAATGCATGGTTACTAGGGTAATTTGGGCCCTATCAACCAGATTGCTGAAACCGCAGACTGGAGAGCTGCTGAATAAAAAGCTAAATAACTCAAAAACCATGAACAATAAAAAATGAAAACCAATTGCAAACTGTCTCAGAATATCACTCTCTACATCATACTTATAGTTAACTCAAAGGTGAACAACATATATATATATATATATATATATATATATATATATATATATATATATATATATACTTGGCATTGTCCATGCACTCCACTGTTGAAGTGACTGTTAACTGTCAGGGCTAGCATGAAGAAATCCGTAATAAATCATGGCCACTTATTCTGCATTGTAAAATATGCAAAGTATGAAACAGCAGAAATGCTCAGCAGTCAAAATCTCAGCACCCTAATCCAGAAACACAAGGAAATGATGCAGATAGTATTTATTGTCCTTATTAAATAGCTCCATGAAGAAAAACAGTACAAACTAATAATCACCATAGACTGCATTCCTTATGTCTCTGCACAGCTGCAGCACAGTGGAAATATGTCTGAAATATGTGAACAACTTATAAATGATTTGGCTACTATTCTATTTTAATAGTCTAGGCTGGACTAGACCTTGTCCGGCTAGGAAGCATGCAAAGCACATAACATTTGAACCTCTCTCCACAAGATGGGCCATTGCTAGATGAAAGGGTGAAGGAATGGTGTTGTGCAACTACACCTCAATTGTGCTGCATGACTAAATAAAATAATTGGATGCCCGAAGGTTCCTGAACAAAACAAATAGCAACAGGCTTTATTCTCTTAAAGTGAAAAATCAGGGTTTTATACTCACAATCCTTTGAGGTTTATCACATACATGTCAGGTAACGTCACAGCATTTCAGAGACAGCACTTTGTTACATCCCCGTGAAGATAGTGTACGACACAGATAGACGCACCCTCAGGATCTCTGTATCATGACCTGGATCCCTACATGTTGGATCAGGGAAAGCACTAAACCTAAATCCCTATTAGGCTGTGATCCATACACTACAGACCAGTCTTGCCTGAGGGCAGAGCTACCCCCTTGCTATCCCTCCTAGTTGGAGCACAGGCTACTGTTCTCATGGAGGCCCTGTAACAGAGTGGCGCTCCACAGGCTCAGTATATGTTAGCCTTTAACTTTGGCTATGGCCTAGTTTTCTCCAGGTAATCGGGCAGTCCAGAGCTGCATCATTGGCAATAGAGTTTAACAAGACATACACAGCCCCTCATAGACTGTTAGCTAATAGTTACAGTTTCATAGGGTCGCATCATTAAATCATCACGCAGGCAACAACTGATTACAATTCTCTCTTCAACAGGGTTGACATCAATGTGAAAGAGGCATCATATGACTAATGATTGGCGTAAATCCTGTTTTCTGGAGGAAAATTCACTTTAGTTGTTTCCTGGATAATGGCACTGTCCGACTCTACTGGGATTCAAACCAGGGACCTTTGGGTTTCTGGTTCAATGTCTTAACCACCGGGCCAGGTGAGCATCCTGCAGGGCTGCTCACTATATATTACCTGGCCTTTGCAGCCCTAGCCCAGCAGTTGGTTTGTAGTCAGCCAATCAGGGCTGACTCTGTCCTATATAAGACCAGCCCTCCAAACACTCCTTGCCTGAGCATTGGTTCCCATCCTAGTAGTGTGGCATTGTCCCTAGCTATGGGTTCCTGTTTTAGCCTCCTTCCTATTTGCCTTGCCTAGTCTTATCTTGTCTTGTCAAGTCTTGACCAAAACATGTAAATACCAGTGATAAAACATGTATTTATACTTTTAACAAAACAAATTGATGTGCATGAAATTCTGCCGTTTTGCCTCTGTATAATTAAGAAGATAATAACCAAAGCCTCGTTTGTATACTAGTGTTCTATGGTTAAGAACAGTATGTGAAAGCTATGCATACTTTGGTTGTGCCAGGCATCCAGGTGCCAATATTCTTTCCAGTTCACCATCACTGTGCAGAGCAGTTCCTTCATATTAACCATTACATCATTCATATGTCCATGAAGATGCAGAAGCACAGATATCATCTTCTCCACTAGGTTATCTCCATGGTGACCAACAGCTCCTAGAGAAATTTACATTAGTAAATAATATATAGGGGAGTTTACAGAGTTTCTAAATAAAATAATTTGCAGTTACAAAAAAAAAGCCTCCAGTTTCAAAGAACAATACATGTATTTAAAATAGAACACAAACTCTCAAAACCACCAAATTAAGAGATATTAAATGAAAATTAAACATTTTACCCTACAATTAGCACATAGTGCACACTGTCCCTTGCACATACAGAGTTCTGCAGCAGGGATTGGTGGTGGCTGTCTTTGGTCTCATTTCTTTTGGTTTATGCTTCCTCATGGAACAAAGAGCATAAGCAATGGAAGGCATCTGGTCCTGACATCCAGGGTGCTTGCTGTTGGCTGGAGATAACCACCTGGGAGCCTAAAAATGGAAGCCACCAGGGAGCCTAAGGATGGCAGCCACTGGGGAGCCTAAAGATGGCAGCCACCGGGGAGCCTAAAGATGGCAGCAACTGGGGAGCCTAAAGATGGCAGCAACTGGGGAGCCTAAAGATGGAAGTCAATGGTGTGCAACTCTGCGTGTTGAAAAAAAGTACATGGGACCCCATGACATGTGCTAACGATGCAGTTTGGGAGGGGGCCTTATGGGATGAATTAAAATCATATGGAGTGTAGTTATCTCCTTTAAGCAGTCTTTAAATCAAGTTATGTTGTAAAAGGTTGAATACAGAGCTTTTATTCACAAGCATTAACTAGTAAAATACAAGATTAACCATTATAAGCAGCAGCACTACTCTGGGCAGATGACCATATATTGTATAAAGTGGTGAAATAAAAGCCAGACTGTTGACACTCCAAAAATGACTAAGGGCAAGGAGATGACAGATGAAAATAATTTGGGATAAACGCAAGTAATGCACCTTAGTTACAATAATAAACAGGGTCATTATACTGTAGATTAAAGGGCATCAATTTTGTTAAATTGAAGATGAAAAATACTTTAAGAACAACAGCACCCAACCTGACAGCTGAAAGCTGCTCTAAAGGCTAATAACATACTCTCATGCACTCAAAGAGGTTTAGATTGTAGACACGCAAATAAAATTTTCCCTACATGGAAGTCATTGATCCGGGTTTGGGTGAGTAACCATGATCCCATTTAATAAGTAAAAGTACTGCCTACAAGAGACAACGGTAAAGAAAATAAGGTAGATCATCAATTTAAAGCAAATGTGGGTTACTGGGCTGATTTACAAACTTATCTGTGTCCCCTGGGAAACACAGATATACAGTGTTAGACGCTTCAGCAAGTATCTGTAATAACACAGAGTATAGTCCAGAGTAAATCGATCACAGCAGGACAAAACCTCCAGCAGACTAGAAAAGTACTTGGGGAACCAGGGTAAAATATGTATACATGTATCGTTATCTGGAAACCCATTATCCAGAAAGTTCCGAATTACGGAAAGGTCGTCTCCCACAGACTAATACGGTAATACAATCAAAATTTTAAAAATAATTTCCTGTTTCTCTGTAATAATAAAACAGTAGCTTGTACTTGATCCAAACTAAGATATAATTAATCCTTAGTGGAAGCAAAACAAGCCTATTTGGTTTAAAAAAAATACATTGGTGGCTAGGGTTCTCACATGTTAATAAAAAAATATTGGTGGTTAGGACCCCCCCATTGAAAAAAACATTTGTGGTCAGGGCCCCCCATCAAAAAATATTCGTGGCTAGGACCCCACATGGGGGAAAAAAATTGGTGGCCAAGGCCCCCTTAAACTTGCAAAAAAACTTGCCCCCCCCAGAAGTTTAAAAACAATTTGGTGCCCAGGGCCCCACCACACAACAGGGACCACAAAGGGTTACCTTTAGGAGGGCCCTGCCTGCTTCATTAGTGTGGCTCACCTACTGTAAGTGCGCTGCCAACTACAGAAGGGAGGAGGGGAGCACAGGTGGCTGCATCTTCTTCCAGTGACAAAATTTTCTTCCCTTATTGGTCACAGAATTTCAAGTCCTGGTAACGCTGCATGGTGATTGGATGAGCTGGAGGAGAAGTTCAAACCTCAGCTATCCAATCCCTGAGCATCTTAACCGGGACCTGTGACCAATAAGGGGAAGTAATGGACAGAAGATACCTCCCCTTGTGCTCCCGCCCTGCCTTCCCGAAGTCAGCAGCTCTCAGAAAGCAGGGGGGCCCCCTTACAACTCTCTCCCCTGTCCCCCACTGATGGCTGCCCTGGATCCAGTACTTACAGATCTTGTTAATAAAGTAGTAATATGTACAATGCTATAAAAGGTACAAAGTCATAAAACTGGAGTCTTAATACTGTCCGCCCATGCTCCCGCACTTGGCTCTTTTACACTAGAAGAGGAGCAACTGGATATCTGAACTAAAGGATAGAAGATATGGAAATTTGCAGATTTCCAGATTCTGTCAGGGTACAAATCAGAGCCTCTCCTCAAGAAGCTGAACAAGAAACAGGTACCCTTAAGCTGGTCATAGACGCAAAGATTTTTGGGCCGTGTATGGAGTGTCCCCGACATTTTTCGTGCCATGGTGATCGGTCGTTCAGACGATCGGACAGGTTAGAAAATTTCTGTCTGTTAGTGACAATATGTCTGCATGTATTGCCGATCTGACGATTCCAGTGGGAGACTGTCAGGTCTGGACTGGGAGTCAAAATAGACCCTGGCATTCCAGGTACAAAGAGGCCCAAACAGTTCCCCACCAGCCCACTAAATAATGACTTTCTATGGCATCTTAGAGCAGCCCCTCTGACATTTGCCAGAACCGACAGATTGCCAGTCCGGGCCTGGAGACTGTTACCAGCTTTTGTCAGACCTCACATTTGTGCGATTGCTGTCAGGGCAGAACACCATCTGATCTGTTCTTTTACTACTTTATTTGATCTGAATGGTTAGTGGCAGGTCGGGAGATGGCACCGAACAATCGTTCGTCCGATGTGAAGGTAAATCTATGGCCACCTTTACTCTTCTTTAGATAATCTCAGACAATTTCTTGGAGCATAAATGCTGTTATGTAGACATGTACACCTACTGAAACATGACAGGAAAATCATGTTTTCTTACTGGTTGACCAGTAAGAATGCATGATGCTTATAAAATATAGAGGTACAACTCTATATGCTTTGCAGTCTGTTCAGCGGGTCATACTCTAAAAGGTCTACTCATTTGGCAAGGTCACCAAATAGGTGGATCTTTACTTGATTTGGCCACCAACACACTGGTCCAAATAGGGTCAATCCAGTTGTTTTGTCACTGAGTCAAATGAGATTATATTGGATCCAAGGATTCTCAACCTATGGATCAGGACACAAAACAGTGTCCCCATGATATTTAGAGTTGGATATACCACATCTCCCTAAATACACACACATATTCTACTGAAAGAGAAATTTAAATTAGGTACAGGTGGATCAGAGCAAGGCACTGTATTTGAATGAAGCTGAACTTTACCACATGTTAGTCCAACTGCCAAGTTCAAAAAAGTTTTTCATATCTTAATCCAACCTGATCAAAACCTCTGCATTAGGCTCACTGGATCATTGGTATGAATGGGGCCTAAAGGATGTTTTAAACCTTTTACAAACTATCAATGATCTATGCAGTTTACCAGTTATTATAATGGACTTGTCATTATATTAAGTGAAATATTTTCTACAAAATGAGTACAGTATTTCCAAATAAACCTAGCAATCGGCATAAAGTAGCAGTCTTTGGACATAATGGGGCTCATTTGGGCAAAGCTGCCTCAGTGCATTAATCTGTACCAATCAATCAACAGTTTGACTTGATCAGTAGACTCCTGAAAACAACAATATGATTGGTTGCTGGTGGTTATGATCAGTGTTAGTAAAAGAGCCTGCGTAATGGCAGCTGATTCCAAGCACAGCTGGTGGGATAATTAACCCAATTCCTTCTATCAGACAGTGGCTAAACAGCATTGGGAATACATTGAACACTACAATAGTACACCATGTAAATCACATCTATTAATAAATTAATTTATGGACACATTTAGACCTCACCAGTTCCAAGAAAGCACTCCCCTTACAGCAATGTGCTAAGTAACTTGTTTATTTATTGTGGGATCCCAGCAAACCTTTCAGGGGAGTCTCTGTTGTACCCTTAGTACACTACAAACAGTGCTTTTTGGAAGTGATGTGGTCAGTTTATGCAGCCCTACAAACAGCAGGGCATCCACGACCAGCACCCTGAGGCCATTCTAGTTTTTATTTAAGAGAGAATTATTTGGATTTTTTTAAATGTACTATGCAAATATGTAACCCTATTAAAATCAGATATCACAAAACGTCTCTTGCCAGAAATTATTTTCCACCTGATTTGTCAAATTAATTTCAATGGGTAAGTCAAAATTAGAATGGTGTAGAATCATGGCATAATTGTAGTCATTGATCTAGTGTAAAAAAACAGTGACATAACTACAGCAAGTGGTTGAATTCAAAGGTATTCAAATGTGCACTCATCCAGAGGGGAGGCTCAGTTGCAAATTCTGAATGTTGGCCACGCTGACCCTAGCAATGCTACTGGTAAAAAGACATACAGTATATGCCATTATGAATAGATTTCATTCATTCTTTGTAAGTCTCGTGCATTGATTGTTTTTGTATTTGGCTGAATATAGAAAACTTTGAACTGAACGATGGGCCCAAGAATTGGAAGAAAACAACTGCAGACCTTAAAAAGCTCATAAGAGACCTAAATTGCGATCTGTCCTAAAATTAAGAAATGAGAGCCATTTATTAAAATGAGCCTTTCAGCATTCTCAGGAATGAATGCAAGTTTTTATTTCAATAAAGCATGCACTCCCAAATGGAGTGAAAAGACCTGCGCGTCTGTGTGTGTATTGTAGGGATGCACCGAATCCACTATTTTGGATTCGGCCGAACCCCGAATCCTTTGCAAAAGATTCGGCCGAATACCGAACCGAACCCTAATTTGCATATGCAAATTAGGGATGGGAAGGGGAAAAATTGTTACTTCCTTGTTTTCTGACAAAAAGTCATGCAATTTCCCTCCCCACCCCTAATTTGCATATGCAAATTAGGATTTGGATTGGTTCGGCTGGGCAGAAGGATTCGGCCGAATCATGCTGAAAAAGGCAGAATCCCGAACCGAATCCTGGATTCGGTGCATCCCTAGTGTATTGCAAAAAGGAATTCATGGAGGGTGGGCTGTGGAGGTACACTAGGTTTTATAGCATATATCTCATCCAGACAGGCATTAAGAATTGCACTTGCAGTACAGCCCCTTGTGCCAGATGCAGATCAAAGCTGCACTGAAATTCCCTGATACAAGTGCTCTGAAACTAAGAAGTGCAAATTTCTGCCTCCAGAGAACTGGTGCGACACATTCCCTTATTTTGTTTGCATTAAAACCATAAAGCTTTCAACATAGGCAATGGCTTATATTGCTGGAATTTTAGGCTAACTGTACATCTACTACAGTTGTTGGCCTTGTTTGAAGTGAGGGGTAGGCATGTCCTAATAACAACCAACCAGCCCATAAGTGTTTTTTTTTTTTACAAATTCTTATAGGACTGTGCTTCAGCAAACACACTACACAAAAGTACCAGCTTCAGCAGTGCGGTGCACTTGAGGGGGATGTGCATGGGGTAGGGTTGCCACCTTTTCCTTAAAAAAATACCAGCCTTCCTATATTTTTATCTTTTTTTCCTATTAATAACATTGAGATGAACAATCATTTTTACCGGCCAGGTGGCAACCCTAGCATGGGACGGCAGGTGAAAACAGCCTGGAGAGAACACTGCCATAGTGCAGCGAGCCGAATGCCATCGGCTCCCCTGAACAACCTGGGAATGCAGGCAGCAGGAAGGAACTACTAACTGTCCTGCTTTCTCTCCAGCTTGAAATGTCGAATGTCTGTGTTGTTGCTGCTAATGATCCTGTGACATCAATGGGCATTGTGGCATCATACTTACACACTCAGTGCAGTATAGTGGCCAGCAGTAGAAAATAACATAGGATTGACATAGTATTCTATAAAGGGGTTACTCGCCTTTAAATTAACTTTAAATATGATGTAGAAAGTGATATTCTGAGACAATTTGCAATTGGTTTTCGTTTTATATTATTTGTGGTTTTTGAGTTATTTAGCTTTTAATTTAGCAGCTCTCCAGTTTGCAATTTCAGCAATCAAGTTGCTAGGGACCAAATTACCCTAGAAACTATGCATTGATTTGAACACAACAGAATATGAATAGGAGGGGACCTGAAGAGAAAGATGAGTAATTAAAAGTGGCAATAACCTTTAAATTATAGCTGTACAGATCATTTGTTTTTTTTAGATGGGGTCGGTGACCCCCATTTGATATCTGGAAAGTGTCAGAAGGCGGCAAATAATTCATAAACTCTAAAAAAAGGAAAAATGAAGGTCAATTGAAAAGTTGCTTAGAATTAGCCATTCTATAAAATACTAAAAGTTAACTTTAAGGTGAACCACCCCTAGCGTTGCCACCTGTTCAATTTTGACCCGAACAGTTCGGTTTTTGTAAGGCCTGTTTGGGTCTGAACTTTCTGTTTAGTTTTCAGACTTATGAAACCCGAACAATAATCTGGCCAATACATCAAAAGCATTTAAATACTAAGATACTCACCTCAACATGGTTTAATTACTATCAAGTAAAGTTAATTTTGTATTATTACAGATACAAAAAAAAGCAAATCAATCAAAAATAAGAATATTTTTTTTTCTAAATTAGCATTGTTGTATTTCAGAGCTTTCTGGATAACTGATTTCTGTATAATAGATTTCATACCTGTAATTAGGGTTGCCACCTGGCCGGTATTTTACCGGCCTGGCCGGTAAAAATTATGGTAGATCCCAATGTTATTAATAGGGAAAAAAGATAAATATATTGGAAGGCCGGTATTTTTTTTCAGAAAAGGTGGCAACCCTACCTGTAATTAAAGGTTTGGGCTTAATCATCAAGCAGAATATAGCTAGAGATAGGGTTACCACCCCTAGGCCCACTGCTGTTCGTCGCCCCAGTCCCCTCCTCTTCATTATTGGGACTGGAGCAATGGGGATTGGTGAGCAGAAAATTTAAAAAAAAAACGTATCCCCAGTATTTCTGAACTAATGTGGGTGTGGTTGGGAAGCATGCCACCCCCTTAAATCCTGCCACCCTAGGCCAGGACCTTGGTGGCCTTTCCATAAATCTGGTTGCCACCTGTGTGGTTTTGAATTGGGCATTAACACTTTAAAACATTGAGAAAACTGGATATTAATGCAGCCAGTTGCATGTAAGTGATGCAATAGCCTTGCCCTGGTGTCATAACTCTACCAACATGCCCATCTGATGTCATCGTACCTGTTCCTACATCACTGCCCCCCTCCATGTTCGGGTTGAACTATCAGCAAAGGTGGCAACCCTATGCACCCCTTTAATACATTTGGTAAGGTCAAGCAAGGGCAGAGTAAAGTTTGTTAAATTAAATGTATTCACACCCCCATTGCACTTATTTGGAGCTAAAGAGTTTGATGGTTAATAAGAAGGTCTGTTGAGATCGCAAACAGCAAAGTCAGCTCCCCCACAACTTAGCCATCCCATTACGCATACATGTAGCTTCAATGAGGGCATCCGCTGCCTTCTTAAACATGGCGGGTAAATGTTAGCGGTCACGTGACAGACGGCGCTCTCTCAGTGGTTCCCTGGTACGCCTGAATTACCCTGTTACTGGCGGGCTTGCGGAACTCTCGCGAGACTGGAATCTTTCCCAGCTTCCTTCTTGGGAAAACATGTCTGCCGGCGGAGAGCTGGTTGAGCGGATGGTGGTTTCAGCGGGGACAAGCGGCAGTGCCGCCCCTACTCCCTCCTCACCCACCACCTCCACAGTCGCAACCGCTGTCAGCGTCTCGACGGCGACAGCGGACGGAGCAGGGGGAGGAGGAGGCGGTGATGAGGAAGAGGAATGGCTGTACGGGGGTATGGGACTTTAACTTTTGTTTTATATACCGGCTACAGTAGGCCCACGTGGGTTGTTTAGAATGTAGTTAGAACTATTCGCTCTGTCCCTTCAGGGCGTCGGTGAATTGTGTTTGGTTTCCATGTGTTCCAGGTGCTCTTGTATCTTACTGTATCTTACTGTATCTTGCTGTATCACAGCGGCTATCACTGTATTTATATTGCTGACCTGACACTCTCCTGACATTAAACTTCCAGCTTACATGTTAACATTATACAGGGTTCCACCTCCCCCAGCATTACCTTCTGTCCTTTTTCCTTTAAGTCGATTGCTTGTGTTGCATTTTCCCTGATACACCAGGGTTGCCAGGTCTAATTTTTAAAATAAGCCAAATGCGGCTACAAAACTAGCCAAGAGGCACTTTAAAAGTAGCCCCCAAAAAGAGCACAATATGTGCAGTGAGAAAAGTCTATAAAATGGATATGTGAAAATATGCCCTTTATTTCAAATTTTCACTGTTTGGCAAATTTTTCCATAAAGCAAGATGGGCCAGAGTCACCTGTCACCTGTCACCAGCGGTGTAACTACAGAGTGGGGCCCAGGAGGTATTGGTGCCCCATAAGGCCTAACACATAAACAGTTTAAATACATATTTGTAAAACAGCTCAACCTCTAGACATTTTGGTGGCCAGCAGATTTTTGCCCCAATATTGTCAGAGATTGAGGAAAGTCATCAGAAAACACGAGAATGCTTAAAGGGATACTGTCATGGAAAAACATTTTTTTTCAAAATGAATCAGTTAATAGTGCTGCTCCTGCAGAATTCTGCACTGAAATCCATTTCTCAAAAGAGCAAACAGATTTTTTTTTTATATTCAATTTTGAAATCTGACATTGGGCTAGACATATTGTCAATTTCCCAGCTGCCCCAAGTCATGTGACTTGTGCTCTGATAAACTTCAATCACTCTTTACTGCTGTACTGCAAGTTGGAGTGATCTCACCCCCCTCCCTTTTCCCCCTCCAGCAGCCAAACAAAAGAACAATGGGAAGGTAACCAGATAACAGCTCCCTAACACAAGATAACAGCTGCCTGGTAGATCCAATCAACAGCACTCAATAGTAAAAACCCATGTCCCACTGAGACACATTCAGTTACATTGAGAAGGAAAAACAGCAGCCTGCCAGAAAGTCACATGACCAGGGGCAGCTGGGAAATTGACAAAATGTCTAGCCCCATGTCAGATTTCAAAACTGAATATAAAAAAATCTGTTTGCTCTTTTGAGAAATGGATTTCAGTGCAGAATTCTGCTGGAGTAGCACTATTAACTGATTCATTTTGAAAAAACATTTTTTTCCCATGACAGTATCCCTTTAAGAGTGACGAGAGACTGGGGTACAGAGCTCAATCTGGTAACTCCTGACTTCTATCCAAGTCAGTCCCATTGCATGCGGGGTATTGTAGTCTTACATTAAACTTGCCAGTTTGCAAACTGTTAAACAAAAACTATATTACCCAACATGCTTCGGGAGATGCATTCTTGGCTCATTAGGCCAAGAAAAAACTTTGGCTGGTTTCCAAATTACAAACCAGCCAAAGGCTCTTAAAGCAGCCCAAATCTGTACCTTGGTTAGTTTGTACTTTCAAAACCCACCTGGGCTTTGAATTAGTAGCCCAATTTGGCTGGAAAACCACCAACCTGGCAACCCTGTGATACACAGTTCAATGCGAAATAACCCAACACTAAAGGTATTGCAATTTCTTCATTCTCATGAGTAGAGCCTTTAAACCTACACTGTTCATTTAACGAGTGTAGTGCCACTTAAAGGGCTTGCTCACCTTTAAATTAGCTTTTAGTATGACGTAGAGTGATTTCTGAGACCATTTGTAATTGGTTTTCATTTTGTATTTGTGGTTTTTGAGTTATTTAGCTTTTTTTTCAGCAGCTTTCCTGTTTGCAAGTTCAGCAATCTGGTTGCTAAGGTCCAAATTACCCTAGCAACCACACACTGATTTGAATAGGAGACTCGAATATAATAGAAGATGGCCTGAATAGAAAGATGAGTAATAAAAAGTATCAATAACAATAAATGTAGCCTTGCAGAGCATTTGTTTTTAGATTGGGTCAATGACCCCCATGTCAAACCTTAAAAGTGTCAGAAGTAAATGGCAAATAATTAAACTATACAAAATAATAAGACCAATTGAAAAGTTGCTTAGCATTAGCAGCTCTATAACATACTAAAAGTTAGCATAAAGATGAACCATTCCTTTAAGCTATTGGGTTTCCATAAGGGGACCTATTATAATTAAACTTTTTCCAAATGTTATGGTTTTTAACCAATCTCTCATTTCACACAGAAATAAATTTAAAAAAAAAAAACCTTAGTTTACTCACGTGCAGTCAAACCGTTACATTTCAGGGGCAGGCCCCTTTGTCAGGTTTTAGCTCACAGGACATGATTGTGGAGAAGTGGCTGCACCCAATAGAGGAGCCATTATTTATGGAAACTGGTGACTGGTTGATCAGGCTAGTAAAACTAGACACATGGATAAATGCCATATTAAGGGATATTACAGAGCCTCAATGTAGGTTGAGCTCCCCATAGGGGCTACTAAATAGCCAACCACAGTCCTTATTTGGCACCCCAGGAACACTTTTCATACTAGTGTTGCTCCCCAACTCCTTTTACTTCTGAATGTTGCTCATGGGTTCTAAAGTTTGGGGATCCCTGATTAGACCATCTGACGACTTTTCCCTTTCAGAATAACGTGTCATTCATAGTCCGGTATAAGTATGAAATCTAGCAGGGTAGCTGTTGAATACTGAAGAAGGAATATTGGGAACGGAGTATTTTGGATATATTCAAGCACAGCCCACCCTGTTTTAAAAAGGGATTAGTACCCCAAAATAAACATTTGTCTAATGTTTTAAACTATTTTAGCTGAAATCAACTGAATAACAGACCTGTGGAGAAGCATGTATGGGGGAATGTAATAAAAGTCGCAAAGCGCAAAATAATTTGCACAAAAAAAATCGCATTTCGTAATGTAATACTCTTCTTTATACTGTTATTTCATTGCACATTGCCCACGTTTAAGAAGTGCTTGAAGGTGTCGTAATCTTTTGGAGCAAATGTAACAACTATTAAATTCGCACAAATGAAAATTTGTTCGCAAAGAGGCATAACTTTTTGCATTGCGAATATTTTTTCCGTTACCGACTTTTATTTCATTCCCCAGTAAAGTTTACTTCTGCATCAGTTTCAACGGACAGAAAGGGAAAGGTGCTGAGTTCACAGTCAGGAAAATGTCACTTATTTGGTCATGACAATAATGTTTGAATAGAAATTTACCTTTTGCATTAAATGAAACTTTCAGTATGTGAAAAAAGGTAGACAATATAGAATAGTATTCTCAGTGTTGGCCAAACAGAAGCTTTATATTTGAGTATGTCATAATTGATTTCAGAGAGCTATTAATAAAATGTTTTGTGCTGATGCAGTTGAAAATGTACTGCTCAAAAAGGCATTACCTCCTTTACTTGCAGCTTTTCACCTTGCCAAATCATTATTCTTTAGTAAATGGACCCACCACTGTCAGGTACAAGTATTTGTGCCCAATTCCAGAGGTGCAAAAGATTGTGAATATGTGCAAGTTGCTGCTGTTTCAGGCAGGATTGTGGCATCTCCTTCAGTGGCTTGTCTAGATCCCTAGACTAAACTTCTGCTCAGGGCAGGCATTAAGAAAAAAAAAAAAATCTCCCAAAAACAAGTGTCTTGTATGCATTTCAATAATGTATTTTTACTTTGCACAAAATATTACTCTTTCAGAAACACTACTATATTTAATATAAAGGAGCTGATGTTTAGCCTAGGCTAGGAGTAGCCATTCATGTAGAAATAGGGCAAAAAAGGCACAGATTACATACCAGAAAACAGATAAATGCTGTAGAATACAAATTTGATTTATGGATCTCTACAGGACTGTAAAATGTAAACATCTCTATATTTAATAGGATGTTAGAAATAATTTGCTTGTAGGTGCTTGCAAACTTCAGATGTAAAAGATTTTCTGTTATAGTACTGGTCCTTTAATTAGATATGTTCTGTGTGCCCCAGCCCTCTTGAGCTTGATGTGCTACTTGAAGTAAAAAATGAACAAGGGTGCATTTTTGCTGGAAGGCAGGTAGGAGTTACCAATATGGGGCATATTAATCAAAGAGTGAAGTTACAGATCGCCACAGTCCACTAGTGTGAAATTCCGCCACTCTCCATTCATTTATATGGGATTTTCAAAAGAGTATTTATCAATGGATGAAAGTGAAAGTTCACCTTTGATAATTACGCCTTTAAAAATCCCATAGAAATGATTGGAGATTGGTGGAATTTCACACTAGTGGACTGTGGTGATCTCTTACTTCACTCTTTGTTAAATAAAACACATGGAGTTTAATGAACGCTTCTGTAAATTGAAAACAAGCTCTACTTTCTCAGACTGGCTGCTCACAAGCTTCAAGCCATCTTCCTTAGACTGCTAGTGGTAATGCAAAAAACAGTAGCAGTCTACTAACTGCTCTAATAACCCCTAGAGCCAGACAGCAAGGGACATTTACTGTTTACCTATGTGAAGGTGTATCCATTGAGTATGGTGTTTTTTTAGTCCAGGTAGTCCATTAATAGTCTAATTTATAATCATTGGGGATTATATAATCTACGGAGCCAAGGCTATAGGTACACAAATAGGGTCGCTTGAAATAAGGACATGAAGTGTGAGGAAAGGGGCCTTCGTTTCTGTTTGCCTTTAATGAGCAGTAGTTCAGCACTTGGCATGATGTTACTGTGGGTTTTGCCCTGGTAAACGGTGGCATAAATGATTTTCTTCATACCCGGAAACCTATAGCTACTGTATTTCTGTAGGTTGTACAAAATGATGCAAAAAAATTGTCATAGTTTTGTGGTAATTATATCCCTTTATGCTGTTAATTATGCATTTAAGTATCACAAACAGTGTTTGCCCCTTTTAATTTACTACCTAATCTTCCCATATATTATGTTGCTGTTAAATGGGAATTTACTGGATGCTGGGGACATTATCCCTAGCAACCAGGCAGTGGGTTTAATTGGCCAGCTGAAAGATCAGAGGAGAAACGGTGCTAATGAACCACAAATCACTACGGAAGATTGCACATTCTAGAGACAGGTGACTTAGGTGATATGTTTTGTGTATTATTACATGAGTAAATACCCAAGGGTTTGTGTTTCTTTTTGTGCAGAAGAAAATGAAGCCACGGCAGCAGATGATGATGAAGAAGAAGACATAACAAGGTTTGTAGAGTTTTTGCTTTATTATAGAGCTTTTCGGATGCTAAGGTTTTGTGAAATGAAGTTTGGCTATGTCCTGATTAGGCTTAGAACAAATGGGGGCTCCTCTGTTCTCAGCCTGCTTTAAAGGAACAGTTCAGTGTGAAAATAAAAACGGTGTAAATAGGCTGTGCAAAATAAAAAATGTATCTGATATAGTTAGTTAGCCAAAAATGTAATGTATAAAGGCTGGAGTGAACAGATGTCTAATAAAACAGCCAGAATCCAACTTCCTGCTTTTCAGCTCTATAACTCTGAGTTAGTCAGCGACTTGAAGGGGGACCACATGGTACATTTCTGTTCAGTGAGTTTGTAATTGATCCTCAGCATTCAGCTCAGATTCAAAAGCAACAGATATGACCCATGTGGCCCCCCCTCAAGTCTCTGATTGGTTACTGCCTGGTAGCCTGGGTAACCAGTCAGTGTAAACCAAGAGAGCTGAAAAGCAGGAAGTAGTGTTCTGACTGACATGTTATACATCAAATCACTCCAGTCTTTATACATTACATTTTTGGCTAACTATATTAGACACATTTTTTATTTTGCACAGCCTATCTATTTACCCAGTTTTTATTTTTACACTGAACAATTCCTTTTAAAATCTACAAGCAGAGATCGGTCCGAAAAGGTGAAAGCAGGCCTAGCTTGTCAGTTGAAATATTTTTTTTTTTGATGGGGACTTTGGCTACATTGTAAGGCTAAATTTACATTTTTGATAAGCACATTCCAATACCAGAGGTCAATTTTTTATATTGATTGAATGCTAGAATTATGAATGCACCGGAACTGCTAACTGATGCTATATGCCATTGGAGAATGAAAAATGGCTATCACAATGGGATAGCAGGATACAATTGACTATAGAGCATGATATGTGCTAAATGTGTAGCCAGTGGGTGATTCTTCCTTGTAGAGATACAATATTATTGGTCTGTTTGAAACATAGTTTTGACTGGGTTTCCAGGTTTGATGTAATCATTATTTTAATGCCAATGCAGTAGTTCCCTCTTTCGCTTTAGAGTCATCTAGAATACCAGTATATTGACAACCATTATTTGGTGTTTTTAAATGTATTTTATATGATTTTGAGAATGTACATGTTATATATTTTTATACACCATCTCAATATGTGGGAAATGTTGCAGAAGTACAGATTTATATACTAATTGTCTGTGTGTGTGTGTATGTATTAGTATGTATATATATATATATATATATATATATATATATATATATATATATATATATATATATATATATATATATATATATATATATATATATATGTGTATATATGTGTGTGTGTGTGTGTGTGTATAAATATCATAAGTGTTTGCCTCTCAAATTGATCTTCTTCCCCCATCATCTACTTTGGGCTGTTTAAGAACATCGCTTAGTTGTAATAGACCTAAAAAAAGGTTATCTGACTACTGACGTTCTTAAAGTTGGTAAGATGTTATATGTGTTTTATTATTTAATCCACAGCTCTCATCCTGTAGCTGGAATCGAAGCAGAGACTTCTGAGAATGGTGTTGTGAAAACGGTAACATTCCAACTGTTGTTACTATAGAGCAGGGATATTGAACTTGTGTGAATTGCATTTTTTTTTTTTTTACAGCTGTGTAGTTGGCTTTTTGCAGAAGACGATAAAACATTAAAAGAACTTTGTTTTGAATGGTACAATAAAGCATTTATTCATTTGGTTTCAACTTTGTGCATTTTAAATTTCTATTTCTCTAAATGATTCTTTGTTGGTTAGCAGGTGGGTTTACTGGAAATTCCAGACCCCTCTGTATTATCATGTTAGGTTAATATCACATGAGGCCTATCCTCAAAACAGCATCTGCCGTCTTCCATTCATTTCTATTTGCATAGATCGTGTCACTGACACTCGGGGTTATCAGAGTTGCTTTTAGTAGTTCAAAACTGCTTCTATCTTAAAAACACTTAAAATGCAAAATGAGTATAAACTGCAAAAGTGCATAGAGCACACAGATTTATTTTTCTAGTTTAGATCCTTTCTAACAGCTTACAAATCAGACTTGTATTAGCAGCTTTTGCTTATGTGCGTATAACACAATCTAATCCCCAAAAGTTGCCTGCATATTTGTTTTATGCCAGTCTTCAGTGCCACCCCCAAAATAAGTGCTGTACTGCCTCACGGTAACCTCCATTTGTGTCCCATCTTAAAGGGTTTGTTCAGCTTCCAAACACTTTTTTCAGTTGAGTTGTTTTCAGATTGTTCACCATAAACAAAGACTTTTTTTCAATTGTTTTCTATGTTTCACCAGTTTCCCAAAATGTAAATTTAATGTTCCTGTCTCTAGTGTTTCAGTCTGGCAGCTCAGTGATCCAGAAGCATATCTGAACTTTTACAATTTGCTACCCTTAGAATACAATTAGTTGATACATTTCTCAGCAGTACCGTATATACCCGAGTATAAGCCGAGGTACCTAATTTTACCTCCAAAAACTGGGAAAGCTTATTGACTCGAGTATAAGCCTAGGGTGAGAAATGCAGCAGTTTCTGGTAAGTTTCAATCAAAAAATTGAGGGTTTCTGCTCCCATTGGAGGTGCCGTCGTCCTGTTTTTGGACGCCGGCGACCATTCTTGGACGCCGGCGACCATTCTTGGACGCCGGCGACCATTCTTGGACGCCGGCGACCATTCTTGGACGCCGGCGACCATTCTTGGACGCCGGCGACCATTCTTGGACGCCGGCGACCATTCTTGGACGCCGGCGACCATTCTTGGACGCCGGCGACTGTTTTTGCGCTTGACCCGACTCGGCTTATACTCGAGTATATACGGTATATAGTAGTGGCAATTACTATATCAATTCTAACAGCTGCCTTTAAAGGAGACGTTTTGTGTAAAAAAAATAAGAATGTACCAGTGCATCATACTCATTTAGATATCGAAGAATTGTGCTTAAAAAGTAGTGTTTCGAGCTGATTTATCGAATATTTCTGCAAAAACCCTAATAATCCCTCCCTTCTCTTCCTGCTCTCTGAATTCCCAGGCTGTGCAGGGGAGCGGGTGGTACTCGGCTCACTACACTATAGGACAGGAACCAATCAGCAGTCCTGATAGGAAACTGAAGCTTGTCTTTGCTTGTGTGACTGCAAGGCTGTGATTGGCTGTCCCCCTCCTACTGTGCTTCTGGCAGAAACAGTTAGAACAGGGACCAGTGAACATCTATAGGGAGCTCGAATAAAGGGCTATTTTTTAAATATAATATTCATTTTAAGCACCATGTAAAAGCAACACCATATATTACTCATAATTGCCTACAAAATAATTTTTTTTTTCAATTATCCTATATTTCTGCTTTAATGAAATTCTGGACAAATATCTTATGTATCAACTAAATGTATCAATTTAAAACCGTGCTGCTTCAGAAGGTGAATAATGAAACTTTGCTCATCAGTATTAGAAAAATGGTCACAAATAGAAACTAGAAAGTAATTGGGGAAAAGTCTTTATTTCTGGTGAACAATCTGAAACTAAACTGAAAAATGTGTGAGGGTGAACAATCCCTTTACTAACTGTATAGAGATGAAACTATGGAACTTTATGGAAGTTTTTATTTCCTAAACCTTAGCTACTACCATAGCTTTAAACCTCTATTTGCAATTTGGTAGTGTAATACATGGTTTTAAGTTTGCTTCTTGTCTATTAACCCCTAGTGACCAATCAGCATGTAGTTTTTACTGTTCAGCGGTTTGTAATGAAAAATCTGATGGTCTACTTAATTACATTACTCTGTGAAAGTCCCAAACAGGCTCCACCCACATACATGACCTCATTGTAATTTAAATGTGTCACATGGTATAACTGATGCCAGGATGGTGGAAGAGCCCTAGAAATGAGTGTTGCATATGACAAATATTTTTGTCTGTTTGAATTTTCCCCTTCTAGGGTAACTTTCTGGGGCCATTATTCTTGCATTTCTTGTGTTAGGAATTGGCTAAAGTGCTTTAAAGCAGTATTACTGACATATGTATAAGAGAAAGTGAAATGCAAGAATACAAAACATTCACTTTTATCTGAAAACTGCATGGGCTTGTGTAAAATAGTATAGCTGTGGATTTTTATTTCTGGAAAGAGTCTCTTGAAACTAGCATGGAGGCATTACCTGTTACCCAGGTAATTTATTTCTTTTTCATTCTGTCAAAATAGCCTTACCTTGTGTTTTTGCGGCAGAATTTCTACATATATTGTCAATATCACAATCTGGACATAGCAAGATGAAATAACCGTTAGACTGAAATTCTTAATATTTTCTGCACTGCTGCCTGGACATGTTTCACAGTATTTTGACCACCATGCCACTAAGGGTTTCTCAATGGAGGCCTATTTGTCAATGGCTTTTGTGTTTTACACTCATTTTTCAAGGGTTGATGGGGGGTTTTGTAAAGGTTTTGAGTAGCAGTGGTCAGCCCTGTGAGTTGTTAGCCTGAGAGTGAAAGAGATGAGTAGGCTTATCTTTTCAGCATTGTGGAATATGTTGGCACTCTAAAAATACATTATTATAATAATAAAATGGAGACCAAGTAAGTTAATGCATTGCCCGTATCATTGTATGAAATGGGATTTGCCGAGGTGATAAAAATTACAGAATACCATTGGTAAAACAGTAATACAAGGGGGTACTTTTGGGATGACCGTATCACTTTAGTAAAACTTTTTTCCACTCTTGTAGGTGACTGAGACAGAAGATGACAGTGAAAGTGACAGTGATGATGATGACGATGATGTCCATGTTACCATAGGAGATATTAAAACTGGAGCTCCTCAGTATGTGTATGTTTCCATAAATGTTTCCTTTATTCTACACAGTAAAGCCTTAGAAGGTCCATAACAGCTTTAGCTGCTGTGAAACTACAATTTCCAGAAATCAGCATCTGTAGTGCTCATGGAGTATATGAAGCTGTAGTCCCGTAGATTACTTATACCCAAATATAGCATCTAGTAATCTTCACAAAGAATTTAATATACTTTCTTCTTTACTTTTATAGGCCATATGGAACAACCCCTGTTAATCTAAATATTAAAACTGGGGGGAGAATATATGGACCAACAGGTGAGTGGCATGTATAGATGTGTTCTCTACATATAAACTGTTGGTATCTTCAAAACGGAGCTATTAAAGGAGAAGGAAAGGTCAATACTTAATAAGCTTTATCAGAAAGGTCTATATAAATACACCAGTAAACCTTTAAAGTAATGCTGCTCTGAGGCCTCTGTAGCTTTTCTTCTCCTTTAAGAACAATAATTGCAGACTTTTTGAAGAAGAATTGAGTCTTCTTGAAGAGTCTACCACTGTTTTGGCTATTGATGTTAATGAAATTCTTTTAAGGTTTCATCACCACTACTTAATGGCCGACTTGAAATGCTTTGTGTGCCAAAGCCATAAAACACAGAGAATAACATAATACAAAAATACTGTATAACAAATCTGAACACTGTTGTTTGTGTGTTTTCACTTGGTCAGGAGGAAAAGGTAAAGGGGTAGATTTGGATGCCCCAGGAAATATTAATGGCGTACCTCTGTTGGAAGTAGACTTGGACTCTTTTGAGGACAAACCTTGGCGAAAACCAGGTAAAAATCTATAATCATTGGGTTTCTTTAAAGGAAAACTAAACCTTAAAAAATGCATTGAAATGCCATATCTTATGTACCAAACGTACTGGCAGCCTAAAGGTTCAGCATCTTGATGGTAGTAATGATCCAGGCTATCAAAGTCACAGGAGCTCACCATTTTGGTGCACTGAAAGCAGCACTGCCATGTAATGAGAATCTGAATTACTAACCTGCCTTGTATTGTGACATTTATATTGTATATATACAGTATATATGAGTTGGTCCATAAGCTCATGTAATTGTAAGCTGCAAGCTGTAAGCATGCGCTGAGTATTAACAAAAAAGTAAATAGGTAGCTATTGGGGCTCTTTGGAGGCCTTGGATTGCGATAGATCCCCAAAACATAATTTGCTATGTTTCTAGCCTACTTCATTGTTGAATTTTAGCTCTCCTTGAAGCTAAGATAATAACCCACTATTACCAGTTGTAGTGTTAGGCCTAAGCTTTACTTTTTGTTTTACTTTTTTAGGTGCTGATCTGTCAGACTATTTTAATTATGGTTTTAATGAAGACACATGGAAAGCTTACTGTGAAAAACAGAAGAGGCTAAGGATGGGCTTGGATGCTCTTCCAATCTCTTCTACAACAAATAAAATTATGGTATGACATATTTCTCCTCTCAGTGAACACAATTGCTGTCAAGCCTTTCTACAAGCATTTATAGTAATATTGTATAGTTAGACAGCTCCCTAACTGAAGTCAGTACACACAAGTTCCACCAGGTATGACTTTGCAGGTTGAAGACAAACAAACCAACATTCTCACATAAATTGATACTTAGTAGTTATTTTCTTATTAAGAACCAAATTGGATGAAAAATTAATCTAGGGTGAGTTTGCAACTGCTTAAGCCTTTATTTCTTCACAGGTACAGCAGGGCAGAACTGGCAATGCAGAAAAGGATACCATTTTGCAGAGTATCAAACCAGAGTTTACTTCTCCCACTTCATTATTCAAACCTGGTGTTCCTCCTCCAAGGTGAGTGTTTCATTTATGGGGTGTAAATGCATCAAAACAAAACTTGAAGGTTGTGTAATAAGTTGATGGACTTTCTGTCTGAAAATTATATATAATATATCATCATTTTCACACAGACAAACTAATAGGCATACAATAGTGGTTTTAAGTTTTTTGTCATTGGTTAGGGTTAGTAACAAAACTTTAGTTTTATTTTGAAATATTATACAGGCACATATTTAAGTTACTTGACTTTCTTCATGTGTCTTCAAAGTGGTTAAAAAGCCACCATGCCGCTTTAATGCCCATGTGTAGATTGAGTAGTTTTCTGTGGACTCTCTCTTTGGTTGCATTAAATAGTGAAAAATACTATTAAGCAATGAGAATTCATCATATGTAGCTTCTTGATTTTCTTCCTTATTAATTGTTTTATAGTCGAAAAATCTCAAGCACAATTGATGTGATCGGTCAGACAACCACTATCACTCGTGTTGAAGGACGCCGGCGAGGTGCGAATGAAAGCAATATCCAGGTACTATCATCTGCTCAGTTTACAGAGGAAAATGTTTTCCATAGTGGTCCAACAAGTTTGGCCACTGGTTGATTAGTCACTGAAATTTTAACAGCCATGTATAAATACACTGTGCAGCATTGTTGGATACTTTAAAGGAAAACTTAAAGGTATACTATCATGGGAAAACATGTTTTTTTTGAAAACGCATCAGTTAGTAGTGCTGCTCCAGCAGAATTCTGCACTGAAATCCATTTTTCAAAAGACCAAACAGATTTTGTTATGTTCAATTTTGAAATCTGACATGGAGCTAGACTTATTGTCAATTTCCCAGCTGCCTCCAGTCATGTGACTTTTGCTCTGATAAACTTCAATCACTCTTTACTGCTGTACTGCAAGTTGGAGTGATATCACCCCCTCCCTTCCCCCCCCCCCAGCAGCCTAACAACAGAACAATGGGAAGGTAACGAGAGCAGCTACCTAACACAAGATAACATACTTCCTATGACAGCTTGGGGTCCTATTAAGCATTGCTCCACCATCCTTTCTTCCATGCCAGGGATTCCTTATTGCTGGCCAGATCAGTGACCATGAGCAGTAGAGCAACATAAGAATTTAGTCATGAAAAGCCAAAATGTTCCTCTACTGCACGTGAATATAGCCCAAGCCTGCAGCAAAGAAACCAAGATAGGCATAAGATGGTGGCACTCCAGTGATTTTTTTTTTCTTTAAAGAGAAGCATTTGCCTTGGGCTTGAGGTAACAATTATAATAACTGCAGGCACCCCCAGCGATTAACCCTTTCATTTCCCTTTTCTCCTCTAATCTTTCCTATAATGAGATTTAAATCTAGCAGCAGATGTGAAGGCGGAAAAAAAATTAAAAAATCCTTTTTAACATGTACTGATCTAACACTTTTAATCCAACACAACACATTTTTAAACTTGACTGATTGACAAACAAATCAATGTACTTGGTAAAAATGTCAGTCTTCTTCCTCCTCCCAACATACCTATAGTAAAAATTGTCAGTCAGAAATGTGTGTGCTGGACACACAGTGAAGGCAAATGCTGCTAAACTGAATCTCAATAAACCTAGGATAGTACCTCAATTTTATGGATGTCTGCAATCTCTTATGCAATACAAAAATATTCTCCAGTTATTTCTGTCCTTTTGTGTTTTCAGGTAGTTTCAGAACAGTCTCCTTCTGAAGTGGATAATAATTTTATCAAGCCACCCCCACCATTTTTCCCTCCTGGCGCACCCCCCACACACCTACCACCACCTCCCCTTTTTCCTCCACTGCCAAATGTCAGTACTGCCCCACCTCTAATCCCACCACCTGGTAAGTATCAGAATTCTTGTTTTAACATAAAGTTTTACTGCTTTCATTTAATGTTGCACCAAGTAATCACACGTGAGTTTAATTTTAATTTTGTCGAATATTTGGCTACCCAGTGCGTGGTGTGTCTGAAATAAGAGTGTAGTGTCTGGCTTAAACGGGTTATTTGCATTTAAATTAACTAGACAGTGGTATTCTGAGACAATTTGCAATTGGTTTTCATGTTATATTATTTGTGGTTTTTAAATTATTTAGCTTTTCAGCAGCTATCCAGTTTGCAATTTCAGTTGAGTTGCCTAGGACCAAATTACACTAGCAATCATGCGTTGATTTAAATAAGAGGGGACCTTAAGAGAAGGATGAGTAAAAAGTAGCAATAACCTTAAAATTAGAGCATTTGTTTTTTTGGGTCTTCATGCCTTAAGTCTACTAGAAAATCATGTAAACATTAAATAAACCCAATAGGCTGGTTTTGCTTCCAATAAGGATTAATTATATCTTAGTTTGGATCAAGTACAAGCGACTGTTTTATTATTACAGAAAAAAAGGAAATCATTTTTAAAAATTTGGATTATTTGGATCAAATGGAGTCTATGGGAGACATCCTTTCTGTAATTCGGAGCTTTCTGGATATCGGGTTTCTGGATAAGGGATCCTATACCTGTACTTACAGATAAACCTGAACAAGCATTACAGGAACATTAATGCTTATACCAAAAAAAACAAATATGTGTATATACATTTAAAGATAAAATGCTGTTATCCTGCACTGGATTTGCTCCAGAAACACTAGTACATTTAGATGCTTTGTTACCCTGGGGTGGTGGGGTTAAATGTCATTCATGACCCATTACAGGGATACAGACAGTAAGCCAGTCTCCTAAAATAAAATTCTACTAATATCGTAAATGAATTACTATGTAATTTATCTGGATGCTGGATGAATAGTTTCAGATATTAAAATAAAAATATATTTTTGCTTAACTGGTCCTTTAAAGAAGAAATAAAAACTTAAAATCTAGAGATGCTTTAAAATTCAGATTATCTTGTCAAAACAAAAGTAATTTGGCTAATTCTGATGCTCTCCTATTCTTTATCTTATTTGATACTTACTTATTCCTGTGTTTATGATATGATATGTAAAACTGCTGTTTATTGCTTTGACACAACCAGACAAACCGAGAAACTGTAGCCAAAGAAAATATATACGTATCCGGAACCCTTCATTTTTTTTTTTAATTTTCTTTTGTTTGTTAACCTTTTTCCTAAAGCATGTTTAGGATATATATTTTTCAATAATCCTTTTATTTTGTGTAATTGATCCAACAAACTGCTTTTTCTCTCTGTGTGCATTATCCATTCACTAGTGTCCCATTAAAGGGAAACTCTGGCTTCCAAATCAATATCTGATAAACAGGCCCACATAACACAGAAACCCCTAATATATCCATCACTGTTACCTGTTTCCTATGTTTCTATGAAATCCAGCTGTTTAACAGTTCTTCTCTTTCTGCATCATTTGAAATCCTGGCAGGGAAGGAGGGACTAAACACGGATGTTAAAATTTGTAACAACTTCTCCACAGCTTACAGACAGCATGCAGGAACTACATAACCCACAATGCATTGCACTGGGATGTTCCGTTCCTTATTGAAATCCCGTGTGCAGGGAATTGTGGGGTTTGGAGGATGCAGGCTGAGGACAACTGGCTGATACAAAGTAACAGTAGTCAGCCAGCTCGGCAAAGTAGTTAGAGAGATCAAGATTAGAGCAGGGGGCTAGGCTTAGGGATCTGTCAGAAACCATTAAAGATCTTGAAAAGTCTGCATATTTGTTGAATGATGTATATTTCAAAGTTGCTTGAAATTGTGTTTACTTTTCAAAAAGCTTATTTTTTTGTGGCGTTCCCCTTTAAGAATGACTTCTGGCATTAAGATTGAAAGCATAAAGCTGCAGGAACATGTTTTTTTTTTAAATTTATACCTAATGACAAAATTGAAGCCTTCGAGTCTTGTACCCCTTCTTGTTAGACTAGCAGGTTATTGACTTTCTCTTACTCCCCATAAATCAGTGCTCATTGTACATCTGCAGAAATCCATGCAAGGCTGTGGCTTTGGCTCCCAATGGTCCTTGTTATATTTGCACTCTAGCCAACTCTTTATTTTCAAAGTTGCTACAAGAATAGTATTGTGCCATACCTCCTAGTTTTAACATAGGGGAGAAAGGCCTAGTTGTTACCTCACATTAACTAGGAGACATGGCCAAAAATCCAGAATTGCAAATATAAAACATCCTGTTCTTTTGAAAACAAAACTTGCTTTGAAGCTGCCTTTTTAGGCTTCAGTCTCCCTTGTGAAGCTCATTTCAAGAAAAAAAAAAAACCTGAACTTGCATTATTTCAGGAAAAGTGCCCTGCAGTGTTCGATTAACACCTTGGTTGCTGAATAGTGTGTGCCACAGAAAGAGGCTTTGTGATTGGTTGACCATTAGGATTACTGTGTTATTACAGGAATTCATTACGTGGGCTCGTGTTGTTTTCATTGTTTAAGAAAGATTAGAGGTGACATGTTTAACTATAAATAGGTTTCAAAGGATCAGTTTATTCACTGCATTGTTTTACATTGAAATATGTTTGTGTGCTTTTATTTTATTTTATATTATTTCCAAATTGAAAGGCTAAGGAAATGGAGTGAGACTGTAGTGTGCCCCTTTCTGGCCATACCTTGGCAGTAGCTGGTTCATAGAGTCTAAAGACCTTATCATGCTTTTGCTGCTGTTTTTCTGTGAAATCGGTATAGGATTTTTCTTGCCTGTAATTTATTATTTATCGGATGGAGAGAAGTTAAATGTGAACCAATGCTGCCAGACAAGTGGGTCTGGGCCTTATTCGTCCACATGAATGCGATTGTAAAGTGGGACCTAAGTTCTGTCTAAGCTGATGAGGTTGTCACACCTGTAGTTAGGATAGCTCCATACATCGGACAATAAGCTGCAGACTTCGGCCTGAACACGGGCATTTTAAAGGAGAAGGAAAGGTCTTTTAACTTGATCACATGTATTTACCTGACACCCTGGGCCGGTGTTCCTATCAAGAGAAAACTGCACCAGCCGAGGATTCTTCCAGCGAGCACCACGGAGCAATCGCTTTCCGGCTTATTATAGATTCAGATTTCCCAGGGCAGATACACGCTGTAGAACAAAATAGCTGGCTTTTTAGTTAAAGTCCGGCTTTTCACACTACTGTGCAGACGCAAGAAGAAATAAGAAGCCGGAAGACTATCGATCTGTGGACCTCGATGGAAGAATCCCAGGCCCGGTGCAGTTTTGTCCTGATAGGAGCACTTTTCCGGGGTTTCCGGTAAGTATATGCAATCACTTTGGGGGTGCCTTACTTTTGGCACCCCCAATTTAAAAGACCTTTCCTTCACCTTTAAGTTTATCTGATTACTTTTGACCTCTGCTACACCGCATGTTGGCAACATGTTGCAGTTAAATGAAAAAGAAACGTGCTTCAAAGGGGTTAAAGGGCTTTTATTTTACTCCTTGGTTCTCTACAGCAGGGATCCCCAACCTTTTTCACCCGTGAGCAAAATTCAAATGTAAGAAGGGTTGGGGAGCAACATAAGCATGAAAATGTTCCTGAGGATGCAAACGAAGGGCTGTGATTGGTCATTTGGTAGCCCCTATGTGGACTGGTAGCCTACAGGAGGTTCTGTTTGGCAGTACAACTGGTTTTAATGCAACCAAAAGTTTTATCCAAGCCTGGAATTCAAAAATAAGCACCTCCTTCGAGGCAGCAAGGAGGTTGGGGAGCAACATGTTGTTGGGGATCGCTGCTTAAGAGTAATTGTGGGGAAAGCTAATTAATCAAGTTATCCTTACCAAACGCCCTGTATGGTGAGGATCTGTAAGTCTTAGATGCAAACGGCAGCTAAAGAAGGGGTGAATTTGTTTATACAACTAACACCCCTAATTCCAATTGATAGAAGGTGGAGGTTACAAAGTTAAAATCGAAATCATCCACAAGTACTATATGATAGTGGATGTGTACTTCTTGGAGTAGGAAACAAGATAACCCAGGATATTCCTGGCTTACAAAATGTTATGGCAATCTTTACACTGTAGGACAACGTAGTCCAACTTTATGTTCTGTTAATTAAGTGGCTTTTTGTTGGACTCATAATTACTAGCAAATACCTGTATATTCTAATTCAATTTCCAAGATACCACGTCAAGAAATTGCATATCATTCAGGTGGCATTGCATTAATATAAAGGTCATACTCCATGGGATCCTATACAGTAGAACCCTGATTTTACACTTCCCAGAGGGCCACTTCAGAACGGTTTATTCTGTGAGACCATTTAATCTGGGAAAGAAAGCACGCAACTTGTCTGAATGGGATCATGTCCAATTCTCGGAAAATGCCAAATCTGTGTTATACTGTATACAAAAAAAATCCAATACGAATTACAAAACCATTATGCTAGTCACTGTATCCCCGTTTGAAACTGAAAATGTATGTGTGCTTTCCTTTTTCTCCTAGGATCAATATCGTTCTCGATGCAAAAACCATCTCGATACGGTAAATGTTTCTTGCAAATTTTGTGTTTTCAGTGTATATTAAATCAAAATGGTCAAGAGATGTGTAAATTTATGGGGATGCCATTTTGGACTCTCTTTAGTCTTGTGTATCCAGATATAGTAAAACCTGTATCATGGGATAGGGTTGATTGTAGTGGCTCTGTAAAACACAATTTTTATAGGAATAGCATTGACATTCTGTTAAACCACTATGACAACTGGTATCAATGATAGAATAGAGTAGATAGAAAACAGTTTCATATCACAGGGAAAGCATAAATAACACTTTTTTTGTATACACAAGTGTGGGCTGCAGTTAGATCCAAAAAAAACTCTGCAAAAGTATTTTGACAAGGCTTAGTAGTGGAAGGGTTTGCCTTCTACAATGGCTTTTTGGGCATGTTGAAACTGAGTTCACCAATTCAGTATTGGCCTTCCCATAGCCACAAAATTAAATCTACACAAGACTTATCTGTATCAGATGTAGGAAACCACATCTGTAAGGCCTTCAAATAAAAATGAGTTGGGGAAATTAGAAATTGGGTGAACTATTCAAAAGTGATATCATTTGTGCTAATGATGAAATATGTCTGATGGAACTGAGAGCTCGGTAAGTGGATTGCACACCTTCTAGAACTGTAACACGGCTGAGAGGGGTGAGTGCAAGTTATAGATCCTATATTATGGTCCTAAACAGATGTGGGACCTGATATCCATAATGCTCTGGACCTGGGGTATACCTTAAGGGGCTGATTCACTAAGGGTCAATATCGAGGGTTAATTAACCCTCCATATTCGACTGGGAATTGAAATCCTTCGACTTCGAATATCGAAGTCAAAGGATTTAGCGCAGATAGTACGATCGAAGGATTATTCCTTCGATCGAACGATAAAATCCTTCGAATCGAACGATTCGAAGGATTTAAATCCAACGATCGAAGGAACATCCTTCGATCAAAAAAAGTTAGGCAAGCCTATGGGGATCTTCCCCATAGGCTAACATTGACTTCGGTAGCTTTTAGATGGCGAACTAGGGGGTCGAAGTTTTTTTTTAAAGAGACAATACTTCGACTATCGAATGGTCGAACAGTCGAACGATTTTTAGTTTGAATCCTTCGATTCGAAGTCATAGTCGAAGGTCGAAGTAGCCCATTCGATGTTCGAAGTAGCTCAAAAAAAACTTCGAAATTCGAAGTTTTTTTACTTCGAATCCTTCACTCGAAGTTAGTGAATCGGCCCCTAAGTGTACTTAAAAAATAATTTAAACATTAAAACCTAATAGGCTTGTTTTGCCTTCAATAAGTATGATTTATATCTTAGTTGAGATCACTTACAAGGTTCTTTTTTTTTTTTATTATTATTATGACAGAGAAAAAGGAACTTTTAAAAATGTTAATTATTTGACTCTACGGAAGAAGCCATCCTGTAATTGTGAGCTCTCTGGATAACAGATCCCATACCTGTATATTAGTCTTTTAGCTTATCAGCCTTACCCACCAGGAAAACATTTGAATGTCATGGTGTGTGTGTGTGTGTGTGTGTGTGTGTGTGTGTGTGTGTGTGTGTGTGTGTGTGTGTGTGTGTGTGTGTGTGTGTGTGTGTGTGTGTGTGTGTGTGTGTGTGTGTGTGTGTGTGTGTGTGTGTGTGTGTGTGTGTGTGTGTGTGTGTGTGTGTGTGAGCTTGAAAAAAGGCCGGTAGGCCTGAAACGTCGTAGACCAGGCTGTTTGCCATAAAATGTACCAATAAAGGCATTTTAAATTGATGTTTGCTGTACGAAAATTTCTTCTGTGTGTTGTACAGTGACATGGTGTGATTCTTGTGCATTTGTAAGAAAGTCCCAATACCCATTAAGCCTTGCCAGTGAGAATTCTTGTGTATGAGATAAATTATTTATCAGGAAATTAGGTTGCCACCTGTCCGGATTTAACCCAGACAGCCTGGTATTTCTAAGGGCTGCCCGGGTCAAGACAGTCTGCCCGGTTTTCCAAATAAGGAAAATTGGGCATGATCTCCCTTGGTGAGCAGCCAATCGCTCATTGGCACATCATAGCCCCACCCCACTGTGTCTCTCTCTGCACTAGCAATGTCACTGACCCACCCCTCTAGCATCATGGCTCCACCACCTGCCAAGATCGTGGGAAAGGTAACAACCCTACAGGAAATTTTAGTTTGAAAATATGTATTGGTCCTTCAGTAACCAGAGAAAATAAAGAAGACATTATTTTTACTTGTGGACCAATGTTTCTTTCCTGACTCATGAAGCATTGCGTCTGTGCAAAACATTTATTTGCAATGTATATTAAACTGTAATAAATAATATATAAAGTAAGGTATATTAAACTGCCCTCATACATGCAGCAATCTTCAAACACACTACTCTGCAGGGGTGACCTCTTGTTCTCTCTGCATTCCTAGAAATTTGTTTCCCAGAAAATGGAATAATACTGAATTTAAAACGTGTAATATTTTAAATCCGATTACCTTGTCGTACCATGGTATTTGGTTAATGTTAATTTGGTGAATTGCAGAAATGCAGTAACATCTCAAACAGTGAAGTGGCCATTCACAAGCAGATCTTATCTGCAGATTTAGGCCCTTTAGACTAATTCAGCAGTCTATCTGCTCATGTTTGGGGAACTCTGATGGGCCCTCCTGACTGATATCTGGCCAAAAATAGTCTAGTTTATGAGATCCTCGCTCTGATGTCTTGTATTCCCACCATTGTAATCCGATCGTTTGGCCCTTGGGCCAACAATCAGATTAAAGGCCTTAGAGGGCATATGGGGGGTGGGGGGTGGCCATTATAGTGACCTCTTATAGTGTATGGCCATTTTACAGCATTTACTTTCTATTGTATTTAGTTTTTCTCTTTGGGAATAATTGAATGTTAATGTGATTAATTATAAGATGCTGATCTCATATTCAAGCTAAACCATTAACTCAGTTTGCCCGAACATGGATATTACACAACTGGTAGACAAGTAGAAATTAGGATTCTTGACCTGCAAAGACTACAGTACATAACTTGTTTAGATGAGGGATTTCCTACTCATTCATTCTCTGGCCACCCTAACAAACTAATCGGCTTCATTCATCTACTGGATTTATAGGATATACAGTAACACTGAATGATTGCAAAGAGTAACCATGCCATGCGCTATTATTGCTTCTGTATCCAATCCATCTGGAGAGCCAGGGTTGAGTAGGCAACCATAAATGGCAAATATTCTTTTCTGAAAAAAAACAGCGGATATTGTGATTTTATTTGGATATATGACACACTTGCTCACATCTTGTTCAAACCAAATTATTTGTCAGGGAAGAGTAATTGAATTTTCATAAGCACACTGTTCTCTATTTTTCAGGAATTCCCATCACTGTGCCACCTCCAGGTAAGTGCAGTATAGTTAATATATTTTCTGTCCAGTTTTAAATATATAACTTATTGTTGGAATTTTCCTAGGCTTTATATTTTACAATACATGTTTTTAACTTGAAGGTCCTAAGTTCTGCATAGAAAATGCATGTATGTAGTTCCCGCTGTGTTAAGGTAATTTGAAATTATCTACAGGATCCCATGAACCACAGTGGCTACACCAGCATTATAGAATGTGTAGATTACTAGTTCCAATTGCTGTTTTATGTGTACCTTAATCTCTGCCTTTGTCCAGGCAGATACATCAGTATAAGAGAGTAGAGCCAGGCACTCGCAGGTTAACTGCAAAACGTTTTAATTACACCATAATAGAATGTATACCTGTATACAAGGAGCATTTACATTGAGCAACTAGACGTATTTTACTTAAGCTAGATCACCCAAAAGGAGCATGGCTTGTTTTCACAATCACACATTGCTTCCTATGATCTAATTTTAACACAAAAGTCATATTTCTTCCTAAAGTATTTTGAAGAAAACTTGTACAATTATCAGGATAGGGTTACATTTTTCTGGTATTTGGTTAACAGTAGGGATGCACCGAATCCAGGATTCGGTTCGAGATTTGGCCTTTTTCAGCATCGGATTTGCCCGAATCCGTCTGCCTGGCCAGACCGAATCCTAATTTGCATATGCAAATTGGAGGCTTGGAGGGAAATCTCATTACTTTTTGTCACAAAACAAGGAAGTAAAAAATGTTTCCCTCTTCCCACCACTAATTTGCATATAAAACTTCGGTTCGGTATTCGCAAAGGATTCGGGGGTTCGGCCAGATCCAAAATAGGGGATTCGGGGCATCCCTAGTTAACCGTGCTTTTCATTGGTGCCCTAATAATTGTTCTAATGCATGATACCGAGTATCCATATTAACTTTATTAAAGGCAAACCCCTTTTTAATATAATTGGTGTGTCCTGCCTAGAACTAAGTTGAAATGGGATGACAATTTTTTTTCTATGCTTCCTCCCAAATTGCTATATATTTGACAGCATAAAAAACAGATTTTTTTTAAATCTAATTTTCCTTAATTTTTTTATCTCATTTTCCCAACTTCCTAAGTATATCTTAGGAGATGAGTAGGCATTAACATGATTTCTATTGCTCCTTAGTGTGGTGGGCCTAGAAGTTCAGAAATCTGTCCTGCCAGTATTAAATGTTTTGGGAGAAGCAAAGATCCAATTTTAAAGTTTTAGTATCTTTTTAAGCTAGTTTTACTTTGTACTAATGTACAGTTTATCTGCATGTTTTCATTTGTAAAGAAAAAGCTTTTGTTTTGCTGTTATTTAAAAAGAATAATGTGCACACAAAGCAAATATCTGGACTGTGGATCCCTCTTCAATGGGAGCCTAAAGAAGGAACCTGGGACTTCAGAAAGCTTGCTTTGTCGTTCTCTGTATCTTCATATACTGTAGTTAGACATTAAAGGGGTTGTTCACCTTTAACTTAACTTTTAGTATATTATGGAATGGCCAATTCTAGGTAACTTTTCAATTGGTCTTCATTATTTATTTTGTATAATTTTTTATTTGCCTTTTTCTTCTGACTCTTTCCAGCTTTCAAATGAGGGTCATTGACCCCATGTGAAAAAACAAATGCTCTGTAAGGCTACAAATGTATTGTTATTGCTACTTTGTATTACTCCTTTTTTTATTCAGGCTCCCTCCTTTTCATATTCCAGTTTCTAATTCAAATCAATGCATGGTTACTAGGGTAATTTGGACCCTAGCAACCAGATGGCTGAAATGGCAAACTGGAGAGCTGCTGAATAAAAAGCTAAATAACTCAAAAAACGCAAATAATAAACTAAAACCAACTGCAAATTGTCTCAGAATATCACTCTCTACATCATACTAAAAGTTAACTCAAAGGTGAACAACCCCTTTAATAAATATCACATTTATACCTTGTTTTGTTGATCAAGCTAATGTGCAATTTGTGACCACCCTAAAGGTGTGTTTAACAAAGCAAATATATAATACTTGATTTAATTTTTGACTTGATCAATTTTGACAGTTTCTTCATAAGCTACAGTACATGCGTGGCAGGAATTCTATAATGCAAATATTGGTCCAAATACAATGCTTTGCTCTATTCTCTATGCATCAATATGGGTTCTCTGCTTGTCACAGTTTGCCAGTGGGAAAATATCATCACTCTCTATTAACCTGTATGGGATTTTTAGGGGCCTTTTTTTTTTTTATCAAAGGTGAATTCTCGCTTCCACACTTTAAAAGATATGACCCCCAAGTTACTATAAACTTATACAAAAGCAACAGTTATGACGCATGTGGCCCCCCTCCCTCAAGTCAAGTGGTTACTGCCTGATAACCAATCAGTGGAAACCAAGGGTGCTGCAAAGCAGGAAGTAGTGTTCTGACTATTATGTTAGTCACTCCAGCCTTTATACATTACATTTTTTGGCTAACTAAATATATATTAGAAACATTTTTTATTTTGCACAGTCTATCTATTTACACAGTTTTTATTTTTACATTAAACAATTCCTTTAACTCTGTGAAACACGGTCTTCCTTTAAAGAAGAGCTTTAACTCCCACGGTTCCCATCAAGCTTTATAATTGAGGATTATTAAAGAAAACTCCATCTAAAAGCTATTGGTTATAACACTGCAGACCTCCGTCTGTGTTCAACACACAAATGCAGCCTATTGCTAACAGATGCCCCTATAATCATTTTCCCTGTTTAACCATAGGCCCTGCAGTAATTTCACTTCAAACTATGTTTAATTCACTGGGCTCCAGCCTGTGGGTCAAGGTACCATGTTGAATGGCAAAGCATAGCAAACTCTAAACTAAAGGCATCTAGTACCCTATGAAATATGCCTGGATAATGACAAGGCCAGATAGCTGTAGATCAGTGGAGATGTACAAACTTTTATATATATATATATATATATATATATATATATATATATATATATATATATATATATATATATATATATATATATATATATATATATATATATATATATATATATTTATTATTATTTTTTTTTTTAAATTGTAATTTCTAATATATGTGTATATATATATATATATATATATATATATATATATATTTATTTATTATTTTTTTTTTTTTTTAAATTGTAATTTCTAATATCCAGTTATTTAAAGGGGCGCTATCGCAAAAATTAAAATTTAATATAAGCTTCAGCACACTGAAATAAGAAACTTAAATGCAATCAATGAAATATTCTGTACTGTTTCTGAAATAATCAAGTTTATGTTCACTATCCCTCTCTCAGCATCTGTCATGCAGCAGTTGGCTGTCAGATAATCATAGACAGTTAGATTCAATATGTCTTATAGGGAGGCTTCCTTCCCTAGCAGATGTATTAGAACTCACTCAAATAACGGATTCCATTACAAACAAAATCTAACTAAATAACTGGCTTTTGCACAAATTCTGCATGTAGAGAGACATGATGTCTGGTGATTTTAATAGTGATCTCCAATACATCTTCTAGGCAAAAAGAGCCCCCCCCATTGGATCTAACTGTCAATGAATATCTGACACCCAACTCCTGTGAGAAGACAGAATGAAGAGAAACAGATGCTGAGAGAGGGATAGTGAACATAAACTTGATTATTTCAGAAACCGTACAGAATATTTAATTGATTATATTTAGAAAGTTTCTTATTTCAGTATGCTGAAGCTTATATTTTGATTTGTGCTATAGTTCCCCTTTAAGAACTTTATTTCCAGGTAGACTGTTGCCCTATTGTAATATTTAAGGAAACAATTATTGGCTTCTTGTTCTATTGAGTTGGCAGTTCTATTGAACAGCAGATATTTACATTTACAGTAGCACAGGCACAGGGCTGCCACCAACAGGGTTTTTCCTTTAGGCTTGGCCCCTTAATTTCTTATCAAGATTAACTTAATTAATATCATGTGCGTTATCAGCTCCCACCTGTTACCTGCAGTCAGCTAGGTTGTAAAATTCTGGACAAATTTATAATACGTCAGGATAAAATCCATGAGAGTGACAGCCCTGCCATAGCAATATAAGCATGTTATTTATTTTTAAGAAGTTATTTAATTGGTTTTCAGAGAAGACAGGAAAGAAAGGGAGTGTGAGGAAAATGAGCCCCGAACGCAGTAAGTTAGATTTAAACTTTTCTCTATGTTCACTCCGTTCTGGTTTTTGCAATAAAGTTCTGATTTTAGTGTCCAACTTAGTAAAGCATTAACAAGACAAAATCTTTCCTTTTAGTTATGGTGGGGCTTTGGGTACCTTTTCTCCATCGCTGCTGAGTGAAAAGAAAAAGATTGTGCGGAATGATCTGCCGTAGGGTAGGCAAACTTCTGCCTTTTAAGGAGAAGGAAAGGCTAAAACTAAGAAAGCTTTATCAGAAATCTCTCTATATAAATACACCAGTAAACCCTGAAAGTAATGCTGCTCTCAGTCCTCTGTCAAAAAAAACACAGCATTTCTTTCCTTCTATTGTGTATACATGAGCTTCTGTATCAGACTTCCTTTTTTCAGCATAAACCACTAGGGCTTGAGCATGCTCAGTTTTCTCCTCTGCCCCTCCCTTTTCCTCCCTCACGGCTGTAATCTGAGCCCAGACCTATGAGTGAGCAAGGAGAGACTCAAGCAGGAAGTGATGGCACAACAAGCTAATATGGCATCCGCTGTCCTAAGCAAACAGAGATACCTTCTAGAGGTGTATGGTAAAGCATTCTGCAGAATAAATTGTGTTATTACTTGCACTATTGTGACAAATCTATTGGCAATAAACTGCTTTGGTAGCTTTCCTTCTCCTTTAAGTATATAACTCCCAGCATTCATGTATTAGTGGAGCTGTCTAACCAGTGCTGGGAATTGTAGTTGACAACTAGTGAACCGCCTGTTCGTTATTTCTCTGAATCTGTTATAACTACTGGTGCCATATTTGAGACAGAAGGACAACTCTGGCAAATCTCAATCTTAAAGGGGTTGTTTACCTTTAAATTCACTTTTAGTATGCTGTAGAGCACAGTTCTCCAAACTTTTTTTTTTCTTTACCCATGAGCCATTCAAATATTAAAAGCTGGGGGGCATGAAAAAGTACCAGAGGATGCGAAATATGCCCTGTGAATGGCTGTTTGGTATCCTCTATGTGAGCTTGCAGCCTATAGGAGGGTCTGTTTGTTAGTACTGTTTTTATGCAACCAAAACTTGCCTCCAAGCCAGGAATTCAAACAGAAGCAGCTGCTTTCAGGCCACTGAGAGCAACATCCATGGGGGCTGGTGAGCAACATGTTTCTCCTGATTCACTGGTTGGGGATCACTGATGTATAGTGTGATATTCTGAGAATAAATAAATGCTAGTAGGCGGATGAAGGTATTTGTGCTGGCCTCCTCCTACACCAGTATAGGTATCCCCATTCATAAGTGAAGACAAATACTTGAGGAAGGGAAAGACATGTTTGATTTGGGGCAGCTGGGAAATTGACAATATGTCTAGTCCCATGTCAGATTTCAAAATTGAATATAAAAAAATCAGTTTGCTCTTTTGAGAAATGGATTTCAGTGCAGAATTCTGCTGCAGCAGCACTATTAACTGATGCGTTTTGAAAAAAAAAAATTCCCATGACTATCGCTTTAATAACCACCACTGAACGTCTTATGAATTGGTATTCTGAGATAATGTGCAATTGGTTTTTAGTTTTTTTTTTTTTTTTTTTTTTTGTGTTTTTTGGGTTATTAAGTTTTTTATTCAGGAGCTCTTCATTTTGCAATTTCAAACTTGACAGCTAGTGTCCAAATTACCCTAGCAACCATGCATTGATTTGAATAAGACTGGAATATGAATAGAAGATCTGAATAGAAAGATAAGTAATAAAAAGTATCAATAACAATACATTTGTAGCCTTACAGAATTTTTTTTTTTTTAGATGGGGTCAATGACCCCTTTTGAAAGCCGGAAAGAGTCTGAAAAAGAAGGCAAATAAATACAGAATGTCATTCTGTAACAAACTAAACACTTTAATGGCGAATCGCCCCTTTAAAAGTGCCTGTTTAATAGTGGGTGAGAAGAATGTACAGTATTCTCTTTCAATGACATTTTGGCTACTGTTATTTCTAATGGCAACATTAATTATAGGTCTCAGCTGTAACTTTAGAAAGCAGATTCTGCCAGTTTATTATGATTATGCATTTCCACTCTCTGAGTGCTGTAGTAGTACAGCTAGATTCTATTCTATTGCCGTTTCAGTCCCCATCTTTTTAAAGTTTATTTATTTTTTTTTTTTTTTAAATCATCAGTAACTGAACTTTCTGTTTAATTACTCGTGTTAACCAGGCATAAGGAACATTGTTTTGGCAAAGAAGGCACATTGTGCAGATGTACATTTGACTAAAGAGGGGAGATTTGACTGATCGGTCCACTACACTGAAATGTTGAATTGTAACCCTGTGCTTGTAGAAATGGTGATCTGTATCCTAAACACATAGAAATTAGGGCCATTGCTGATCCATTTTATTTTTTAGGCTGATTGTTGCGATTCTATTTCTCTGTTGGGAGGCCAGTGCTTGGGAAGGTGCTTAAACTGTTTGTGTCTAGATCTAATTAGTGAATTTTAGATTATAGTTCTCTTATTGAAAACAAATAGCATATTGAGGCGTGGCTGTAAGAAGATGTACTCAATTTGTCTGTGAAGTCTGTATATAGGTGAAGATTTGTGTGTTGGAATAATCCCTTTAAAGGAGCATAACATTTTTGGAGGAACTCAAGGCTCGCAGTTGTAAAGCATCACTTCACTGTGTATTCACCATTGGAAAGGAGTTATTAGGATTTAAAAATCAATATGAATGGCACAAAAACATTACAGTATAAAGAAACTCAAATATCAACCTCTCCTTCTCATTTTAGGTTTTCCTCCTCCTCCTGGAGGTCCACCACCATCTCTTATCCCGACAATAGAAAGGTATGTAAATCCAGAATTATTTGGTACAGTGCTTCTTTATCTATAACATTCAACTATCGTTCAGCCCAGGACTACTTACGGTTACAAATGTGCTGTAAGGAGCACCAGTGACTTTGTGTACCCTGTATGTGTGTATGTATGTGTGTGTGTGTGTGTGTGTGTGTGTGTGTGTGTGTGTGTATATATATATATATATATATATATATATATATATATATATACATACATACATACATACATACATACATACATACATACATACATACATACATACACACACACATGAATATATACACACACACACATGAATATATACACACACACACATGAATATACACACATGAATATATACACACACACACACATGAATATACACACATGAATATATACACACACATGAATATACACACATGAATATACACACACACACACACACACACACACATGAATATATACACACACACACACACATGAATACACACACACACACACACACATGAATACACACACACACACACACACACACACATGAATACACACACACACACACATGAATACACACACACACACACATGAATATACACACACACACACACACATGAATACATACACACACACACACACACACACATGAATACACACACACACACATGAATACACACACACACATGAATACACACACACACACACACACACACACACACACACACATACACATGAATACACACACACATGAATACACACACACATACACACACACACATACACACACACACACACACACACACACACACATGAATATACACACACACACACACTTTCATTGCAAATTTGAATCCTTCTATCCTATCCAGTTGCTGAAATAAATTATTTCCTTTTCTGGAATATCTGTACTATTCCCTGTTCAGTGCAACACAAAACACATTTTGTGGTAATCATTTTGGACTATTTGCTGGGCACATGCCATGCTAGAAAACCCACATTTGTATGCCAGCTCAGCAGGATGAGAACAGATGTCCGCATGCATTGATGGGAAAGAGGCCTTTGAAATACATCCAGTGGACTTTAATTGTACATTAACCATGGGAACCTTACCAGCCAAAGTTATTTAGAGGCATGCCTTATTCTTATAAGGCTGCAAAGACTTACAGAAGCCTTGGCATATTCTGTCTAAATTAAACATTTCCATAACTTTTCAGCTACATACCTTGCATTAAAGGAGTTGTTCACCTTTGGGTTAACTTTAAGTATAATGTACAGAGTTGTTATTCTAAGACAATTTGAAATTTGTTTTAATTTTTTATTATTTGTGGTTTTTGAGATATTTAGCTTTCTATTCAGCAGCTCTCCAGTTTGCAATTCTGGCAATCTGGTTGCTAGGGTCCAAATTACTCTAGCAACCATGCCTAGATCTGAATAAGAGACTGGAATATGAATAGGAGAGAAACATGAGTAATAAAAAAGTAGCACTAACAATACATGTATAGCCTTACAGAGCATTTGTTTTTCGATGGGGTCAGTGACCCCTATTTGAAAACCCAAAAGAGTCAGAAGAAAAAGGCAAATAATTAAAAAACTATATAAAAAAAAATAAGACCAATTAAAAAGTTGCATAAAATTGGCCATTCTATAACATACTAAAAGTTAACTTAAAGGTCAACCCCCCCTTTAAGGGAGTAGGAAATACTTAAAGGTGAGAGAACCTGAGCTCCACTGGGTGTTGCCTTGTGTGTCATAGAAATCCCAGTAACCGAAGCATTCCTGGACTTCATGATATGGTGGAACGCGGGATTTATTGTCAACATTTCGGGACCTTTCTCTGTATATGTCTTGAGAAAGGTCCCGAAGGGACTGAAATGTAGACAATACATTTCACCTTTTTTTGACCATATTTATGAAGTCCAGGAATGCATCTGTTACTGGAATTAACGCACACCCGCAAAAGTATTATATTCCTATATTCCCAAAAAGTCTAAATTTTCAAATTGTATATGCAACCTACAATCCTATCTTCACCTTTAAGTTAACTTTTAGTATGTTATAGAATGGACAATTCTAAGCAACTTTTTATTGGTCTTCATTATGTATTTTTTATAGTCGAATTCTACCTTATTTGTGCTGAAAGGTTGCATTTCAACCGTTTTGTCACCTTTTTTTTTTTGGAAGATATAGGCTAAATTGATAAAATAGTCACTTTATAGCCAGTGCCATTGTGAGTTGCAATGCCTATGCATCAAAAACATTTCCACTTTCTCCCAAAGAGGCGTTCAGTTTATCTATTTATGAAACAACAGGTATATAAACACTAGGGATGCATCGAATTATCTATTTTGGATTCAGCTGAACCCCCAAATCCTTTGCGAAAGATTTGTCCGAATCCTAATTTGCATATCCAAATTAGAGGTGGGAAGGGGGAAACATTTTTTATGCTTCCTTGTTTTGTGACAAAAAGGCACGCAATTTCCCTCCCCACCCTAAATTTGAATATGCAAATTAGGATTCGGTTCCTCCGGGCAGAAGGATTCTGCTGAAAAAGGCCGAATCCTGAACCGTATCCTGGATTTGGTGCATCCCTAAAAAACACACCTACAAACACCTAACCAGCAATTGTCAGCCCTCTAGATGTCCTTGTATTGCAGCTCCTGGCAGTCTATAGCTTTCAGGTGCTAGAAACTGTAGCTAAATAGTATCCAGAATACCTCCAGTAACCCAGGTTTGATTACACAGACACGAGTGTATATATAAATATTATGTAATGTGTCCTAAAGTTACATCTTCATTGATCAGAGCCCGGTGACACCATTGGTTCTTTTTCAGGAAAGGATTAAGTTTTGTTAAGAGTAAATTATTTTGCTAGACCTGCAGCCTTCAGGCCAAAAGAAAACCGGTTTCTGAGATGCAACCTAAAGTGTAACCTAAAATGCCTGTAGGTCCACTTGCAGAAGTTAGAAATGTTACTCGTGAATAATTCATATGATTTCCAATGACTTCTGAACTCTTTTTCTAGTGGTCACTCTTCTGGCTATGATGGGCAATCAGCTCCTGCATTTCCGTATGGCAGCGGTGAGTTTATATTGTGTCAACGCTTATTTCTATAGTTAGAACTGTGCAGTACAAATACATTTAAGTAGAGTCCATTTTTTGGAACCTGCAATCCGCAACCCAGACGCGCAACCCGCATTCTTACCCACCTTGACCCGCTACCCGACCTGCCTTATCCGCAACCCTGACCTGCGAACCGGTGACCATCAAGAATCAGGAAGTGCTGTCATTGTAAACCGGAAGTGACATTATCGGAAGTAGACCTGATCAGAAAAAAGGAGTAAAAATAGCTAATGAGAAGACCCGCGGGCCGACCCACAAACCCGCATCTATAGCCCGCACCTGGAACTTCAACCTGCAGGGTACCGCAGGTTTTTGTGGGTAACCCGCGGATACTCCACCCGCTGCAGGACTTTACCTTTAAGCCCATTTTATACCTAATGATGCGAAGAGTGGGCTCCTCATGTCAGGCTCTTTGGTGGGAAATTCAATATTTTTTCGCCCTTGTGATATCCTTCTTTACTAATCCATATGCACAGTGTTAAGGCATAAACAAATATGATAGTGTTACTTTTATATTTTAGGTAGAGTCCATTTATAAAGAGTACTGCTTGAGCTTCCAATCTCTGTGAGACTGTACATGTGTATATAAGAGAATTCTGGAACAGCAGCCACAGATTCCCTCTGAAATCCACTGTTTATATCCCTGCAGGATTTAGAGAGTTTTAACAAAATGTATAAGCTGTCTGAGATCTGAACACGTAAAGGCAGCACATATATAGCCACATAAGCACTTTATCCATCATATGTAAAATAGGACACACAGTTTTCCCAGGTGCAGTAGCACATAACAGCCAATCAGATATTTGCTTATAAACAGCTGACCTTTTCGGTAATACCTGTAGCAAACGTTGCTCTTATGTTACATAATCCACTTTAAAAGCATAAAATCTTTTTGCAAAGAAGTGTACAGGTATGGGACCTGTTATCCAGAATGCGAAGGACCTTGTTTTTTTTTCCGGATAATGGATCTTTCCATAATTTGGATCTTCATACCTTAAGTCTATAAAAAAAAATCATGTAAACGTTAAATAAACTCAATAGGCTGGTTTTGCTTCCAATAAGGATTAATTATATCTTATTTTGGATCAAGTACAAGCTTCTGTTTTATTATTATTATTATTATTATAGAGAAAAAAAAAATCATTTTTAAAAATTTGGATAAAATGCTGTCTATGGGAGACAGCCTTTCCGTAATTCAGACCTTTCTGAATAACTGGTTTCCTGTACAGATATATGTAAATTAAGGGATGATGGTGGCCCTTTATTATTAATACAGAGGTCACTGGGCTGGCAGTAGTACTGTCCAAACTCTCGTTCAACTTTTGTCTCCGGGCATCTGTGCAATGGCAAGGGCTCAAGCGCTCTCAATCAACTTTCTTTTTGGTTACATAGAATGTTTTTAGAGGCAGAAGAAGGAAGGCTGTGGGGAATCCCATCTGTACCTACACTTAACTTTGATATTTTCCCTGGAGCGCACCCAAGCTTCGCTTGCGTATTTTTGGACGCTGACTAGCAAAAGTTGCAGAGTTCATTTGGTGTTCAGCCATAATATACTGTGGAGGCCACACGGAAAGAGTAATAAGAGACACCCAGAGCTGCTGTGGCTAAAATGGTTAAAGCATCTCCTCACAGGAGGGGCTGGTGACGCCAATGACATAAGATAAAAGCGGACGCTTGCTCGAAAACAAATCTATTTAGCTTGCATATTACATTTGAATCCCGAAAAGACACTACACGTCTTGTTGACATCATGACAAGTCAAGGGAATTAGTGGGTCAGTGAGTCCAGCTGCTGCTTGGGGGGCATTTAAATGTTGCCAGTCAGTGAATAACAACTAACTAATGTATAGTGAATTCACCATTACTACCATTGACTACTCTGTGCCAAGTGGACATGATGGAATACCAATCTGGAAAAAACTGTAGAAATACGCAGGCACACAGGACGATTAAATTGCAGGGTTACCCCTTGCTATTTATTTCTGTGCGAACGTGCAACGTTTCGGGGCAAGCCCCTTTGTCAAGCATGCTTGACAAAGGGGCTTGCCCCGAAACGTTGCACGTTCGCACAGAAATAAATAGCAAGGGGTAACCCTGCAATTTAATCGTCCTGTGTGCCTGCGTATTTCTACAGTTTGGTCTGATTTTGGGGGTTGCCGTACCCTCTTACGCTTGTGCACCAGGCTATTTGAAAAAGGAGTGTGCTCAGCTGTATCTAGTTCCATACCAATCTGGAAGCCATAATAGTGTTGTATCGTCTGGCTTGCCTTCATTTTTGGCAACACAATATTTTTTATGTGCCTTTTCTTTTTTAAACAGGATCCTTATTACTCAGCTAAAATAAATCCAAATAAGGGACCAAATCTTGTTTTTTGGATTTGGCTCAATACTGATTTTTCTGCAAAAGATTCAGTCAAATACTGAAAATCTAGAACCCTAGGTAGCATATTCAGACTTAAAAATTGCACTAATCTTCAACAAGTTGAGGGACTTTTAAGGGCAGAGACACGGTCAGATACAGGGAGATTAGTAGCCCGGCAACAAATCTCCTCGTCTGTGGGGCGACTAATCTCCCCAAACTGCCTTCCCGCCAGCTAGAATGTAAATCACCAGCGGGATGGCACTCTGGTTGACGTCGGAAAACGAAGTGCTCAGAGTGCCATCCCCCCGGCGATCTACATTCTAGCCTTAAATTCGAATATACTCTAAATTCGACTGGGGGTTATTTCATTTAAAAAAAAAAAAAAAAATTCTAAAACTGATTTGAATTCGACCAAACTCGATTCGAATGTAGAATGTCAGGAAGGCTACAAACATCTCCAAATTGGTCAGTGGACCTCTTCCATTGACGTATACATGATTTCAGCAGGTTTTAGTTAGTGAATAGTCAAATTGGAGTTCTTAAAGACAATAGAGAGCAATTCACGGAGCATCAGGAGAAGAGTTTAAAAATGTATAAACTTTAATGGCCCATATTAAAAGATTTTTTTCCATCGTGTCAGCATACAAATCAGTGGATCATACGCTTTACTCGTTTCGTGGTGTCTCGCCACTTCTTCAGAAGCGATCACATGATCCCACTACACACCTTAGATTTAAATACCTATCTGTCCCACCCATAATTAACCATTGCACAAAACCACTGGTTTGATCCTCTTACATTCTGAAAGGCACAATCTGTCCTAGTAACGGAATTACAAGAAAAAATTCATATTCAATACAGTTACAAAACATTATCATCATAAACAGGAAATCCTCTAAATAATCATAGTAAATATATATATATTCATAAGTTAACACAATAATCAATTAATCAATCACTTAGCCCTCATCAATCCATGGATTCTAATAATAACATAATAGGTCTCTATTCATTCCTCCTTCACACTCCAAAGTTTTTAATCAATACATCCAGTAAGCCTCTTTTCTAGATAATCTTTTGTCATCTTTCCTAATTTAAAAAAAGGTTTATCAATAATCTGATATTTGATACCTTTTTCCCCCCATGTTTCTCTATCAAATGTTTCTCTATTGCTGATTTAGTGTCTTTCCTATCCACTGCTGCTAAGTGTTCCAGAAAACAGACCCCTGCTTTCCGTATTGTCTTCCCTATGTATTGGGACCCGCAGTCACACATAGCAAGATACATTGTACCTTCGGACAGACCATTAAAATATTGTCTTATTGAGTAGGATTTGCCCGTGTCTGTACTTAAAAATGCAGCACGGAGAAGCAGTTTTTAGAGAGGTTAGTATGCTACCGGTACTCGGATTTGCATAAACTGGAATTCTTAAAGGCTAGAGTTTGATATGAATTTTTTTTAAAAAAAACTCGAATTGAGTTTGGATAATTCCTTAGTCAAACTTGACAGTTTTGACCATAACAAAAATTAGAAAATTCGACCCTTAATAAATCTGCCCCTTAGTCTGGATATGCACCAAAATATATTCCCTACCCCCAATTTGATGCTGCTTTTGTTTCTATAGTCCTTTAGTCATTAGCGTGATGGAGCACTAAGCTTTCAACTGAATAAACGTCCTGGATGATGTGCATTATTTCTGCACGATGCTAAGCCTAATTCTTTATGGTGGTGTATCACTGCGTAGGGTCCAAGATGTAATAAAGCTGTGAGCCTACAGAGGCATGCAGGTGCAGTAAAGATATGTTATTGACTTTCATTATGTTCTGTCTTTTATTGCAGTGTCTTTTCCTCACATGCCTGGTTCTGCTGGTCCGTGGTCCAGCCTGGTAGATGCCTCCAAACCGTGGGACTACTATCCCAGAAGAGAGAAGGACAGGGAACGTGACAGGGAGCGAGAGCGTGATAGGGATCGGGACAGAGAGCGAGATCGTGAGCGAGTCCGTGAGAGGGAACGGGACAGAGAACGTGAACGTGATCACAGCCCAAGCACAGGCGCATATAATAGGTGAATAGTTTTGAATGGAACATTTGCCATTGGTTTTCTTCTAGAGCAACACAATTGGTACCACCAATCTTCATGCCAAGCCAGTGAGAGCTGTTATATTGTTGTACCTTATGGTATCCATTATACGTACACAATTTATCAAATTGCCAGTCCCCATTCCAGTTTTTACTGAGCTGTATGAAGGGTCTGCTCTGTCAGCTTGTTGTTTCAGCCTTGTTTAAATCTAGATTATTCTCCATTTTTAGTTGGGAGTCCATAGTGCTGATTCCTGTGAATCCAAGCTGAGCCAAAGGAACTTGCTCCGGTTTCAAAGGCACCCACAATTTGCTATGAATATATATCCAAGATATATGTCCCAAGGCTTTATAGTTAAAAAAATAGTTTTTATTGCAGTTTACATTTAAAATAGTACATACTGACCCCGCATGGCTCACCTTACGCTTTTCATACCCTCCGGTACTTAGTCATGGGTGTCTCTTGACACCTATGACTTAAGTACAGGAGGGTATGAAACGTGTAAAGTGGGCCATACAGGGTCATATAGATTGTAGTAAATCTAGATTATTCTTTTGCTATCTGGCCATGATTTATAACCCCCAGCACTTTTACTGTAGCATCCTGATGTCCTAGCAACTTTTTTCACTGGTATTGAGTTCAGCTACGACCTAAAATGAACGCATAGTTGCAGTTGAAACAGACCCTTAAAGGAGAAGGAAAGCTACAAAGGCAGTTTACTGCTGATAGATTCACCACAACAGTGCAAGCTATAACACTATATTTATTCTGTAGAGTGCTTTACCATACCTGAGAAAGCAGCTCTAGACACTCTCTTGTTTAGGATAGCAGCTGCCATATTAGCTTGCTGTGACATCACTTCCTGCCTGAGTCTGCCTGCTCCAGCATAGCTCTGAACTCAGATTCAAGCAGGGAGGTGAGGGATAGAGAGGAGCAAACTGAGCATGCCCAAGCCCTGGAGGTTTAAGCTGAAAACAGGAAGTCTGATACAGAAGCCCATGAGTACACAATAGAAGGAAAGAAATGCTGTGTTTATTTTGACAGAGGACTCAGAGCAGCATTACTTTGAGGGTTTACTGGTGTATTTTCATAGATCTTTCTGATAAAGCGTACTTAATTTTAGTCTTTCCTGATTTTTCATATGAAACAATGCACTGGTTATACACACAATTCAGAAGATTGTGTGATATTTTTAAGGAATCCTTTTATGCTGTGTCATGTACTGAATCATTTGCAAAGCTTTTCCCTGAGTTCATATGTATCCATTTATTGGTAGGTAATTTACTGGCCAGTACAGCCCTCCAGCAACAAAGAACCGCCATAGTTTTGACAATGTGGCTAATTGAGTAATACTTTGCTGAAATCCGTGATGTCACAACAGTGTCTGTTTTGTGTTTGCAGCTCACATATATGATGGCCGTCTTCTGCTTTTGGTTAGAGCTCCAGAATTTCCCTTATTTTTCCCTCCTTCTTTTGTTTCCCAGTTCCTAGTGATTGTATATATCCATCTCCCCTCCTTTAGCAGTTGGAAGGTGTTCATATGGTAGTCATTAACCTGACTGCGCGAATGCAGAATATAGAATATTTCGTTGCCTATAAAAAAGACCCGCTAGGAGTCACTGTTGACTTTGTACCATGGTACAATGTATGTTTGTTAGGAAAAAGTTTCTCTCCTGTAGTTTGTGGTGGGGGATAAATGCAGAGCATCAAAATGCAGATTAGATGCTAGTAACCAGAATATTTTTGTTTTCTTCTCTGAAGTCGCTGTGTTCTGGTTCTGTAAATGGCGTGTGCTTCATGTTGCAAATTATACGGTCAGTGTTTTTGGAGTTGAGAAAGCATTTCCACATCTGTTGAACAGGCAGCTTGATCGGAAGCCAAAAACAGGCAAGATGGCTGCTTAACCCATTCACTGCTTTAGGGTTTTTGCGTTGCTCTGAATGGGTTAAAGGAAAACTATACCCCCAAAATGAACACTTAAGCAACAGATAGATCAAATTAAGTGACGTATTAAAGAATCTTACCAAACTGGTATATATATTTAAGTAAATATTATCCTTTTACATCTCTTGCATTGAACCACCATTTTGTGATGGTCTGTGTGCTGCCTCAGACCTCACCTGACCAGAAATACTGCAGCTCTAAGGGTAGGACTACATGGGTGTTTTCAGTAAGCATAGGATTAAATGGGCGTTTGTCACAATCCGACGCGCTGTACAAAAACGCAGGCATCAAGTCGGATGCAACCGAAATAAGGTAAGATATACAAATGTCTTGTGGTGTTGCAGTGTTGATCCGACACAACACGACTGTCTGATGCAAATGCCGAACGATGTGTCTGCATCCGATAGCCATGTCGCGACTGATCAACGCTGCAACTCCATCCAACATTTACATAACTTACCTTATTTCAGTCGCATCTGACTTGGCGCTTGCCTTTTTGCGCAGTGCCTCGAATCGCGCTGAAAACGCCCGTGAAATCCTACTCTAACTGTAACAGGAAGAAGTGCGGAACCAAAAGAAACAACTGTCTTCTAATTAGCTTATGTGAACTAAAGTATGGTTTATTTGGTGTGTTTGTGTGCACCGTGAATCGTAGGATCCTGGGGGCGGCCCTTATCTTTTAAAACGGCAATTTTCTATTTATGATTACCCAATGGCACATACTACTAAAAATTTATATTATTATGAAAATGGTTTATTAACATGAAGCAGGGTTTTACATATGAGCTGTTTTATGCAATATCTTTTTTATAGAGACCTACATTGTTTGGGGGGTATAGTTTTCCTTTCAGCACGGGGGTGATGAACTGGAAGCTCCTTTGTGGCTTAATAGATAACAGACCAGGCCAATTCTCTGTGCTATTACCAGCTATGAAAACACAGAGGTATTTAAGGAGAGATTTTAGCTCTTGCACAACTCCCGCCCCTTTACTTTTTCTTTAAATTAGCCCCTGGCCATATGCCTTTCTCTGACTAGTGATTAAAGACAGTCCTGGGGTTACGGGCAGGAGGAGCTGCAGAGACTCTGCCATACATTTTCCACTTCAGTGGATTTATTTTCAGACAGGGCTGCACTTTTCTAAAACACCATTTAATGAGCGCAAACGATTTGGGTACAATTTTCTTCTGAAACGAAGCTGGTGCGAAGGATCATTTTAAAGCAAGCTGTTTGCCAGCCAAAGTAAATTGATATTTCCAGCTTGAATTTAGACAGGTTTCTAAATTTAACGCAATGAGATGGTTTCCATTAGCACCACGGTTATCTATCCGCTGTATTTAAAGAGCCAGATACAAGAAAAGAAAGGAAAAAGTGGCACAAGAATTAGGGATGCACCGAATCCCCTATTTTGGATTGGCTGAACCCCCGAATCCTTTGCGAAAGATTCAGCGGAGAACCGAATCCTAATTTGCATATGCAAATTAGAGGTGGGAAGGGGAAAACATTTTTTACTTCCTTGTTTTGTGACACGGCGCACAATGTCCCTCCCGCCCCTAATTTGCATATACAAATTAGGATTCGGTTCAGCCACGCAGAAGGTTCGGCCGAATCAGAATCCTGCTGAAAAAGGCTGAATCCTGGATTCAGTGCATCCCTAACAAGAATATTTACAGATCATGTTTATGGCACGGAGCCTTTTCGCGTGTGCGCAGTTGGGACCATTATGGTATTTGTGCCTAAAACTCTGAAAATTGAAGAATGAAAAGAAGAGTATCCAAAAATACCGAAGATGTTGCCAGAGAGCTCCACTGAGCTACTCTGCATGAATATGCCAAGGTACAGATATAGATAGATATATACTAGACATTAAGCCCGTTAAATTAACGGGCGCTAGAACGGGCCGCCAGAGATGGTCCGTGGGGCACATGCGCAGTAGCGCAAACCCACAGACACAGGGACTGGACGCAGAGACACTTCAACTTTATTATATAGGATATATAAATCTTTCAGTAGGGCAGCACACCGCTTCTTTGTGTATATCCCCGGGTGCAAGGTAAAGTCATTCCATATGTTATCCAGAAAGCTCCAAATTACAGGAAGGTTGTCTCCCATTTTATCTAAATAATCCAAAATTTTTTTCTCTGTAATAATAAAACAGTAGCTTGTACTTGATCCAAACTAAGATATAATTAATCCTTATTGGAGGCAAAACCAGCCTATTGGGTTTATTTAATGTTTTTCTAGTAGACTTAAGGTATGAAGCTCCAAATTACAGAAATATCCATTATCCAGAAAACCCCAGGTCCTGAGGTTTCTCAATAACAAGTCTCATACCTGTACCATTATAAATTCAGTTTTTACAAATGGTGGGCAGTCAGGAAAGGTTGGCATTTATATTGTGGAATGTCAGTGCCAAGAGCTCCACATTTCTAGCCCTGAACATCTGATTTCAACATGTTGCTCTAGTGTTTTTCTTTCCCCCCCAACCTACGCTTCTTGGGGTGAAGATTCGTTCCCCTTCCCACCAGTCAGCTGCTTTTACTTAGAGCTTGTATTTACATTGTATCGCAGATGTTGTGCTTAAAACAATTGATCTAATTAATGCCTTGTTCTTCTCTGTGCTCTCTGGGAGAAGAAGACATTTACTCTTGGGTAACCTGTTACTTTATCTGGAGGAGAGATTGTAGCCACTGAGGGTCTCCGGGTGGCCGTACACTGGCTCATGCAGTAAATATCATAACCGTTATTTAATGGGTTGACTATATTAAGTGTAGCATATAACAGGGTGGGTCTTATTTATAACTTGGGGAAAAAGTGGACAGTTCAGATTCTAATTATAAGCCTTTTATCCCGATCAGAGTAAAAAATCACATGGTTTTATGCAAATTCTGCAAGTTAAATGCCCTTAGCTTCCTACTCACAGAAAATATACACCTTTGACATTTCGTGATATTGTTGGACTTGTACCAATAACCTTTATTCAGTTTTCTACTTTTACATATGTAGGCACGGGATGGGGCAGCCATGAGAAAAGAAAATCTGGTTATTTATAAAAAGAAAAATTAGAAGATTAGTTAAAGGTGTGTTTGGAGACCAAGTTAATCTGAAGGGATTATCTTTTATTGTTCAATAAAATAATCCACTTTAAAACCTGGCCAGCCAGGAATTTACATATAACAATATAAATATATCAATATATAAATACAAGATTAAAAAAAGAGGAAAAAATTGTATTCAAAACATTTCAGGTCGCTTATTATAAATCAGTGATATAAATTATTAACCAGAAGTCTCCTAGGTTAAATTTAGGTGATTCCCCCAGTCTTATAACAGCTACAATGTAGAGTTATAGTTCTCCAACTTGGGTACACTATGGTGTGAGTTACAGTTCTCCAACTCAGCAGTTGAATGTGGAATAATTTGCCCAATTGGGTTATATTTAGATTCCCCTAGTCTTAGAACAACTACAATGTAGAACAAGAATGGATGTGAGTTATAGTTCTCCAACTTGGGTATATTATGGTGTGAGTTACAGTTCTCCAACTCTATAGTCAATTGTAGAATAACTTGCCCAATTGGATAGTCAGGCTAATTGTGTTGAGATATATGGGGTTAATTCGTTATCCTCAAAAGGACGATGGGGATTTAAGGTGTGATCCAGACGAGTTAAAATTTCCCTGAATGCCACAATACCTTTATTAATAAAAAGAAAAATGGCAGATCCTTGTTAAAGGAGAAGGAAAGGCTAAAACTAAGTAAGCTTTATCAGAAAGGTCTATATATAAATACACCATTAAACCCTCAAAGTAAAGCTGCTCCGAGTCCTTTGTTAAAAATAAACACAGCGTTTCTTTCCTTCTATTGTGTACTCATGGGCTTCTGTATCAGACTGCCTGCCTTCAGTTTAAACCTCCAGGGCTAGGGCTTGAGCATGCTCAGTTTGCTCCTCTCTCCCTTCCTCCTCCCCTCCCTGCTGTAATCTGAGCCCAGAGATAAGAGTGAGCAGGGATAGTGATGTCACACCAAGCTAATACTGCAGCTGCTATCCTAAACAAACTGAGAGCTTCTAGCGCTGTTTACTCAGATATGGTAAAGCATTCTGCATAATAAATAGTGTTATAGCTTGCACTATTGTGGCTAATCTATTGCCAATAAACTGCTTCGGTAGCTTTCCTTCTTCTTTAAGGGTCCAGTTTTCCTGCTCAATTGATCCTGCTTACAGACCCCACCAATACATTATCAATCACTTTCCCCCCCGAACATTTACAGGCTTATTTAATAGGTCTTTCCTGCAGTCAAGGTAATGTCACTGCCAAATCCTACTGATTGCCACAGGCTGCCTAACTTATTCATATGGGAATAGGGAGCAGCTAATGTGCTCAGAATCTGTTCTAAGCCCCCTGAACTAGTGTGCCCAGGGTACAGCGTCCTGGGGTGGGGTACCTGTGGGTTACCCGCAAAAACTTGTGGCACCCTGCTGGTTGCGGGTATAGATGCGGGTCGTGCCGCGAGTCTTCTCCATATCTGATTACGCCTACTTCTGATGATGTCACTTCCAGTTTACAATGACAGTTGATTCTTAATAGTCCGGGTTGGGTAGCGGGTCCAAGCAGGTAAGAATGTGGATTGCAGGTTGCGGGTACGGGTTGCGGGACCTGCGCAGGACTCTAGCCCAGGGCATAGCTTTTAACCTAGCTGGGTAAATTGTAGTTTTTCTTTAAATTTAGACCCACCCCCGTTCCTTTGTACATATCATTATGTGAATAAAATATCCAATGCAGAGAGCATCTTGCCATGTTGCTAGGCTTGTGCTTTCTCTTTGTGCCTAACTCTGTTCCTATCCCACAGCGAGGAAGAGCGATACAGGTACAAGGAATATAGCGAGCGGACAGAAAGAACAGAAAGGAGCTACGAGCGTCACCGAGAGAGAATCAGCAGAGAAAAAGAGGAAAGGCACCGGGAGAGGCGGCATCGAGAGAAAGAGGAGGCGCCACGTCACAAATCATCCCGGAGGTACTACATTTATTTACTCTTGTTACTTTTAATACTCATTTTATAGATTGTGCATGTTTGTGTAACTTCTCCATATGCATGTGGTTATGTATGGACTTTATACACACAGTGCAGATTCTGATGTCTCTTCCCGTGTCCTTAGCAGCAGCAGGCGCCGCCACGACAGCGAAGAGGGCGACAGTCACAGAAGACACAAACACAAAAAGTCCAAAAGAAGCAAAGAAGGGAAAGATGCTGGCGCTGAACCTGCCCAGGAATCCGAAAGTGTTGAATCCACCAATGCCGATTAGGCACGCATGACCCAACCACTCAGGTCCTTAAGCCATTACATGAGTGTTGAAAGTAAATATTTTTCCCCAGTTTAGAGAAAAAGATAATTATAGTGGTTCAATCGTTTGACTTTTTTTTTCCCACTTGTTTTCGAAATTGCTCTTTTTTTTTCTGAAAAATACACTTTGTTTTCTCTGTTTAGATCCCAGTCTTTTTCTGTCTTGCAGTCTTTTGTTTTGATGTGCATTTGTTTAGTAAAAAAATTTGATTCTGAATTTTTGTCATTTTATATGTTTACCACTAGTAAATCCTAGTTAGTTAAATCATAGTTAAATCTGGTTTCTGTATTAGTATAAAGTTGGTCCACTCCATTCTGCTAAACCAGCCTCTACTTATCTGGGAAGGCTTGTGTGCATTCATATGTAAGTGGTTGGGCACTGATATTAGGCCTGGCGTGCACCACAGCTCCAATTTATCTTACAGGTGTTTAGTTGGCTTAAAGGAGAACTAAAGCCTAACTAAAAAAGTAGCTAGAAATGTTGTACATGATGTTTTGGGCTTCTGTACCAGTCCCAGGCAACCACAACCATTTAGCAGTAAAGATCTGTGTCTCCAAAGATGCCCCAGTAGCTCCCCATCTTCTTTTCTGCTGATTCACTGCACATGCTCTGTGCTGCTGTCACTTACTGAGCTTAGGGACCCACTCACAATATACAGTACACATAGAATAGAAATGTCACAATATAAGACTCATTAGTAATTAATACAGATAATTACAACATGGCAGTACAGAAACCAGTACAATTAGCATCAGAATTTAATAATCAGCCCTGTAGCATCAGCTTATATTACAGACCAACCTCATTTTCTGATGGATAATTAGTGACGACCCCTAAGCTTAGCTTCTCAATAGCTGCTCAGAGCCCACTGAGCATGTGAGGGTCACAGACACTTTCCAAGATGGTGACCCCCCTGTGACAAGTCTGAAGTCCTGGATCATTGCTGCTATTGACAAGCTGAAACTTTAGGCTGCTGCAATGAGTTCAGTATATAAAATATGCTTTTTATAGCCATATTTAGTTTTAGGGTTTAGTTCTCCTTTAATGGCAGAGCTTTGTCAAGTTTTTTTCACTCTAATCACCACAAACTCATTCAGTATACGTATGCTGAAACAGCAAAGGACCTTCTCCTAAACTGTTGCTGCAAAAGGGGTTGCATGGAATTTTCAAGAATGTCTGTGTATGAGGAGGGTGAGGGGAGGCTGAGGCATGGGAGGCCTCAGTGTAGCTTAGAGGCCTATTTATCAAAATTCAAATTTGTGAGGTTTAAATTTGAGGTTTAAATTTGAGGTTTAAATTTTTTTTCTACTTTGAATAAATTTACAAAAAAAAATGTGATTATGAAATAAAAATACTTGATTAAATACAATTGAGAAAAAAGCTTGAATGCCTCAAATTTCAAGTTTATATGCCCATAAAATTCGAAATTGTGAGTTTACAAACTCAAATTTAAAAAAAAAAAAAAAAAAAATAGCTTGAATTTTGCCTAGGACAATTCCCATTGACTTCTACATGAACTTTTAGATGTAGATTTTTTACATTCGACTTTCGGGGTTTTTTTATTTTTTTGCTTAATAAATACCAAACCTTTGTGTTTTTGAAAATATAATTCGAATTAGTTTGTTTTTATGCAAAAAATTTAACTGTGACAAAAATTCAAATTTGAACTGATAAATCCACCCCCTTACAAAAGAATAGTTAAAGGGATAGTCATGGGAAAACTTTTTTTTTTCTTCAAAACATGTCAGTTAATAGTGCTGCTACAGCTGAATTCTGCACTGAAATTAGTTTCTCAAAAGAGCAAACAGATTTTTTTATATTTAATTTTGAAATCTGACATGGGGCTAGACATATTGTCAATTTCCCAGCTGCCACCAGTCATGTGACTTGCGCTCTGATAAACTTCAATCACTCTTTACTGCTGTACTGCAAGTTGGAGTGATATCACCCCCCTCCCTTCCCCCCCCCCAGCAGCCAAACAAAAGAACAATGGGAAGGTAACCAGATAACAGCTCCCTAACACAAGATAACAGCTGCCTGGTAGATCTAAGAACAACACTCAATAGTAAAAACCCATGTCTCACTGAGACACATTCAGTTACATTGAGTAGGAGAAACAAGTCGTGGCTCTTTCTGAAATCAGTTTGTAAGAGTTAGTACCCAGAAATCCATGTTTGGAGAACCTCTGGCTCCGTTATGAAATGGTAAGTAACTATGGGGCAAATTCACTAAGCGCTGAAAATGCGCTAGTGAAGGCTTCGCCAGGAGTAGTTTCACCAGGGCTGCGCAAATTCACGAAGATCCGAAGTTGTGCACCAGTTACTGAATGGTTGCGAAGTTGCACTATTGATAATACGATAAGCAGTTTGAAGTTACGCTAGCGATGCCTATTTAGCATACGGCGTGAAGTTAAAGTACAATGGACGTATATGCTGCAGCAACTACATTACACTACACAAGGCCAGGGAAACTTAATAAAATTAAATAGAGGTCTTATATTCTCCTACACATGTGTCCACTGTATAGTTTAGGTGCCAAATGTAAGGGGGAAGGAGGGTTCCCCAAAAAAAATTTACCATCTTTTTCAGCCTATCATCCAATAAAATGTAAAAAAACAAACTCCTTTCTACTCTATTGCACTTCGCCTGGTCTGAGCTGGCTATGTTCCGTAAAATCCGCAACTTACTGAATTAGCGTAGATACGTCCCTTCGCGAGAGTGCAACTTTGTCTGGCGTAAGGGTGCCAAGTACCGTTAGTCTGTCTACTTCGCTAGCGAATTTACGCCAGGGGCCGTTCGTAAAGTGGCAAAATGACATCACGCTGGCGAATTTTCACTAGCATTAGCCACTTCGCCCTTTAGTAAATTTGCCCCTATGTGTTTGGGTTCTGCAACAAAAGCAAAGCACCCATAGGAAAGCTACAGAAATATGTGGACATCATAAACTCTAGAGTGTCCAGGGGAGACTAGAACACAGGTCTGAAGCCACAAGTCATTACATCAATAACACACCAGAGTTTCAAATATAAATGAAATCCACTTTTATTGACAGCAAAAAATTATATTCACTTTGACACATTTTAAGAAACAATATATTTTTTTACAAAAAAATACTTTAACCAATGAGAGAAATATTTAAACATGGTTTCTGACTGTAGAAACCCCTTTTATCTAGATTAGAAAAATATTTTCAGTGGGTGATAACACGTTTCACTGAGACGTAACAACTTGGAACTCGCACGTCACAATTACAAAACAACAGATCCGAAGATAACGGTGTGCGGGTAGGGGGGTTGGAAACGGACCCACAAAACACTAGAGAAGGGTGTAAGGACAGAATTTGTTACTGAAAAGAAAATTGTGAGGCACGTCTGGGCGAGTGTTAAGGTGGCCATAGACGCACATATAATATCGAACAAAACGAATTTTCGTACGATATTCGGTGCGTGTATGGTGGGAGAAGAGCCGACCAATATCGGCAGAAGACATGGATATCGGTCGGCTTGTTGATCGGACTGAACGGAAAATTTTGATCGGGAGCCTTTAAAGGATAAGTACAACTTTAAATTAAATGAATGCAAAATTGATGAAGGGGCCATTGTAAACACTATTGCAATGTACATTCATTATTTATTCTTTTTTTATTGCAAGATATTAAGGGAAACGTTCTGTTAATCTGAAGGAATTTTGCTTCCACAGCGCCACCTGCTGTTAAGTTTCCCACCAGTCTGACCACCACGTAGTCAAGGAAGTTGTCAGGAGAAGGAAAGAGGCTGCTCTGATGTTCTCCTTAGGAATAATATTATAAACCTTTCTCACATCTTTCCTAAACAGAAGAACATCAGAGCAGCCTCTACTTCCTTGACTACTTGGTGGTCAGACTGGTGGGGAAACTGACCAGCAGGTGGCGCCGTTGTAACAAAATTAGTTTATATTAACAGTATGTTTCCCTTAGTATCTTGGAATGAAAAGAGAATAAATAATGAATGTAAATTACAATAGTACTTAGAATAGCCCCATTATCTTATTTTAAAGGGACCCAACATCGGCCATTGTTAGTGCTGAATAGTCAGATACAGGTAGAATTCTATTGTTTCTACTTGTATATCTGATGTATTAAAACAAATGATAATTCTTGGAAAGATTATTTCCAAGAAAGATCGTAATTGTTACGTCTATGGCCACCTTTAGTCTGGCAGAATAAAGTGAGTTACTGCATCAGTGAATATGGAATTGGTCATTTTGTTACCTCTTTAAAAAGAATTGTGGTCCCGTCTGCTATTCACAATCTTCACGTGTCAGGCAGTGATGTTCAACTTGTTGCACTAACTAAATACAACTCCCAGGATTCTAGAGCCTTTGGCTGGAAGTCAACAAGATTTGAAGGACTACAATTTGCCCATCTTTGCTTTATAGGATGCCCTATAGATTTCTTACACTTCTAGAAGTCATTATAACACGGTACATTAATTTACATTTGTACATCATTCATCAGCGTATTCTTTACATTAAACACTAAAGATGTAACACTGCAAGTTTAGTAGCACATTAAAGTACAAATGCCAGAGTTTATGAGGATATAGACTTCATGGACCAATGTCTGTTTCTCAGTCGGAATTATGTGCAGATATTTTTCATAGTAAAACAACCTATCAAGTAGTATAGAATATTGGCTGGATATATCCATTACCATATGTGCATGGGGGTGACTGTACTGTTTAAAATTATATCAGTCCTTGAACCGAAGCCAAATCCTAATTTACATATGCAAATTAGGGGTGGGTTGGGAAATCACGTGACTTTTGTCACAAAACAAGGAAGTAACAAAATTTTCCCCTTCCCACCCCTAATTTTCATATGCAAATTAGGGTTCAGTTGGTATTCGGCCGAATCTTTCACAAAGGATTCGAGGGTTCGGCCGAATCCAAAATAGTGGATTCAGTGCATCCCTAATATATATATATATATATATAATATATATATATAAATATATATATATACGGGCTGTATTTTTCAGGCAGATCTCGTTCGGGCAGTTTAAAAAATCCCGTCGGATGGCGGCAACATCTGTGCGTTTATACAGTCCCGCGATCTGAATGCCCGTATCGGATGCATTATGATCCCACGGGGCCCACGATCGGATCAGCCCGATATTGCCCACTTCAATGTGGGGCATCGACAAACGAGCGGATCTCTATGTCTATGGCCACCTTCAGTCACAATAGCCCAGTGCCAGAACTAGGGGTAGACAGAAGAGGAACCTGCCTAGGGCGCAATGAAAGGGGGCGCTGTCTTCTGCCAACCCCTAGTCAATGTTCACTGCTCTTTCTCCTCCCCACTGGCTCTTTTCCCTCCCTTCGGGCGCTTTTTTCCTTCCTTCCCTCCCACCCTTACCCTCTGGCACTCTCCCCTCCCTCTCCGTCACTTTCCCCTCCATCTTAGCTCCGGCGCTGTCCCCTGCTCTCCCCTCCGGTGCTTTTTCCCTCCCTCTCCCTTACCCTCTGGCACTCTCTCCTCCCTCTCTAGCACTTACCTATCCATCTTCGCTCCGGCGCTGTTCCCTGCTCTCCCCTCCAGTGCTTTTTTCCCTCCCTCTCCCTTACCCCGTGGCACTCTGCCCTCCCTTTTCGGCACTTTCCCCTCCATCTTAGCTCAGGCGCTGTCTCCTGCTCTCCCTTCCGGTGCTTTTTTCCCTCTCCCTTACCCTCTGGCACTCTCCCCTCCCTCTTCGGCGCTTTCCCCTCCATCTTAGCTCAGGTGCTGTCCCCTGCTCTGCCCTCCGGTGCTTTTTTCCCTCCCTCTCCCTTACCCCGTGGCACTCTGCCCTCCCTTTTCGGCACTTTCCCCTCCATTTTAGCTCAGGTGCTGTCGCCTGCTCTCCCCTCCGATGCTTTTTTCCCTCCCTCTCCCTTACCCTCTGACACTCTCCCCTCCCTCTCCGGCGCTTTCCCCTCCATCTTAGCTCCAGCGCTGTCCCTTGCTCTCCCCTCCGGTGCTTTGCGCATACTGCGTTCGGCCGCGAGCACAGAGGGGAGCACAGTGGCTGGCCGGGTAGCCTAGGGCACCCAGTCGGATTGGCCTGGCACTGCAATAGCCATAGCATAGCTGATGTAAAATTTCATCATAATAGCAGTGACCTGTAAGAAATAAGCCTATAAAGCAGTATTTCCTAGCAGCTTGCTCAGGGGTTGACACGGACCAGTTCAGCTAGGAAGTCATAGTCTGGTTACAATCATCAGTGTATCTTTATTATGATTGTCTATTGTAGGAAAAAACCTTAAGGGGTTCATTGAGACCCACATACCAAACACCACCTATTTTTGGTCCTCACCAAAAGGCTACGAATCCAACGTTATAAACTTAATAAAAATAATTCACCTCCCTTACATTTAAATATGAAGGTATTAAGTCATCTTTAGAGCTTGATGACCAACCTATTAGCGACTATTACTATGGCTATATTACAGCAGGGGTACATAATTCCCTATATATCAGACTTGGCCCTATTTTATTACATTTTTATCTTAAAAGTGTTTATGTTAAAATCATTGTGAAAAACAATATGATTTGAGGCTTGCCTTCTGCTTTTACGTGAACCTGTTTAGTAAAATAAATATATAAAAATATACAAATAGAAAATACCCTCCTGATAAAATGCTTGTCAGAGATGAACTTAGATGTTAAACAGAAAGGGAAATGAACATGTAGCACGTTAAACACAAAGAGGTGAGATTCCTAGCGCAGAGGCAGTACTTTTGGTGGTGATTTTGGCAGAAAACTTTATTTTATCAATATTTCCAAGTCAATATTGAACATTTGGCAAGCTGTAAACTTGGTGGCACCAGTATTTCAGACTTTCCTAGCTTTTCCCTGGCTAAGGGGTCAAAAGCAATTCTTATCTCTTTTCCAGGAAATAATTCTAAGTTCCTAACATCTTTGCTGCCATGGTGGTATTGGACAGCTTGTGAATGAAATAAGTGGACATTTGCACTATTCTACAAATCTCTGAATTCTGTTCCACAATCTAACAATTTTCAAATGAAACACCAAGGGGCACATTTACCTAGGGTTGAATATCGAGGGTTAATTAACCCTCGATATTTGACTGCCGAATTAAAATCCTTCGACTTCGAATATCGAAGTCGAAGGATTTTGCGCAAATCGTTCGATCGAACGATTAAATCCTTAGAATCGAACGATTCGAAGGATTTTAATCCATCGATCGAAGGATTATCCTTCGATCAGAAAAGTGTTAGCAAGCCTATGGGGACCTTCCCCATAGGCTAACATTGGCCTCGGTAGGTTTTAGGTGGCGAACTAGGGGGGTCGAAGAAATTTTTAAAGAGACAGTACTTCGATTATCGAATAGTCAAATATTCAAACGATTTTTAGTTCGAATCGTTCGATTCGAAGTCGAAGGTTGTAGTCGAAGTAGCCAATTCGATGGTCGAAGTAGCCAAAAAAAACAGTCGAAAATCTATTTTTCCTCTATTTTCCTCTATTCCTTCACTCGAGCTTGGTGAATGGGCCCGCAAGTCTACGAAATCAGTTGTATAGCAGAATGACTGGACTTTATCCAGACAATATATGAGTTGCTGGTGCTTAACTGGGTACAAATATTGCACATTTCATAACAGGCTCATTAAATAACTCATATAAGGGATGTCTAACCAGCCGGGGAGCTGTAGTTCTGCTGGAGCCCCTTACACTGTCTAACAACCATTCCTATAGTAGAGAAATTTGATTAAGAATATTTCATTGACTGTTCAATTCTCTCCATACTGTAAAATGTCATTAAACACATCACAAATGTTACAGTCAGCCGACCAACCCACAAGTTGGCTAATTCAAAGCTATGAACGTTTACAGAGCTGCAATTTTGACACAACCAGTATTACTAGCATGTAATATTCACTTGCCAACACTTGAAAAAACCACCGACAAAAACCATTGGACGACAAATTATCATATCAAGCGCATCTATTCTAGCTCTTTTAATGCAGGTGGACAAGCAGTTTACCTGTGGGGTCTAGTGATGGGCGAATAAATTCAGCAGGCACAAAACTGTGGTGAATTTCCACATTTCGCGGCCAGTGGATAAATCTGCCGCGCATGTCAGTATAGTCGCGCACATAAAAATTGTCTTGCGTCAAAATTATTCGGACACTCATTGACTTTAATGCATTTGGACAAAATAGGCGCACGTATAAAAATGGTCATGGGCGTCAAATTTGAAGTGCGTCAAAATAATTTTGACGTCCATTGACTTAAGTGTGTTTTTCGCAAATTTTTTGGCAAAGCGAAACGGGACAAATTCACCCATCACTAGTGGTGTCCCAGAACTGCACACGTCCATTTTATACCCAAAACAGATGAAAGATGCAAGTGTTCAACAAATACCCTTAAAAGAAGCTGGAATTTTATCTGGAATGTGTATTACAGGAACATCTCTTCTGTAAACTAAACCCTTTGCTAGGGATGGAGGTTCCTCTGGTGTCCTGGGTTTCTTCTTACAAGTAGGATCCAGGCCATGACACTATGGTAAGAACAACTCTTCCTTTGATTTCTTTCAGCATCCTCACTAAGGAGTTATATGGCATCCCCGACGTGCATCTTCCATTCACTTCAAGAAGGAGGTCACCACATCTGAGAAGAAATAAAAGACTGTCAAAATAAAGTTACAGCATTTAGACAGAATATTAAATATGCTGCTTCATTTCTCCTGCTGAAAAGCCATGTGTTCTTCTCATATGAAGACTTGTTTGACTTATTTCTTCTTCACTCCTCCTATTGTAAGCCTATTTTGGTCCCTTCTACTGAACTTCATAACAGAGCCCTGCTGTGGCTTAATAAGGAATATCCAAGAGGGCTTTATCTTTAGGACAATTGTCACCCTTTTAAAATTCATATGCATGAGTGATATGACTTCTAACATAATCAGGTAAAGATAACTTAATCAGGTGGGTGGCCAAACCAGGCAAAAGATCCTTTCTTTAAGGGTCAGGACACACAGGCAGATTCGGGGAAATTAATCTCCTCTTTTTTGGGGCGACTAATCTCCCTGAACTGCCTCTCCCGGCAGGATGGCACTCGGCAAGATTCATTTTCTGAAGTCACCCGAAGTTGCCTGGCGAGAAAACTTCGGCGACTTCGGAAAACGAAGCGCTCTGAGTGCTAGGGGAGGCAGTTTGGGGTGATTAGTTGCCCCAAAGAAGAGGAGATTTGTCCCTGAATCTGCCTGTGTGCCCTGACCCTTAGTAAGCTTGTCAATCAAGAAGATCTTGTTCCTCTCAACTTCCAGCTACTGGGCCTAAAAATAAGAGGCAAGACTTGTCCCCACTTTCCCTCCCAGTGCAGGAAAGTAAAGTGAAACCCCATCAACCATCAAATTTTAGCATTTCAGACCAAATATAATTATAAATACATAAGAGTTCATTATACACAGAGAGTTTCATTAGGAGGTAAGAAAGGAGTTGATGTATAATGTTTATAAAGTAATGCAATAGGCACGCCATATTTCTAAACAAATATCCTATGTACTGGGAATATGGCGCCTAATGTGGGGGTACTGCTGTGTGTGTGATACAGCAGGGTCCCCATTCCTAACTGTACATTGTTATCAATGTGAATTAAGATAAACTAATCATTTTGTACAATACTCAGGGGCCGATTCACTAACTTCGAGTGAAGGATTCGAAGTAAAAAAACTTAAAATTTCCAAGTGTTTTTTGGGCTACTTCGACCATCGAATGGGCTACTACGACCTTCGACTTCGAATCGAATGATTCGAACTAAAAATCATTCGACTATTCGACCATTCGATCGTCGAAGTACTGTCTCTTTAAGAAAAAACTTCGACCCCCCGCCATCTAAAAGCTACCGAACTCAATGTTAGCCTATGTGGGAAGGTCCCCATAGGCTTGCCTAAGTTTTTTTGGTCGAAGGATAATCCTTCGATCGATGGATTAAAATATTTCGAATCGTTCGATTCAAAGGATTTTATCGTTCGATCGAAGGATTATTTGCGAACTATTTGCGCTAAAATCCTTCGCCTTCAATATTCGAAGGATTTTAATTCCCAGTCGAATATCGAGGGTTAATTAACCCTCGATATTCTACCCTTGGTGAATCGGCCCCTAACTGTATATGCTGGGCACAATTTGGACTTTGAATACATCGGACACCTGCAATCGATTTCCAGTGCCAATACAATTACTAGACCTTTAAACCATGGGTGGATTTAATGATTAATACATTACCTGATTCTTCCGTCGTGATAAGCTGGTGTCCCCTCCAGTATGGATTTAATAAAGAAAGGCTTGATCCTGCTGCCGTCATCCGAACCTCCCACTATGCTGAATCCCAGGCTTCCAGCAGTATTCCTCCTCAGCACAACCTCTTTACAGCTGTACAAATAGCTGCAAGAGATGCACAAAAGCCATTATTTGCTGATTTACCAAAGTATTATTTGTGCCAGTTTTGTCATTCTGCCCAACACCAGTTAGTGGGATCCACATTCATTTATGGCTGTATCATATACAATACACTTTTATCAACCTGTCTTCACATGAAACTAAGTGTAGAGTCTATTGTTTAATAAAGTTTGTTTGGTATTAATGTGCAAATCCCCTAATTTCACACCTTGTAACTCAACGCTTACAGGCAGTAGGAATAGTACAGGGTGTAGGTGACAATTCATATTATGGTTATAGTTCAGAATTCGGAGTTCATAATTATCTATAGTAAGGAAATACCAATATCCAGTGCCCTCTAATGAAACTAAGCACATTGTTGACCTTATCTCCAATTACTGTTTCACATGTGCTGTGCTGCCCTCTGAATCTCTATTGTTCTTCTGCCTGTTTGTGCCTGTCCTCCCAGACTCCTTACCTTCCCCTTAAGACATTCCCTGAACGCTTACATTTTTTAATTAAAGGAGAAGGAAGGACCCTCAAAATAATGCTGCTCAAGAACTGGAAATAAATGCCCCCCAACAATAAGTTGTGGCGGACAAAAGAGATGGAGAACGTCGCAGCACTATTCAATAATACTCTCCGCAAATTTTAAAGAGTGTGAAACATTAAGTTATTATAGCAGGGATTGTTAAATAATGTATGACTTATCCATGACTATGACACATATGCTCAACCTCATTCAGACTTGGCTGCCTTGTTGTTAGGAATAACATCATAGGAAGACAATCAACAGACACACAATCACCCAGTTGTGCTGTAAATTAAATGATATGGCATTTACTACCCATAGAATGAATCTGCTATCTGGTTGCTAACTATGGCTGACCCTGACATACAGAAAGGCAGTACAGAAAGACTAATTGCAAAAACATTAAAAAAAAAAAAAGAAATCCACTTGCAAATTGTCTATTTTATATTAAAGGACCACAACAGTTTATTGCCAATAGATTAGTCACAATAGTGCAAACTATAACACTATATTTATTCTGCAGAATGCTTTACCATACTTGAGTAAACATCTCTAGATGCTCTCTATTTGTTTAGGATAGCAGCTGCCGTATTAGATTGTTGTGACATCACATTCTGCATGAGTCTCTCCCTGCTCACTCATAACTCTGGGCTCAGATAACAGCAGGGAGGGGAGGAGGGAGGTGGAAAAGGGAGTGGCAGAGGGAGAGGAGCAAACTGAGCATGCTCAAGACCTAGCCCTGGAGGTTTATGTTGAAACAGGAAGTCTGATACAGAAGCCCATGTGTACACAATAGAAGGAAAGAAATTAGGTGTTTATTTTGACAGAGGACTTAGAGCACTTTGAGGGTTTACTGGTGTATTTATATAGACCTTTCTGATAAAGATGACTTAGTTTTAGCCTTTCCTTCTCCTTTAAATATGAAATATCAGATGCCTCTTTAAAGGGGTTGTTCACCTTCAAACAACTAGTTGTTATCAGATAGATCACCAGAAATAACGACTTTTTCCAATGACTTTCTATTTTCTATGTGTCACGGTTTTTCTAATATTGAAGTATAAAGTGTCATTTCTCTCCTTCTGAAGCAGCTCTGGGAGGGGGGGTCGCCGATCCTGTAAACTGTTCTAAATTGATACATTTAGTTGATACATTTCTTATCTTTGTCCCTGCTGAGCAGAATCTCTGGGTTTCATTACAGGCAGCTGTTAGAATTGATACAATTGTTGCTAATACTCCAGAGATGCTGCTGAGAAATGTATCAACTAAATGTTGCAAAATTGTAACAGTTCAGAATCTGCACCTGGATTACTGAGCTGCCAGACTCAAACACCAGAGACAGGAACATTCAACTTTAAACTTAGATTTTGGAAAAAACGTAAAAAATAAATAATGGAAAGTAATTGGAAAAAGTCATTATTTCTAGGGAACAATCTAAAAACAACTAAATTGAAAAAAGTGTTTGGAAGGTGAACAACCCCTTTAAGAACTGCCCTAACGTCGAGGGATGTAATGTGAATCTATAAAATGGTGCAAGATGTGCATATAAGTGCTCACTGTAGAAAGAGAGTGGACTTAGTTGCACTAAACAGTCACAGGACAGAACCAGAAGAAGGAATATTGCTTCAGTACAGGTATGGGATCCATTATCCTGAAATCTCCAAATTACAGAATGGCCATCTCCCTTAGACTCAATTGTATCCAAATAATCCAAATGTTTAAAATGTATTTTCTCTTTCTCCGTAATATTAAAACAGTGCCTTATATTTGATCCAAACTAAGATATAATTTAAGCTTATTGGGTTAATTAAGGGGGTTATTTATGAAAGCCCGAATGCCAAAAAAAAACCTAGAAAAATTTGTGTGTTTTTTTTTTACTATAAAATCTGAATTTTTAGTGAAAAAAAAATGAGAATTTTTCAGGATTTTTTATACCCTGAGAATGAAAAAACTCCAAATCCGAAAATCTGTCATCTCAGACCTGTTAAAGTTGTATATAAGTCAATGGGAGAAGTCACAAAGATATCCTGATCTGCGCTGGGTTTCGTGCAATAATCCGAAGTTTTCTGGAGGGAAATCCGAAAAATTTGTAAGATTCGAATGTTCGCACGATTTTCACTATTTTTCCGAGTTTTTTCCAGCACAGAAAACTCTCGGGAAAATATATTGATAAATAAGGGGAAATAACCTGTGCGGGTTTGAAAACTGAGAAATGTTCAGATTTTGATAAATAACCCCCTTAATGTTTATGTGATTTTCTAGTAGACTTAAGGTATGAAGATCCAAATTACGGAAAGATCAGTTATCTGTAAAATCCTAGGTCCCAAGAGTTCTGGATAACAGAAACGTAGAATAATTTAAGGGGTTGAGTATTTGATACTTTCCTTATGGCAGTCATTCTCCATAGCTTTTCCTGCAGTGAGAGGGTCTCATGATGGATACCAACAAGTAATCATAACTGAGACTGTAATACAGTTTGGAAGAGATTTCCAAATACAAAAACAGGATGCTGGGCTACTGGAAATTCTTGTAGAATTTATTGTGGGGTTTATTGTGCAGGACTGATGAAACAAGCGTGGGGTTTTACTATCTCTCTCCTGTGTCCATGCACTACATATGCATCTTGTTACAGCCCCAAGCCATAACTAGGAGACACCTCCAGCAGCTCCGCTCCTCTGCTCTTAATCAGCAACTGTCACTTGGAAAAACAAGTTCTCCTGCAATAGCAGATTCTCGCACGTCAGGACATATGGTGTTTCTGAGAATCAAGACTGAACACTTGAAAAAGAGCCACTTTAGCTCGAAACATGTTGTGAATAAAATAACCTTGCAGCACAGTTTCTGCGGTTTTATGTTCCTGTTTGTCCACAATTCTAAAGACTTGGCATTTTCTGAGAATCAAGACTTTTCCAGGGAAGTCTTGAACACATTAGGCTATCTGAGGTATCACTGAAAAAAGCACTGGGCACATAGGCATGATTGACCATCCATTTCATTACCATGTAATATTGAGAAGTGCTACATTCTAAAACAGCAAAAAGTTGTGAATTTTCCCCAAAAAGTAAAGACCAAAATTATAATAAAAAGTTGAAATCATTTATTAGGACAGACAGGTGACCGCCTAACGCGTTTCGTGCCTACTGGGGCACTTATTCATAGGCTCAAGTGCAACATTCTTCATGTATAAGTAAAAATCTAAATCCCTTTTTAAGGGGTTGTTCCCCTTTAACTTAACTTTAAGTATAATGTAGAGAGGGATATTCTCAGACAATTTGCAATCGGTTTTCGTTTTTTCATCAATTGTGGTTTTTGACTTATTCAGCTTTTTATTCAGCAGCTTTTCAGTTTGCAATTTCAGCAATATGGTTGCTAGGGTCCAAATTACCATAACAGCTATGCCTTGATTTGAATAAGAGACTGGAATATGAATAGGAGAGGCCTGAATGAGTAATAAAAAGTAGCAATAACAATACATTTGTTGCCTTACAGTGACCCCCATTTGAAAGCTGAAAAGAGTCAGAAGAAGGCAAATAATTAAAAAAAAGAACTATAGAAAATAAATAATGGAGACCAATTGAAAAGTTGCCATTCTATAACATACTAAAAGTTAGCTTAAAGGTGAACCACCCCTTTAAGTTAATAATGTGATCACAGTGAGCAATTAATATTATATGTAATCACGTTGCATAATTTTTCATCTTTGTTTATGGGTCCAAGCTCCCCTTTGTGCTTTAACATTTGTTAAAAAAGTCAGACCAAACTAGAATCCACAATGTGACCTTATTTATTATGAAAAAAAGCTTGATTTAAATGGATCAGATAAAATCAAGCAAAAAAACTGAAATTGTACGATTTTTTCAGAGGTTTTGCAGAACTGTTTGATTTTTTTCTGGCTTTTTCGCGGAAAGCCAGAATTTTTAGGAAATAGTCACATTTTTGGGCCAATTCCAGCACAAAGCACAGACCACAGAAACTTCTAAATAGGATAGGGACCTCTCCCATTGACTTATATACAACCTCAGCAGATCTGAGATGCTGGATTTTCAGATTTGATCTTTTTGCAGCATCAGACTTTAGTAAATACCAAAAAATTTGAGTTAAAAAAACATGAACAATTAGGGGGTTATTTGCTAAACTCTGAATGCATAAATGATAAAATCTGACTTTTTAAAAATCTTTATTAAACCCCAAGGATGGAAAAGTCAGAATCTGAAAATCCGGCATCTCAGACCTGTCAAGGTTGCATATACAGTAAGTCAATGGGTGAAGTCGGGCAATACCCAAAAGTTTTAAGAGTTTTCGGGTGAAAATTACATAAAAATCGTGAAAATTTTGAAAGTCGGATGAAAAAGTCCAAAAAATTCATGAAAATCAGATTTTTTCCCGCAAAGCACATTTTCTGGAAAATTTAATATTAAATAAGCGTAAAAAACCCGAGCGGATTTGATCGGAGTTTGTAGCAGAAAGTACTGAGATAAATTCGGACTCTGATAAATAACCCCCTTAAAGTCCCCAATAACCCCAAAAAAGCCCAACTCGGACTTTAGTAAATAACCCTGAGGGGCAGATGTATCAAGGGTCGAATATCGAGGTTTAATTAACCCTCAATATTCGACTGCCAAATTAAAATCCTTCGACTTCAAAGTCGAAGGATTTTGCGCAATTCGTTTGATCGAACGATTGAAGGAATAATCGTTCGAACGATTCCAAGGATTTTAATCCATCGATCGAACGATTATCCGTCGATCAGAAAATTGTTAGCAAGCCTATGGGGACCCTCCCCATAGACTAACATTGGCCTCGGTAAGTTTTAGGTGGCGAACTAGGGGGTCGAAGAAATTTTTAAAGAGATAGTACTTCGATTATCGAATGGTCGAATATTCGAACGATTTTTAGTTCGAATCGTTAGATTCAAAGTCGAAGGTCGTAGTCAAAGGTCGAAGTAGCCAATTCGATGGTCGAAGTAGCCAAAAATCGAAAATCGAATTTTTTTTCCTCTATTTTCCTCTATTCCTTCACTCGAGCTTAGTGAATGGGCCCCTGAGTGTGCTAAAAGATAATTTAAACATTATTTAAACCCAATATATTTAAACCCAATAGGATTGTTTTGCTTCCAGTAAGGATTAATTATATCTTAGTTACTTGGGATCAACTACAAGGTACTGTTTGATTATTACAGAGAAATTTTTTAAATTATTTGATTAAAATTGAAAAATGGGAGATGGCTATTCTGTAATTTGGAGCTTTCTGGCTAATGGTTTCTGGAGAATGGAACCTATATCTGGTTCAATCTTGCAACTTTAGGGGCCAATGCCTAAAGCTTTGAGCACTTTGCCCTCCTATTTATGTCTGTATGTTATCCAGCGACAAAGAATGCAAGCTCTACAGGACAGGGACCTTCACACTATGGAATCTCTTACATGTTACTTATCTGGAAACCTGCTTCCAGAAAGCTTCAAATGATATGGTCTATCTCCTATAAAGTCAATTTTAATCAATCACATTTTAAAAAATGATTTCCTTTTTATCTGTAATAATAAAACAATACCTTGTACTTGATGGTAACTAAAGTACATGAATCCATATTGGTGGCAAAACCATCCTATTGCGTTCATTTGATATTTAAATATCATTTAGCAGACTTAAAGGGGTAGTCAAGTCTAAAATAGAACAAGGCTAGAAATGCTGTATTTTGTATACTAAACATAAACATGAACTTACTGTACCACAAGCCTAATCAAACAAATGATTTATGCTTTCAAAGTTGGCCACAGGGGGTCACCATCTTGTAACTTTGTTAAACATCTTTGCAAGACTAAGACTGTGCACATGCTCAGTGTGGTCTGGGCTGCTTAGGGATCATCATTAATTATCAAAACAGCACAAGTCAAATAATATCTGACAGAAGCCGATACAACAAGACTGATTAATAATCAGAATATGCAGACTGCACTGGCTCCTGTGTTGTCACGTAATCTAATGTGGATTTTATAGTTTTTGTATTGTTTAATACAAACTTTCTCAAACTCTGCAGAACCAGTGGCTGCAGCAAAATAATCCTCCAAATGGAATCCCAGTTTATCTGTTTAAATTTGGCTCCATGATCTTTGTCCCTGCAGCTGGAGTTGGAAACAGTAAAGGGGATGTAAAGCCAAAATAAAATCCTATACAAATCTTTACATAGTAACCGACTACTCTACAGGAAAACAAACAAAGCTGCTTGAGTTCTGCATGGCTGGGAAGTAAGGCGGGGGCTCCCCCTGCTGTTCATAAGTATGATTGTTTCCCTGCTCAGCAGTTAGGGACCGTCTGACAATTCCTATCCACAGCAGTAAATGAAGGGAGAATTTCACTGCATACAGTCAGGTTTCTTATAAAAACAGTACACATTTTTTATTTAAAGTATATTGGAGATAGGTTTCTTTTTCATTAAAGAAAGTAAAAATTGGATTTTATTTTTTTGCTTTTACATTTCATTTAAGATATGGGTGATCCAAATTATATAAAGACCTCTTCTCTGGAAAGGTCTCAAGCATTCTAGATAAAAGATCCTATTCTTTATATGCTAAATAAAAAAATCACTTTTCCTAAAAGTTTACAGCTGATCCACATTTATGGTACTTTTATACAGTAGACCCCCCCCCCCATGGAAATATACATAATTAAGATAAGAAATCTGGAAACAATACAAGAATGTCGCAATGCCCAATAGTTATAAATTGTAATGCAATAAAAAGGTTTATATTACATACTCGATTCATAAGCAGTTTTCCAGAACTGCCTGAGAAATCCCCCACCACCACCTTTTTATTTAATGTTTTTGAATTTAATGTATGGGGAAAGAAAAGAGAGATAGTAACCCTAAAAGAGCAGGACTAAATATTTCAGTCAAATTGCCTGGTAAGTCTCAGAGCTTAACAATAAGGCAGCCCCTATCACAATGATTCAGAGTGAAACCAAAATGGATTTTTTTAATATAAAAACTGTGGCCCCCAAATGAGTGTGTCTGAAAGATGGATGAAGAGTTAATGTTCAGGGAAATGGGCTTTCAGTGCATAATGTACATCTTGGCAGGAACACTAAAAAGAATTCCAGATGTGGAATCTTAGGCCTGCGAGGTCGCATAAGTTAACAATCAAGGTCACCAGGCACTAGAGTGAGTCGGTTACATTTGGTGAAAAAAAATAAAAAAAATTGATGCCTTCCATGGGGGATGGAGAATTTGGCTTAAATCCTGTTTAAATTTGCAATAGCACTGAATATTTATTTTATTACTGGTCATGAGTAATAGCAACCACAGAATTGATGTTTTTTTTAAAAAATTCTGCTTGTACAAAGTCAACATATTCTTTATATATGGGACTAATGTATACAAAGCATTGCTACATAGAGATAGAGACAGATACAGATGCTAGAGATAAAAAAATATAAATACAGTAAAATCATGAATATTTTTTTAGCAGGATTCAGATTCATCCAAAGTGCCTGGCCAAAGCAAATCCTTGAAATCATGTACCGTAACTTTGTCACACAAAAAAATGAAATTGTGCTTTTTTTTTTAACCATTCCTTGCCTGGTTCAGATCTCGCTTCAGAATCTCAAAATAGTGGATTCAGTACATACTTAATTAACTGTAATCATTCTTGGTTGGCATCATGCCCCTGCAATTTCCACAGTCACCAAGGATCATTTGATTGCAGCAGAGATCAATTTTTGTGCAACCATAATTACCGCTGAAGTCATAAATGAGCCCTATAATGTTTCCCAATGAAAATCAAACCTACCAAAACAAGATTTCATTTTTAACCACTGAATTCTATGGGGGGATATTTATTCATCTTTTAAGGGCATGTAAAGGCAAGAAAATAAAATCCAATTTGTACTTTCTTTAATGAAAAAGAAACCTATCTCCAATATACTTTAATTAAAAAATATGTACAGTTTTTATAAGACACCTGACTGTATGCAGTGAAATTCTCCCTTCATTTACTGCTGTGGATAGGAATTGTCAGACGGTCCCTAACTGCTGAGCAGGGAAACAATCATACTTCTGAACAGCAGCGGGAGCCCCCGCCTTACTTCCCAGCCATACAGAACTCAGCAGCTTTGTTTATGACGATCCATAAGCAGCCCAGACCACACTGAGCATGTGCACAGTCTTAGTCTTGCAAAGATGTTTAACAAAGTAACAAGATGGTGACCCCCTGTAGCCAACTTTGAAAGCATAAATTATTTGTTTGATTAGGCTTGTGGTGCAGTAAGTTCATGTTTATATTTAGTATACAAAATACAGCATTTCTAGCCTTATTCTATTTTAGACTTTACATGCCCTTTAAATTCACGTTTTTCAACTGAGAAAAACTTTTTTCTTGGTCATTAACCTATTTATGAAAAAAACATGATTTTGTCAAGTTAAAGTATGTTCATTTAATTCGAAAAAAGAAAAAAAAAATAGCTTGAATGTATAACTGAAATCAAATGTTCTAGAATTTTTTTAAAAATTCAAGTTTGAAAAACCTAAATGCAAAAATATTAAAATTTGCCATTTTCTTGCTGTGGACAAAAATGTGAATTCACAATGGTAATAAATACATAAAGTTAATATACGATATTTAACCACAGAAAAGGCTTTGTTTGTCATGAGACATTAATGGTTTAATTCTTCTGCATTTTCTTCTGGTTAATACAATTTATAGTGTTTTTAATACAAGCATGGAACCTGTTACCCAGAATGGTAGGGACCTGGGTAAGGGATCTTTCCATAATTTCGATCCCCATAGGATTGTTTTGCATCAATAAAGATGTATTATATATTAGATTGAAGCAAGTACAAGGTACTGTTTTATTATAACAGAGAAAAAGGAAATAATTTTAATTATTTTAGTCTATGGGAGATAGCCTTCTGCATAACAGATCCCACATCTGTACTTTACATACAGGTACAGGTATGGGGCCTGTTATCCAGAATTCTCAGGAGCTGGGGTTTTCTGGATAAGGGATCTTTCCATAATTTGGATCTCCAGACCTGTCTACTGAAAAATAATGTAAACATTAATTAAACCAAATAGGATTGTTTTGCCTCCAATAAAGATGAATTATATTTTAGTCAGGAGAAAGTACAAGGTGCTGTTTTATTATTACAGAGAAAAGATAATTCTTAAAAGTGTGTATTATTTGATTAAAACTGAGTCTATGGAAGATGGCCTTCCCATAAATCAGTGTTTTCTGGATAACAGGTTTCCAGATAACAGATCCCACCTGTAATTTAATTGTGAAAGACTTATAATAAATGCTATATATTGTACAAGCATTGTTGCCTTAGGCACATGAAAAGCACAAGGGCAAAACCACCAATAAATGTCTGAAGTTGTTCCATTGGCTCATGTTATTCCCATAGATGGTTATAAACCTACTTAAGCTCTTCTATCATTGAGTAATATGATGGAACTTTCAACACAGCTGCAGGCAGGTCTGGACTGGGAGTCAAAATAGGCCCTGGAATTCCAAGTAAAGAGCGGCCCAAATAGTCCCCCACCAGCCCACTAAAGTATCTTTCTATGGCATCTTATGGCAGCCCCTCTGGCATTTGCCTGAACACACAGATTGCCAGTCCAGGCTGCAGGTATATGTAGTGACATACATCACTGCAAATAACATTAAACCAGAAAACAACACACAGGCCCAGCCTGAGATAGAAGCAGATGTGTAGAATGCACATAAGCATGAGCAGAACTAGATTAACTATGTAGCTAATGGAACTATGGCTCCAGGCACATTATAAAAAGTAGAAGAGCTGTCTGTTCTTTGTCACAAGATGGCAGAAATACACCAGAGGTTCTTGAAGCAACTAGAGGGCCTTCCTGTATGTGAGAGGGTTACATTTACCAGATGTACATTAAAATTCCCTTTTTAAAAAAATATCACATTGATCGTTTTCCAATCAACTATTCTTGTTTTGTGGAAAAGTTATGTTGAGGCTATTGCTTATGGGATGCTGCTTCACCTACATCCAGCCTTAGAATGATTTTGAAAGTGTTACGATGTGCACCATAAATATTGCATCATGGTTTCAGCTGACCACAAAACCTGACATTTGCAGACATGATTCCGCATTGGTCTTTGTTGCCACCCTCCAATTCAGCCCAGTGTTATACACAGCTCACAATATTTTTGTCCTATGCCTACAGTGAAGCATTGTAGTGACAGCAGGAAAAGGACGAACAAATGGTACAAAACTGGGTAAATAGATAGCCTAATAGATAGGCTGTGCAAAATAAAAAATGTTTCATAAAAGCCAGAACACTACTTCCTGCTTTTCAGCTCTCTAACTTAGTCAGCGACTTGAAGGGGGGCCACATGGGACATAACTGTTTAGTGAGTTTGTAATTGATTCTCAGCATTCAGCTCAGATTCAAAAGCACCAGCTATGGCCATGTGCCCCCCCTCAAGTCACTGATTGGTTACTGCCTGCTAACCAATCAGTGGAAACCAAGAGAGCTGCAAAACAGGACGTTCTGTTTTGTTCTGTTATTTTAGACATCCAGTCACTCCATACATTACATTTTTGGCTAACTAACTATATTAGAAACTTTTTTTTTATTTTGCACAGCTTATCAATTTACCTAATTTTTATTTTTATACTGAACAATTCATTTAAAGCACCTCTTTTGATTAACTAAAAATCAGAAACCATGGGGTAGGTAAAACTTTCTGCAAGGAAATGATGCCAAACACACGCCCAAATTAAAATTGTAGTGACCAAGAACTAAAAGGAGAATGTCCTAAAATGGCCCTTATCCTCAAATATCCTTATCTCAATCCAATGAGAGTCGGAAACACGATTTGGAATTTTAGGTATACAGGCATCATCAACTAACCTGAAAACCAAGAACAAATCTGCCTGGATGAATGATTCCAAGTCACCTCATGTGCAAATGGAACCATCCTTACCCTCTAAAATGTCACAGTGAAGATTGAGACATTTCCGGTGCATGCCATTAAAATGAGCGTGAGGCACATATAGACAGTGTTCAGTATATTAGCAGCCCGACATCAGTAACCTGATCAAAAACTATTTTTCGTAGAAATTATATTTCTAGCAAATAATTTACTAGTGGGTGTAGTTGAGTAATAGAAAACCAACAGACACAACAGTCATGACATGTTGCTGATTCTGTGTCATTGAATCATTAATTGAGGTTTATTCCAAATAAGAGCAGTGTTCAAAATAATAATAGCTTGTTCCAAATAATAACAGTGTGGAGTTCAATTATTTGAGATCATTTATTCTGTGAAAAAGCAGGTGTCAATTACGTCCCTTATTTAAGGAAGGAAGGCAGCAAATGTTGTGCATGCTGGTTATAGTGCAAAAATATGGGTTGTTCCAGAAATTGTTCAGAAGAACAAAGTCCTTTGATTAAAAAGTTGATTTGAGAGAGGATAACATATAAAGAAGTACAGAAAATGATAGGCTGCTCAGCTAAAATGATCTCAAATGCTTTAAAATGGCACCAAAACCTGAAAGATGTGGAAGAAAATGGAAACTACCATTTGAATGAATAGAAGAATAGCCAAAATGGCAACGTCTTAGCCAATGATCAGCTCCAGGAAGAACAAAGAAGATCTAAAGTTACCTGTGATACTGTTACAATTGGAAGACGCCTATGTGAAGCCAAGCTATTGGCAAGAGGCCCCCACAAAGTCCCATTGTTGAAAAAAAAAAAAAACGTGCTGAAGAATTTACAATTTGCCAAAGAACACATTGACTGGCCTAAAGAGAAATCGCGCAAAATTTTGTGGACTGATAAAAGCATAATTGTTCTTCCTTGGTCTTTGGGCCACAGACAGTTTGTCAGACGACCCCCAAACACTGAATTCAAGTCACAGTCCAGTGTGAAGACAGAGAAACATCATGATATGGGGATGTGTCTCATACTATGGTGTTGGGCCTATTTATCACATACCAGGGATCATGGATCAGCTTCAATACAATATCAAAATACTTGAAAAGATCATGTTGCCTTATGCTGAAAAGAAAGTGCCTTTGAAATGGGTTTTGTTTCAACAAAACAATGATCACAAACACACCAGTAAACAAGCAATATCTGGGTTCCACACCCAAGAAGATGGAACCCGGGGGCCCCAACTGTGCCAGTCCGACCCTGGACACAATAGTGCTTGGCACAAATATGAGCAGGTGCAGTACAGGTTTAGGCACAATGAATGGCATTATTGCACATATGTTTTGTTTATTTTTGCCAAATAAATGAACCCTCTGCAGCTTGATGTACAATATCTTCATAAAGCACAGCAAAGGAAATGTAACTTTATGTAGACTATGCATGGGAATGCAGTTACAAGGCAATGTAAAGTGTCCCCCAAACCATGGCAAGGTAATAGAGGACTAAAGTCAAATACAGATATTCCTACCATCATCTTCACTGAGAGCCGGTTGGTTGGCCATCATTGAAATAAACAGTATGACAAACAATATTTGCACATTAATAGCGTGATCTATTTTCATTAATGGCATCCTCTGACTTGAGGGCACCTCTCAGTTTGGGGATCACTGGCAAATGGTCTTTCAGCCCTGTCCTATCCTGCTCAGGGAAAGTGATGGTAACCATAATGTCCTGTGCTCCATGGCAAGTCTTTTACAGAACATTTTCATTTTATTGGAGATAAGAGTCAGATCAGAATTCAATATTACCAAGAACTTTATATAAACTGCAGTCTGAAGGCTGTTAAAAAGGGGATGTTTAAAGTATTTACATCCTGAAAATGAATCTACATCTCCCTTGTGCTTTCTGCCCTTGCAAGTGATACTCTAATAACATCCAATATGAATTCCTAACATGGAAGATTCATTGCAAAATAAAGAATAAAGTGAGAGCGACTGCATTTCCTGGTCTCAAATGACCACATTTGAAAATCTGTATTAATGTCTGCAATTTGCTGGCAAAGACAACAAACCTAGGAAACAGGACACGGCTTTACCTCATGTTGGGTGAAACTGCTGTGTATGCAAAGAGAACCATAGCTGAGACTAAAGCTTTTTTCACTGGGCCTTTCACCTCCAGCTTGCATTTCCCTGCAGAACTTCTTCAAGTCAAACATTGCACTGCATGGTTATTATGTTCTTGCACTGTAGTGCCGTGTAGTATTAGATTTATATGCAGTCTCTTTAGGATCAATGCTTTGTACTAAACAGAGAAAGGAATGATGGTGGCCGGATCATCATCATGACTATAATGCCTTATACCTGCAGGAATTACATATTAATGATCAATAGTGGAGTTCTCTGTTTAAGAAGCTTCAGCTAAAGAACAATCATCTTGATGCAGCTCTTAATTACCTTGAAACATTGATAAAAAACATTCAAATAAAATGTTTGATTTAATATCCCTTGTAACATCCTCTGGGTACTTTTATATTCTAGCACCCAATAATACAGATGCCCCTATGTTTGGGGTGTTCTTCTTTTTAGTGTTATTATTATTTTAATGCACATATAATGCTAATTATCTATCACTTGTTTGCTTTTGAGGGTCATTCAGCTACAGCAAGTTTGGGCAAGATATTTATTAGTCAATAATTACATTTTACAATATAATGTTAAAAAACTGTATTCTATACTCAAGCTCAATTTATTGACGATTTAGTTAGATTTTAAAGTCCACCTCTCCGGCACACTAAATACAATTACAGATATATGCTTAACACTTCACATGCTTTGGGTGTCACAGAACCACCCCAATTGGTAAAAAATTAATCTCTTTTGTACACAGTACTTACTAGGAGTAATAACCCCAGTGGGCCTTTATATTCCTGGGGCTCCCCAGCAACTGCTAGATTTGCTTCCTCCATTGCTATGATCCTGTAAAGAACCCTATTTTATTTTTAATTATTAGACCTCTCTAGGCAACTGAAAACAGATTAATTGCGAGACATTGATGTAATTGTTGTTCTTATTTAATAATTGCTTATCTTTCTTTTCTATTGATTTCCATTCTGACTTTCGAACTACTACCTGGTTGCTAGGCAATGGCATAACTAGATTCCCCCGGGGGAAAAAAATCTTTGGAGATTATACTGAATCTTAAATTGACACTAGGGATGCACCGAATCCAGGATTCGGTTCGGTATTCGGCCAGGATTCGGACATTTTCAGCAGGATTCGGATTCGGCCGAATCCTTGAGCCTGGCCGAACCGAATCAGAATCCTTAAAATCATGTGACTTTTCGTCACAAAACATGAAAGTAAAAATGTATCAATCCCCCTCGCTCATTTGCATATGCAAATAAGGGTTCGGTATTCGGCCAAATCTTTCGTGAAGGATCCGGCGGTTCGGCCGAATCCAAAAAAGTGGATTCGGTGCATCCCTACTCCTATACTGGTTCAAACATAAACAAATATTCTACAGTTTATTCCAATGATTTGGCCATCCAGGAAACTGCTTCATTTGATGTATGAAACTAATTGATTTTCTTTCAGCAATGGAAAGAGTAATGACAGCTCCCACACTTACTAGCACCAACCAATAAGCAGATTCATTGTGAACCTTATGTCAATGAACATTTATAGGAAAATAAAATGAAATTATACCCAACTCATAAACAGTTTATATTTTCCTTTAATATGAAAAGCTTATTTTTATAACACCCCCTCAACATTTTCCATGGTGTTGGTTCCAGATATTTACAGGAGTCCCCTGAAGCCCCTTGAAAGTGTAAAATGGATGTTTGATTGTAAAATATTTTATTTTCTGTACACATGACAGATTTATGTACTGAAAGGCTTCCAGGTGGATCAACTGCAAGGGAAAATAATAAAAACCATCCTGTGGAATAAATAGGGATCATTTGGCATTAGCCCTTAGATTGTATGGCTTGGTGACAGAAAGCTACATCAGCCGTTCTCAGTCGCCTAAACCACTAGAACATTGACATGGGCCAATACTCATTTAGCTCTTTTAATAAATCAAACTCTATTTCTGGTGCACATATTGTATTTGTTTCTCCCTCCATTATACAGTATATATAGCTGTTTAGAATATTACCAAGTAATTTTCTTGAGAAATGACTGTTATCTGGAAATCCATTATCCAGAAAGCTCTGAATTACAGGAAGGCCATCTCCCACAAACACCATTTTAAATTGAATACTTTTAAAACGGATTTCCTTTTTCTCTTTAAAGGAGAAGGAAAGGTTAAAACTAAGTAAGCCTTATCAGAAAGGTCCATCTAAATATACCAGTAAACCCCCAAAGTAATGTTGCTCTGTGTCCCCTGTAAAAAGAAACACAGCATTTCTTTCCTTCAATTGTGTACTCATGGGCTTCTGTATCAGACTTCCTGCCTTCAGCTTAAACCTCATTGCCCTGGGCAAGAGCATGCTCAGTTTGCTCCTCTCCCCCCTCCCCTCCCTTCTCTACTGTAATCTGAGCCCAGAGCAGGGAGAGACTCAGGCAGGAAGTGATGTCACACCACATTAATACTGCAGCTCCTATTCTAAACAAACAGAGAGCTTCTAGAGCTTTTTACTCGGGTATGGTAAAACATTCTACAGAATAAATATAGCATTCTAGCTTGCACTATTGCAGCTAATCTATTGGCAATAAAATGCCTCTGTAGCTTTCCTTCTCCTTTAAAGGGTATGTAAAGTCTAAAATAGAATAATGCTAGAAATGCTGTATTTTGTATACTAAATATAAACATGAACTTACTGCACCACAAGCCTAATCAAACAAATAATTTATGCTTTCAAAGTTGGCTACAGGGGGTCACCATCTTGTAACTTTGTTAAACATCTTTGCAAGACTAAGACTGTGCACATGCTCAGTGTGGTCTGGGCTGCTTAGGGATCGTCATAAACAAAGCTGCTTGAGTTCTGCATGGCTGGGAAGTAAGGTGGGGGCTCCCCCTCCTGTTCATAAGTATGATTGTTTCCCTGCCCGGCAGTTAGGGACCATCTGACAATTCCTATCCACAGCAGTAAATGAAGGGAGAATTTCACTGCATAAAGTCAGGTTTCTTATAAAAACAGTACACATTTTTTAATTAAAGTATATTGGAGATAGGTTTCTTTTTCATTAAAGAAAGTAAAAATGGGATTTTATTTTTTTGCCTTTATATGCCCTTTAATAACAAAACAGTACCTTTTACGTGATCCCTGAGGTACAATTAATGCTTATTGGAAACAAAACAATACTATTGGGTTTAATGAACATTGTAATGATTTTTTATTAGACTTAAGGTATGCAGACCCCAAATTACTTATCAGGAAAACCCCAGGTCTGGAACATTCTAGATAACAGGTCCCATACTTGTATTTATTCATATTTAATGTGTAATATAAATGTATGTTGAATGTAATACAGTATTTACAGCCAATATTTATGATCAAGAGCCACTGGTGAACAGAAGACCCTTTCTGAAATTACTATTGATGGGGGTAAAAACAATATCGCTGGCCATAACCAGCCTGTGGACCTCCAGTTGGACAGCCCTGTATGAGCCAACCAAAACCTAAACTGACACTTTCTTAATGGCAGATAAACGAAGATGTAATTATAAGTTCATTTATTTTGAGTTTGATTAAGAAAGTTTATTTTTATAGCTTCAGTCATTTATAGAGTTTTTGGCCAGTTTTAGAAGGCAGTTGGGCAATGTCGGATTTACACATACACAGCTGTTTCCTGTAAATTACTGAAAAACACATAAAGGGGTTTAAAAACCCAAAGTTTCTTAGAACACAACAATTTCTTTACTGGAATTTATGCTAAACATCTGGGCCAAGTCAGGCAATAATATTCCAATCATTGCTCAGCTGGAATCCTGGGAATACTCTGTGCAAGTTTGCAATGGCTGCCGTACAAATAACAGGAGATAATGGACGTACATGTGCTCAGTATATTTTTATTACCTGTACAGTGTTCTGGAAGGTTTGCGTCTAGCGAAATATTAGATGTTTGGCAGCTGCTTAGTGTTTGATCAATGCTACTCTGGAACAGGGTTCAATAAGCAGAGGGCTACACATTACCCTGACTGGCAGATGATCATCAGGGGTTTTAATTGCATTCTTCTTGGGGTGGGTTTTGCAAAGATCTAACTTGACTATGTACCCATATTAAAAGCTTAACATGTGATATTGTTTTGTAATGTCACTGCACCTTCATTGTTTGTTGTCCCTAATGAGGAAATATTAAACGTTTAAAATTATTAAAAAATCTTTATCAGTCCCAGGGCCTATGTCTGCAGGGCCAATCAGGCAGCTCCCCTTCAGTTTTGCTGGCAATATCGCCTGATGGTTGATGGACACATTGTACATTTAAACAATCATTTAGAGATAATCGTGGTCTCACGGTAACGATTGGATCTTTTAAAAATCTTTACATCTATGGCCAGCTTTAGTCTGCAGCCAATAACCTAGGGGTGTGAGGGGACATGGCTAGAAGGTTTTCTCATAGTGTGCAGTTTCAATTATGGATCCGCACACACCAATTTTCTGCAGTTTTTCCTTTTATTTAATTTCACCACCAATATCAACGTTTCGGGGGGTACAACCTCCCTTCGTCAGGATATACATTCAAGTGTGACAAAAAGCATCTTTATAGGCTTAGCTCCGCCTACATTGTTACATGTGATCTAATTAACATTTAACTTTATTTTCCCATTTTGTTTAAAATTCTCATAGTGCATATATATTAGGTAGTTTTACCTTATAAAAAATTCTTTATCTTTTATATAAGACATTAAAAATATATTTTATATAAGACAATAAAAATATTAAATCCTTCATATGTGATTGTGATTTTCCTTTTATTTATTATATCTCTACCCATTACACCTTAAAGTCAGTGAATTATTTTCTACCTTTGTTGATAATATTATTTTCTCTCTATCCCCTGACTGTTCATATCTGTGGAGAAGCAGAGAGACAGTGAGTTGTGACAGTAAGTGAAAAGTGACCATAAAATCTTAAGAATAAACATATTTTGAAAGTATATAATTGGGAAAATGTATATTTTAATTATAAAAAACAAGCCAAACTGAAATTTTCATTGAGACCCTTTGGTGTTAGCGTTTTAAGTTGCCATATCCAAAAGGCTTCTCGTCTTAAAAGGTTCCTTTTAAAATCATTGCCTTTATCCTTTTGCACCACTTCTAAAATTTGCCACCTTAGCTGCGATACATTATGTTTCATTATAAAAAAATGTTTTGCTAATAGTGTCTCTTTCTTGTATCTCTCTTTTTCTTTCTCTTTTATCCCATCTGTTTCTGGTTTAAAATTTCTTATGACACTTTTATGTTCGTACATTCTTAATTTGAAAGATCTAGACGTTTGGCCCACATATCCTAATCCACAGGGACATTTTAATAAATAGATTACACCTTCCGTGTCACATGTGGAAAAGGATTTGAGTTTTATATCATGTCCTAAACTGGGGTGTTTGCATATATCCCCTTTGATCACCCCACTGCAATGTCCACAATTGTGACAGGGAAAGGTTCCATTTTTGTTTGAAATTCTTTTGTGGGTGGGTTTTTCCTTTAAATCTGTTCTGATGATCCCATCAGAAATTGTCTTACCTCTTTTATAACTAAAAAGGGGTTTCTCCATAAACAATTTACCATATATTTTATCTTTTTGTAGAATAGGCCAATATTGTAATATCACCTTCTTTACGAAGGTTGAATGGGGACCAAATGTTGTCACACATACTGAATTTTGTTTTTTCTTTCTATTTATTTTTTGTCACAATTGTGGACATTGCAGTGGGGTGATCAAAGGGGATATATGCAAACACCCCAGTTTAGGACATGATATAAAACTCAAATCCTTTTCCACATGTGACACGGAAGGTGTAATCTATTTATTAAAATGTCCCTGTGGATTAGGATATGTGGGCCAAACGTCTAGATCTTTCAAATTAAGAATGTACGAACATAAAAGTGTCATAAGAAATTTTAAACCAGAAACAGATGGGATAAAAGAGAAAGAAAAAGAGAGATACAAGAAAGAGACACTATTAGCAAAACATTTTTTTATAATGAAACATAATGTATCGCAGCTAAGGTGGCAAATTTTAGAAGTGGTGCAAAAGGATAAAGGCAATGATTTTAAAAGGAACCTTTTAAGACGAGAAGCCTTTTGGATATGGCAACTTAAAACGCTAACACCAAAGGGTCTCAATGAAAATTTCAGTTTGGCTTGTTTTTTATAATTAAAATATACATTTTCCCAATTATATACTTTCAAAATATGTTTATTCTTAAGATTTTATGGTCACTTTTCACTTACTGTCACAACTCACTGTCTCTCTGCTTCTCCACAGATATGAACAGTCAGGGGATAGAGAGAAAATAATATTATCAACAAAGGTAGAAAATAATTCACTGACTTTAAGGTGTAATGGGTAGAGATATAATAAATAAAAGGAAAATCACAATCACATATGAAGGATTTAATATTTTTATTGTCTTATATAAAATATATTTTTAATGTCTTATATAAAAGATAAAGAATTTTTTATAAGGTAAAACTACCTAATATATATGCACTATGAGAATTTTAAACAAAATGGGAAAATAAAGTTAAATGTTAATTAGATCACATGTAACAATGTAGGCGGAGCTAAGCCTATAAAGATGCTTTTTGTCACACTTGAATGTATATCCTGACGAAGGGAGGTTGTACCCCCCGAAACGTTGATATTGGTGGTGAAATTAAATAAAAGGAAAAACTGCAGAAAATTGGTGTGTGCGGATCCATAATTGAAACTGCTATCATTGGAAGGCCACGTCAAGCCGAAGGATAACCAGCACCACTAAAAGCAGATAAAGTGAGTAAAATTCCAGGTGTGCGGTGTAACCATTTCAATACAATTGACTTTCTCATAGTGTGTACAAATGAATTTAGGTGTATTGTTTCTCTCTAACATAAAGGGATTAGGGGTGGGCTGTACAAACAATACTGAAATGCCAAAAAAAGAAAAAAGCCACATTTTTTGAAATTACATGAAATTATAGAAAACAAACACATATTGGAACATGGGAAGTCTCTATTTTTGGTGCAGTATTAGTTGTAAAATGGGCGCAGATGTGTGTCTGTAGAAACACCATGCGAGGATCAGTTGTACCATGCATCTTCATTGCAGGGTTTCACCATTGTAGAGGCTAGCATGAATATGTTTATTCTATTGCTGGGCCCCAGCAGGCACCCCAACGAAACCTGTGGCAGTTACTCTCCCACCCGACTTAAAGCATATGCCTTTATAATACTGATGCTGGAGGGCAGGGTCAGACTGGGCCAGAGGGATACCAGGAAAAAAACGGGTGAACACCGGCCTTCACAGGCCCCACTAAACACATGGAACTGTGGGTGGTTCCCCACTACCAACTGAGGAAGGAGGTAGAGCATAAGTGATGTGACGCAATCACAGGAAGAGGGGGGGGGCTTCAGGGCTGGACAGATGTTGGGAGCGGGGCCCTTCATATTGCAAAGGGGGCCCTGGTGGTTGCTGCCCTGTTTGGCCCTAGACACCTCAGTCCAATGCTGCTGGAGCATGCCATAGTGAATGTGATAAGGACCTTACATTGTGAGTTGCAATTGGGCTGACTGATGGGAACAATGTATAATCTCTGAAAATCACTGTGGAATATGTCAGTACTTTATAAATAACCTACAGGCATCCTTAAAATCTATACCGGAAAACAACTTTTAATAACAATAATAATTTTAATTTTTAATAACATTTGTTATTTAAATTGTTATTATAAAAGTTATGTTTTGATGTCTTCTAAAAAATGAGAATGAGGTATCTGCCATTTCTAGGGGCTACTCCATTGTAGAAGAAAGAGCCAGCCCCTTCACATGGGTGTCTTTTGCCCATGTCATAAAGAGGCATGTTAAATCATTCTTAATGATGGCAACAAAGTTTTGCAAGGTTGGAATTCTGAGAGAAATGCTCAACTGGGAGTAAGAAGGCCCAACAAATTCCCATGATGTTGGCACTTTGCCAACTGTTTCCCTATTGTTTTATACTACTATAACACCACTAATACCACTAATGGTGAATTTCTCATCTGAAGATCAATACTAATGGAATGTATTTATGTGTAAATGTTAGTACACAAATCATTTAATAATATTGTGGCGAAAAAAACATGAAAAAGTAAACAATGAAATGCGCTATGTCTATGTTGTTGAGAGATTTGATATATCCTTAAATTCTCAGTATTGTGGTTACTGCAGAGGGTCCCTTATATTGAAGGTATACTGTAGTACACCCAAGGCTTTCAGCACAAAGTATTTGCATTTCACAAATTCATAGGGAAACTATTCAATTAAAATGTGCATACGTTTCCTTTATAAAGCTAATGTAGAATGAGCCAATCTTTCAGAACCTACTACTACGATACAGTATAGTTATCTGTGACTTAGCATAGCAATTGGGGCAAATTCAAGATATTTTACTTGATTGGGACTCCTGCTTTACTAGACATGAGTTTATAAGTAGTTATATACTGTATATAAATGTACGCTGCATCAGAGGAAAAACTGGTTAAATATTACACCGCTGCTAAACAATGGCGAGTATGTTTGGTCTGCGTCCTAATGCCGGCTGGCTAATGAGCTAAATATCAGATCCCAGAAAATAGCAGGGATTTGAAGAAATTTACATTAAGCAACATCAATACCTACATCCTGTGCAATGTGCACCGACTCAAATAGGAAAGAAAAACATACGCTCAGGCAGAGGTCTTTCAGCCAAATCTGGCTTTAATTAAGACAAGTGACTGTAGTGAATAATAAGCAAAAAGGAGTGAGCAACCCAAGAAATATAAATCTTTCCGCCCACTCTCCTGTAGAAAAAAGGATATGAGATCTGAACTTACTGAGGCAAATTCAACCACATGACCCAGACCGGTGACCATTCTCTGTTCTGTTCAGAGACGTTCTGGAGGTAGTCCATGTAGAGGGCATTGTTGATGTTGTCCTCTTCAGGCTCATATTCTTTTATTTCCAGGGCTTTTAGAACCACGGAGGAGGAAGAAGAGTTCTTTAACAGGGACACAGCCTCATTGCGACTTACTCCTGTTAGGTTAACGCCATTGACATTCAGCAATATGTCACCTGTGGACAAAATCACCAAAAATAAGGCATCATGATGTATTCCCACTGGGACTTGGTGTTCCAGCCTTTAACATTGATGGTAGATGTAATCCGCCAACAACTAGCAAGCCTTTAAAGGGGAGTTTTCATCATTGTAAAAATCAACTTAGAGTGCCATTGATTTTATTTAAAGGGATACTGTCATGGGAAAACATTTTTTCCCCAAAATGAATCAGTTAATAGTGCTGCTCCAGCAGAATTCTGCACTCAAGTTAGAGTGATATCACCCCCTCCCTTTTTCCCTCCAGCAGCCAAACAAAAGAACAATGGGAAGGTAACCAGATAACAGCTCCCTAACACAAGTTAACAGCTGCCTGGTAGATCTAAGAACAGCACTCAATAGTAAAAACCCATGTCCCACTGAGACACATTCAGTTACAGAAGGAAAAACAGCAGCCTGCCAGAAAGCATTTCTCTCCTAAAGTGCAGGCACAAGTCACATTACCAGGGGCAGCTGGGAAATTGACAAAATGTCTAGCCCCATGTCAGATTTCAAAATTGAATATAAAAAAATCTGTTTGCTCTTTTGAGAAATGGATTTCAGTGCAGAAGTCTGCTGGAGTAGCACTATTAACTGACTCATTTTGAAAAAAACATGTTTTCTGATGACAGTATCCCTTTAATCTTCAGAAATAGGCTTTATTATTTACCATATTGTTTGTTTGTTGGAGCACTCTTTCACCCTTATCCTGAATGGCTCAATGTCATAACCCATTTGAGAAAAAAATATCCCAAAGCTGCAGCTAGAGATACAACATTCATATAGTTACCCAGTATTTTTAAGGGAAAGTACACCCGGAACTCCTCCCCAAAGTAAGGTTAAAATACATTTAAGAAGAAAAGAATCCGTATATCGGAGAATTACTTAAACAGGGGGTCTCCTAATATATTCCCAGTAGTGAGACACCCTGTTTAAGTAATTCTCCGCTATACGGATTGTTTTCTTCTCAAACATAACCCATATGAATCCAATTTCATATGATACACTGATGGGTACTCTACCAGCAGCTGATTGATCAAGCAAATTGCTGGCTGGTTGGTAAGAGTAACGTCGCATGGGCAAATTTGCCCAGTTTAAGTAAATGATCCAAAATATCAGTTAATGTCGCACTATACATTTTCTCTAACATCTGTGCAAAGCACATGAATATTAATACATTCTAAAAAGCATTTTTTAATTCTTACTTTTGCACCTTTTTATTTTTATTTTATTTTGAGCCACAGTATAGATACTGGGAACCTACTTTCCAGCATCAACCAGAGCTTGACTTATTTATGTTCAGTGTGAAGAGGAATGGTTTTATTCCAGAAATGAATCTTTCTGATAACCTGGGGTTTGTAGACATCTGTGCAGCTTTTCATCTTTGCCCTGTGTCCCTTTTTTATCCCAGTATAAATTTGTTCTTTTGGTATTGTTGTTGAGAAAAAAAAATGTAGTAAAAATTATCTTTACAGTGTGTTTCTTTTGTGGTTACTAATTAGGGATTTCAACATTCAGTATAAATATAAATTCATATAAATAAACTCCAGTCCACTTGTACAGGGCAGTTAGCACTCTGAAAATGTAATTACAGCAGGAGAACAACTGTTCTAGAACTTTAGTTAAAGGAAAACTATACCCCCAAAATGAATACTTAAGCAACAGATAGTTTATATCAAATTGAATGACATATTAAAGAATCTTACCAAACTGGAATATATATTTACATAAATATTGCCCTTTTACATCTCTTGCCTTGAACCACCATTTCGTGACTCTATCTGGGCTGCCTCAGAGATCACCTGACCAGAAATACTACAACACTAACTGTAACAGGAAGAAGTGATGAAGCAAAAGGCAGAACTCTGTCTGTTAATTGGCTCATGTGACCTTACATGTGGTTTGTATGTGTGCACAGTGAATCTTACGATCTCAGGGGACGGCCCTTATTTTTTAAAATGGCAATTTTCTATTTATGATTACCCAATGGCACATACTACTAAAAAAGTATATTATTATGATAATGGTTCATTTACATGAAGCAGGGTTTTACACATGAGCTGTTTTACTCAGTGTCTTTTAATAGAGACCTACATTGTTTGGGGGGTATAGTTTTCCTTTAAGGAAAAGAGTGCTAAAAACCATGCTACATAACATAAGATCTCATATCTACACAGATTAAAAAGGTCATTCTGATTCAAGGTCATACTGGGCTTGAGGGAAACTGGAAAAAAATCTGCTGGGCCCCACAGACCAAGACCCACTCCCTATCCGAACCCCTGGGTGCTGTGGCTAGGGCGGGGGTGTTCTGAGGCGGCAGCCCCGGTGGGCCCTGAGCCCTCCAGTCTGACACTGTTCTGATTCTTAGACGAAATGGCTATGAGAGATATACCCACTGAGATGAATTATTATGTTTCAGTTGCATTTAATGAACCCCTGTGTGTGTTTCACTTTGTTCCCTTCTTTGTAAAGCTTAATGTATAGCACCTTTGAAACACTATAAAAATACTGTATGTTAATACACATGTAGGGACCCATATGGTTGATATGCCCCTATTGGCTTTAATTCCCTACCCTTCTTCCTTTTTTCCTAGTTGCTGGGCAAAAGTCCATGTATCTAGTGTTGATATGCATATCCAAATTCTGGGGACAGCAAGGCCCAGTAAAGCAGTGTGCCCTAGAGGGACCAGTACCTCTAGAGAGATAAGTCGGGGAGCAGGGACCCCGTGAATTAGGCTAGTGAGTGGCAGGAATATAATTGGTATAGACTCTCTAGGAGAGTAAGACAGTGACGGAAGAGAGAAAGAGCAGCTTTGTGCTCCATCAAGGAGGTGTAGCAGGGAGTAGCTTCCCAGGCTGTAAGATTTGCCTACAGTGAAGGGACCACAGTGGATTCTCCTCCCTGACCACTCCACTGGGTGAGATCCAGACCACGTTTGAGGTATTTCTGCCTGGAGGTGCTGTACTGCGTTGACTACAGCCTCAGGGAATACACATGCATCTACCTCTGAAGTCCTGTGTTAGCTGTGTGTGCTTAAATATTCTGCAAAAGCCTCTGTACTGATGTAAGTACCCTGTGAATCATTTGTCTCTGATAAAAAAAAAAAATTTCTGTTTGATTGCAAGAACCTCCTGGCGCCCATTTCTTTATTGGTTAAAGCACAGTAGCATGTGGGAGTTGTAGTTGTGCTACACCGCACCTTCATTTCTTTCACTTTGCGAAGGCCCTACCTTAAGTTTTAGAGTCCATTGTAACCCATGCTCTTGTATACTAGCTGGTGATTAACCCCATGGGCCTGGAAAGCCCAAGTTAGCATTACACACATCTGGAGTGGAAGGGTAGGAACCTTAATTACTTGACCAGTACAAGTCAGTATCTTATTATTCCTTACACTCTACTGGGAAGTACTTGCCTGGAAGGGTGCCCAGTTACAGTAGAAAACATCAACAAACTGTGACTGGCGAAGTGACCGGAACCATTCAATTTGCCCCCATTGATCTGTTACCCAACCCAGCCCACAAAAGGTCTTCTGACTCGGGGCACAAACTGGAAGTGACATCACTGTGGATCGGACGTGGAAGGGTGAGAGGGACTTGTCCCACGTTCCTTACCCAGGTGGCTAACCCATGGACTGCCCGCACAGCCAGAGACTTTTAGCCCAAAGCCCAACCACTTTGTGGGTATTCTGTGGGTACCTGACCTGGTGCAGGACTCTACCTCGCAAATCCTTCCTTAATTGCAAGTATACATCTATGCTAATTCTATTCCTTACACAGAATGATGTGCAGTACTGTAAGGAGCAGATTTACTAAGGGTCGAAGTGAATTCGAGGGAATTTTCGAAGTAAAAAAATTTGAAATTCAAAGTAATTTTTTGGATACTTCTACCATCAAATAGGATATTACGGCTTCGAATTTACCTTGACTCCGATTCAAAGTAAAAATAGTTTGAATATTCGACCATTTGATAATCGAAGTACTGTCTTTTTTAAAAAACTTCGACTTCAATATTTCACCAAATTAAACCTGCCGAAGTGCTATGTTAGCCTATGGGGACCTTCTACAACCATTTTCTAAGTCTTCAGAGGTCCTTTGATCCTTTGATCGATCGCTAAAATCGTTCAAATAGTTCGATTCGAACGTTTTAATCGTTCGAACAAACGATTTTTATTTGCCAAATTTATTGAAAAAACGTCGAATTCGATATTCGAATTCAAAGTTTTTTTAATTCGATGGTCGAATTTCGAAGTTTTTTGGACTTCAAAATTCGACCCTTGATAAATCTGCCCCTAAATGTCTAGCAGAAGTGCACATGATTCTGAGAGAAGTGATCAAGATGGTAAGATGTGAATATGTCCCTTTTAGCAAACTCATGCACTCTCAGTAGCACAGAGGAGTAGATGAGTGATGGGGACACAGCATGCTGAAATGTAATTATACATTTTACATAAGCCAAAGAAGGAGCCATCCTGGCAAGGGAGACAGCAAGATTTTATTGCACCACAATAGTTGAATTAACTTCCCGCTGTGATCTTTAATTTTTTTAAAAGTGTAGAATTAAAGTATATGTTTTATGTGGAGACTTTTTTTATGCCCCTAATAATTTACATTCTCAAGTGTGGCATTCTATCTAGTAGGAATCAAAATGCCAGTGCCAACTAGGGATGTAGCGAACCGCCGATAATGTGTTCGCGAACGCCGGCAAAAAATGCGAACAGTTCGCGAACAGTTCGCGAACTTCGAACATCCGAAAATCGTTCGATTCGAACGATCGAAGGATTTTAATCGTTCGATCGAACGATTTTCGTTCAAATCGAACGAAAATCGTTCGATTTTAGCGATCGAATGGTCGAATGGTCGAACGATTTTGACGCGAACGCCTATTGGCGAACGTCGCGCGACGTTCGCGAACTTGCGGCGGACGCGAACAGCCGATGTTCGCGCGAACAAGTTCGCCGCCGAACAGTGCGCGACATCCCTAGTGCCAACAAAGTGGCTGATCTGAACTATCCACCACGGCCTTTCCAGTAAGTGAATGAGTGTATCTGCTTGGACAGGTCTGATGAAAGAGAGAGCAGAGAAGCCCAAACTCATTAATACAACTGTCATTTCAAATGTGATATGTTTAAATGCATGTCCAGAGGATGACTCCCAACTGCTTCATCATAAATAATGTACTTGTTATTCTTATCGGGCTAGTTTTTGCCCAATATATAGTTGCATAAAATGAAGAATTTTGCACATTGGTGCTTGGACTCTCCTGATCATTTGTTTCTTGATCACTTGCCAGCCAACTGCTAGTTGCACTTCTGACTGCTTTTCCCTGTGTATAATTATTTCCTACATTATTATTATTCATGAAAACCAGATTGGTGGGGATAAATTATCAAAGGAATCAAATTCCAGGAATGCTGTAACTGCCCTCTGTCATTATTGTCCAGTGTAATACAGTTGGGAATTTACTTATTAGTACTAAGCTTCAGTTATATAGTTATATATATTTATTTATTTATTAGTACTAAGCTTCAGTTATGCAGTTATATAGTGAATAAAGTGTCCCCTCTTATAAAATATAAGGATATTATAAGTTACCAAGGAGTTTGATGACCATATAAAAACATATAGTAACTTATAATACCCTCATATTTTGCAACAGGGGGTACTTTATTTATTATAATACACAAGTTTCAGTGAGTCATGTGACAGAAATGACATCAGAACTCACCGTTTATAACTGATGACATCAGAACTCGCCGTTTATAAGGAAATAATTTACAGGATATTCATGACTTTTGTGTATTATATAGTAATAACATAAACATACACTGTGGGAAGCATTTATCAAAAATTGCAGAGCTGCACCAAAGAAATTGTACTTAATCGCAACCAATTGCCACTGCAACTTTTCACACTTTTCTCATATTTATAAAAAATTGTGAACTGGCTCAACATGATCCAGTAAACATGTGGGATGAAAAAAATTACAGTTTTCCATGAATTTTCAAGCCGATTTTGCACTTGCGATTGTTGCATTTTTGTGGAACAATTTTACACTTGCCAAAATTCTAAAAATACACTTCCATTGACTTTAATGCATCTCTGCAGCTTTGCATGGGTGTGATGATTTATTTTCTCTATAGTTTTATGAATAAATGGCAAAAAATAACGAGACTGAGGTTCACGCTTTTCACAAATGTCATTGTTGCAACCGACTGGGACCAACAGGATGTTTTTGGATTCTGGGATACAAATATGGGTAGAACACCACTCAGATATTGCTCTTGTTGGAACTGAAGGCGCAGATTTAGAAATGCATGGCAGCAATGCTAGCTACTTGACTTCCATTTACTACTGATGCTATACATTGTTCTCCATTCCATCGTATTACCTGTTTTTAGCCTGCCGTCTCTCCCAATAACTCCATCTGCATCCACACTGGTCACAAAGATAGGCAGGTCCCATTCCCAGTTGGATGCTCCTCCTGCTACAGTCATTCCCAGAGACTCTGTGTTGTCCTTCATTATGCTCACCATCTTCTCATGGCACAAAACCGTGCGGCTGACACTCTAAATATAAAAACAAGTTTTAATGCATACATTTATAGACACTAAATTTTCCTTTGGCCTGAAACAAGATCACCTACATCTGTTGTACAGGTATTGGACCTATTATCCAGACTGCTTGGCACCTGGGGTTTTCCTGATAAAGGATCATTCCATAATTTGGATCTTCATACCTTAAGTTTACTAGAAAATAATTTAAACATGAAATAAACACTATTGGCTGGTTTTGCTTCCAATAAGGATTAATTGTATCTTAGTTGGATAGTTATTTAGTTACTGTTTTATTATTACAGAGAAAAAGATAATTATTTTGGATTATTTGGATAAAATGGAATCTATGGGTGAAAGCCTTTCCATAATTCACAGCTTTCTGGATAATGGGTTTCTGGATAATGGATCCAATACCTGTACCAAGAGGCCATGGAATATTCAACTGGGACAAATTTACATCATGTTGGCAGTAAGAGTTACAGGATAAGCCAGTAAGAGCCTCAGTGAGAGTCAGGGCCTAGTGCTAATACTACATTACTGCCCCAGGGTCTATGATGGTGCTTTTATGGGGTCACTTTTAAAATCAAGTTGGCACCAGTGTTAATAGTAACTTTTCAGTAGGTATTTACTGTAACAAAGCAAATATCTGATGCCTAAAAAAGTTTGAAACTGGTGTTACAGGTCCCATCACATGAATGTTGTATTTGGGGATTGTGCCCTTAAAGTTGAAGACAGGCAGAAGCTTATTTCTGGGTGGTGTTTAGAATCTAAGGTCTGTATTACATTCACACACAATAATCAATCATATTAGGGGGTGAGCAACTTTCTTGTAGGTGTTTGAAGGAAACCAGCGTGCTGGGCAAAACAAAGCTGGGGAAGAACAAAATCATAGCAAATAATGGTGTGCCCTGGCTGGAATGAAATCTAGGGCACGAGCATTGCAAGCATTACTGCAACATTGGATAAACAGCTTATTGCACAGTTTACTTGCTTGATAAAGATTGGAAAAGGGGGACAGACAAATACTGGATGGTTTGGACAGATGGATAAGGAGATATATAGATATGTAGGTTGATAACTGTTTAGTCTATTTTTATTTTGCGTGGTTTTACAGTCTTTTGTCTCTATTTAATAAACATGAAGGAATAAGCCGATGCTTCAGTCCAGGATATTAATATTAATTAAATCAGCTTAAAGGGATACTGTCATGGGAATTTTTTTTTTTTAAAATGAATCCATTAATAGCACTGCTCCATCAGAATTCTGCACTGAAATCCATTTCTCAAAAGAGCAAACAGATTTTTTTATATTCAATTTTGAAACCTGACATGGGGCTAGACATTTTGTCAATTTCCCAGCTGCCCCTGGTCATGTGACTTGTGCCTGCACTTTAGGAGAGAAATGCTTTCTGGCAGGCTGCTGTTTTTCCTTCTGTAACTGAATGTGTCTCAGTGGGACATGGGTTTTTACTGTTGAGTGTTGTTCTTAGATCTACCAGGCAGCTGTTATCTTGTGTTAGGGAGCTGTTATCTGGTTACCTTCCCATTGTTCTTTTGTTTGGCTGCTGGGGGGGGAAGGGAGGGGGTGATATCACTCCAACTTGCACTACAGCAGTAAAGAGTGATTGAAGTTTATCAGAGCACAAGTCACATGACTTGGGGCAGCTGGGAAATTGACAATATGTCTAGCCCCATGTCAGATTTCAAAATTGAATATAAAAAAAATCTGTTTGCTCTTTTGAGAAATGGATTTCAGTGCAGAATTCCGTTGGAGCAGCACTATTGACCGATTCATTTTGAAAAAAATGTTTTTTCCCATGACAGTATCCCTTTAAGAGCATCATGTTCCTTTTAGAAATTATTTGTGGATCAGTTGCTTTTTCAGAACACTACAATGGCACAAGCAAGTCCTGGAGTGTGAGGGAGCAATGAATAAAGCATATTAGAGTGCTTTTTTTTTCTGTTGTGTTAATTTACTAGGGAAGAGTAAGCCATTCCAATCTGAGTGTTTACCAGTGTACGCCTTGTCATTTTATTAAACATCTGCCCTGGCTAAATGACCCTGCTAAGCCACAGAATCAAAACAGCTTGTTTCCTTTCTTATATTTACTGCAAGATAAATGTTTACAGGAGGATATCAGAACCAAAAAAGTTCTAACACGTGCCCCACATATGAGCGGCACAGCTGCGTGTGCAGAGGAAGTTGGACAGAGAGCTAAGTAGGACAGACAGCTGGCGCACTGACAGGGCAACACGTGGGAGGCAGTGACTGGGCTAAAACATGAGTAAACCTGCATTTGGCCCCATAAGAACATTCCCGGTCACATCCTTATTCTACAACTTATATAATAAGAAATCAGTAGCTAATCTTTAATGACCCATTTTAATTTTGACAAATACAAGAGTCCTCTGCACTCAACCCATTTTAATTTTGAATCATATTTGTTTGGTTGAAATTTCCCCCCCCCCACTATCATTCGTCAAGCACAGAATCCTGCTAATGTGCAGCAATCTCAACAGCTGTAAAAAGACGGGCTATGGTATTGTTAGTAGATTCTCTAAAGAGTTACTTTTCCCTTACACATCAGTATTAACATTCCAAGAAGGCAGTTTCACTTTTTAAGATGCAGAGAACCTAGCCTGGTTAGGGTGAGATGGGCTAAAAGGAGCCAAAAAGCCCTTCACATGCAAAACATGCAGCATAAAGCCTTCTGAAAACAGAAGGTATTTACTTGTCTCGTGCCCTATACATAGCACTGCCTTAAAGGGGAAGGAAACCTAATTGCCGCAAAAACCCTCCCCCCCTCCCGTGTGTTGCCCACCCTCCCTCCTCCCCCCTGGCCTACCCGTCCCGCTGGGCAAATGCCCCTAACTTGTTACTTACCCTTCTGCGCAGGTCCAGTCCAGGGAGTTCACAGACGACATCTTCTTCCACGCGATCTTCTTCCTGCTGTGAACGGCGTTTTGGCGCATGCGCAGTAGGAGCATTTTGCCGGTACGGATCTACTGCGAATGCGCCAAAAGTCACAATGTACTTTTGGCACATGCGCAGTAGATCGTACCGTGAAATGCTCCTACTGCGCCGGTCAAAGCAGGAAGAAGATCGCGTGGAAGAAGATGTCGTCTGTGAACTCCCTGGACTGGACCTGCGCAGAAGGGTAAGTAACAAGTTAGGGGCATTTGCCCAGCGGGACGGGTAGGCCAGGGGGGAGGGTGGGCAACACACGGGAGGGGGGAGGGTTTTTGGGCCAACTAGGTTTCCTTCCCCTTTAATACCAAAAATGATACCGGTAGTTTAATTCTCACGTGAGGCATTTTGGTCAGAGACATGCAAATCACTCCTTTATGTGCCTTTGGCCACTCAGAAGTCATGTTCAAATATTTTGAACTGATGAGATCTAACAAGATTGAAACAGGCTGTCTGCAAGTTTGGATTTATAGCTCTGACCTATGAGGCTGTATCTGTGCTATAAAACCAGCGGTTCTGGATGCATAGTTGGCCAAAGGGACATAAAGGAGTGATTTGCATGTCTCCGCCCATAATGTCTCATGCGAGAGTTAAACTTTCATTTTTGGTATAAAGGCAGTCTTTTGTATATGGAATGAGACAAGTAAATACCTTCTGTTTTCAGAAGCTTTATGCTTCTTTTAAGGATGGAATCTCATTTATCCTGTGTGTGTGTACAATTCCATACAGAAGTATGCACACTGTGCCCTGGTCTTGTGCTCTAGAGTGCATATTCCTCAGCAATAGTTCTCTTTGCACTAGCAGAGCCGAATGTCCAGCCCGGAAATTTGTCTCTTAAAGTTAGAAGAGGTGGCTATTGGCTGTCCCTTGCAATTGGCTGCTCACTGCCTCCTGAGGCAAGGTTCCCACCTTTCCTTATGGCAGGAGCGACCCTGCATTTTCCTTGTTAAAGATCATCACCAGGGATGGATCCTCAGACAATATATGAAATGGAAAAAAAAATTATCGAGCTCTGCATATTATGGTGTTTGGTCATTGCAGGCACTATGGCTAAATATGTGATTAATTAAATTAATGAATTAAATTGAGAGCATAACCCATAGGGGCAGATTCACTAAGGGTCGAATTTCGAAGTAAAAAATACTTCGAAATTCGACCCTCGAATTGAAATCCTTCGACTTCGAATTACGAAGTCGAAGGATTTAGCGCTAAACGTTCGTTCGATCGATCGAAGGATTTTTCGTTCGAACGATTCGAAGGATTTTAATCCAACGATCGAAGGAAAATCCTTCGATCAAAAAAAGGTTAGCAAACCTATGGGGACCTTCCCCATAGGCTAACATTGACTTCGGTAGGTTTTACCTGCCGAAGTAGAGGGTCGAAGTTTTTTTTAAAGGGAAAGTAGTTCGACTATCGAATGGTCGAATAGTCGAACGATTTTTCGTTCGATTCGTTCGATTTCGTTCGTATTCGAACGAATTTAACCAATTCGATGGTCGAAGTACCAAAAAAATACTTCGAAATTCGAATTTTTTTCATTCGAATCCTTCACTCGAGCTTAGTGAATCGGCCCCATAGTCTGCAAGGACTGAACCAGAAGGACAATTGCTTGGTTCAAGCCCCACTTGTGCAGTAACTGTCCAGGGCCTCATTAGTGAATAGCCTCTTATCTTGTCCTATTCTAGTTAGCCAGATTAGCCCTGTTCCGCCTACAAAAGAATTTTTTTTGGTCCCAACATCCTCCCACGGGATCTGTTTCCTCGATAGTTACACCACTTATTAGTTGCACTTCAGATGCTTCTTTCTAGAGGCTCTCAGTATGTTCTTTAGAACATTTTTTTCAGACTTTTCAGATCCAATATCACCACTCAGGGAAGCCAAAGAGGAAAGAGAGAGTGTCCTGAATGAACTGTGTGTTTGTAAAACACGCGCCAACTAAGGCAAAATTATCCACATGTTTTATTGGCCTCAGTGGTTCAGTTAGCCGCCATGCCATGATGTTAGTTCTGACCTGCAACAAGGGGGGTCAGCTGGAATATCAGGCTGCCCTACGGGATGTACATGTGCAAATATACAGTAGCCTTGTCTAAATGCAGCTATTTAAAGGGCAATCTTTTGCCTGATTATAATACCATACCATGGAATATATTGTTGTTGTTTCCTGCACATATGCTCCTTCACTGGACCCCAGCAGGTACCATGAAGCTATGGAACAATGGCTGTGAACAAAACAACCATTATTTTCTCCCCTAATACAAATCTTCTTGTGTTTCTTTGCATTTATGTGCCCTTTGTGTCACTTAAACCAGAATCCTTGGCTTGTAAAAAGCCCTCTTTTTCCAACATGTGTGTTTTGGCTTTATAAGCATGTATACAGCACAACGTTTCTCTCTTCATTACAGAGTTAATTAAGGAATCTCAGCCCATCAAACAAGTCATGAGCCAATATCCTATCAGCACAACCATCAAACATTTATGTAACCAAATAATAATATCCTTTAGGGGAGGCCAGATTTCCATTCTACCTGGATTAGGATTTTGATTTTTACTGGAACAAACTTTCTTTTTATTACATCCCAAACATTTCCATATAGACTGGAGAAACTTATAGCTGATTCAACAATAAGCGTTAAGAAGACCAGAAAGCTTAGCTGTGGCAGAGTAAAAAAAATATACTGAACTACACGTATATAAATGTATAAAATCAGAACTGCTAATATGACAGCCATTTTGCAATAATGTCATGGTGTAAGGGGAAATGATGTGATGGCAGTATGGTATCTGGATGGTATCTGGATGGTGAGAACACTTTCATTGGCTCCCTTGGAGTGGCCTGGGGGTTGAGTCAGTTAGGGGGAGATACGGGGATAATGCTTGTTTTCTTTTCTAGGAACTCCAGCTAGGAAGTCATTCAGGATGAGATTTGATGTTATCATAGATTTGCGTTCCTAACTATTGTGAGGCCTATGATTGATTTCCTATAGCTGTAACCTCATTTTGAGCAATGTGGGCTGGAACAAACTTCAGTCCTCTAAGAGCTTGATCCAAAAAGGCCTGACAGCCACCTCATTAGCCTCGTACTGATTGCATTAAAGGAACACATGAGTAAGTCCACATTACAATTTATCTGTTATAGTGGCGTAACTAGAGTGCGTTGGGCCCCCCTGTAAAAAAACCTTCATAGGGGCAAGGCACACTCCTTCGCCCATCTTCCTGTCCCACCCACATCCATCCCTGACCCCGCCCACATCCTGCCCAACTTTCATCCCCCTCCTCGTTGGTAAGAGAGCGACTGCGGGGTCTGCTTCCTCTATAGTTACGCCACTGACCTGTTATATACAGTGTCTGATTCTCTTTAATATGAAGCTCTCTAAAGAAGCAGCTTTCGCAAGACATGGAAAGGCCAAAATGTTGATGGGAGTAGATGATCTCCAATGAAGATCTCCAAATAATGGACATCAAAAATTACAAATAGAAAGTCTTAACAAGTGGTACAAGAAAGCATTAATGGTGGACGAGTTGTGTTTTACTGCTGGATGGGTTGAGTGTTCCCAGCTGTAAAAAATGGTGGTGGACCTGTGATGGTAAAAACAGGCATCTCTTGGGAAGAATCTGTTTCTCATATTAATATCATTTCCCAGGACAACATTGCACATGACTAAAGAGTTATACAAACAGTTAGGGGCACATTCACTTAGTTCGAGTGAAGGAATAGAATAAAAAAAACTTTGAATTTCAAATGTTTTTTTTGGCTACTTCGATCTTCGACTACGACTTCAACTTCGAATCGAATGATTCGAACTAAAAATCGTTCAAATATTCGACCATTCGATAGTCGAAGTACTGTCTCTTTAAAAAAACTTCGACCCCCTACTTCGCCACCTAAAACCTACCAAGGTGCAATTTTAGCCTATGGGGAAGGTCCCCATAGGCTTTCTAACAATTTTTTGGTCGAAGAAAAATGGTTCAATCGATGGATTGAAATTCTTCAAAACGAACGATTCAAAGGATTTAACCGTTCGATCGAACGATTTTTCGTTCGAACGAACTATTTGCGGGAAATCCTTCGACTTCGATATTCAAAGTCGAAGGATTTACATTTGGCAGTCGAATATCGAGGGTTAATTAACCCTCGATATTTGACCATATGTAAATCTGCCCCCAAATGTGTACTCTATATGCACTAAAGGTGTTAAACAGTACAAAATGTACCTCCAATCATTTTAGACAAAGAAAAAAAATGTGAATTTAGACAGCACCCCCAATCTGACACATTCATGAACAATTGTGCCAAACACGTCTTAGCAAAAACAATGGCCACTTTCCAGTAAGGCCACCCCTTTTGGGTCCATAATTTGGACTGGCCTGTGGAAATGCAACAAATGGGAGTTATTAAAACAATGCTTACCCTATTGTAAAATATAAGAATGTTAGAATGAAAAGTTACAATTGAATATATAGAATCTCTAAGCTCGGAGGTGATATCTTAATATCTTACAACAAGAAGTACAAAACAATTTATTTATCTGAACAAGACCTGTGCACCATGTGACACAAGTGGCATTGAGAAGCAGCAGTTATAACTGATATAAGTACCATACATTGGCATTCATTTACAGATCATTCATTGTTCTAGTGTAAATTAAAGGAATATTGCTCTACAGTGTTTTTCATTATTAGACAGTTCCCTAAAATGACACTGCTTATTACAACTGTATATATGTAAACGTACAGAAATCAGTGTTCCTAAAACCAGAAAGAAAAATTATATTTTATCTTAGAAATAGAAATAAAACTCATCTGACCCCTTCAATCTAGCCATTTGTAGTCAGGACATGTGAAAACCTTGTACTTATTTTGATTATGAAGTGCAAATGAATCTTACAATTGAAGTGGGAGCCCAAAACAGTGTTGCACATTTATAGCAATACATCTGTACAACACATGAAGAAATGGAAATATTGACACCTTGGGGGCTATAATTGCTAAAGAATTTTTTTTGTTTAGCTGATTGGCTTTTATTGGGCTTTATAAAATGAGCCATATGTTTGCCAGAACCTAGAAAGAAGTTACACAGCCAATTTTTCCCAGTGCCACTTGCAGAATTGGCACCTCACACTCATTGTTAACCTGTGAGCCTTTGTTACACTATAATGTTGTCTCATGGCTTTGGTTAGAAGAAGATGCAGACTGTGGAGACACTCTTCCTTCTCGATGATGCTTTTTAAACCTTTACTTAACCTCTATTTATTTCCAGCAGTATGAATGAAATTCCCCGCAGAAGTACTTATTTTGGGAAAGCGTTCAAATCCCAGAATCCAGTTAAATCTTTAGCATGCTGGAGTTAATCCGTGTGACTAAAGATTGCACTTCAACACTTTTCTTTCTTAAAGACTTTTACATTTCACGGCTGCTTGCACCCGTCTATTTGATACGGGGCGACTAAAAGAATGATTTCTATCAACAATTTACCCAGATGTATCTTTGTATAAAGAATGGCTCTTTAAACACGTTATTAGGGAAAAACATTTCTTCCTCCTGTTACAGACGGATCGTTGACCCAGCTGTGCACTCGGGATCTTGGTGTACAAATCACTCACTTATACACAAACATTAGTTTCCAGATTGACCAATCATTTTCCATATAAAAATGAATGATCGTCATCATGGCATGAACCAGATGTTGGGATGTGGTTGCAAACGCCTTGATCTGTGCTTTAATCCAGACAATCTAGTGCAGCTTAGCTCCTTACAGCCGTAGTTGTAACAACTTGTTATGTTCTGTTACACAAGACGGGGCCAAGCTCTGTGCCCAATTTGGATCAGTCACTAGGGATGTAGCGAACGTCGGAAAAAAAGTTCGCGAACATATTCGCGAACTTGCGCAAAAATGCGAGTGGTTCGCGAACGGTTCGCGAACCCCATAGACTTCAATGGGAAGGCGAACTTTAACATCTAGAAAAGACATTTCTGGCCAGAAAAATGATTTTAAAGTTGTTTAAAGGGTGCAACGACCTGGACAGTGGCATGCCAGAGGGGGATCAAGGGCAAAAATGTATCTGAAAAATCTGCCTGTGTGTGCTTGGAAGAGATAGTGTAGGGGGAGAGCTGTTAGTGATTTCAGGGACAGATGATAGTAAGTTTGCTGGCTAGTAATCTGCTTGATACTGCTCTGTATTGGAGGGACAGAAGTCTGCAGGGATTTGAGGGACATTTTAGCTTAGGTAGCTTTGCTGGCTAGTAATCTACTGTTCTCTTTAAACAACTGCCATACGTTGACCTTGTAGGCATTGTTTGCCCAGTTTTTTTGGACGCAGCCACTGAAGCACAGTTGCCAGAAAAAATATGCCATATAAATGCTGAAAATAGTCATTTTTCGCCATACGTTGACCTTGTAGACATTGTTTGCCCAGTTTTTTTGGACGCAGCCACTGAAGCACAGTTGCCAGAAAAAATATGCCATATAAATGCTGAAAATAGTAATTTTTCGCCATACGTTGACCTTGTAGACATTGTTTGCCCAGTTTTTTGGTTGCAGCCACTGAAGCACAGTTGCCAGAAAAAATATGCCACATAAATGCTGAAAATAGTCATTTTTTGCCATATACGTTGAGTCAACGTATGGCAAAAAATGACTATTTTCAGCATTTATATGGCATATTTTTTCTGGCCTCTGTGCTTCAGTGGCTGTGGCCAAAAAAACTGGGCAAACAATGCCTACAAGGTCAACGTCGTTGACCTTGTAGGCATTGTTTGCCCAGTTTTTTTGGCCACAGCCACTGAAGCACAGAGGCCAGAAAAAATATGCCATATAAATGCTGAAAATAGTCATTTTTTTGGTCGCAGCCACTGAAGCACAGTTGCCAGAAAAATTATGCCATATAAATGCTGAAAATATAAATTTTTTTGGTTGCAGCCACTGAAGCACAGAGGCCAGAAAAATTATGCCATATAAATGCAGAAAATATGCATTTTTTTGGTCGCAGCCACTGAAGCACAGTTGACAGAAAAATTATGCCATATAAATGCTGAAAATATAAATTTTTTTGGTTGCAGCCACTGAAGCACAGAGGCCAGAAAAATTATGCCATATAAATGCAGAAAATATGCATTTTTTGGTCGCAGCCACTGAAGCACAGTTGCCAGAAAAATTATGCCATATAAATGCTGAAAATAGTAATTTTTTTGGTTGCAGCCACTGAAGCACAGAGGCCAGAAAAATTATGCCATATAAATGCTGAAAATATGCATTTGTTTGGTCGCAGCCACTGAAGCACAGTTGACAGAAAAATTATGCCATATAAATGCTGAAAATATAAATTTTTTTGGTTGCAGCCACTGAAGCACAGAGGCCAGAAAAATTATGTCATATAAATGCAGAAAATAGGCATTTTTTTGGTCGCAGCCACTGAAGCACAGAGGCCAGAAAAAATTAAACCAGTAGGGTTTGCACCCTAGTTTGTAACGGTGGCGGAGGGAGGAGGAGGACGCTAAAGGACAGCTGTGTGTGGAGTCATGAGGCTTGAAGAGAAGGACAGCTGCATAGAAGTCAGAACAAGTCTTCCGGCGTGCAGTAACCCTCCGAGATCCACCCCTCATTCATTTTAATAAAGGTCAGGTAATCGACACTTTTGTGACCTAGGCGAGTTCTCTTCTCAGTTACAATCCCTCCTGCTGCACTGAAGGTCCTTTCTGAGAGCACACTTGAGGCTGGGCAAGACAAGAGGTTCATGGCAAATTGTGACAGCTCTGGCCACAGATCAAGCCTGCGCACCCAGTAGTCCAGGGGTTCATCGCTCCTCAGAGTGTCGATATCTGCAGTTAATGCCAGGTAGTCCGCTACCTGCCGGTCGAGGCGTTCTTTGAGGGTGGATCCAGAAGGGTTGTGGCGCTGCCTTGGACAGAAAAACATTTGCATGTCTGACGTTACAGACTGGCCAAAGGGCTTTGTCCTTGCAGGTGTGCTCGTGGCAGGATTACTGGCACCTCTGCCCCTGGAATGTTGATGAGTTCCTGAAGTGACATCACCCTTAAAAGCATTGTACAACATGTTTTGCAGGCTGGTTTGTAAATGCCGCATCTTTTCGGACTTGTGGTATGTTGGTAACATTTCTGACACTTTATGCTTGTACCGAGGGTCTAGTAGCGTTGCGACCCAGTACAGGTCCTTCTCCTTAAGCCTCTTGATACGGGGGTCCTTCAACAGGCATGACAGCATGAAAGACCCCATTCTCACAAGGTTGGATGCAGAGCTATCCATCTCCGCTTCCTCATTATCAAGGACTGCATCATCCACGGTCTCCTCCCCCCAGCCACGTACAAGACCAGGGGTCCCCAAAAGGTCACCACTAGCCCCCTGGGAAGCCTGCTCCTGTTGGTCCTCCTCCTCCTCCTCCACAAAGCCACCTTCCTCCTCTGACTCCACTTCTGGCACCTCTCCCTGCGTTGCAGCAGGTGCCTGGGTTCGTTCTGGTGATTCCGACCAGAAATCGTGCGCTTCCAGCTCCTCGTCACGCTGGTCTACAGCCTCATCTGTCACTCGTCGCACGGCACGCTCCAGGAAGAAAGCGAAGGGTATTAGGTCGCTGATGGTGCCTTCGGTGCGACTGACCATATTTGTCACCTCTTCAAAAGGTCGCATGAGCCTGCAGGCATCGCGCATAAGCACCCAGTAACGGGGGAAAAAAATCCCCAGCTGTGCAGATCCAGTCCTACCACCCAGTTCAAAAAGGTACTCCTTGACGGCCCTTTGTTGTTGCAGCAGACGTTCCAACATAAGGAGCGTTGAATTCCAGCGAGTCTGGCTGTCAGAAATCAAATGCCTGACTGGCATGTTGTAGCGCTGCTGAATGTCAGCAAGGCGTGCCATGGCTGTGTAGGAACGTCTGAAATGGGCCGACACCTTTCTGGACTGGGTGAGAACGTCCTGGAATCCTGGGTACTTGGAGACAAAACGTTGGACTATTAAATTTAACACATGTGCCATGCAGGGCACATGTGTTAAATTGCCTAGTCTCAACGCTGCCAACAGATTGCTTCCATTGTCACACACCACTTTTCCGATCTGCAGTTGGTGTGGGGTCAGCCACCGATCGGCCTGTGACTGCAGAGATGACAGGAGTACAGATCCGGTATGGTTTTTGCTTTCCAGGCACGTCATCCCCAAGACAGCGTGACAACGGCGTACCTGGCACGTCGAATAGCCTAGGGGGAGCTGGGGGTGCACAGGTGTGGAGGAGGAGAAGGAGGACCCAGCAGCAGAGTAAGAAGAAGAAGAAGACGAGGTAGAGAGCGATGGAGGAGTAGAGGTGGTGGCAGAACCGCGTGCAATCCGTGGCGGTGACACCAACTCCACTGTTGTTGTTGAGCTTACCCATTCCCTGCTTCCCAGCCATTACCAAGTTCACCCAGTGGGCAGTGTAGGTGACATACCTGCCCTGACCATGCTTGGAGGACCATGCGTCAGTAGTCATATGGACCTTTGGCCCAACACTAAGTGACAGAGATGCGGTAACTTGGCTCTGCACATGTTGGTACAGGTGTGGTATTCCCTTTTTAGAAAAAAAATTGCGGCTGGGTACCTTCCACTGCGGTGTCCCAATTGCTACAAATTTGCGGAAGGCCTCAGAGTCCACCAGCTGGTATGGTAAAAGCTGGCGGGCTAAGAGTGCAGACAAGCCAGCTGTCAGACGCCGGGCAAGGGGGGTGACAGTCAGACATTGGCTTCTTACGCTCAAACATGGCCTTCACAGAAACTTGGCTGGTGGCAGATGACTGGGAATGGGAACAGGTGGTCAAGGTGGAAGGCGGAGTGGAGGGTGGTTCAGACGGGTCAAGGAGAGCAGAGGTAGAGCAGTAAGATGCTGGACCAGAAGGAGTGTGGCTTTTAGTTTGCCTGTTGCCTTTGAGGTGTTGCTCCCAAAGTGCTTTGTGCTTGCCGCTCATGTGCCTTCGCATAGAAGTTGTACCTATGTGGCTGTTGGGCTTACCAAGGCTCAGTTTCTGACTGCACTCATTGCAAATTACAATGCTTTTGTCAGAGGCACACACATTAAAAAAAATCCCACACTGCTGACTTTTTGGAAGTGTGCGATCTGGCGGTAACAGTAGAAGTTGGCGGAGTTGGCGGTATTGGCGGCAATGGCGGGTGCGTTGGCCGGCTGAACACAGGTGCCGATACATGTTGTTGCCCTACTGATCCCTGCGGGCTGTCCTCCCTGCTTCTTCTAAGTCTTATTCTCCTACTGCCTCTCTGACTCTCCGTCTCTCCATCTGAACTACCCTCCTCTTGCTCTCTTCTACTAGGCACCCACAAAACATCAATCTCCTCATCATCATTCTCCTCAGATGCATCAATTTCTTCTGACACATCACAGAAGGAAGCAGCAGCGGGGACCTCCTCCTCATCACTCATTATGTCCATCTCTATCGTGTTCTCTGCCAGAATTAAATCTGGTGTAAGGTCCTCATCTCCTTCATCTTCTTCTGGCAATAATGGTTGCGCATTACTCAGTTCAAGAAACTCATTGGAAAATAACTCCTCTGACCCCAGTGAAGAAGGGGCACCGGTGGTGGAGGAAGTGTTACGTGGGGTGGCCATAGCAGTGGAGGATGAGGAGGATGTTGTGGTAAAGTTAGAAACGGTAGAGGATGGGGTGTGCTGTGTAAGCCAGTCAACTACCTCTTCAGCATTTTGGGAGTTCAGGGTCATTGGCTTTTTAAAACTGGGCAATTTGCTAGGGCCACAGGATTGCATAGCAGCACGGCCCCTAGCACGGCCTCTGCGTGGCGGCCTGCCTTTGCCTGGCATTATTTTTTAAAAAAACAACAACAACAACAAAAACTCAGTTGGTTTTTCTGGAAACGATAATACACACAGCTAGATGGCGGGTTGAAGAAAACACTGTGCAAATAATGCCTACAAAGTCAACGTATACACTACTACAGCGGTGGATACGGATTACGTAAAATATATGAATGCTGCTTGAAAAAAAGTAACTCAAGTGGTTTTTCTAGAGACGATAATATTATCAATATTTAGACAAAATGTGAACAAGGTCACACAGCTCGATGGCGGGTTGAAGAAAACAGTGTGCAAATAATGCCTACAAGGTCAACGTATACACTACTACAGCGGTGGATACGGATTACGTAAAATATATGAATGCTGCTTGAAAAAAAGTAACTCAAGTGGTTTTTCTAGAGACGATAATATTATCAATATTTAGACAAAATGTGAACAAGGTCACACAGCTCGATGGCGGGTTGAAGAAAACAGTGTGCAAATAATGCCTACAAGGTCAACGTATACACTACTACAGCGGTGGATACGGATTACGTAAAATATATGAATGCTGCTTGAAAAAAAGTAACTCAAGTGGTTTTTCTAGAGACGATAATATTATCAATATTTAGACAAAATGTGAACAAGGTCACACAGCTCGATGGCGGGTTGAAGAAAACAGTGTGCAAATAATGCCTACAAGGTCAACGTATACACTACTACAGCGGTGGATACGGATTACGTAAAATATATGAATGCTGCTTGAAAAAATAACTCAAGTGGTTTTTCTAGAGACGATAATATTATCAATATTTAGACAAAATGTGAACAAGGTCACACAGCTCAATGGCGGGTTGAAGAAAACAGTGTGCAAATAATGCCTACAAGGCCAACGTATACACTACTACAGCGGTGGATACGGATTACGTAAAATATATGAATGCTGCTTGAAAAAAAGTAACTCAAGTGGTTTTTCTAGAGACGATAATATTATCAATATTTAGACAAAATGTGAACAAGGTCACACAGCTCGATGGCGGGTTGAAGAAAACAGTGTGCAAATAATGCCTACAAGGTCAACGTATACACTACTACAGCGGTGGATACGGATTACGTAAAATATATGAATGCTGCTTGAAAAAAAGTAACTCAAGTGGTTTTTCTAGAGACGATAATATTATCAATATTTAGACAAAATGTGAACAAGGTCACACAGCTCGATGGCGGGTTGAAGAAAACAGTGTGCAAATAATGCCTACAAGGTCAACGTATACACTACTACAGCGGTGGATACGGATTACGTAAAATATATGAATGCTGCTTGAAAAAAAGTAACTCAAGTGGTTTTTCTAGAGACGATAATATTATCAATATTTAGACAAAATGTGAACAAGGTCACACAGCTCGATGGCGGGTTGAAGAAAACAGTGTGCAAATAATGCCTACAAGGTCAACGTATACACTACTACAGCGGTGGATACGGATTACGTAAAATATATGAATGCTGCTTGAAAAAAAGTAACTCAAGTGGTTTTTCTAGAGACGATAATATTATCAATATTTAGACAAAATGTGAACAAGGTCACACAGCTCGATGGCGGGTTGAAGAAAACAGTGTGCAAATAATGCCTACAAGGTCAACGTATACACTACTACAGCGGTGGATACGGATTACGTAAAATATATGAATGCTGCTTGAAAAAAAGTAACTCAAGTGGTTTTTCTAGAGACGATAATATTATCAATATTTAGACAAAATGTGAACAAGGTCACACAGCTCGATGGCGGGTTGAAGAAAACAGTGTGCAAATAATGCCTACAAGGTCAACGTATACACTACTACAGCGGTGGATACGGATTACGTAAAATATATGAATGCTGCTTGAAAAAAAGTAACTCAAGTGGTTTTTCTAGAGACGATAATATTATCAATATTTAGACAAAATGTGAACAAGGTCACACAGCTCGATGGCGGGGTTGAAGAAAACAGTGTGCAAATAATGCCTACAAGGTCAACGTATACACTACTACAGCGGTGGATACGGATTACGTAAAATATATGAATGCTGCTTGAAAAAAAGTAACTCAAGTGGTTTTTCTAGAGACGATAATATTATCAATATTTAGACAAAATGTGAACAAGGTCACACAGCTCGATGGCGGGTTGAAGAAAACAGTGTGCAAATAATGCCTACAAGGTCAACGTATACACTACTACAGCGGTGGATACGGATTACGTAAAATATATGAATGCTGCTTGAAAAAAAGTAACTCAAGTGGTTTTTCTAGAGACGATAATATTATCAATATTTAGACAAAATGTGAACAAGGTCACACAGCTCGATGGCGGGTTGAAGAAAACAGTGTGCAAATAATGCCTACAAGGTCAACGTAAACACTACTACAGCGGTGGATACGGATTACGTAAAACATATGAATGCTGCTTGAAAAAAGTGACTCCGGTGTTTTTTCTGGAGACGGTAATATTATGGATATTTAGACAGAATGGGAACAAGGTCACACAGCTCGATGGCGGGTTGAAGAAAACAGTGTGCAAATAATGCCTACAAGGCCAACGTATACACTACTACAGCGGTGGATACGGATTACGTAAAATATATTATGGCTGCTTGAAAAAAGTGACTCCGGTGTTTTTTCTGGAGACGGTAATATTATGGATATTTAGACAGAATGTGAACAAGGTCACACAGCTCGATGGCGGGTTGAAGAAAACAGTGTGCAAATAATGCCTACAGGGCAAATAATGCCTAAAAGGTCAACTTATACACTACTACAGCGGTAGTAAAATAAAAAAAGTAAAATAAAAAAAAATGAATATTAAAAAAAAAAATTAAAGTTGGTGCTGCTGAACTACTAGGAGCAGCAGATTAGCACACCAGTCCCACTCCCCAACACTGCTAGACTAATAGCACTGGGCTCTTATAGTAGTAGTAGTAGTAGTAGTAGTAAAACAACAAAAAATAAATAAAAGCAGTCCTTACAAGGACTACTGTTATTGCAGCAGTCAGCAGATGAGATCAGAAGCAGGACAGCTGCCCACTGCAGCTACATACAGAGCACTGCAGTAGAAGGTAGATTACTAGCCAGCAAAGCTACCTAAGCTAAAATGTCCCTCAAACCCCTGCAGACTTCTGTCCCTCCAATAACAGAGCAGTATCAAAACGATTACTAGCCAGCAAACTTTCAACTGTCCCTGAAATCACTAACAGGCAGCAGCTCTCTCCCTACACTATCTCTTCAGCACACACAGGCAGAGTGAAAAAACGCTGCAGGGCTTCGGTTTTTATAGGGAAGGGGAGTGGTCCAGGGGAGAGCTTCCTGATTGGCTGCCATGTACCTGCTGGTCTGGGGTGAGAGGGCAAAAAAAAGCGCCAACAATGGCGAACCCAAAATGGCGAACGTCGCGCGACGTTCGCGAACTTCCGGCGAGCGCGAACACCCGATGTTCGCGCGAACAAGTTCGCCGGCGAACAGTTCGCGACATCTCTATCAGTCACTGTGCTAGTGAATTTTTGTAAACTCTCAGTCATTTATTTTTTCAATAAGTTACAACTGTATTTCTCAAACACCTTATACAGCTCCCATTAGGATGTATTGCACAATGCCCTATACAGATATGGGATTTATCCAGAATGCTCGGGATCTGGGGTTTCCACATAATGGATCTTTTCATAATTTGGATCTTCATATCTTAAGTCTAGTAGAAAATAATTTAAACATTAAGGGGCAGATTTATCAAGGCTCGAAGTGAATTAGAGGGAATTTTCGAAGTTAAAAAATTCAAAATTCGAAGTAAATGTTGAATACTTCGACCATCGAATAGGATACTACGACCTCGAATTTTCTTAGACTTAGATTTGAAGTAAAAATCTTTCGACTATTCAATCATTCGATAATCGAAGTACTGTCTCTTTAAAAAAACTTCGACTTCAATACTTCGCCAACTTAAACCTGCCAAAGCGCTATGTTAGTCTATCGGGACCTTCCAGAGCAATTTTCAAAGTTTTTTATATTGGAAGGAAAATCGTTCGAAACGTACGATTCGAAGTACGAACGGAATACGATAGGAATACAATCGTACTTCGAATTCGAATGTCGGCAGATTCTATTCGATGGTTGAATTTCGAAGTATTTTCCACTTCGAAATTCGACCCTTGATAAATCTGCCCCTAAATAAACCGAATAGCCTGGTTTTTGCTTCCAATAAGGATTAATTATATCTTAGTTTGGATCAAGTACAAGGTACTGTTTTATTATTATAGAGAAACAGGAAATCTGGATAATTTGGATAAAATGGAGTCTATGGGAGATGGCCTTTCCGTAATTCAGAGCTTTGTGGATAACGGGTTTCTGGATAACGGATCCCATACCTGTATTGTATATTAATGTTTTTGGGTAGGTTAAGAGCTGATGGGCTATTTTGTTTTACTAAGATTTTTCTAGTACTGTATTGACCTTTAAAAAACTATTTCTCATTTTCAAAGGTAAAATACATAGGATGTTTTATTCAGACTGGAATGTATAGCTCCTAAATTTCACCAAAAAATAATACATATCTGTATAACAATAATATAATAATAATACAAAGCTGTTGACTGGCCGGAAGCTCTGTGCAATTAAAATTTGCAATGCAGTAATTGTCTATTGAACAATATTAAATTGGAAAATGGCTAACTTGTACAACTTTTATTATATTTTGCCAATTGTGTCATAAAATGATTGCCTGACTTTATGGAGCAATAAGGTTTGAATTAAATATCTCAGCTATGGGATTATTGTAGCGAGCAAGGAAAGCCAAATAAATACTTTATTGCTGTCTTAATCCAGCTGGTACCTTTAAGATTCTCACTGTAGGCCATCTTTATATGAATACTAGGAAAATGACATGTTTTAGGCAAGTGTTCAGTTTTGTGTACTATATGTAACTTTTAGTAATTACAATATATTGATAGAAAACATCCTGAAACATTGTCATATTATTGTTTTAGTGTTTTTGTTTACATTTATTAAGTAAGGCATGCTATTCACTTTGTTTTATTATAAAAAGATAGTAATAGCCTTTTGAGTTATATGGAATAACAAAAGGGAGGGTTTTTTTGGCTGCACAACTTCCACCCGGTTACTGAGGGGGTAAAGAGAGACTCCTTGGCTATCACTAACATATGAAATCACATTTGCCATGACATCCGATGAGCCCTATAAACTAAGCCATTTTGTACCTGGCACTAAGTATAGGCTTTTGTGACCCTTTGGGCATAGTTACTGTGGCACATACATGTTCTGAAGTCACATTATAATTTTGATCTCCACCCCTTTAGTCTTCTTGAAGACATCGGGGCATAAAAGAGATAAGCTGGTAGATATCGATTGATGACCATACCCCAAATCACATTAAATCAAAATAGTGGATTTGGTGCATCCCTAATATAATTGTATCCCACCCCTGGCCAAGTTTTAATTACTGAATTTGTTCCATCAAATGAACACATTTTCTTGAAAAATAGTTATAATATTTAAATTGAATGGAATTAAGTTTCCAAAACTCTAGAATAGAACCCTTACATGGCGGTGGTAGATCTTGAGGAGTATTAAAACTAACAGTAGATTTATGAATGATTAATAGAGCAATATTAACACCTCCAGAAAACACAATAGTCGAGGCAATAGTATATATAATTCTCTGCTATCTTTTGTCTGTAATAACAAATAAACGAGACACTGAAAGAAAAACGAGAGAAAGGAAGATACAAAGGAATGTTTTTTCTTTTGGTATTATTATGCCAGTACAAAAAGCTCTATTCATCATTGTGCCAGAGTCATGGTTTGGGCAGAAAATGTTCTTACTCTTCTTTGTACATTGTTATATGCATTACATATTCACCACAAATACACGACAGACTGGTACATACAGTCTAGATTGGAATAATATACACTTCACGTTATCAGTAAAGCACATTATTTGGATTCATGTTTGCTTCACTTGTCAATGTCACATGTAACAGTTACACTGGGTAAATGTCAGAGAGATAGAATGCATTTAGGATTTTATTGGCATAAGGTCATGGTACACATAATACAAGTGTGGTTAGTGTGCTAAAAACAATAATTAGGGGTAAATTTATCAAAGAGTGAAGTTCCGCCACTAGAGTGAAATTCCACAGCTCTCAATTCATTTCTATGGGATTTTGAAAGGCGTATTTATCAATGGGTGAAAGTGAAAGTTCACCCTTTGATAAATACGCCTATAAATATCCCATAGAAATGAATGGAGAGTGGCGGAATTTCACTCTAGTGGCGGAACTTCACTATTAACTTCACTCTTTTATAAATATACCCCATAGTGTGAAACAAAGGGCATTATATGGATTTCTGCTGGCAGACCTAACTGTAAGTGCCAAGCACACTTTACGATGTGTATTGACAACCTTAACCAGTAAAAACCTGTGTTTTATTCATTACTGGAAGCATAAAATCCAATAATGCAACCCTATGGGGCAAATTCACTAAAAGGCAAATTTTCACCTACGAAGGCTTTGTCACATTTCACGCAACTTTGACAGGCGCAAATTCACAACCACTACGCAAATTCACTAAAATGTTAAAAAATGTTGCATCTCGGCAGACAAACGCTGGGAAAGTTTCGCTAGTGTAAATTCGTCAACGCAAGCATTTCATAGTGAACGTTAATTTCCGCCTAGCGAAACTTTGTTAATACACTTACGCTTAGGTCAATTTGAATAGGGCGGGTACATATAGGTCGTATATATGTCTTTATTAGTGATGTTGGTGCAAATGCTTGAAGTGGCCACTTCTTATTTTAAAATGTCCAAGGAAGCCAAATAAAGACAAAAGAGATCCTCTATTGTCCTAGATATGAGCCCACCCTAAAACAAATGTGGCATGCCCCTCAAATGGTTTAAAAAAAATGTTAAAACAAAACGTTTTAACATTCACAACTTTTGAATACAATCCCACTTTAAAATATGAAAAAAAGCTTCTTTTTTTTTAAAATCATTTTTCTAACTTTTCGGCATACAGGATATGATGTTACTGACATAAGATTGAGGAGGATGAAGCTTCATCTTATCAGTTCGTCGGGTCTAAGATGGTGAAGGAAACTCTGGCAAAAGGGGTAACTTAATGGAAAATACACCTGGCGAAAGGGCGCAAAACGGCACTAGCGACTAGTCTCTTTCACTAGCAACTTGTCCTCTACATCTGTTAGTAAATTGGCTATGGACTTCTGGAGAATTTTCGCTAGCGACGGCCACTTCGCCCTTTAGTAAATCTGCCCCAATGACTTTACCTTGTTGAAATGGTTCCTCTCGTTGGTGCATGTTGCAGGGCTGTCATTGTTATTGTTGTGCCACCCGGCCTCTTGCAAGATATCAGGGGTCTGATGACTGCTCAGCCTCGATACAATAAAGTAAACCCCCTCCTCGCTGGCCTGAGTGATGGAAAACAGATGTAAGTCATGGTGTCTATCACTGGAACAGACAGCAACTTTCCTATCAGAGGTCAGATGTCCATGCTGATGTCTCTGTTTTATTAGTGGCCAACAATATATACATAAGGTCAATACAGACTTCACATTTAGTTATACATCAATAATAATATAAACATGACACCCTTCAACACTTCTAAGCAACATTTTAATGCACAGATAGAAAACAGTCAGTAGACAACAGCCGTTGATATTCATGTCAAAGGCTGGATATCTTTGCAATAGTGTAGAAGAACCACCCTTCCAATAGAAAATAGAATAAAAATGAAATAGACGCTTAAAGAGGACCTGTCACGCTAAGAAATTATTTCAAATTCTTTTCTATCATGTTAGTTGAGCAAAATAAACTTTACTTACACTGTATTTATTATTTCAATTTTGTTTCCTTCTGTTTTGGAATTATACAATCACAGCAAGCAGGCAGCTGCCATTTTGTGGACACGGTTATTAAGGGAAATTGTGTATCACCCCAAAATCTTGTGTATGAACCAGAATGAGGGATCTAATGTCCATGTGCAGTGCCCTACACAATTATAGAGCCTGAGGAGGGAAGGGGGAAGGTGAGGAGAGCAGTGACATGTAGGAAGTGCTGAATGGAAAGTGAAAGGAATTGACTTCCCCTCCTCTATGCCACGGGCATAGAGGCGGGGCAGGTAATATTTGATTGACAGTTTAGATATTTAAACACCTTTATAACAGTTATGGATGTTTTAATGAAAAAAAATTTTCAGGTTCCATATTTAATTTGGAAAGGACTTTCATCATGCAGTTTTTTATTTGTAGGTGACAGGTCCACTTTAAAATATTCAGATACTAACACTTCTCCAAGCAACATTTAAATCTAGAACATTTTTAACCAACAAAACTGTACTTATAATAAGACAAATAGTTCTGAAACAAATGACACTACTGTGATAAAGTGATAATAATATTGTAAGAGTACCAGATCATTTAAAAAGTCAAAGACACACGATTAATGCAGGTTGTTGAGCTGCATTGGTCTCAGGCTGATGCCATTTAAATTCAGTTTATCATCAGTGCACTGTGACACTGATTTGGTTCCTTACACTAGGGGGCAGATTTACTAAGGGTCGAATATCGAGGGTTAATTAACCCTCGATATTCGACCAGGAACTAAAATCGTTCGACTTCGAATATCGAAGTCGAACGATTTAGCGCAAATCCTGCGATCGAACGATCGAAGGATTATTCGTTCGATCGAACGATTAAATCATTCGAATCGAACGATTCGAAGGATTTTAAATCAACGATCGAAGGAATATCCTTCGATCAAAAAAACGCAGGCAAGCCTATGGGGACCTTCCCCATAGGCTAACATTGAGTTCGGTAGCTTTTAGCTGCCGAACTAGGGGGTCGAAGTTTTTCTTAAAGAGACAGTACTTCGATTATCGAATGGTCGAACGATTTTTAGTTCGAATCGTTCGATTCGAAGTCGAAGTAGTAGTCGAAGGTCGAACTAGCCCATTCGATGGTCGAAATAGCCAAAAAAACACTTCGAAATTCGAAGTTTTTTTAATTCGAATCCTTCACTCGAGCTTTGTAAATGTGCCCCTAGGGGTCCTCAACCGTTTTAACCCGCAAGCCACATTGTGAATGACTGTTTTAGTCTAACAGATACAGCAGTGCAAGGAAACATGCTAGCAGAATTGTTCCATTAGTACAATAATATGGACAATGCTCCCTCTAAGCTGTGCTTTTAGCCACACATTTTTAAGGCCAGTGCACATATAACAAATTGTGGTATGCAGAGAGAATTTTGCTCATTATTTAATGCTTACTCTGTTCTACCAGACGAATACTTCATTTTAAAAGTACACATAACATATCATTTTTGTGCACATGGCGGGAAGGGAATTGGTGAGAACATTGGATATGGGTTTATTTTATGGTTACCAGGTCATGTGAAAAAATGTACAATGGTTCTAGAAAATTCAGCTAAGAAGGGCTCCACTGATTACATTTCATAAATCAGCTTGCAATCAGCCAACGGCTTGTTTTACCAGTTTTATGTGTTTGAGATGATTTGCTAACCTTAGCTTATGCTTTCTTGATGAGATTTGGAGATAAGCAGCTATAATGGTCATTCTGTTTTATAAGTTTGTGCCACTGCTATACTAAAAACTACTTTCAGATGGAAGGGCAGCTAAAATGCAATTTAACCTAAAGGTAGCCATAATGATTTTAGGTACATGTATGATGACCTGGCCGATATCCACATTGATCAGTTTAGGGGTCAGGATGATACATCAGCAGATCAGGAAGTGAACAGGAGCCGCAGTTCATCTTCTGTTTCTGCTTTTCCAATTTTAGGACTGTCCATCTAAACAATCGGAACAATGGAAAGAATACCAATATCGGTCCATTTGGCTAACAGGCTGATCAAAACAATACTGTTCACAAGCCATGTATGGCCTCCTTTTTACTTGTACTTTCCATGTTGCACAATATGTTAACGGTACATAAATCAAAGATGTTCATTAGCAGAACCCAAATGTATATACAGTTACTGACGTAAGTCATTAGTACTGTCGTTAGGTACAGTAATAAGCACCAGCGTTTGTCATTTTATAGCAAATAAAGTAAAATTATAGCAAAATGTATAGCAAATAAATTGATAGCATATTTAAATATTTTGATTGTATATTTGTGACTGAAGATCTATGCTTTCGAAAATGATGTGCTCACAGAGAATGAATGAATGATAAAACTCTGGGGAAGGTGCATTTTATTTTGCACAGAACATATAATCCTTACTATTGTTAAGATCTGTAGTGTAGAGCGTATTAGGCAGAGGTTTAAACAGATGTTAAAGAATAAGTGCAAACAGAGACACGTGTTTAATGATTCAGTACACACTGGGGTGGGCTTATCATGATCTGGTGAAGAACAGAGTATCCTGAGAATATCCCAAATCCCTTGTACAAATGTAACTGAGCATGGGTCTAATTGGGAGGTATGGCTGAAAATACAAAGGTCTCAAACACCGAGTGAATGACTACAATTCGACTATTATTCCTTTTATATTTGTGTGTGTGTGTATATATATATAAAAATTGTAAGCTCTATCGTGCAAGGGCCTCCTTGCTCCTATGTCTCTCAGCACATGATTATCCTTTATTTTTCAAATATTTTGCAGAGATTATACATCATCAGTCTCTGCCCCAGTGGAGCCTGCAATCTAAGACCCTATTACCTTTAAATACACTATGGTCAATTCTATATTACATACAATGGACCCCAGAAAGATTAGGACTTAAGGAGGTCATCATGCTTGTACCCCTGTTAAAGGTATTTCTGAATAATGTAATATAAGCAATAAATCAATGGCTAGCATTATGAATGGCAACACAAAGTGAATCTATTTGTTACCCTCCAAGAACATTGTGTCTACTCTAGTATTGCCAGGTTTACTATTTACTTGTATAATCGGCTTCATATGAACCCTGTGTTTGTACTAATGGGCTTTGGCACAAGCAGACTGATGAGAATGTAAGCAATCTGTCTTGTGCTGACCCCAAAGGTCCAGCCCTCTGGCCAGATTCAAGGAATATTTCTTTCTGTGCCAGACTATAATATGTGGTGCCCCGTAGCAACTTTACTCTTTCAGGGATTGTTCTAATTGTTCTAAGTCATTCAAACTACAAATTAAGCAAGATAAATAGAGTAGCAGAGCCCACAATAACATTAGAAACACATGTAGGATGACCCCAACCAAACCTTGTTTTATTCATAATGAAATTTTAGAACCAAATTGTGGGGGTTGCAACAACATTATTTTTTCCCTCCTTGTTTCCCAATGGCTGCCTGTGTCTCAGGCTGATATCATCACAGTGATGTGGTCACTTTAGATCTGCCTCATTATACATTAAAAGAAAATTATTTGTTTTGTGAAAATATATATAACATGCATTGTACTGTTTCCTTAGATACAGATATGGGAACATTTTATCAAAATAATCCAAATTTTAAAAAAATATCTGTAATCATAAAACAGTAGCTTGTACTTGATCCAAACTAAGACTTAATTAATCCTTATTGGAAGCAAAACCAGCCTATCGGCCTTATCAATGTTTAAGTGATTGTTTAGTAGACTAGTAGTATGTACTGTAGTTGTAGTAGTAGTAGTATTAGTAGACTAGTCGGTTTATTTAACGTTTACATGATTTTCTAGTAGACATAAGGTATGAAGATCCAAATTATGGAAAGATCCATTTTGCCAAAAACCTGAGCATTTTTGGATAACAGGTCCCTGTTCTTTTAATTTGATGCAGATGTTTTTTGTTCAAAATGGCATATTTTATATACTGAATTTACAGCCTAAAGTTTCAGCTTCTCAATAGCAGCAATGATCCAGGACTTTAAACTTGTCACAGGGGGTCACCATCTTGGAAAGTGTCTGTGACACTCACATGCTCAGTGGGCTCTGAGCAGCTGTTGAGAAGCTAAGCTTAGGGGTCATCACTAATTATCCATCAGAAAATTAGGTGTGTCTGTAATATAAGCTGATGCTACAGGGCTGATTATTAAATTTTGATGCTAATTGCACTGGTTTCTGAGCTGTCATGTAGTAATTATCTGTATAAATTACTAATCAGCCTTATATTGTGACATTTCTATTCTATGTGTACTGTATATTGTGAGTGGGTCCCTAAGCTCAGTAAGTGGCAGCAGCACAGAGCATGTGCAGTAAATTAGCAGAAAAGATGATGGGGAGCTACTGGGGCATCTTTGGAGACACAGATCTTCCCTACTAAAGGGCTGGGGTTGCCTTGGGCTGGTACAGAAGCACACAACATAATGCACAACATTTCTGCCCTACTTCTTTAGTTAGGTTTTAGTTCTCATTTAAAGTTAAAATTACAAGCTTGATGGTTTTGTAGATTTTTACTATAGCAGCCCCAGCCTATTCAATCTGCCAGCACAACCACAACAACAGTGACAAACCCTATCACAAGGGGATACCACATTGCTTCTCTAGACAACTCAAATCAATCTTATCTGCCAGTAGGAACTTGGTCACCTGGGCAGAATGCTAAATGGATCATATGTTAGGATTTAAAAATCTTAATATGTATATACTACATACCTAAGTTTATATAGCTGCACTATAGGACTCCCTAGTTAGCACATATGTTAGAGAAAAGAATTATGTTTGTTTGGAAAACGACCATAAAGAAATTAAAAATGTATACCAGCAGTGGGTTTGGTCTGTTTCTACTCATGAGAATAATCTGGAGCTTCATGTTACAGATTTCCAGGAAAGTGTCACAATCAAGGTTCATAGTATGCTTGATTTATTAGAAGTGGACTTCATAAGTAAGCAACCTGAGATAACAGACATTTTCAATTTGATTGTAAATTATTGCCTTTCGTCAATATGTATTAATCAGGCATGTGCCCATTAATCTCCCAAATATCCTTCCAAAGTTGCCTGCAGACTGGTGTTGCATAACCTAGATCTTTAGCTTGCACATAGTCTAGCACTGTGGGAGAAGCCTGTCTTGAGTCACTTTCTACTTGGACTCTAAGGTGAATTGAACTTACAACTTACAATCACTAGATTTGTACCTTGGACTGATACAATGATATGAAAATGTTTGAAACCTCCTACCATTTGTCATTCTTTTGAAGGGATAGTCACTATTTGTGGACCTGGAAAGATGGTGGCTGTTCCAGAGTGAGTTGGGTTTACAGTGCATTGTAGGTGTATATGAGTGTAAGTGGAATTTCAATGGTGTGGCCAAAAATCTAAGATTTATGAAACGGTTTAAAGGAATAGCCATTAAATTCCTTGATATGTGTATAGTGCAGATATTTTCTTCTTTAGAAAAATTTGATTTGAACTTAATTTTATTGTTTTTAAATGGTTCTTCAAATAGTTAATTTAAATGTTTTATATTTAAATTAATTTTGTATTGTACTTGAAAGTAATTAAATCAGCTTTGTAAAGGGTCTTTGTTAATCTTATTTTTATCAAAAGCAATGTCCTATCTATGTTCCCTCTCTGCACAAGGACATTTAAATTTGCTTGTTGCTAGAGTCAATTAAAAATAAAAAGCAGATTATGAACTAGATTATTATGCTGGCCATGCAGATAGTTTTACGAAGCAAAATTTTGTGTGATTTTTGGGCCTTGTTAGCTCCAAATTATTATCTCAACAATTTTAACACCACCAGATTTACTCGATCAGACAGGCTAGGAAATTGCTGTCAGATTTCGATATCTGTGCATGTATTGCCTATCTGACGATATTCATGGGTGACCTACAATGTATTTCCAGGACATGGCGTTCGTACAATTGTTGTCTGCCAATTATTAATGGCGAAAATTTCATCAGATTGGTCATTTTAAGGACTTTAATCTGAACAGTTTTAATCTGGTTAATTTTATATTGTACCAAATGTACCATTGGTTTTCCAAACATTGGTTATAGACAGTGTCGGACTGGGGGGATTTGGGCCCACCCGGGCTTCCACATACAGGCCCCTACTAGTGATGGGCGAATTTGCACCGTTTCGCCCAAAAATTCACAAAACTGCAAAAAATTCACGAAACTGCACCGGCGTCTCGTTTTTGACGCCGGCGTTCGTTTTCTTGATGCCGGCGTCCATTTTTTTTTGACGCAGACGAATTTTCACCAGCGAATTTTATTGACCGTTTCGCGAATCGCGAAAATTTGCCGCAAATTCGCGCCTGGGGAATAAATTCACCCATCACTAGTCCCTGCACACACCAAGGGCCTCCCTCCCCAGCCACAAATTCCAGCTGTCCCCAACCCCACATACCTTCTTCATGTACGTCTTGCGCATCGGGGGGGAGAGGTAATTCTTAGTTTTCTTATTTTTGATTTGCTTATTTCTGTTTCTGTAATAACAAGAAATGAACTGCACCTGTTAATAACTAAGCCATGTCAAGGTGAGTATCTTTGTATTTAATTGGTCTTCATGTATTGGCCAGATTATTGTTCGGATTTCACAAGGCTGAAAACCAAACAGAAAGTTGAGATCCGAACAGACCTTAGAAAAACTGAACTGTTCGGGTCAAAACCGAACAGGTGGCAACCCTACCTGCTTCAGAAATGTTAAACTCATATGACATGGAATGCCGGTGGGTAAAAGTCAACAAGGGTCACAGCTATAGAAACGGGGGCTGCAAACTGTAATGGAAAGTAGTGAACTTACCCCACGGGACATCCAAGATGGCGACCTCCTGCTCCACCATGCGGTTCTTCCTGGTCGCAGTATGACTGCGTCAGAAACGTGTCGCCCTAGGATTGGTCGCCGGCGACGGAATGGACGCCGGCGTCAGAATGGGTGCCGGCGTCAGGACACCAACGTGAGGACGCCGGCGTCGGCGTCATGACGTCACTGCGTGAAGTTTGGCGCCAACTTTTGGACTATTTATTCCCAACTTCCCTTTCTGTCTTTGCCCAATTATAGGTCTATCTTGTACAGGCCCGGACTGGCAATCTGTGTGGTCGGGCATTTGCCCTAAGGGCCGCTCTATATTTTGCTTATGTGGGCCGCTCCTGAGAAATAATATTTATTAGAATTTACTGTACCTTTCAATGCATCTGGAGGGCTCTAGGACCGCTCCTCCGTCCTAGCTCCCACTGTGGCTCCGCCCCTCCCACATCTCTCCGTTCTCTGCTGCTGCGTTCACAGTGGAAGCCGGAGGAACAGGGCCTTCAGCATGGCCTTTCAGTCCCCTGTCTCTGCGCGCCCGCATCAGCACAGACAGCTGCAGCACACTAGGTGCGGATCATATTTATGCTGATTGCTGCTGGCCTGCCTGTGCTGTGCCTGAACGCAATGCTCCCTGCTACAGTAAGAGGCAATTAACCTTTTTTTTTTTGCACTGTGCAGACAAAACAATTGAAAAAAAAGGAGAGGCTGATCTAATAAAAAATAAAGGGGCAAAATAAATAGCAGTGAAGATGGGGAAGCAGAATAAGGAATGAAAGGAGAGAAATCTGGAAAAAAGTAAAGCTAAATGGTGAAGGGTGTAAAAATGAAGGGTTATGAGTGAGAATTTGAAAAAAGTAGAAAGTATCTCTCCTCTTTTCTTTCTGTAATTCTTCGGCAGTGGGCTGTGATAGTATGAAATAGTTGTGGGCCACTATGTTCCATTAAGTGCTAGGGCTAATGAAACAAGGAAGTGATACGGTACAAAGGCAGTAGTGATGTGCGGGTCGAGAATTTCTCGACCCGCAACTGACCCTATCCCGCCCGCTCCCGCACCCGACCCTAACCCGTCCGCTCCCTACCCGCACCCAACCCGGGCCCGCTGCTCCCCTTTATTTATAGATCCGCCCCGCAGTGACGTCACAGGTGGGGCAGGGCAGGTGGAAGTCTATATATTCCGGTGCCGGAAGCCAGAAACCGGCAGTACTTGGTCGGCTGGGAGAGCAGCAGAAGAGCTCAACCCGCACCCGCCCGCGACCCGTGCATTTTGTCCAGGGGTCAGCCTGAACCCGCCCGACCCGCGGGCCTCGGGTCGGCCCGCAACATCACTAAAAGGCAGGGTTACAGCAACAGTTAGCAGGAGAGAAGCAGAGACAGGCACTGGAGTCCCTGTGGTATGTCAGCTGGCAACTCAGTCTAAGGGTCCCCACCAAAATAGCCCCACACTTGATAAGACAGGCCCTGCGGTGCTGCACTTAACTTGGGTACCTCTAGAACTGCTGCCGGCTGAGTTATACAGGGAACTCTGAGTATCACTCATGTATTATAAGGGATAATGTACCCCCTACTGTAAATGATAAGGATATTAGAAGTCACTGAGGGGTTGTTCTGTGACCATATAAAGGCACAAGGCTGCAGGCTGAATTATACAGGGAACTCTGAGTATCACTCATGTATTATAAGGAATAATGTACCCCCTACTGTAAATGATAAGGATATTAGAAGTCACTGGGGGGTTGTTCTGTGACCATATAAAGGCACAAGGCTGCAGGCTGAGTTACGCAGGGAACTCTGAGTATTACTCATGTATTATAAGGGATAATGTACCCCCTACTATAAATGATAAGCAAACATAAATTTAAAAAACTAAAATGTACTCCTTTTGTATTTGTTTATGACTATATATATATATATATATATATATATATATATATATATATATATATATATATATATATATATATATATATATATATATAGATATATAAAATATGCTCGTGTTTAAATAAAAGACCAGCACGCATTTCTGTGTGGGCTGCTTTGATTTTTTTTGCCAGGGCTGCTTTTTACTCCCAGTCCGGCCCTGATCTTGTATAGTTCCTGGGAGTGATTCTTGATATTCTGATAACCGTGTACCGACTTCTTGCCTGTTTCATCGATTCTGATCCTTGCCGCCTGTATTGACCATTTACCTGATTACGACTATTCTTCTGATAAATCCTTTTGTACCGCGAACTTGGTGTTGTTGTCTCCTCCTTGGTCCACACTACAACAGAGCCTTCGGGCCCTGACACAAACACAACGAAGAAGAAAATACTGAAGTGTATGAGGCACTAAACCTCTTTACACATTTCTTCAATTTATTTTAAAACATACATAAATATACAGTACATAAAACAAAAAAGAAAAAGCATTTTTAGACATAAAAATATATAATAAAAAATGACTCTAGAAAATCAGCTGACACAGATGAAGTCAATGACTGGGGGGCTGTAATTAAGTATGAGAAGGGTTATGGTGCAGCAAAGCAGAAGATAATGGGTATACCAGATTGAAACGCCTGGTATAACGAAACTAAAAGTCAATTTGAAGGGGATGTGGTCCTTTAAAGTCCTTAATAAAGTTAACAAGTACCATTTCTGCTCAGTGATGCTAAAAATGCTTGAAAATAAGTCATGTAGCGACAGACCCCAGCTGGGAATAGATGTGTCAGATCTAGGTTACTGTGCTGTATAAATGGACCAAGTGTCTCATTTATCCTGGATTTTCAATAAATTACGTCAAAAAAATGGAATCACGCATTTTAAGCTTCTCAGTGCAGCATTTAAGGGTAAGAAATCTGTTACAGTAAACTTTTTTTTCTGGAGTATTAGCAACAGAACCAAATGTAGACTGTAGCCACTCTGATCCTTAGCCCAAAGCATAACAGCAGTTTGGACTTTCTTTTGATCAGATCCTTGGTCCATAACATCAGAACCAATATTGATAAGGGAGAAGAACTCTGAATCATGATATGGTAAAAATATGTATGTTGCCTAGGTACATATGCATCTTCAGTGTCCTTGGACAACATTAACAACGTAACTTAACAAAGCCCCTTATGCAGAACAATTTACAGTTTATATAGATTTTTCAGTAAAAATCAAAGAGTACCTTTTAAAGGAGAACTAAAGCTCAGCTAAAGAAGTAGGGCAGAAATGTTGTACATTATGTTTTGGGCTTCTGTACCAGCCCAAGGCAACCACAACCCTTTAGCAGAAAATATCTGTGCCTCCAAAGATGCTCCAGTAGCTCCCCATCTTCTTTTCTGCTGATTCACTGCACATGCTCTGTGCTGTCACTTACTGAGCTTAGGGACTTACAATATACTGTATATACAGTATAGAAATGTCACTATATAAGACTGATTAGAAAGTAATTAGTGGTACATGGCAGCTCAACCAGCACAACTACCATCAGAGTTTAATAATCCCTGGAGCATCAGATTATATTACAGGCAAAACTCATTTTCTGCTTGATTTGCGACAATCCCTAGGTTTAGTTTCTTAAAGGATCAGCAACATCAATTTAAAAAAAAAAATTAGTTAGTATAGATGAAACACAAAGACATATGAAACTTTTAAATCGCTAACTTATAATCGATCAAAGTAAAGACAATAGCTGATCAATCACAGAAGAACCAATTAAGCAACTATATGGGTTTATCAGATAACAAGGAGCTTGCCTGTTTTTTTTAGGGCACTTGCTAGGGTTTGGACAGCTAATCATCCTTGGGGGCAGGGGTGCTTTGCTAATGAGGCGAGTTGAGGCTGTCGCCTCAGGCTGCAGCGCCCCACTAGGTACCAGGGGCAGCAAAAATGCTGCTCCTGGTACTTTAAGAGCGAATTTCTGGGGGAGGGGGGGCAGCAGCAAGTGCTGCTGCCTCAGGCAGCGGAGGGGCCAGGATCACCCCTGCTTGGGGGAATTATAGGTTAGCAAAGTAGTGAATAATGCTGGAGAATATAATATATCCCCTTGGAGATGCCACATTTTTAAGCAACCATTGAAATATATGGGGAGAGCATTAACTGCATATTTACCACCCCAGGAAGAACTGAAATTCTTTATTTGACATCAAGAGAATGACCTGCAAGCTTTAAAGTATTTGAGAATATGTATTTTCCCACATATAGCTCTAAAAGGAACTTACAATTGTATCTGCCATTAAAAGAATAATAGAACACGTGTGAGAAACAGGCTGCTTTAAACCATGGTGAACATTACCTTCATGCTAAAAATATTCCTCTTGTTTTTTGATCATAAGAAATGAAAGGGACAAGCTCAAAGCAGCATTAGCACCTATGTAATTCTGCATTCTATCAAAAATGTTTTCAATAGTAAATGACAGTCTTCTTTTTTTTTCATTTTCTGAGCTGTAATATACAGTAAATCTGAAATAATTTACAGATTAAAGGGACAGTAATGGCAAAAAGTTCATCCAGCACTATTTCTTTATTCAAACAAGGATGGACCGAATCTAGGATTCGGTTTTGGATTCAGCCAGGATTCTGCCTTTTTCAGCAGCATTCAGATTCGGCCGAATCCTTCTGCCCGGCCTAACCGAATCCGAATTCCAATTTGCATATGCAAATTAGGGACAGGGAGGGAAATTGCGTGACTTTTTGTTACAAAATAAGGAAGTAAAAAATGTTTTCCCTTTCTCACCCCTAATTTACATATGCAAATTAGGATTCGGATTCGGTTCGGTATTCGGCCAAATCTTTCATGAAGGATTCGGGGGTTCGGCCGAATCCAAAATAGTGGATTCGGTGCATCCCTAATTTAAACTATAGTAGTTATAGTAGTTCCTGTTCCTCAAAAGCCAAGGTAGGGTTAGGGATATGGGCACTGCATGGTGAATTGGGTTTGGGTCAATGGTTGCCATCTGGCTGGTATTTTACCGGCCTGGCCGGTAAAAATGATGCTTGATGCCAATGTTATTAATAGGAAAAAAATGGCAAGAATATAAGAAGGCCGGTATTTTTTTCCAGAAAAGGTGGCAACCCTAATTGGGTCCCAAAATATGGGGAAAAATTACAGCATGTCAGACAGCAGTTGAACATAGCTCTGGAGAAATATACTGTAATGTGTGACCCACATCTGATTCTGTACTAAGGTTTTTAAATGCATCACTATCAAGGTGCCTAGACATTCACAATCAGAAAGGTGAGAGGGGAACAATAAACAGAACTAGCTGAGAAATGTGTGTGGCTTTAATTCAAAAAAATCTGGAGCTGCATATTTTTAATATACACTAAAATATCTACCACCTGTTGAACAGCCTCATATGTCCTATGGTTAAATATTTTCCCCTTAGGGGACTGAGAGCAAATGCTGTCTCTGCTTGACCCTAACATTGGCCCTAATTATAGCAGTCATGGAAAATCTTTGTTTTTTGCATGACATTAAAGAACAAGCCATATATATTGGTTAGCCAGGATGAAACCCATGTTTGAACAGGTATCATGACTGGTTTTAAAAAGATGATCAAATAGAAGGGGGCAAAGTGGGTCATACACATGTGTCTTGTTATTTGGTTAAATTTGTGCAATTTCTTGGAATATTAGGCTGAGTTGAAAACACTGTGATCATATCACACTAGGGGCCCATGTATAGCCATTGGCTTCAAAACACAGGCTTGGCTGCTACAACTTCAGTATTTAGTATGTGTGTTGATTGGATTTTTCTGAAGCATCTGATGATAAACTGCCATTAGTTTAATAGAAGCTGAATCTGCAGATGTTCATGTATGGACACCCAAAAGCAAAGACTTAATTAAAACTTTTTTTCCAAGGAGAACACTATTCTCTTGACAAAGGCCTATCGTGCTGCCGTATTCTAGTGGATGACGTATCTTACACAAAGTGGTAACCAGTTACTTTCCATTCAGCTACATTAATCACAATAGGACAAAAATTTGACTCATGTTGCACCTACACCATTCCAGTTTTCTTAATTCTTTCAACAGACTTCCAAATATACCAATTCTAGACATGGCATTTCTTCTGGTTTGTCAAACAACAAAATGGATTTATTTCAGAATATTTTATGCAGAGCCATACAAAACTACAGAGCTTATCTGCTATCTGCTGTGTAACCTGAGCCCTTTCTCATTGAATGGCTGCCCCCATTTCAACACAGCAGCTTATTTATATAACAATATATTTATAACAATATGTATAAGCAATAGTAGTGTTTCTGAAGCAAACACAGCAGTGTTACCAGTGCAGGGTATAAGGGGCCCGAGGCTAAGCCAGGAATAATGGACGAAGGAGGAAAAAAACAGTTCAAGGTAACCGACAAGGATGAGGCAGAAGAATAGTCAAGTCCAGGCAGATGGGTCAATGCAGGCAGAGAAGGTTCAAAGACAATTAAACAGGCTGAGGTCAAACACAGGAATCAGTAGTAATAATCAGTAAAGCGCACCCAGGAATACACAAGGTAGAACCTATATTAGGGCAATGACTGTAGTGTTCTGGCACCTTAAAGGGCATGTAAAGTCTAAAATAGAATAAGGCTAGAAATGCTGTATTTTGTATACTAAACATAAACATGAACTTACTGCACCACAAGCCTAATCAAACAAATGATTTATGCTTTCAAAGTTGGCTACAGGGGGTCACCATCTTGTAACTTTGTTAAACATCTTTGCAAGACTAAGACTGTACACATGCTCAGTGTGGTCTGGGCTGCTTAGGGATCGTCATAAACAAAGCTGCTTGAGTTCTGCATGGCTAGGAAGTATGGGGGGGGGGCCCTGCTGTTCATAAGTATGATTGTTTCCCTGCTCAGCAGTTAGGGACCGTCTGACAATTCCTATCCACAGCAGTAAATGAAGGGAGAATGTCACTGCATACTGTCAGGGTTCATATAAAAACGGTACACATTTTTTAATTAAAGTATACTGGAGATAGGTTTCTTTTTCATTAAAGAAAGTAAAAATTGCATTTTATTTTTTTGCTTTTACATGCCCTTTAAATAGGCCTTTAAATGGCGCCAAACGAGCGTGATAACACTGTGTCCATTCTGATGCTGGCATCCCTTGGTGCCGCCATCTTGGGAAGGCAGGAGGAAGCGGCAGTAGCAGCGCCGGTGCTGCGGCAGAGGTAACTAATCCTTATACAGGGTAATACTCCATTTATCATTTTAAAACACTTTGATTTTTGGATGTTACTTTTCCTTTAAGCTCACACAAAGTGTACCGAGTTGAATTGTTAAAATTATTTGGTAAGCCGCATCTTGGAAACCTTGGGCAGATACAAAGAAGTCAAACCTCAAACTAGAAATCAGAAACTGAAAATTACTCACATACATAACTGGAGAACTTTCACCTTGTCCTTTAAGTTTAACAAAGTTTTTGAACTCCTAAGATATCTTGATACCAATGGTGCTGCTCTCTGCATCTTGAGAGGTTCAGAGGCCAGAAAATGCTTGCACTTACACCCTGTGTATTAGTATATACCCCATTCTATCAGTGGCGTAACTAGAGTGCACCGGGGCCCTTAATAAAAAAAATCTTCAAAGGGGTCTGGCGCACTCCGATCCCCATCCTCCCACCCACTTCCTGTCCCGCCTCTGCCACACCCACATCCTGCCTCTGCTCCACCATGTCCTGTCCCAACTCTGCCCACTCCCGCCTACTTGCTTCCCCCTTCCTCACCGGTAAGAGAGAATGGCTGTGGAGGTGGGAGTTTTTTTTATCAGCTATATAAGCAGACCCCACAGTCCAGACCCCCTGTTCCCCAGGGCCCCCTGCGACTGGGGGGTCTTCTTCCTCTAAAGTTACGCCACTACATGCTAAGCTTTAGGCTAGGAAGGGCTGCAATGGTTTTAAATGTAAAATATACAACACCAAATTGTAATCTGTAAAGGGACACACAAGCTGAGATGCCACAGATGATACAATCCTAATGAATATGATTATTAAAAGATATTTTAAATACAGTTTTTGCATACGTAACCCCTTTAGGCCTACTGTTACTTAACAAACACTGTGTTTAGAACCTTTCCTAACAGCAAAGCATTAGGTGGAACAAGTACAATAGCTTTGTACTTGTTCGTGAAATTTTTCCGAGTTTGTAATTCTTTTGCAAAGTTAATTTTTTATTGCCTGTGTTGACAGTATACCCCTGATGATTTAACTGGATATAATACTCTGAAAGGAATAGCTAGAATGGAAATAATAACAGGATGTGTGGAATAAAACAATATCTGTGTCTCTTTAGCCTTTGGAAGAGCTCCAAACAATAGAAAGGAGGGGACAGAAAACAAAAGCTATGTTTGGAGCAGACATAAAGTGAATAAAACTTCTTATATATGACCCCAGAAGTGTTTACTAACATAATTGTATATAACTGCCATACAAATATAGAGTTTTTCAATGTATAGAACAAGCTAGAATGTGCTAACTATGCCTAATACAGATGCACATTTTCCTTTAAATCTTCTGATTGATTAATGACCTCAATGGATGGAGCCAAACAACCTCCACTCACCTACAGATGATAGTTTTCTTGTGTTCCGTATTTACATGACTGATGGCTTGGTTTAACAAAGTGGAAGAATTTTAAACCTTTCAGTATTGTTGTTTGCAAACTCCATATCCTATAAAATTCAGAACCCCCACCTATTTGTCTTGGGCCCCAGCAACAAATGTTTCTAGCAAGGTTTGGAAAGGTTAAAGGTTCGGTTCCAATGTGTATAAGTAAAAACATCAACAACAAACTCTGCATTGAAGGTTATATCGAAAAGCTTTCCTCATACAATAGCTGTGAATAAATGTACGCCTGCTTATTATGTTAGCCTTGGTTTATTGTGTTTGTTACTATGGTTTCTCGCATAGAATTTCAGCTGTAAGGAATCTTTTGCACTGTACTTTAAAGAAGAAGGAAAGCTACAGAGACAGTTTCTTGGCAATAGATTAGTCACAATAGTGCAAGCTAGAATGCTATATTTATTCTGCAGAATGCTTTACCGTACCTGAGTAAACAGCTCTAGAAGCTCCCTATGTTTGTTTAGGGTAGCAGCTGCCATCTTAGCTAGGTGTGACATCACGTCCTGCCTTAGTCTCACAGCTCTGGGCTCAGATTACAGCAGAGAAGGGGGTGGGTTGAGAGGAGCAAACTGAGCATGCTCTTGACCGGGGCATGGAGGTTTAAGCTGAAGGCAGGAAGTCTGATACAGAAGTCCATGTGTACACAATAGAAGGAAAGAAATGTGGTGTATATTTTGATAGAGGACTCAGAGCAACATTACTTAGAGGGTTTACTGGTATATTTATTTAGCCCTTTCTAATAAAGCTTACTTAGTTTTAATCTTTCCTTCTCCTTTAATGGACCACCATGTACTTGACACCCACGACTTTATAAAACAGCAAATTTGATCACAATCGGCGTTTTGTTCTGAAGAAATTGCTGTTTTTTAGGAGTCAGATCAGCTCCAACACTTCCACCTCATTAGGACTTGCACCCCTTGAAGAGGGGGAGTTCATTTTCTGGTTGCTCTGGCTCCAAAAATGTAGCAATTTCCCTCCAAAAATGGCAACTTCCAAGAAATCCAGTGATTTGGATCCTAGGGAATGGCACTAAATCATTTAAATTTTTCTAAAGTAGGTGTTACTATAGCTTTAATGGACACAAAAACCCTCCCTCCTTTGTTAATACGAATTTTCCCCTCTGTATTTTATGCCGATTTCATTTGTCCCTCACATTATAGAAGAAGAAACAAAACAAACAAGGTAATGGATACACATTATATCACTCTATGTTCATTCAGTGTGCAGGTGAGAAACAATTATCCGTAGTCATGTTGTTTTTCTTTGTGATTCATAACCACACCGTGTTTACTCAATTCCTATTTCTAACCCTGGACTGTGCCTCTTTACCAGAACAAGCACACGTGTGTATCACTGACATATTACACACAGACCCTGTAGTAAAACTAGGGGCCCTTCATAAACTTCTCACATGCCTCCTGACTGTCAGTGGCCCTTGCGTGACCTTAGTGACTATGCAAATAACTGAGCGTATGAGCTGTGTAATGGCTTTCAGGTGTGGCGTTCAACAAATTACAACATCCCTTCTTGGAATCTTGTCAGAGAGGGCTGGGGACATTTGTGATCAGAATGAATGGGTGGACTGGCAGTGATAGATACAGAGAGGGTCCCCATGTCCTGCATAATGTTCCTGTCTGTGGACGGCTGTCATGAGGGAAGGAATTTTATAATTGCAAAGCGGAGTGTTCGTCTGAGGAACTCATCCAAATGCTTTTCATTACTTTCCTTTCCTTGGCAATTGTAAAGTTTAAAGTGTCCCGTATTAATCAAGAAGTCTGGAGCCTATAGCTTGGACAAGACCAAGATTAGCCTTTATTATGTGGGAGAAACTGAACAAGACACAGCTGTTCAAATGTAGCTGTCTCCTATTGTAAGTTAACATGCTGGAAATGGTGTCCCTTCCAAATGGCAACTCATTAGTAATATTAGATATACATATACATACATTCTTTGCTTACTTTGATAAAAAATACTCTCTCATATGGACACAGACACATAAACATATAGAGAAAACCCACACTCAACAAAGTCTTAAATACCCAGTCTGTCTTGCCTATTTACTAGAAATGATGTTTGTTGTTGGTGCATATAAAGCATTAGTATAATAAAACATATTACACATTATATACTGTATATAGTGAATAACGTACCCCCTCTTGTAAAATATAAGGATATTATAAGTTACCGAGGAGTTTCGTGACCATATAAAAACACGAGGCAGAAGGCGGAGTGTTTTTATACAGGTCATGGAACTCCGAGGTAACTTCTAATATCCTCATATTTTGCAACTGGGGGTACTTTATTTATTATAATACACAAGTTTCAGTGAGTCATGTGACAGAAATTACATTAGAACTCACCGTTTATAACTGATGACATCAGAACTCACCGTTTATAAGGATATCATTTACAAGATATTCATGGCTTTTGTGTATTATATATATATATATATATATATATATACTGTATATATATATATATATATATATATATATATATATATATATATAAATCCTGTAAATTATATTCTTTTAAACGTCTCTTTGTGATGTCATCAGTTATAAACAGAGCTTAGTGATGTCATATTTGTCACATAACTCACTAAAACATGTGTATTATAAGAAATAAAGTGTTGGAAAATATGAGGATATTAGAAGTAAGTTCCATTACCTGTATAAAATCACTTGGTCATGGAACTCATCAGTAACTTATAATATCCTCATATCTTTATATTTTACAATAGGGTGTAAATTATTCACTTTATATTCTACAATCTATCCTTGTGGCGAGCAGACCAGCCAATTAAGAGCAAGTGTTGGCACCTGTATCTAACTGGCAGAGAAGCGGGTAAAACTATGCTTACCTATCAACTGTATAGTATGAAAAATAAATGAAATGTACCCAAATGCTATAAGGTCATTTAACTCTTCATTGTTTTCTAATTTCCTTATTTTACAAGCAGGGGTTACAATTTCCTATTTATACAGTTAATTTCATTACATTTAAGGTTGAACGTGTACTAAATAGGGACACAATCCACGTTATGTTAAACGTTAAACTCTTGTTGAAAACCAAAGCAAATGAAAGTCTGGTTTTACTTTAATTAAGTCAGCTCACATCAATGTTAGAAAGGATTTACCGTAATGTACATTGAGTCTGATACTATGCAGATTCCTTAGACACTGAAGGGGGTAACACAAAAATCTGAAATGCATTAACAGATTCAACTCCAAAAGCTAGTTATGCTCCAGATGTCATGATAATGCATTATAGAGCATGCAAACTAGGAACCAGATTGCCCATGCAGATACATTTAACAATTTATGAGTCTACTCTTTTCTGAAGTTTTTTTTTCATCTCGCAGTGGTTGTCAAACTTTTCAGTTTAAGACCCAGTTGAAGGTTTGCCCAGGGACCCCCTTGAAGTATCAGCCATAGTTAGGGATTTAGAGAGCCACTATTTTAAGATTCGGAGGAACCCTAAATCACTTGTGAAAGATTCGGACAAATACCAAATCAAACCGGAACCCTAACTTGCATATGCAAAATAGGAAAACAAGGGAGGAAATTAAGTGTGTGCATGTTGCACATTTAAAGAAGTTTTGACTTTCTTGTTTGTGTAAAGAAAGATCACATGATTTTTTGGATTTGGTTCAGGAAGACATTTGGATTTGCCCCAATTCTACTGAAAAAGGCTGAATCCTGGCCGAATCTTGAACCGAATCCTGGATTTGGTGCATCTCTAGTCATGGTTTCAAGAATATATAGGGCAGCAAATACTGTACATCCCAATCATCCCAAATCTATCTTTTACTGTCCTATAAACTGGGCTTTCAGGTGTATCTAGGAGACCAAAGGGACATTCTCCCCATTCTCTCTAACTGGCTTTCAGGCTGAACCCCACCTGCTGATGCTTTACGATTCCCCCTGGAGGGGTCACTCCATAGTTTGGGAACCACTGCGCTAGGGTAAAAGTGACTCACCTGTATGAGCTGGGCTGCAATTTCAGGCGTCCCATTACGTAAATCATGACCATTAATTGACAAGACCCGATCATTTTCATGCAAATAACCATCTCTTGCAGCGACACCTCCTTCCAATAAGTTAAAAATGTATATTCCAGGCTCCTCTCTTCTTCGGACCAATTTTATTCCCAGCTGCACATCATGGCTGCTCTTGTTTAATACAACATGAATGCTGTCGTCTTGTGGATTGTGTTGGTCCATTGGGACTCCATTGGATCGACACTTGTACCTCTGTTCTCTGAGCACTGTAAGCCTTAGCACTTTGGAAGGCTGTCTGAGAACTGAAAGTGCATATGTGTGAGGCACGCTGCTTATATCAATGCCATTTACCTGTACAAAAAGAACACAAAGGAAAACACAAATTATGTTGCTTTATTTATATAGTAACCAGTTTCTGTGGGGATATTTACAACACTTGGGGGCACATTTAATAAGCTCGAGTGAAGGATTCGAATGAAAAAACCGGAGAATTTCAGATTTTTTTGGCTACTTCGACCATGGAATTGGCTACTTCGACCTTCGACTACGACTTCAAATCGAACGATTCTAACTAAAAATCGTTCGACCATTCGACCATTCGATAGTCAAAGTACTGTCTCTTTAAAAAAAACTTTGACTACCTACTTCGCCACCTAAAACCTACCGAGCACCAATGTTAGCCTATGGGGAAGGTCCCCATAAGCTTTCTAAGCTTTTTTGATCGAAGGAAAATCCTTCGATCAAAGCATTTGCGGTAAATCCTTCGACTTCAATATTCGAAGTCGAAGGATTTTACTTCGAGGGTCGAATATTGAGGGTTAATTAACCCTCGATATTCGACCAATAGTAAATGGGCCTCAAAGAGAATACATATTTAAACAATATAAATCCATTCCCAGGGAGAAGCTGCGCAGTATATTTGCCTTTTTATGAAGTCGTAAAGTAGAATTCATATGACATAGTAACATAGTAACATAGTAAGTAAGGTTGAAAAAAGACACATGTCCATCGAGTTCAACCTTTTTTTTTTTTTTTTTTATTAACTACCTATCTGCCAGTTGATCCAGAGGAAGGCAAAAAACCCATCTGAAGCCTCTCCAATTTGCCTTAGAGGGGGAAAAATTCCTTCCTGACTCCAAAATGGCAATCGGACTAGTCCCTGGATCAACTTGGACTATGAGCTATTTCCCATAACCCTGTATTCCCTTACTTGCTAAAAAGCCATCCAACCCCTTCTTAAAGCTATCTAATGTATCAGCCTGTACCACTGATTCAGGGAGAGAATTCCACATCTTCACAGCTCTCACTGTAAAAAACCCCTTCCGAATATTTAGGCGGAACCTCTTTTCTTCTAATCGGAATGGGTGACCTCGTGTCAGCTGGAAAGACCTACTGGTAAATAAAGCATCTTAAAAGAAGAACATTTTGTATTCCTTTATGAATGTTTTTATACCAGGCATCAATTATGGGAAATGTATAGCCATAATGTAATTAATTTAAGAAACTAACTCTTGTGATTACATTCTAAGACCCCATTCCTTTCTCAGATGTTATGACTCACTGTCGATATGGATGTTTTGGAAATTAATTTTGATGCAAAGTATTGGAACAGAGGAAATTGAAGGGCATTTTTATCACGTTAATACGTGAACTTGGAAGCAATATCAGGAAAATTCTGGCAGAACACATATAAAAAAGTGAGACTGACTGATGAGCAAGGAGTTGACAATGAATGATTTCCAGCTGACTGGCCATATGAAGAGTTAGTACAGATGACAGTGTTCAGTGCTCTTATGTGTTCCAAAGAGTCTGAGAGGCAAATGGGCGATGTTTGGCTATTTTTAGTATGGTGATACTAGCATGTAAGGTCCTATAGGCATGCCTAGACATTGGGTTTTCAAGCTGCATGAGCCCGCAGGGTACCACATCAAAAGCAATACTCTCATCACAATATAGACTTCGGGAATAAATAACCTGCTGATAGAATTCAGATTGTTGTGTTGTATTTATGCATTGATAGTGCTGTGTCACTTTCAAAATTGTTTTAGAGGATGTACAAGTTCCAAAGGGTTGTAAAATGAAGGAACTCCGCAACAGCTATTAGCTGCCCGTAGAACGGAATGGAGGCTCTGGGTGCCTTTTGGATGTACTGGCCACAATTAGAAAAATGTCAGGTTAACAGCCTATTTGGGTTAATATGTCAGTTATAGGTTTCTGTACAGTGCTTTGGACATTTCTATACTGGTGTGCCCATTGCTACAAAAAGAGTTGAGTGGAGCATTGCCGTGCATGGCTTTGTGCTATGTACACCAAGGGGCCAAGGAATAGAATAAAAAAAAACTTCGAATTTCGAATGTTTTTTTGGCTACTTCGACCATGACTTCGACTTTGAATCGAACAATTCAAACTAAAAATCGTTCGACTATTCGACCATGCGATAGTCGAAGTACTGTCTCTTTAAAAAAAACTTTAGTTCGCCACCTAAAACCTACGGAAGTCAATGTTAGCCATAGGCTTTGGAACAATTTTTAGGTCGAAGAAAAATCATTCGATCGATGGAATAAAATCCTTCGAATCTGATGATTCGAAGAATTTAATCGTTCGATCGAACGATTTTTTGTTCGATTGAACTATTTGCGGTAAATCCTTCGACTTCGATATTCGAAGTCGAAGGATTTCAATTCGCCAGTCGAATATCGAGTGTTAATTAACCCTCGATATTCGACCATAAGTAAATTTGCCCCCAAGAGTGTACTCCTCTACATATTCACATTACTTGTTATTTTTAAAAGGTTTGGATGGCTCTCTTCTTAAAATATCACAGTATCCACTTAATACTGTTCTTTATCCTAGAGGTCCAACACATGAAAAAAAAAGAAATCTTTTTTGAAAAGTTAAAAACGCAAGAGAAAATGTACTATGAATAAGATGATTTGTTACAGGAAACCTCATTTTCATTTTGTATTTCATTGCAGTTTGTCATGCAACAAGTATGTTGGGTAGTGTACCAAGCTCAGATTTGTAGTGTGCAGTGCAGGAATCACTGTGCTGACAAACAGGCTATATTTCTGTGCTGAAACCTTAAATAAATGAGAAACAGATTGTAAGGGAGAATAAAAGGACCCATGCGCTCATGTTACTTGGCTGAGCTCATGTCCTGTGGGATGCACAAGGGTTTGTATTCTCACTGTTCTACCTGAGGAGTCAGCGCACATTAATTTTGCTACAGATCTAGGATCTCACTGCGCTGCTTTATTTCACCACATTAGCACAATGCCCATAGTTTTGCTTAAATAATTAAATGGAGCAGTGTCAAATGAGGAAACGTTCGGAAGATGGATTGCACATCCCAGCAGATAGCTGTAACTGTGTTGGGAATTACTTGTTTTTCAAGTAGGTTATATGAGGTGTCCCTTAAACCTTAAATGACACAGTGATATTATGGGACTCGTGCACTCAAGAAAGCAATAATGTATTGTTAAAATTGGAACTTCTTTTGTGGAAAAACGGATTTAATTTGATTTTGAAAAGGTATAGTCAGTTGTTACAGAATTTCCTTCTGTAATTCCTTCCAGTGCTATATGGCTGGAATTTTAGATTAGATTTTAGATGGCCTCACAAGTGGGTAGTCACACCTGACTTGGAAACAACATTGATTAGGAAAAACAATAGCTTATCTGAAAGCAGTTCCATTGTGAAGTGCTGATTCTTTCTGAAATCACAGGATCAGGCACAGAGCCCTGAGGTGGCTGTCTATACAGTACATCAATATTACAGCTATAAACAAATACATTTATTGGTTAAAGAATAAATGGTAGAATGGTAGTTGCATAGTACACAGTTAGTAATAAAAACAACACCACAAAAATCATGACAGAATCCCTTTATACATGTTTTTCTGGTGAGTATGGTGGTCTGTGTCCCCTTGGCACAATTTCCATATAGAACAAAAGTCTGGAAATTCATTTCAGATGTCTAATTTCTTATTACCCCTCACAACAAAATACTAGCTATTACTCACATTTAACAAAACAACAACAACAACAATATGCCATAGCCTATTTTGCTTTATATGAACCAATTTACACCAGTGCCTAAAGCCTGCCTTTTTTTTTTTTGTTTGGGTTTCCCACATGAAAGGAAGCCAAAGAAATTGATGCATTCATGTTTTTTTTTTAGTTGATAGTCTGCCAGTGTGACCCATACTACAGTCACTCTTGTTAAATTAAAATGATTTTGTATTTCTAAAACCTGTGAAAACATTAGACAATTTTGGTCTTTGTACAACTTGGAGATTTTTGAGAAATGACAAAGAAATCATCGTAGTTGGAGTATGAGAGAAACATACAGTAGCTAGAAACATTAATGATGTTATATGAGTGGATGTTGCCAAGAGGTTTGCTGCAGTACCAGACAAGAGGATGCTATGGAAATCAATTGGATATAGGACTAGGGTAAATGTAGGATTTGGAAGGACATTGGCACACCAAGGGGCAGATTCATTAAGGGTCGAATTTCGAAGTTAAAAATACTTCGAAATTCGACCCTCGAATTGAAATCCTTCGACTTCGAATATCGAAGTCGAAGGATTTAGCGCTAATCCTGCGATCGATCGATCGAAGGATTTTTCGTTCGAACGATTCGAACGATTTTAATCCAACGATCGAAGGAAAATCCTTCGATCAAAAAAAGGTTAGCAAACCTATGGGGACCTTCCCCATAGGCTAACATTGACTTCGGTAGGTTTTATCTGCCGAAGTAGGGGGTCGAAGTTTTTTTTAAAGGGAAAGTACTTCGACTATCGAATGGTCGAATAGTCGAATGATTTTTACTTCGATTCGTTCGATTTTGTTCGAATTCGAACGAATTTAACCAATTCGATGGTCGAAGTACCCAAAAAATACTTCGAAATTCGAATTTTTTTCATTCGAATCCTTCACTCGAAGTTAGTGAATCTGCCCCCAAGAGATTTCAGAAAGCAGATGACAGTTGCATATTGGTTACACAGTGGAGTCTTGGCTTTGATTGCAGCCATTGAACCATCTGCATAGACTTGCAAAGAGGGAACTGCCTCGCACATGAGGCAATTCTAAACATTTTGATGCTCAAAAATATCCAGATTGTGATTATTGCTAGAAATTGCATTTATAATGTTTGAATTATTAGTGCAGGTGATTCCAAGTGTTCTGTGGCCAACCCTCCCAAGGAAATTATTGGTTAACAATTATCAATTATCCCGCTGTTCTATTTCTCTTCCAGTCAGGGTGGGTTGGGTACAAGATACAAGGTTCTGTATTCGTACTGATGGATAAATTGGGTGCTCGGTGGAATATCCAAACCACTGTCCTATGTTTAATATACACACTAATTTAAATAATGTTTATCACTCAACAATTTAGACAAATAAACATTTTGAACTTGGTGTCAATACACGTTGTGTTGAGTGATATTGTAGAGAATGAGAAGCAGTGGTACATTTCTGAAAAAAGCTGCAAGTAAAAAAGGAATAGAGTAAAAAATTGCAATGTTTGTATGTAATGTAATGTTTGAAATGTTGTAAAGTAGGGGAAAATATTTCCCAAGACCTGACAGTTAGGTATAGGCTCTACAAGAACAAAGTAATGTAAATGGAATTCATAAAAATAAAGAAAAAAATGCTTTCTTGAAGAATCAAGAAAAAAACGGCTGCTCTCTGTCTCCCTCCACCAGCCGGGGCTCATTGACTAGCATTTGTACCTGGGAAGTAACACACCAATCTAGTTTTTGCTTTTATTTATTCTTCCAACAGTTGAACAAAACTACTTAAAGGAACAGTAACAATAAAAAAAATGAAAGTGTTTTAAAGTAATGGAAATAAAATATAGTGTTGCACTGCATTGGTAAAATTGGGGTGTTTGCTTCAGAAACACAAATATAGTTTATATGAACATGCTGCTATGTAGCCATTCAAGCTGGAGAGATGAGAAAAGGCACAGGATACAGATAAGCTCTGTACTATACAATAGGATTCTTCAAAACTTTTGTTATCTGCTGTGTATCCTTTACTTAAATGGCTGCTCCCATTGCTACAAGGCAGCTGGTATATATAAACTATAACATCCCAGTTTTATCAGTGGCATCAGTGCATTATGTTGTCATTCCTTTAAAACACAAATGTTTTGGTGTTACTGTTCCTTTAATGGTTAGCATTGGTTACCGTGAAGGTTAGTAAGTGAGCCACATGCAGCCTTTAACTTGTTCAAGACAAGCACTGTCCAGGTAACAGAAGCCAAGATGTCACTGAGATGCACAATGCTCTCTTTTCCACTTGGACATGATACTGTTTATGATCTAGGTACTGACTTCTCACTCACCATCGACACATTAGCATTTTTGCAAACACTGTTCTTGCCAAGAGTGTTAGACAAATCCTGCCATGTTTATATCTGGGGATTAAGTTAAAGTCAGGCGTGAAATATTTATTCACAATGAAATATTAAAGTTGATTTAATAGTCCTTGACAAAGTCTCGGGGAACTGCACATGACGCATGTACAAGTGAGAGAACATGATATTGCTTTGGAAATATACGGCTTCCAAGGGCATGATAGTGAGACATTGCTCTCAAGAATTAAACCCCTGCCTAACCCCACATCCAGCAAGATAGTGTTCCTTATTCCAGTGGCATAACTTGGCCCCCAAAATGTTTAGAGGTTGACTAGCCTCGTGGGACCTCTATACCTCCTAGGCCCCCATGCAGCCGCAGGGTCTGCTTCCTCTATAGATACCCCCCTGCATTATTCTTTAGTATTTGGCCCCTCTACTGTTTAAGGAAGTGTTAACATGTGATGGATATCAGCATGCACCATTTCACGCAAAATTGAATGCACTCTATGATTATTTGGATGTATTGCGGGATATCCACTCTTCTAGTAGCAGTGGTAGCACCTTTTCCATAATTAAGAAAGATATACAAGATCCCAAACAGATCTTTGCATCCAGAAAGTTCAAACAGAAGAAACTGAAGTTTTCTTTGTTTCTGTGTTTTAAAGTTCATGAAATAAAATGTAGCCGTGCATTAACATTTGCAAACATTTGCAGTTTGTTAACTTACTTCCATAATGAACATGTAATTTGCCTAGTGGTGCCCAAACATTTTTATTCAACTGTATATATTACTACACACACACTATATATTGTGTTGTAGCAAAATTATTTTTTTTAAGCAGGTGAGTTTACATTTAGATGTTGACTACTATCATTCCCCTGGCAGGCAAAGACTAGCTTCGCGGGTACTAGGAGCTGTAGTAAAACATCTGAACACTTATAGGTTGCCCTTCTCACTTGAGATGAATTGATCACCAAAGTCATCCCCCTGGATGGATCATAAACTAAAGTTTTTGGCCCATGTGCTTACCCAAACAAGAAGAATCTGGAAATGAGGCACAGTATAAATAAAAGCAGCCCCTATCCCTTGTGTCGCTGGCTTGTTAAGACAATTGAAACCTAGAGCTGCATAACACTGAACTAGCTTCTCAGTAAGTATATGTTAGTTTTTACCTTTAATATCATGTCTCCTGGAAGAAGTCTCCTATCTCGAGCAATAACCCCGTCCTGATAAATGTGCTGTATGATGATATGCGTTAAAGGCGTCTCATTGCCTCCAACAATTCTAATGCCAAGGATTTCATTTTGATCAGCCCGATTGATTTTAATGCAGGTGATCTCTCCATCTGGAATCAGGTGATATTGTCTTGGAAGACCTGTAGGTCAATAAACAAACAAAAAAAAAATTTCTTTGTTAGAAACGAAATTTAAATGGGAAATAAAAGTTTGTTTTCCTAGGAAAAAATGAATTGATAAGAGGGGATACCATCTCTATTAATATGAGTGGGAATGGCCATGCTCACTGCAGTGTTTACGGTTAGCCATAGACAAATCAAAGAGAGGCTTTTGATAATTGAGTTGCAATGGAAAAAAATTAGAAAGCTGCAAAACAAAGCAAAAATATCTTTTTAATCACATCTTTGTTTTAAAATAATAATGCCCACTATATGTGATTTAAAAAGATAAATATACTTGGACACCCATCATTGGGGTGACTCAGTGTTTGACATTGTTGCCTTAGAGTACCATGGTCTTGGTTACTTGGCTTCTAGGGCAGGTGTAAGTTTGTAAAAAGGGAATTAGACTTTAATCTACACAGGGAAAGAACCTGATGTAAATATATATATTAAGGATAATTTTTGTAGCCATGTCAGAAGACATACACAACTACTTTGTTCAACTTGGCCTAATGTGTTGTGTGACTAGTGTGACTAGTGTGAATAGTGTGACTGAGAAGATAGCTACTAATATAATCCTAACTGCGGGCAAGCTGGGGTCATGAACATACAGTAGGCACAAGACCATGATGCCTCTACTGAATATGTTGACTGGCCACTGTTTTTGCTGAATTTATATAAAAGTAATTTAAAATAAGGAAATGCATGAGGATTTATTATTTTTTCCCGATGATAATTCATGATGATGTGATTTGGTCCTAACTCACAATAAATAGGTGCAAAGGCACTACCGCAGCAAAGCACAGGTGCAGATATTAGATGGTCTTTGTCCCTCTCCCTCTGTGTTACAGAATAATACAAACCAATAGAGTCTTCTACGATGTTGGCATTTTGCAGGTTTGCTCTCTCTCTGTCGGCAGCATGAACCACAGCGATCCCACTCTTTGTTCTCCGAAGGACACTAAATGCTCGATTTAGTTTCTTAAAAGACAGACTTCTGACAGTGGAACGCTCAAAGTTCCGATCTGCAAGACAAAAACAGCGTTCAGCTGTGTTGAACCTCAACAGTCACACAAAAGACCTAACATGCTTTATTTTATAAAAGCTAAATGTTGAATGGTGGTTATATTATTTAATTGAGATCAACATGAATTAGCTTGCACGCAACAGTAATATTTGCAGCACATTGGGCTGGCATAGAACAAAACACTCGCTAAGAAGAAAAACAGGGGACCCCAACCTTCCTCAAGCTGTTGTGAACTTCTCAGACTTTAATCGGGAACCTTAAATATAGTGAACTGATCTCTATACTCATGTATTTCACTGCCAGTTTGCTCGGACCCATTATATAGAGCAATTAGGTAGCAATTTATTAGATGGGACCCTTTGACATGACCATCTTAAAGATACAACTCATGGTTGCCAATTTGGATGTTGGGATGTCTCACCTTGTGAACTATTCTTGGAGTCAATATGAGTAGAGGTAATGTAAGGGTAGCAGGTTGTACAAGATAACATCAAACAGTAAAAACTAGTTAGACATTACAGAGAAGTCCAGCTGCCCCCCATTGATTTTGGATTACAATTGTTAGTTTTGACCAACCATATCTATTCATAATAGTAAAGCGATATCGCAGTGTACATTGCCTTACTTCTATTTCTGTTAAGCCTGCAGTTTTCTTCAGATTCACATGCAGTGTGGCTTTCTCCTTTGGCAGGACTAAATGCTGGATTGTCTTGACCCGTTTCTTCAGTTGCTAAGGCTATGGCTGCTGAAGCTGAAAGCTCAGGGGTTACGGCTGCAACAGTGAGATCCAAAGACGAGCTGCAGTCTGGGCAACTGTCTTGTGATCGTCTTTTACGCTCTTTGGTAAGGCCATAATGTGATGCTCCTTTACACCTAGGAGACAGTACCATTCTGTTACTGCACCGACATAATCATCACATATTATCATACATATAATTCATACATCTCCATGTGCCCATGGCTTAGACCAGGAGTCCCCAACTTTTTTTTACCTGTAAGCAACAGTCAAATGTAAAAGTAGCTGGAGAGCAACATAAACATGCAAAAAGCTTCTGGGGATGCCAAATATGAGCTGTGATTGGCTATTTGGTAGCTCCTATGTGGACTAGCACTATGCAGGAGGCTCTGTTTAGCAATAGACATTGTTTTTATACAACCAATACTTGCCTCCAATGTAGAATTCAAAAATAAGCACCTGCTTAAGGCCACTAGGAGCAATATCCAAGGGGTTGGTGAGCAACATGTTGCTCACAAGCTACTGGTTGGGATCACTGACTTAGACATTTTGCTACTGTGACATTAACCCATGTTATTGTTGTAAGAGGTATAGTGTTTAGAGTTCTGTACTAAGTTGCTTTGCTTTCATTGCTTCTCAAACACATGCAACGAAATATAAAGTCCTGTTAGATCCAGAGGTGGTAGAAAAAGTGGAGTAAAAAAAGGAGTCGACAGGACAATCCACCTTAAGGATGCTTGTGATTAGCTGCAGTTTAAAGACAGACACAAAGGCACAGAGCAGTCTTTAGAAGGTGCAAATATATATGGTGGCCCTGTAGAGCAACATTTACATATATAAGATGAGTGAAAAAGAGCAGTGCAAGATGGTGACAGTAGGACAAACTGAAGGACTATAGCAAAAATTAAGATCAATGTTGAGCACCCTACGGCCCTTCAGTACTTGGGGTAAGTATAACCAGCACTTACTAACGTTAAACAATATTGCAATGTGTTGCTGTGCATATGGGGTTTAATGAATGCTGAGCCTATAAATCAAGCATCCATTCCTGCACATTCACAGAACCACGGAAATTGAATGTGATGTCTCATCTGGTCCCCTCTCAAGGAGAATCGCAAGTGAATGACTACTGTATGATTAAGTAAATCTCAACAGGGAGACATTTCCAGCACAGGACAGGGACACGCAAAAAGAAATACTAGAATTCGTAACAGATCTTTAATAACAAACAGAGGACTTAACAGGCAAATGATTGATGATACATATTTAAAAGGATATCTTTACAGCTAGCACATGCTTGCCAATTGCAAAGTATCAAAGCCCCAGCTATTACCCTTGAATTCAGAGTGTATTTCTTACACAATACAAATTTATGGCAACATTCTATCACAGAAACCTTGACTTGATATTTTTCAGCTATCCTGTCTTCCAATATATCACAGCTGCTTCCAGATAGATGCTGGATAGCCTCAAATTACTGTAAGCAAGTTATTACAACTGTGCTCATTTCTATATAAGGCTGGAACAGGTTTCTCTTGTCATGCAAGTAACATGTCTACATAATTGTAACTTGTCATAACACACTGTGGAACAGACAATGATTATGGCAACATCACAAGGAATAAAGGTCTAATATGATGGCACTTATATTGTCTCCAAAATTTATATATAGATAACAGGTCTAATGAATGAGGAAACCTTGATTTTCCATAGAAGTGGGTTGATAAGCTAGCCTATCTTTATGCACTTCATAGAATCAAGGCCACAGAATATAGTATTTTAACTGCTCTAAAGCTTGGTTTTTTTCAACATATTTTTGCACAGCAAAGTTCCTTAAAGCTGTATGTCATTGAAAAATAGTTATGCATTTTGATGATTTAAAGCAGGCATACATTTATATTTTTTAATGAGCACTAACTTGATATTATACATACAAACAAGGCTTCATTAATTGCTTTGTATCTCCTAGTTGATCAAGAGAAGGTCAACATATAAAACCAAGTCTTTAGTTTGTCTTTACTTTAGTTTAGTTTGTCTTAATGATTTAAAAACATAATTTCTAAGTCATAAGTGGATAGATTCTTCAGATTCAGTTGTCCTCTCTTGATTAAATTGAAAGTTGTGTATGGGACCAAAATAATCTATCTGATTGGGACGTGTTATTATATGGAGGGGTTGAAATTCAGTCAGTGGCAATGGGTCCCCACATAAAGTAATCTTTGGCTTGAGTGAGGAATGTCTGGATCAGTCTGAGCTAAGGTATGTTTCTCTAGCAACCTGGTCAAACAAGGAAAATCAGCTTAAAGGAATTCTGTCATGATTTTTATGATTTAGTTTTTATTTCCAAATTACACTGTTTACACTGCAAATAATTCACTCTACAATATAACATTTCATTATTGAACCAGCAAGCGCATTTTTTTAAATTGTAATTTTGGTATATAGGCACCATCTCAGGTAATTTTGCCTGGTCATGTGCTTTCAGAAAGAGCCAGCACTTTAGGTTGGAACTGCTTTCTGGCAGGCTGTTGTTTCTCCTACATCAATTTAATTGAATGTGTCGCAGTGGGACCTGGATTTTACTATTGAGTGTTGTTCTTAAATCTACCAGACAGCTGTTATCTTGTGTTAGGGAGCTGCTATCTGGTTACCTTCCCATTGTTCTGTTGTTAGGCTGCTGGGGGGGGGGAAGGAAGGGAAGTGATATCACTTCAACTTGCAGTACAGCAGTAAGTGTGACTGAAGTTTATCAGAGCCCAAGTCACATGACTGGAGGCGCCTGGGAAAAGGACAATATTGCTAGCCACATGTCAGATTTTCAGATTAAATTGAAAAAAAATCTGTTTGCTCTTTTGAGAAACAGATTTCAGTACAGAATTCTGCTGGAGCAGCACTATTAACTGGTGTGTTTTGAGAAAAACATATTTTACCATGACAGTATCCCTTTAACTAACACTTATCAACACCCTTCAAGAAACAACAGAAAAAAAGTCAGTTCAAAAGAGCAAAATAAATCACTGGAAAAAAAATATTTTACCACATTCAAAATTGCAACCCGAGCTGCAGTTAGTATCTGTATCAGTCAAACTGGTTTAAAAAATGTAGGTGATGCTTAACAGGTATGATACTACTGTAGATATGAATTCTTTATTAAGGATGATTTGTTGATGAAATCATCTATTATTTTCAGGAAAATAACCTACTCTAGTAAATGCAGTAACTGGATAGACATGCAGCTATATTAGAAAAAGTAGAGAGAATAGGCTGCCCAAGCTTGGTTTGGTTATTGTGGATGGGAGGCTCCTAAGTGAGATTATGAGGACTTCACATAATCAGGTCCACAAAAAACTTAAACTGGATGGAATGACTAGTCTTTGCAGAAAATAGCCAGAAATAAGCATATTTTGCCTTTACTACCACAGATATTATCTGGAATTAGTGATGGGCGAATTTCTCCCAATTCTCTTCGCCGAAAAATTTGTGAATTTCCCGCAAAATTTTCAAAATGGCAAAAAATTCGCGAAAAATCGTGAAATCGGAAAGCTCAAGGAAAAAAGGTGAAATTCAATCGTTTTCACTGGAAAAATCAAGCAACTAGAACATTTTCACTAAAAGCAAACGGTTTCACAAAAAAAATCAAGCTATTCGACCGGTTTCACTAAAAAAATCAAGCAATTCGAACATTTTCACTAAAAGCGAGCAATTTGAACGTTTTTTTACGAAAAAATCTAGCAATTTGAATGTTTTCACGAAAAAAATCAGAGACACCGACGAATTTTCGCTGGTGGCGAAACGCGGAAAATCACCGCCAATTCTTGTCAGGCGAATTTATTCGTCCATCACTATCTCGAATGCTTTGAGCTTTTTCCAAATAAGGCATCTTTCTATAATTTTGGATCACCATACCTTAAATATGCTTAAAAAAAACCTTTTGAACATTGAATAAAGCTAACAGGATTATTTTGCCACCAATATGAATTCATGAAGCTTAGTTACCATCAAGTTCATGGGACTGTTTGAACATTACAGTGTAAGTATTAATGCAAGAGGTAAAGAGGACCCTGCTCAAATAAGCTTAAAATCTAGAATGAGATTCTTAGTTGTATATTTTAGTTGAATATGAATTATGTGAGTAAACAGTTGTAACAGGTCTATTAGTCCTCATTATATTTAATTGCCGAGCCATGCTGTGTTGCTCCTGATTCAAATCAGCTTGATGCAACAAAATGTGCGCTAATTGCCTTGCATGTTTTCTTCAATAGAATGTGTCCACCGTAACCATTGATGCAACCCACTCTGGGAACCCTAGAATCACCACCACATACTGGGAAGCAGAAATTTCAGGGTTCATAGAGTCAGCAGGTGCACTAGGATACTATTCATCAGAGCTCACTTTGCGGGTGCATTGGTCCTTAGTGCAAGGAGCATAATCAGACTCAAATATCTGATATAAACAAAATCATTCAAGAATTTGCATCCAGTTTTCATTTGGTATGCAACCAGAATTGGTACGAATCCAGGATTCAGTTAGGGATTCACCCAGGATTTGGTGAATCCAAATGCCTGGATGAAATCACGTGACTTTTCAATATGTTCCCACATCTTTGGTTTGCAGAAGCTGCTTGGAGAGGTATTACACAACAGCTACTACACTTGCTATGACTGTTTTGATGGGGCTTTATGACCTCTTAAAAATGAAGCATTTCAAATTCTTTATTTATATGGATGAATATTTGAATAGATGGATCTTTTGATGTTCGTTCTTATTGTCCCTCTTATGACAGGCTTTTATATTTTTCCAAAGGCTTCAGGGACAGAACGTCTCTGTGGATGTGTGACACATAACTGAATGCAGAAAACACAAATACTTAACAAGCTCTCTATTCTGGCAATGGCTTAGAGCTCCACTCTGGGCAAAATGAATACAGGATCTGCATTGATAATGATGCTTGTGTTTTAATGAGGCTGGTAGGGATGCCCAATTGACATTCACACATGAATGTATTTCAATAATTAGGTTTTCTTTCAGATTTTGAAATCTGTATGTTTTCATCTTCGAATGACACAACACATACGATGTGGAAGACATATATATATATATATATATATATATATATATATATATATATATATATATATATATATATATATATATATATATATATACAAAAACAAAAAATGCAGCTCATTCATGTGTTGCAATTAAAATCAGTCTGGTGCATGGGTGTGTGGCTTATATCATATACTGAACTAAACAAATTAACCCAGCACTATCATTATACAACTTTAAGGAACAATTGGATTAAAGAGAATTTATCTGAATTTGGCAAAAAGAGACACTTTTGGTTACATGGTTTGTACAAAGTATGCATAAGCTGATGCGCCCCGGTCATGCCAAATAAAGAGAGAAGCAGGTATGGTCTTTCTCCTCCCAAAGAAAATACCCTTTTTCACTTAGGTAGGACTGATGCATGGACACTGCCTTGGCGGGGCGCATCAGCTTATATATATATATATATATATATATATATATATATATATATATATATATATATATATATATATATATATATATATATATATATATATATATAGTTGCAGGGATATATTTGGCTAAAACATCAAAGTTTCTAGTTGTAGGAAATATATGGTTTGCTGACATATTATGTGGTTTTCTGGGTAAGGGGCAATATAATGTCAAAGGGTACAATAAACTGTATTTCACACAAGGTGAAAAAAGGGTCAAGTCAAGTCTGTCTCCTGGTTAGCAGTTAGGGGCAGATTTATCAAGGGTCGAATTTCGAAATTCTTCGAAATTCGACCATCGAATTTGATTACTTCGACTTCGAATGTCGAAGTTTTTTTTCATCGAATTTGGTCGTTTTCTGTCGAATGAAAATCGTTCGATCGTAAGGTGAAATCCTTCGAATCGAAAAAAAATGGAATGGAAAAAAAAAACATGTTTTCACATGACAGTATCCCTTTAACTGAAGAGACCACCTCTGCTCTAGTGAAAGAACAATAGGGGGAGCAGAAAATGTGACAGTTGGGGCCTAAATGGTTGAGCAGGAAAACAAGTTATCTGAACATTTAGGAGGCCCTAAAATGTGTCCCTGTCACCTAGTCACTCACGTTTTGCATCTGTGCATGTCACAAAGGAACATTAGAAGCCCTTTGACACCACATGGATAAAGGAAGGCAAGAAGAGTGCACGTGTCGGTCATACAAATTACTCCTATAACAAGGAAACTAGTAACTGTGGTAAATTTTCATATGACAACCTAAATCCACCCTAAATTGATTTTTCTGACCTTTTCCTGCCAGAGTTTACAGTGATTTATGTTCCATGTTCATTCATCTTTTCCCTAAGCCACGTAACAACTGTTTCTGTCCAAAATATACATCAGTTTGTCACTGTCATGACAGGCCATTGGTTGGTGAGTCACACAATGAACTTCAAAAAGTCTACACTAACAGGGCATTAGGATCTTCTTGTAGGATACTTGTTAGCAGAACTGCTCAGCGTATGGACAACAGCACCAGACATCCAGAAAACCCAAACCTGTGATTCTTCTGCTAAAAAACCTCTGCCATCCCATTTATGGATGTTTTCTAATGCAGTGTATCTCCAGTTCTTGCTTGTAAGCTCTTTAAAGAGCATGTAAAGGCAAAAAAATAAAATCCCATTTTTATTTTCTTTAATGAAAAAGAAACCTATCTCCAATATACTTGAATTATAAAATGTGTACCGTTTTTATAAGAAACCTGACTGTATGCAGTGAAATTCTCCCTTCATTTACTGCTGTGGATAGGAAATGTCAGACGGTCCCTAACTGCTGAGCAGGGAAACAATCATACTTATGAACAGCAGGGGGAGCCCCCGCCTTACTTCCCAGCCATGCAGAACTCAAGCAGCTTTGTTTATGACGATCCCTAAGCAGCTCAGACCACACTGAGCATGTGCACAGTCTTAGTCTTGCAAAGATGTTTAACAAAGTTACAAGATGGTGACCCCCTGTAGCCAACTTTGAAAGCATAAATTATTTGTTTGATTAGGCCTGTGGTGCAGTAAGTTCATGTTTATATTTAGTATACAAAATACAGCATTTCTAGCCTTATTCTATTTTAGACTTTACATGCCCTTTAAGGGTTGAAGGGACACGTTGCTTACTCTGTATAGAGAGTTTTGTTTGGGACAATGTCCCTTGGCTTTAATCAAGTCACATGTGTCTGTGTATGCCTTGAACTGTTGGACAAAAAAAAACTAATAGTATACACTGGAAAACTTAAATCCTTTAGCTCATATACTACAAATAGAATTTTAGGGGGCGGAAAATAACCCAAACCAGTAGGTCCCCAGGGAGCATTTCTCCTCTGCCACCCAGGCAAGTCCATCTCTTTGATCTTTGACTCTTTCATGTGAGCACTAGGGGGCAGAACTCTTTTATTATGTTGTGTGGTCAAACAAAATCATTATTTTTATGTAACATAAACCTGTCTTAAAGAAGAAGAGCTTCTACTGGTGCAGAAAAAAATGCTGACAGAGAATAAATAAATACAGAGAGGGAAATACGTATTCAGTATCAAGCACAAAGCAAAAGGATGATCCTTCTAGTATATTCTCTATTATGTCTTCCATCTGCTAATCATCTTCACGCCTCACATAGAATAGAGCAAGGAATGTCACGCTTGCTGCACACATGGCTTTTAGGCCACACATGTTCATGATTTGTCAGCGCCACCAGTACAACGAATCCCCAAAGGACAAAGCTCTGCTTTATGCAACAATTGAAAACAAAACGATTTACTGTATATTTATATCTTTATTTATGTAGCACTGCTTATATGCAGCACTGTACGTTTTTGCAGCACAGTCACAATACAGACACAGGGAACAGCCACTGTAGTAAATAAATATATGCAGGTATAGGATCCGTTGTCCAGAAAGTTCCAAATTATGGAAAAGCCATCTCCCATAGACTTCATTTTATACAAATATTCATATTCGAAATGAGTTCTTTTCTCTATAGTAATAAAACAGTATCTTGTAATTGTTCCAAACTACAATATAATTAATCCTTATTGGAGGCAAAACCAGTCTATTGGATTTTTTTAATGTTTACATGATTGTGAAGGTCCAAATTACGGAAAAATCCATTATCCGGAAAACCCCAGCTCCTGACCATTCTGGATAACAGGTCCCATACTTGTACTGTTTATAAGACTGAGAATTCTGTTTAACACACAATAAATAATGAATAGGAAAAGAAGCAAGTAAATACAAATAGGATCTCTTATTATGAAACCCAGTAGCCAGACAACTCCAAATCAGGGAAGGACCATCTCCCATGGAGTTCATTTTAAGCAAATAAATTCTAATTTTTAAAAATGATTTCCATTTTCTCTGTAGTTATTAAACTGTACCTTGTACTTGATGGAAACTAAGTTGAATAAATCCATATTGGTGACAAAACCATTTATTTCAAGTTTACATTTTTTTAGCAGGGTTTACAGTCCAAATTATGGAGAAAGCCCAGGACCCAAGTCCCCAAGATAATAGAGTGCCTAAATAAAATAACACTGTGCAATCATTGTCTAGAATTAAAAAGTCTAAAAGCAACTGGAGTTAGTGGTAGGCAATTCCCTGTGCATTTTTAAAACCTTAATGATAATACATCCACAGAAATCCAATCACAATAGTTCAGATGACATTATTCAATCAAATTCATTAATGTGCGTTTATATTCTGTTGTAACTAAAAACGTCAATGCCTATTACAAATAAACATGTTTGAAAATAATAAATACCACTTTTATCAAATATGTTTAAAAGGGAGCAGTCGTCTCTCTCTGTCTATCTGTTTGTGATCTGTGTATTTATTTGCTCTGGGCCCACTATCATGTTCTTGCTGATTGTACAATCTGTGTCATCAACTTATAGGGGCAAATTTACTAAAGGGCGAAGTGGCTTACGCTAGCGAAAATTCGCCAGCGTGATGTCATTTCGTTACTTCGCCGATTTACTAATCGCGCTGGCATAAATTCGCTAGCGAAGTGGACCTACTCTAGCGCTACTTCGCACCCTTACGCCAGGCGAAGTTGCGCTATGGTGAAGGGACGTAACTACGCTAATTCACTAACTTGCGCATTTTACTGAACGTTACCTCTTGTGCCAGACTTGCCTTCGCCATCTCAGACAAGGTGAAGTGCAATAGAGTAGATAGGGCTTATACAGAAAAGCTATGGAAGTTACATAGTTAAATTGGGTTGAAAAAAGACAAAGTCCATCAAGTTCAACCCCTCCAAATGAAAACCCAGCATCCATACACACACCCCTCCCTACTTTTAATTAAACTTCTATATACCCATACCTATACTAACTATAGAGTTTATTATCACAATGGCCTTTGATATTATGTCTGTCCAAAAAATCATCCAAGCCATTCTTAAAGGCATTAACTGAATCAGCATCACAACATCACCCGGCAGTGCATTCCACAACCTCACTGTCGTGACTGTGAAGAACCCCCTACGTTGCTTCAAATGAAAGTTCTTTTCTTCTAGTCTAAAGGGGTGGCCTCTGGTACGGTGATCCACTTTATGGGTAAAAAGGTCCCCTGCTATTTGTCTATAATGTTCTCTAATGTACTTGTAAAGTGTAATCATGTCCCCTCGCAAGCGCCTTTTTTCCAGAGAAAACAACCCCAACCTTGACAGTCTACCCTCATAATTTAAGTCTTCCATCCCTCTAACCAATTTAGTTGCACGTCTCTGCACTCTCTCCAGCTCATTTATATCCCTCTTAAGGACTGGAGTCCAAAACTGCACTGCATACTCCAGATGAGGCCTCACCAGGGACCTATAAAGAGGCATAATTATGTTTTCATCCCTTGAGTTAATGCCCTTTTTTATGCAAGACAGAACTTTATTTGCTTTAGTAGCCACAGAATGACACTGCCCAGAATTAGACAACGTGTTATCTACAAAGACCCCTAGATCCTTCTCATTTAAGGAAACTCCCAACACATTGCCATTTAGTGTATAACTTGCATTTATATTATTTTTGCCAAAGTGCATAACCTTGCATTTTATCAACGTTGAACCTCATTTTCCAGTTTGCTGCCCAGTTTTCCAGTTTAGACAGATCAGAAGTTGCAGAATGCAATGTTGTTGTATACATATTGTCTACCCAAGATATAACTCACATTAACCCTTAGTGACTACCACCTAAACCTGACATGGGCAACTGGTGGCCTTCCAGATGTTTTAAGTCCAGAACCCTCTATAGCTTAAATTGAGGTCTGAGGTGCCCCCACATCTATTTCTACATTAAGGTGTGAAAATGAATTTTCTTGCTTGTTGTTCTTTAGCATAGACTTTTGAATGGTTGTACAGTATGCCACAGTTATACTCCAGTTCCAGTGTCCTTGTGTCTGTATAAGGATGGAACATGCGGTGCTTGTGGAGAATTCCAAGCATCTGTTTTCTCTCTACAAGTTCTCAGAGTCTATTCCTATCCAAACTAGAACATGTTATTTCCCCCTGCTGCTTTTCTCTCTTTGGTTTAAAGTTGAAGAATTGCCCTAAAAGCTGATGAAATACAGATCACAAATTTAAAGACAAATCTGTTGGTGTGTCTTGTAAATTAACATATCTGATAAGTAGCAGGTCTCCCTACTGTGAAATGCAATCCACTTAAGCTGTATGATGTCCTTAAACCAAGAACAAACACTAGTATTAGCAAAGTAGCCAATACTAAAGCCCTTCTGTGCAGGGAGAGGGGGCCAAAGCAGATCTGTTATCTGTTAAATGACATTTGCTCCCAGTTCATATTAATCATGCAAATGAGTTGATTTATGGTACTCTTACATGTTATGTTTAATGTTTTTCTTAGGGCTGTGTCCCAAGGCTGAAAAAGTCACTGCTAAATGACTGCCCATTATCTTCAGTGCAGAGAGGTGATTACCCACTGCAGAACTGGTGAGAAGGAGGCTGGCAAACGAGACCCTGGGACATCACTGTTGGATTTCTGGGTAGAATCACAGTGCTTATGGGATTTCAATCAGTTGCCCCATTGCTCATTTGAAATAAAATAAAACCTTCTCAATCACAAAAGGTTACGTTTTTGCTTTAATGTTTAAAAAAAGAAGGAAGCAATACTGATACGTTAAAACTTATCATACACCAAAATAAAGTATATACAACTATATATATACAATTAAAGCATTGCCTATGTCCAATGAGATGTTGCAAGTCATCAACACTCTTGGTATACATATAAATATATATATACTGTACATATAATATATAATATATAATATACATATAAAGGCACTCTGTGGCTTAGTGTTGCCATGGACAATGGGTTAGAAAACAAATGTGAAGTCTACATGAAGACTGATAAATCATACAGTAGAAGTCTTCTGTGGATTGTGTTTATAAATCCCGACAAAGAAAGGCCTCCAGAGGACTGAATTAAGGGAAACAGGCTTCTGACCTTCCCGACCTTACAAACCCTGATGCCCCTAAAGGTCACCTAAGATATGAAAGGTTTTCTATCATAATTTGAGAAAGAGGGTTATGGAAAGACACAAGACTTTCTTTGAAGGCCAGAGAATAAACAAAAGATGACTCTTTTGAGAGTAATAATGCTTCTCCAGATATGCCTGGAGAAAACAAGAATTACAATATAAACACTAGAGGAACAGATTCAACTACTAAAAGCAAATTTGAATCTGAAAAAAGTGAAACAAATTCTAAATGCCAAAAACGTAATCTTTTAAGAAAAGCAATCCCTTTGTGCTGTGCAGATGTTTGCATCTCTATATTCAGCCAAGTGTGAAGTGTGTATTTCATAAATTCATAACTATGTGCAAGTAGCACTTAGGGTAGGACTACGACGACGTTTTCGGCGTGATCGGCTGCGACAAGTCGCATGCGAAGGAAATAAGGTAAGAGATAGAAATGTCGGATGAAGTCGCAGTGTTGATCCGATGCGATGCAACTGTTGGATGCAGATGCAGTGTCGGATCAACGCTTCTTAATTATTCTTAATTATTTTTTGCTTCCCCAAACACTTGCATTGTTTCTATGTTTAGAATAGCATATTAGGAGAAGTATGGATACCTTAGAACTTGACTTTAAAGGCCCAGTAACACCAAAAAAATTAAAGTGTCTTAAGTACTGAAAATATCATGTGCTTCTGTGCTGCACTGGTAAAACTGGTGTGTTTGCTTCAGAAACACAACTATAGTTTATATATAGAAGCTGCTATCATTGCTCATTGTTAGGTCTAACTTGTTTGGTTTCTGGGAAGTGATTTTGTCTGTTTGTATTCCGATTTCGATCCCTGACTATTCTGAATTCTGCCAATCCTGACCATTGCCTGAATTATCATTTTGCGAACTCTGCCTGTACCGACCCCGGCCTGTCTGACCACACTTTTCATCTTCTCCTTTAAGCTGTTGTTGCCTTCTGTCCTATCCTTGGTAACGAACGTGGCCCTTTGCTCATTCAGAACACTTGCTTTGCTCCTCTCAAGTTAACACCTGGCGGCATCTGAGTAGCTGAGGCTCCTCCCGAGTAGTGATGGACGAATTTCTTCGCCAGGCGCGAATTTGCGGCAAATTTACACGATTCGCCACCAGCGAATAAATTCGTAAAAAAAATTGTCGGCAGCATCAAAAAAGGATGTTGGCGTAAAAAACGAGACGCCGGTGCCATTTCCTTAATTCGCCCTTCACTACTCCCGAGGCCAAAAGCGGCTGCTACAGGTGGAAGATTGAGCCGTGAACGGGTGCTTAGCGTTTGTTCTGAATTTAGGGAGCCATACGTGACATTTTGCTAGTGCAGGGTAACAGGACATTATATTGTCTTTCCTTTAATACGCTTTCATTTTTTGGGATGAAGAGTAGGCAGACTATAACCGACTACGTGAAAGAACCATCACACAAGACTGAGAGTGGGGGGACTGTATTACAGGTCATAGAAACTGTACAACAAACACTTACTCTCCTGTTACATTAAAAACATTTCATCTATTTAACATGCCTATCTTTTGGTGTTAGCAAACTGCTAATATTTTGGAAGTTAATTTCAAAGTCATATCTGCATTTAAGTAATTATCAGTAACGGCACATGCCATGCTACGAGAGTTTGGTGACCCTGGGTACTTACATAGTAAACAATTAAGGGGTCCAATGAGACTTCCATACTTGTGCCTCGTGTATTACAACTAATAGCCAGTATTAGATGTGCTGACAGATTGAATCCATGCATATTGAAAAACAAATCCAGCTTGTTCTCTGCTAATATTACTGGAACAGCCTGCCATTGCACATGTCTAATCCAGTCACACTGACCAGCATTTTTTAAAAAATGCAATATTCCTTCAGAACAACTAGGAAATCCCATTCAATTTCAAATTTAGAACTGCTGAGAATGGACGATATAAGACAGGATGTTTTTAACCACAAGAGATAGACTAAACACTGTGCTTTAATGGTTTATTATAATATAGCTATTAACAAGATTACAACATTCTTAACTTCTTCTTAAATTGTCATTTAAAATGATGTCTTTCAGAATTCATCTTCCCCAGCATCATGCCTATAATATCGGCGCCCCTATAATATTGCCGCCATAGGCCCAGCAAACATTTGGTTTGTTTTTCAGTTTCCTTGTCACTGCAATAAAATGTAATTTTTTAAATGTTAACTAATTGTACATATGAAAGTGATGTCCATTCTGCAACCCCAGTTCCATGTGGGTTAATGTAGTATTTTAGATGTTACAGTAAATATACTTTTTTAAATATAGCATGACTACAGAGAAAACAATTTTTGGACTAAGAAATTGGTGGCTTTACTTAAGGCTGCTTCCAAGAATCATCATTGGCTAAAGAAGGAATCTCCCCCAATAGCAGATATTATTACAAACCTTAATCAACTGAGTTGGCAGGAAACTATTAAAGCAAAAGCAGATGAAGCCAAGTTTAAGCAGTCATTCAAGACTATATGGTCACTCTACTTTTTATTCTAAAATTAAGGATCCAAACTTCACGTTCCTTTATATCAAAATTTATGCAAATCTATGTAAACAATGGTGTTTTTCTTTATTGTCTAATAAAAGTCCTATTTATTAAGTGAATGGTTATGCCTTGTATAAGTCTTCTTTAAGGTAAAGTAAAACTGCTAAGCTAGGCACAATCAGAGGAGGTGAAATACATTTGTATGCATTTGAGGTTTTATGTCATTTTGGAGGAGAACAAATCAGACATTTGTTTTCAATGAACAGCAGCCCTCTAAATCCCTCCTGAGGTTTCTGATACAGCTCCAATAGGAAAAGGTGTTTCAAGAAGAAAGGAATTATGAAGTGACAAGTGGGAGGCTGCTTATTGCTTTCCGTTCCAGCTCAAAGTCACATTTCTAATATAGTGAAGAAGTGCCTTTCTGCAGTTCTGCAAGGGGACCTGGGGAAACAGGATCTACAGATGAAAAACCAATGGGCAATAAGTGAAAACCCCCGACAACCCCAGACAAACATATTTCATGATTTTAGTTCATAGATAAAGGATGAGGTGAGATTGTCTACCCAAAGGAAAAATGGGTTTTTATTTGCACCATGATAGAAAATCTAAAAATGTAAAGCATCAATCTGGGTTATGTAATAAATAGTGCAAAGTTTGCTACAGTTCGTATCACCTATACTGCAGGCGTGTCCAAAAGGTACATCTGGATCTGGATCTACCAGTAGACCTTTAGCTGGAGATCAGTAGATCTCAAGACACTGACAACAACCACCCTCCTGTTTCATTCGTTTCATTCAGATACAGATATTTATTCTGTTAAGGTTACATAAGAAATAGTTGTGTGTTAAATATAGCAATATACATTTTCTCATAAATTAATATTTAAGTAATATTTTCCATGGAACGGAATGCTAACAATGCTTTTATGGGTGTATATCATAATGGAACAATATCATTAAAAGTAGACCTCGCATTAGCAAAGTATGAGCAGTCCTAACCTATAGTAATCAATCTGCAGGCATTTACCAGTCATCTGATTGGTTACATTCTTCAACATGGGCAAACACTGGGCCTTTTATTACATAAGGGGATAAGAATCTCCAAGACCTCCTTTACATCCTCTTTAAGTCATTATTTCTATGTTTGATGTGCCCAATATTAAGGAGGAGGTGCCAATGACAAGTAAGGTTGTTGAAAATAACTGGTCATTTGTTATGGCACATTGACTTCCTATTAATTAGGGTACATTAATTAGGCATAATTAGGCATTAGGCGAGATATATATATAGCTGATTCTAAACCAATTCTTGGGTCATAAAGTTGACTTGTAGAGATTTTTTGGGTCCCCTGATAAAAAGATTAAGAAACCCTAGTTTAATACATGAATTCGGGAGACAGGCAGAAGCTATTACATTGGTGAGTCTTTAAAGAGGCTTTGAAGGTTTGGAGGCAGGGGACAGTGTAATACACTATTTTTCTGGTTTGAAATATTTTATTTGGTTTTCACAATAAACCATAAAAATCAATATGATAACAAATAGTATGCAGAATAAGAAGATTAATACACTATTTTTAACCTATGGGTTAGGACCCAAATTGGGTCCCCATTCTTTTCAGTTTGGGTCCCTAACGCAAAGTGATAATTAAGTGAAATGTCCTGCTGCGATAGACAATCGTAATACAAAATATATACATATAATACACAGAAGCCATGAATATCTTGTAAATGATATCCTTATAAACGGTGACTAGTGATGTCATTAGTTATAATTGGTGAGTAGTGATGTCATTTTTGTCACAGGACTCACTAAAACGTGTGTATTATAATAAATAAAGTACCCCTTGTTGGAAAATATGAGGATATTAAAAGTAACCTCGGATTTCCATGACTTGTATAAATACACCCTGCCTTCGGCCTCATGTTTTTATACTGTCATGGAACTCCTTGTTGACTTATAATATCCTTATATTTTACAACAGGGGAACTTTATTCACTATATATTGCTGATTCTTAACCAATTCTTGGGTCATGAAGTTGACTTATTTGCGTCCGCTGATAAAAAGGCTAAGAAACCCCTGGTGAATAAATTCCAGAGACAAACAAAAGCCATTATGTTGGTAAGAGGAGTTTCCCGTCGTGTTAATTTGCTTTATTATATGTAGTGATGGGCGAATTTGCGCCGTTTCGCTTCGCCGAAAAATTTGCGCATTTTGCGCGAAATTTGCGAAACGGCGAAAAATTTGCGAAAATCGTGCCGGCGTCTCGTTTTTGACGCAGGCGCCCGTTTTTGGCGCCGGCGTCCGTTTTTTTCCGACGCCGGCAAATTTTTTGCGAATTTATTCGCTGGCGGCGAATCGCGCAAATTCGCCGCAAATTCGCGCCTGCCCAATAAATTCTCCCATCACTAATTATATGTGTATAAGGTGTTTTCTTACTGACTTAGGAATTTTTTAATATTAACTTGTACCTAGTCATGCTGAACTATATCTAATGTGTCCTCCAAGCAGCTCTGCTGTGTTTAATCTATTTGTGTTCAGTGTTCAAGATTAGTTTTTCATTGCTAATATATTGAGATGATAATTGTTTGTTATCCATCTAAAACTCCAAAATCATTCAATCAGCCGGCCTGTAACTGCAACACTATAATGTGTGAAACCAATATCTGTTAGTCAGCGTGCACTGAACCTTGCTTGTAACCATCATGATTGCAAAACCTTGTTATATACTAAATATTAAATTGCAAAATAATTAGATCCTTTTTATAAACACAGTCTTATTAATTATAGGTCCACTAGTCAAATGTCATTGTTTTCATCATGTTTCTTGTGTTCTTGGGTAAAATAATCTGTAATTATCTGTAATAACTAGGGATGCACTGAATCCTTCAGCCAGGCTGAACCGAATCTGAATCCAAATTTGCATATGCAAATTAGGGGTGGGGAGGGAAATCGTGTGGCTTTTTGTCACAAATCAAGGAAGTAAAAAATGTTTTCCCCTTCCCACCTCTAATTTGCATATATCTTTTGTGAAGGATTCGGGGGTTCGGGTCAAATCCAAAATAGTGGATTCGGTGCATACCTATTAATAAGGCTTTTTAGTTTTTGTGCAGAAAATGAAATGTCAGTTTCTAAAATCACTTTCTCAACACATTTGAAGCAAATAAAATCACCATTTATATCAGCAGCAAGTGTGTTTTGACATTCCTCTCAAATATATCTAAATCTATCTAAACAGACTACTATGGGAATGTGAAAATGAAAGTGGTTTGTTGGAAGGTACAGGCTACAGACAAAGGAATACAGCATCCACCCTCACCCAACAGCTTAGAAGGTTAGCTCTTCAAACACAACCTACTTTTTTGTTGTGAAAATAGAGTGACCAGGAGGGTAATCCTTAATGGTTAAGAGGCCTCCATATTGATAGTCCTCCACTATGTAGACAACAATAAGCGGGTGATTTGGGATGTGTTGATATGGCAGCCTGCTGGTAAAATGTATTTATGGGGCAGGTACAGGTTTCCGTGCCATGTAAATATGCCACGTCACTATCAGTAACATGTGAAAACTGTTGCTATCAGCGCTGGCAACACTTTTTGTGTCTTGAGTCCCGGGCCCAGGACAGCTGCCCCTATTAGCCACCCCCTAAGCACAACTGTGGCAGCCAGTCTGATTTGTGAGTTGTGAACCACCCCTTGCAGTTTATCTTACAAGCAGTTTACCGAACACTCCATTTTCCCTGCTCATTATTTAAAGGAACAGTAAAACCTTAGCATGCACAGGTACAACTGATGTGTTTGCTTCAGAAACACTACTATAGTTTATATAAACAAGTTGATGTGTAGCCATGGGAACAGCCATTCAAAACTGAAAAAGGAGAAGAGGCACAGGATACACAGCAGATAACAGATAAGCTCTGTAGTATACAATGGAATTCTTCAGAACTAATCAGTTATCTACTATGTATCCTGTGCTTGAATGGCTGCTGCCATGGATACACTGCAACTTTTTTTTTATAAACTAGAATTGTGTTTCTGAAGCAAACACCCCAGTTTTACCAGTGGAGGGCAACACTACATTATATTGTAATTCCTGTTAAACACTTGCATTTTTTGGTGTTACTGTTCCTTTAAATCAATTCCTCTTCTGTAAGCCATGGTGTAAACAAAAATTACTCAAATGTATTTCAGCCAGTAGTTTATGAATATCTGTAGTCTCAGGCCCGGATTTGTGGCAAGGCCCCATAGGCCAGGCCTAGGGAGGCAAAAAATAGGGGCGGCATGCCGCCCAGCCGCATTATGGGGGCATGTGCGTCCCCATTCAATTACACCAGCTGCGCCGGCATTTTTTCGCTGGCGCGCTGGGAAGGGGAAGTGTGGGCGGGCGCTAGGACCGTGCGGCCGCCTGGTCCGGACCGCGCGGCCTAGGGGTGGCCGGCAAAGAAATCCGGCGCTGTGTAGTCTTCATTATGCACCGCACTAGAGTTTTTTGAATTCGAAGAAAAACTGTTCGATCGATGGATGAAATCCTTAGAAACGTTCAATTCGAAGGATTTCATCGTTCGAACTATTTTACTTCGACCGCAAATGGCTATATTCGAATTTCGAAGCTTTTTCTACTTCGAAATTCGACCCTTGATAAAAATGCCCCTTTATGTATTTCTAATACCACAGTACAGGTATGGGATCTCTTATCCAGAATCTCTTATCCAGAATCCCAATATTCAGAGTCTGTTTTAAGAAAATTATTATGAGGTCTTTTCATTATTTTCCTATTCTCTCTCTGTAAACCCATGTTTGTAAATATCTAACTTATTGGGTTAATTCATGCTTCAAATTTATTTAGAAGACTTATGGTATGGAGATCAAAATTTCCGAAAATCATCATCTTGAAACCCCCAGGTCCCAAGCATTATGGATAATTGATCACAATTTTCTACTGTCTCCATCCATCTCAAGTTTATTCACTGCTTGTTCACTGTTGCTGATTAATATTCCCATCTCTGAAATTATCACTCAGTAAACCCACAAATAACTTCTCTGCTAATAATTTGCTTGTCTTGGAGGGAAACAGTGTTTTCATATTAACAAGGCAGCACAAATACTTCCTAATGTTTTATAAGAATATAGTATAAGGTCTTATAGATTTTTTTCAAGACACTGAGATAGTGGGAAGTGCTAAAAATCATTTAGAATTCTTATGCAATCACATGGCACCATTACACATAACACAGAGGTTGATGTTTAATTAAGATATGTATTTAATACAAAGCAAGAGGCAAATGACTTTGGGCTTTATTATTTATGCCAGTTTTATTTTCAGCGGTATTAAAAACCATCTTGCAATAAAGAACAAAGGGTGAACCTAACACATTATGCGCACAAATTGACATGAGAGGAAAGACCCATGTACAGTAATTTTTTCCATATTCCATTAAAGAATGTCAGCCATCTGTTGTGAGGTGTTGTGTATAAGTGAGCAGTAATATTACCGTCCTTATTGCTCATTACTGAGTGACACTACAATAAGGATTACATTAGCAACGTATAGAAGTAATCCATCTTCAGGGAAATCATGCCCTAGCAACAAGATATCAGTTGAAATTCCAAGCCTGTGAGTTGCAGACATTGAAACTTTAAAAACAGCAAATTCTCTTGCAATGCTATTATCTACGACTACGTCAATCTACAAGTTAATTTTACAGTGAACTACCTCTTCAAACCTGTACTGAAGCTCTGTATTTTTCACTATTATGGGGCATACTTTTGACATATTAGATTCTGCTGCATTCTACAAAAACTGCAAAGACCCCTTTCCCACATATCAACATAAAATATCTTAATACCTCTGCAAACATTCGTTTTCTAAGTGTGTGTAATATACTGTATAAATATATATATACACATACACAGGTGAATATATATCTTCATATAGATAAGTTAAACGAATCACTAAAAATTAAGATGACTAAAATACCATATGTTATATACTGAACTTGAAGCCTAAAGGTTCAGCATCATCATAGTAGTAATGTTTACATGTTAGCTGCTGGGAAAGCAATCGGAGGAGATTATTGTGGGGTTACTAATCTCTTTGCCCTTTAGGGTCAAGGGATATAGAGCATTGGCTCAGCCTGCAAAAAAATGGAGAAGCAGATCCACTGTCTTCCTCAGCCCTGTTGATCTGTACTGAAAAGAGCAGCTTCTATTGTGCACAGGCACACGGAGCAGGGGGTGGGTCTGAAAATGCTTGTATTCATGGTATTTGTCAACCTCTGCTCTATGTGCCCGTCAGGTCCGGACTGAGAATTAAAATAGGCCCTGACATTTCAGGTACACAGAGGCCCAATAAGCCCACACAGAGGCCCAAACAGCCCCCACCAGCCCACCAAATACTGACTTTCTATGGCACCTTATTTTGCCAGGACCCACAGATTGCCAGTCCGGGCCTGGTGCCCGTGCGCAAATAAAAGTTGCAGTTTTCTCAGCCTGCAGGGTGAGAGTAGTGCAACCAGATGGGGTAAGAAATGTCATGGGGGCGGGGCTATGACATGTGAACCATGGGGAATCCTGTCCTGTTTTCCTTATTTGGAAAACAGGGCAGACTCTCTTGAACCGGGCAGCCCTTCTGAAAACCAGGCTGTCCAGGTCAAAACCAGACAGGTAGCATCTCTAAGCATGATGGCACAGGGGTAAGCACTGATTCCTTGCAGCACGGGGTCCAAGGTTTTTATCTCGGTCTTGATTACAAAATATACATACAACATTGAAAAATCAAGGTAGTCTGCACAATAGTTGTATATACAGTTAGGTCCATAAAAATGAAGTGATTGTGTTAAAAAAAAAGGCTTTAGTTCCTCATATTTTTATGCAATCTTTTTGCTCAACCCACTGAATTAAAGCTGAAAGTCTGCAGGTCAACTGCATCTGAGTTGTTTCATTTAAAATTCATTGTGGTAATGTACGGAACCAAAATTAGAAAAAAGGTGTCTCTGTCCAAAGATTTATGGGCCTAAAGGTGGCCATACACAAAGAGATCCGCTCGTTTGGCAATGTCGCCAAACGAGCGGATCTCTCCCCGATATGCCCACCTTGAGGTGGGCAATATCGGGCTGATACGATTGTGGGCCCTAGGGCCCAACGATCGGATCCTAACGATGGCTAACGGGCGGTCGGATTGTGGGACAGCAGCAATATTGGCCAGATATTGATTGGGGAAGCCCATCGGGGGCCCCATACACGGGCCATTAAGCTGTCAGCTCGGTCTGTTGGCAGCTTTTATCGGCCTGTGTATGACCACCTCATCTGTAGATCTCACTGGTCACAGGTACCCACTTTAATTTAGGGAAATCCTCTCCTAGGCAGGCAGGGTCCCAGTACAAATGTCACAGTAAGCATCTTTCATGCACACTACAACGAACACTCTGGATTTCAGTCTGTCAGATTATGGTCAGTGCTCGATGACTTGTTTCAACAAGTTCATCTCACAAAATAATTTCTTACATTATCATTAACTGCCCATTTTACTTTCTTTGCGAAAGAAGTATGAAAATATATGATATGACTCAAGGTTAATGTACAATGTGTCACACACAAGACCTTCAAATGCAGCATGTAAAAAGTGTGTGTGTGGGGGGGTCAAAATAAAGAGAAAAATGAAAAAGGGAAAAAAAACCCACATGGAATCTTTTGCGACAGGTTTAAATATGTTTGCCCTGTTTTTCCCTTAATGTTCTTTGTTTTATTTCTAGTGCCTGAAACCTTTAGAATTAACATCTAAAATCTGAGATCCCTGAATTCTGAGGCAGATACACACGGGAGTGAATATGAGACACTAGCTGGCTGCAGCCATAAAGCGCCCCAAGCACCAAAACTCAGACTGAAAATGATACTGACAGAATTTCTCTGCACACTGAAAGTTCAGCTGAATACAAACACACAGTCAGAAAAGATTATTTTCTCCTTCTTGATGCAAAATGGTGAAAAAAGCTCAAGCTTCATTTCTGTTGTGTTTATAGTCAACAGCATCCGGAGGGTTGGCATATGTTATGTAATCTTATTTCAGTAGTACGGAACTATGGATGGCTTGTATCTACTCTTGCCATTGTCTGCACTTACTGGGAACCAAAAGGCACCCTAGCACTAGCACTAGCTGACAGCACTGCTTTAGCACTGAAGCATAAACACATGGGAAGATATGATCTGTGTCACTAGAACCCCAAATAGTTTCTACAGTATACTTGATTTATATTTAGAATAGTATGCACCCGAGTCATTATGTACTGCTAATCAAGGTACAGAATTTTTTGGACAGCAGCTGTCTATTACAGAAGATGAGAGCAAGGAAAGTATAGGAATTGTAATTTACATTCACAACCATATAAATCTGAAACAACTGTTTCCTATGAAGAAAAAAGCAAATAGCCAATACCAATAATTTCTGTTCAGCAGACAAGAAAATCGCAAATGGCCTTCATTTATGAAACACTACTGGACATTACGGTTTCAATGGCCGATAATATTACAAAATCATAGATGTGTTCACCCATCTTTAATCTAAATAACACTCCTTAAGGGTCTTGAGAAATACATATTCATGCTTAGTACCCAAGATCCCTGCCCCACATACTATAATAATATTAACAGTTTGCCAATACTAATCTATTGTTTTGCTGTAAAGTGCTGAGCCCTCAAGGAGGGCTATACAAATAAAAATATACATACATATGTACAATAGTTAGAATAATGCCTTCATTTTACATTTGCTCTAATAATGCACATAATATTAGCTCAGTGCAGTGTTCATTACTTTAGGTACTGCACTTTCATTAAATTCTCTCTGCTAGAAGTACAGTTGTTTGTTCCAAAACATTTGACATTGTTTTTTTAAGAGAGAATATACCTCCCTTTTTTTAATGAGCTTATTTAGTTGGGCTATCTGAACTCTTAAAAATAAATATCAATGGCATTCCTGATTCCACAGATTCAAAGGAAACCATGATACGCTGTGCTGCAGGGCCCAGTTCGCAATCCCTTTTGCTCGTAGAGTATTCCATTGTGAAGTGATGAATTCTGGGACTTAAAGCATCTCTGATTTTCAGAGAATCTGTGCACCACCCAGTATGGAAAGCAGAGGAACAGAATCCATTTCACTTCACAATGAAACAAGTTGAGGGAGGGGTTGGGAAATGGTTCTTATGAGTAACATGGATTATTCTCAATCTGGGAAATCAGGTATGACTGTGTAAAAAAAAGCATTTATATTTATTTATGATCAGATCATATTTATAAACCTTTCCTACATTGCTGAATGTATTTGGAGTTTTTTCCGTATGAATCGAATGTGATTCGAATATGAATCAAATACGATTCAAATTTTCGGAACCGTTCCATCGAATATTAGACATTCAAAATTTTTTCTTAAATAACCTCCCTGTTGAATTGCATATTTGAATTAAAAAAATGAATTTGAAATTCGACCTTTGATAAATGGTCCTCCAAATGTTTCATGTCCTTAAACTTACTTACCGTATATACTCGAGAATAAGCCGTCCCGAGTATAAGCCGAGGTACCTAATTTTACCTCCAAAAACTGGGAAAACTTATTGACTCGAGTATAAGCCTAGGGTGAGAAATACAGCAGCTTCTGTAAGTTTCAATCAAAAAATTGAGGGATTCTGCCCCCATTGGAGGTGCCGGCGTCTCGTTTTTGGATGCCGGCGACCATTCTTGGAGGCCGGCGAATATTCTTGGAGACTATTCTTGGATGCTGGCAACTATTCTTGGACGCCAGTGACTATTCTTATGCGTCGGCGAGCATTCTTAGACGCCGGCGACTATTCACCCGAGTATAAGCCGAGGTAGAGTTTTTCAGCATATTTTGGGAGCGGAAAAACTCGGCTTATACTCGAGTATATACAGTATGTTTAAGAGCTCCGCCCTTCCTCAGTTCTTTAAAGCAGCAAAACTTCTAATTCCTAATCAGTAGATGTCTCAAGTGGGTATGTAAAGTCAAGCTAAGGTGGTTGGAGAAGTTATCACAAAACATTACATAGACAGGGAAATCTGGTTGCCATGGTTTGTCCACACTAAAGTGAAGAACTTAAAATAGACCATGATTTTATAGAAAAGAAATACATTTTTGATTACTAGTTATGAGAATGTGGAACTTATTAATCCCCCTGCCACCCAACTTGACCCACAACCCATATGACATTGTTAATAAAATAACATATACATTTATACATTTTTTGAATGGCACATGTTATCCCCTGCTCAGGATGATTTTTATTATCAAAAGCAAGTTTGTTCTATATACCAAATGTATACAGAAATGTGGATTCATTAAAAAATAGTTCAAAATATAGTTAAATATAGTTAAAAACATAATGATTCAGCAGACACCCTGTTATAGACCTTTAAGCATCCCAAACTAGCCACCATTCGGTTCAGGACACACTTGGGTGTCAGTCTTGCAGTCTGGGTGATTATGACTTAGAGCAGGGGAAGCAGACAATGCATTTTGGGTGTACCTGTCTTAGTTAACTAGGAGCACTGTAGGTGTGAGTGAACAAATGCAAACAAGCAATGTATTCGTTCAGATATTTCCTGCATGTTACTAGACTGAATCATTATTCATTGGATAGAAATCCCACAGGAATGCAGGAAAATATAAACCAGAACAAATGAAAACCAAAGTACAAGAGAATACACGTCCACATTCTAGGTACCCAAGGTTAGGCTCACGTCTTCAGATATTCAAAGAAAACCTCTTGATTATCTCTACAATTTAAGGTTAATAATTATTTCCAATAACACACAGGATAATTAACCTGGGTCTGTGTGCATTTAATGTAGAACCAGTCAAGTTCTATTAGAGCAATGGCAGCTGTTCGTTCTCCAGCTGTTGATGAACGATGCTACAACTCCCAGAATTCCCCAGCAGTCTTAGCAAATGGAGATGTTAGTTGTAGTTCTGCAAGAGCAGCTTTGTTTGGCACAGGGGAACTAACACTTCAGACTTTCATGTTTTTTCAAAGCAGACACAGTTATCAGGACCTGGGATTTTGTTGGAGGAAGATCCAAGTGTGATTTAATTACTTTCTATGATAGCCTCCTTCTGAATGTAAACAGTGAATAAAGTACCCCCTCTTGTAAAATATAAGGATATTATACGTTACCGAGGAATTTCATGACCATATAAAAACATGAGGGGGCAGATGTATCAAGGGTCGAATATCGAGGGAATATCGAAGGATTTTGCGCAATTCGTTCGATCGAACGAATAATCGTTCTATCGAACGATTAAATCCTTAGAATCGAACGATTCGAAGGATTTTAATCCATCGATCGAAGGATTATCCTTCGATCAGAAAATTGTTAGCAAGCCTATGGGGACCTAGGGAACTAGGGAGTCGAAGAAATTTTTAAAGAGACAATACTTCGATTATCGAATGGTCGAATATTCGAATGATTTTTAATTTGAATCCTTTGATTCGAAGTCGAAGGTCGTAGTCGAAGGTCGAAGTAGCCAATTCGATGGTCGAAGTAGCCAAAAAAAACATTCGAAAATCAAATTTTTTTCCTCTATTCCTTCACTCGAGCTTAGTCAATGGGCCCCGAGGTGTTTTTATACAGGTCATGGAACTCCAAATATTTTGAAACTGGGGGTACTTTATTTATTATAATACACAAGTTTCAGTGAGTCACGTGACAGAAATCAGAACTCACCGTTTATAACTGATGACATCAGAACTCACCTTTTATAAGGATATAATTTGTGAATAAAGTACCCCCTCTTGTAAAATATAAGAATATTATAAGTTACCGAGGAGTTTCATGACCATATTAAAACACGAGGCAGAGTGTTTTTATACAGGTCATGGAACTCCTAGGTAACTTCTAATATCCTCATAATTTGCAACTGGGGGTACTTTATTTATTATAATACACAAATTTCAGTGACATAAATGACATCAGAACTCACTGTTTATAACTGATGACATCAGAACTCACCTTTTATAAGGATATAATTTACAAGATATTCATGGCTTTTGTGTATTAAATAGTAATAATAAACACTATTGTATGTGCAAGGGTGACCTGATGGGACTGCTTAGCCTCCTTCCAGCCGCAGACACGAATGATCCTTAATACCTTGGGTCTCTTTTTTTTTTTAAATTAATCAGTGACAATAGAGCTAGAGAGTCTTTAATGAGCCATTAATCTGTTTACAGTGTAAATACTAGCATGCCCATGACAAATCCATTCAGAGTGATTCAGTAGTTTATAGGCACGTGACCCAATCTAACAATGAAGTGGTTACACCTGTTTGTTTTCTGTTGGGACAGTAACATTGCTTAATCCTGTACCTCCAATAAAAGCACAGAGAGACACGTGAGGGAAAATAATACACAGGCCAAGGTAATTAGACAGGTAATTGGGGCAAACAAAAAATGCTTTTTTAGTAATACCATAAATAAAATTATTGAAGTATTAATTGATAACTCTGTGCTTTGTCAATTGTTCTACTTGTTTTGTCCTTGTAGAACAGGGATATCCATATTCCGGTTACCCAGAGGGTTGTAGTACCACAACGGCTCTAGGGCAGCACAAATAGATACTGACCCACTGAGCTGTCGGCTGCCCTCAGTGTAATATGAATGTAAATGTAACTCAGTCCCACCGGTTATTAGCTGAAGACATAATTCAGTCATCAGCTGAGAACGTGCCAGCTATGAGCCCCCTATTATTCATGCACATTCACTAGGGATAATGCACTAAGCAGCAGCTACTTCATGCACATAAATGCTGAAAACCCCTCCCCCTCACTGATGGGGTTTAATCTGAAGTAAAGAGAAAGAGAGAGAGCTTCTACCATTAAAGTAATCCCCCCAGCATGGTTTTTGCTTGAGTGAAGGCCCAGATATCATTTTTGTGTGACAGATATAGATAGATAGATAGATAGATAGATAGATAGATATTCAGGCATACAAATGAGGCTGCTGTTCTCGTCTCCCTCAGTCACAGACACAACATGCATGCAACACTTGGACACCCAGATGCCAAAGATGGTTTATTCCTTCCAGTGAGCGCACAGAAGTACACAAAACACACTTGTTTCAACAGGCACAAAATTTCTCTTCGGTGTCCTTGAAGTTAGTTCCTTCACCAGGATCCATAACTACCTGGTGCTTCACTGATTTTATTTCCCACAGAATGACATGTGCTGAGGTAGGTAAGTGCATGAGGAACACAAGGGCAACACCAAACATGTTTATTTTTGGGATGCTCCACTTCAGTGCAGACTGTGACCCACAAACAACAAAACACAGCTCATGGCACTGGCTGGAGGGGCGGGGGTTGGACACAGACGGGAACAAGAACGAACAGACACACACAGAGGTTTCACTGTGAGTACTCACAGTTCAGAATAGAGGAAATGAAGATTGCCCATATTGTCTATATAGTTGGCAGGACTCAACCAAGGCAAGACCAATAGCAGAAGAGCCTTCATTTTGAGTGAAGTTGTTGGTATGGCTTCCTGGGCTTTCTCCTCATCAATTCCTTTGCCTGCTGTTTACAAACCCATGCTCCTCGCTCTCAGCACAGCCAAATCTCTCTTTATTTTTCCCCCTGTGTCAGATGGATCTTGCCATTGTCACATCAGCAGCAGCAACAACAACATCAGCAGTGCATCATAGAAAAGCTCTGAATCTCAAAAACTAAGGCTACTGTGCAAAAGTCATTGACCTGTAAGAGGATTAGATTCGGATCTCGGATTGGTTGATGTGAGGGTTTTAGAACAATGCAGGATGGATGGCGAGACACTGACTTATTCTGAGAAACAGGCTGAGTTAAGGTAAAGGGACCAGCCTCCTGCACTGCTCAGAGTGGCTCTCCGCAAACAGCTGGTACATTTACATCACTGGGCTCGAGCAGATGGATTGCCAGAGCTTAAGTCAGTCATACAGAGGTCTGATTTTCTTATGCTTAGGATTGGAACACATACAGTTTCTTCTTTTATTCATTCAACTGGAAATATTATAGAACATGGCAAAACTGAAGGAATTTAAAAAAAAACCTATCACCATAAATATAAACAAGTCAATGTTAGGGTGGTGGCACACACTGCTACTTGGGGAGATCAGTCGCCCAGCGACAAATCGCCTCTTCTTCGGGTGACTAATCTCCCTGAAATGCCAGCTAGAATGTAAAATCGCCGGTGGGATGGCACTCGGATCACTTCAGCTTTCCGAAGTCGCCTGAAGTTTCCTTGTGAGGCAACTTTGTTTGACTTCGGAAAATGAAGCGCACCTAGTGCCATCCCGCAAGTGATTTACATTCTAGATGGCGGGAAGGCATTTTGGGGAGATGAGTCATCCGAAGAAGAGGCGATTCGTCGATGGGCATCTAATGTCCCCAAGTAGCAGCATGTGCCACTGCCCTGATGCTCACATATGCTTATTGGAGGTGGAAGCAAACTATTTCCATTCATAATATAAAGCAAGAAGTGGCAAACTGCCCCCCTTTCTAGGCATGTGAACTTGCTCATCCCTAGTAGATTCTAGCTAAAATTGTTGCTAATGAAATATTGTACAATGCTGGTAGCAAAAAGCCAAAAGCCTTGCAGTCCCCTCCATCCCACATATCCATGTCATTACAGAAATGTGGCTCCACTCACTACTTTAATGTGTCACATGATATCAGTGAAGGTGAAACACAACGATATACAGTACGTCATCTGAACAAAGTTCTCATCGGATCTTATTTATATCTGAATTTTGGCCAGCCTGCTGTCCAGAATAAACCAAAACAATAACTATGTTCTGTTTTCTGATTCTGCTCAAGCTCAGTATAGTACAGTACAGCCATGTGCAGTTCTGCATGGATTCCCCTTTCACGGTTCTGTACTTTATTACATATGCCAACAAATAAATCCTCAGTTCACCCCTCCGTCTGCCTCCCTGCCCTCATGCAAACATGTCAGCTTAGCACACGTCACTCGACATACTGTGCCAGCCTCGGCAGTTTTGAAAGTTTATGCCCTTTTACATTATTAGTAAAATAATCAATAGTAAAATCTTTTACAGAAAAACTGAAGCACCCTGTGTATTCATAACAAGTGAGGGTGTAAGTGACATAAGTAACAGGAGGTGGCAAAATGTGTTAAAAAAAAATGTTTCACTTAATTACATTTTATGCAACAACATTGGACGACGTGGACCCAATAAAATACTTTTATTCTTTTTTTATTTATATAAAGCCATGTTACACTGGTCCTTGTGCTATTTGTTGATCATTCACATTTGTCCCTACCCAATAAATTATAATCAACACAATTATATCCTGCTTTAGAGGAGCTTACAGTATTGTTGTACACACGTACCGAAAGGCTATGGGTACAGCAGCTGAGTAATTTTTCAGGCTGAGAGAAGCATATCTGCCTCAGTGCCCCTGCTCCATTGATTTCAATGTGATCAGCCTGTGTGTGGCTGAGGTCAGCCCAAATACGCAGGCTGAAAACAGTCGCTGACAACAGCCTGTGTGTCCATAGCCTAAAGTCCCTTTCAGGAGCCAATTAACCTGTGTGTATGTTTTTGGAATGATTAAGGAAGCAATGCAAAGCTGCCCAGCACAAGTTAGGCATGAAGTGAAAAAAAAACAAAAGAAAAATTATACATTTTTATATAATTTTTTTTAATTGAATAATGTTTATTCATTGTCCTATTTATTCATTGTCCTGTTTATTCATTTATTTATTGTCCTATGTGAAGTAAAGTAATTTAAACCATTTATTCCAAAGGATTACACAGTGCAGTAAAGAAATGGCTCATTCGTTAAGTATAGGGTGCTACAGTATACAGGGTTGATTTGTATGATCTCCTGGAACACAATAAACTTTCCTGCATTAGACAATAATAATTAAGATTCACAATTAATGCCAAAGTAATTCTTCTGACATGAATGTCCCTAGACTTAACCTTTGTCCACTGATACTGGACATTGTTCAAATACTCACAGAACAATAGGAAAGTGGTGGTTATATCCATTTACTTATATCCTGGTTTTATAAGAAGGGTCTGACCAAATGTTGGTCCTTAAAGGAGAACTAAAGCCTAACTAAAGAAATAGCTAGAAATGTTGTATATTATGTTCTGGACTTCTGTACCAGCTCAAGCAAACCACAGCCCTATAGCAGTTAAGATCTGTGTCTCCAAAGATGCCCCAGTAGCTCCTCATCTTCTTTTCTGCTGATTCACTGCACATGCTCTGTGCTGCTGTCACTTACTGAGCTTAGGGACCCACTCACAATATACAGTACACATAGAATAGAAATGTCACAATATAAGGCTGATTAGTAATTAATACAGATAATTACTACATGGCAGCACAGAAACCAGTGCAATTAGCATCAGAATTTAATAATCAGCCCTGTAGCATCAGCTTATATTACAGTCCAACCTCATTTTCTGCTTAAACTTTGCAACAACCCCTAAGCTTAGCTTCTCAACAGCTGCTCAGAGCCCACTGAGCATGTGTGTTGCAGACACTTTCCAAGATGGTGACCACCCGTGACAAATTTGAAATTTTGGCTCATTGCTGCTATTGAGAAGGCTAGTGCAATAAGTTCATTATATAAAATATGGCATTTTTACCCAAATTTATTTTTAGGGTTTAGTTGTTGTTGTTTGCTACCCAAGTTGACTGAAAACTCCATCAATACAGTTGTTTTTATGTATGCGATAACGCTGATAAGACTAGTTCTCTGCATACAAATACAAGGTAATTGTATTAAATTTAATGGATCATGAGGCTGACTTGGTTTACATGCAGACAACTAACAATAATGCTTTGGTGCTCTCGGACATGAAAGACGATGGGACCTGTCTGCCAGTGATCTTCTGTTTCCTACAGCTTCCCACCATAAATGTCATAACATATATACAGTATAAGATCATATTATGGGAAAAAAACCCATATGGCTTACCTCACCAAACTTAGTGCCTTTTTTACATATGGGAATTGGTCTCTTGTCTAATGCTAAAATATAAAATACACACAGCATATACCAATAAAGATCATTTTGGGGATTTAAGGAATTCTAGACTTCAGTTCCCAGCTGCTAAATGTATGAAAAATCTTTCGGAATGCTGAAATAAAAGTGCAAAAAATGCCTAGCATTCAGAAGCTCAGGGAGACCGGGATCTTTAAATAGGCCACACTCATGCATTACTCTTGTTTTGGGGTAATGCAAAAGGGCTCACTGTCCAGACTGTTAGGCATGGCAGAGCTAATCATAAATTGAAAGCAATTGTCTGATTAGTTGCAATAGGTTACTCTACTGGCGCTAAATTACTCACTGTTACTCACTGACATTAATGTCGATTTAGGCAGTAGATTGCACCTGCACACCTGGCCTCTCCACTAATTATGTACGGTGCTTGGGGTATAGGAGGACGGTCCCTCCTCAAAAATGAAATTAACTCCAGCACACGTAGATTGCTTAAAGGGATCCTGTCATTGGAAAACATGTTTTTTTCAAAATGCATCAGTTAATAGTGCTACTCCAGCAGAATTCTGCACTGAAATCCATTTCTCAAAAGAGCAAACAGATTTTTTTATATTCAATTTTGAAATCTGACATGGGGCTAGACATTTTGTCAATTTCCCAGCTGCCCCTGGTCATGTGACTTGTGCCTGCACTTTAGGAGAGAAATGCTTTCTGGCAGGTTGCTGTTTTTCCTTCTCAATGTAACTGAATGTGTCTCAGTGGGACATGGGTTTTTACTATTGCGTGTTGTTCTTAGATCTACCAGGCAGCTGTTATCTTGTGTTAGGGAGCTGTTATCTGGTTACCTTCCCATTGTTCTTTTGTTTGGCTGCTGGGGGGGAAGGGAGGGGGGTGATATCACTCCAACTTGCAGTACAGCAGTAAAGAATGATTGAAGTTTATCAGAGCACAAGTCACATGACTTGGGGCAGCTGGGAAATTGACAATATGTCCAGCACCATGTCAGATTTCAAAATTGAATATAAAAAAATCTGTTTGCTCTTTTGAGAAATGGATTTCAGTGCAGAATTCTGCTGGAGCAGCAATATTAACTGATTCATTTTTAATGGGATTCCTCTCATGTTTAATGTTAAGCCAACAATACAACCTGACGTCACCTGACAAAGGGGTACGCCCCCCGAAACGTTGTATTGTTGGCTTAACATTAAACACAAGAGGAATCCCTTAAGCAATCTACGTGTGCTGGAGTGAATTGCAGAGACTAATGTAGAAACATTGCAATGGCCAAAACTTTGGCCAATCATCTGTTGTTGACATTTTATTTAAGATCCCCTAAGAGCTGAAGGTTGGACAGCCCTTATTTGTATAAACAATGAGGCCCCACACTAATGCCAACAAAAAAACCACGCTCAATAAGAACAAGCTCAAATTGTGGTCATGCTCCTAATCTTTACAGATTCAGTTAGTCACCATCACTGATATTCCGCCAATCAATCTGCAATTTTACAGACCACAGCGACATAAAAAGACTTACATTACACACTAACAGCAAAATATCAGAAAATCCCCATTTAACAGAACCCACATGCTTCAATATATAAACTAGATTCAGCCACCTTTGTAATGACTGGGACAGAAAAAAAAACACACAGTAAAGTTAGCCAAGTATATTTGTTTTTCAGTAACTGGAGACAAACTTCTGTAATAATATCCTATGTCCTGTGACATTTTCCACAAGGCTTTCAAAGAAGGGGAATAATCACAACTAAATTCAACAAACAGAAAGGCTATTCAGTTGGTGGAATTGTTCAATTTAAAGGACAAGGAAAGTTAAACTAAAGAAGTAGCTAGAAATGTTGTACATTATGGGGTCCGTTTACTAACGTGCGGTAAATTTGACTTAGGTTTCCGCATGTTATCACTGAGAATAATCTTCTGGCAGAATATTTGCAGCGACTAAGTTTACTAAACAGAGATGCACTCAGAAATCACTTGCGGTAACTACGTTAATGAACCAGCTTACATTAGTGGTAATTTTAGCGAGTTGCGAATTTTCTGGCGACAAGTTACATTTTTGTGAATATTTATGCTAGTCTTGTTTTATGGCGTTTATCAACGATGGACAATTACACTAAACTAAAATCAAAAGGTGAGCAGCGGACCTTATTATTAACATATATTTATGTATTTATAGTGCCAACACATTCTCTAGCGCTGTAGTATAGAAGGGTATAAACATCAAACCAACAAATTCATATAATAACAGTCTGATGCAGGAGGTAAAAAAGGGGCCCTGCTCAATGCATGAAAGCTCATCCATGCAAGTGATTGGTGGACAGCTGGTCACTCTTGAACCTTAATGATCTGAACTTCTAAACAATGTCTCCTAGGCAGCAAAATCCAGTTTGTAGTATATCAAATCGTTATACAGATGTCTCGCAACAATGCACAGATCTGCTGTCCTGTCATCTTCAACCACCACTCTAGAGAGGACAAAGAAAGCTCAGAGGATGGCTTTATCCATAAGCAGGATACACATTTCTCTGCCTTCAACACATTGGGGTATCCTAATGTCTTGGGTAGTTAGCTTAGGTTTCAGAAGATAATACTGCCCTTAAGCAATGTCACTTTAGGATAGCAGAGATCATTTTACCTTTGATGACCCATACCCTCCATTGCTTTCTACTTACATATGTGGACCAGGACAAAGATGTGTTATTAATTTGTTCTGCTCATGATACAGAAAGATTCTTCTGATTCAGGGTTTTTTTTCCCTCTTAATTGATATGGCATGTTTCCTTTTATCTCACTACAAATAAATGCAGCGGCTTTAAGAATCTGCAGTGATGTATTTCATTGTCAGATTTAATGTACTTTTTTCACAATCGTTTATCAGAGTTCTTCTCTTGCATCAGATAAGACAATACTCTGTAAGCATGAAGGCAAAAAATTATAGTAACTTCTCTGCTTGTGTGTGGGGTTATCCAAGAAAGATATAGGAGAGATATTTTTAGCATTTTGCAAATTTTCCCTGGTTTCACTCATTTTGGTTAAAAGAGATTTGCTCATTAATATTTAAAAAGTCACTCTTTACGGACCCAAGAAAATGGAAAGGTCTTACCCAAATGAGGGCAAGTGTGGGAATAGGACACACCGGCACAACATGGGTAATTCCAGCAGGTAAAACCTTGCTCATTTATTGCGGATGCATCCGCAATAAACGAGCGAGGTTTTACCTGCTGGAATTACCCATGTTGTGCCGGTGTGTCCTATTTCTACGTTGTTTTTGAGGTTGCCCATTCCCTCTGGCATCGAGCACCTGGGAGTCGCTGGAGTCTGGACGGCCAGGGTGTGCGAGTGTAAGTCTTTCTTTTTGCAAGTGTGGGAATACCTGGATGTAACTGGGAAAGGATTGTGTAGATTAGTTTTTTTGCCATGAACAGTAATCATCTATAGAGTTAAAGTATAAAAGTACTGTATCAGGACGGGCGCGGGTTGCAGCGGGACGGGTTAGGGTCGGGTGCGGGTCAGTAAAACCCTGACCTGCACATCACTAGAGCCTACCCCTAGTTTCAGCCCTGGTACCTGGAGGAAACACATACAAACATGGGGAGACCGTGCAAGCTTCTTGCATGAAGTTCCCTGGATGGAACTGAACCTTGGAAGTACTCAGGGACACAAATGAAAATGCAATTAGCAGATCTGCATTAATTTAAATGTAATCAGTTTGCAATTAGAATGGTTCTGCATCCCTTATTTGTCATGAGATATTAGAGATAGAAGGTGGCTATTTAAAAAAATATTTTGTGCACCAAACATATATATATATATATATATATATATATATATATATATATATATATATAGTCAAACACAAGAGTCCTCTGCACTCAACCCATTATCAATATATTTAAGACAGCGACATTTTGTGCATACTGCTACTAAAAAATGCCTTACCCTTTAAACAAAACAGGGATTGTTTGTCCATATATTGCAATATATTTAAGCTGGCCAACTACGTCAAAGTCATCCCATATCTGGCCAGTCCTATGCTCAATTTTCATCTGATTCATTAAGAATTCTATGATTTAATTATACATTTTATAAAAGGGACGAATACGTTTTACCTGCAACTTACTAGCTGCTTTCAAAGTAAAACTCCCAAACTTGGCTGCCCTTTTATTAGACACCAGTGGGATCACCTGACTATAGCTGGGAAGGGTGGGAGCTACAACATGGAGCTGGTCACTGCTCCTGTATAAACTATAACAAACAAAGGAAAGTTGTGCTCACCACTATTTTTTAAAACCATTTGGCGGGGGTGCACCCCCGCCAAATGGTTTTAAAAAATAGTGGTGAGCACAACTTTCCTTTGTTATATATATATATATATATATATATATATATATATATATATATATATATATATATATATATATATATATATATATATATATATATATATATTTTTTTTTTTTTAATGTATCTGATATTATGAGCAGGGAAACCACTGTCTATGCTCTTTGTTAAACTACTTGTTTACCATTTTATAAGATTATACAGACAACTATAAAACTGCTGTAATCAAAATAAACACAGCCCATATTAAAAGGTTCCATGTAAAATGTCAGAATAATCTGTGTATCCAAGAAACTCCATAACAGGTATATAAAATATATATATATTTACAGAGTCAAGCACTGAAAGCTCTATGCAGGTGCTGTCCACTGCACAAACATTGCCAACTGCTATCTAATCCCCATCTTTTCAGATTGAGCTGCGGTTTAGGAAGGTTTAGTTCTTCCTTTACCGATAATCCTTACAAGTTGTAATTTCTTTCTTACTTTTTACTTGGGAGTTTGTAACATCTGCAGCTTTATCCTGTGGTCATTTTATTTCCTGCGGATGATACAAATAAATGCAAGCAATCCTGCAAGGATGTAAGCGCATCATTTTCTGAGTGGAATTTAATGTGAAATGTTCAGTCAGGTCAAATGGTAATATAAATCAATTGTTGTATAATGATATATTGTAATGGAGACTATCATAGCAAAGAATAGCTGTTCAGCTACTTGAGTCTTTTTCAATAGGAACACACTATTATTTGTCAGGGGGCTGCAATGTGCAGTCCCTGACTAACCCCCCTGACTCTGAAATGTTCACTGATTCAAAATGACGATTTATTCAACAGCAAATCAATTGTTTAATCATAATTGACTTGATATCTCTGGATGCGGAAACATACCTGTTCTGGAAGTGTTCCTTGAGGTCACACCGTTGGACAACTTCTGTACAGTGTTCCTTAAATGGACAGATGACCAGAAGTTTATCTAAAAGGTTTTTTACAAGTATGGTGGATTTCTTGCATGTCTGCAACATGATATGCTTACGATCCACAGGGCAGAAGTCTTCATGGACTAGAAAGTTTGTGAGGCAGAGAGTACAGTAGGTATGGCCACAAGGAGTGTCCAGTGGTTGTATGAGTGCATGCAAGCAGATGTTGCACAGCATATCATCATCCACTTCATCAGTGTAGGTATAAGAATGGTTTTCTTCTTCTGAATGCAGTTGGCCGCATACAGTACACAGTGGTTGGGAATTTCCATTGTCCAGTTCTTCAATAGCATCTTTGGACTCCATAATGTAGGGTCTACAGCAAAGAGACTTCAGTCCCTATCTTGATCACACAAACCTGCATAAAGTTAAGACGGACATCAGAACACATTAGTGTAGTGTACACAATGTTAAATACGTTTGGATACATCTATGTTGATGCAAAATAATCCTGTTGGATATTTTATAGTTGAAATGTTTTAGTAGCCTTATAGCATTGGAGCCCCATATTAGTAAAATACCATTTATCCCAGCCACTCCATATATCATACCTGTTTAATGGAATAAAAAGAAAGAGATAGTATGTGGAATAGTAAAAGAAAGTGCAAGATAAGGGTAAATGGCCATAAATCACACATTGTGCAGAAAGGATGAATGTTAATGCTTTTACTTATAAGAGGAATATAGTTGTGATGCTTCACCTAGACATGTAAAAGAATATGTTGCACAAAGAAAAGGTCGGAGATTTAAACATGCCCAATATGAATCCATTTTATAACCAATTTTATTTGGTCCTTTGCTCCTTTAAAGAAATCATTTTGTCCTAGCAACTGTGTCATTTCCAGGCCAAGTTCAGCATGAAAAATCTTTTGGAATATTAATACAACTATCTAGATTAGAATCCTTCAATGTAACAGTTTGTTTTCGTATGTTCAAATGTATGTACCTGACAGTATCAAAAAATAAAGGTGCAAAGTTGAGTGTTGCCTTTTGCTGCTATTGAACTGAATGCCACAGCTATTTCTTATTCTGTAACATTCCTTGCACTAAAGTCAATATCCATTCTACCAGAGAGACAAGACAATATATCCATCTTCATGCCAGTCTCAACCTGCCCTCAATACAAAAGCTGAAGTCATTCACTGAGACAAGTCATGTCTCCTATTTCACAAAACAGGGGTGCCTACTGTAAAGTGTTCTGAAAGCGCCTTTGAGAGGAACAAAGACCTATTGGAATGGAACTGCAACTTGTTATAAACACAATAGTAAAATATATCATGCTTTAATACAGGTGATTATTATACAAGTAGTACCTACTGAACACAGCTATTACGGAAAGAACATACAATGTATTTATTCTGCAGAAATATATTACGTGGGAGATTTTGTAAAACCTCAATAAATTCACATTTTGTTAACTCCGTGAGTGCTCCTAATACTTTTCTACTATTTTACTTCAATGAGGGGAACCCAGGATTCGATTTAAGTAGGGTGACATATATTTTGAATAAAGTAAGCCCCTAATGTAAAATATAATGATATTATAAGTCTCAATGAGTCTCCATGACCATATGCTTTTATACAGGTCACGGGACTCCGAGGTAACTTCTAATATCCTCATATTTTCAAGCAAGGGTTACTTTATTTATTATAATACACAAGTTTTAGTGAGTGTCAAAAATGACATCACTAAGATCCGTTTATAACTGATGACATCACCAAGAGCCGTTGTGCGTGAAATAATACAGTCAAATTAGCAGGTCACAGATCCCCCAGGGCAGATACAATTCCCTTATAGTCAAGTTTCTGATCTTCAGATGTTTCGACTGAAGTTTTTAGACTTGCTTTAACATGCCGGTTTCTGTCAGTATATAATGTTATTAGCAATATGCTGGCAATTACCCAAACATGCACACCTGCATTCAGTACAGTTTCACTTGTCATGGGGAGCATCATTGTAATTGTAAAAAGCAAAGCCATTCCAACCTTCATCAGTTGTTGTACTACTATCACTGAAAGAGCTTGAAATGATGTTAATAATAAGCAATTGAGGCTTAATTAGGGAGAATCAAAGATATTTTATGTGAACATTTACACCAGTGCTGTACCCTATAATGACCAGACCATTTTAATCACTATATGTAATTATTGAACAGAACTAATTGCTAATTTTTTTTCTTTAGGTTACTCAGCTGTGCAAAACTGTGAACTGAATCCCCTCAAGTGATTCCTACCCTCTGTTTCCATTGAATTTATGATAGTGCCTTGGAGAGTCATGAAATAGACATATTTGTGTGTGCATTTTTGACACCTTGAATGTTGCTGCTCATAAAGTCAGAGGCATGTCCACAAATCAGGGCTGATCCTCCTAAACAGGTAAGTGTCCTAGAGTAGTTTGTATGAAACCAGAGGCATAGCTTCATATCAGCAAACCCTGTGGTGCCCTCTAAGGTGGTGTGTGTCAGGGGACAAAAGTTATACCACTATATGAAACCCATTATTATTTCACTGCCCTTAGGTCTGGACAACACATTATTATACTAGCAGAAAAGTGCCAGTACTTTGGAGCTTTACAGTCATAAAGTGCACAATATCGTCTTCTACATCTCACATTGACTTGAATAGAAAAGCCTGAAAGTGCCAGTACAGGTCTAGTGAGGCCAATACAGCTCTGGTGTGTGCCATAAGCCTTCCCAGGATTGATCAGCACAGTGATGGAGCCAAGATAAGTTTTCCAATGCCAAGGGAATGTCTCTGCTGTATTTTCAAAATATGTCACTTTGCTAAAACCTAGCTATAACTAGAAAAAGCAAACTGGCAAGCACCAGTCATAAAAACATCAAATAGGAATGTTCAACAATAGCCACGTTTGGGCCAACCGTAAAATATATTGTTTTCATTCTAATAGTTTTTCTGTGAAATATTTTCTCTGCATTGAACCTCCTTAAGCTTATATACCAGAGTTACATTATGTCTTCATCGTTTAAAAGGAAAACACACTCTATTTACACAGTAATCTAGGAGAGTCTTTTCCATGAGAACCGCATGTGAGTTTCCCTCAGATAAACGTGAGCAGAACCGGTTGGCCTTTAGCAGCAGTGCAACAGCTCATTAAGCTTTCCACAAATGCTTTCCTTCCTGTATTGGGCTCACCACCAATAATATAAGTATTTATTATATCAGCAACTTGGAACCCAGTGATATGGTAAGGGGCTCCCTTTTGCTATGCTGGACCTGCCTGTACTCACATTTAGTGCTTACTGAATAAACTCACAGATGGGGAACAGAAAAACCCTCCAGATGTTGTTGAAGTTCATCTCCCACTGCCCCTTGACACCCTTTGGCTGTCGGTGGGATGCTGGAAGATGTACTTTAACAACATCTGGAGGGCTGCAAGTTGGAGAGATATAGAATAAATAAAAGACAACTGACTGCACAGAACGCTAAGTTCCAGGGATGCACTCGTCAGTGATGCCTTCAAGAGATGTGAGTGGGGAAGCAATGGCCTCTATGCTGTTTTTCATCTGTAAGAGGACAGAAACTTTGGTTGGTGCGAGCAGCAGTGCACCCATTACAAGAGCATGAAAACTCAGTGCAAGTCTACGAATGTGAGAGCTAATTAGCAATTAATTGCATGCTGCATCTAACTGGTCTGCTGACTACCCCTGTTAAGGTGGCCATACTCGGGCCGATAAAAGCTGAGCGACAGACCGAGTCGGCAGCTTATTGGCCCGTGTATGGGGCCCCCTGACAGGCTTCCCCAATCGAGATCTGTCCGAAAGTCATTCAGATCTCGATCGGATGGGACTAAAAATCCAGTCGGATCACGACTGCATCTGTACGTTGATGCGGTCCCGCGATCCGACCGCCCGTTACTATTCGTTAGGATCCGATCGTTGGGCCCTAGACATCGCCAAACGAGTGGATCTCTCCGTGTATGGCCACCTTAATATATAGATTCAGCATGTGCCTGGGGGCAAACCTAAGGGCCTCGAGTTAACGAAAGACTGGCGAACGCAACATCTCATACTTAAATCTGACCCATATTAAAGCAGAAATACTTCTCCTGGGAAAGACTTTCAATATCTGCAAACTGCTTCTTAGTTATACATCTACATATATAGTTTCATGTTAATTTTGATTAAACGTTTACACAATTAACAACAAAGATAACATCCTTAAAAAATGCAGTGAGTGTTTGGCTATCCTTTTGCAGAATGATTCAGGGAGCTTAATAACATCCTTGGGAGCTAAACTACAGCTTTCACATGGAAGGGGTAATGCAACACTGTTGTAATATTTGCCCCAGATCTATTCAAACCAAATCAGTGGTAAGCCTTTAATTGATAACCCATCTGAAAAGCAATCGACTGGTTAGTTGCTATGGCATGATAGACCCAGAGCAAATGCTGTACTTTATTATATTACCCCATTAGAGGTTCAACCATTTAGACAGAAACCTTTTAGACTAAAGGCTCTTGTAGACTGTGGTAACAATCCCTAGTAACCCTCCTGTTATAGGGCATAGATAGATAGACTTTTTTGTACACTTTAGATGAAGTTTGTACTTAAATAAAATTCAATACCAGTAATGTAAAAGTGACATTCATATGCAGCTTGGAACCTGATTTTTCATGCCATTAGTTGCCTCACTATGTCCCCTGTGTGTCAGAGAATTGCACAAATTGTTAAAAACAAACCATTCCTTTTTATTTATATTACTGCACTGACACCTGGTTTCACATATATACAAGCAGAGCCCAGATTCTGAACATAAGCTCCGGACTGGCAATGTGACACTGTGTCCTGTTGAACCAGCTCCACCTAACAAAGTAAATCAGGACAGGGCAGAACAAATCAATCACTTACTTTAGCTCCATGGGCAGGAATGGGCACAGTGTCCAGACATTATTAGGACCATATTTCCCAGTAGAGGTTGAAACAGCAGCCGGTGTCTATTCCAGTGACAAGGTAGAACACGACACAATCCTTCCTGTAATTGAGTTGGTTGATTATTCACAAAGCATTTAGTGACATCACAAACCACACCCACACCTGCATTGCACTGACTTTACCTGTATGCTGGGTGATCAGCTCCCAGAAATGCACTAATTCCACCTTGTCCGTTCTGTTTTGGTTGTTTAGCAGTTACCAGGGTTATAATCTTCTCTTCATTAATATCTGTTTTTTTTTGTTTTAGGGTTTCTGTCACTTAAATAAGTATACAAATAAGAATATTTTATCCCACACAGCATGAGTAACCACTTTATGTGTATGAGCTGCTGTATATAATCAGATTTACAGTAGTCTATAATTACCAACTGCCCCTTATTCCCAAGGTCAGTCCCTGGTTTTAACAATCTGTTTTGGGAAATTGTGTCTCTTAGAAGAGCCCAAATTTTTATGACCAGGGAACAATGTCCAGTATGTGCTCCAGCTACAATTTAACTTTAATAACCATGCAGCAGAGCTTTATATGGTAACCTTTTTTACCCATGAGAGCAAACAAGCATGCAGAAATTTCCTGGGATGACAAATGTTGGCTATTGGCTATATGTAGCCCCTATGTGAGCTGACAGCTACAAGAGGCTCTGTTTGGCAGTATTCATGGCTTTTATGAAACAAAAGTTTGCCTTTAAGCCACGAATTCAAAAATAAGCTCCTGTTTTAAGGCCACTGAGAGCAACATCCAGTAGATTGAAAAGAAACATACAAGCCACGGATTGGGGATCAATGCTTTAGAGCAGAGTTTTTTGAGCCACACTGACCCAGTGACAAAGGGGCTTGTCTTTAATACCCCTACAAGGAACACATGCTAAGTACATGTTGAAAGCAGAAGGGTACATGCTCTACAGCTGCAGAGATAGTGGGGGGTCAATATAAGTGGTGGGGGTTACCAGTCTCCTAGCGATACTAAATCTCTTGTAGTATACATTCTGCAGCTGCAGAGATAGTGGGGGGTCAATATAAGTGTTAGGGGTTACCAGTCTCCTAGGGATACTGTATCTCTTGTAGAATATGTGAAATAGATAGAAACCATATGCGGATATTGCACAATGCACAACCTATTTTTCTATGGTTTTCTTTGTTCTGATTCTCCAGCTTTGTTATTCAAGCCATTTGCTTCATTTCTAGCTGTGTGTTTATGGTATAGAAGTGTAAGGGGGTTATTTACTAACCTCCGAATGCAAAAATCATGAAAAATTGGTGATTTTTTTTTCAAAAATTGGACTTTTAAAAAATCACGCATTTTTCAGAATTTATTAAACCCAGAGGATGGAAAAAATCCGAAAAAATCATGAAAATCGCATGAAAATTTCGATAAAATTGTGAAAATCTCAAAGCAACTTTTCGGGAAAATGTAACAATAAATAAGCGTAAAAAAAAGGCCGAGTTTGTAGCAGAAAATATTGAGATGAATTCGGACTTTGATAAATAACCCCCCACATGTAAACAACTAGCATTAAGCCTGTTAGATAAAGATCACAGCTCTTACAATCCTGTGAGACAATTGCTCATATTTAACGGTATATGATAAATCCCAGGTACATATAAGGGTAAGGCCACACTGGACGTTTTGGGGAGATTTTTTCGCCTGGTGATTAATCGCCTCGTCTTTGCGGTGACCAAACTCCCCAAATGCCTTGCCTCACTCTGTGCCGGCTAAAATGAAAATACGCCGCCGCTAATCACACGCGACAGTTCGTTTTCCGAAGTTGCAGGAAACTTCGGTCAACTTCGGAAAACGAATCGCCACGTGTGATTAGAGCCGGAGTTTTTTCATTTTAGCCGACGCAGAGTGAGGGAAGGCGTTTGGGGAGATTGGTCGCCACAAAGACGAGGCGATTAGTCGCCAGGCGACCAAATCTCCCCAAAACGCCCAGTGTGGCCTGACCCTAAAGCAAGTAGGGACAGACACTAGTACCAGGAAATAATCCACCACATGTAAAATTGTGTTCCAATGTGGGATTCACCCACTGACATATGGGTTTTTGGGAGAGAGTCAATTTCATGAGAAAACTTATCGCTGGTAATGAACGAAAATATTCACCGCTTTTCACCTCAAAAAAAAGCCCATAGACTTCAGTGGGTGAAAAAAATTGTTGCATGACAAAAAAAAAATTGATGTGCCACATCACGCAACAAAAAAACGCCCATAGACTTTAATGCATTTTGCAGAATTTTCGCCATTTTGCTAATTTTTTTTTTCCTTTTTACCTGAATATATTTTATTTGATTTAACATAAACAAGAAAAATTAATATGACAGCATAAAATAAGCAGACTTAGAGAATGAGCTGCAAAAAGAAAGTACAGTGGCATAACAGTTTCAAAGATTAATAACAATAATAGTAAAATATAGAAAAAGGAAAATAAAAAAATAAAAAAACAAAATATTTAACTAAACCAGTGGATGTTAAGACAAATAAAAAGAAAAGAAAGAAAGAAAAATCCCATTGTTTCAGGAGAATAAAATTATACAATTACCTTACTAACTTACCTAACTAGATTTGGAGAAACCTTAAAACTTGGTCTTTGGTATTAGAAGTACATGTCTCAAAATAAGAAGACCATATATGATTAAAGGATTCTTTAGAGCTTTTACCAATTGATTTTGCTTTTAAAGCTTCTTGCCAGCTAAGTTGGTTCGCTAATTTTTGACGAAGCAAAACAGGTCAGATTCACCTATCATTGCCTACATAATTTATTTAAAAATTCTCACAGTTTCAGGAAGTTTGAAGAATAAAAATTTCCCTTCCAAGGGGTTAATGAGACCTTTAATGAGACCTCGGGCACTGGGCACATACAGTATAGTTGGGTATGTGCATCATGTACTTAAGTCTTGCAACACCAATGGTAGATTGTTGTCAGCAGAGAATGCTTCATCTAATAACACAAACAAAACGCATAGCAAGCAATCGGCAGAAATAATGAAGTGGTCTGTTTGAAAGTAAACATATGGTTGTTAGACATGGGTTACTATATCTGCGGCAATAGCACCCTTTATCACATTACTCCTAGTAATCTATCTGTCCAATAGGATCTTGGGTGTGTGTGTGTGTGTGTGGGGGGGGGTCCTGCAGTTTTTGATGGCATAGAGAACTCTACAATCATTTTGATCCCCATATATAAGAGATTATAAGCAAGCAGGGCCACCCTCCCCCTATCGTCTCCTAGCAATATGCAGTTGTAACTGTGCACTGATTCTAATAGAATTCTTGTCTGTATATGAAACTGCTGTGAATTGTAGTTGTATCCCTTTACTCTGTAGAACCCTGTAGGTGACAATCACACTATAATAATAATAATATTATTATTATTGTTGTTGTTGTTGTTATTATATCATTAAAATAATTAATACTACTACTACTACTACTACTACTACTACTACTACTACCACTACTACTACTACTAATAATAATTATTATTGTTGTTGTTTTTGTTGTTGTTGTTGTTGTTGTTGTTGTTGTTGTTATTATTATTATTATTATTATTATTATTATTATTATTATATGGAAGTCTATGTGGGTCTGAAATGAGGAAGAACACAGTATCTAAAGTCACAAGAAGTAACAGAATTCATGGCAGAACCATACCCTGGCACTGAGCAGGGCTATATATAGATACTGCATATTAGGGTTGTCTAGTAACTTAGGAGAACACTCAGCATCTTGGGAACAAACTCTATAATGTTGGGCTACAACATGCCAATGAGTATTTTGTTCATGAATAAAGTTCTATCAATATATGATATATTAGATGTGTTGTGTGTATACTGGCTGTGTAACAAGTCACTGATAATGCCACTGGTTTGCCAGTATGGAAAATGAGTTTGCTTATATTATTTGTTACATGGTTACAATCATTTACAAATAAAAAACATGTGCTTGTATGTATTCCAAAGCTCAAACTTTCCCATGGAGGCACTGTGCCACAAGAATGCTCATGAATGCAGAGTTACTGGAACACATTTACACATTTTTTACTGGCACAATGACCTGCAGGAACTATTACTTAATCTACAGCAATTGCATATTTTCAGATGTATTTTGAGATGAGAGGGTATATAGGGAGCTGGTTCTGCTGCCCTGGCTTGTCTGCCTGTAGTAATGCTTTAGTGCAAATTTGCCCGGTACTAGTTCATTAGCACTAGTGTCTCTTCCCACAACCATGATGAGACGGTCAAGTTAAATATTAACATTGCAGCTGTGGTCAAAAAAAAATACATATGTAAACCAAGATCAATTGTTAGGGTCAAAGGTATAACTGCTAGCCAATCCAGAGGAAGGCTTCCCTATCTGAGACCTCTTGGGTTTGATTCAGAGCAGGAAAAATCTCAAAATGTACTAGTCTCTGGATAAACTTTGTACTAAGAGATCATTTCAGTTACCTGGTACTTTTTCACTTCGCTAAAATATGGCCTGGAGTCAGTATGAGAAGTCGAAAATATAAGCATGCTGGCTCTATGGCTGCCTCTGACATAAATGACTTATTAAAACAAAAGCAGCTTCTCAGGCTTCTTTGGACATATGCTGTTGTTTTAATAGTGCACAGGAAACCTGCACTCATTCTGCAAAACCTTCATCTGAAGGGGTGGAAAGTCACTGTGGAAGGCCAGTAGAATGATTTAGTCCCAATATCTCAGAGCTTATTATGTCTCCTGTGCACTGGCAGGGAGATTGTGACTAAACAAGTTCCCCAAACAAATCAACTTGTTTTTAAATTAATTTAATATGCTGAATAAGCTGCCAACACAGCATTTTGCTCTCTCTCTCCGTTCCTAATGCTTCTTTTTATTTTGCTTAATGGCTAAATAACATTTCCTCCCTGTATGTTGTATACATGTACAGTATTCTGCTCCTTAGTTCACTCTCCATATTGTCCTTCCCTTTTCATCAATGTTTTCATTTTAATACCTTTCTCTGCTTAATCCCAGTGCCTCCATTTGCCATATTTGTCTCATCAATCTTTCACTCCCTGCGACTGAGCTGTAAAAATCCATTCATCACTCATCACATGAAATGCAAAATACCATACATAATAAGTAAATATAGTACAGGTATGGAATATGTTATCCAGAAAACTCCAAATTACAGAATGCCTGTCTCCCATAGACTCTGTTTCAACAAAATAATCCAAATTAAAAAAAATGATTTCCTTTTTCTCTGTAATAATAAAACAGTAACTTATACTTGATGCAAACTTGTGCTTGATCTAAATGAATAAAATAAATCCCTATTGGAAACAAAACCAGCCTAATGGGTTTATTTAATGTTTACATGATTTTCTAGTAGACTAAAGGTATGAAGATCCAAAGTACGAAAAGATCCATTATCCGGAAAACTCCAGGTCCTAAGGATTCTGGATAACAGGTCCCATGTCTGTAGTAAATAGGTAAGACACCCCTCATATGTTACCATGTACATATGGGTTCCCTCCATCCCTTCCTGTTGCTTAACTTGTGCATCATTTAAAAGTTAGGGAGTGCAGTACATAACAGGGCCCTGAACTTACTGCCCTATGAGAGGTGGTAAGGACAGGGCTGGCGCCTTGTGAGGTTTACATTGCAGCCAGACCCCATGCAGAACTGCTCCCTGAAAGAGCACTAAAAGGTGTCCCATTTTTGCATGGGCAGATTTTGATACACACTTCCTCCAGCCCAACGATTATCAGGCTTTATAGAATTAAGTTGGTTATGGCCACCCTTTTCCCAACAAAGTTATGAGAAATTACTGAAATAAAAATCAAGTTGATATAGTTTTCTAATATCTACTGCTCTGCTTTGTGAACCCTTTGCCCCTCATGCAGGGCTGCCATTAGAAATCACGGGGCCCCTGCAACAACATTTTTGGGGCCCCCTGGGCTCTGTCCACCCTGGTGCCCAAGCCCTGCCCCAGATCCTACCCACTCCACATCAAAGTTAAAAGACCACAGCATCAGCTAAAAAAGTAACCCACTCACACACACACACACGTTATAAAAAGCTATTGATGGTCAGGGCCCCCTTATAAGTTTAAAAAAAAACATTGGCGCCAGGGCCCCCCATAAAAGTTTTTTTTAAAAAGCATTGGTGCCAGGGCCCCCCTTGCAAGTAAAAAAATTGGGGCCCCAAAAAATATTTTAAAAAAAAACATTGGTGACAGGGGCCTCTAGAATATTAAAATAATACATTGGTGGCCAGGGGATTAGAAAAAAACAAAAAAACATTCAGGACTTCAACTCCTTTTGTGACTTTGGGTCTTTTCGCCACTTCGGGACTTCGGCTTTGGCTATTTTCGTGGCTTTGAATCTTTTCGCCGCTTCGGGTTCGGCTGTTCGGCTTTTCGACACTTCCACATTTTCGGCTGTTCGGAAAGCGGGGCCCGGCTCTTTCCCTTCATGCCCGGGCCCAGGACACTTGTACCCCATGTCCCCCCCTGATGGCAGCCCTGCCCTCATGCAACAGCAGTATACCAATTACGCATTTCAGTGCTGGGCTGGGCCCTAGGTGACCCGGCCGGCAACCGCGCTCCCCTCCATGCTCGCGTGCACGCTCCCCCAATGCAGTGTGCACACACATGCACAGAGTGATGGAGGGGAGATTGACAGAGGGGAGGGAAAAAAGGATGTGAGGGGAGAGCTCCGGAACCTAGGGAAGGGAAAGGGGTGGGTGAGGGTTTGGAAAATGCAGAAGGGGAGAGCGCTGGAGGGGAATGGAGAGGGAGGGGAAAGCAGCAAACATGGACTAGGGGTAGGCAGAAGACAGGTACCTGCCCAGCTCCTCCCTTTCGTTGCGCCCTAGGCACGTGCCTCTTCTGCCTACCCCTAGTTCCGGCCTTGGCGAATTTTATTGTTTACAATAGTGTGCAGTGCATGTAATAGAACTTCTTAATGAAAACATTATTACATTTGCTCCAAAAGTTTACGCCACCTTATAGCACATCTTAAAAGTTTGCAATGTGCAATTAAGATTCGCAATGCAATAAAAGCTTAATGAAGAATATAACATGGCGACACGCAATTTTCTATTCTCATTTGTACGCAAATTTGTTCTCTTTGCAAATTTTATGACATTTCCCCCATAGAGCTGTGGCTTGATGAGGAGAGGAATTTAGGCAGGGGATATGCATTTTAGCCCTGAAATCTGACCACAGGATACACTTTGTGGCAATCAACCTGGATATTCTTTCCTGGAAAGAGAACTTTGGACATGAGATTCACTTCTGAGTGAATGTTTTGCTTATGTATTTTACAAGCTTTTAGTCTTGGGGCTGAGCAGCAATTTTTGTGTGTTTTACTCGGAGGGTTTACCTAACAGATTGTGTTTGTATAATGTTAGCACTTCCTGTTGTAGATCAGGTCAGTCAGCAGGAGATGCTTAAAGCCAGTTTTTTTTTGTTTGTTTAAAAATAATGAAGCATAAACACATATCATGGGTCATCCAAACCTTTCAAACTTGCAGTCAGCTAATTTTACTCAACCGACTAACAAAACGAAAGATAAGCTTTTCCTATAATAAATCACACTGTCATTCTGCCTTTATAATGATTCTAATTTAATCATGATAAATTCTTAGAACATTTCTTCGCTCTTTCCAGTGACTCCTTTTCTTCAATCAAGCAAGAAAATCGTCAGTGATTATTAATTGCGAGTTATGTGAGACTCCAGCAGTAACCTTTTGATGAAATTATGAATACATTGGAATAATCAGCCAGAAACATTGACCTTTATTGTGAAAAGCCAAAATGAGTTCATCCATGTAGAGAGGAATGGTTCAGCCCCTTTCTAATTCATTGGAAAATTAGCTTCTACTGTGGCAGTTCAGAACGCAGATTCATTAAATAGCTGTAAATGCTGTATAACTAGTGAAGGGCGAACGATTCGAAGGATTTAAAAAAAACAAAAAACGTTGACGTCTCAAAACTTGCCCAAAAGCCTCAGATAGGTTCTAGGAGGTCCCCCATAGGCTAAACAGCAATTTAAGGTGGTGAAGTGTCGAAGTCAAAGTTTTTTAAAAGAGACAGTACTTCGATTTTCGCGTGGTAGAATTTTGAAGGTTTTTCAATTTGAATCGAAGTTGAAGTCGAATTTGGCCTATTCGATGGTCGAAGTACCCAAAAATTCCTTTGTAATTCGAAGTTTTTTAATTTGAAAATTCACATTGACCTTTGATAAATCTGCCCCCAAGATTCCTTATATTAATTATACCCTTAGCCACTATTTGATATCCTTCTTACATTCACCACTTTAAATAAGCATTTCTACCAATGCAACAAACTTGCCTTTGTCTAAAGATTTCAAGTAGCACTTAAATTGTGTGCCTTTACATAAGTCTTCCACATTGCTTCATTTATGGCCTCTTTGAAGCAAGACTCATTTTCCAAATGTTTATGTTTTCAGGCATTACATTTCAGATTATTATGTCTGAGAATGCTTTCATGCAATATAGGCTGCACCATGAAAATGCAGGGTCATTTTAATAAATTGTGTTTTCTGCAAGAAGCAACTGACATAGTGTACTATATATACCCCGTGGAATATTAGATTGGCCAAGAAGATAATGGAAGTCAATAGCATTCTCTAGTCTCCACTCTGTTATATCGAGTAGTGGCATTATGAAATTGTACTTGGCCTCACCCTCCCAAAACTTGAAAAACATGATTACATTTAGGTCTGTACAACTGGGCCCACAATAGATGCTGGATATGCTATATCTGGGATATTAAGTCTCAATATCCAACCACACTAAAACCCTCACTCTAAAGGTGGCCATACACGGAGAGATCCGCTCATTTGGCAGTGTCGCCAAACGAGCGGATCTCTCCCCGATATGCCCACCTTGAGGTGGGCAATATCGGGCTGATCCGATTGTGGGCCCTAGGGCCCAACGATTGCATCCTAACGATGGCTAACGGGCGGTCGGATCGCGGGACCGTATCAACGAACCGATGCGATCGGACGGGATTTTTAGTCCCGTCCGATCGACATCTGGCCGGCTTTCAGCCAGATATCGGTCGGGAAAGCCCGTCGGAGGGCCCCATACACGGGCCAATAAGCAGCTTTTATCGGCTCGTGTATGGCCACCTTAAGTCTAGAAGTCTATAAAGTTGTACAGTTTTGTAGCAGTTATTATTGTCCAGACTGTAAACTTATGTATGACTCATTACTTTTTCAAAGTAGGGGTAAATTAGGGACTTCCAAAGTTTTTAGGTCAAAATTAAAGAAAAACAACCACAGATCCACAATCAAATAAATAAGTGACTTGAGTTTCAGTGATATTCTTTACACATTGAGTTCTCCACCTCATTCACCCAGAGTTTATAAACAAATCCTTTTTTGCTGTATTAAGTGGATGGTAAATAGCATTGTTCCTTACATGCCCTACCAAGTCAAATTTGGGTGCTTTCAGAAACCCCCATTGGTAGAGACACAGTTTTTAGGCAATTACAATTCAACAGAGGGAGATAATGAGCCCTTTGCTGTCAATGGATGTCCAAATGTACTTTTTGTTTAGCTGAGTTACCACCACATTAAATAATGCAAGATATTCTGTTATTTAAAAATCTGTGAAGATCTGCCTAAAATATTGTAATATGGTCAAAAATGTAAACAGATGAAATAATTACTGAACTAGAATTGAAGTGCAGAACAGTCTGTTATCCAGATCTTATTTTCTCTGCAGGTTATTTGGGAATATGCTTCACATAGATGAGCTTCATTAATGGATTGAACTTTCAAGTTAATCTTCTATTAAAGAAATAATTACAGGGTGATTTTGGATAGGATTCCCTGTCTCTCTGCTTTTGAACATTTGAGTGTTTTCCCATCTGCTCTATTAAAACATCTATTCATGTGACCCTATCCTAATTGAGATTAACTCCTTTAAGGAGTCTACTGCATGGTTTTTAATTTTGGTTAAAATTTTGATCCAAGTTTTCCCTGTGCTTTGTCAGGGATTTTATTCATATAATCACAATGCCTCTATAAATGTCGTATGTTAGATTTTAGAAGGACAAAGTTTTGTCTTCAATGTCTCCACTGTAAAAACAGTCTAGTATCAAGCAAGATCTACGTTTAAGTTTATGAACTGAGGATTGTACCTTATCCAAATTCTCCTTTGTTGAGAAGTTAAAGAACAACATGAATGGCGCAGTAGTAATTGTCTACTGCAGTGACAGTTGAGTAGATTCCGCCATTTATGGTCCTGGCAGTCATTCCTCAGCATATTGGAGTTATGGTCAATCTGCAGAGCAGTTACAAGTAGAGATGGTCAAAAGCTTAGTGTACTATAATCCTTATCAAAACCACAGACCGCTGTCAAGGCGCTGATCAAGAATATCAGGAATCCAGCACAATTAACATCAAGATTCGGCTTTATTCACACATAGGAAGGATAACAGTGGAGGATGTACAATTCTAACGCGTTTCATGCCCCATAGCTGGGCACTTCCTCAGAGGGGCATGAAACGCATTAGAATTGTACATCCTCCACTGTTATCCTTCCTATGTGTGAATAAAGCCGAATCTTGATGTTAATTGTGCCGGATTCCTGATATTCTTGATCAGCGCCTTGACAGAGGTCTGTGGTTTTGATGTAGTAGCCGGCGAGGAGTGACCGGCATATCGCGAGAGCAGCGATCGAGCAGGACGGCACTTTGGTCCGGGTGAGCTTCGCCATTGATGCTCCGTGAGTAGAGCTTTACTATAATCCTTATACCTGGTATGAACAAATGGATGCCTAAAGACCTGAAGTTCTTTGCCGAGGTAGAAATTTATGGATAGGAATGTTTAATGTTTAAAAACATGCAAGTACTGTATGCTAGACAATGGAAGTCTGTTGATTAAAGATCAGATCAAAGAATTAAACTTCAGCCATTGTGCCTAAGCACAGCATGGAAATTTCTGCAAATTATTAGCCAGACACATCAGTTTAATGAATTATGTGCTGAGCACATGAGTTTTTCAGGTCTGTTAATTCCCGTGCTGAAATACTTGTGTGTTTGTTTGAGTAAAGCATGAGGCATGTTGAAAAATATGTTTGTTACATGCTCACAAGAGCCATAGATATTTGTAAACAATACCTAAAGCAATGGTTCAGCCCAAAGCATCAAATCAAGGCAAATTATTTAGCATGTTTAGCAAAAGGTCTACAAAGAGAACTCTAAAAACCCTATATAATGAATGGAGTTCTACTCTGGTGAGCTGTCTGTCTTCCATCTGTTTTCTTTAAACTATTGTATATTAGTCAGGACCTTGCAACTCAGTCTACACCAACAGAAACCCCAACAGATGTTGGATCTGCTCCCCTATTATTACACTCCTGAATCCACCTATGCTATATAAGCATTCTTCTAATAGGTTACTATCGAAAGGAGGTGCAGATGAGCTGACATACTGTACTACTCTTATATGTTTTTAGGAATTTATTTCCTACTGAATGTATTCTACCTAACTTCTCCAAATTCTTCCATATGTTTGTTGGGTTTGGTGACTTAGAAATAAAAAATAATCATTGCTTGTTTGGAGTATGTGAGTAACTACTTATACCTCTGAAATTGACTCTCAAAGAGTAAATTGAGCTGCTTGAGTGCAAGTTAGCTTTAATATCCAGACAATCACCATCAGTAACTCTGTAAAGCTGTGTATTTATCTAAGCAGTTTGCAAAGCAGATATAATGTGGCCCATAAAAAAAAACCTTCCACTTATTAAAGAAAGCAAACTGTAATCCAAGCACTCTCCAAATAACTGTGCTCACGTAAGACCAATAGGAGAGTTTAATCATATTGGTGAGTGTTTATTTTGCTAAATGAAAGCTTTGGCTAAAGCCATTGTAAATGTTTTTATTGAGATGCAGTCCTTTCATGGCCATGTTGTTTGATTTCCTCTAAACAGTGTTCCAGTGGCCTCGCTGGCAGATCAGAAAGCCTTTGGAATCTGTATGTGCATCAGAGTTTAATTTCTTTTCCATAATTAAGAAAATTGCATTCATATTAAAAAGTAGTTGAATTACAGCTTTTTTGCAATTTGGGTGAAGTTCAGATTTCAGTGACTGATAAGGTTTCTAACCACTGCACTAGGCTAAAGCTTCTGATTACTAATTGTCCTGTTTGCTGTTTCTCATATTCTTCTATAATAAGGTTTTGTATAAGAATTTTCAGGCACAAAATCCCTTTCTCATAATGATTACAATTAAAAGTCTAGTAATGAAGATCTACCTGTTCAACCCTGCTTTCATGGGGCATGGGGTCTCCTTAGTTGCTGTGGTTGAGGTTATAGCACCATCTGGGATTCCAATTTTAAAAAGCCATTATTGGTATTACATGACCCAGATCTCTGACAACAAACTTGTTTGTTGTTAGAGTTGCCACCTTTGCCAGCAGCTAAACCCAAACAAAGGGGACGGGCAGATAGCATTGGAGGTGGGGCAGTGATGTTGACAGGGGCATGATGACATCAGAAGCGGGCACAATTGTGCCTGTGGAGTTATGACTCCAAAGCAGGATTATTGCATCACTTCTGTACAGTATTCTCATTGTTTTAAACTGGATACTTTTAAATGTCCAGCTCAAAATTACACTTGTGGCAACCCTATCTCTACCTATTTTACAGGTATGGCATTTACAGGCAAGGCCACAAAGGCCTAGGCCTAGGGTGGCACATTTTTAGGGATGTGTTAAGTTTTGGGTATCGAGGATGAGGAGAGTATAACAGTGCTTTATCAGAGTGCTTTAGCAGAGTCATGCAGGCATTACACAACAGTAAATTTCACTTTTAAGCTACCAGGAAGTATGCACAGTATAAGTATGAGCACAGTGACATCTACAGGCTCTTTGCATGAACACCACATATTCCCCCTATAGTAGGAAAGCATTTGGACAACTATAATAAACAACAACATTAAACAGTATGCATTTTAAAGCAATAATATACATTATTCATATCACATAGTCCTTGGTCCATGCAGGTAGTTTTCTGATCCTTATAGGTTCACTTTCTTCAGGCCTATTGCAGTTGACATCAGGAGTAGGAAAATGTCCTTCATCAAATGGAGCTTCTCAAAAGTCATATCTAACAGGAGCAAGACGACTTGCATTCCATATGCGTCCATCAGTCAGTTCATATGTGTATGGCGTCTCACTTCAAGTGGTGTAGTACATTTAGATTGTCCTTGTTTCAGTATTCCTGGTTTCTTAATTCTGATTAAAGATCCAGGCTAAAAGTACATTTCTCTTGCACCATGTTTTCTGTCAGTATAAGGCTTGCATTTGGCTTGTTGACGTTTCACAATGTCAGCAGTAGATGATTTTGTAGGCACAGTATTTTGTGGAAGTTTGATGTCTGCAACATGTAACTTAGTGCGCATCTGTCTGCCATGTAATAATTCAGCTGGAGATGATTGCGTTGTTGCATGGCACATTGCGCTGTAGTTATGTAGGAACTCTGTTGTAAATACTTTTCAAGATTTCCCAGTTAGATTTGCTGTCTGTAGTGCTTCTTTCAGACTTCTGTTGAATCGCTCAATTTCTCCATTTGCACTGAAGATTTCCTATGCACAATATTCCTCTCTCTCAGAAAGGATTCAAACTCATTCAAACTCATTCAAACTGTGGTCTGTTGTCTGATATTAACTCCTTTGGATTACATGTCACCAGCCGCATCTATATTTCCAGATATTGGGAACGGATGTGTAGAGGGAGCATCAAAGCCAACAGCAATAAGTAACATATTAAGTGCACTGTGCGCGTGTACGTTGGGGTAGGGCGCTCGATTGTTAGGGGTAAGGGGTGCAGGAGGCAGCCTGCCAGCAAATCCGGCGCTGGGGATTTATCACACAGAAGTCTGTTTTCCAGAAAGCTCTGAAATACAGCAATGCTAACTTATAAATTATATCTTAAATTAAAGGGCAAAAGGCAAAAAAATAAAATCCCATTTTACTTTCTTTAATGAAAAAGAAACCTATCTCCAATATACTTCTTTGCATGACTGGCACGCAGAAGGTCAAGACAACCCTTGGGGCAGGACCTGAGCCCTCTTCCAGTAACAACCAGTTTATACAAAAACAGAACTGGGAATGCTAGTAAAGGCTCAGGCACAGCTGACACAATTTTCAGGGTAAAAAATGATTCCTTCATTATTCAACACATGGTATTGAAATAAAGCAGAGTTGTAGCACAAAGTATAACTTCAAAGTCAGAATAATTTATTCAACTTTTCCCACTTTCCTGAAAAAAAGACATCTTTTGCAATGTCTTACATAGTTTTGGAGGTATAAATAATTTTCAGTGTTAGGAGATGACAAATTAGAGACTATTTATTTTAATAATAGTATCGAATTTGAGCTAGCAAATCCTGAATGATTCCCAGCAGTTTGTATGTTATCTTGTTAATTACTGACAGTCGGAAAAGTACATGTATGGCACCTGTTATCCAGAATGCTCGGGACCTGGGGTTTTCTAGATAATGGATCTTTCTGTAATTTGGATCTTTGTACCGTAAGTCTACTAGAAAATCATTTAAACAATACATAAACCCAACAGGCTGATTTTGCTTTCAATGAGGATTAAGTATATCTTAGTTGAGATCAAGAACAAGCTACTGTTTTATTATTACAGAGAAAAAGGAAATCATTTAAAAAAAATGTCATTATTTGGATAAAACTGATAAATACGTTGCATCTGAACCCTGCAAATAATTGTAATATTTAACAGTCTTGTGTTGTTCACAGTTTCATTCCGTTCCCTCACAATGTAGCAGTTTCTTTGTTCTTTTTGCACGTAGATATCTTTATAACAGAACATTCTTTCACTGTCCTGGTTTTTATTGCAGTGGGTTTGATTTTAGCTTTGCTGTGTTCTGCCATCTTTTATCTGTTGTTTTAATAAAGCCGCATCTGGTCAGTTCTGTTCAATAGATCCTTAGATCATACATATTCGTGAACTTTTCTGATAACAATATCACACTTTCCAGTAAAGGTGCTGAATAAGGGAACATGCCGTATAAATGTTTTAGGGCATTACCATATCCGCGCCGTGGGTTATATCTGAAATCTTGATATATTTAGCACCAGAAAACTAACTATGAATACTTTAAAGTGGCAACATAAAACAAAAAACATTAAAATATATTCCTTTACAGCAATGGCCATCAAACTGATGTTAAGGTAAAACATGTGGATTTTCACTTGTAGGTAGTCAAGGAAGTGGACAATGAAGGTCAGTTAAGGTTACAACATACTGGCCAATACAAGCTGCTGATATTTCCAACTTCAGATTGACTCCATAGCTCACATATTGGATGTTATTGCCAGTCTGCCCAACTGATGCCTTGCTGAATATAAGCATATCTGGTGGGTAGGTTAGAAAATCCCATGCATGACATCATGGTGGTCCTGTCTCAACAGGTCTCCAGAAACCCACTGTATGATCCAATCATTGACCATGGGACCAAACAATCACATCTGCCCCGTTTGCTCCAGCTCATGGGGGCAAAGATCCTTTCATAAGGCATCATCACTTAACAGGCCGACCTCGCTGTGCTGTTTGAGACCTTATAAAGTGCCGGCTTCTGATTTCTGGCTTCTGTTTTTTTAGGCGTGTGCATGCCCTGCCCCTTTTGTGATGTCGGGTGGCGGGGAGGGCGGGCGCAGGTCTATAAATGGAGGGCAGAAGTCAGGTACGAGCGGGCACTGGTGGGGCGGGTGGGTGGTGGGGTTGGATGCACATCAGTATTGGAGATTTCCTTGATCTGCTGCATCACTAGAGAATTTGTGGGTTGAAATGTGCCAGTGACGGACCTTTCAGGTAGGTCAATGGGAACTGCAGAGGCAATTTTTCAGCAGCTGAAAGGCTCTTATGTCATCAGCCTCGGGTCAGTTAGTTGCTTTAGATAATTCATTTTTATAAATCTGAGCCAAAGCCAAAACTAACGTTTAAACAAACACAGCATGGTTTTTAAAAAGATGCAACATTTCCAAAAGTGTAATATAATCCCACCCTTCCCTGAATCAGTGTCCATAGTTACAGCTCCATACCCTTCTTTTTCTATTGAGTGAACATGAAAACAAATTTAATAGTACATTTAAGAGTACTTGTCAAGTTGTCAAGCTGTTTAAACAACAAAAACGTAGATTGCCAGCAAAGAATCAGAATATGTCGACACTTATTCCAGATACAATGAATAACCACTGTTCATATTGGCAAACTGATCCATCATTTCTATGGTAACAAGATATTACAGAACTGTGTAGGTAAGAACATTGCTCTTACCTTTGTGGAAAGGACAGACCTTGTATTAAATATCACATCCTGAATATATACAGTATTTGTGTAAGGAATACCGAAAATTAGAAAACAACGTAGAATATCACCACGGCAATAAATGTGCCACTCTTTGTTTCTAAACTGAATTAATATTGTTGGCAAGAGGGGCAGAACAGGATAATCATCATAAATGCGAGCAAAAAGTTATTGTATTGTTTTTTTGGATTAAGCACTATCTCCGATGATTTAATCTCTACAGAAAAGTCATTAGTTGATTAAAAACACAGCATAGAAAATCCAAATCCTAATTATTATTTCCCATTTTCACCTTATCTCAATATTTAAGACCCACTAATAAATGCTAGCATTCTCTCTAAAGTCAATTAGCTTTTTGTGTATTTTAAGATTATGACCCGAACACCAATAGCAGCAGCTGTCCATACTCCAGATGAGGCCTCACCAGGGACCTATAAAGAGGCAGAATTATGTTTTCATCCCTTGAGTTAATGCCCTTTTTTTATGCAAGACAGAACTTTATTTGCTTTAGTAGCCACAGAATGACACTGCCCAGAATTAGACAACGTGTTATCTACAAAAACCCCAAGATCCTTCTCATTTAAGGAAACTCCCAACACATTGCCATTTAGTGTATAACTTGCATTTATATTATTTTTGCCAAAGTGCATAACCTGCATTTATCAACATTGAACCTCATTTTCCAGTTTGCTGCCCAGTTTCCCAACTTAGACAAATCACTCTGCAAAGTGGCAGCATCCTGCATGGAACCTATAGTTCTGCACAATTTAGTATCATCTGCAAAAATAGAAACAGTACTTTCAATGCCCACCTCCAGGTCATTAATAAATGAATGCAGCAAACTTCTGCCAAAAGATTTCAGGCATTGGCCACAATTAGGCCCCATGCGTTGCCTCTTTTCAACCTCTATTACATTGGAATTATAAAGTAAATGCTGCATTGTGGGTAAAAAAACATGGCAAAGAAATTTACCCGCAAAGGAACTAACAAAAGTGCATTTACTATTTATTTTGAATCAAATGCCAATGTCCATGCAGTCATTTTTATTGATGTACAGTACACTGTAGATGAAAATGAGAATATTGTGTTTTCCGTACAGGAAAGAGAACTCATAAAAACACAAGACAAACATGATATATATATTTATTTGATATAAGATACAGCTAGTTGCTATAACTAATAACTGCTGCGCAGTAAATATAATATAAGCCCCAGGTGTTCTCTGCATTCTTGTTTGATAGAAGAAGCTATTATATTGTCACTTGTGTTTTTCTGAGACATCTGCACAACGTTAATACATTTGTTTTCACTAATTCCAAGCACTTTTCCATGGTGCCGTGCCTTGTACCAGAGAATATCCCAGTGTTTGTTAATGAGAGGTGGCAGAGAGCATCGGAACACAAAGGACAGGCTAAATAATAGAAGCCCAGTGCAGTGGGATATAAATGCCTGAGAACTTATGGCTTTTGTGAAATGTTGTAAAGAATACTGAAAAAATCCTAGTTTCCCACACACACAAATATCATGGGCCTGTTCTAGAAAATATCAGCATGACTACAATGATTAATTCTGTTTCTAAGGCAATAGCCAATAAGAAACAACTAAAAGGCACTGAATATAATGATGAATGGCTGTACTGCACATCATTCAGGATTCAAAACAACACAGTCATGCAGTCATTTCCTACTACAGGTATGGGACCTGTTATCCAGAATGCTCGGGACCTGGGGTTTTCCGGATAATGGATCTTTCCGTAATTTAAGTCTACTAGAAATTAATTTAAACATTAAATAAACCCAATAGGCTGGTTTTGCTTCGAATAAGGATTAATTATATTTTAGTTTGGATCAAGTACAAGCTACTGTTTTATTATTACAGAGAAAAGTGAAATAATTTTTAAAAATTTGGATTATTTGGATAAAATCGAGCATTCTGTAATTCAGAGCTTTCTGGATATCGGGTTTCCGGATAAGGGATCCTATACCTGTACTGATTCAAAGTACAGACACCATCGCACAATATTTTCATCTTCCCTAAATGTTCTTCATGAAAAAAGTTTGGTAGCACCAAATAAATACAGGTATGGGACCTGTTATCCAGAATGTGCGGGACCTAGGGTTTTCTGGATATGGGATTTTTCCATAACTTGGATCTCCATACCTTGTTTTGCCTCCAATAAGGATAAACATTAACCTTGTTGGGATCAAGTACAAAGTGCTGTTTTATTAATACAGAGAAAAAGGAAATTACTTTTAAAAACGTTAATTATTTGCTTAAAATAGAGATGGGAGAGGTGGCCTTCCCGTATTTCAAAGCTTTCTGGATAACAGGTTTCCAGATAATGGATCCCTTACTTGTACAAATGAAACTTCATCTCTGAGTGAAATCATACAAAAGGTATGCAGGCAATAATAGAATAAGATGTACTTAGGTCTAAGTGCAACTGCAAATTAAAAATAGATGATAGAGGAACAAAGACACCTATACTGGCACACTAAATAGTATGCAGGGGTGACTGTTACCTTGTGTTCTTTAAGCAATTTGTCGGCTTTTCCCTTGTAATGTACCCGCCAACAGGTACAGGTTCAACTGGAAGCAATATTTGTAGTAGTAACAAGGAATAGCCTATGAGGCAGGTATGCTGCTCAAAAGTCATTTATTTGCACAACATGTTTCACATGACTCGAAACATATTGTGCAAATAAATTACTTTTGAGCAGCATACCTGATATAAATCTCAAAAAAATGAATTTTCATGCTCAAGTTGATGAATTCTGAAGTTAACCAGTTAATATAAACACATGCCCTTTATAACAATGTATCTATGTGCAGATATAATTAATACATTGATTATTGTAAATATACATTACAGTTATAATTTTTTATTGGATGGTGAACTGGGTGATCCCAAAATATTTAATAAAGATAGCATTGTGAAGGAAAGAGATACTTTTTGCCTACAGTATAGTATCATACAGTATGTTTACACCGGTGGAGAAAAATCATTTGGCTGCTATCAGTTCGCAAATTTCCATCCCAATATCCGCCCCATGTATTCAGTGGCGTAACCACATTATGCTGCGTACCCCCTCAAAAGAAAATGACTAACAGTATAACTTTGCTTATCTGAAGGTAATATGAATTAATATGGCAGTAGGGGCCATTAACAAATCTTGAAGATGGTTTCAAAGTGCACATAAAAGAAGAAAGCCACCATTTTTTGCACTTTGCACCGCCGCACAGTGTCGGACTGGGGTATGTGGAGCCCACCGATGCCACCACGAGTAGGGTAACAATAGAGGAAACAGATCCTGGGGAACAGGGGGCCCGGGGTCTGCTTCCTCTATAGCTAATAAAAAAACACTCCTCCCCAGAAGCTCTCTTACCTGCAGCGAGGAAGGCGGACACAAGTTGGACGGGAGTGGGCGGAGTTGGGGCAGGCAGAGGCTGGATGTGGGTGGGGCAGAGGTGGGACAGGAAGTGGGTGAAGTGTGAAAGGCCCCTCTGAAGATTTTTTTTGCAGGGGGTAAGCCACTGACTGCCATCTCAGGGTACTGCAATCCCATAGGGAGAGTACCCAGGTCAGCGGGGCCTCCAATGATCAGGGCCAAGTGGGTTTTTTTTCTGATGTGCTGAATACAGTGTTATCTGCAGGGCTAGATTTAAATACCGGGCGCCCCTAGGCCCGCTGTTGTTAGTCGACCCCACTCACTCTTATTTGCTCAAATTTTCATCATCAGGACTGGAGCAATGGAGATTGCCGCACATGATATTTAAAAAACTATCGTATCACCTGCTCATCCCCAGTGTTTCTGAACAAATTTGGGTGTGGTTGGGTAGCATGCCGCCCCCTAAAATCCTGCCGCCCTAGGCTCGTTCTTTGGTGGCCTTTCCACAAATCCGGGCCTGGTTGTCTGTGCCGTTTCTCCCTATCCCCATGTACAGGGGCGATTCTTGCTATAATGCCGCCTGAGGCGGCCTTCTTTAGCCGCCCCCTTCCCTCCTCCCGGCACTAACCTTTATAGCGCCGGAGAGGGCAGGGGCGATTCGTGCAGAGATCGCAATAGCGCTCTCTGCGCTAGAAGAGCCGAATTTCCGGTTTGAAAACCGGAAATTCGGCTCTTAGTTACCAGGAGCGGCATTTTTGCCGCCCCTGGCAACCAGGGGGGCGCTGCCGCCTGAGGCGAGTGTCTCAACTCGCCTCATTGGTGGAGCGCCCCTGCCCATGTAGGTGGGTGTAAGGGGCAGAAGAGCCCTATCCTTACCACCTTCTTTATGGCAGCCAATTAGACCAGGGCTGCCTTGTATCTGTCAGCATGAGGCACAGAGGTGCAAATCACAGTTATTCCTCAAATGCAAGTGCTGAATGAATGAGCAACAAGGGCAGAGATTTTAGACTACTCAGTGCTCTAGAACTTCCATCCGGGAATTGTTACGCAACTCTCCTGCATTTGTTGTTTCTTTATGAAACTTGTTTCAATTATTGTCCTCCCTACAGAGAAAGGATATATTTGCAAAACATTCGCAATGACCTTTTTTTTTTTAGTGGGTTGACTTTCCATAGCATTTCTGAAAAAGAAACAACCTCTTTTGAAGGTTTTATTTAGTTATTTAGACAAAAGCGGCAGATAAAATAACATTTTAGTTGACTGTTTGTGTAGTTTTCTATGGCTTGATTACTTAAAAATTTTATAAATAGATCCAGGCCAACGGATCTTTGCTTTCATTATGAGTCCTTGGGTCTCCACCCTGAAACATTTAAGTGTATTTATTAAATGTGTTGCGAAATCACCGGATCGTTGCCATATTGGCTTGCCTGACTTCCTCTAAAAATATTTGAAGCATTGCAACCATTTGGAATCATCTGACACATATTTCCTTTGTTTAAAATTGAGTTAATTAAAAAGAGTTCATAGAACAGAAATCAGGAAAAGAATTAAAGGTATATTCCATCCCCCCCAAAAACAGGTGCTCTGTTATATTCTGTTTTCATATACCATTTATAACACCATAAAAATCAATGTGAGTAACTGCCGGTCATCCATTGATTTATTGTAGTAACATGAGGCAACTTTTCAACTTTTTACGGGACCCCTTTATGACTCCTTATATCATGATCCTGGGAATGATTATATTAAAATGATGAAGTTATAAACTGAAGATGGCTAGAAATGGGAGACAAGGTAAAGCTGGAGGGAGTAAAACTATAAAGGGAACATAACTATTCCATGCAGAAATAGTGACAAATATATGGAATAGACTTCCTGCAGATGGACTAAAGCAAAATATGGACCGACTGGTTCTTTCCTTTTCCAATGATTTAAATGCTTTTGCGAATCAATATGCATTCAAAGGTCTGGCTTAAAGGAGAAACAAACCCCCTGCTATTAAAAATCACTATCCCCTACCCTACATAGCCCGCCTTCCCTACTCCCCCCCCCCCAGCCTAGGTGTTACCTCCTGTAATTGCCCCTAATTCTTTACTCAATTCTCCTTGCAGAATTAGCACAGCGGAGCTCACAGGCGACATCTTCTGGCTCTTCGTTCTTCTTTGGGTCTTCTCCCCCTCTGCAATTTCTGTCACTTTTGGCGCATGCGCAGTTATCACAGTAAGACAGCTCCAACTGCGCATGCGCCGATATGCTGCTCACTTCCCAAAGAAGATGGCGCCCGTGAGCTCTGCTGTGCTGACTATGTAGGTTAGGGGGTAGCGATTTTAAAAGCAGGGGGTTTAGTTCTCCTTTAAGCTGGTCATACAAGGGCCAATACAATCTCTTAAATGATTCAGCAGCTTATAGGTGTATGGGGCCCCTGCCTGACCAATATGTGGCCGATATCTGCCAGGCATGTTTGCAATCCCATTGGGTCATTGCCTAACAGGGCTCAGTTGGCCCCATAATGCTCTGATCCTTGGTCCAAGAACCAAACTTGTAGTATGGGGCCCATGGTCATCGATGGCGACCCTGTCATTTTGCTCATTAAATAAAAACCCAAAAACATGTTGATGGCCTTCATTCAAATATGCTCATTTGCCAACATTGCCAGAAAAGTGAATCTCCAACTTTGTCTTTGTTGATCCTTAGATGCTGCTGGATTTCATATTAAAATTTTCCTCATAAAGACATACAGCTTGAATTGAGCACTTTAACAGGTATATTCTCTCCTCCCACACAACTGAAGCGGGCCATTGACGCAAAGATTAAGGATTCGTATGATTTTTGGATTGTGTGAGGATGGTCCCAACAGTCGATGGGAATGGTTAGAAGATTTCTGTCGGCTAACGATAATTTCTCTGCATGTATTGCCTATCTGACCATATCAATAGGTGACTGTCACTACTATTTGTCCAACATAACTTTCGTGCGATTGCTGCCTGTGAATTAATGGCCAGAACATTGTCTGATTTGTTCTTTTTACTACTTTATTTAATCAAAATGGTTAATCTAAGTGGTAGGTCGGTGGATTGCAATGAATGATCGTTTGGCATACACGAGAATAAAATCTGCATTCTGCACGTCTATGGTCAGCTTAATGTGGTTAGCACCTAAATCAGCTTTCCAAGAAGGTGGGGCTGGGGTTGAAAACAAGATGATGTTACAGAATAGTGATGGGCGAATTTGGGGTGTTTCGGCGAAAAATTTGCAAATTTCCTGCGAATGCGCCGAATTTTTGTAGCGGTTTCACAAATTTATTCGCCAGCAGCGAATCACGTGAATTTGCTGTGAATTCGCGCCTGGTGAATAAATTCGCCCGTCACTATTACAGAATCAACTAAATGGATGAAATCCTGAATAGAATAAAAATTAAGCTATATGCTTCAAATGTTTCTTTTGACATTTATGGTTTTCATTTTTGTTTATTACTATAGTATCATTGTTTACTATTTTCACAGGTGCCGTCAAGTGTAGACAGGAAATTTTGCCTAGAGACTTAGCACAAAATGGGCGTCATGTACACATAAAGCACTTATGCAGTATTACTTCTTAATTCTGACTGTGTGTAAGATTATGAGAAGCACTGTAAAATGTATAAATCCCTAGCCCATAATAAATTAATAAATCTCCCTAGCCCATAATAATAGTCAATCACACCAGGGCCAAATAAACTGCTGTGTTTTGCGAATATCCATTTGTTCCAAATTTTCTATGGTTTGGGTCACATGAAGATCTAGATTAAAGGTTTCCAGTAGTATTTGATTGAAGCTCGCCTTTGAGGGCCATTGTGCTCTAGATTATAGACTCGATTATACCCAACCTCTCCCTGACATTCCTTTTATATAAATGGTTCATCTTGACACTGGCCCCAGATTGACAGGCAACATCATAATCTTAGTGAATTTCTGAATGTTGGAATTCCTCTGCTACAAAAATAAAAACTAGTATGTTTAGGCTACAGTACTTTAAGAACATTTATCCCCAGGAGATTTTAAAACAATAAAATCCTTTTGTATAGGGTTCATTATGCTGTTAGAACAATAAATTAGTAGAACAAACAGGAGGTCATTACAATAATAAATAGAAGTACATACAAAATACAAATACATACAAAGTACAGTTACAATAAAGATTAAAGGAGAACTAAACCCCCTTGCTAATAAAAACCCTTACCCCCTACACTCCATAGTCCCCCCTCCTTGCTCCCCCCACACATGTGTTCACACAAGTAAATGCCCCTAAGATGGTAATCACCCCTCATTGCAGAGTCAGCGCAGCGGAGCTCATGGGAGCCATCTTGTGGCACTTCAGGAATCTTCGGGTTCCTCTGGCAATTTCCGTGGCTTTCTGCGCATGCGCAGTTGTTCGGGCCAGGGATATTGCTACAACTGCGCATGAGCCGATACGGCGCTTAATTAAAGAAGATTCCTGAATCGCTGAAGATTGCCCCCATGAGCTCCGCTGCGCTGACTCTGCAATGAGGGGAAATTATCAGTTTAAGGGCATTTACTTGTGTGAACACCTGTGCGGGGGGAGTAGGGAGGGACGACTATGGAGGGTAGGGGTTTTATTAGCAAGGAGATTTAGTTCTTCTTTAAGAGCTATGGGGGGTTATTTATCAAAGTCTGAATTTATCTCAATATTTTCTGCTACAAACTCCAATCAAATCTACTCGGGTTTTTAACACTTATTTATTATTACATTTTCCCGAAAATTTGCTTTGTGGGAAAAAAAAAATCAGATTTTCAAAATTTTTTGGGATTTTTCATCCGATTTTTCATGATTTTCTCGGATTTCTCACCCGAAAACTCCAATTTCTTATGCCTTTTGCCCGAAAACTTTGAGGAATTGCACGAAACCCAGCACACAACCAAAAAACCATTGGGACTTCTCCCATTTATTCGTATGCAACAGGTCTGAGGAGCCGGATTTTCAGATTCGAACTTTTCCCATCTTCTGGGTTTAATAAATTTCCTAAAAATGCGTAATTTTTTAAAAGTCCAATTTTATTTAAAAAAAAAACGATTTTTTTTGTGGCTTTTGCATTCGGAGTTTAGTAAATAACCCCCTTAGTGTTTAGGAGACAAGACAATGGAGGCCCTGTACAGACATAAAATCAAAGGGAAAGTTATTTTTACTTTTCTTCTGATTGCACATAACATCCATATTTTTGAGAATGTTTTCATATGGCCACCATATTTAGGTATAGAAATTCCCATTTGGAAGGGCAACTTTCTGGCTCTACAGTCAGAGCTAATATGTAACACACTAGCGCTGCTTGCATCCACTACACCTAGCATAGAAGGCATTATGTAGCTAGTTGCATACTACCATAGTGTCAAGCCTATGATTAAGGGATACACTCCCGAAACGCGTTAGGCATTGTACAGCTACCTGCTAATAAAGCCTTGTCCAGAAGGGCCGTCCAGGACTGAGCACCTGGTTGGGGGGAAGCGACGAGTTGGAGCGGTCTCTCTTTTTGTTTTTTCATTCATAGTGTCAAGGACCTGCCTCCTATAAACATTTCGTATATACGTATAAACCATACAACAAGAGGTTAATTTGAACAAATAGGTTCATTATAGCTTATATGTATTTTATTATGACAAACCTTAAAGAAGCATATGCCTATGTTGTTCTTATGTGTGAAAACACAGATGTCAGTGATTCAGAATCTAAATAAGAACATTTTTGCGCCTACTTTCAGACGTGACATTTACAGCTAGAAAATTAGTCATTTTTTGGCAGTGATAAAATGAGCAATTTCATATGCTAGAAACAGAGCACGTTCTGCAAACATTTTAATTCATGGGAAACACTGGAGTAGAAGAGTAAAAATATTGCATGTATTCTCTTACCGCAAAAACCAAAGAGGCTAAATATAATGCCCAAAGAAGAAGACTTTTTAAAGGGACAGTACACCAACCCCTCCGGAAACGATGTCATATACATTTATCATTAAATTCATTATAGTAAGGTTTTCATTCCACGTGTGTGTAGAATGTTACTGCACTTAAATACTAGAAATGTAGTTTGCTATTTAAGCACTATGTTTTGAAATGCACATTTAAACTGTCCGAGGGGTATGCAGGAATCTTCCTTCTTCCATATGATCTGGAGCTGCGTGCTCATAAGTAAATATTGGACCAAAGTGGTTAAATACTCCCTGGCATCTGTTCCATGAGGTTTATTGGCTAGGACTAGTGGATGATATTCTTCCCTTAAATAAAACAAGCTTGCTAATGTGATCATTGCAAACATGCTGGTAGTGATGCATTGGATGCGACAGGCAGGGTCTACAGTCTAACCATGATTAACCTCATTCAATAAAGACCTCCTGTTAATAAACTGACATATAGAGGCTGTGCTGGCATATTCAAAAATGTTGAACCCCTCTTGACAGATATTACCCCCATTGCTAACTGAGTTCCCTTGAGATAATCAATACAGTATAGAAACCATTATGCAAAAACACGTTATCCAGAAAGCTCCAAATTACAAAAAGACTCCACTTTATCCACTTAATCCAAGTTTTTGAAAAACTATTTCCTTTTTCACTGTAATAATAAAGCTGTACCTTTTTTCACCCATCGGAGTCTATGGACGTCATTACTCTTCACTATTTATAACCATTAGCACAAAAGTCTGACCATCCATTCATGTGTTATTAAAGGGGAAAATAGAATAAGGCTAGAAATGCTGTATTTTGTATACTAAACATAAACATGAACTTACTGCACCACAAGCCTAATCAAACAAATGATTTATGTTTTTTAAAGTTGCCACATTGGGTCACCATCTGAGCCCATGTCTCAATAAAGGCCTTTTAAGCAAAGAAATCCAAGACTGGTGCTGTTAATATTTAAAAATTGCAAGACCAGGACTGTGCACATGCTCAGTGTGGTCTGGGCTGCTTAGGGATCGTCATAAATTATCAAAACAGCACAAGTCAAATAATATCTGCCAGAAGCCGATACAGCAAGACTGATTAATAATCAGAATATACATACTGCACTGGGTTCTGTGTTGTCACGTAATCTAATGTGGATTTTATACTTTTTTTTTACTTTTTTTGTATCGTTTAATACAAACTTTCTCCAATTCTGCAGAACCAGTGACTGCAGCAAAATAATCCTCCAAATAGAATCCCAGTTTATCTGTTTAAATCTGGCTCCATGATCTGTGTCCCTGCAGCTGGAGTTGGAAACTGTAAAGGGGATGTAAAGTCAAAAATAAAATCCAATACAAATCTCTACACAGTCGCCGACTGCTCTACAGGGAAACAAACAAAGCTGCTTGAGTTCTGCATGGCTGGGAAGTAAGGCGGGGCTCTCCCTGCTGTTCATAAGTATGATTGTTTCCCTGCTCAGCAGTTAGGGACCATCTGACAATTCCTATCCACAGCAGTAAATGAAGGGAGAATGTCACTGCATACAGTCAGGTTTCTTATAAAAAGGTACACATTTTTTAATTAAATTATATTGGAGATAGGTTTCTTTTTCATTAAATAAAATAAAAATTCGATTTGATTTTTTTTGCCTTTATAGGCCCTTTAAGTCATGTCACATCACTCATTATATTTATATCTGCACTCAGTATCTAACTGGATAGCAATAGGTGTGTTATAAACAAGGTATTTATAGAGAATGTCTGCAGAAAGCTAAAAAATTAAGTATACTTTTCATTGACCTTACATTTCTGTGGGAAACATATTAAGTGCCAGTGATTTTATTAAGAAACTGTTCCTAAGAGAATTTATTAAAGTGTTATTTGCATTCAGATGTGAACTCTGTGTCTTCCCAATCACGCTGTCATAGAATCTGCGGTTATTAATATGAATTTGCATTAATTAATATTACTTCCATATGTTATACACATTTCTGCCTGTAATAGCACACAGTAATGAATAACATATTTACATTTAGGAGAAAGCTATGAATAAATCATATAGTGTTCTGACGTAGAACATGCCAGATAGGAAGCAGAAAGAAAGAAAACCAAGCAAATCCAGTTAAGCGTCACTTTGTCCGATCGATAGGAAATCAATCACTGCTCATTGAAGCTCATGACCCATAAAGTTTCTAGCTAAAATATTCCATCACATCATCAGTCACCTAAATGCTGCAGGCTAACAAGACAGGCAAGGGATACATATGCACACTTTGCTGCAGTTTACATTCCCTTGTCCATTTGTATTAGTAATGAGAATTTTTCCCTGTTATGTTATTTCTTTCCAGGGCCTTCTCCTTCACTATGGATATTTGAAACATTTCTTTAACAGACTGTCCTTTTGGAGAAGCATTTTAATAAGTGAAATATAGAATTCTGTATGAAGATGTACTGTAGCTTCATCAAAAGGATGATGTTGTCTCTCAGTGTCGGACTGGTCCACCGGGATACCAGGAAAAGTCCCGGTGGGCCCAGGTGTCAGTGGGCCCTCATGCTGCTAAACATTTGGCATATTTCATGGCCATTCCCTATTTTTATGAGAACAAAGAGGCTAAATAGTTGGAAAAATAGAGTATAGTATGTAAAGAAAAGAGACTAGGAGGATAGAGGTTGAGTGAGGAGAGGAAGAAAAATAGTACTAAGAGTGGGCCCATGGTCTAAGACTAATTGGTGGGCCCCTGGTGTCCCAGTCTGACACTGTTGTTTCTACATTTTGTGACCTGTGATGTGTTTCAGGCCATATGCATTTATGTGGCCAGTTCCATATGTCTGCTTTTTGAGTACCATGGCCGGCACACATGTTTTGCTTTGTGGAAATTAACATCTTTTAGATTAGTAGGTAAATAAGTCCCTATGATTTCAATGTTACCTACTTGTTTTGTACCAAGTTTATGCCTAGTCTTTTGCCAGCCTTGTAGCGCTTGGGTTAGATTTCCAACTTGAATCTTGGATCTTGATTAGCGCCTGATAATATTGACCCTATGGGGCAGATTTATCAAGGGTCGAATTTCAAAGTTAAAAATACTTAGAAATTCGACCATCAAATTGAAATACTATGACTTCGAATATCGAAGTCAAAGTTTTTTTCATCGAATTTGGGTATCCTGCGTTCGAAGTGAAATCATTTGATCGAACGATTAAATCCTTCGAATCGAACGATTCGAAGGATTTCAGCGATCGATCGAACGATTTTACTTCGACTTTCAAAAAAATGCTCTAGAAAGTCCCCATAGGCTAACATAGCACTTCAGCAGGTTTAATTTGGCGAAGTATTGAAGTCGAAGTTTTTTTAAAGAGACAGTACTTAGATTATCGAATGGTCGAATATTCAAACGATTTTACTTTGAATTGAATTCAAAGTCGAAGTCGTAGCATCCTATTCGATGGTCAAAGTATCCAAAAAAATTACTTTGAATTTTGAGGTTTTTTACTTCGAAAATTCCCTCGAATTCACTTCGACCCTTGATAAATCTGCCCCTATGTGTGTGTATATTCTTAGATTATAAGCATTACTGGGACAGGGACTATTATGATATGGTTAGTTGGCACCAGAGGGATTGTTTATGTTTGTGGGTAAAGTGCAACCCTGCTTTTATGAACATTTATGGGTGTTCAAAGCCCCAAAGCTCTAGAAACCTGCTCTAGATATTGTATTGCAATATTCTAACTTTTAGCTGCAGTACTCTGTATGTACAAATACATATTAAATTAATAAAAAAAAATCATATGAACCTGTAATTTTGATGAAACTAATGTATGTCAATTCCACTTACTCCAGTGCCAATGGGAGTGGGGTAATAAGGGAATTAGTATTAAAATGAAAAAAAAAACAAAAACATCAATTTAGCTTCATTTGGGGACCAATCTCACCAGATGAGTGAGAACATACAGTACATAGTAACATTGGTTAAAAAAAGACACTTGACCATCATATTCAGCCTTTTATGTCTATATAAAGACTAACTGCTAGTTGATCCAGAGGAAGGCAAAAACACCCTCTCCAGTTTGCCTCAGATGGGGAAAAAACCCTTGTGGGTATTTGGGGTGTTGATAGAACAGAAACATGTTGTTATGGAGAAGAATGATTTATTAATGAAAATGACAGCAAATAACAGATGAAAGCAAGATATAAGAGTATGTAAATTCTTACACTGGGCCAGTGGGCAAGCAGCAACAGTGACAAGTCCATATAACAGGCCAAAGTTGGGGGCAGGTTGAAGACAATGACAAGTCTTTACAGCAGGCTAAGTTTGGGGGAAGGCAGCTGGCAAGGAGAGTCCAGTAAACAGGCCATGGTCAAACACCAGGAGATCAATAGAAACCAGGAAAGGGAAACTGGAAAGGAGAAACAAGGGCACAAAGCAGAGAATCAGGTGGAACATTGGAAGAAACACTCAAGAACACAGGCAGGATCGGACTGAAAGGCTTTAATGATCAAGCAAGGAGCAGTGGTCAGGGACAGGCTTATAAAGGGTCTTGATTACATGAGGATCTACACCTGAAACTAATATGGTGGGTAGAGGAAAAAAAGCAAAAAGAATGAATACATTGAATGAATACACTTATAAGGCAACTTCGGGCGACTTCGGAAAACAAAGAACCGTGAGTGCCATGCCACAGGCATTTTTTTATTGTAGCAGGCAGAAGACAGGGGGAAGCAGTTCGGGGAGATTAGTCGCCCCAAAGAAGAGGCGATTAGTCGGTGTGCGGCTAAATCTCCCCGAATCTGTAGGTGTGACCTTACCCTAAGTGCCTTCAGCAGTTCATATGGTAAGTACACAGTTTCAAAAGAACAAATAACAGAGTTTGAATCCTGGCCGGCCCTAACAAAACAACCCCAACTTGGCAAGTCTTTTTGTAACCTCACTATCCACCTTCTTACAACCGTCATCATTATTTGTCTGACCTATCCTCTATAAATCCATATTTATTACTACTCCTTATTACTATAATCCCATTCTTCACAACATAATCTTAAATGTAATGTTAAACTTTTAAACAACACAACCGCCACAGATGTCAAATTTACGGGCCTATAATTGGCCGGTTGAGATTGTAATCCCTTTTTAAACATTTAAATTTCATCAGCTTTTACTCCATAGCATACCAGATTGTGCCTGAGAAACTAAGAAGAAAAAGAGGCTCTCTAATTATCTGAGGGTGTATTAAATCAGATCCTGGTGTATTAAATCAGACCCTTGTTCACATTTTTGAGTAAACCCTTATGTACCATGCGTCAGAAAGTGACTTGATTTAGCAGAGCCCTCAGTGTCTATAAGTCCTGAGTCATGAAACTTTGACTCCTCGGTTGTATACACAGAAGAGTACTGATTAAGCACCTTTGCTTTTCCGTATCCTTTATAACTACTTTATGTCCATTATTTAATAGAGCCGCACTCTCAACCTGCATATTTTGCTATTAATATACTCAAAAAATGTTAGGGTTAGTCTTATCCTGCAATGAAATTTGTTCCTCATTTTCTATCTTTGCTTTCCTGATTGCTGGTTTACAACACTTCATACATTCTGTTCCCTCGGACTTGTAGTTTTTAAATGTTTTCCTTTCTTTTCCTATTATTCACCACATAGCATGGCCCTTAAACACTCTTAGATACACTTATTAACTAAATAAATTTAGAACAGTTATTATTTAATATCATTTTAAATGACGACCATTTGTGTTTTGAAGCTTAGAGTGAATTATTTATGACCACCCACTTTTTGACATTTTACCCCCCAGCTTATCGTGTGTGAGGTCAGAATTCTAGAATTTTTCATGAGGATGACGCATGTTTCCACCTGGAAACACACACTAGTGGTAATTCAGTTCTACCGTCCAAACCGCCTCTTGGGTAGATTATATAAATGGGCCATTTCATTGTTCTGATTTCCATTTCTTCAGCAAACACAATACTAGCAAACAAACAAATCCCCCTTGGTGTAAATTCCACATCCCACTCTCTTCCTTTGCATGGACAAACAAATAAACAAATGAAAAGTTCAAGATATAGAGGATAGTTTTATCCACATGGGCAATTGGATCTGCACCTTCTTTTGTTGTTATACATAATTGTAGCTTTATTTCCTGCTGCCAAACATTGCATAGTTTTGCGTGAGAGTACCAGGGACAGTATATAGCACAACCTGTGGTAACATTTATGGGTGGGCTGATCCAACTCAAAGAGTTCAGACTATGGCCATTTACAATTTATTCAGATACAGTTCTCAGAATCTCACTGATCACACTGAGTCTTAGATGAATCTGCCCATTTAAATGTCCACTAGGAATTGTAATTCAGTAATAACAGGTTTCCTCCCACAATCCAAAAACATAAAGGTGGATTATATAATTGACTCCCGATAAAATTGATCATTGTGTGTGTGACTGTTGTAGAGACATTAGATTGTAAACTCCACTGGGGCAGAGTCTGATGTGAATGATGTATAATCTCTGTAAAATGCTACAGAATATATATGCGCTATATAAATAAAAGTATAATCATGATAATAACTCAGAGTTGTACACCCTAATTACTTACTCACCCAACATTAAATTCAGCAGAATATTCAAATATAATTGCAAATATGTGCTTTATTGATTAGTCATAAAGAGATTATATTTGCTTTTTCGTTGTAGTTTTGAATCTGTATATTGCTATCATACCTAGGGAGTTTTGTGGAAATAGCCCTATATCAAACATTATTGCTGGTGATAGTTTGCGCAGTTGTTCAGGACCGGAATATTACTCCAACTGTGCATGTGCCGAAAACGGCGATCTGCTTCCGAAGTTTAACGAAGAAAAGCATAGGCACCCATGAACTCCCAAGGACAGAATCTGCACCGAGGGGTAAGTAAAAAGTTAGGGGCATTTACCCCGGGTACCAGGTAGGCTGGGGGAATGGAGGGGGATCTACGTAGGGTAGGGTTTTTTAATGTTATGGGTTGAATTCTCTTTAAGTAAGAATCATGTAAACATTAATTAAACCCAATAGCAGGGTTGAACTGGGGGGGCCCACATCAGGGTCCCTTGCACCCCCCCAAGAGCCCCCTCCCCAGTCAGAAAACCCCCTCTGTCCCTCTCCTGCCTCCATTTCCGGCGCATAACTACTTCATGTGCGTTATCTTTAAGCCATCGGTCAGGAGTCCCATCTCTGTGGAGGGTTTTTGTTTCTATGAGGGCTGGGGCCCAAAGGGTTTTTTCCTGGCACCCTGCCGGCCCAGTCCAACACTGCCCAATAGGATTGTTTTGCTTCCAGTAAGGATTAATTATACCACAGTTGGGATCAAGTACAAGGTACTGTTTTATTATTACAGAGAAAAAGGAAATCATTTTTACAGAATTCTCAGTTTCCGTAAACCTGTGAATTCAGGATAAAGGTTTTCCTTTACCTGTATAATCAGACCAAACTCATGATGATGCCCACAGTGCCCTGGATGGTTGCCTAGGACATGATGGTTAAATACATTTTTCTCTGACTTGATAAAGCCCAATTCAGTACATATGCATTCTTAAGTTTCAGAAAGATGAGCAACGATTGTTAAATATCCTCTATGTTCCTGTTTTGGCAGCAAGCAGCAGAACAGAGAATATCCCTTGCTGGTTTTAATCTTCTATCACATCCGCCTATTTACAGGTGGCTACCATTGTGTGAAGGAACGTCTTGTGCCAAATCTGAAAATGGCGCAGGCCAGAGTGAAACATCTGTGCCAGCCATTGTTTTCAGTGTCCCAAGTGCGCTACCAGTGTACACTGACACAATAATATACAGTCACAATTTTACATTCGCTGGTTTTAAGTTTCCCTGCATTTTACACTGTTTTCTGTGGTCCCAAAAATATATCATGCATCTTTAATTGCCTTGGTTTTACACTTTCATTGTTTCTGGTCCCCTGAAAAATATAAAATGGAGGTACGAGTGTATTTAAAAATATAATTTTCACTGCAGTGTATATTATGTCACACTCTTGTTTACTGCCCTTTGCAAGAAATGTGTGTCAGGCTTATAGGCTGAATTGCATCAATGCATTTGTTTTAATACAGGCTTCCTCACTTTAAAAATTACAATCTACGGGTAAAGGATCCCTTATCCGGAAACCCGATATCCAGAAAGCTCCAAATTACGGAATGGCTCCCATAGACTCCATTTTATCCAAATAATCCAAATTTTTCAAAATTATTTCCTTTTTCTCTGTAATAATAAAACCGTAGCTTGTACTTGATCCCAAATAAGATATAAGTAATCCTTATCAGAAGAAAAATCAGCCTATTGGGTTTATTTAATGTTTAAATGAATTTCTAGTAGACTTAAGGCATGAAGACCCAAATTACGGAAAGATCTGTTATCCGGAAAACCCCGGGTCCCGAGCATTTTGGATAACAGGTCCCATACCTGTATCTGTTTTATCATTGTAAGGAAAAAGGAAATTCTTTAAAAAAATGTGAAACACTTGATTAAAGTGGAGTCCATGGGAGATGGCCATCCTGTAATTTGGACCTTTCTGGATTTCCAGATGGGTTTCCAGATAATGGACCCTATACCTGTACATGGAAATACAAGAGTACTGGCAGAATCCAATTTGGTTATAAAATGTTGATTACTTTGCTATTTTTTCTTTTGTTTCATCTGTAGCACAATATTTAGTTTCCTGTAGGAAATATTAGGGGTCATTTATGGCTGCTAGTGCAGTTGCAGTTGCACAAATCTCCCCACAATCAGATGCACAAAAAAATCCAATTCTTTAAAGGTTCTTGCATCAATAGGTGCTCTTTGTACTTCTGTATAGTTCCGCTCAGAGCTGTTTAGTCCTTCCTGCCTCCTGTTGTGCCTATTGCCACAGGGAAAGCCTGGAGCTACAGCCTCCTCCAAACCAAGCAGTAGCTCCAGGGTTCACCCAGCACCCTGGGTCAATCGCCAAAGTGAAGTTGCACTGAAAGTATATGTTGCACAACAAGATGCCAGAATGCCAGAAATTACACTAATTAGACTAAAAAAAATCAGAACAATTGCATCTAATTTGCAGTACAGAGCCAGCACAATTAAAGGAACAGTAAAAAGCTGTGGGAAAAAACATGGCATTTGTGCTCAAAATTGTACTTGTCTATTTGCAGTTGTAATGACTCCTATTATGTTATGCCTAGTGATCTGTCCCGTTTCACTTCACCAGAAAATTTGCACAATGGCGATAAAATTTGCGAAATGGTGAAAGATTTGTGAAACGCATTGAAGTCAATGGGTCTCAAAATTATTTTGACGCTCGACAATTTTGATGCGAGCAACAATTTTTTATATGTGCGACTATTTTGTCCAAATGCATTACAGTCAATGGGCGTCCGAATCAATTTTTCTGCACGCGTAAATTTTGACGCACACCAATTTTTTTTGTTTCGCAGGCGGCGAAACGCAGAAATTCGCTATGATTTCATGCCTGGAGAATTTATTTGTTTGAGCCAAATTTGTTTGAAGAAGTCATAAGAAGTTGGGTCATTTGCAAGTGCAGTTGCAGTCATGCAACATAAAATATGCATGGAACTCTAAAGCAGCGCCCAGTGGTGTAACTACCGGGAGAGCAGGGGGTGCGATCGCACCTGGGCCACTCCCCCTCGAAGTCCACCAGAGACTGCGTCACAGCAAACACGGAAAGGAAGCTGCGCGTCTGGAGGGGGGGCGCAGTCGACATCCATCCCGGGCCTGAAAGAGGGTAGTTACGTTACTGTGGACGACCGCTTTTTGATGCAAATTGATTAGAGATGCACCGAATCCAAGATTCGGTTCGGGATTCGGTTCGGGATTCGGCCGGGATATTTCTGCCCAGCCATACCGAATCCGAGTGCTAATTTGCGTATACTAATTAGGGGCGGGAGAGAAATTGCGTGACTTTTTCTCACAAAACAAGGAAGTAAAAAATGTTTAACCCCTTCCCACCCCCTACCCAGGATTTGGATTCGGTTCAGGATTAGGCCGAATCCAGAAGGCTTGAGGGGTTCGGCCGAATCCAGAATTCTGGATTCGCTGCATCCCTAAAATTTTCCAACGCATTGCCTGCAATCACATCAGTCACTTTTCCCTTTTAAAACTGCAATGCAGTGTAATTTTGGAAGGAAAATGCTGTAAAAAAGTAATACTAATATATTTATAAACAGTTTTGAGGCATCATAAAAAGAAATTAGAATTTTTATTCAAATCATTTCAAACAACATTTTTAGGCAAAAGGAGCAAATTGAGACTAGAAAATTCCTAAAACTCTTTACTGCTTCAAGCTCTCAATGTGGCACTGGGCAACAGGACTGACAACACATGCGGCTAAGAAAATGTACTGGAAGATAGAGCTCAAATGTGGTTCTATTATCCATGAAAAAAAAACACATTTAGCAGAGTGACTCACTATTTTGTCTGATGTCAGGGAAGATTACTGCAGATGCTATTCCGCCTGAAGTCCAGTGTTTCTTTCAGCTGAACAATCTTCATCAGATGAGTGGAGCTGATTAAAAGTGCTCTTGTACATCCAAGGCATGACATTGACCAGCGTCCCCATTAGTTATTCCAGTGAAGAAGCATAATGAGAGCACAAACAAGATAAAAATACTTTACCAAGGAAGGGAAGGGAGGGTTATATTATTGTCCTTAAAGGGCATGTAAAGTCTAAAATAGAATAAGGCTAGAAATGCTGTATTTTGTATACTAAATATAAACATGAACTTACTGCACCACAAGCCTAATCAAACAAATAATTTATGCTTTTGAAGTTGGCTACAGGGGGTCACCATCTTGTAACTTTGTTTAACATCTTTGCAGGACTAAGGGCTAGTCCACACGGGGAGATAGCGACGCGTTTGCGGTCGCGGCGACAAAGCGCCGCGACAGTCGCCGCGACCGGCGCAGGCGACAGTTTTGTATGGGCGCCTATGTAAAAACGCCTGTGCTAACCACACGAGGCGATGCGCTTTTCAACAGTCGCCTGAAAATGCCTCGCCAGGGCTTTTTCAGGCGACTGTTGAAAAGCGCATCGCCTCGTGTGGTTAGCACAGGCGTTTTTACATAGGCGCCCATACAAAACTGTCGCCTGTGCCGGTCGCGGCGACTGTCGCGGCGCTTTGTCGCCGCGACCGCAAACGCGTCGCTATCTCCCCGTGTGGACTAGCCCTTAGACTGTGCACATGCTCAGTGTGGTCTGGGCTGCTTAGGGATCGTCATAAACAAAGCTGCTTGAGTTCTGCATGGCTGGCAAGTAAGGCGGGGGCTCCCCCTGCTGTTCATAAGTATGATTGTTTCCCTGCTCAGCAGTTAGGGACCATCTGACAATTCCTATCCACAGCAGTAAATGAAGGGAGAATTTCACTGCATACAGTCAGGTTTCTTATAAAAACAGAACACATTTTTTAATTAAAGTATATTGGAGATAGGCTTCTTATTCATTAAAGAAAGTAAAAATGGGATTTTGTTTTTTTGCCTTGACATGCCCTTTAAACAAGAATTGCTCAATCCCTGGTATATATACTATATTCCCTATCTTCTGTTATTACAGCATGGTACAGAGGCAGGGCTTTAAAATAACCATTTCCCTCACACATGTAAAAATATATAATCCATTGGATTTATTTAATTGAAGCCATTCCTGAAAATATAATACAACGGAATCAGCAATGGGCATAAAGTAAAGAAAAACTTCCATATTGCCTAATCTCAGGGCCCATTATTGAGCTTTTAGTGCAGATTACACAGACATTATATAAACGCGCTCTGATGGTTATTTCAATAACTGTATATTTAGTTTGCCAGCAACATCATAGAAATCCAGGACTGTCTGTGACGTGTGGGCTGATTCTCTCCTGCATTTGTTATTGCAGTGGTGCTGCAGCGGATATAACATCACTGTGTGCAACAAGTTCTGAAAGAGCTTTTTACTGAACCCTGCAGGTACAAACGCCACACCATTTTCTGACACTTTGCAATAAGACTTGTTGATATGGTGGGCTGCTGATTTACATGCTGAAGTTCACTTATATTGTTGATCCTCTTTTATGTAGTTTGCACCTTAGCCAAATAAAACACATTGCAAATAAAGACCCTATTGCGCTATTGGCACAGCCAGTGTAACCGTACAACCACCCTACCTTACCCACAAAATATTATTACTGTCTCCCTTGCTATTTTCCTTTTTTTGCCACAAAAATATTAATGGCTGTGCTTGTGACTCTGCAATGGGTGAGATTATACATTATGCTAGTAAAAGGTTTCTATCTATCACCCATGCATCTATTTATCTTCCTGCGTACAGCTGCTTCTGTGGAAAGGAAAACTGAGGCTAAGTAAGACCAGACCTTTATGTTTTAATGTAGTATGTTAAGAAGAGCCCTGACTGCTTTGTACAAATGCAGCTGGAACAATACATAGGAACTGGGATGTAATGGGAAGATGTTCTCTTGTGTGTCCAGCTGAGACATGGAGCTAATTCACAATGTCAGAATGTCGGAGTTTGGTACAAGACGTAAAATGCTGGGTTTTTGGAACCCAATGCTATTTTCAGGCTTACTACATGGATACACCTCGTGTAGGAGGTCAATAAGTATAATTGGTGCGTAGGATGCTACCTTCTGTATCTGAGACACTTTCAAAGAATTAAGATGTTTGTGTCTTGTGGTACCTGGTGGAACAGTGCACTCCATTATTGTAATGTTGCCAGTATAGACTGAAGGGAGTGGTGATAAGGCAAACCTAGCCTAACTATATTTCGGGCTTATAGTGAAGGAAAATCAGCAGTGTATACAGAGATATAGGGGATGTGAGAAGTAAATAAATCTATGTGGGAAGTGTTATTAGTGTAGTTCCTGCTCCCTGGTCTATATAAAGGAAGGGAGTGCACCGTCCTGTCTCTTTGGACTCCACTCTAGGAGAGGGTGGATGCCACTGGAGAACCTGAGGTAGAAGTCCTCAGTAAGAAGATTTAGGATGTTGTTCTCAGTTGAAGGCTGAGAGAAGTGGATCTGCTCGCTGCCCCTGTTCTGTTGATTTGAATCCAATCAGCCTGGGTGTGCAAACACAGCAGAGATCAGCTCAAATACGCAAAAGGAGGCATCTCCGGGCTGACCTCCACTTTGCTCCTCTGTGTGATTGGATCAAACCAATGGAGCAGGGGCAGGGAGCAGATCAGCTTCTCTCAGCCTGAAAAAATACGCAGGGTGAGAGCAGCAGAGCCTTCAGTCTGTATGGTCACAGTCTAAGCACTAAAGTAACTGACGGCATGGATAAGGGAACCCAGGAATGAGGTAAAGCTGGTGGCATGCAGACTGTAGAGACTCTAGATTGTAGGGCTCAGGGATTTAGAGTGAATTTTCTGGAAGTACACTTTTTGAATCCTTGTATGCTAAGGGCAGAATCCTATGGTGTGGGTAATATCCATTGTGAACTTGGTGTATGATATGGTGTGTGATATTGTGCCATATATATTTGGTTGCCTAAAAGATTGTTCATTATTTTCTTATTTGGGTTTTTCAAACATTGGGGGGAGATATGGGTTCAACTGGGAGGGGAAGTTAGAAAGAGAGAATGTTGGGGGGTGAGGGTGGACATAGTGACAGTGGTTGGGGGGATGGGGGGTTGTGGATTCAAGTGGGTTGCAGGCTGGAGGGGTGCTGGCCCAAGTAGCTGGCACAAGCTGACCCAGGGTGGAAATACTACTTGGCTTGGCTCTGATTCCAGCTGAGTAGATTCTGATAGAAATCTGTTTGAATCTGTCTCTGGCAAAATGCAGCCGTTAAATGATAAGATATATTTTGTTTCAAGTCTCTGTGTGGGACCAGGACATTAACATGTTTGTAAGATTAGGACTTTACTGGGAAATTCAGTGTTTGATGTACATAGGGTGGAGATAAAACAGAAAGGCATGACTTAAAGGGAAAGTAACAGCAAAAGTGTAAAGAAAAGACAATATAATGTACTGGAAAAACTGGTGTGTTTGCTTCAGAAGCCCTACTATAGTTTATATAAACAAGCTGCTGTGTAGCCATGGGGGCAGCCATTCAACCACAGCACACATAGTAAATAACAGAAGAATCCCATTGTATACTACAGAGCTTACCAGTGCAGCACAACTGTGCATTAAATGTCCTTTACTTTAAGACACTTTCATTTTTTGATGTTAGTGTTCCTTTAAAATCTTACTCTGGGCAGCTGTTTGCTGGACTGGATGTAGAGGGATTATGGGAAGGTTTAGGGGTTACACAGAGACCTTTGCATTCTAATGCTGAACCAAGCAGAGCTAGACAGATAATACACCAGTGAATCATCCAAATGTCTTAGGAGCACAGCAATGTTAGAGGAAGCAGGCCTTAAGGTTATCACTGAGGGAAGCTGAAATGTCTGGAAGATGTCAGTCAGAAGTTTGTTTGGAATATAAAAATATCCTCTGAAAAACTTCAAAAAGAAATGTCAGTATAGCTACATATCACTCTAACACTTACTTATTTGGCTTGCATGTACAGGTGTTGGATCTAGTATCCAGAATGCTTGGATAGTGGATCTTTCCATCATTTTGATCACTATACCTTAAAAGTCTGCTAAAAGTCAACAGTAAATATACCCAACAAGATCATCTTGCAACCCATTTGGATTCATGCAGCCTAGTTCCCATCACATACAAAGTACTGTTTCATTATTACAGAGAAAAAGGAAACTATTTTTAAATATTAAAATTATTAGCTTGAAATGGAGTCTTTGGGAGACAATCCTTCGTATAATTCAGAACTTTTTTTAATAACTGGGACCCCCTAACATGCAAAGGACACTTTCGGGGGAATGTAATAAAAGTCGGTAACGGAAAAACTATTTGCAATGCAAAAAGTTATGCCTTTCCGCAAAAAATTTTGTTTTGCGAGAATTTAATATAGCTTTTGCGAACACAGAAACTGTTTATCTTATACAGGTGTGGGACCTGTTATCCATAAAACATGGGGGTTCCTGGATAAGGGGTCTTTCTGCAATTTGGACCCCCATACCTTAAATCTAAAAAATAATAATAATTTAAACATTAAATAAACCCAACAGAATTGTATTGTCATCCATAAGGAAGAATTATAATTTTGGATCAAATACAAGGTACTGTTTTAATATTTCAGAGAAAAAGGAAATCATTTCTAACATTATTTTATATTTTTATTATTTTTTAATATTTTACATTATATTTTCTTAAAATAGAGTCTATGGGAGATGGCCTTCTCATAATTCAAAGCTTCCTGGATAACGGGTTTCCGGTTTAACACATTCCATACCTGTAATATACACTGTCCTATAAAGTAAATGCTTTCACTTTATTCTATCAACTTTTGTAGGTACCTGGTTATATAATAACCCGACTCACTAACACTTCTGTAATTAAACACCCAATATCTGTTCTTCTGAATACATAAAGATATTATAAGAAGTTTCTTGAAATTCCAAGACCCTTAAAAAGGAAGAAGGTAAGGGATCTGACTTCCAATATAATTATATTTTAAAAAATAATTTCCCCTAAAAATATTTCGGAAAAACTATCCTGTCATTGGTGTTTAATCCAAACTGAAAATGTCATGTCTCATCACATGAATTGTGTTCCTCAGATTCATAAATGATTGGAAATTTGCACCCCCCTATAAAGTGATGGTGACTAAAGACGATGGTGGTGCAAGTGCAGTGTGCAATTTTGGATGCAATTCCCAATGGGGTTCATTTATTAACACTGGGCATATTTTCCCATGGGCAGTTACCCATAGCAACCAAGCAGTGATTAGCTTTTTAAAGCCAGCTGCAAGTAGTACAATGAATGCAACAATCTGATTGGTTGCCATGGGTTATTGCCCATGGGTAAATTTGCCCAGTGTTGATAAATGTCCCCCAGTGTTTTCTTCACTGAATGCAGCATCTTTTCCCCATAATTCCATCTTAAAGGAGAACAAAAGCTTAACTAAAGAAGTTGTACATAATGTTTTGGGCTTTTGTACTAGTCTAAGGCAACCACAGCCCTTAAAGATCTGTGTCTCCAAAGATGCCCCAGTAGCTCCCCATCTTTTCTGCATGCTCTGTGCTGCTGTCACTTACTGAGCTTAGGGACCCACTCACAATATACAGAACACATAGAATAGAAATGTCACAATATAAGGCTGATTAGTAGTTAATACAGATACATTAATTACTACATGGCAGCACAGAAACCAGTGCAACTAGCATTACAATTTAATAATCAGCCTTGTAGCATCAGCTTATATTACAGTATAACCTTATTTTCTGCTTGATAATTTGTGACAACCCCTATGCTTAGCTTCTCAACAGCTGCTCAGAGCCCACTGAGCATGTGAGTGTCGCAGACACTTTCCAAGATGGTGACCCCCTGTGACAAGTTTGAACTCCTGGATCATTGCTGCTATTGACAAGCTGAAACTTTAGGCTGGTGCAATAAGTTCAGTATATAAAATATGTAATTTTTAGCTATATAAATTTTTAGGGTTTAGTTCTCCTTTAAATGTTGCAGTGAGGGAACTTGTTGCACTTGCAACTTGTCTTTGGACAAGAATCAAATACAAATACTCTGTGCATAATAACACCTCCCACTGTGAGAGCCCTGGGTAGATCCAGGATTCCCTGGCATCAATAGACACACTTGCACCTTGCTCCAGAACACAACAATTAATGTTGCTAGGGATTTAGAATGGGTCAAATATATACAATATGCAACAATATCACAATTATTATTGAAAAAGAACCATATTAATTAGCAGTAAAACAAACATCCAAAAGCTGTTGTATTTATATCACCAGTGTCAAAAAGGGAGCCGGCGTCAAAGGCAACGGGCGTCCATTTATAGTTGCCGCAATTTTCAAATTTGCCGCAAATTTGTGCCTGCCGAATAAATTCGCCCATCGCTACTCTTTTCACTTAATTACGACTGATGCATGGACACTGTCTTGACAGGGCGCATCAGCTTATGCATACTTTGGGGTCCGTTTACTAAAGTGCGGTAAATCTGACTTTAAGTTTCCGCATGTTATCGCTGAGAATATTTTTACGCCAGAATATTCGCAGCGACTAAGTTTACTAAACAGCGATGCGCTCAGAAGTCATTGCGATCACTTGCGGTAACTACGTTAAGGAACCAGCTTACGTTAGCGGTAATTTTAGCGAGTTGCGAATTTTCTGGCGAAAAATTACGTTTTTGCGAATATTTATGCTATAAAATAGTCTTGTTTTATGGCGGTTATTATGGCAATTTTTACTGTGACATTTATGGCCAGAAATGCATCTTCAAAACTTATAAACTTTATTGACTGATGATTATACCATCCAACAACATCACCAGAGTAACACCAATCAAACATGTCTGCATCATATAAACCCTTCTGCCAATAGAATCATAGGAAATGATACCAGTCAATCTCTTTGCTTCATAGAAATGCACAGTTTAATGTAGCCAATCCCAATGAAACCAAAAAGTGTAGAGGCTGACGAATCCTTGGACTGTGATGCCACTGCCAATAATACACCTCTGAGCTGAAACTGCTGCTGTTGCACCAGATAGAAGCAGAAGCCAAAACATCCTGTCAGCAATAGCTACAGATCTCTCTCCTGTCAGCAAAGAATGATGGGTAAAAAAAAACATTATTATGGGATATTTCCTGCCCCTTGAGAATTTTCTGGCAGAAAAAATACTTTTACGCCACTTCATATGTGGCGGTAAAAGTTTGCGAATATTCTGGCGTTAATTTTGTCTTTAGCACATTTCGCTGTTTAGTAAACCATGCGTTAATGTGTACGTAGCGTTATTTTCAGCAAATGCGATAACTGGCGAACAATTATTCTTGCGCAAGAAAATTCGCAAATTTATATTTACCGCAGGTTAGTAAAACTGGCGATAACATATTTGGCGAAAATTCTGTCTATATATTGTGCGAATATTTTTAACGCACTTTAGTAAACGGACCCCTTTGTACAAACCATGTAACTAAAAGTGTCTATTTTTACTAAATACAGACCTTTTTCTTCAATCTGTTTTTGCCTAAAGGCTATATAATAGGAGTGCTAGTGTAATTTGTTTTATACATATATATATATATATATATATATATATATATATATATATATATACTTCATATACCTGTCATATATGTATATATATGTATGTGTGTATATATATATGTATATATATACTGTATATATTGCAGATAGCTGGTAGCATTTCATCCCAATCTGGACATGCGTTGTTATAAAGAGAGGACTGAGAGCTCTGTTTTATGGATGACTTTGTTCTTCATTCTGTTTTTAGTACTATTATTTATTGCCATTTGAGCACCACCACATCTATTATATAATAGATGTGGTTCTGGCCACTTGTTTCACTATAAAAAGAATCCTCATGCAGTTTGGTTGGAGATCTGAAAGCTTTAGGGAAGGTTTTGGTCTAAGTATTATTATTATTATTATTATTATTATTATTAAAGGGATACTGTCATGGGAAAACATTTTTTTTCAAAACGCATTAGTTAATAGTGCTACTCCAATTTTGAAATCTGACATGGGGCTAGACATATTGGCAGTTTCCCAGCTGCCCCCAGTCATGTGACTTGTGCTCTGCTAAACTTCAGTCACTATTTACAATTTACTGCTGCACTGCAAGTTGGAGTAATATCACCCCCCTCCCCCCCCAGCAGCTTACAAAATAACAATGGGAAGGTAACCATATAGAAACAAGATAGCAGCTCCCTGTTAGGTCTCAGTAAAATAGTAAAATCCAGGTCCCACTGCAACACATTCAGTTACATTGAGTAGGAGAAACAACAGCCTGCAAGAAAGCAGTTCCATCCTAAAGTGCTGGCCCTTTCTAAAAGCACATGACCAGGCAAAATGACCTGAGATGGCGCCTACACACCAATATTACAACTAAATAAAAATACCCTTGTTGGTTCAGGAATGAAATCTTATATGGTAGTGTGAATTATTTGCAGTGTAAACAGTATAATTTAGAAATAAAAACTACACCATAAAAATCATGACAGATAATTTTTGATAATTTGGCCATTAGAATTAGTGGGAAACATTTTCAGAATCTTCATCATATCACTGGTGCCCTCTGTGGTCTTTCCCTAGAAATTTACAAATAGTGCTGCATTCACTTTAAACTGGATCAGAAGGGTTTTATATCACTGTCAGAGAATCACTGGAAGCTCTTTCCATCTCAACTGAAATTTGTTTTGTAAAAGCAACCTGCTTAATCTTTTAGCCTGGGCAATATATATAAAATGAAAATCACCTGGGGGCAGGCATTTGGAGCACTTAGTTTTTAGAAGTCGCCCGAAGTTTCCTTGTGAGGCAATCACAGGCGACTTCGGAAAATGAAGCCTTCCAAGTGCCTGCCCCCTGGCGATTTTCATTAAAGACGGCGGAAGGCAGGGGAAGGCAGATCAGGGAGAAGAGGAGATTTGTCACCTGGCGACTAACCTCCCCGAATCTGCTCGTGTAGCCAGACCCTAAAAATGAACTACCCATTTAATTCCACCGTATCCTTGCATTACATAAAGCAAACCCACGTAATGACTGAAAGGTCCTGTCTTCCACGTGTATACACAATTATACTATTATGTCCTTGGATTTTGTAAGTTCTCCCTGTATCTGAGTGGATTTCTACTGGGTGCTCTGGTTTTCTCCCGCACAGCATTGTGGGCTGCGAGGGCCCGTTCTCTGTGTCCCATCGACTCCATCTGACCCTGCTCCCACAGTCCAAAACCAGAATAGTAGTTAAACTGGCTTCTGACTAATTTGAATGTGTTTCTGCATAAATGCACATAATATATTTTAAACTCCATGCTGTTAGGGACGGATCCAACTGACATATCCTGGTATGTTCTGCTAATCAGGTTTTTTATTATAGTTACAAAATTGTATTATGTTTTCATTATGTATTTTTAGACAGCTACTGACTGTGCATAGACATATTAAGGCCCAGCACCCCAAGTCTCAGAGAGCTTACAATCTATTCTTGATGTCTGATTCACTTGGGAATTAAGTAGTTCACCTAAGGCCACAGGGAGTTGGCATAAGAGATGTCACTAGGATTTTTTAACCCAAGTGTCCCTGATTCAGAGTCAATACCTAAATATCCAAACTCTGGCCTTGCAGCTTCCAACATCCGCCAGACAAGTGATAAATACATTCTGCCCTAGACATAGTCTGTAGGCAAAGCTTCTGAATATTTAACTGCCACCCATCTTGCTCTAGTAGGCTGATCAAGGCATCAACAGGAAATATATTCTGATGTTCATAGTGTTTATTATCTACACTGGCCTCACTGTTGAAGAGAGGAAATGTCTGGGAAGGTTACAGAGTTGTGAATTAGGTCCTCTGTGTCTTCCTTTTCAAAGTCAATTTGTTTCCAAACAGAGGAGATAATTTAGACTAAAGATTGCACTTTAAACCCTGCACCTGGCCTGGGCTGCATTTTCCTTTAGAATTGCCGAGACCTTTGCAGATTTATTTATCAGTCAGATAACGGACTGGGAATGATTAGTTTGACACTCTAAATAAGCCATTCATCCAAAAGTCTTGCAGGCAAACGTAAAACTTATAAGGCTCTTTGTTTATGCTACGGGAAGCTGTATCCTCTGCAAGATAAAGAACATTAAATTCACTTCCATTGGTTCTCATCACAGATTCAGAATAAATTAGCATTTAGCAGGAAAATGTTTTCCCAGGAGAAGCAGCCATTCAACATCTTAAAAGTCCTTTGAAAATGTATGAATCCATTATTTTGGACAAGAAGGCTTAATAATCATTTTTACTGAAAATTGTCATACTTGTATTCCTTGGATGAAACTGTTACAAACATTCTAGGACTATATAAGATACAGCCAAATGGAACAGCTACAATCCATCACATAAAAGACAGTTCCAGTCACTACCTTATGCTTTCCATCTGTGATTGGTCGCACAGACCTTATGGTCATGCCTATGATTTTATATGCACAAACAGATATGGGCGGGGGACGGTGCTGTCTGTTTAAAATGTTTCAGTACTTTACAAACTGAATTGTAAAATTAATATCATAGTGGAATAAAAATCAGTGCTCAAACTGATTCCATATTCCGTATACCCGTACACAGAAGTTATAATTTCACGTAAAATTGCTCCTGAGCACGTTTGCAATTTACATTCTTTTTTTTCTTTAGGTTTAATATTAGCAGTTTTGACACTGATAATATAATTAATGCATAACTGGAGCACCCCCTGCTGTTCAGCCTCAGCAGCGCTGGACAGAATATCAAACCTTAAAGGGCATGTAAAGTCTAAAATAGAATAAGTCTAGAAATGCTGTATTCTGTATACTAAATATAAACATGAACTTACTGCACCACAAGCCTAATCAAACAAATAATTTATGCTTTCAAAGTTAGCTACAGGGAGTCACCATCTTGTAACTTTGTTAAACATCTTTGCAAGACTAAGACTGTGCACATGCTCAGTGTGGTCTGGGCTGCTTCATAAACAAAGCTGCTTGAGTTCTGCATGGCTGGGAAGTAAGGTGGGGGCTCCCCCTGCTGTTCATAAGTATGATTGTTTCCCTGCTCAGCAGTTAGGCACCATCTGACAATTCCTATCCACAGCAGTAAATGAAGGGAGAATTTCACTGCATACAGTCAGGTTTCTTATAAAAATGGTACACATTTTTTAATTAACGTACCGTATATACTCGTGTATAAGCCGACCCGTGTATAAGCCGAGGTACCTAATTTACCTAAGAAAACTGGAAAAATTTATTGACTCGTGTATAAGCCTAGGGGCTGATTGAAAATCAATCTGTACCTGCACCCACTGAATAACAATGAAAGGTAGGCCTGCCCACAGTTTAAAAAAAAAAATTGTAAGCACACCAGTCACAGTAAAATAACTTATAACTCAACCAGGGGCAGAGAGATGGAAAGATGCAGCAACTACATACGAGGCTCCTTCTGCGGCCCCAACAGTGTGCAGGACACATGTAAATGTTTACAGTCCGCAGCAAGAGCTTTGAAATTCCTCTGCTTATTTTGGTCACAAACTCTTCTAGGAGAATATGGCCTGGATGGGGGAAGGGGGTCCAATAATCCCATTATTATAAATAAGCCCCTGTTTAGCAGTTGGTGCTGCCATGCTGGTTCCTGTAGGGAGAAGATAATCCATATAGAATACAGGGCTAGCAGTGGGTGCTGGGAAATAACACAACACTTTATACAAAAGGGCCCTGGTCCCCACACCCCATTTTGTGAGCCTATGAATATCAATGAAGTGAGGAGTTACTAATGACACACCCAGGTGCTGAAAGTAGGGGTTATTTTCTTTCAAATACCGTATATACTCCGTATATACTCCGTATATACGCCAATCCCTCACCGGATCCCTCACCTCCCTCTCCCATAGCGCATCAGGACTCTGTGACTGACTGTCACGATCGCCGCCCGGAGCAGGTCCAGGAGCTCCGGGCGGCGCGTCCTTCCCTGCCGGCGTCGCTCCCAAAATGGCGGCGCCCATGGCCGCCACGTGGGTAGCGGCGCCGGCGCCTCTACCCACGTGGCGGCCATGGGCGCCGCCATTTTGGAAGGACGCGCCGCCCGGAGCTCCTGGACCTGCTCCGGGCGGCGATCGTGACAGTCAGTCACAGAGTCCTGATGCGCTATGGGAGAGGGAGGTGAGGGATCCGGTGAGGGATTGGCGTATATACGGCGTATATATGGGAGAGGGAGGTGAGGGATCCGGTGAGGGATTGGCGTATATACGGAGTATATATGGGAGAGGGAGGTGAGGGATCCGGTGAGGGATTGGCGTATGACCCGCGTATAAGCCGAGGTCGAGTTTTTCAGCACATTTTGGGTGCTGAAAAACTCGGCTTATACGCGAGTATATACGGTATATTGGAGATAGGTTTCTTTTTCATTAAAGAAAGTAAAAATGGGGTTTTATTTTTATTTATTTTTTTTGCCTTTACATGCCCTTTAATTAATGAACAATTCTATGGCTCAATTTGTAATTTCAAAACAAAAGGTTTGTGTTTGAAATTAAAACATTGTGGGCAGAAGTAAATAACTACACACTTCACTTACATTACTTTTGTAGTGAATTTATTTTCCCCATGTGTTAGAAAAGCTTTTCAGGTTCAGCTCTATTCACAACACCCCCATCACACACAATAGAACAGAACAGGTAAGACTGCACTATAAATGCATTACAACCAGGCCCGGACTGGCAATCTGTGGGTCCTGGCAAATACCAGAGGGGCTGCTGTAAGATGCCATAGAAAGTCATTATTTAGTGGGCTGGTAGGGGGCTGTTTGGGCCTCTCTGTACTTGAAATGCCAGGGCCTATTTTGACTCCCAGACCTGCAAGGATTATAATGGCAACCACTTTACACATTATATTTTAGGGGATAAATTCCCCTTGGTTGCAAGAAATGCAGTTGCTCCTCTGTTTATGAGGATCTGAAGATTTGGGCTTGGATTCAATAACTTATAATAGGGGTGAATGTGATGGTTCACAGAATAAGGTTCAATACCACATGTTGTCTTCATATGACCTAGAAGTGAAAATGATGATATAGTGGCTGTCTGCACAGATTTTCTTTGATGATCTTTCCTCACCACTAATTATTGCCGTGCTGCAAGCATGTTTCCACGTGAAAAGTAACTGCTAGCTCTGATGGTTCCTGCATTTGAATTATACATGGTGAAGGGTCAAATCCTTTAACTAAACAATTTGCAGTCTAAAAAAAGCCACTGATCTCTCTATATGAATATGTACATTTTGCTATGTTCTTATGTCTGTATTTCTTCTAGGTACAGGTATGAGATCTATTATCCAGAAAACTGTTATCCAGAAACTTCAAATTACAGAATGGCCAACCCAGGAAGGCAACCTAGGCAGCCTGGCCGGGCAAAGCACCAATATGCGAGTGTGCATGCGTGAATAAACGCCAGTGCGCATGTGCGAAAAATGCCAGTGCGCATGCGCGAAAAGCCACCGCGAAAAAAGACAAGTGCGCATAAACAAAGATTGCACACGTCGGCCAGAGCGGGAACTGGACGAGGGGGTAGGAAAGGCACAGAAGGTGCGTGCAGGGCGCCCCTCCAGATTTGCACCCTTGACACGTGTCTACACTGCCTATCCCTAGTTCCGGCCCTGGCTGTCTCCCATAGACTCCTTTTTATCCATATAATCCAATTTTTAAAAAATGATTTCCTTTTTCTCTGTAATAATAAAACAGTATCATGTACTTGATCCCAACTAAGATATATTTAATCCTTATTGGAAGCAAAATCAGCCTATTGGGTTTATTTAATGTTTACATGATTTTCTAGTAGACTTAAGGTATGACGATCCAAATCATGAAAGATTGGTTATCCAGAACCTCCAGGTCCCAAGCATTCTGGATAACAAAGCTGTACTCGGTTTCCTCCCACACTCCAAACACATACAGGCAGGTTATCTGATTCCTTTGGAAATTGACCATTGTGTGTTTGGAATCGGAATTTGGATATTAGCACTTTTAACACCACTAGAGCGGAGATTGATGTAAATAATGTATAATCACTTAACAGAGTGGGGTAAGAGCTTCCAGTGTGACCCATATATTGTTTACTAGCTTGGGAAGACCTGTTTTAGCCAGAATCAGGTTCCCCCAAACTGTTGCTCCATGTAGGAAGCATGGAATTGTCAAGAATGTGATTGTATGATGTGGTGGCACCCGTGTCTGCCATGAAAAGCCAATCCCAGCTATTAAAAGGTGTTCAAGATAATAGCTATACATACAAAAGCTAAAATGTGTCTCAGTCTGCACTAGAGCTCCACTAAAGTTCCTGATATTACAAGTTCCTTACATTTTGAGCTTCCAAAATAAGGGTTATAGCAGATATTCAGTACATTAAACTAGTCGGACAGCACTGATAAAAGTCTATAAAGTGAATGGGCAATGAGTATTGGGACAGTATCATACACAAGTCATATCACAAGGGAACAAACCACAGACTGAAATGCCAATTTTGTAATGCTTGATCTTTACTGTATATCTATACCTAACAGAGTGCAGGGGGCACAGCCGTGATTTGTTCCAATGTGCTTCCAATTAAAAGCTTAGATTTTGTTGACAGAGAAAAATCCTGTTTCTCTTTCAATGTTATGTTTATGGGTTTTCCAAAGAAAGAGGTTTTTTTGTGTGCCCAAAAGCCCATTTTTCTGTAATTATTTCAGTAGGCTGTTTATTTAATGTATTTAAATATATTTTACTAGGAAGAGGTTCAGTTGAAGGTATTTTTTTTCTGCGCTGGGTACGAATGTAAATGAAAGGCTACTTTATCAAAAACACCATTATAATTGGTCAGGGGAATTCAGTCCCCATCCCTGGCCTTCCACATATATTTATATATAAACAGCTTTGCAAGGATGTTTCTTTCAAGTTGTTTATTCATATTATTCTTATATATCACTGACTCGACACAATCCTTCATTGGAGGACATAATTTATAGGTATGGGATTTCTTATTTGGAAGGTTTGGACTTCTCGAATAAAGGGGCATTGCTTGGGGCAGTGAGTTGAATGACAACTAAACAATATTTAACCATTGACAACTCAAAGGGTTCATCAGTTATTACTATAAATTCAGACTGGCGTAGTAAACATTAATTACAGGCTACTTGCATATTATTACAGAGAAAAGCAAAATACAAAATTAGGAATAACAGTATTTGCTTAAATATAGCACATTAAACATGCTGTTACTGTGTTTCACAGTTATGTAAAAATAATGGAGTCAAACGTTTCAAGAGACATCCAAGTGCTTCAGAATTTCAGTTCACTTCCAGCAAAGACCTTCCATTTACCGTGCTTCAAGGTGCAACAGCATGTATAGAAATACTCTGCGTCTGAAATATCCAGTATAAGCCCATTACCCATATTATTACATTTATTTATAAATTAGCAACATATTGCACTACTTATAATAACATAATAACTGACAAACTGATATATGAGGTAGTGAGGGACCTGCCTGCAAGGGCTTTTAAACTATTCTTAAATATATACCAACATGTTTCACTGTAATATACAGTCATAGGCCATACACTCCAAGAGCTGTTACATCAAAGACAACACAGTTTGTCAACAGTAAAGGGGAGAAGGCACTGGCATAACTAGAGGTCACTAAGCTTCCCATCAAACACTTTTTAGGCACCATTGCCCATAAAACATGGGGAAGATGATCATCTGTGTCAGGCCCAGTCTCTGTGGGTTCTGGCAAATGCCAGAGGGGCTGCTATAAGGTGCCATAGAAAGTCAGTATTTAGTGGGCTGGTGGGGGCAGATTGGGCCTCTATGTGGGCTGATTGGGCCTCTGTGTACCTGAAATGTCAGGGCCTATTTTAATTCTCAGTCCGGACCTGATCTGTGTCACCCCCATGTACTTCTTGGCTCTCCAGTGGCTCATTCTGCTGTCCCTTTTGTTCTGTCGCTTAGTGCGTGTGCCATATACAAGGTATACAGTTCCTTTATGAACATATATGTGTTTGAGATACAACAAGGGCGTTATTTATTAAAGTCAGATTTTGTCTGCTTTGACTTTTAAAGGGAAAAAACACAATTTTATCGTAGAAAAAATGAACTCGAACTTTTCGAGATTTATTAAACCCCAATGGTGTTAACAGTCCAAACTCCAGTTCTCCAACTCAGACCTGCTGAGTTCATGTAGAAGTCAATGGCAGATGTCCCGTTGACATTTTGAAGGTCTGATCTGTGATTGGTTTTGTTCAATAATCTGGTTTCAGGCATCAAATCCAAAAAGTTGCAGTTTTTAGCAACAAATCAGAAAAATCTAAAAAACAACAAATATGCTTTTCTACTGATCCATTTAGTGAGGTCATCATATGACTAGGTAAAACCTATATCTGTGCTTGAGATCTGGTCAATAAGATTGGTGTAATGCAAAATGATCAATACAATGTGTATGTATTCAGAAGGGAGAGGGCAGTACTGCCTCAAATACTTTTGGTGTGAATGTTGGGAAACAGCAATGGTATATTGTCCTGGGTCCACTAGTGCCTTAAAGTGACCCTGGGCACAAAGTGATTTCAGGACCTTAATTGCCACAGTTAAAGGGATACTGTCATGGTGAAACAAAATGTTTTTTTCAAAATGAATCATTTAATAGTGCTGTTCCAGCAGGATTCTGCACTGAAATCCATTTCTCAAAAGAGCAAACAGATTTTTTTATATTCAATTTTGAAATCTGACATGGGGCCAGACATATTGTCAATTTCCCAGCTGCCCCAAGTCATGTGACGTGTGCTCTGGTAAACTTCAATCACTCTTTACTGCTGTACTACAAGTTGGAGTGATATCACCCCTCCCTTTTCTCCCCCCAGCAGCCAAACAAAAGAACAATGGGAAGGTAACCAGATAACAGCTCCCTAACACAAGATAACAGCTGCCTGGTAGATCTAAGAACAACACTCAATAGTAAAAACCCATGTCCCACTGAGACTCCTTCAGTTACATTGAGAAGGAAAAACAGCAGCCTGCCAGAAAGCATTTCTCTCCTAAAGTGCAGGCACAAGTCACATGACCAGGGGCAGCTGGGAAATTGACAAAATGTCTAGCCCCATGTCAGATTTCAAAATTGAATGAAAAAAAACCTGTTTGCTCTTTTGAGAAATGGATTTCAGTGCAGAATTCTGCTGGAGTAGCATTATTAACTGATGTGTTTTGAAAAAAAACATGTTTTCCGATGACAGGATCCCTTTAAGTAAGTGAAGTACCATAACATGTGTGTCTGCAAGTGCCTGTGCAAGTTTATCAGGTGATTGTTCACTGGTTGACTGCCATGTTTTCAGGCATCTGTTCAAAGGGCCTAAATTGCTTGTTGCACTAAATGGCAATAAAGGAGATGATAATGTCAGTTTTCTTAGGCTTCTTCATATTTAGTACTACAAATTAAATGCAGATCTCTACTCATTTAGACACAATTAGTTTCATAGAATGCTCCCCTTGACCCCTGGCAAGATGTGCACAATACACCAAAGACTTGCTAACAGCATCGGCAAACGTTGGCTAAGGATCGAGGAGCTGTAATGTGAACCAGCTGGAAGGCTGTGAACTTGACATCTGTGATGCACAGAATCCAAGCATTTTAGCAAAATTCAGATTCAGCAAACCACATTTAAACAGTTGGCTTCCTTTGATTTTAATGTAGAGGGTCGTCTGGGGTTAAAAAAAATGGCACTGATAAATTCAGCCATCCACTGAATTAAAGATATGTTTTGATGGTTGAGACCAATGCTGTTAAAATTCTTTGATGCAATGGGGACCCATATGTTGCGACATTTAATTGTTGGATGACTGAAACAATCCAAGGGAAATTATTCCTTTCTGCCTTCTTGCCATACAAACAGTAAAGACCCCCCAGAGTGTGTCTATATAATAATAATAATAATGATCATAGATGGTCTTGCATTGTGGAATCATGTAAACTAACTAGAGGCAAGAACTTGTCATTATTGGCCTAACTGGGAATATAGTGGGGATCTTTATACTTATTTGTTCCACTGGTAGACACAGGGTTCACTGCTTTACATGATTCACCATACACGTCTGCCCTGTATGATACTAATAAAGTGCAAACTTTGTAGCATGTGCTTGGGCCATAATGATTCGCCGAAAAAATTGCAAATTTCCTGGGAATTTTTTGCAAAACGGCAAAAAATTAGCTTAACGCAAATTTTGATGCCTTAGTTAAAGTTAATGGGTGTCTGAATAATGAATGACGCGAGATTGATTGATGCGAGTGACTTTTCCGACATGCATCCAAAATGTTTTGACGCTGGCGAATTTTCACCGGCGAAATTTTGTGCCAGTTTCGTGAATTTATTCGCCCATCACTAATCCTGAACTTCCTGACCTTCTGCTGCATTGCGCTTTAATAAATAAATGCTACCTATAAACACACTCAGTCACCCAGCACGTCATTGGTATGTTTTCCAGATATTTTGAATAATTTGGATCTCCATACCTTAAGTCTACTAAAAAATAATTTACACATTAATGAAACCCATTAGGATTGTTTTTTCCTGCAATATGTATTCATTATATCTTATTTGGGAACAAGTACAAGGTACTGTTTTATTATTACAAAGAAAAAGGTATTTATTTTTAAAAATCAGAATTATTTGATTAAAATAAAGCCTATGGGAGATGGCCTTCCCTTGATTCTGAACTTTTTGGATAACGGGTTTCTGAATAATGGATCCCATACCTGTAAAAGTTGTTGATTAAATAAATTATTATGTTTGACACTATTGGGTCTATTAACTAAAATATTTAATCTAATACAAAGCTTCAGCAAGTAAAAGTAGTCAAGGTCCTATAGAAGTCAATGGGAGCTGAGTAGTGCTGGGCAAATTCGCGAAAAGCATTGAAGTCAATGGGCGTCAAAATAGTTTTGACGCCAGCGACAATTTTTATACACGCGCTTATTGTGTCCAAATGCATTAAAGTCAATGGGTGTCCGAATAATTTTGATGCGCGACAATTTTTATGCGTGCGACTATTCTGACATGCGCCCACATTTTTTTGCTCCAGTTTTGCGAATTTATTTGCTGTCAGTGAAAAGCGGAAATTCGCCACAAATTTGCGCCTGGCGAATTCACTAAAGCTGAGCTCATATGATTTTATCCAGTTGGACTTTTAGAGGTTTTTGTATTTTTTTGGCTTTGAAAAAACAAACAATTTTAGAGGTGTATGTATTCTATTGTGCATTGTTCAGTGTATTTGACCATAAATAAATTATTATAATAATAATACAGGTATGGGATCTGTTTTCTGGAAACCCATTATCCAGAGAGCTCCAAATTACGCACAGGCCCTCTCCCATAGGGGCAAATTCACTAAACTCCGGAAATTCACCAACGACTGCTTCGCTCACATCAAGACACTTCTCCAGGCAAAAATTCGACAGGACAAAGCTAATTCACTAAAGTGTGAAGTTTCGTCCAGGGCGCCGAACGATGGCGAAGTTTTGCTAATTCGCCAAGCAAAGCGAAGTTGCTCTAGCATTGGCTAATTTGCATACGTCAGGAAGTTAAATTTCAATGGACGTATATGTTGCAGCAAATACATTACACTACACAAGTTCAGGGAACCTTAATAAAATAAAATAAAGTAGTTATATTGCCCTACACATGAGCCCAGTGTATAGTGTATGTGCCATATGTTAGGAAATGTAGGGGGGAAGTCGGGTACCCCAAAAAAAAATTACGATCTTTTGCAGCCTATCACCCTGAAAAACTGAAAAGACGCCAGAGTTTTTCAAATTTATTTTGAGGAAGTCCTATCTATTCTATTGCACTTCGCCTGGTCTGAGGTGGTGAAGGCAAGTCTGGTGCGAGAAGGTTCAGTAAAATCCGCATCTTAGTGAATTTACGTAGTTACGTCCATTCGCCAGAGCGAAAATACGCCTGGCGTTAGAGTGCGAAGTAGCACTAGAGTCTATCTCCTTCGCTAGCGAATTATCGCCACCATTAGTCACTTTCGGCCTTAAGTAAATCTGCCCGATAGGCTCCATTTATTCAAATAATCCAAATGTTAAAAAATGGTTTACTTTTTCTCTGTAATAATAAAACATTACCTTGTACTTGATCCCAACTAAGAAATAATTTATCCTTATGGGCAGCAAAACCAGCCTATTGGGTTTATTTAATGTTTACAAAATTTTCTTAAGGTACGAAGATCCAAATGACAGAAATTCATTATCCAGAATACCCCAGGTCCTGAGCATTCTGGATAATAGGTCCCAGACCTGTAATAATATATGCAGCATTAGTACCTATATATACATATATTGTATATCTGTAAAAGTGCTAAAGTTTACATGCACCTATGCTAAAGATGTTCAATAGTTTTATAATTTTTTAACAACTTCACTGTTATTTTAATATACATTGTGTCTGTTAAGTTAAATTGGGCATCTACTTAATTCCTCTATGAGGTCAGTTCAAAGTAATAGCTGAGAGGCTGAGTTATTTCAGCTTTTATAGACCACGTCTGATTTTCTGTGGCTCTTATATATGTACAGTAACGTGATAAGATTGAATTTGTAAAAACTGAATTTAAACATCTTTACCATAAGTGTATTTAAACTTTAGCACTCAGCTGTCGTCAAAAACAATTTCTATAGAAATACTAACATTTCTTGGTTTTCTTTCTGTAACATTATTTGTCTTAGTTTAAACCTGGGACCAGTGTCATATGTGATTTACATTAAGTTTTAATAGACTTTTAATAAACAGACAAATGGAAATAAAGTGGGCAGTGTATATATCCATATCTTTATAGGAAGGCTGGTTATCTTTTGTTTATGTTCTGTTGCTAAATATTTATACAATTTGCTAATAAGCAGTGCTTCTCTCATGGAGACTCGCAGCCGATGACTTTTGTGATGAGGTAAATATTTCAGAGAAGAGTCTAAACCATTTCAGTGGTATTAGTGTAAACTAAATATTTATGAGATTCATTAATTCATAGAGGTAAACTAGGAAGTGCCTTTTAACCGCAATATAATCTTTACAGCCAGGTGATATAGGTCTCCCACCAATCCCACTTCCCACTACTTTATTGCATTTATAATATTCTTTTGACTTACATACCATTTCCTGTTGATTTTTTTTGCAAAGTCTTATATACAGTTTTGGGACCTGTAATCCAGAATGCATGGGACCTGGGGTTTTCCAGATAAAGGATCTTTCCGTAATTTGTATTGCTTTACCTTGTCTATTAAAACATTATTCTAACAATAGTGATGGGCGAATTTATTCGCCAGGCACCAATTCATGGCGAATTCCCGCGATTCGCTGCCGGTGAATAAATTAGTGAAACGCCAGCGTCGTTTTTTTGGACATCGGTGCAATTTTGCCAAAAATGAACGCCGGCGTCCAAAAAATGGACATCGACGTTAAAAACGGACGCAGCACTGTTTCGCAGATTTTTCACAGTTTCGCGAATTTCGCGGGTAATTCGCTAATTTTTCGGTGAAGCAAAACTATTTAACATTAATTAATCCTAGTAGGATTGGTCTGCCTGTAGTAAGGATATATGAGATCTTAGTTGGGATCAAGTACAAGGTACTGTTTTATTATTACAGAGAAAAAGGAAATCATTTTTAAAAATTTAAATTATAACACCATTGCCTTATTACCCATATGATGTTGCATTGTTCTTTTTTGATTTTTTGATTTTTGAAAAATAAGTGAAGAGAAATAAAAAAAATAAAAATATTTGTTTATAATGGAGTCTATGGGAGATGGTTCCCGTAATTCAGAGCTGTCGGGATAACCGGTTTCTGTATAACAGATCCTATTCTTGTACACCAAATATGTATTTCATGATCCAGGCAAAGTTAATTACATTAGGGGTCATTTATTATGTGTGAGGCATGGTGCAAAGTTTAAAAGACATGCTTTTTGCAATTTAAATTTGCCCAATATTTAGAACTACGGGTAGTTGTACTTCATACTGCCAGGAATGCAAGGAGACCAGTATTTGGCAGCACTGTATTCATGAGGGGCAGGCTGGGGGGGGTATTTATGAGTTCCTACTCTCCCACATTGCACATTGCCCTTTGGTAGGAGGTGAATACAGGGCTATTTTTCCCCAGTAGCTCTGCATGTTTTTTTTTATTTATCAAAATCCGAAAAGTTCTCTGATTTTCTGAAAGCGACTTTCCCCCCCTATTTATCAATAAACATTTCAGAAAATTTCTTGTGCAGGAAAAAACTCAATAAAATCATGAAAAAATCTGAATCATACACTTTTTACGATTTGTCTGTGAAAATTGCAACTTTTCGTGTTTGACGGCCAAAACCTGCGACTTTTTTGGATTTGATGCCCGAAAACCACAAAATCTTCACATTATTCTATCAAACGCAGAGCAGATCTGGATATAAACGGGGCATCTGCCATTGACTTGTACATGAAATCGACAGGTCTGAGTTGGAGTACTTTTTTATTCTGACTTTTAACACCATTGGGGTTTACTAAATCATGAAAAATTCGAGGTTTTTTTTTCTACAATAAAATTGTGTTTTTTTCCCTTTAAAAGTCAGACCAGAAAAAGTTGTCTTTCTATTCAATATGTTCCCTACCACAAAATGCTGGTGGGATCAGGATGTTTTATCTTGGTGTCTTAGGGGCATATTTATCAAGGGTCGAATTTTGAATAGAAAAAACTTTGAAATTCTAATTCAAAAAGTCGAAATTTTAAGTTGAAGATTTTTTTGGTCGAATAGGTCTGTTTTCGATCCATATTCGGGCCAATTTGAATCGTACGAATCGAAGGAATAGCGCATTCAATCTAATTTGATTCAACGTTTTCCCCAAAAAAAACTTAGATTTTTCAAAGTCCACCAATTGATTCCAAATAGGTTCTAGGAGATCCCCCATAGGCAAAAACAGCAATTTGGCAGGTTTAAGATGGCGAATGGTCGAAGTCGACTGAGACAGTCGAAGAGACAGTACTAATTTTCAATTTTACCACGATATAGTCAGAAACAAAGAACATTTCTACACTATCTACACTTAGAAGTTAAAATTAAAATGATTGTAAATGTATGTCAATGAGTTTACAGCAGTGCAGATAACGTAAGAAGGAAAGCAGTCAGTGATGGAGTCAGTGATGGAGAGAAAATAAGTGTACCCTACATATCCCTGGTGCAGAAAACCATGGCAGTTCAACACTAGATCAGTTGAATTCATCTGTGTTGTAGTAAAAATGCCTCTTTGCTGCATTCTCTAGCAAAATCAACAGTTTACTCTGAGGATAAACAGGAATTATAAAAATGTTTGTGCTCTTACAGCCCATCTGCATAAATAAAGGCATCATTTCTGATGAGGAAGCCTTATGTTTCCCTGTACATCCATCATTGTTAGCATATACAGTATTTCTCCCGATAACATAATTACACGTTGTTTCCTTTTATTCCTCCATTTCCACCCTGTATAGAATGAGCACTACTGACTAATGCTGTGGTTTCCACATGGTTGAAATGTTTTAATTAGACTATTTAGGAGCTGATTTTTCTGATAAAGCACAATTCCCGTTACAACATAGGAAGTTTGAGCAATCTCACATTCTCTAATTTGGACTTCACCAGCAAGTTTATACCAGATTATAAGTGGCTGAAAGAATCCTTGTTTTACCCCATTAAGGGGTATAAACAACACTAATGAATGTAATATACAATAGCATCTCCCCTAATGTGCTGTAAGTACAGAGAATATCTTTATGTACATATGAATTGCATCTATTCAGGGTTTGCAAATTGCAACTGTGCTACTTTGATTGGCGTTTGTGAATGTTTGGATGCCAATACGAAGCTACTCTTGAAGTGACTGATGGCTTTTCTTATTTGCGGATCATGTCTTTCTATCATGTCAGTGAAAATACAGATTTCTGAGTAGATGTTCCAGTTGCACTGGGACAAAGCCAGTGGCGTAACTACCAGGGGTGCAGGGGGTGCGATGGCACCTGGGTTCGCACCCTCTTGGGGCCCACCGGAGCCACAATAATGGATATCGTGGGTGGTTGGGCAGGGGGAGATTTTACATCGCACACGATTCATAGTGGGGGGGGCCCAGGTACTCATCCTATGCCAGAACCTGCCGGTGAGTAGCTACGCCACTGGACAAAGCTTTAAAGGAGTCAATTATATCTCTACTTGAAGGGGTTCAAAACCCTCCTGCACTGCACTGCACTGCTCAACCAAACTTTTCCTCAGTCGTTACTGGATTCCCAAATAATGTAACATATAATGAAGGTTGAGGCATGCTGCTAGCTGTACCCAAACAACACAAGGGTTGCCTTCCTAAAGCGAAATTGCACAATAAAACATTTCACCAAATCTTCATAACAAATGGCTTCATTAAAAAGCAAAAACCCTCCAATTAAAATCCAAGTTAAACTGTATCAATCTGGCTCCCTGTTCTTTGTTTCAGTTATTGGAGTCCCCATTTTTTATTTTAGTGTAATATAGTGAAGAAAAAAAACAAAATTTTTATCTTTATATGTAAGATAATAGCAAGGTGCCTGACATAGTGCCGGGAATCAGCATTCGTATTGGTCAATTATTTTGCATTTATTAAATTTTTTTGATCTGTATCATTCTCATTGGTGAATTTTCTTGCATCTATAACAAATTTTTCTTCAACTTCTATAGAAAACAAGGGGGCACTACGTTCTGATTGGGTTTACAACACCTTTAAAGGGGCTCTTAAGCTTTAAAATTAATTTTTAGAATGTTTAGACAGCAAACTTTTTCTTTATTTTTTTATTTAAAAAAAAACATTTTTGGATTTGGATTTTTGGATTTGTACTGAATCTTATGCAAATGATTTTGCAACCAAATCAAAACCCTACATTGCATATTGAAAGTGGCTGAATTTTGAACTGTTCAAGTGCCTCCAGACAAATGTGTCCATTTTGAAAACATTTTGCTAGCGGTTGGTACATTGTTCAGACTGGTTTAAAGGTCTTTGTGGTGCTACATTAAATAGCGCCCTGTATAAGATCCATTAGTAAAAGGACTTATAATAATGATAATAAATCTTAGACTCTTAATCACACACAGTATATTGAATATATACTGTAGCAGTTTTGGTGAAGCCAAACATGATTACACATGGAAAGATCTTGTTGAATTACTATATGATATATGCAAAACAAAAAACTAGTCGAACACCTGGTTTTAAGGCTTTGGGATAATTCAATCAACTGGTAACTGAAGCCATGACCTCTGGAAGTTCCATTTGAATTGTATTACAAAGAAAGCAACTTTACTTTGTTCTGAACGAATTACCAATCAGCTTGGCAACTGGAACCTTTAATCTAACCCACGTTACACAATACCTGTAAAAAACACCAAAAAATAAACCATATGACTGATTCTTCCAAGGGAATTCCGTAGCGTTTATAGACAATGTAGAGTGTTACTATTGACACGTTGTGAAATTGCTTTCAGTAAAATAATGCCAGTTGTTCTTCTATTTCCTGTACTTGAACCTAACAGCAAGACTCTTAAAGAGATGCATCATTCCTGATTTTTAGAATTAATTTCTATGCTACTGCAGCAACAAAGTATGTTGAAGGTATATAATCTTCCATCATCTTAGGATCACGGCCAAACAAGGGGCATTATAAAGACTTGTACAATGATTAATATTGGTATGTTAACTTACTCACTTGGGACTTATATGATGGCAGTGGGTCAGTGTCTGCCTCTCTAATGCCTTAAGAAAAAAAAAATATTAAAATCCCCAAAGGAGGACAGTATGTCAAAAGCAAAGGTCAACCCCCTTTGTCAACAGTAAGGTGAGACAATTAGAGGGAGTTTCTGTGGATCACGTATACAACTGCTAGGGTCTGTACATATTTTGAAGTGTTCCCCAGCTTTAAAGAAAATAACCCACTTTATAACACCACATACAGTAATAACAATTTCAGGTAAAAGGGAACAGAAATATAAATTTAAGGAATACATTGTACAGCTGATCTCCTCATTGGATAAAACATTTCCATGTTGCTTAGAGTAATCTTTTAGAATAACACATGGAAGCAGATGAATAAAAAAATAATGTAAAGTGTTTTAATGGTTAAAGGGATCCTGTCATCGGAAAACATGTTTTTTTCAAAACGCATCAGTTAATAGTGCTACTCCAGCAGGATTCTGCACTGAAATCCATTTCTCAAAAGAGCAAACAGATCTTTTTATATTCAATTTTGAAATCTGACATGGGGCTAGACATTTTGTCAATTTCCCAGCTGCCCCTGGTCATGTGACTTGTGCTCTGTCAGATTTCAAAATTGAATATAAAAAAATCTGTTTGCTCTTTTGAGAAATGGATTTCAGTGCAGAATTCTGCTGGAGCAGCACTATTAACTGGTTAATTTTGGGAAAAAATTTTTTTCCCATGACAGTATCCCTTTAATGATGATGATGATTAACAGTAATAGAGATCATTTCTAATTGCTACACTTGATAAAGGGTTTTACACCCATAATATGTTGTGTGAATAAACGCACTTTGCAGTTACATCTGCTCTGGCTTTCTCATTCCATATACTACTACAAATTGCATTGGGCATCTGGATGGACTGGAAAGCCTTGCTGTAAGGCAGGGATCCCCAACTTTTTGAACCCGTGAGCAACATTCAGATGTAAAAGGAGTTGGGGAGCAACACAAGCATGAAAAATAAGTGCTGTGATTGGCCATTTGATAGCCCCTATATGGATTGTCAACCTACACGGAGACTTTGGCAGTACACCTGGTTTTTATGCAACCAAAACTTGCCTTTAAGCCTGGAATTTAAAAATAAGCACCTGCATTAAGACCACTGGGAGCAACATCCAAGGGGTTGGAGAGCAACATGTTGCTCACGAACTACTGGTTGGGCATCACTGCTGTAAGGTAATAGTTGTCTATTGGAAAGTATTGGTTGAAAGAGCATTTCTTCATTGGGATGGATCTAAATCATATAGGGTGCAAACAATGATTTTCTTGCTGTGCCTTGTTTTCATTTCCATGATTTCTTGTTTCATTGCCCATTCTTAAAAAGAGAGGGGCGTTCCTGTATAATTCTAAGACTGACCTTGCTAGCGGGCAGCATAGTGCTGGAATCCTGGACTTGATACAACCAGAGCAGTTAACTATCTGTTCCAGTTTTCAGGGACAGGCCCTGTTTTGGGAACTATTTTATTGGGAAAAAAACCATGTAAAATTACAGTACAGGGTAAACAGGTGGCATCACTGGGATGCAAAAAAAGTAGAACATGCTTGACATGCAGGAGAGTAAGGAGTGGGAATAGGCAATCATAGTAATTATACTTTAAGATTAATAATTAGCTGGAGTTATGGCTGTAATTCTAGGAAATAGAAAATAAGACAAGGAGTCTCCATAGCTTGCTGAACATAAAACTATCAGGCATGGGTGTGCTGTAATAGCATAAATTCATATTCATGAATTCAATAGCGACCGCTTCGTCCACTTCGCAACATTTTGGCAGACGTTAATTCGCCAGGACACTGCTAATTCCCTAAAATGCAAAATTGCGTCCAGGGCGGCGAACGTTGGCAAAGTTGCTCTAGCGTTAATTCGCCAAGCAAAGCGAAGTTGCGCTAGTGTTGGGTAATTTGCATATGGCTGGAAGTGAAAGTTGAATGGACGTATATGTTGCAGCAAATACATTACATTACACAAGCCCAGGAAACCTTAAAATAATTGATTGATAGTTGATGTAATGCACTACACATGAGCCCAGTGTATAGTTTATGTTCCATATTTTAGCAAATGTAGGGGAGAACACGGTCTTTTGCAGGCTATCACTCAGAAAAAAGGGGAAAAAAACAGTTTTTTTGGGATTTAAAAAATTTTTCAACAAAAAATTGAGGAAGTCCTATCCACTCCATTGCACTTCCCCTGATCTGAAGTGGCGAAGGCAAGTCTGGCGCAAGAGGTAACGTTCAGTAAAATCCGCTTCTTACTGAATTTGTGGAGTTGTGGAGAAGTGACGCCTGTGCCCGGTAGGGAATCGCGTAGTTACGAAATGACTTCACACTGGCGAATTTTCGCTAGCGATAGTCACTTCGCCCTTTAGGGAATCTGTCCCTTTGACTTTATTTATCAAACAGCATCTTATTGCTCACTAAGACTATTGAATGACAATAAAAACCATGTTAATAAAAATGGAATTCTCAGAATGAGTGGTCTGTGACTTGAGAGTGTAGTACCCTGATGCAATCTAGTGATGTCCAGTGAATTTGGGGTACATTCATGTGTATTCTGAGCCCTGTCCTTCTTGACAATCCCTACCATGTGTATGTGTACATCACTGTTTGTATTTTGTAACAGTTCCACATGGATATTTTTGGCAATGATAACATTACTAGTAAAAGCTCACAAAGTGAATGTGCTGTCTTGTTTTCTTGAGCTATCTGGTATTATCATTGCCTTGTGTCCCATTCCCCCTTGTCTAATTCCAGCCCCCTATACTGATAAAGATGACCTTATGCCTCCAAGTGTGTTTTACATCAAAGGTTGCTGGAGGGATCTGACAGTCTGGATGTCAGTGGTGTAAATTAACCATTAATCACATTGCCAGGCCATGAAATAAATTCTTCCCAGAGGGTATGACCCCTTTCAGAGTCACTTATATAAAACACATCTTTGCTAATGAGATGGGAGGGATGAGTTATAATAAAGACACTGAGCTTTAAATGATGGTTTCATTTTGTGCTAGAATAAAGCCCCATTAAAAAGTTAAACCAATGAACCCCTAAACTTTAGAGGGACTCTGAGATCAAATGAGGTCATTGTATAACAAGCTTCTGATTTTAAAAAAGGAACACGGAATGCAAATTCTACCCACCAAGAGTATTTTTTTATCCCACTGTTAGGAGGACCCAGCTCAATAGTTCTGTATTCCATGAAGCACTGCGTGATCTATATGGGGGGGGAAAAGAGACATGACCATGGTGGTATGGGAGTTGTGGTGATGGCTGGATATGAGGGAGCAATATTCACAATGAGATTGTTTGTTACTGAGCTAAAGGTTGATTGAGTGTGTCTGCATTATAGATCTGCAGTAGCTGCCACTTTGGAGGAATGCAACTCCTGAAGTCCAAGGCTTAAATATGAAGCACTGCTTCTCAGAAGTGTCTCTTGATCTGTCAAGTAGACTGTACTATTGAACTCAACAGTGATTGTCTCCAGAGACAGAGTTGGAGAGCTGGTAATGCAAATATACTTCCCTAGCCAGTGGCCAACTGAGAGGGAGCCCACTTGAATAACTTTTTTTTAGCAAAAACAGTTTGAATCCTCCAATACCAATGGGACACAGGGGAAAATTCACTAACCGGCGAAAATTTGCCAGCGCTGGCTTTGCGCACATTGCAACACTTCGCCAGGTGTAAATTTGACTGGACAACGCTAATTCAACAAGATCCGAAGTTGCGCACGGGGTAACGAATGCTGGCGAAGTTGCGCTAGCAAAATACGCTCAGCAGTTCGAAGTTGCAATAGCGTTGGTTAATTTGCATGCGGAGTGCAGTTAAAGTACAATGGCCATATATGCTGCAGCAAATACATTACACTACACAAGGCCAGGGAACCTTAATAAAATTATATAAAGTTGTTATATTGCCCTACACATGTGTCCACAATTTAGTTTAGGTTCCATATGTTATCAAATGTAGGGAGGAAGGAGGGTACCCCAAAAAATCTTTTTCAGCCTATCACCCTGTAAAAAGGAAAAGACAGCGTTTTTTGGGACTTTCAACTTTTTTTCAAAGAACTCCTATCTACTCTATTGAGCTTTGCCTGGTCTGAGGTGGCGAAGGCAAGTCTGGTGACAGAGGTAACGGTTAGTAAATTCAAAAACTTAGTGAATTTGCGTAGTAATGCTCTTTCGCCAGAGCGAAAATTCGCCAGCGTTAACCACTTCGCCCTTTAGTAAATTTCCCCCACAGTGTCTATATCAGAACTCCATTTTAATTGAACTCTTAACAAAGAAAATTCTCTAATTCAAGGAATTATCAGGTAGGATCCCAGCAAACTGAAAAGATAAAATATAGTTCCTTGTCCTATAAAGACCACTGACCTTTACTTCAGGCTTACCTGGAGAGAGCAAAGCAATAATATCTAATGGATCCAAGGTGCTACAACATCTTGTAGTTAAGATCAGCAAGTATTGATTCAGAAGCTCTCTAGGGGCTATGTTACAGAATGCCTTTTAATCAGCCCAGTGTGTACATCTCTCATATACTTACAGAAAGTTCCATTCCCTGATAAACTCACTTGAATTGGGCATATGGTGTGGTAGGTGCCAGGCTGAAAAGTCTAAACAAACCAACAACATCCAACCCCTTTGTTTCCTTCAGTGGCAGCAAAAAGCTTTGCAGTGCCTAGAATATGGCTGCTCTTCACTGTGTCTGAGCTCTATTCATTTATCCTTCACAAATACATGTCAAAAAAGAATTTGCAGTAAAATGGAAAATTAGTTTCAGCTATAGAATATTGTTGTATGAGTAACATATTTCACAGGATTTCAGTTGTTGAAACTTCTGTTGGCAATAATGATGACAGCCACAACAATTCCAGTATTTTAGGTATTTAATGTAACCTCAACCAACATAACAATGGGAAATAATGTATTTGTTTTAAAATTTCAAGTCTCCATAGCAAAGAAAATGAACTATGCATAACATTGTAGCTCCAACTAGAAATCTGCCTAATGTGCTGGCGCATTTCTGGTCTATGTGCCTGTGACATACTGTTGGTCATAGAAATATGAATGTTGGCTCATTCCCTGCTCATCTGCCCTTTAGCAGGAAAATATCTAATTACTGGTCTGCAGGCCCGGATTTGCGGCAAGGCCACATAGGCCCGGGCCTAGGGCGGCAAAGAAATAGGGGCGGCATGCCGCCCAGCCGCCGTTCAACTGCACCAGCTGCGCCGGCGTTTTTTCGCCTGGTCGGACCGCGCGGCCTAGGGGTACCCAGAAGTAAAATCCGGCGCTGCTGGTCTGATAAGGTTCCAATGTTTCCTTTGTAGGGGATCTTCCTGTTGCTGCACTGCAGGATGAGTGCAATTCATAGCAATTCATAGTGGATAGTAATGCTTGGGCTCTAATCGTAGACCCAACATGAATAACACAAGATAATCCTATAAGATCCTCAACCATTTTGTAACGTTTTCATTATAAAGAACCTGAACGATGATGGGTACACCCAGATGCATAGGGAATCCCTGTGGATTTCGGTGTTGACCTACAACCTTTAGGTTCCCCAGGCTTTCTGCTGTGGAAACCAACAAGGAACATGCGTAAAATAGAATGTCCGTAAATGAGGTACCGGCAGGATAAAACAAGATGTAGTCGAAAGTCAGGCAGGAGTCAAAACCAGGATTACAAGTCACAATATGATTCAGAGTATTCGGTAGGAGCAGAATACTGAAACCAGCTTGGGCACAGCCAAAATGGAGGACAGGCTTTTTAAAAAAGATTTAGCGCCAAATTCGGCACCTCTTCGTGACGTCATGACTCCAGCATCACACAGGCCGAAAACCCATGCGCCTACGCACCAACAATCTTCGAGAGACACCCCGGGAGGTAAGGGAAGCTGGTAATCTCCCGGTGCATTTTACACATTTTTGCTAGTTGCAAAAACACATACAAAGCTAGATTTCTTCCTAGCTGCCACCATAATGGCAGGCATCCAAAACTGTATGCATTTTCAGTGTAGGACTGAGATGCCAGGGACCCACCAGAAAGCCTTAAAGAACTTAGGCCCCCTATAAAACAGTTTTTCCTTCTCTTTTTCTCCTTCAGACTTTGTAATCTACTAGCCTCTTTTCTTTACATACTATACTTACAGTACATACTAATTTATCCTCCAATCTAATTTGCCCATTTGTTCCCATACAAAAATGGGGCATAACCATGAATTAGGCCAAATGGTTGTGAGCAGAAGGGCCCATAAGTTTTTCCTTATATACAAGTGGACCAGTCTGACATGGTACATCTTATCATGCCCAATTTGGTCCACACTTTGGTCTAGCTCTATTTGCACATAACGGTGCATAATTTTTCAAAGCAGGCTTGTATGTGACTGCACCAAATCTTTCCTAAGCACAAGAACATCTTTCTCCTGACAACTCCTTGACTATTTGGTGGTCAGAAAAATGACCAGCAGGTGGCGCTGTTGTAACAAAATTCATTCACATTAACAGTACATGTATCCTTTAATAACTTGGAATCTAAAAAATAATGAATTTACATACTGCTTATAATAGAACCCTTATTAATTTTATATTATCTTATTTTTAAGGTTTACTTATTCTTTAACCAACACTTTCTATATTATATATATATTATTGGTGGATTAAAGAGAGTAAATGATCACGTGCAGCCAATGAGCACACAGATCCACTGAGTGAGGTGCACATGCAGAAGGACTGGTTAAAGTCAGGACATAAGATGACTTGAGAAATCCCAAGAGAAGCCTCACTAGAATCTAAATAACAGATGTGTCCGTAACCTTCTCATAAATATTACTGGGTCAGTATTTACAAAACTGCATGGGACGTTTAATGATGTGTGATCCTTAGCTGAGATAAATGCATAGACTGGTTCTCCAGATAATACCTCTTTTACTTTGGAAACACTTACTGGAAACACAAACCTTTTTAGAAATAAAAATGAAAAATGCATCTACATTTTGCAAAACTAATGTGTTTCTTTGTAATAAGATAGAATCTTGTATTTCTGAACATGAATTTGTATTGTTTAGTAGTATGGACATGTAAACCAGTTTGCTTTTAACGGTCTGGTGTAAGTAGAGCTATGAATAAATGATTAATATAAATAGCTAATAAAAGTAGGACAGCCTCATGGTTTTGCATTACCCCCTATAGTACAAAAATATATTCTAGTAAAATACGTGGCCATTTCTATGATTATTACAACATTAATTCATAAAGTAAAATATTATATTATTTTCTGCAGTGCTATGCCTAACATAACATACATAAATACCGATACAGTAGGTAATAAGGGCCATAGCCACAAGAGCTTGTGATTTACAGGACATATATATAAATGTATGTGACTGTTTAGGGTATTTAGGGATTAAATGTGTATCCATTAAGTACATGGATGTTTGACGAAACCTAGGATCAGCAAGATGTGATGTTAAGGCTGATGTGTGAGAAAGATAATGTTTTTACTGTGGGAATCCAAGGGAAAGATTGCCTTTTGGGAACTTGTTGCTCACACGTCCCTTTTGCCAAGATAAGCACTATGGTTGTAGGGATTTGTTACCAAAAACCTCTCCTTTACCCAATGTTGTGTTACTGCGCTTTCCACTACCACAAATTGTTTTGCCTGGACCTCTGATTCACTGTGAGATCACTAAGATTGAAAAGTTGCCATTGTGCTGTGACATCCATTGCTGTAAATGGGAGAGGAGTAGCAGAAATGACTGTGTTTGTAAGTTTTTCTCTTCCCCAGTTTTCATTGGACCGATCAGTTGGCCAGTGGACTGGCCGGTATAATGTGACCATCAAGTGAAAAGCAATGTTACATGTGTTCAGTCTTAAAACGGGCCCTTGCATGTTCGGGTTTTGAAACATTTCTGCTAATATGCACTGCATGTCACATGGTGGAAAGCACAAATGAGACCACAATAACTATGCAGTCTAATCTTTTATTGTACTGCTCTTTAACCAATGGTTAATTCAAATAAAAGAAGGAACTCAAATTAGTAAAATACAATTTTCCAATCTATTAATCTGACACAGGATAAAAGCAGCCTTCCATTAATATCCTCCCCCCTCTTTAGGTCTTAATACCTTGACAATGCTCTTTAGGGCCAGGGTACTTTATTGCTTCCAGCTCCCCTGTCACTTCCTTCTCTGATAAATGACTTCCTCCAGGCAGCTCGTTTCATTGCTCCACATTCTGCCCATTGTCCAGCACTTTCATTTGGCTCCTACAAGCTCTAACAGACAGGGGTAATAGACGAATAAATGGCTAAATAACTAGAGAGATGTTAAAGTAGGAATTAGTCTATGAAGTGACAACATTTCTTTTCAAAAATCATAATATTTATTGGTTATCAGGGTGGAAAGTTCATTGGAATATGAAAATTATACTTTAATCAAGTAACTTGTATAGGATTTCAGTTATATCAACAAACAGTGCTGGTAGGAACATTTCGATTTACTTAAAAAGCGTCCTTATCACGTATACCCAGGTATTGCCGTGGTTTTAAATAGACCAACTGCAAGAGAACTTTTATCACACAAACCAAGTTGAAAAATGGGCTGTTTGGCTGAAAACCAAAATACCCACAAGAACCTGACTTCAATGTCAAGTATATATATGAAATGATCAGATATGTGTTGCATTTCTGTAGTATTAACAAGTTACTTAGTGAATTCAATCATTCAGCAATAACATAAACTGTGCTGACCACTCACATTGTAAAATTTAATCAAGTTTAGTTTTGGCTGCTTTGCCTTCTGAGGCCCTCTCTGTAGTTGGAAAGGTGGATCACCATAAAAATATACTTGATTAGTTTCCCACGCTTCTCTTTTCTTCCTTCTGACTGCCTTGCGATTGGTGATTATACTTTATTTGTTAAGAAATGGAAGCAGGAAATGAATGTTGTAAATTTAAAGAGAGGCACCAAAGGCACCTGTCCTCTGTGAAATCATTAATCTTCAGGACATTTCAATTAAATGCTGGAGGCACAAACCTAGCTATTCATTGTGTGTCTGTCCAGGGCGACTATTATTATTTCTGAATACAGGTATGGGACCTGTTTTCAGAATGCTTGGGACCTGGGGATTCTGGATAATAAATCTTTCTGTATCTGGATCTTCATACCTCAAGTCTACTAGAAAATCATGTAAACATAAAAAAAAACCAATAGGCTGGGTTTGCCTCCAATAAGGATTAATTATATCTTAGTCTGGGTCAAGTACAAGCTACTGTTTTATTATTACAGAGAAAAAGGAAAAAAAAATCTGGATTATTTGTATAAAATGGAGTCTATAGATGGCCTTTCCGTAATTCTGAGCTTTCCGGATATCGAGTCCCATACCTGTACTCTAATGGAATATGTCTATATTATAAATATGTATTCCTTTATTTTATGTGTTGGCAAATTTCATAAACAGGTATGGGATCCATTATCCAGAAACCCTTTATCCAGAAAGGTCCAAAATACGGAAAGGCTGTCTTCCATACACTCAATTTTATCCAAATAATCTAAAAATTTAAAAATGATGATTTTCTTTTTCTTTGTTCTCAGAATGTGCTCTTAGTTGAGCCAAAGATCCAATCCATCTAAAGTAAAATCCATCTCTGACTCTAAAATCGTACAAAATGAATTCCACTTTCCTAGATACAATACCAAAGTGGTCACAAAGTACACAAACACAATCCAAGTTGCATTATGGGTGCATGTGTAGGCACAATTAAAACTGAAACTTGGACTTGAAAAACTTGCTTCACATATTCTTTTGGTTTCCTTTGGATCTGGCAGCTGACATATAAATACTGATACTCCAAATAGGTAATGGTCCTAGTTCATCCTACTACAAGTTACATATACACACGTGAATAAACCATTACAATAGGGGTGCAGGTGCTCATATACCAGTAAAAGCACATTAAAAGCAAAAAAAGTCAAGTAACGATTAAAGTGATTTCACCCACCTCCTTAGGCTTAAGGTGGCCATAGACGGAGAGATCCGCTCGTTTGTCGATGTCGCCAAACGAGCGGATCTCTCCCCAATATGCCCACATTGAAATATGTGATATCAGGCTGATCCAATGGTGGGCCCTAGGGCCCAAAAATCGGATCATAATGAATCCAATACGGGTGGTCGGATTGCAGGATTTTTTAACCTGCGATCGAGATCTGGCCAACTTTTGGCCAGATATCGATCGGGGAAGCCCGTCGGATGGCCCCACACACGGGCCAATAAGCTGCTGACTCAGTCTGTCAGTAGCTTTTATCGGCACGTGTATAGGGGCCTTAAGATGGCCATAGATGCTGCTATAAAATCAGACAACACAAAATTTTTCTATAGTTTTCAGTACATTTATTACTGGCCCAAGGCTCCAAATTCACCATCTTGGCCACTGCATGGTACATCAGCTTTCCCAGCTGTCCTCATTGGCCCTAATGGAACAGTATCATGTATGGCCCTTGCGTGGTATCTATTCATTTGGCCCAGTAGCCAAACAGTCAGATACCATACAGTATTGTCCTGTGTATGGCTGCCTCTACAACCTGTAATAACTAGATTTAAGGGATAACACAATGGCCTCTATCCAGAGGGCTGCCAACTTAACAGTGAACATTAATATTTTGTAGTTCATCTACAACAGATTTGCACCCATCATTTTTCATTATCTGTGTCCCTTATACCTCATATTATCTATGTCCATAGTAACTACCTCCAGCACAGTCTCTTGTTCTTTGAAAGAATTTAGAATTTTTATAAAAGTGCCATAGGTATTGTGACTTGCTCTTATAAGGAACTGATCCATGGACAAGAGAATATCAGATGGATATGGGCTAATAAAACTGAATATTATCATGAATATAAACAAGGTTTTAATATTCTTCTGTCTGTACTTAAAACATTGCATTTTTATTAATAATATGGAGCAAATAATGACTTGCTTTGCCTAGAAATCTGCATGGAAGGTCTGTGTCATGGGCACAGAAGGAATATTTCAGTTTCACTCTCTCCCAGGTCAAGACAAAAGGCCACAACCACATCTGACAGCTGCCAATGGTGTGCGAGCATTATAAATATCCTTGTTGCGATATACAATGGGATTAACTGCTAAGTTTGAAACAAATTCATAACCTCATCTCCCCCACAGTGTGTCCGAGTGTTTGGAGGAAGTGGTGAATGAACTCTGCGTTCATTTGTGCTACATATATAAAAATAGTAAATTAAGATTTATTATACATAGAAGTTATAGTTCATCTGAAAATCTGAGCAGAATATTTATTGGGCTCCTTCTGAATATATTGTATACTGCTCCAGTAAGTCAACAGAAATGGATGGATATTAATTTCCAAGATAGTAAAGCTGAAAAACAGAATAGTTTTATAGATATGTTTAATTAATCGAACAAGGTTCTAGGATGGATTAAATATTTATGTTGCATCTGCTGCTAATCTTGTGTCTTTGATGATGCATTACAGAGACGACTTCATGAATCCTATTTCATATTTCATATGTTTGCAAATGTAGAACTCAGAACACAGAATATTAGACAGAAATGCTCCTTCTACATCAGATCTTTCTTCTCGTTAGCCAAAATGAATAAGGAAAAAACATGCTAGGAAAAAAAGCACATGCTACAGCTCAGATGTGGTCAAGATGGTAAAAAAATAAAAGGTTTCTATTTATGTCCAGCAAATGTGGCAGATAAAAAGCATTCTTATGACTGGAGGGGAGGAGATTGGTCCTTGTAAGGGTGTTTGTTAACTGTTGGGAGCCTGCTAATGGTATTATGGATGGGTGTATGTGAGGGCCCCTGTAACCTAATCCCACCTTGTCACTTTCCTTCTACTATTTTAGCTCTTTCATGTGCTGTTTTCCTTTCAGTTCTTCCAGAAGCAGGAACTGTGGTGTTCTCCTTCTCTTCCCTCGCTAAACCACAGAGGGTTTATTATATCTTTTCAGCAGCACTTGGATCCTTGATATATTATGTCATATTATGTCAGCCTTAGATGATATTTTACAATATTTTACAGCCCCGTGTGACTAGGGCATCTGTAGTTTATAAGTAATGCATCTCTGTACCTATAGCCAAGGTCAGTTTAGGGCTTGGTATTAAAGGTATCTGTGAACTCAGGGGATGCCCGGGCCCAAAAATGACCATGCTAAAAATGGTGTTAGATTGTGTAAAACAGAAACTAGGGATGAGCAAACTTTTTCACCCACTAATCCTTCATGTTGAAATTCACAGTTTTGCCTACAATTCAATCTTTTGCAAATCCATGCTAGAATTTCCCCAATACCAGAAAGAAAATACAGAAGGCATTATAATCCACCCCATGCAGGGTCGGACTGGACTGGTGGGACACTGGGAAAAAACCCGATGGCCCCCCGGCTCCAGTGGGCCCCACCGGCCCAGATCCGAATCTGGTTTTCTTCCTTGCTGCAAAAAAAGCAGTATGCTTGGGTTTGGAAGAAATCAGTAACATGGGAGCCTTTTTCCTATGAACAGTGGCACAGTGAAAATCAACTTCTCTAGCAAGGCAGGGCAATGTATATGCTATTGCAGAGCTAAAATACCTTAATAACAATGTAATTTCACCCTCCCATTGACTCCAATAAATTTTGGTGACATATCACTAGTAATAATTGATATATTCACCTGCAGACTTGTTGTACTTACACCATTGGTCCAAGGCAGGTATGAAAACAAGAAAAAAAGAAAAACATGTCTGCCATTGCATTGTATCAGGCCAAGCAAGAGAACCGCTTCTTTACTGTGTATATCTTTCAGCCTTGCAACATCAAACACCTTCACCATATATTTCCTACTGTTTGATTACTTGTCCTTTATTTGTATAATGATGACATATTCCAACAAATATTTACTTTTACGCCTTTCAAATGGAATACTCTCTAAAAATACTATCTAAACAAACTGGCTGTGAACAATAAAACAACTAACCTGTATATGTCATGAACCATGCTGTGCAGGGCACAATCTCTCTCTACAAAGTACCAAAGAAAACAACTTAATCCTAAATAAGCCAGTGACTATGAGAATTGTTCTGGTGCCTCCATGTATTATGTGAATCCTGAGCAGGCATTCTGTCCAGACTGTAAAATATCTGTCACGGGGTCACCCATACATAAAATAAATACTAAACTGAGAATTTAATTGTATAAAAGTAAGTTGTATTCAATCTAAATATAAATGTTTTAAAATCTTTCAATTCAATCAGCGCATAATATGTCCTCTTTATTGAAGCCTGGATAACTAAAAAGAAGCAGACTTTCTCTGTTGTACAGATGAGTTGAATACCATGGATAGAAAGAGATGCCATATTAAAGCCAGAAAATGTGTTTATTCACCATTGCAAGCAGAAAATGTGTCTTAATTGGAGGGAATGAACCATCTTGTGCCCAGTCAGGTGGATCAAAGTGGACCTGTCACCTTGACATAAAAAGCTGTATAATAAAAGTCCTTTTCAAATTAAACAAGAAATCCAAATTCCTTTTTTACTAAACCATTCATAGTTGTTGTAAACTCTTTTAAAATTCTCAGCTGTCAATCAAATATTGCTTGCTCCTCCTCTATGCCTTAGGCATAGAGGCAGGGCAGACAATTACTTTCACTTTCCATTCAGCACTTCCTAGATGTCACTGCTCTCCCCACATTCCCTTGTTCTCTTTACCATTTAATTGTGTAACCAGGGCATGGGGATGGACATCAGGTCCCCCATTCTGGTGCACAAACAAGATTTTGAGATGATACAAGGCTTGTCTTAATAACAGTGTCCACAAAATGGCGCCTGCCTGCTTGCTATCATTATGAATTCCCAGACTGAAGGAAACAAGATTCAAATAATTCATATTGTGTGAGTAAAGTTCATTTTGCTTGAGTAACGTGATAAAATAGGATTTGGAACATTTTTTTTTGGGGTGACAGGTCCAGAACCCAGAAATGTTCCCCTCTATAACACCTAATGGAACTATACCTACTGAAATAATCCACCATTGCCCCCATTCTATATATCTACTGGAAGAACTATTCCTACTGAAAGCATTCAGAAATATTCCCTACTCTGTATACTTAGTAACTGATCCAAATACCTCAACTTGCTGATGATGATTTTTTTTTTACCCTGTCAAAAAATAAATAAATAAATAAAAAGCTTTAAGGCAAGTTTTAGGCCCAGTGCTCTTTCATATTGGTGCCAAGCTTTTTCATTTAAAAAAAAAACTCACTCACTGTCAACAAGCCAAAGTATTCAGATGCAGAAACCAGGACCGGAACTAGGGGTAGGCAGAAGAGGCACGCAGGGCCGCCATCAGGGGGATACAGCGGGTATAGCTGTACCGGGCCCGGTGGTCTTAGAAGCTAGAAGGGGGGCCCGGCGGTTCTAAACTTCCTGGATTGCCGGGCCCCCCTAAGTGGTGAATATTCAAAAGCCTCTGCCACAGCCACCGGAAGTCCAGAAGCCGTCGGAAAGTCCTGAAACCGCCGGAAGGACCCGAAGCTGTCGAAGCACCCGAAGCAGTCGGAAGGATCTGAAAGGACCCGAAGCTGACGAATCGAGCTGAACAAGAGGAGAATGAAGAAGACCTTTAAAGATAAGTTCCACTGAACACCAAAGATTTTTTTTTTAACCCCCTAACCACCAATGTTTTTTATGTTACTTTCTTGGGGGACCCTGGCCACCAATGTTTTTTTTTTTAACTTAAGGGGGTCCTGGCCACCAATGTTTTTTTTTTTAAACTTATGGGGGGCCCTGGTCACCAATGTTATTTTTTAACTTAAGTGGGGTCCTGGTCACCAATGTTTTTTTTTAACTTAAGGGGGGCCCTGGCCACCAATGACTTATTTTAACTTGTGGGGGGTCAAGGCCAGCAACGTTTTTTTTCATAACGTGTGGAAGGGGGGCTGGCCACCAATTAATTTTTTTTAAATTGTAGGGACTCCCTGAACACAAATAACTGGGGTGGGGCTTTGGGTCGTGCAGGGACAAGGGGGCCCAGAAAATTTTATTATACAGGGCCCCGTGATTTCTGATGGCGGCCATGGAGGCACGTGTCTAGGGTGCAAAAGTGGGGATTGAGCGATAGGTACCTCTTCCAACACTTACTTGCCGGCTGTCTTTCTGTAGCATCCCCATATTTTACTAGGGGGGGGGAAACAGGGGGGCTAAGTGGCCAATTGGGTTGCCTAGGGCACCCAGCCAGCTTTGCTATACGGGACTTTAGGAACTCATGCATGCTTGAGCTTGCAGGTTGGAGCGTTAATAAATCAGCCCCCAGCTGACAGAATATGTTCAGTGTACTTACTGAAGGAACCCAAAAATATGCGCAGCTGTGTGTATTTTAGTTAAAAATCCAGAAATCTTCCACACTCTTTTTAACTACAAAAATAACCCAGAAATGTTCTGCATTCTGTTTACCTACAGAAAAAACCCACAAATGTCTGAATGCAGAAATGTTTCCCACTACATACTAACTAAAAGAACCCAAAAACGTGCCCTGCTGTGCGTATTTAGTGAAAGAACCCAAAGACCAAAAGCTTCTAAAATGTATCCAACTACACGTGCTCATAGGAATAAGCTTAATATGTGTTCAGCTGTTTGCATTCAGTGACAGAACCCATAAATTTGTCAATCTGAGTATTTACTGAACGCAGGAATACCGTATATCCAACTGTGCCCATTTAAGAGTTTGGCGCAGAGAATGATTTTTGTGGATTTCTGTGTACTCACCTTCATGAGGTCATTTCCTGTCTGTCACCTATTTATATGCCTTTTTCCACATCGCTGTACACTTGACAAAGAGTCATACAAGACTCAAACATGTTGTGTTAAACAATAAAACACTAAAGGTGGAGCAGTAAAGCTGCGTTTGAGTCGTTCCTTGTGAATTCCAATCGTTTTGTGGATTTCTTCTCATGGTAGTCATGGCCTGTAAGCTATGCTTTTTTTTCCAGTAGCCTTCCATTCATTATCATTCGTTAATAGAGTATCACATTACACACAGTAGAGAATAATTATGTATATTACTTGTTCCCGTTTATCTCAAAATCTCTTGTGATTTATTAATTCACATTCGCAAATATTTTTATTAGCATTCCTTCCTTTTAACTGTATTAAAATGACTTTTCTAGTATTTGATTGTTAGACGTCCAGGAAGCGCAATACTGCCGGCTTTGTGCTGAAATAGAACCTATGACGCAAATGCTTGAATGTGTGTTACACCAGAATAACACTGCATGGAGTTTGTAACTCTCCCTAAACACTGAACTCACAGAAAATACTTTTGTGCTTCAGATTACTCAGGACTTGTTAGTGTTGGGAAAACATAAAAACCCTTAACACAGAGGAGCTCATTTAACTTGAGAAGAATATCAGATTGGCTGGTGTCCTGTATTTCCCTTCCAGTATCAACAATCTTTCCTTCTCTTACAGATGAGAACCTTGGGTACTGCAAACATGCATGTGGCCACACACACACACACACAGACAAACGTGTGCACTTTTAGTTTTGGTTTTAAACATTATGGGTAAGATTTGCTACCATTTAAATTCTCACAAGTGGACATAAAACAGGGACCTTGAGGGTCTTTACTGCTGCCTCCTTCCCCCCAACGTTCACTTTTTCGGCACCAAAGGGGGTCCACAATGGTTTGAAAACCAGAAATTCAATTAAGGCCAGGGTACCTCCATGAATTGAACACATGGAGACAAGGAAACCCTGGAATTAACAACAACTTAGATGTGCTGGTTACAGGGTCAGATTGGTAGGCACAGGCCCCACCGGGACTGCTGTCCAGGGCCCCCCTCCGGCCTCCCTGGCCCCCATCTGTGATGGCAAGGTGCCACTCGGTACATGTGCGCGAACGGCGCCACGCACATACACGAATGACGATGCTCAGCAAGCACGCTCAGACGTAAAAACTGAATGTCGGAAGAGGGGGTCCAGCCCGGCGGGGGTCCATGAGGGTCAGGGCCCACCAGGATTTTTCCCGGTGTCCCTCCGAGCCAGTCCGACCCAGGCTGGTTATTCCAGAGTCCCTCTAGCAGTGCCTACGCACAACAATACTAAAGCTTAACTAAAGAAGTAGCTAGAAATGTTTATGTTTTGTGCTTCTGTACCAGCCCAAGCCAACCACAGTCCTTTAGCAGTAAAGATCTGTGTCTCCAAAGATGCCCCAGTAGCTCCCCATCTTCTTTTCTGCTGATTCACTGCACTGTTCTGCGCTGCTGTCACTTACTGAGCTTAGGGACCCACTCACAATATACAGTATATACAGAATAAAAATGTCACAATATAAGGCTGATTAGTAATTAATACAGATAATTACTACATGGCAGCACAGAAACCAGTGCAATTAGCATCAGAATTTAATAATTAGCTCTGCACCATCAGCTTATATTACAGGCCAACCTTATTTTCTGCTGGATAATTTGCAACGACCCCCTAAGCTTAGCTTCTCAACAGCTGCTCAGAGCCCACTGAGCATGTGAGTGTCACAGACACTTTCCAAGATGGTGACCCCCTGTGACAAGTTTGAAGTCCTGGATCATTACTGCTATTGACAAGCTGAAACTTTAGGCTGGTGCAATAATTTCAGTTTCTAGAATATGGTATTTTGTATATTTTATATATTGTAGCTCTCCTTTAAAACACATGCCCCCATATGTAGTAAAAAGCACTAACTTTGCCCAGGAGCAGTAACCCAGATGGGTTGCTATAACCAAAATGGTTATATATGTTATAACTAGTAGTTTATAGTAGTAGTAGTATATAAACTATAAATTATAAACTAGCAGTATATATAGTATAACTATAACCCATATAACCATTTAACTGCACATTAAAGCTGTTACTGGCATACAGTGAGTTTTCTCAGCTAGTATAAACAGCGTCGGACTTTGGGGGGTTCAGGCCCAATTTAGGGGTTCATAGACTTCCTGGGCCCCCTTCCCCTCCGCCAGCTTATCTCTTGTGGCTTTGATGGACTACTAACGGACTACTGCTACACAAATGTGGCAGCCCCCTCATAAAGGAACATAGGGGATCAGAACAGTAATAAAAGAATATCGAAAAATTATAAATACCTATGCTGTCATAATGTTATCTCTCGATACAGGCTATGAGAAAAACCTAAAGATTCTACCAACTGCAACTATAACAAACATATATTTTTTGTTTGCCTGACCCCAAATGACATTAGACCATGCCCTTGACGGTCTTGACCACTTGGCCCTGCACACAAGTGACTTGGGGATTATGAAGCTGTAGGGAGGCTTTGGAAGGTATAAATAAAACAACCAGTGAACAATGGAGGCTTACACAATACTGAGCCTGCCAGTAAAACAACACCTTTATAGAAGCTTAAGTAAAAAAGACAGTATTGATCAGGGCCGGATTTACACAGCGGGCTCCCCAAGGGCCGCTGTCGTTCGCCATCCCTCCCTTTTATTCACTTAAATTTTCATCATTGGGACTGGAGCAAAGGGGATTGGTGCACGGGAGATCTCCTGCTCATCCCCAGTGTTTTTGAACCAATGTGGGTGTGGTTGGGCAGCATGCCACCCCCCTGAAATTCTGCTGCCCTAGGCCTGGGTCTTGGTGGCCTCTGAACAAATCCGGGCCTGGTAGTGATATAATGAATTATTCACATCTTAGATCCATGTGAGAAGCCGAGGTTGGGAAGTAAAAATAATGGACTGAAAGCACTGATAAAAATGAGTTTATGAAGTCTGTACTTGCTTGTTGGAAACGTTGAAGCCGTATGCTTACGTTTTAGGGTCAGGGCACACGCACAGATTCGAGGTGATTAGTCGCCCGGCGACAATTCTCCTCTTCTTTTGGGTGACTAATCTCCCAGAACTGGCTCCCGCCGACTACAATGTAAATTGCTGGTGGTATGTCACTCGGAACGCTTCGTTTTCCGAAGTCGCCCCGACTGGCGATTTTCATTCTAGTCGGCGGGAGGCAGTTCGGGGAGATTAGTCGCCCCCGAAGAAGAGGAGATTTGTCACCGGCCGACTAATCTCCCCAAATCTGAGTGTGTGTGCTCAAAGGAAACCTGCAGTGATAACTGTTGTGGTAACTTTTGTTCACAAGGAGAAAGGGATTATCCCGGTAGTAAACTTTGAGCACTTTGAGTCAGTCAAAGGGGAGTCCGTGTACTTGGTTAATGTAAGGGTTAAACTTACTGTTTACTAATAGACATGTGTGTCTGCTAAAATAGCCGATGTTTAATCACAAGTGTTTCACCTATTATTGGTGCATGGTTTTCTGTCTGTTCCATTATTCAGCTGCCCTTAAACCTGCCAGTGTCATTTACAACTTCACACATTTTGGGTGGATATTTTGTGGTCAAAGGGCATTAGAGTTAAGGTTTAAATATAAGAGGGTTCTGCAGATTTAGTCAACTGGTGTTAGTTATCAGAGTGATCCGGCGCTCTACCACGCTCTTTACAATGGGCCAACTGTTGACCATTTGACGCCCCATTAACCTTTTTCTTTTTAGCACAGTTAGGCCATTGCTTTCAAGAAAATGAACCCACACTGTGGAACTAACTTCCCAGGGGGTCCCTAAGAAGTCCCCCTTCTTTCAATCAATTCTATATATCTGACGACAGATCATTTCCTCTTAATTGAATTTTCAGATTTTGATAAATAACCCCCTTAAATTGCAAACATAGACATGGCAGGCATTAAGTAAAGATGCAGTCATGGGATTGTGTAGGGGATGAGGCCAGAGGGCCACTGGTTGGACATCTATGGCACATATATATATATATATATATATATATATATATATATATATATATATATATATATATATATATATATATATATATATATATATATACTGAAAAGATCTCACAATTGTCTGGTACTTAATATCAAGCCCTGAAAAGAGTGATTACTGAGTTATAAACACAGCAGAGTGGCTGCATTTACAGCAGGTACAATTGTACCAATTAGATCACAGTATCATTTATCACAGATATGTTGATTCCAATGATGTTAAACAAAGGGGAAAAAGGACGTGCATAATGCAATTCAGTCTAGACATCCATGTTACACCTAATACAGCCTGGGCAGTTTTCCCACACATTTCCTATGGTTTATGTCATCTTCAGCTAAAGAAATAGGAAAGCTGTTTGGTCAGATGGGGGATTCCACAGTTCCCCTGCCTGAATATATACAGAGTCAGCAGAACTAGCCAATGGCATGAGGATTTGCCCTGGACAAAAAGTGCTCCGTGCTGCCAGTTTGTTTATGCAATGGGCCTGTGAGGTGTATGTGAAATTCCCCTGATGTTAAACAGGACATCAGACGTACAGCAGGGGGTTCTTCTCTGCAATGTCAGGGAACAGGCATGAACTGAATTGTCCAGAGTAAAATAGTATATTTATTCCTTGGCCGCCTATGACATGCCCGTTTGCTTTAACCCTGTTATGGTTGAATTACTTAGGACTACACAGAAGAAGATGGGAATGAAGACTGCAAATTTACATAATAATTGAGGTTGGAAAAATACACTTTGCTAATCAGATCATTTCGATTTGTTTCTGTCTGATCTAGAGAAAAGCTGAAAAATACAATTTAAAAATAAAAGCAAAAAAAACAATAAAACTCCGTAGTGGAAGTTTGCTGTGCGGTCCACTTTTATGTTGTCCACCACATGCCAATGCAAACAAAGTGATTTTATTCTGCTTTATGCAAAAACATAGAGGAGGACCTCCTGTACAAAGTCAGGGCTGCACCATGAACCTTCTATTCTATTATCTTGCTAAATAGGCATCCAAACCTTTCTTAAAACTGCTGTACTTGTGTTAGAGGATAACTGTCAGGAAATCACAGGCACAAAGCCTGCGTCAGAAACTGTCATTGATAAAAATGAAGAATAGTGTATAAAAGGGGCTGTTCACCTTTACATTAACTTATAATATGATGTAGAGAATGATATTTGTAAAATATATGTAACTGGTTTTTATTTTTTATTATCATATATTTTTTATCTTGTTGCTAGGGTCCAAATTGCCCTAGCAATCATGTATTCATTTGAATAAGAGTTCGGAATATGAATAGGGGGGCATGAGATGAAAGATGAGTAATAAAATACAATAACAATACATTTGAAGCTGTACAAAACACTTGTTTTTTTTTTTTTAGAAAGCTGGAAAGAGAGAGGAGAAGAAGAAGGCAAATAACTCAAAAGCCGTATAAAATATTAAACAATGAAGGCCATTAAAACGTTGCTTAAAACTATATAACTTAAATCTATAACATACTAAGGGGCAAATTCATCAAGGGTCGAATATCTGGGGTTAATTAACCCTCGATATTCGACTGGGGAATGAAAATCCTTCGACTTCGAATATCGAAGTCGAAGGATTTTGCGCAAATACTTCGATCAAACGATCGAAGGAATAATCGTTCGATCGAACTATTAAATCCTTTGAATCGCACGATTCGAAGGATTTTAAACAAACGATCGAAGGATTATCCTTCGACCAAAAAAAGTTAGGCAAGCCTATGGGGACATTCCCCATAGGCTAACATTGGGTTCGGTAGCTTTTAGATGGCGAACAAGGGGGTCAAAGTTTTTTCTTAAAGAGACAGTACTTCGACTATCGAATGGTTGAATAGTCGAACGATTTTTAGTTTGAATCATTCGATTCGAAGTCGTAGTCGAAGGTCGAAGTAGCCCATTCGATGGTCGAAGTAGCCAAAAAAACACTTCGAAATTCGAAATTTTTTTTATTCTATTCCTTCACTCGAAGTTAATGAATTGGCCCCCAAGATTTAACTTATAGGTGAACCAGCCCTTTAAAAACAGTACAATTAATGCTACATATTTTCAGCATTTACATCAGGTACTGTATATCCATCTTGCAGACCTTTATTTGTTGTTATACTGTATATAACTTCCAGCATCCCTTGAAGCAGCTCATCCATTATTTATATTTTCCATTCACAGAACTACAACTACAAGCACTCCACCAAGAGTCAAAAACGATCATGGGGGGTAACTACAGTTCAACAAGAGCAAGAGCAGCCCCAGCTGGGCTCCACAGTTTTCTGAAGCCGGGGGCAGCACCCTTACTGTATTGTCCAGGGCCCTTTTTCTCTTCTCTCAGACCTGTGGAGTAAACAGTTTTATTAACCTTGTCCTTGTGCAGCTGAGTTGCATCAACTGAAGGACCAGTGTGTAAATAGTCAACTTCAAAGAGATGTTTGAGGCTGGGGGAACCATTCTATAGAAAACTGCTGCAGAAAATACATTTTTGTCAACAGACGTTGTTCTGCGTAAAGCCGTTTTGCTGGGAAGCTGAATTCTAATTTTAAGGTTTCAAATTCTCTACTACTATGAATCATCGCACTTTTGCTTTTTTAGGCACATTTCAGCAAGCGTGATCAGCAATTATTATCATGGCTCCAATAGTGACACCCAAGAAAAACAATCAATCACTGTAGTGAGCATAGGATAAACAGATGTTGGAAAATGAAGCAATTGGGGAGAGTGTGCGAAACACTCATGTTATTATTATTTATATAGTGTCATTGTATCTGACAAACACAAGACATAATAATGTTTCATTAGGACAGATGTGTATTGTTACAGTTGCATGTTGTATATACACTAGGAAGGAACATTTGGTTGATGTTTGGGCACCTTCAAATCCTGTCTGATTGATGAGACCAGTGTCGGACTGGAACACCAGGGGCCCACCAAAAAACCTTTGACCATGGGCCCACCAAAAATTTTTAGATCAGGGTCCCACTCTCAGTACTATTTTCTTCAACACCTCACTCAACCTCTATTCTCCTAGTCTCTTTTCTTTACATACTATAATCTATTAGTCCATTTATTTAGCCTCTATGTTCTCATAGAAATAAGGAATGGCCATGAAATAGGCCCAATATTAAGAAGCATGAGGGCCCACTGACACCTCAGCCCACCGCGAGTTTTCCTGGTATCCTGGTGGGCCAGTCCAACACTGGATGAGACGACTGATATCCAAGGCTTTTGCCTATATCAGAAGATCTTCTCCCACAATACATGCAGTGAATATTGTAGGATCCCACTTTAAAGTGGGAATCATCAGTTGTAGAGGTCCTGTCAGTCATTGATAATAGAGGTAAATGTTTGTTGGAAATTGGTAAACCAGGAGAGTAAAAGAGGCTTAGAATGCGTTGCCTTAAAAAGATGGGTTTCAAGTGAACAGTTGAAAGCCTGAGAGTTCTGGGAGTGTCTGATTAAATGGAGTGGAGTTTCAGAGTATGGGTTTAGCACATGAAAAGTCCTGGATATTTAAGTGTAAAGAAATAATATGGTGAATAATAATGGTGAAAGCTGGTCATATACATGTGGATTTTATTCTTTGTGCTTGGACCACTCATTTTTTTCAATCTAACAATCTGAACCATTCAGATTAGCAATCATACAAAAGTCATGCAAATAATAGTGATGGTCACCCACTAATATCATCAGATAAGCAATACATGCAGAGGTCTGATCAGTAGCCGGCAGAAATCTTCTAAACTGTCAGATCAACTAAACAACCAATTGCCATAGTACAAAAAGTGCTGGAACACTCCACACATTCCAAAAATAATATGGATCTTAGTTTAATACGACTGTATCTTTGCGTCTATGGCCAGCTTAAGGAGTAGGCTGTGTGCACAGCAATATCTCTGCAGGTATGGCCACACTATGTAGAGGTCCTGTTGGTTATTGATAATAGTTTAAATGTTTTAATGTTTAGTGGAAATTGGTAAACCAGGAGAGTAAAGGGAGCTAAGAAGGTGGTCATGTTGCTGAGGGATTTACGTAAAAAGGTGGGTTTAAAGTGAACACGTGAAGGCCTGGGGTTCTTGGAGTGTCTAATTAGATGGTGTGGAGTTTCAGAGTATGGGTGCAGCACATGAAAAGTCCTGGATATTCAAGTGTAAAGAAGTAATATGGGAGTGAAAAGAATTAATGACTAAGAAGTAGGCTGTGTGCAAGAGTGAATTCTGGGTATGACAGGTAGCCAGGGCATGGACTGGCAGAGAGTGGCAGCACTCCATCACTTATGGAGTGGGAGGAGTCTTGAAACAGTGTTCATGATGGAAGGGAGTTGGGTCAGTTTAGACAAGGGGGAGCATGGATGAGAATTTTGGTTGTTTCTTGTGTGAGCAAGGTTAAAATATGGCAATAATGTTCCTCAGGTGAAGGCAGCTGAATTTTGTGAGCATCTGTGTCCTAAGCAGTAGACTCAGGGAACTCGGAATTTGTCGTTTTTTTAACATTGGTAGTGATGTCATTTAGGGTTAGCCAACACGAGGAGATTCGGGGAGATTTAGTCGCCTGGCGACCAATCGCCTCTTCTTCTGGTCGACAATCTCCCCTAACTGCCTTTGCGTGTCTTCCCATCCACTATAATGAAAAGTCGCCTGCGCTAAAGCACACGCGGCACTTCATTTTCCGAAATTGCCCGAAGTTTCCTCATGAGGCAACTTCGAGCGACTTCAGAAAATGAAGCGCCGCGTGTGCTTTAGTGACTAAATCTCCCCGAATCTCCTCGTGTGGACTAACCCTTAGGAGAACAGAAGTGAAAGGTTGGATGAAAACCAGTTCTGTTTTGTCCATGTTGATATTTAGACAATGAGGGGATGTAAATGAAGAGTTTGTTGTTGTAGTGACACAAGGGAGGGCAGGTTTGGGGAGTAGAGGTAAATTTGAGTTTGAGCATTTGCATATAAATGAAACCCAATCCTGAATGAACTGATCAACTGAATAAGACCAGAAGGTGTTCAAGCCCAGAGTGTCTCACCATTACCACCAGTTACCAATTTTAATTAGTCAAGTGAAGTTGGATTGGTAAAAATAAACTTTCTACTCAGTTATGGAACAATGAAATAGCCTATCACAATACACAATGTTGGTCAGTATACTGGCACAGGACTGTTCAGATTCCACTTTACCAGCAATATGGTCTAGGTGTCAATTGCTAAATAAATATGCTAATTTGCTTGGGGTGAAAGAGCTTCCTGGAATGATCCCAGGGCTGAGTAGTTTAGGGTGCTATTAGCAGCTGCGTCCTGCTGGGCCCAGTGCTGACTCAAAAGTGTTCAATGGTAATCAAAGGGAAGGGGATGAAATGGGGTGGGAAACAAAAATACAAATAGATGAACTTTTCTTAGTAAATAATGCAAACTGCCAACACCTTACAGCAATGTAAACTGTGTAACAAAGGGACATAGGAAATTGCAATATAACTCTCCCATTAGTCTGACTTACTGGCACACTATATACTTTATATGGCCTTTTTCCCTGTCGTCATCCTGCAGAGACCTGTTAACACCATATATGTATGGAAAACTAGATGAATTCCCCCGGAATTAGCAGAAAAAAAATCTGTTTTACAAAGATCCACATCCACTGCCACTTCTTGTCTATAACCTTTTCTATCTTGCTGCTCCTTACCTATTCCTTTAGAAGCAGTAGACAATTAGTCTAGTCCTGGCACTTAAAGGAAAACTATATACTGAGTAAAACAGCTCATATGTAAAACCCTGCTTCATGTAAATGAACCATTATCATAATAATATACTTTTCTAGTAGTATGTGCCATTGGGTAATCATAAATAGAAAATTGCCATTTTAAAAAATAAGGGCCGCCCCTTGAAATCGTAAGATTCACTGTGCACACATACAAACCACATGTAAGGTCACATGAGCCAATTAACAGACAGAGTTGTGTCTTTTGCTTCCTCACTCATTTTGGGGGTATAGTTTTCCTTTAATGGACAATGCCTTTACCTTTTGCATTTTTCCCCTCCAATTTGTGACTGTATGTTATCTACCCACTTAGATTGTGGGTAGATCTATGGGGCAAGGAACCCCTTCCTAGGTCTTTATTTCTGTGTGCTTATACATATTTAGTGTATTTATTATGTAACTTGTCCTCCCTGTGTGTACTTTTATATACTTTAAAGTGCATGTAAAGGCAAAAAAATAAAATCCCATCCCGTACCTGACCCGTACCCGCAACCTGCAATCCGCAACCCGGACCCGCTGACCATCAAGAATCAGTAAGTGCTGTCATTGTAAACCAGAAGTGACATCATCGGAAGTACCCGTCATCAGAAAAAAAGGAGTAAAACAGGAAGTGCTGTCGTTGTAAACCCGAAGTGACATCATCGGAAGTACCCGTTATCAGGAAAAAAGAGTACAACCGGAAGTGCTGTCATTGTAAACCGGAAGTGATGTCATCGGAAGTAGACATGCAGTAAGTTCAAGTTTATGTTTAGTATACAAAATACAGCGTTTTTAGCCTTATTCTATTTTAGACTTTACTTCCCCTTTAAGATGGCACAGTGCTGTTTATCCTTGCAGTCCTTTATAAAGTTATACAGACAGACAGACATAAATGAGTGAGCAAAATATGTACAGAGCTGTGCCAAATGGTCAGCACCATGCAAAAACTATTATATTGTTCTCTTTGTTTTTACCCACAGTCTGAACTTGTGCTAAAGGGTTGATTGGCCAATTAGATTGGTTTAAGCTGGCCATAGACGAGCAGATTGAAGCCTCACAATCGTACATCACAAACTTCCTACCACTAACCATTCAGATTAAATAAAGTAGAAAAAGAACAAATCAGACAATGTTTTGGCCGTGACAGTAAGGGTGGTGAATCGTGAAGATTCAGGGGAGATTAGTCGGCCAGCGACAAATCTTCTCTTCTTCGGGCGACTAATCTCCTTGAAAGGATGGCATACAAATCACTTCGGATTTCTGTAGTCGCCCTAAGTTTACTCGTGAGGCAACTTCTGGCGATTTCGGAAATGTATGCCATCCCAACAGGGATTCGCATTCTTGCTAATCATATAAAAGTTATGTCCGACAAACAGTAGTGACAGTCACCCATTGATATTGTCAGATAGGCAATACATGCAGAGAAAATATCTCAGAAATCTTCTAACCTTTCCCATCGACAAACACAGCATGGGGGACAGCGAAAAAACGAAAAATTTCCAACGATCCACACGCGGCCAAAAATCATATAAACCTTCGTACAACTTTCTCTGTGGGTCTATTGCCAGCTTTAGAAGCCACACACACATAGGAATGTCCATAGGGGTGCTTATATATATATATATATATATATATATATATATATATATATATATATATATATATATATATATATATATATATATATATATATATAATATGAATCATTACATATTTTGTTATGATCTGATTATTATACTTCCGGAGGTTATTGATAGCAAGTTAAGAAATGTTTAATTAAAGCAATAAGCAGAAATGCTCAGAAGATAATGGGGAAGTAACACCTGCACTGCCATGTCACGCACATGTGCCGGCTCAGCTGTTTAAAGACTGTTTACGTTTACATGGAAAAATAGACAAAAAAAAAAAAAAGGAAAAAAAAGTCATATAAAGTAAAGAAGCCTGTGTGGTCCCCAGATAGAGGACGAGCTTCTGTTTCTGTGCCAGACATACAAGGGGAAAAAGGAAATTTATAATAAAGAATCTCTTTGCTCCAATGAAAAAAGATCTCTCAATAGAATGGGCCCATTGTGTACTTTCAAGTGTTTCCTATTTATTTCCTTTGTTTATTTAACAATCACTTAACTTTAAGTGTTTGGGGAGAGCGCAAGCAACCAGAACTGCATGCAGAGGTGGATTTACCCTCAACCCTAGCATAAGCCACTTTCATGATGTCAGCCACCCCCACAATGCAGTACAGGGGGCCTTGATGCCAAATCCTGCCACATCCTAATAATTTAAATACATTCAACCCAAAAGAAATGTTAACCGCTAGTTCTAAATTTATAGAAACGAGCACAATTACAAAACATGTTTTTAAAAGCAGGGCATCCTTCTGGCCTGCACATTTTTGCCTCCCTAGGCCAATAAATCAGCTGATATTGATTGTGCATACACAATTATAATTGAACATGACCTGCAGGTTCTTAATTTGAACCAGAGCTCTACCACAGTTGTAAGGGCTGCTATGTCACTTCCTATTAAAGGACATTTAAACCCCCCAACACAAAAATGTAATCAGTGAACAACCTCTTTGAAATCTTTAGATAACTGCCACTTTGGTTGTTGAAAGGCTAACAGTAAGGGTGCAGCATCCCCTTAACCACTTATAAATCCTTCTACTCCTCTAACCCACTCTGCCCCCTCCTTCAGGAATTTACTTTGGCTGTTGGCTCATGAGCATGCTCAGTTCTTCTCAGCTCAGATCACTAAACACACCCTCCAGTCTAACAGCCAATGAAGAGATAGCATTGCTGGTTCCTATAGAAATTCTAGTTGTCTGATCCTATTTTTTTCTCCAAACCACTTATCCTGAGCTCAGCTCAGTGTCGGACTGGCCCACTGGGACACCAGGAAAAGTCCCGGTGGGCCCAGGAGTCAGCGGTCCCTCATGCTGCTAGACATTTGACCTATTTCATGGCCATTCCCTATTTCAATGAGAACTAGGGGGCTGATTCACAAAGGGTTGAATATCGAGGGTTAATTAACCCTCAATATTCGACTGGGAATTAAAATCCTTCGACTTCGAATATCAAAGTCGAAGGATTTTAGCACAAATAGTGCGATCGAACGATCGAAGGATTATTCATTCGATCGAACAATAAAATCCTTCGAATCGAACGATTCGAAGGATTTAAATCCAACGATCGAAGGAATATCCTTCGATCAAAAAAACTTTTTGGAAGGTCCCCATAGGCTAACATTGAGTTCGGTAGCTTTTAGATGGTGAACTAGGGGGTCGAAGTTTTTTCTTAAAGAGACAGTACTTCGACTATCGAATGGTCGTATAGTTGAACGATTTTTAGTTCGATTCCTTCGATTCGAAGTCGTAGTCGTAGTCAAAGGTCGTAGTAGCCCATTCGATGGTTGAAGTAGCCCAAAAAACACTTCGAAATTCGAAGTTTTTTTACTTCGAATCCTTCACTTGAAGTTAGTGAATCGGCCCCTTAGTGTCTTAATAGATGGAATAATAGATTATAGTATGTAAAGAAAAGAGACTAGGAAAATAGAGGTTGAGTGAGGAGAGGAAGAATAATATTACTGAGAGTGGGCCCCTGGTCTAAGGTTACTTGATGGGCCCCTGGTGTCCCAGTCCGACACTGGCTCAGCTTGACCATTACAGTGCTCAACCCCAGCAGAACTTTTTATCAAAGTATGTTGTGCCTGTGTAACCCTGCATTCTGCATTGCATGAACTTTGCAGCATAAATGTCTCAATGTTACTGATGATGTGTCATAGGGAAAATGGCTGACGGGTGAAAGCTATTTGTTTTCGGAAAATGTGATGGTGCTGGCAAATGGAGGGGGTATATGCAGTACAAATGATGTAGCTTGGGTGGGGAAGATATCCCCTACTTATATACATGGTAGCAAAATGTAGACTTATATGTCCTTTAAGCATGGTAGGCAATTCACTGGAAATGGTTAAATTTATGCTGGGGACTCAGAGAAATTGCCCTTTCTGTCCTGCCAAATGGGCTCCTTGTACACACAAAAATACATAGATCAATTTTTATAAATTTATCTTCCAAGAAAGTTTAATGAATTTTGCACAGGATTAAAAAATACAGGCAAGTGATATAATGCTAGTTGTGCATTTCTTTTCTGCTTTGCGTCACTCCCAGTGGCTGTCGGATTTCAGATATTCAGAAATTGTTGTAGCAGTGGACAACAGGGGGAGCTGTGTTGCTACTTTTTCTAAAAGACTGAAGTTTTGCTTTTCATTAACATTTAGAAGAACCAGACAGAGATTTCAGCACAGCTCCAGGCAGTGATTCTTTTTTTTGTGTAATATTATTAAGTTTCCTATTTAGATTTAAGGGGAATCTAGGAGTTGAATCTTTCATTGGACAACTATAAGTGGCTATTTTTGTACAGTAAAAAAAACAGTTATTGTTTGTGCTTGCATCAAAGAAGAAAAACAAATATTTACTGACTAGTACAGTGAGGCTCTCACGCTTGACCCCTGCCACTATAATGGCTGAAACAATAAGACATGTTTTTTTGTGGTTTATTTCTTTGTGACTAGGGACACAGAAAGTATCTAATACAACAGGCCTTGTTCATATTACAGACATTTATCATCTGACCATTCCGGTGAGTGTCATTCTTCCCACTTTGTTGTGAATTTTAGAATGATATGTAAATCTGTCAGAGAAACATGTGTTCATATATGCCAGTATACATGCAGCTTTGCACCAGCGATTGGTATATTGCACCTATGTACTGCCATTAATATATTAATAATAATTGGACCTAATAATGACCCAGGTTTCCTGCTACCTCCCGATGTATACAAGTTTTGAGGCCATTGGGCCTTTTGTTATGTTTTAATACAACCCCAATATAATTGTAATTCATTATATTTACCCATACCTCCCAACATTTTGGAAATAGAAAGAGGGAGAAAAAGTTTTGCCGCGCAGAGCGTAATTTTGTTGACCATGCCCATTTTGTGGCCACACCCCTAATTACCATGTTCATTTTACAAAATGTGGCAGATTATGAAAGTTTGAACACATTTCTGTAGTTTTTATGTGTTATTACAGTTTTGCTAAGGAAGGTGAATTGCCCTTTAAGCTGCAAATCACAGTTTCCCCAAGAGACCTGCTTATCTTAAATTGCTACAATTCTTTCTTTGCTTATCTTAAATAGTTACAAAAGTATCTGAGTGCACCTGCCACATATTCTGGGCTCTCGGCCAAAAGCCAATACAGTTTTAGAAACATTGTATCTTTTCCTGGCTGTTCAGTGCAGGAGATCAAAGAGAAAGTCGGAATATTTCAGTAACAATCCGGGACTGCAGGTTAAGCTGTCATAATCGGGACTGTACCACGAAAAACGGGACAGTTGGGAGGTATGATTTACCCAATGGCCCTACTACATGGGCTCCCTCTTATCTTTGATACCTCTACGATGGCACCGCCCTACGACTCAAGAGTATCTCTTATCTCTTTAAGTACTTTGGATAAACTCCAGTTCCCAATATCCCTATGAAAACTGATTACTAGGTGAGTTGACATCTTTCTTCCAGTGTGTTCCTATGAACAATCAGTGGCGGAACTACCGGGGGAGCAGGGGGTGCGAGCGGGCCCCCCTCAGGGCCCCCCGGCAGTCCGCGCGCCTCTGTGCGGCGCATATTCCCGGCCAGTTTCCGGGTGTACGGAGGGGGGCGGGGGCCCGGCTGTGCGTCCTGCGCCAGGGCCCGCCCCCCTCTAGTTACGCTTCTGTGAACAATGATAAAAAATCATTCTGGTGCTGGGTAAGGGCTTACATTCAGGATGAATGGATATCAGTGTAGTCTGCAGCTGAACCTTGTTCAGAGCCCCTGTAGCTCATAACAAGGTTACAGATAAAGGAAAACATTAGTGTGCCATTCAGTCATATTTCCAATAATATCTAAAACAACAAATACGTTTTAACAGCAAATCTCACCCTGAGTTTCAAGCCCCCCTCCACCCATCACCGGGGCCAACATAGTCATACACAGATTGTTTGTGTAGACTTTTCAACCGACTGGTCCACAAACTGCTATACAGGTACTAATAACAATATCTGTAGGTACAGCTGTGCTTTCTTTAAACACAATGAGTGGGGGCTGCTTCTGGCACTTCCCCTTGTTTTCATTGGAAATTACTGATCCCAATGACCTGGTCAAAAGACATTTTTCCAAAAATATGCAAAGTTGTCCAAACACTGTCTGGGCTTCAAGGTAAAAGAATACAAAGAGATGTCCAAATACCACTGTTGGCTTCATTTGCACTAAACAATGAGATATGTTAGGGAAGAAGGAGTAACAGGAGTTCCTTCCTTACCTGCAAATGTACCCACCGAGAAGGGGCAATGGCAGACTGACTGTGATAGGATTACAGAATATTATGTTAAAAGTGTTTCCCCTGAGGTGACCTACAAGTCCAGATCATCTGTCAGTTTTGTTGAAATCAGTCACATTATCTTAACCAAATGTAGGTTTGCATGTCCAGCATTAGAATACCTACACATGAGGTCAGTGCTACATACTTTGCAGTTTATTCTCTATTAATGAGAATGTTTAATGAGATGTTGTTCAAAATGGCAACTCCCAGCATCTTCTGTTCGCTGATGTCATAAGGAGAAGGTTGAAATTATCCAAAATAATCATCTTCTCTAAAACAGTCACGTTTTTCATGACCTGAGAAGACCAGGTTTAGTGGAAAGTGTATACATAGCATAGGTTCTTCTCAGGCCCTAAACATAGTAATGCAATAGCAGTTTTCATATTTTATACTGATCACTGCAAGGTTCTGGTTGGGGCATTCTAGACACCACCATTCTCCCAAGTGATTGCCTATGATAATGTTGGTTGAGATCTACTCATTCCATAGACATTCCATAGACTATGAGGGTTTTCCAACTGGAGACTGTAGATTGGATGTGGCCCTACGAGGTATTTTTAAGGCTCCCTCCCTGCCTATGGGCTGCATAGACTGACATCATTACATAGGTTAAACAATTCTGGACTAATAGAAGTCCTTTGCAGGCAATTTGTCAGCAATCATTTACTTTCAGCACCAAGTGGGACCCAGAACACATTGAATGGATGATATGAAAATATCTGCCATATGAGCCCTGAAAATCCTTGTGGTCTTGAGCCGACTACTGATTTTATTTCTCAATGGGATCTGGGCTTGACCTCCACCACTAAGATAATTGCTATAAAAGTGCGTACAACCTGCGAGCAGGGACATTTTATTCACTGGAAAATGTGGAAATGTCTCTTGCCATATTTCTTGTGAAATATAATTGTGTTGCACTGTTTGTCTATAAGAAATAAAGGCCTCGTTTAATCACCCGTTTGATACCAATTAAGTTTTGATTTACTTTCAGCACTGACTTAAAGCGTCTATTTTAGACCTGTGCTCTGAGAAGGGTTTTTACTGCTACAGGCGTTTATTTTGAATCTGCTACCAATTAACATATACCATCTGGACTATAATGCTTTTTCCAAGAAAAGAGCAGCTATTTTGTGTTCATGCTGTATATATTAGGCAGGCTTGTTTATTGCTAGTGGGCCTATGTTTCAAAGAATCTCTGGTTTTGCACAAACATAGTGGGGCACAGTGTATATTAACATGATATGCAGAAGCTAGATTTAACCCTAACGCCAACTGAGCAAAAATACTCCAAAACTACTGTGTCTATAAGTGTTTAATAAGGTGTGCACAGCTGTCTTTACAGGATCCAATCTATTGGCCCAGTGTTTAGTGAATCTTCACAAAACAGTATTTAAATTTGACCACAAATTTGCTATTTACACTGCAAAAAAATGACATATAAGGGCAGTGGTGAAAATAGACTCTGGGAATGGACTATGAATGTGGGATAGCAGGTATAGTAGGGAGAGATGGTGCCTATAGTAACAGTGGGGATAATAGTCTCTGGGAAGGGAGTGTGACTCTGGGATAGCAGGTATAGTAGGGAGAGATGGTGCCTATAGTAACAGTGGGATAATAGTCTCTGGGAAGGGAGTGTGACTGTGGGATAGCAGGTATAGTAGGGAGAGATGGTGTCTATAGTAACAGTGGATAATAGTCTCTGGGAAGGGAGTGTGACTGTGGGATAACAGGTATAGTAGGGAGAGATGGTGCCTATAGTAACAGTGGGATAATAGTCTCTGGGAAGGGAGTGTGACTGTGGGATAGCAGGTATAGTAGGGAGAGATGGTGTCTATAGTAACAGTGGGGATAATAGTCTCTGGGAAGGGAGTGTGACTCTGGGATAGCAGGTATAGTAGGGAGAGATGGTGCCTATAGTAACAGTGGGGATAATAGTCTCTGGGAAGGGAGTGTGACTCTGGGATAGCAGGTATAGTAGGGAGAGATGGTGCCTATAGTAACAGTGGGATAATAGTCTCTGGGAAGGGAGTGTGACTGTGGGATTGCAGGTATTGTAGGGAGAGCTGGTGCCTATAGTAACAGTGGGATAATAGTCTCTGGGAAGGGAGTGTGACTGTGGGATAGCAGGTATAGTATTGAGAGATTGTGCCTATAATAACAGTGGGATAATAGTCTCTGGGAAGGGAGTGTGACTGTGGGATAGCAGGTATAGTAGGGAGAGATGGTGCCTATAGTAACAGTGGATAATAGTCTCTGGGAAGGGACTGTGGCTGTGGCATTATAGGTATAGGAGGGAGAGTGAAGAACTGAAGAATTTAGGTAGCGCTGAATGGCTTTAGGCTGAAAATCCCATTTTATAAACCACAAAGTCTATTTTGTTCTGTACCCAACAGTCAAGATGCCCCTGAAAGTGTTTACAGCTGTGGGATCCACATGTGCTGACAAGCAGCTACTCAACAGGGTGGATACTGACAGCTCTGGCTGCAAACAAGTAGCCTGCAGTGATCAGCTATGGTTTATTAAAATCTTACAAAGGGCAGCGCCATGTTCCTTGGGCATAAAAACCCTGGTCTGCATTGTATTAATTACATCATTGTTTCGATATGTCAGCTCTTATCTGTTCCCACTCATGGCACCATGCAATTTTAAACGCCTCCCAACTGTCGCGTTTTTTGTGGGACAGTACTGATTTTGACAGCTCAACCCGCAGTCCCTGATTGTTACTGAAATGTTCCCACTTTCTCTTTGATCTCCTGCACTGAACAGCCAGAAAAAGATTTATAAGTTATAGAGAAAAAGAAATCCTTATTAACCAATGTGTTCATTTGCCATTCCCTAATCAGGGTTAAATTCCAATTTGCAACAATAACTAACAATGTTAACAATTAATTAACCATAAATTAGTGTGATAAATTAACCCCCCTTCAATACATTTCTAAATACACTTCTAAAGTGCAAATGCTCAAATAAATTAACAATCCTTTAGACTTCAGTCCTTTATTGTAAAGTAGCTAGTGCTAATAATAATCATTCATTAATCCACAATGAATTAGTACAATTAATTGACCTCCTTCATTAAATTGAGGTATCTAAAGTGCATATACTCCAATCAATTGATACTGCATTGAGATCCAATACTTAATTCTAAAGTGACTTGTGTTAATAAAATTACAAGATAAGTTGGACTAATTCACAACATAAATTATCAATCAGCTTAATTCATTTAAAAGTTGGGAAAATGAATTATGTAGATTGTTTTTTTGTTATGGGACAACACAAAGATGGAGATGTCAGCAATACCTGGGACTGTGGTCTCGTATAATAATCTACCATAACTAGTGAAGAGGATTAGCTTGTCTAAAAAACTACAAATCCCATGATGCTTAGAGAGAAGCAGAGATTGCAGAGAAAAGGAGAAATGAACGAGCATAAACTACAACTACCCACAATTCACTTGAGTAGCATAAAATCCAGAGTTAAGAAAATGGTTTTTAAAATGTTAATATTCTAAATTATGGGCACATATTTAAATAAGGGCACATATTTTAGAATACTATATATATATATATATATATATAATATATATATATATATATATATATATATATATATATATATATATATATATGTAGTCCTCAAAAAGGAGCACTCACAGGACTTATGAATAGTAAAAAATATTTAATGTGGGCACAAAACAGTTTTGCCGGCATTTCAAAAGTACATATATATATATATATGTAATGTCCAAGGAGGGCCGGCACTACTCGTCTGTAGGGTATAAAGTGCCTGGGTGCTGCGCCAAAATAGTAGGATATACAAAGAAGAAGGTAAGCACTCACAGGTCTTAAAATGTTCAAAAAGTGAAAATTTATTGAAGAATTTTTTCTGACGTTTCGGCTAAACCTATAGCCTTTCTCAAAGTAACAAATGTGAATCTGACCAAACAATTTAAACACTCACATGGCGGGAAAGTGGTGTGATGACGTCATCACGTGTCAGGGGGGAGTGAATACATCAATACAGTGCGTCAAAAAAATATACAATTCTAAACAAGTATGTGTAAAATAACAAATATGAGTATGGCATCTCACTGTGACACAAGATATCACAACACAGGCATTTAGCAACAATGTATCAGCGGAATCAAAACATGATACTTCTGTAACGTATTTAGGAAAGTGATATTATGTATAAACTTAGTTACAGTGCAAAGCTTGTATAGCTTTAAAATTACAGTCCTTTATGTGGAAAAGCGCAGTTAGCGCTATCACCAAGCACGCCATACATAGACATTCCACATACCATCTAGTTCGATGTGTATGGATCCTCACTCAAGGGCTTGTCTGTCTATGGCAGATCGCTACACGGGTCCAGCATATAACCGGATGTCGGTTTTTGTAGTACTTATTAACAGTATCCATCATTCATCAGGCTGTGTAGTGTCACGATCAGTAGTAGATCTCACTCCGGTAGGTGTATGTGAGTTGCAGAACCGGATCAGGGGGCGGGACTCACCCTTATGTGAGTGGGCGTGTCTAAGGGTTCAAGAGTACGGTTGTCCACTGAAATGTCTCATAGCAACCGTATATACTTTCTCGATGTCACCTCAGTATGTGAAGTGTCCAGGAGGGTAGATGGGCCGTGCAACTGACTCAGGTTGATCCTGATCGTACTATATGGGCATAATATACATAACATATAGTGCAAATGTCACCTGACACTGACCCAGTGTCGAAGAGGAGAGAAAAAGGGGTACAGTGGGAACACGAATACAATCCCTTTGTGGGCCCATAGTGTCCAAACCAGCCTCATGAATAAATGTATATATAATCCCATCTAGGGTACAGTTCAGGGTGAAACACTACTCTTTGATGGAGGGTACTGTCTCCCTGGTATGCAACCCAAGAGGTACTAGTAGATATGTTTAAGGCTGCAAGCTGGTCACATTGGGAGCTGAGGTCGCACTCTGGGTACAGGTTAGAGTGGACCCCCCAACGACACAGGGGGTACGTAACATCAGACCCGTCCAAATTACTATGTACCTCTGTAGTCAGAAGTATATATGAGGGCCATATATTTATGTGATAAAAATACTCACGCCCATAAGATGTTGTACATAATAGGTATATGGGAGGAAAAGGAGGTTAGGACCCACGTAGTGCCCAAGGTGGCAAAGGGATACAAACACAGTATGGAATAAGTTATTTAGAGGAGACCAACAAAGGCTGCACTTGTCAAAATGACTGTATTACATAGTCCAGGGTGCCCGTTAGTAAAAGGCCGCATAAGATATTAGTTCATTGAGCCCTCTGGGGTTCAGTGTGTCCAGTCTATGGATCCACCTGAGTTCTGATTGTAGAAGTAGTCTCTCACGGTCGCCCCCCCGTGTTGGTATTGGAGTATGGTCTATTATCATACTTCTGAGGGAGGCTGATGTGTGTCGGTGTTCAGCAAAATGGTGAGAGACTGGTGTGTCGCCTGTGCCCTTAAGGAGAGCTGCACGTATGGCTGAACGATGGTTGGCCATCCTTTCCCTAAAGGTGGTAATGGTTTTACCCACATAAACAAGTCCACAGGGGCACTTCAGAATATAGATTACAAACTTTGAAGTACAGGTGACTCTGTGTTTTATCTGAATCGGTTTGCCTGAATGTGGATGGGTAAAGGTGGAACCAGTCATTAATTGTCTGCATGTTGTGCAATCTGTGCACTTATAGCAGCCATTCTTGCCTTTTGACAGCCATGTCCTAGTGGTGGAAGACAGGTAGCAATGTTGAGGATCAGTCTTTACTAGTTGGTCAAAAAGGTTAGGTCCTCTCTTGTATGCAATCCGTGGTGGTATTTTGAAGGAGTATGGTAAAGTTCTGTCATTTTGGATGACAGTCCAATGGTTGCGTATAGTCTGGACAAAAGACTTGGTACTGGGCGAATAGGAGGTAAGAAATGTCAGACGGTCGTCTGTTACTGATGTAGAGGAATCCTTTATGGGGCTCTGGTCTGTATGTAGGGTCTGGATAGCCCTCGTTCTGCTCTCAAGGAGTTCATGTAGGGGGTATCCTCTCTGTAAAAAGCGATCTGTAAGTTCATCTAGTTGCATATCCCGGCGATGAAGTTTAGTGTTGTTTCGAGCCACTCGTAGCATCTGGGAGTAGGGTATGCTTCGTAGTAAGTGTGAAGGATGACATGAGGTATGATGTAACAATGTGTTACGATCTGTGGTTTTTCGGTAATTCGTAGTGTGGATATGTTGTCCTTCTTTGATCAGTAGAATATCCAGGAACGGTACTTCGGTTTCATGGATATGTGCTGTGAACTTGATGGTAGTTGGCAAATTGTTCAGTTCAGCTACCATCTGTAGGAATTGTTGTTTGGACCCTGTCCACAAGAGTAAGAGATCATCAATAAAGCGCCACAGTTTATGTATATGTAGGCCATATTTGGGGAGGATGTTGTGTTCCTCAAAATTTGCCATGTAGAGATTTGCAAATGAAGGAGCCACGTTAGAACCCATACTTGTGCCGCTGGTTTGTAGGTAATAACACTGTTCGAATTTGAAGTAGTTCAATCTTAGGCATAGGTCCAAGAGATCCACAAGGAATTCTGTGTTAGGACGTATGGGGTCCGGGTGTTGTAGTAGAGATCTGGAGACTACTTTTATCCCTTCATCTGTGGGGATAACTGTATACAAGGAAGTTACGTCCAATGTGGCCAGTAGTGTCTGTTCAGGTATAGGTAGACAGGAATTGATCTTCATCAGTAAATCCCCTGTATCTTTAATGTAGGTGGAAGTTGCCTGGACCAAGGGTTGTAAATAATAGTCCACAAAAACAGCAAGAGGCTGTAGGATGGAGTTTCTTGCACTCACTATCGGCCGTCCAGGTGGATCCTTTAAGCTCTTATGGACCTTGGGCAGGGTGTACAAGATTGGGCAGACAGGATGTGCTTGCGTAAGGAAAGATAGTGTAGATTCAGAGATAAATCCCTGCAGTAGAGCCGTTTGGAGTGTGATATCAACCCGTTTCTTATAATTGTTAGTCGGATCACTGTCCAAGGGTTGGTAGGTGTTCATATCAGCAAGTTGTCTTAGGACCTCTGTGCGGTATGTAGAATAGTCCATGATAACCACACCGCCACCTTTGTCAGCCGGACGTACAATGATGTTCTCATTCTTGGCTAATGTTGTGATGGCTTCTCTCTCTGGTCTTGTAAGATTTGGACGATGGTTATGATCTCTGGGTTTCAGGGACTCATCTATCAATAATCTGGTGAACGCAGCTATTGCCTTTGGTGTGTTGGTGGGTTCGAATGTACTGGCCGCACGAAAAAGGGAAGGCTTTTGTTGTATCTTAGTCCTAAAATGGTCCCTAAGCTTCATTGTTCTTTGGAAACGATGGATATCAATCATTAGGTCGAGATTGTTTAAATTATTCGTGGGTACAAATGTTAGTCCCTTGCTAAGAACTTGCAGTTCTGTAGGGCTCAAATTGTGGGAACTGAGGTTGTACACTACTTCCTCCTGTGGAGGTTTGGTGGTCTTGCGTCTGAGCCCTCCGCGCCTCTTGTGGGGACGTCCTTGGTTTTTGATCGTGTTACCGATCCTAAAAAATGTACACTGGAGTTGTCAGGAGTGGTGGTAGAAAATGGGGTAGAAGATGGCGGATAGCGTGCACGTGCTCTGCCTCTACCCCTGCCTCTGGTGCTGTTGTCTGTATCAGAGGGTGAAGAAGTATAAGGTGAGGAGTCGAAGCCGCTGAGTCCCCCTCGATGTCTCTGGACCCTCTGGAATCTGGAGTCGCTTCCTGTAAACCAACCATAAACGCGTCAATTCTGATAATCTGATTGTACAATTTGAACTTTATTGCGTTTAAATTTATGCAGTTCTGTTGTATAGTGAATCAGTTGGTTTTCTAGTTTCTCCAACCACTTAGGGTCCTTATCGGTCCTAAGTGTATTAAGGTTCGCTGCTTCATACGAAGTAATCTCTGTACGTACCACTGATAAGTTCTTTGTGACCTCCTCAATAACCAACAGGATTAGATCCAGTGAACACTTGTTCAGGATTTGGCACCATCTCCTACAGAAATCTGTGTTATTCCGACCAATAGTTGGTATGTTCCTGATTCGAAAGCCTCTTGGGATATGCTGTCGTTTGTAAAAATCGGAAAGGTAAATACCGTGTAACTTCAAGTCGATTTCCCTTTCTTTAAGTCGAAGAAGATGGTGATAGATGTCTTGTGTGGAAGCTGTAGGCGAGATCTCTTCCGCTGTTTCTTTGAAAAGGATGTCAGCTGCTTCAGCGTCCGAAAACTGAAGCCCACCAAGGGGAATGTCAATAGGGTCCAAAATGCCAAATTGTTCCATTGCCAAAGGTGTATAGAATGATCATAGATTAGTTGGGATCGAGGTGGAAAGATGCTCGGGTGCCAAGGCCAAAAAATTTTACAATGTCCAAGGAGGGCCGGCACTACTCGTCTGTAGGGTATAAAGTGCCTGGGTGCTGCGCCAAAATAGTAGGATATACAAAGAAGAAGGTAAGCACTCACAGGTCTTAAAATGTTCAAAAAGTGAAAATTTATTGAAGAATTTTTTCTGACGTTTCGCTACGCTATGAGACATTTCAGTGGACAACCGTACTCTTGAACCCTTAGACACGCCCACTCACATAAGGGTGAGTCCCGCCCCCTGATCCGGTTCTGCAACTCACATACACCTACCGGAGTGAGATCTACTACTGATCGTGACACTACACAGCCTGATGAATGATGGATACTGTTAATAAGTACTACAAAAACCGACATCCGGTTATATGCTGGACCCGTGTAGCGATCTGCCATAGACAGACAAGCCCTTGAGTGAGGATCCATACACATCGAACTAGATGGTATGTGGAATGTCTATGTATGGCGTGCTTGGTGATAGCGCTAACTGCGCTTTTCCACATAAAGGACTGTAATTTTAAAGCTATACAAGCTTTGCACTGTAACTAAGTTTATACATAATATCGCTTTCCTAAATACGTTACAGAAGTATCATGTTTTGATTCCGCTGATACATTGTTGCTAAATGCCTGTGTTGTGATATCTTGTGTCACAGTGAGATGCCATACTCATATTTGTTATTTTACACATACTTGTTTAGAATTGTATATTTTTTTGACGCACTGTATTGATGTATTCACTCCCCCCTGACACGTGATGACGTCATCACACCACTTTCCCGCCATGTGAGTGTTTAAATTGTTTGGTCAGATTCACATTTGTTACTTTGAGAAAGGCTATAGGTTTAGCCGAAACGTCAGAAAAAATTCTTCAATAAATTTTCACTTTTTGAACATTTTAAGACCTGTGAGTGCTTACCTTCTTCTTTGTATATATATATGTATATATATATGTATATATATATATGTATATATACTTTTTTGGAAGTTCACATGGTGTTTATACCCTTTTTTCTACATAAACCCAACTGTATGAGTTCATGTCAAACCACAAATTACCCATACTATTATTCCTCCTCCACCAAACATTACCTTTGCCATTATAAATCTAGACAGGCAGTGTGCTCATGTCATCTGCTAAACCCAGACTTTCCATCAGATTCCACATGGTGAAACCTCACTGAATGCTTCAGAGGACATGTTTCAGTTGCTCCACTCCAGGTGGTGCTGGGCATTAGGTGTGTTTGCCTCTAATCACCTAAAATAAAAATCTTATTCTCTCTCTGTGCTTATTTATAGTGCTGACATTGCACCCCAAGACAGGCTGGAGCTCAGGACATGTCATTGCTTCTGTACACAGATACTTTTGGCTTAAAATTCATTTGACTTTGGAGTGTATATGGAATATGGACCTGTGTCCTGACTTATTGATGTTAAAGGTGTGTGTCTGGCAGTATCAGACTGCTTAGCAACATTCAGTAAATATTATGTTTTATTGTAGGACATGCACATGCTTTTTGGAAATCAAAGTTTATGGTTCACTCTTTTAATGCATAGAAATACATGTATCACTCTGCTTATTTTATGGTGATCTATTGTGCATCATGTGATATTTTAATGTTTATTGTTGCAGTTTGTTAGAATAAATTGTTACTGAGTTCTGAGTATTCTTAAAACTTCTTAATGGTGACTTCTTTGAATGTTACAATAGCAACTACATTTTGGCCTCTGGCCACTGTTCTTTGGCTAGTTCTCTTTTCATGCGTTCCTTCTTTGGTGACCTCATTTCTGCACCTGCACAAACCAGTGATGTCACTCAGGAGAACTGCACTACATCGTATTTCAGGCTCCCTAGACAACATACAAAAACAAGCTGGGAGTATGAAGTTGTTTCATATAGAGGCATGCTTCCTGTCTTTTTGCCTATTTTGCTGTAGTTCCTATTGTAGTTGGCTTTGTTAGTGTTAAAAGTGAGAATGTTCGAGGGCTCACAGTGGCATAACTAGATGTTGCTGGGCCCCACAGCAAATTCATTTTAAGGCTCCCAAAATATCCAGAGGTTGTCCTTGTTTACCAATATATATTGAAATTGCTCATTAATTAGGGCCTCTTATACCTTTTGGGTCCCCTGCAGCCATAGGGTCTGCTTCCTCTGTAGCTACACCACTGAGTGCTCAGATTGGCTATAGCTGGGTTCAAGCCCTCCTTTTAAACCAGCTATACCGATGTGCATAGCAAGCCTAAAAATACAGAAATAGGGTTTTCTTAAAAACAACAGGGTAAAAAGTTCAACATACATTCAAAATGATAAGGTACGAGACTTTCAAATTCATGGGGTGCCCGGCCCAGCCCTACTGACTGCATTTTAACTCTTTTAATATGTCAGAATCATCTTATACCAGCAAAGAAGTAATACAAAAAGACACAAAGTTTGTTGCCGGTCTAGTAAACTGTGGCCAACTGGGGTTGAAATCGGCCTGCAGATTTCAGCAGGCTGATTTTGACCCCCATCTTGCCCTAGCCTTGAAGGAGAACGAAATCCCTTATGCTTAAAATACCCTACTCCCTACCCTAACATAGCCCTCCCCCTGCTCTTCCCAACCTAGGTGTAAAACCTGGTAATTGTCCCTAATCACTAACTCACCTCTCTTTGCAGATTCAGCACAGCGGAGCTCACAGGGCCATCTTCAGCTCTTTGGTCTTCTTTTGGAAAAGAGTGGCGTATCAGCACATTAGCAGTTGGAGCAGTCTTCCGGTTATTGACAACTGCGCATGCGCCGAAAGTATATAGGTCGTCTCATTGATCGGGCACGACTGAAAATTTTGATTGGGCATTTTTTAAGGTTCCAGAATGTTGTAACGTTAATGCTGAATCATCAGATAGAGCTAAATAATAATTTTTGTTTTTACCTGTATATCTTACAATTCAACTCTTAACGTTGGTAGAGTGGATGAAAGATCTTTTGTACGACCAATGGTCATGGGAAAGATCGTAAATGTAGGATGTATGGCCACCTTAAAGAAAAAGGAAAGCTACCAAAGCAGTTTATTGCCAATAGATTAGCCACAATAGTGCAAGCTTTAACACTATATTTATTCTGCAGAATGCTTTACCATACCTGAGTAAACAGCTCTAGAAGCTCTCTGTTTGTTTAGGATAGCAGCTGCCATAGTAGTTTGGTGTGACATCACTTCTTGCCTGAGTCTCTCCCTGCTCACTCATAGCACTAGGCTCGGATTACAGCAGGGAGGGGAGGCAGGAGGAGGGAGAAGGAGAGGAGCAAACTGAGCATGCTCAAGCCCTAGCCCTGGAGGTTTAAGCTGAAAGAAGGAAGTCTGATACAGAAGCAATAGAAGGAAAGAAATGCTGTGTTTCTTTTGACAGAGGACTCAGAGCAGCATTACTTTGATATTTTATTGGTCTATTTATACAGACCTTTTTGATAAAGCTTACTTCATTTTAGCCTTTCCTTTTCCTTTAACCGAGCTGAACTGACAGTTGGGTTGGGGACCAAAGATCGGATCATAGTATGAGCAACGAAAACCCTTCAAGCAAGGACCACATTGATGCACTGATACAGTCTTTACCCTTCAGATAGATATCTGGACCATTTTAACCAGATATTGGTCAGACAGGCCAATTGATGGACCCCATACATGGGCCAATAAGTTTCCAAGGTCAATGTGAGAAAAGAGAAGCAACGGAAGATAACAAAACAAGGGGGAATGAAAGGATATTAAGAGATGGGAAATTAAAATATCAGGCAGTGATGGGAATAAAGATTTTTCTGCAAATACATTGTATAGTACATGATTTATAACCTTAAAAAACAAAATATTTTTTTCTCACTGTGATTATTTTTTTTTTATAGTTTGACTTCTCAAGTCACATGCTAGTTGGACTGTCCCATGGCAGCTAGCTTATCATACAGTGCAAACAAAAGATATCAGGAGCAACTCGAAGGAAATGTTCACTCCTTTCACTTTGTAATAGATGACCTTTCAGACGCCCCCATTGTGCCAAGGAACACGTTTGTCTTTATCCTTTGCATGGAAAGGATTTCTTTTCCAGTACAAGGAAGATCTCAAGATAGGATTTTAAATAGTGACCTCACTTTGATTGCACTTTCAGGAGCTTACGGGTCTCAACTTGATTTCTTGTGTGTGACAAAGAAGCCCTATTTAAAGCTACTTTTTGCACAATGGCTTTGTCACAACCTCACTGAAGTCTCAGTGATGACCTATACAAAATTACACCCCAACCGTTCTTTCAGACCTTATTCCCAGGTCCTATTTTTTTTGCACTCGGAAGTCTATAAAAACACTTTGTATTGCACATTGGCCTGCTAATCTTGTGTTGTACTTGTCATGAATGTGATTTACATAAACCCTTCAATTTTAAATTCATTTTCTTTTTGCAGCAGGTGTCTGGAGGAGGGCACATATAACAATGTAAACAGTCAAGCAACAAATCCACTAATTTGACTGAAATTGTTACCGACTGACCTTTATTTGATTGGTGAAATCAAAGACTCACAAACCACCATTTATTTTATGTGGATTCACTATGGGGAGGTTTAGACTTCCCTTAAGTGCACACAATCATAAATGTGGGATCAAGATATATATTACTAGAACATTATATATATATATATATATATATATATATATATATATATATTATTAGGAAATCAAAGAAAAGTCACGGGTGTTGCCTATTCTGCAGCCCTATTAGCACTAAGGGCTCTTACTGACGAGCAGTTGAAGCTGCGGTCCCCTGCGTTCCGTTTTTTTTGCGTTCAGCCGCAGGGGAGCGCAGGAATAGACACATTTAGCTTTTTTTCAATGGGGCTGTACTCACACAGGCGCCGAACGCAGGAAAAATGCAGAATGTTGCGTCTCAACCTGCGTTCAGCGCCTACAAGCGCCTGTGTTTCTAGCTACTTCTTTAGTTAAGCTTTAGTTCTTGGTTGAGATGAGGTGACAACCATACTAGGGACACTGAATCCTGGATTAGGTCAGTGTCTGACTGGGGGAGGCATAGCCCACTGGAAATCTCATGCTAAGGACCATTCTCGTGTCCCCCCAGATGCCCACCACTCCAGCACACCAGCACCCTCCATGATTACCTCTGCCACAAGTGCTTCTACTAACCCTAATAACCCCGTATTCCCACACTACACCTCCTGCTAATGTGCCCGGACCCAACAAGACTGGGGCCCACTGGTTTCTTTTTCCCAGGGTCCTGGAAGCAGGTACACTGCTGCCATGAGGCGAGTTGAGAAAATTGCCTCGGGCGGCAGCAGACCCCAAGTTACCAGGGGCGCAAAAAGCCTCTACTGGTAACTTTAAGAGACAAATTCCCAGTTATTAATCCCAATATTCGTCTCTTCTAGTGCAAAGAATGCAATTGTGCTCATGCAATGCGGCCCCCCCTTGGACCTGCTCCTGCACAAGAACTGTAAGTGCTATGGAGGCGGCAAGGGGAACAGAATCGCCCCAGACCAACCCTGGATTTGGCCAAATTTGAGCAGGATTTGGCTAAATCCAAACTCTTACAATTATTTGACTTTATGTTATGTAATTAAAGGGATCAAAATATTCCTCACTTCCGTTCCCTAAATTCATACATGTAAATTAGGTTTTGGATTTGGTTCAGGATTTGGCTGAATCACAAAAATAGGGATTGGGTGAATGCCTAAAGTGTATGGTTAACCATCATCTTATTTATAGTTTACTGGATGCTAAGACTTATCAGTTTTTTCTGGTGCCACCATAAATGCTTCTTAAAGCTATTATCTCCGATATGTACTGTAGGGAGACATTGGAAAAAGTATATTGACTCGAATTATTCATTGTGCACATTACTGAAACCAATTCTGTCTAAATATATAGTCATATTAGGTTACTAACGAGCCATAGCAACCACCAATGTTGCTAAACGAGCACTCCCAGAATCCTTTACTAGGCAGCAAGCCATATACCGTAGTACAGTTATCCCGGGATTAATGTAATGGATCTAACAATGCTGCCATGGTTTACATTTGTCTCAGACTGAATAGCTCTATGATAGTGATATGCTTACACAAGGTGATGTAATGTCGTCTGGCACAGGTCTCCCAAAAGCACCTGGTAGATGTATAGGAAATAATACAGATCTTTGGAAAGGACATCACTGTGTTGCCTATTTTTTCATTTCTCCCACTAGTGTTGACAAAACAGCTGCCTGATGTTACAGGCCATGGCAGGAAACCTGCAATATAGGAAGAAACTTCACTTCAAACTTCTACTTTTTTTTTTTTTCAATGCAGTGAAAATGTTAACCTTTTACTGGATTACATGGAAAAAGCTCTAGTAGATTACAGTTTTATTGTTAATCTTACGATTAGAATGGATTAATACAATAATAACTAATAAACCATATTAAATCCCGTTAAGGCTTGGAGGGCTGCATCCAAGATACTGCAGTGTGACCCCCCAATCCTCTCCCCCTATCTGCCACTTTGGTTAAACAGCAACCTTGCCCACCTCAGAGACTTACAAGACTTTAGCTACTGGCCTCTACGGGGCGTTAAGCTGCTGGGGGAGCTGTTGGTGGACATGCAGTTCCCCACCCTCTCTCAAATTAAAGACCAAACCGGGCATCGGGATGTTCAATTATACCGCTACATGCAACTTCGACACGCATTCCGATCCCAGTTTTCGGGGTTGACTATACAATATGTCACTCCCTCCTTCGAACTTGTCCTCCGAAACCCGCAGCGCAAGGGGCTGATCTCCAGGCTCTATAAAGCCCTGCTCAAAACAGGCACTACTCCCTTTGACAGGGCCTTGCCCAAATGGCAAACTATGCTTCCAGCACTAACAGACGAAACATGGGAGGAGGCCAAGGACTCGATCTACTCTGGCCTGATTGCTCTGACAGATAAACTTGTCCAATTTAAATTTCTGCATCAAATATATATCACGCCAAGCAAATTGGAGAGAATGGGCAGGAACCCGGGAGCCATTTGCCCTAAATGTGGTGGGAGAGGAGCGGACTTTGCTCATATGACCTGGTCATGCCCTAGGATCAGATCCTTTTGGAACTCCATTATACTATACCTGTCTGAGGAACTGGCCTTCCCAGGACCATGTACGCCAGAAGTATGCCTCCTTGGGCTGATAGACGAAATTATTCCTCTCAATAGGTTCAGACTCTTGTTTCGTGCTCTGTTATTTTATGCGAAGAAACTGCTGATGACCAAATGGATGGCCCCCCAGCCACCTACGAAGCAGGCATGGATCCAGCAGACCAACAAAGCACTGCCCCTGATCAAGTTAACATACGAAGCCAGAGGGTGCCCGGGGAAGTTTACTCAGATATGGTCGCCCTGGCTGGAGGCAAACCCGGATCATGACCTGGTGCTTCCCCCCTCCTGCAGGGACCCGAATAGGCCGTTAAGCCCCTGACTATTTCCTGTCCCACCCACTGAGCTACCCCTGTTGAATGCCACTACTGATTTTATGATATATGTATTTCTGTATTACTGAGCGATGCAATGTGTGATGGTTCACTACTGCTGTTCTTACTCTCTGTTGTAAGTTAAAATGTATAAATAAACACTTTTAAAAAAAAAAATAAACCATATTAAAATAAGAATTATGCTTATTTCAACGAGCATGGCATATGAGATATTGAAGCGGAGTGCAATGCAATGTTTCGGGGTAACCCCCTTGGTCACGCAAAATACTCTCAATTAAATAATTAATGTCAAACAATGCTATGTTAAACTTTACTTTGGAAAATCAATAAAACATTTCAGTTTAAAAAAAAAAATTAAAAAACAAGTTAAAGTAAAACTAATGAGGGGCGATTCTAAGCACTTTTCTCATTTACATTCATTATTTATTTTGTTTTTATTCCAAGATATTAAAGGATACATGTATTGTTAATATGAATGAATTTTGCTACAACAGCGCCACCTGCTGGTCATTTTCCCACCAGTCTGACCAGCAAGTAGTCAAGGAAGTTGTCAGGAGAAAGAGGCTTCTGCTTAGGAAAGATGTGGAAAAGGGTTCTAATTTTATTCCTAAACAGAAGAACATCAGAACAGCCTCTTTCTTTCTCCTGACAACTTCCTTGACTACTTGCTGGTCAGACTGGTGGGAAAATGACCAGCAGGTGGCGCTGTTGTAGCAAAATTCATTCATATTAACAGTACATGTATCCCTTAATATCTTGGATAAAAACAAAATAAATATAAAATGTATATTGCAAAATGTCTTAGAATAGCCTCGTCATCAGTTTTATAATCACTTATTTTAAAGGTTTACTTATCCTTTAATGAATCAGATGCAATTTGAATATAGGACCAGATATGGGATGACTTTGACGTAGTTGGCCAGCTTAAATATATTGCAATATATGGACAAACAATCCCTGTTTTGTTTAAAGGGTAAGGCATTTTTTTTCAGTAGCAGTATGCACAAAATATCTCTGTCTTAAATATATTGATAATGGGTTGAGTGCAGAGGACTCTTGTATTTGTCTATAAAATGCAGTTCATACAAATTGTCCAAGAAACTGGAATAAAGCATATTCGTTTTACCTGGTTTGGTAACAGAGACCATATAACTGTTTCATGAGAATGAATGTTTGTACTTAACCATAAATTATTCTATTCTGTCAAACAGAGGTAACATACGGCCACATGAGTGAATCAGAACAGACCCACACTAACACCTACATTGATGCATTGATGGTGCCCTGGTGGAAACTGAAAGAAGGACCCCAAACCATTGGACCACTGTGCGGATTCTTTATAAATTAAAGTTATGGGACCAGTTATCCAGAATACTCGGGACCAGGGGTTTTCTGGATAACAGATTTCTGTAATTTGGATCTTTATACATTAAGTCAACTAGAAAAACATGTAAACATGAAATAAAGCCAATAGACTGGTTCTGCTTCCAATAAGGATTAATTGTATCTTAGTTGGGATCAAGTATAAGGTACTGTTTTATTATTACAGAGAAAAAGGAAATGTTTTAAAATTTTGATTATTCGATTATAATGGAGGGTATGGGAGACATCCTTTCCGTAATTCGGAACTTTCTGGATAATGGGTTTCTGGATAAAGGATCCCATATCTGTTTATTATTATTATAGTTTTTAAAAAATATTGAATAAATGTATTAAAGCCCAACATTTCAGTTACTACTAGTGATGGGCGAATTTATTCGCCAGGTGCAAATTTGCGCGATTCGCCGCCGGCGAATAAATTTGCGAAACGTCCATTTAATTTTAAAATTCGCACATTTTCCCATCACTAGCCACTACTTGTGACCTTTTTAAAAGGAAGCAAACAGAAACTTTACTAAGGTGACTCCTAATATTTCACAACCTCATGTGATAGAAGTGACATCACCAAGCACCATTTATAAGGATATATAGATATAGGTATAGATATATATATATATACAGAGAGAGATATATATATATATATAGCAAAATTACAAGGAAGCAGACGGCACTTCTGAAGATGGGGTTTATTGGAGTACCTGCTGGTAACACCTAACGCGTTTCGGGAGTTATCCCTTAATCATAATTACCTATGATTAAGGGATAACTCCCGAAACGCGTTAGGTGTTACCAGCAGGTACTCCAATAAACCCCATCTTCAGAGGTGCCGTCTGCTTCCTTGTAATTTTGCTGTATCCACAGTGGGGACACTGTGAGACTGTGCACCTGAACGGAAGGGAAAAACGGAGAGCTCGTGCGGTCCCCACTCTGCTTTCTCTTATATATATATATATATATAGATATAGAGATTTAGCGATAGAGATATAAAAAACAAACGTATACCAAGTCAGCATCTTAAATCTAAACATGTATGGGCATCTTAAGCCTATAAGGAGATTTAGTGACATAGGATATGCCTCACTGCTATGCAAATCCCATTTAACAATCCATAATCCCACCTAGTTGAGTATAATGATTTGTATTAACACATTTTTCTTTTAAAAGGGTTGTTCATGGTTTTTCTATTATTTAGCATTTTGTCCAGCAGCTCTTCATTTTGGATTTTCAGAAGATATCTGGTTGCTAGGGTCCAAATTAGGAAGGTCTGAATGTGAGGCTGGAATATGAATAGGACAGGGCATTAAAGAGCAATCGTTATTGTCTGCTGGGGTCAAAAAATATTCAAAACATAGACGTAAAAAATGAAGACCAATTGAAAAGTTGCTAAGAATGAACCATTTAAACCGTTAAATTAAAGGTGAATCACCCCTTAATCCTGTTAGGCTCTAGGCTGCATTAATAATAGATCACAGTGAAAGACAGAAATGTACAATTCATGCTTCTGGCATGTGTCACAGAGATACTAAGTTCCATGGCAGAGAAAGGGTTACATTATGAAAAACTCGTACATGCCCTTTTGGTTTCTAATAGTAAATCCCTCCATGCCTTTGTGACATATGCATTTTATTTGCAGCTATTTCTACAACAGTGAAGAAGGTCTGTTATCTGCCCAGGGAAAGGACTGAAATCAGGTTGCTAAATACTAGGGATGCACCGAATCCACAATTTGGGATTCGGCCAAATCCTTGGTGAACGATTCAGCCGAATACCGAACCGAATCCTAATTTGCATATCCAAATTAGGGGCAGGAAAGGAAAAAGTGAAAAAAACTCTTCTTTTGTGAAGAAAAATCACGATTTCCGTACCCGCCCCTAAATTACATATGCAAATTAAGATTTGGATTCGGTTCGGCCAGGCACATGGATTCGGCCAAATCCGAATCCTGCTGAAAAAGGCCGAATCCTGAACCGAATCCTGGATTCGGTGCATCCCTACTAAATACTTAACACTTTCCATTTTAAGAGGACATATCCTGTGCTGGGGAATTAGTCCCGTGGAGAGAGTCCTTATACTAGGAATGTGAATGTCCATTGTCTGTTGTGTTGTAACAAAAGGAGGCTCTACTGCAGCTCATGTTATGACTTTGTCTTAAAGAGATGACACTGTCTTAAAGGGTTAAATCTTTCTTTGAAAAAATGACACAAAATGAATGTGTGATAGAATACAAAGTAAAGTTAGAATAATGAGGATTAAATAGAGAACCAGTCACTGTTCTCCTGACTTGGGAGGTGCAGCAAGGTTTCCAAGTACAGGTATGGGATCGGTTATCCGTTATCTAGAATGCTCTGAATTATGGTATGGCCACACCCATAGACCAACATATAACCCCCCAGCACACCCTGGAAGAGATGGCCTGGTGCACAGTATGAGGGAACGGCACCCTCCACAATGCACTAGAAACAGAAATTACCGGCACACAAGACTCCACGCAAGCAATTTCTGTTTCAACTACATCTCGCATAGACTCCATTTTAATAAAATAAGTTGTTTTAAAAATGATTTGCTTTCTTTCTGGAATAATAAAACAGTATGCTTTACATGATCCGAAGATATAATTAATGCTTATTGGGGGCAAAACAATCCAATTTTGTTTAATTTATGTTTAAAGGATTGCTTTTTTAATAGACTTAAAGGAGAAGGAAAGGCTAGGAGCACTTGGGAGTGCCAAATGTTAGGCACCCCCAAGTGATTGTATTTACTTACCTGTAACCTCGGGCTGGTGCTCCTATCAGCAGAAAACTGCACCAGCCCAGGGTTATACCAGTGAGCACCATGGATCGATCTACTTTACCGAGGTTACAGGTAAGTCAATACAATCACTTGGGGGTGCCTAACTTTGGCACCCCCAAGTGCTCCTAGTCTTTCCTTCTCCTTTAAGGTGTCCACAATTACAGAAAGATCCCAGGTCGTGAGCATTCTGGATAATAGATCCCTTACAAATACTGACATCTCATAAACACAAGGTATTTGAGGAGCTTTAGACAAACAACGAACATTACAGGTTCTGCCAAATGTTTGATGTATTTTCCTGTACATCCTGATACTGTCTCCTCTGCACCTGGAACTCCCCAAAAGTTTTAAAAAATAAGTGAGGCATCAGCACATGTAGACATGGAATCTGCTTAATAACACACTTTGCTTTTGATAAATCTGCTCTGCAATTTCCATCCATTTCTTTCCAAATGCACTTTCCCTTCGCAATCTGAAAATTGATTCTGACATACGAGGTGAGATTCTGTGTATCTGACATATCACCTGTGCCTGAAATAGTTGTCATTTTCAGGTGTTCTTTAGAAATAAATGATCTTGCCCTGATATTTTCTGCGTGAAACAATTCAATTGTTTTTATATATCGGGAAAGATACAAGAAACAGGGCAAAAAGGCCAAATAAAGTTGATTACATTTTTAAATAAACATTTTGTATTCTGTACAGTTCTTTGCAGTTGGGAGTCTTGGAATTCCATCCGGAGCAGTTAGGATAGATTTTGAAAGCAAAATTGTTCTTTTAGGGACTGCAGACAGTTTGTCAGACGACCCTCAAACACTGAATTCAGTGTGAAGTCAGTGAAGCATGGTGACACAAGCATTATGATATGGGGATGTTTCTCACACTATGGTATATATATTTATCACATACAGGGATCATGAATCAGTTTCAATACATCAAAATAATTGAAGAGGTCATGTTGCCTTATGCCAAAGAGGAAATGCCCTAGAAATGGGGGTTTCAAAAAGACAACAACCCCAAACACACCAGTAAATGAGCAACATCTTGGTTCCAGACCAACAAGATTGACATAATGGAACGACTAGACCAACCTGAGAACCCCACACAGGCTAGTTAGGATCAATTTTTGAACAGCCAGGGATTACCCAGTAAGAATAATCACTGCAGTTCTGTTACAGCAAATATTAATTGATCGAAGCAAGTGGTATAAACCTACCAAACAGGCATGTCAGCAATACTTAAGAGTATTAGGGCGATTTAACTTAGAAATGAAAGTTTTATATGTGTTTATTGTACTATTACCAATGGCACAAGTATCCATATACATACTATGGTCTTCCTTTTGTATGTGGATTTATATACTGGTGGTGGATCAGGCCAGTTTAAATACCGGTTATCCCCTGAACATTTAACAAGTGCCACAATGATCCCACTATTTATAATTGGCCCTTTAAAAAAACAAAGAGTAAAACAAAAAAGTGCTGGGCAACCTGTTGTGTTTTCCATTTAAGTTAATCTGTTTTTCTCTGATGACTATTAAAAGTTCCAAGTTTGCATTCTTTGCACCCAGGTTCAGATTGGGCTGACAGGACACAGGAAAAAAACCCCGGCGGGACCCGGTCCTTGTGGGCCGCGCCAGATCTGCTGTTGGCGACCACCTACCTCCCTGGTTGCAGCTGATCAGGAAAAAAAAAAGGAGGTATCTGTATCTTTACCACTGGGCCCTGGGGGTTGGGTGTGTGGGGGCGCCAAGCAGCGACCCTGGTGGGCCCCCCACTCAGACCCTGTTTGCACTTCCTTTAGTTAACCACTTTAAGGGGCAGATTTATAAAGAGTCGAATTGATAATTCGACTAGTGAATTATTCAAACTCGATACGAGGAGCACTGAGTAGCGATCCAGATGGGCCCCCAGTCCGACCCTGTGTGCACCTCCTTTAGTTACCCACATTAAGGGGCGGATTTATAAAGGGTTGAATTGCAAATTCGAATTCGACTAGTGAATTATCCAAACTCGATTCAAATATTTTTTTTTTTTTAAAAATTCGAATTTGATTTTCGTGATTTGTCAAACTCTGGCACTAAGAATTAAAATTCGACTATTTGCCATCTAAAACCTGCCGAATTCGTATATATGTGAATGGGAGAGGTCCAGTGACTAATTTTGTAATATGTTAATATGTTTGTAGCCTTCCTGATATTCAAGTTTTTTTTCTGAGAAGAAAATTTGATTCTAGTTTGGTCGAATTCTATGCGTTTTCAAGTACGTAAAATTTGTCTGAATGTAAGATATTCGACTCTTTTAATAACCCCCTAATTGAATTTTGAGTAAAATCGAATTTATTTTAAAAAAAAAACCTCACGACTTTGAAATTCAACCATGTGATGGAAGAGCAGTGTCATAGGGTGCACATTGCTGCTTTATTGCTTTAATGAGATTAAAGATTACATTATGGTCAGAAGATCGGCAAAACAATAAAATTGTACATATTTTGGCTCACCTTACTGGATACAAGCAGAGGAGTATGTGGTGGGTGGTCTGTACTCAGGGAGGTGCCATCTTGCTGCTTGGAGTCTCTTACTACAGCTGGGGGCAGGGCTGGTCCTATCAAATGTGGGGCCCAATTGGGACCATGTTGGCGGGGCCCCTAGACAAAGTGTTGCTGGCTACTGACACAGCAAGTATTTAGGAAAATAAGGGCATACAGGCACAAAATAGAAAGGAAAGGGGCAGTGCGGGGCCCCCAGAGGTGCGGGGCCCAATTGGTCCAATTGGCCTAAGGCCGGCCCTGGCTGGGGGGATAAGTGGGGTGGGGACTTAAAGCCTGTAATAGCCTAGTCCTTCATTACTCACTTGAGTGCCCTTCTTTAGTTCCCTTTCAACCTTCCACTTTATATTGGCTTCATTACACCACTGCTCCATTTGTAATGTAAATGCCTGAACTCAGGGAAGTTTTTCTTTTGGCCTTGTCTGCAGAAGAATACGGAGAAGTATTCAAAACGTATTAACACAAATCAATGGCACCAATAAAAGCTAAATCTCTTTAGCAACATAATCTTGATTGCAAAGGGAGAACGGAGAGCATTTAGCAGAACAGTAGCCTCCGCAGAATAAGCATTTGCCTGAAAGAATTTTACACAATAAGGGGAAAAAAAAAAAAAAAAAAAGACATTTGTAGGAAAAAAACAAAACAAAATGAGCTCACAATGAACAGTTACTTTTTTACCCCTACAAAAGTGCACAATTGGCTACATGAAATCTCCGGTGCGCTTCTTTGCAAGCAGCCGAGATACAATGTAGCTTAACAAAATAACATGAGTGCATTATCCTTCCCTGCACGGGGAGCAGAAAAGCATCTTAATCGCCTCTTGCTGGATAATTAGCCATGTTTTAAATATTATTAGGAAAAATGCCTACTATTAAAATACAAGATGAACTAGATTTTATTGTTGAACTAGATAAAAATATTTTTAAAAAGTGTATATTTTGCTTAAAGATCTACTTTTTAGAATAATTACTGGGGGACTATGGTCAAGTCTATAGTTTAATACTAACCCATTCAAATTAATTGCGATTAACATGTACTTTACTGTTCTGATATGAAACAGAATATACTGATAAGGCACCTCAAAGTGCTGGTACAAAATAAATCAGCAAACAGGTTTTAAATCCTTAAATATTGTCAACTCTCTAGTAATATAAAAACCACAGATACACTGGAATATAGATTTTAGATGTTAAAACGCACAAGAAAATGGCACAAAGCACACACAATCAAATAAGTTGTCTTTTGAACCTTTAGTAACTCCTGCACACAGTTATATAGTACCTCCAGTTTGCTCCAGTTAGAGTCCTGTAGCGGGTCAGCTAACTGCGGGTTACCCGTAAAAAAAGCGGGCACCCTGCGGAATAAATGGAAGATTTTCAGGTGTGGGTATAGATGCGGGTCGGGTTGCGGGTCTCGTCTAAATTTCTTATCTTATGTAATATTGTCTATATTTTAATCCTTTTAAAGATTTACAAAACTTGTTTCTGTCCCCGCCCACTTTTGATGACGTCACTTCTGGTTTGCATCACCATCACGTCCTGTTTGATGGTGGTCGGCAAGTTGTGGGTTGGGTAGATCAAAGTGGGTAAATTTGAGGGTATCGGTTCAGGTCACGGGTTCGGGTCTTAGAAACTGGTTCCGCGCAGGACTCTAGCTCCAGTTGCATAAAATAACCAAACAGAATGACATGCAAAATCTAGAATACAGTATATATATATATTGTTTATACATTTCAAAGCTTATTTTGTGTGTATATAAATATATATATTTAATACATACACACACAAAGCTCAGCTTTATATTTAAAGCAAATGTTTTTATTTGTAAAGCCCATAAGTATCACTCATTTAAGGAACATGGGTAATACCTAATACTAACCCTAATACTGCATTCCCAGATATTCTGCCTCATACGGCATTATTGTCAACAATAGAATAATACCAGCTAATATTTTATCTAGTAATCCTATACGTTTCTGTGATAAAGTTTAAATATTCATTTTCAATTCACAATTACACAAAAATATCAGTGAACAATGCCTAAATCTATATTCAGGGGTTTAAATTCATGGATGTCTTTGTAAAACATTATTTTTCTATACTCCAGGATTTGGTAAGGGATTTGGTTGAATACAAGCACCCCCACAAGCAAGTTGGGTACCATAATGCCAGGTGCACATGGTGGACAATATCTGGCATTTCACCCCACCCTGCTACAGTTTGCAAACAAAAAACTAAATTTAAATTTTACTAAATAAGGGACCAATTTTACTAAATAAGGGACCAATTTTACTAAATAAGGGAGTGTATATATCGGTCATGGCGGGGAGTTCAAGAGATACAACTAACAGTGAAGTACTTACTTTAAATAATAATCTACAGCTTGATTTTTCAATGAGCAAAATTAATTAGGTGAGAAACAAATACGGGGAGGCACATTTATTATTAAAAGTCAAATTTTTTTTAAATCGATTGGGGGGCTAATTTAATAAAGTCGAATATCTTAAACTCACACAAATTTTACCATCTTGAAAACCCGAATCCGACTAAACTTGATTCGAGTTTTTTCTCCTACAAAAACTCTAATGTCAGGAAGGCTACTAACATGTTCAAATTGGTCCCTGGACCCTTCCCATTGACTTATACATGAACTTGGCAGGTTTTAAGTGGTGAATAGTCGAATTCGAGTGTTTAAAGGACCAGAGTGTGATAAATCTCGAAATTCGAATTAAAACTAGAACCAAGTTTCACAATTCGATTTTGCGAGTTTTGACCATAAAGAAAAATTTGAATTTTCAATTCGACCCTTAATAAATCTGCCCCTAAGTGTTAAAGGAGTTGTTCACCTTTAAATTAACTATCAGTATAATGTGGAAAGAGATATTCAGAGACAATTTGCAACTGTTTTTAATGTTTCATTAATTTGTGGTTTTTGAGTTATTTAGCGTTTAAAAGACAAGGAAAGTCTAAAATAGAATAAGACTAGAAATGCTGTATTTTGTATACTAAATATAAACATGAACTTACTGCACAACAAGCCTAATCAAACAAATGATTTATGCTTTCAAAGTTGGCCACAGGGGGCTGTCATCTTGTTAGTTTGTTAAACATCTTTGCCTGACTCTGACCCTGCACATGCTCAGTGTGGTCTGGGCTGCTTAGTGATCATCATAAACAAAGCTGCTTGAGTTCTGCATGGCTGGGAAGTAAGGCGGGGGCTCCCCCTGCTGTTCATAAGTATGATTGTTTCTCTGCTCAGCAGTTAGGGACTGTGACAATTCTAGCATTTCTAGCCTTATCCACAGCACTAAATGAAGGGAGAATTTCACTGCATACAGTCAGCTTTCTTATAAAAACGGTACACATTTTTTTAATTAAAGTATATTGGAGATAGGTTTCTTTTCATTAAAGAATGGGATTTAATTTCTTTGCCTTTCCTTGTCCTTTAATTCAACAGCTCTCCAGTTTGCATTTTAAATTGCCCTAGCAACCACACATTGATTTGAATAAGAGACTGGAACATGAAATAGGAGAGGGGCCTGAATAGAAAGAGGAGTAATAAAAGTAGCAATAACAGTAAAATTGTAGCCATACATTTCATATTGTATTTAGATGGAAACAGTGACCCCCACCTTTAAGCTGGAAAGAGTCAGAAGAAAGCAAATAATTAAAAACTATAACATAAATAAAAAATGAAGACCAATTGAAAAGTTGCTTAGAATTAGCCATTATATAACATATTGAAAGTTATCTTAAAGGTGAACCGCTCCCTTTATGTGTCAATCCACTTTCTTTAACCATTATCCCATTAATTAGTAGCTTTCTACCTATGTTGAGATCAAGGACTAGATTCACAATCACCCTATACACCTCTTGTACATGCTGTATTTCCCCATTATAACAATCCCAGAACTAGGGTGTTCCAATGTAGTATGTTTCATGGAACCCCGACTTCTGCTTTTACTGCATAAACATACTGTAGTGCTACAACCAGCCAATGTCTTTAGGCTATGTGTATCAAGCTGAATTAAAATATAATAAAATTTAATAATAATAATAAAGTGTTTTTGATTCAAAAAGTCCTGAGACTGAACAGAATATAGTTGAATCCTCGATTCATTAGAGCTTGTGTATAAATTTCAGTACCCCAAAAGCACACACCCAGTAGTCAAAGCAATAACTAGGTCTAGTACAAATTTTTTTCAGTTCATAAAACAAAGTATTACCGACCCAAGTATAAGCCGAGGTGCCTAAATTTTACCTACGAAAACTGGGAAACCGTATTGACTAGAGTATAAGCCTAGGTGAGCGCTATGGACAAGGCTTTTGCTTTAGGGCCTCTGTTTCACTATTGCTGACGCTAAGTCACAAAATGTCACCTAGCGCCGAAACACACGCAGCATCGGGCAAACCTAGTCCCTGTGCAGGTGAGAGCACATAAGAGCTGGCTTCCAGGCTGGGCTCACTCTCCCCAGGGCTGCCTGTTCCATGCACTTACAACATGTAGTGCGGAGGAGGAAGAGGGAGAACACTGCAGAACACGTTTCAAATCTCCCTCATTCTTCTGCACTATGGAGCATCCAGCTACACAGCGGAAACACACAGCAATTCCTGCCCTCAAGAGCAAGCCACGCACCATAGGAAGTCTTCGATCTTTCACCTATCGCTTTGCGAGCACCCCCTCCTGTTGCCACATGGTCCTAGCGATGGGTCCCTTAGACGCAAAACCCCCATGCGCTTGTGAGCATGCTCTCAAGCACCGGAGCACCCAGCACTGACTCGAGTATAAGCCGAGGTAGACTTTTTCAGCACATTTTGGGTGCTGAAAAACTCAGGCTTAAACTTAAGTATATACGGTATATCAGTATATAGCAGTGTATGAACTTAACTTGTTATTAGCAATGAATATATACATCAATAGCATAATGGAAAGTTAATGAAACTGCACCAACACATATCTGTGTTTTTAGGTTTATCCATTTTAATGGGATATAAACAAAATGACAATTCATATCTAAGCCAAGCATCATACAATTACATACATGGACATCTGAGTTTCATTTTCCTTAGCTAAAAGCTAAAGTGCAAACCATTGCCAGCATTGGTAAAGCACCCAAAAAAAATATTAATGGCTGGAGCAACGGAGTTAGATTTACTATCATGAAAGAAGGTGAACAATTCTTCTGTATACATTTCAATTTCACCCACAGTGTGCTAATATTGTCTATATAGCCTTTCATATATAAAAGGAAAAAAAAATCTATTTTCGCTTTGTTGGAATTTATACAGAGTTAGAGATTTTTGTATAGAAGACAAATAATTTTTTCATCTACCACCCACAATGTCTGCTACAGGTGGTTAATAGTTATAATAAATAAATGGTTTTGCTTCCAATAAGGATTAATTATATCTTAGTTTGGATCAAGTACAATGTACTGTTTTATTATTACAAAGAAAAAGGAAGTCAATTTTAAAAATCTGGATTATAATGGAGTCTATGGGAGAAGGCCTTTAGGTTATTTGGAGCTTTCTGGATAATGGGTTTCCGGATAATGGATCCCATTCTTGTACTAATAAGAAGAGCAGCGTGAATTCTAATTCCATAGTGGTAATCATTTACTTTACCATTCTGAACAGAGAAATGGCATTTAAATGCTACGTTACATACCACAATAGTTGATGCACTATAGAAACAATCGGTGAATAAATTGTATTACTTGTGATAAGTGATAAGGCCCAAAATAACAAGGACCGTCTATTTTGTTTAATCTGTACATAAAACCTAATGTAAACATAAAACCCATGTGTACGTTTGTGTGTGTGCGTTTCAAAGCAACCACCCTGTGTCGGATTTATTGTTGCGCAGCATTCGATAAATTATGAACAATCAGTCATAGAAACAATATTAGGTAACAGAACGACAACAGTTTTTAATTGCATTAAAACTCAAGAACCAAGACCCTCCAGCACACGTTCTCTTGACAGAACCACATCTTCCTGAGTGCCAGCAAATTAAAAACATGCACACGGTGTATTTCCATGGATAATCTACTTTATGGTGGGAAAAAAAGCAATAATTCCAACTCTTAGAGGCCCATTTATCAAAGTCCAAATTTATCTCATCATTTTCTGAAAACTACCCGACCAAATCCGCACAGGTTTTTTCCCCTTATTTATCAATACATTTTCCAAGAAAATTTCCAGTGCAGGAAAAAACCCGAAAAAGTCGAATTGTATCAAATTTTTGGATTTTCCACCTGATTTTTGCTCAAAAACCACAAAATCTTCGGATTATTGCATGAAACCCAGCGCAGGTCAAGATATCTTCGGGACTTCTCCCATTGATTTATATGCAACCTCCGTAGTTCAGAGATTTTCGGTTTCTGTCTTTTTCCATCCTCGGGGTATAATAAATCTCGAAAAATTTGAGTTTTTATTTTTCCATTAAAAACTCGGATTTTATAGTAAAAAAAACAAATTTTTAGGATTTTTGGCATTCGGACTTTAATAAATAACCCCCTTAGATTCAGGTCTTCTGCAGAACCAGCTGACAGGACATCTTGTAGGGAGATTGAGATTTCTAATGGTGCAGTGACATATTGGTTCCCAAAATGTGACCAAATAAAATTCTGTGCCGCCGACATCAGTTTAGAGTCCAAAGATGAGAACCACACGGGGGGAAAAACATAAACAGACCTCAAATATTCTGCACAGGCTGGCATGTGCCACGTGCAAATTTGTTGTGAAAATATATCTGCTTAGGCACAGATTATCAAACAGATTTTGGCAAAACTCAATAAAGATCCATTAGATTATACAGAGAAAAAAAATAATAAAGGAGGGAATGGGAAAAAAACCCACAAGAGATTTAGAAGAACCATTGTAATGTCACCACTGGAAAAGCACCAAGCAAGGCACCATTGGAAATACAAGATACTCGGTTAAGTCCTTACAAACAGACAATGCTAATCTGGCCGAAAAATCTGTGTCTTTGGTAAAAATTCTATCAAGATGACCTGTTGAAAAGGAGAAACAACAATTAGTCAGAAACTGCGTCAGATCAATCATATTAGCTCTACGTTTGTGACATTTATTACCTACTTAAACTTTAAAGATATTTAAGTGAAAAGGGAGTAAAGTAATAAAAAGGTCAAATCAAACAAACACCAAGTTAGATAAAGCTCCTTTTACCTTGGGAACCATTAGATGCTGCTCAGTGGGTGTTGCAGAGCAATAAACAACAACACATACAAAGTATGAAAAGAGAGGTACAAACATATGGTTGAGAGGTCATTAAATCTGTTAAAGTAAGCACCGGCTAATTATTAACTGACAACCTCAGCTATACAGTTCATCACAGTTGCATGCCAAAACAAAAGGACAATCCCTTTCATAGCATCCTCACAATACAACTATATCTTGCAGCTAATCAGAGCCCTTAAAAACTAATTAATGAGAGTGTGAAGGGGTCTATTGCAGGGCTTTTGCTTGAGGTCAAAGAAGAAACTAGAAGTTGATGATGTTAGGTCCAACGTACAATGGCACCTACTGATAAAAGTTTTAATAAATGATATGGCTGCTAGCAGCCTGAAGAAAAGGCTTCGATGTTACGGTCCCCATAGACGCAAAAATCTTTCGTTGGTGAACGATCGATTTCAGCTCAATCTGACCAATCCATCAAATTATCGTGAGGTTAGTGGGAATCGAACGATCGTGCTGCTTACGATTTTTCGGCCGACATCTGTCAGAATTGATTGGCCAGGTTAAAAAAAAATGTATTGGTCCCAGTGCAATTTATCTATGTTTGCAGGGACAAACAGGCAGCTACCCTCCGTTTTTCTGGCAATATTGCTTGAAATGGTCTTTTTAGTTGATAAATCGTACATTTAAACGATCGTTTCGAGATAATCGTGGTCTCGCGATTACGAATCTTTACATCTATGGCCAGCTTATCTCTCATAAAATACAGTAGGTCACTGTTGGTAAAAAGAGAAAACTAAAATAGTGAAACTGTGTTTTAGTGAACTACTTCTTCAAATGGAAGATTGCAAGCTTTGTAGGTCAGATATTCATTAATGCTAATATACAGAGTGTTTATTAAGATAATGCATCAGTTAGTCTAAGGGTCATGGAACTGGGGGTGGAAATTAAAACACCAACCAAAAAATTCAGCATGTATTTTAAAAACTTTGCTTTTTATATTCAGTGCCACCCAAAAAGGGCCAGATAAATACACAATTTTATTGTGGTTGAAACTATAAATTTACATTGTAAGATCACTTATTTTGCTCACAGAGTACACTAATGATTATGCTGGCATTGTGTGTTGTCAGCAGGATAACACACAGCACTACTTTAAGGTGTTAAATATTCTTCATAGCAGTGAGGAAAAAGTCCCCGCTGGTGACATTCCATGTTAAAATAATATGCATGGACCGTCCTGTGAAAGTTCCCCAATTCCCTGATCTGCAAAATTATTTTGGAAGTTAATTTTAATATTGACTCTAAGGAAGTAAAGTATTTTGCTGACCATGCCTAGGGAAAGCAGATATTGTAGATATTGTAAGAATACATTACTGGCAGTACAAAACACTTAAAGGAATTGTTCAGTATAAAAATAAAAACTGGGTAAATAGACTGTGCAAAATAAAAAAAACTTTTCAATAGTTTGCCAAAAATGTAATGTATAAAGGCTGGAGTGACTGGATGTGTAATAACAGAACACTACTTCCTGCTTTGCAGTTCTCTTGGTTTCCACTGATTGGTTATCAGGCAATAACCAATCAGAGACTTGAGTGGGGCACATTGGTCATAACTGTTTGCTTTTGAATCTGAGCTGAATGCTAAGCATCAACTACAAACTAGCTGAACAGTTATGTCCCATGTGGCCCTCCTTATAGTCGCTGACTAACTCAGAGTTAAGAGAGCTGAAAAGCAGGAAGTAGTGTTCTGCTATGTTAGATATCCACTCACTCCAGCCTTTATAAATTACATTTTTGCCTAATAACGATTAGAAACATTTTTATTTTGCACCGTCTATCTATTTAGCCAGTTTTTATTTTTACACTGAACTGTTCCTTTAAATGAATAGTAAGGTTATGTTACATGGGTGTTGTTGCCTAAGGGTTCTATCCACCACACAGTGTTACATACCAATACAAGCTGAACAAAATATCTTTCAGTTTCACACACAGTGAATGCCTGACATCAACTTGCAGGGAAATTGTGCAAGCACTGTTATTCCCCTGTATATGGTCTGTATAAAGTGCATGGGAAAGCAGCACAAAAACTCAAAATCGCATGTGTCCATCAGCTTAACCAAAAGCTGATACTAAATTGAAGCATGGGGACACTGTTCAAGTGCAAGTGTAAATCAGTAATTCCATTTATGGAACTCATGTTTTTCTTTCGTTACAAAGAAACACATTTTTTAAAAAATTGTTTTTTATGTTACTGGTCCTTTAAAGGTGAACCACCCCTCTCACACAAAATATATTAAAAATCGTTTTAAAAAATACTACTGGTAACTTCATCATTACAAACCAATTTAAAAGAATATAATTTAAAAAAAAATTGTTGATCTGGCGGCATTTTAGGATAAAAAAAATAAATAAAACCTATACTACCTTTTCCCCCCCTAAATGTCCAAGATAAATATTTTTCCCTTTATTCTCTGTTGCATAACAGCCAGAATAGGAAGCATAAGATTTATTTCCATACTTGGGTATGGCCACTTTATGTAATGCTAATCAACTTTCATACTTGCTGTGCAGCCAAAAGTTGGGATTATTCTTCATACAGAAGCCAAAACTTCACACTACATCAATGAACGCCTGGGCTATTTTATCTTTGCAATTAATTAATTATTTTTTTTTTTTTTTTACAGCACAGCAAAGTTCAGTCTTTAAGCCCTTCATATCTTTATAAATCAGTCGGGCATATGCATCTGTGAATTGTATAAAATCCTTCCGCTCGGGTGATTAAAATCTTGACACCTTTTGCTGATTAATAATCATGGAAAGAATAAGATCAGAGGCAAAATTAATGATTGTTTAATCGAGAGATTCACAAAACTCCCTTTAACTTACATATTCCATCATGTTATTCGTTTCACATTTCCTTTTGCTCAGCCTCCAGTGCAAGCACAGCTGGAAAAGAGGGACAGGAATAGAAGAATAATGAGCTCTGTTTTATTGCAGCGCACACACTAGCCCCATTTATCCACCTTTCATATTTTAAGCTTAACAAAAGCATCTGTTTCCATACTGTGCGATTTAGACTTCATCTCTGCGAAGCTGCTCCCCGCGGCACTCACCTTGTGGTATAACCTATTGTTTTCCCATTCCAATAACTTCTCAATCGATCTTCGTGTCTGTAAGACAAATGGGGGAGGATTTTTTTTTTACTCTTGACTAGTTGAAAAGAGGAGAAAACACGGCGCAGCCGTTTTATTTATATATGAGAAAAGGAAAACTAGAGGACAGTCAATGACTTCAGGGTGGCCATTGATATGAAAGCTTTAGCGTTAAATAGTAACTAAAAAGGCAATAGACTTTCCCCTGGGAGAAAATACATTGAAATGGTTGAGTTCACTTAAAACAACTTCATATAATTGTATGCAAATAGGCCTATAATGACTTGGAAAAGTGGAATTAACAAAAACTTGCAACACTATTACATAAACATTGATTTCATTCTTGACTTTAACAGTAACAAAAACGTATCAAGAATCACAATAATTACTTCAGGTTGGTTTTTCACAAGTGAATCTGTGCTAAAATTTTGGTTTCCCTGGAAAAAAAATAGTGTTTTCTCCCTCATCCCCAATGAATTTGGCACAAGAAAAAACAAAGAAAATAACGCAGAAGTATCAAGTACATACACAGTCCAGTGAAGTACAGCACTCAACAGGTCTTGTGCAAACAAAAATAAGGGTTTTTTTTTCAATTCAATTTATTGTATCTCAAAGTAAAACTGACTCATGTGCTTATATTCTTTCAGTACAAAAAAAATAAATAAAGTTACTTTAACACATTTCCCCCGATTTACACACACACACAACACACCCGCCAGAGTATTTTTTTTTTTTTTTCAATGTTGTCGCTCACAAAGATCTTGTAGAAGCTTCTCTCCTTTTAAAAGAAAATAGGGCAGCAGTTATAGTCACACTTTGTGTAAATTTGTTGCCAGTCAGCCTCCAAATCAAAAGAAAATAAGGCTGGGGAGTGTAATTAACATTCAGTTCAGTCATTTTGTCCCTTGTCTAGCCCCGAGCTTTGTTCCAATTGCCATCTGAATGCTGGAGGCTGGAGGCAAATCGATTTGATTCTAAATCGCACCATGAAAAGAACATGATCTAACTGCTTTCAGCTCTCCGTAAATCTGTACAGGGTCTTTGGCACAATGCAACTTTCAATTTATAAAGCAGAATGTCTCTTCAATGACTCGGTGAAGGGGGTTTGGGAGGGAGAAGGAGGGAACAAAAAGCGAACAAGGAGCAGACATAAAAATTCCAATAGTTGTTTAAGCATTATAGTTCATTTGCATCACGAACCTCTCAAACTGCCTCACGAGTCTATGGAGATGTAACCTTGACAAGCACATATTGACAGAGCTCATTGACTCTCAAAGGCTACTCTATCAATGGAGAAAAATTGCAATAGGTTCTACTTGAAACAGACATCTGCCTGCCCACCCGTTGCTAAATCAACAGTAGGATGATTCATAAAAAACTAGTGATGCCTTTTTCAGCAGGATTCAGCCAAATCCTTCTGCCCAGCCGAACCAAATCTGAATCCTTTTTTTAATTTCCAGGTTAAAGGGAAAATGAACTAAAAAAGACAAATACTGTAATACGCAACACAAGAAATTGCCAAAAAAAAGAGCCAAATGCAAAGTTGCTTATCCCTTGTGGTGTTATGGCAGGCTCTTTGATCTATTTCACACACTGCCATGAAAACCAATTCAACACAGATCAGATACATGTGGAAACACAGAATTCATGGCTCCCACTTAGTATCATAGCGCTGCTACCACAAATTCTACATTAATGGGTGCATATTTGGTTGCACTTAAAGGGGTTGTTCACCTTTGAGATAACTTTTAGTATGGTGTAGTGTGATACATTTTTTATTATTGAAGGTCTTTGAGTTAGCTTTTTATTTAGCAGCTCTTTAATTTGCATCTTAAGCAATCTGGTAACTAGGGTCCAAATTAACCTAGCAACCATGCATTGATTTGAATAAGAGACTGGAATATGAATAGAAGAGGCCTGAATAAAAGGATCAGTAATAAAAAGTAACAATAACAATACATTTGTATCCTTACAGAGCATTTGTTTTTTTAGAAGGGAGTCAGCAATGCCCATTTGAAAGCTGCAAAGAGTCAAAAGAAAAAGACAAATAACTATAAAACTACAAAAATAAATAATGAAAATTGAAAGGTTTAGAATTGGCCGTTCTATAACATAATAAAAGTTACCTTAAAGGTGAACCACCCCTTTAAAATGTTAAAAGGAAAGTATACAAAAAAGTTTGCATTTAAATCTTTAAAGCTCAAGAGAAAACAGTGTGTGTGTGTGCGTGTGTCTCAATTGTTTACACACTTTACTTTTTAATGCTAGGGTGCTACCTGAAATGAGTTTACTTACTATCCAACCTGGTAACCCACAAAACTGGAAGTGACGTCACCTTGGCCCGGAAGTAATGTCACTATGGAGGCGGGTGAACCAGGTTAAGAGAAAAAAATTGAGTGATCATCAGGGGTGGGTTGAAAGGTACACAATGCACAGTATAGCTGGATCCCCAGGTAGGTACCAGCACACCACATGCCCTGTTGGTTAATCAGGAACTTCCTACCTGACCATTCTGCGGGTACCCAATATATTGCAGGTCTCTAAACCAAGATCCCTTTTTCATGCAAAATTACAGTATTTTGATGGAAACACCCTTTATTTCTGCTGCTCTCACATATTAAGGAGGCATCATAGATTTTGGACAGATTCACAGACTGATAATTATGCACACCAAGAAGATAGATAGATAGATAGATAGATAGATAGATAGATAGATAGATAGATAGATAGATAGATAGATAGATAGATAGATTTCCATGTAAACACTTGAAGCATAAATGCCAGAGAGAGATAACTGTAATGGTATGTTCCTTTATTGGAGATCTGCCTGCCACCTTTTAGTGAGAAAGGTAAAAGTTTTACTTTAGGAAAATAATGTATGATAAAATGTATTTTTGTGTGCTTCTGTTTTTAGTGTAATTTTACTTTACAAACGGTGTATATTGTATTAAAAAAAAAATAAATAAAAATAAATAAATAAAAAATAAACCAGCCTGTATTGTGTTTAATACAGATTCCTGCAATTGTGAAAGTTCCCTTGAAATGACTCCTGATTATAAGACAATACAGGCATTTTTGAGCTGCATGGAAAATGACCCATGGAAAGTGAGCAATGGCAATAAGCACTGCACCAGCATTGAAGTTGTATTCTTAAAGCAATATTGCTCAGTAAGACGGACCAGACACAGCAGCGCCATAAAAATGCAGTAAGTATTCCAAGGAGGATTTGCATAAATCTGGCTCGATATTCTGTTTCTGCTACGGGCAGAGGAAGTTTTAATTAGTTTTTCTATATCAAAACAACAAGACAGCAGTATTTCCTCACTTCTGATGTTTGATTACAGTGTAATACAATGAAGGCAAAGCTTTCATAATAATGTTAGTATTCAAAATTACAGCAAGATGGCTGAGAGTTTTGATAAGCAGAATTCTCATTGGTAAAATGTATTGCATTTGTAATTATTTTTTAAGCCATGTTTTTGAAATTAACGAGCAACAGGGTACAGTTTATGAAGGGTTTAGACCCCTGCATAAAAGCATAGTGTGGGGCAGCCAATAAAACACATGGAATTGCTCCCTATTAATTTCAATGGCAATTGCATGGACCCACATGGGAAATAAACAGCCATTTATACAGTATATATGGTAAATGTAGGGCAATGTACACTGAGAGATATGTAGTGCTTTGCCCAGCACACATGTAACCTGCCCACCCATACAGCATTAATTGTCCTCTAGGAGGGGAAAACAAAATGATATATATATATATATATATATATATATATATATATATATATATATATATATATATATATATATACACACTGTATCTATACACATACATACAAACAAAGTTTGGGAACCCGTCTCAGCCTGCATAATAATTTACTCCACTTTCAACAAAAAAAGTTAACTGTTATTTCTTTCATTTCCCAGGAACATCGGAGTACTGGGGTGTTTTCTGAACAAACATTTTTAGTGAAGCAGTATTCAGTTGTATGAAATTAAATCAAATATGAAAAACTGGCTGTGCAATTGTTATTTTGCAAATTTGAATGCATGTAACTGCTCAATACTGATTACTGGTGACACCAAATTAGTTGGATTCGCTTGTTAAGCCTTGAACTTCATAGGCAGGCGTGTCAAATCATGAGAAAAAGTATTTAAGGTGGCCAATTGCAAGTTGTGCTTTTGTTTGACTCTCCTCTAAAGAGAGACAGCAAAGGATCCTCAAAGCAACTCTCAATAGATCTAAAAACAAAGATTGTTCAGTATCATGGTTTAGGGGAAGGCTAAAAAAAGCTATTTCAGAGGTTTAAACTGTCAGTTTCAACTGTAAGGAATGTAATCGGGAAATGGAAGGCCACAGGCACAGTTGCAGTAAAACCCAGGTCTGGCAGGCCAAAAAAAATAAAGGAGAGGCATATGCAGAGGATTGTGAGAATGGTTACAGACAACCCAAAGATCACCTCCAAAGATCTGCAAGAACATCTTGCTGCAGATGGTGTATCTGTACATCGTTCTACAATTCAGTGCAATTTGCACAAAGAACATCTGTATGGCAGGGTGATGAGAAAGAAGCCCTTTCAGCACTCACACCACAAACAGTTGCTTGTTGTATGCAAAAGCTCATTTAGATAAGCCACAGTCATTTTGGAACAAAGTGCTTTGAAATGATGAGACAAAAATTTTTAGTTATTTGGTCATAACAAAAAGCGCTTTGCATGGCGGAAGAAGAACACCGCATTCCAAGAAAAACACCTGCTACCTAATCTAAAAAGGCATTTATGCAGAGGGAGAAGTACAATATTCTGGAATGGCTGTCCCAGTCCCCCGACTTGAATATCATGGGAAATCTATGGGATGATTTGAAGCAGGCTGTCCATGCTCGACAGCCATCAAATTTAACTGAACTGGAGAGATTTTGTATGGACGAATTGTCAAAAATACCGCCATCCAGAATCCAGACACTCATCAAAGGCTATAGGAGGCGTCTAGAGGCTGTTACATTTGCAAAAAGAGGCTCAACTGAGTATTTAGGTAATATTTCTGTTGGGGTGCCCAAATATATGCAACTGTCTAATTTTGTTATGATGTATATTGCATATTTTTTGTTAATCCAATAAACGTTATGTCACTGCTGAAATACTACTGTTTCCATAAGGCATGTTATATATTCAAAGGAAGTTGCTACTTTGAAAGCTCAGCCAATGATAAACAAAACTCCAAAGAATTAAGAGGGGTTACCAAACTTCATATGACTGTATACAGATATTTTTTTTTTTATGGAGTTTAACAGATAATCCAATTCTTGAATTAGTTTACAGATTCACACACATTTCTTTTAGAGAATAATAATCAGTAGTAAGTTACTTATTTAAACCATATTATGACATGACTTAAGTCACACATTTCAAACCAAGGAGAAATGTATTGTCTGTGCGCTGTCAACTCCAAGCTGAGTTAATTGGAACTGGAGCGAATTTTATTGGGGAGGGGGATTCCAGGAGGGTAAAGGAAAATGAGAAAGCTGCTGTCAAAGAATTGCCCTGTCAAAAACCCACAACAATCTAGATGAAACTGCATTACAATATGTAAAATAGTTAATAAAAGATAGTGGCATGGTTCAACAGATTCACCCCAAACACAGTATGGTATTGAGCTGTGTTGAATTGAATTGAATTCCGTCCGGGTAGCTCAATGTTAGAAGAGCCAGTATGTAGCCAGTATGTAGTTCCTCAAATTTATGAATGCATATACATATAACTTTATTTGTAAAGTTATGTAAGGAACCACAGCACTGTACAATGCATAAAAGAACAATGTATAAAAGTACACAAAGGGAGGACAAGTCTCATGACAGATACAATAAATACACACAGAGCTTATATAAGGACATCCAGGTTATTGGCTAAGTGGTAAGAGACACAGTAGGAAGCAGGACCCTGCTGCGAATAGCTTACAGTCTGAAGCTGGCCATAGACACAACGATCCGATCGTACGAGGATTCGTACGATTTTCGGAACGTGTGTGGAGAGTCCCGACATTTTTCGTCTGGCGGAGATCGGTCGTTTGGTCGATCGGACAGGTTAGAAAATTTCTGTCGGCTGCCGATAATATCGATCGTACGATTTTCAGTGGGAGACTGTCACTAGCTTTGTCAAACATAACAATCGTATGATTGCTGTTAGAGGTAGAACATTGGCTGATCTGTTCATTACTACTTTATTTGATCGGAATGTTAAGACTTTGATCTTTATGGTTAGTGGCAGGTCGGGAGATGGAAAAGTCCGATCGTACATTGATTCGTACGATCGGATCTTTGCGTCTATGGCCAGCTTTAGTGGGAATAAGGGGAATGTACAAAGAGAACACTTTTTAAGCATTACTGAAAGGAAATGTATGGGAAGATAATGAAGTAAGACTGCCAGAACACCAATCAACTAGTGCAAATCATCACATGAACCAAACTGCATATACGCTTGGCCATTTTGTCCAATCCTTGTCCTGAAATTATATTAAAAAAAAAAAAAAAAAAGCAAAACAAGAACTTTGGCAAAACAAAGAGGCAAAACGCGTCACAAAGTTTCAGCATCAATACATTTAAACATGAGATCTGCTCATGCTCATAATAGGAGCCATCTCTGCAGAAATGTAATTTGAATTTTCGAATATTTTTATGGTCAAAACACTCAAATTCTAATTGTGAATGATCCAAACTCAAATTGGATTTTAATTCGAATTTTGAGATTTATCAAACCCTGACCCTTTACTATTCGCCACCTTAAACCTGCAGAGTTCATGTATAAGTCAATGGGAGAGGTCCAAGGACCATTATGAACATGTTGCTACTCTTGCTGACAATCACGTTTTTTTTTTCAGAAAAGAATTTGAGTTTAGTCGAATTCAATTCGTATTCGATTCAGGATTTCAGGTCGGTAATATTCGTTTTAGATATTCTATTTTTTCATTAAATAACCCCCCCCAATCAAATTTCTAGTATATCCGAATTTGCAAGTTAAAAAAAATTGCATGATTTCAAAATTCGACCTTTCATAAATGTGCCTCTAGATGTTACAATTTTTAACTAAAACTACTTAACCCATTTAACTATTTGTATTAGGGCAGGACTACATGGTCATTTATGCTGCGATCCAACACGCTGCGCAAAATCGCAGGTGTCCCGTTGGATGTGACGGAAATAAGGAAAGTAATTCAATAGTCGGATCGTGCCGCAGCATTGATGCGATGCGACTGTCGGATGCAGACTATGCACGCTGCGTCTGCATCCGACAGTCGTGTCGCATCATTGCGCCATTGATGCGACACGACTATCGGATGCAGACGCAGCGTGCATCAACGCTGCGGCACGATCCGACAATTTAATTTAGTTACCTTATTCCGACTGGACGCCTGCGATTGCAGCGCGTCGGATCGCGGCGGAATCGCCCGTGTATTCCTGACCTTAGGGGTAGTGTATCTGACTTTAAAGGAGAAACAAAAACTTTACCAAAAGAAAACCCTACCCCCACCCATGTAGACCCCCCTCCCTCCTCCCCCCCAGCCTAGCTGCCCCCCCGGGGAAATGCCCCATACCTTTTACTTACCCCTTGGTGCAGAGTCACAGCATCGGAGATCACGGAGCCATCTTCCGGGTCTTCATGTCTTCTTCCGGCAATTTCCGTCCTTTTTGACGCATGCGCAGTTGACGCAAACCAGTAAATTGCTCCAACTGCGCAAATGTCGATTTGCCGGTCTCCGTCTCAGTTTGCCGAAGACCCGGAAAATGGCGGCAGTGAACTCCGATGCTGTGACTCTGCACCGAGGGGTAAGTAAAAAGTTAAGGGCATTTCCCCGGGGGGTGGGAATACATGGGGTGGGGGGGGGTTGGGGTTTTTTTTTGGTGAAGGGTTTGTTTCTCCTTTAAGTAGAATCTGGCACAAGTCATAGGTATGTCAAAGTAACAATAAACACACAGATAAAATATGTTCTGCACATCAACAATAACCAGAACTACAACCAATGGGTATTAAAGGAAAATTGAGAATTCTTATAAAAAAACAACATACCGTTACACAAATAAACAACCAATGAGAATGCAGTTAAAACATTACATTATTAAGCTGTAAGAATAAATGAAAAAGCAAAGAATTTTTCAACTTACTCTTTTACTGAGACACACAACTGGCCACATGCTGCAGCCCAATGTACAGCAACAGCAAAGGCATCCACAAAGTAGCCATCGGACATTGATTGGAAGATTCTTCTTAAGACAACTGTTGACTCGGTTAATGCTAGATTTAAATTCTTCAGGTGCTACCTGGGTGAGTGGTGGGGGAAGAGAACATGTGTGTTAAAGCCTAATGCCTAGTATTAAAGATAGAAAAGCTTTTAATTGTGTTTTTGACACATACCTTGCCAGTTAAGGATGAAGGGAATTCTGCTTCAAATTTGTTGCTAAGACCAAAACTAAAGAAAAATGAAAATCATTAGATATCATCCTTCTGCACTTCGACTGCAAAATGTAGATTATTTGAACATTTTATTTTGGCAGAGGATGTAAAACAATGAAAAAAAAATATTAAGATCATTATTATGAAACTATCTATAAATGAATCATATTTTTTTTAAAATTTAAAGTCACTACAGTTTTCCCTCAATATTTTTTTTATACGGTTTCATTTTGCATACCAGTAAATGTGTTTTGTTTTTTTTTTATTTGAGTGTTTAGACGAATTCAACTTTGCACAAGACGTTTCACATCAACTCACAGACAACATATTGATAAAGATCCATGAAACACAGAGCAGATGCCAAGATTCCCAAGAAAGCAGCAACAAAATGCCTGCTGTGCGGTTTACTTAAAGGAAAACTATACCCCCCAAACAATGTAGGTCTCTATTAAAAGATACTGAGTAAAACAGCTCGTGTGTAAAACCCTGCTTCATGTAAATGAACCATTATCATAATAATATACTTTTTTAGTAGTATGTGCCATTGGGTAATCATAAATAGAAAATTGCCATTTTAAAAAATAAGGGCCGCCCCCTGAGATCGTAAGATTCACTGTGCACACATACAAACCACATGTTAGGTCACATGAGCCAATTAACAGACAGAGTTCTGCCTTTTGCTTCCTCACTTCTTCCTGTTACAGTTAGTGTTGTAGTATTTCTGGTCAGGTGATCTCTGAGGCAGCACAGATACAGTCACGAAATGGTGGCTCAAGGCAAGAGATGTAAAAGGGCAATATTTATGTAAATATATATTCCAGTTTGGTAAGATTCCTTAATATGTCATTCAATTTGATATAAACTATCTGTTGCTTAAGTATTCATTTTGGGGGTATAGTTTTCCTTTAAAGACAATCATACTGACCTACTCTACCAGCCCAAAGGTTTTGAAGCCAAAAGTCAAAGTAATGTTCCATGAGGTTCAATGTTGATAAATGCAAGGTTATGCACTTTGGCAAAAATAATATAAGTGCAATTTATACACTAAATGGCAGTCTGGAAAAAAGGCACTTGTGAGGGGACATGATTACACTTTACAAGTACATTAGAGGACATTATAGACAAATAGCAGGGGACCTTTTTACCCATAAAGTGGATCACCGTACCAGAAGCCACCCCTTTAGACTAGAAGATAAGAACTTTCATTTGAAGCAACGTAGGGGGTTCTTCACAGTCAGGACAGTGAGGTTGTGGAATGCACTGCCGGGTGATGTTGTGATGCTGATTCAGTTAATGCCTTTAAGAATGGCTTGGATGATTTTTTGGACAGACATAATATCAAAGGCTATTGTGATACTAAGCTCTATAGTTAATTTAGGTATGGGTATATAGAATTTAATTAAAAGTATGGAGGGGTGTGTGTATGGAAGCCGGGATTTCATTTGGAGGAGTTGAACTTGATGGACTTTGTCTTTTTCAACCTGATTTAACTATGTAACCATGTCATTAATTGTATGTAATTTTTATTTCTAAATTACACTGTTTACACTGCAAATAATTCACTCTAGAACATCGCTATCCAACTTCTGGTTCCGCGGGCCGGAATTCTTCTGGTCTACATGGTGGAGGGCCGATAATGGAAGCCAGTGTTAGCCACTCCCTGTTTTTAGACCAAACGCACTTTAAACCACACCCATATTAACACAAGATCATGTCTACATTAATAGCACATATACAAAAAAATATATATTAATTATAGTGGGATGCTAACGTCTAAAGGGCCTGTCCAAAGGGCCCATAGTTACTGGGATAAAGCCCCCAGTTCAAAGGATACACCAATCCAAAACCAAAAAATTATCCCATGACTCAATATTATTTTAAAAATATGTCTTTATTTCAAAAATCATTAAAAAAAAAAATAGGCATACAGACCACATGGTATTCCGCCTTACGCGTTTCATACTCTCTGGTAATTAATCATAGGCATGCATGACAATGACTTGAAACATGTACAGGTATGGCCATCTGTTATCTAGAAACCCATTATCCAGAAAGCTCAAGATTACAGGAAGGCTGAAACAACACAAAAATGACTGGTACCCTTGAACAAAATAGCGGTATAGTAGATTACAGAACAGTATAGTCTTATGCACCTCCTCCACAGATCTGACTTCCAGTGAAGGCTATGAGAGTGGCAAGGACAATGGCATTGTATAAATTTGCATACAGATACTTAAGGTGGCCATACACGGGCCGATAAAAGCTGCCGACAGACCGAGTCGGCAGCTTATTGGCCCGTGTATGGGGGCCCCCGACGGGCTTCCCCGATCGAGATCTGGCCGAAAGTCGGCCAGATCTCGATCGGATGGGGTTAAAAATCTGTTCGTTGATGCGGTCCTGCGATCCGACCGTTTGCGAACGCTAGGATCCGATCGTGGGGCCCTAAGGCCCACGATCGGATCAGCCCGATATTGCCCACCTCAAGATGGGCATATCGGAGGGAAATCCACTCGTTTGGCGACATCGCCAAACGAGCGGATCTATCCATGTATGGCCACCTTTAGAACTGAATTGTTAGCTCAGCAGCAAAATGAAGCCTTGGTCACTAGGATTGAACATTTCAGTATGGCTGACTCACCAAGAGGGGAAAAGATGGATTAGATTCATCCATGAGTGGGGTTTAATAGTAATCAACTGAACTAAATGGAGGTTAATCAGCTTACTAAATGGGGCATTCACCATGATCATAATCCTCTAAATGCAATACTTTATGTGATGATAGGAAGGCCGGTAGCCCTAACTGGCAACTAAAAATATGCAGAGTCTTCTATTTAACAACCACTGGCCTGTAGTGTCTCACAATGCTTGCTATTTGTGGCAATTTGAAGAGCTCCATACTGCAATGATTGCTGCTACCTGTAGTAGCAATAAAATGCTTTGGGTGTTATAGCTCTTACATGAAGAGGTATTTTGCCTTTACATGTAAAATATAGGAAGACTTTTACTAAAAACCCCTGTATATACATGTTACTTCAAAATAGTTGGATAACTAGACTCTATGCTCCTGGGCATTTTTGTTGACACGAGCTCTGTGATTATATACTTGTACCTCATGCTTCTTAACCAACAAAACCCTCCTTGTAATAAAAATAATATTTTCTATGTATCTTCAAGCTTTGGTTCGTCAGCTCTTGTAGGATTGTAACAGTGACATCTAATGTGCAACACTGACACTGAGTTCAACATCTAGGGGGTTATTAATCAAAATCCGAATTTTTCTGATTTTTTAATTTAAAAAAGTCTGACCAAACTAGAATCCACAATTCAACCTTATTCATTATGTAAAAAGCTTAATTTAATTGGATAGGGGAAAAACTTGATAAAAATGAGCGAAAACTCTAATCAAATGACTCGATTTTTTCAAGCTTTTTTCCCAAAAAGTCAGATTTTTTCATATTTCTGCCCAAAAAGCCTGAAATAGTCGGATTTTCGTTCTAATTCCAACGCAGACCACAGAAATTTCAAAATATGATAGGGACCTCTCCCATTGACATATATACAACCTCATTAGGTGTGAGGTGGAGGATTTACACTTTTGTGACTTTTTGCAGCATCAGGCCTTAATAAATCTTGAAAAAACTTGAGTTTTGCCCCCAAAAAGCTTGACCAGAGTTTATTAAATAAACCTCTCAATGTCAACAGATTCCAAGTGAGCCATACTCTTCAACAGCTTTCAGTGGATACTCAGTTGGGATTATAGGTCATTAAAGGAATAGTAACAACAAAAATTGAGTGTTTTAAAGTAATGAAAATATCATGTACTGTTGCCCTGCACTGGTAAAACTGATGTGCTTGCTTCAGAAACACTACTATAGTTCATATAAACAAGCTGCTGTGTAGCAATGGGGAATATTGAAAAAAGGCTATTTGGCACAGGTTAAATAGTGGATAACAGATATCACCATTATGTTCTACAGAGTTTATCTGTTATCTGCTGTGTAACCTGAGCCTTTTCTCCTTTGAACGGCTGCCCCCATTGCTACACAGCAGCTTCTTTATATAAACAATAGTAGTGTTTCTGAAGCAAACACAGTCGTTTTACCAGTGCAGGGCAACACTGCATTATATTTTTATTACATTAAAACACTAATTTTTTGATGTTACTGTTTGATGATCCCTGGACTACAACTTCCAGTGTGCAGCTCGGCTGGAAGCCAAAAAACACTTGTAGGCCCACAATTAGTGGGGATACACTTAAGTAGGTATCTTAAGTAGGATTAGTTTAGGGGTAGTTCACCTTTAATTTAAATTTTAATATCATGATATTCTGCAGTTCTTTTTGTAATTATTTAGCTTTTGTTCAGTTGCTATCTAGTAACATCGGGCTTACTTTACCTTAACAACCAGGCAGTGGTCTGAACGAGACTGGTAAACGAATAGGGCTGAACATAAATAAAACGAATGAAGGCAGAGCAATAGTTTTTATGCTGCCTAAGTCTGCGATCCCCAAAGACCAGATAACATTTTAAAATACAAGCTGGAATGGGGCAAATAGCTGAAACACTATTAAAAACACCAGCTGCCATATTGTTAGGAATAGTACGATATCACATACCAAAAGTAAACTTAATCAAAAAGGCAGCTGAACTGTAACAATTCTAAATCAGTATTCAGAGACATGTTTAGTTTCATTGATCTGACACACAGTCTGTGCCTCTTGGACCCTGTGCCTTTAAGTCAGAGACACACACTCAGATTCAGGGAGATTTAGTCACCCGGTGATAAATCTCCTCTTCTTCGGAGCGACTAATCTCCCCGAACTGCCTCCTGCCGGCTAGAATCTAAGGGCAGTGACACACGGTCAGATTCAAGGAGATTAGTCGCACGTCGACAAATCTCCTCTACTTTGGGGCGAATAATCTGCCCGAACCGCCTTCCTGCTGACTAAATTGAAAATCGCCGGCGGGGTGGCACTAGAAGCACTTCGTTTTCCGAAGTTGCTTCACGAGGGAACTTCGGTCGACTTAGACAAATGAAGCGCTACGAGTGCCATCCCGCCGGTGATTTTGATTCTAGCCGGTGGGGAAGCTTTTCGGGGAGATTAGTCGCCCCGAAGAAGAGGAGTTGTGTCGCTGGGCTTAATCTCCCCAAATCTGACAGTGTGTCTCTGTCCTAAATCGCCGGCGGGGTGGCACTCAGGGCACTTCATTTTCCAAAATCGCCCTAAGTTTTCTCATGAGGCAACTTTGAGCAACTTAGAAAAACGATATGCCCCAATTGCCATCACGCCGGCGATTTACATTCTAGCCGTCGGGAGGCAGTTCAGGGAGATTAGTCGCCCGAAGAAGAGATTTGTCGCTGGGAGACTATTCTCCCTGTCTGACCGTGCGTCTCTGCCCTTAGAAGGCAGCAGGGTTGATTTTGGCAATATTCACCATGAATACAATTGCCAGCAGTCTTTACCATTCAGGTACTTTGTTTTGGGTTCTGGGGATGACGCTTGGGAAATCCTAGGCACAGGTAGGGTCCCTCCTGTACATATTACTTACTACCCTAACCGTACCCCCTTTCCCACAGAAATGCGCATGTTTATCTCTCCCGTTCGCCACAATATCTCCCCATTGGCCTTACACTGTGACGTGCCCACATCCTCGCACCACTACCGGGTCCGGAGAATACTTCAGCAGCTGTTCCTCCAACGCCCGTTCTTCGTCTTCGTCCTCTTCCTCGTAAATTTCATCAAAATCCGCCATTACGAGATTTCCGGCCGCAGACGTTTTGTTATCCTGTTTCCTCCCCGGTCCAGTTACCAGGAAGAGGAGGCCGCCATACCCAGCTGCGACGTCATGACGCACAGCCGCAACTTTACGTCACTGTATCAAACGCGAGCACAGGTTTTTTTTTTTTCTTTCAAGTTGAGGAACTTTATTTCGCAACACAAGAAGGACAAAAGCAAGAGAATAGGAGATTCAAGCAGATGTGCTTCATTCATTACTAGAACTTAAACACTCACAGCTACATATATACGCGTGGCCGCTCAGTTTGTCACTTTAGGGTTGTAATAACATTTACAAAGTTTGCAAAACTACAGTAACCCGTAGCAACCAAAAATAAATGCTGTGTTTGCCTGTGCTGTTCTATTGTCTGCCCTGGTGGTGAAAATATTCAATAAATGTATATTGGAAAGCTGCTTTGAATTGTCTTTTTCTGCGTTAATTAAAACCAGCGGTGTACATTGTCGGACTGGCCCACCGGGATACCAGGAAAACTCCCGGTGGGCCCAGGGGTTAGTGGGCCTCTTGCTTCTAACTATTTGGCCTATTTCATGGCCATTCCCTATTTCTTTATAGAAACAAAGAGGCTAAATAATGGACGAATAGAGTATTGTATGTAGAGAAAAGAGACTAGGAGAATAAAGAGGTTGAGTGAGGAGACTAGGTACAGTAGTTTGGAAAGTGGGCCCTCAGCCTAAGGTTTTCTGGTGGGCCCCTGGGATCCCAGTCTGACATTGGTGGTGTAACTATAGTGAGGGGGTGGGGGGGCAACTGTATGGAGGCCCAGGAAAATGGAGAGGGGGAGAGCAGGGTGGGTGACCAGTAGGGTTGCCACCTGGCGGGTATTTTTATGGCTTATACCAATGTTATTAATAGGGAAAAAAGATGAATATATAGGAAGGCCGGTATTTTTTCCCAGAAAAGGTGGCAACCCTAGTGACCAGCGAAGGTTGAAGTTATACCACCGAGTGAAACCATGATAGACCTGTAGTAGCCAAAGATATTATGAAAGCCATCCTAAATGGCTAGAGTAAATGCACATAGCTTAAAGCAAACCTTGGTCAGGATAGGCAGCCAACAAGCACGATCTAGAAAAAACAGCAGGTTAGGCCATCAGAAGGCAAAGTTATAGAAAAAGCCAAACAGAAGAGCAGACACCAGATATTTCCACCCAAAGGGGAGAATTTATCAAAAGGTCAGACTGCCTGCCACAGTTCAGCAGAATATAAATCCATGGCTTTATTCACTTCAATAGGAGATTTAGACTTCTCTTTTGACCAACTGTCTGTTCACGGGTTGATAAACAGTGTGAATATTCCCAAAAGAAGATCAGCTGAAGTTGTCAAAGCTAGTACAGCAGAAAAAAGCAAGTATTTATATTTCTATATTCTTATCAGGGGCATATCACATTAAACATCACCTTATATACATTTTAATAAAATAAGTACTTATAAATGATTAGAGAGAAGCAAGTACTTTTGTGGTTCACTTATCCAATGTGTATACACCATAAAAGCTGCAAAAAAATAAATGCAGCCAGTTCATCACCCTCTTTTTCACTGGGTCATGTTAATCTAATCTAATTAAATAACTGATTGAAACGAAATGATTTGTAGAAGGTGTTGAAGCTGTAATAGCTGCTTAGAAGGGATTTCTTACAACCTGCACATGATGTTAAGCTGAAACTGACCTGAAATGCTTTGGCATACACTTAGTCATAGAAAAATGTGAATGACTTACATAAAGAATAAAATACCAGCATGCGAGCAAATCTTCCACTGAATAAGGGTAATTGTTTGTGCCTCGTTCACAGAGGATAATGCTCTTAAACTGTAACTTGGTACTGAAATACGCCTAATTTCCAAGTCATTTTCTTTCGGCATTCATGAATGTTTCCCTTCTCATATTATCACTCTAGAAACGAATTTCATTGTTTTAACATAAATGATATTATTGACTTGTCCATGGCATGCCAGATAATGTAATCTAATATTAATGTATTATTAATTATGCTCAGCCCATTTATTTACAAATAAATATATAAGCGTAGACTAATTTTACTCTGTTTCTCTATTGGGGAGTCTGAAATCAGGGATTAAGGATCCAGATAGGTGTTAGTACTCAGGAATGTTGCATTGAGTACTGATATTGTGAGAAATAGAATTTGCTAAACTCCTCAAAACAACTGAACACAATCCGATGAACTGACCCATCTATCAATACATGAATTCAATTTATTTGCACTTTCCTGACGCTCAGCAAACATTTTAACAGGAATTAGCAAATACAAATTTTGATCAAATTGCTGGGAATTCTTCTGAACCTTTTAAGCACCAGAAGTTTTTTAAGTGCCAGAGGTTTTTTGAACATCTTGGGGTTCATTTATAAACTTCGAGCAGCACAGAATGATTCACACAGTGAATGTATTTGCCCTGCGCATGGATATATTTATAAAGCTGGATAAGAGTGGTGTATTTAATGTGCAAACAGAATTGCACATTTTTTTGCACTCACACAAACACCAATCTCATTTGCAAAAATTTGTTCACAATGCGAATTCGCAAAAACTGGAAAGATGGGCAAATCAGTGCAATATTTAAGCGTTCAGGAAAAAACTCAGGACTAGCACCTAACCCGGGCCCAACCTCCCTCAATCCGTGCCGATCCATGCCCGACTTGCCACTTCCGTTTATAGATCCGTGGGCCAGTGTAGTTTTCTGCTGATAGGAGCACCTTCCCGGCGTTTCAGGTAAGTCAATACAATCACTTGGGGATGCCAAACATTTGGCACCCCCAAGTGCGAACAGACGTTCCTCCTCCTTTAAAGCCTTTTATCCACATAACGTAAATTCAAGTGTCACTTGAAAAAGGGTTTTTACCCGAAACATGTAGTGTGTGTCTGACACTGCTAAAATAAATGAATATTTGCAGTTTAAAAGTACTGCTTTAAAGCTGTTTATTCCATTGTTCTACAATTCTTTGGATCACTTTAGGGGTTGCACAGACTCCTGGAATTTTTACAGCTACACAAACTTTCTATCATAGTTAAGTTAAATTGGGTTGAAAAAAGACAAAGTCCATCAAGTTCAACCCCTCCAAATGAAAACCCAGCATCCCTACACACACCCCTCCCTACTTTTAATTAAAATTCTATATACCCATACCTATATTAACTATAGAGTTTAGTATCACAATAGCCTTTAATATTATGTCTGTCCAAAAAATCATCCAAGCCATTCTTAAAGGCATTAACTGAATCAGCCATCACAACATCACCCGGCAGTGCATTCCACAACCTCACTGTCCTGACTGTGAAGAACCCTCTACGTTGCTTCAAATGAAAGTTCTTTTCTTCTAGTCTAAAGGGGTGGCCTCTGGTACGGTGATCCACTTTATGGGTAAAAAGGTCCCCTGCCATTTGTCTATAATGTCCTCTAATGTACTTGTAAAGTGTAATCATGTCCCCTCGCAAGCGCCTTTTTTCCAGAGAAAACAACCCCAACCTTGACAGTCTACCCTCATAATTTAAGTCTTCCGTCCCTCTAACCAATTTAGTTGCACGTCTCTGCACTCTCTCCAGCTCATTTATATCCCTCTTAAGGACTGGAGTCCAAAACTGAACTGCATACTCCAGATGAGGCCTTACCAGGGACCTATAAAGAGGCATAATTATGTTTTCATCCCTTGAGTTAATGCCCTTTTTTATGCAAGACAGAACTTTATTTGCTTTAGTAGCCACAGAATGACACTGCCCAGAATTAGACAACGTGTTATCTACAAAGACCCCTAGATCCTTTTCATTTAAGGAAACTCCCAACACATTGCCATTTAGTGTATAACTTGCATTTATATTATTTTTGCCAAAGTGCATAACCTTGCATTTATCAACATTGAACCTCATTTTCCAGTTTGCTGCCCAGTTTTCCAGTTTAGACAGATCACTTTGCAAAGTGGCAGCATCCTGCATGGAACCTATAGTTCTGCACAATTTAGTATCATCTGCAAAAATAGAAACAGTACTTTCAATGCCCACCTCCAGGTCATTAATAAACAAGTTGAAAAGCAAGGGACCTAGTACAGAGCCCTGCGGTACTCCACTAACAACACTGGTCCAATTAGAAAATGTTCCATTTACCACCACTCTTTGTAGTCTATCTTTTAGCCAGTTCGCTATCCAGGTACAAATACTATGTTCCAGGCCAACATTCCTTAATTTAACCAGTAACCTTTTGTGTGGCACTGTATCAAATGCTTTAGCAAAGTCTAAGTAAATCACATCCACTGCCATCCCAGAATCGAGGTCTCTACTTACATTCTCGTAAAAAGAAATTAAGTTAGTCTGGCAAGATCTATTACGCATAAAACCATGCTGGCACAAACTCATAGTATTATGATTTGCTATGAAGTCCAGTATCTTATCCTTTATTAACCCTTCGAAAAGCTTTCCTAATACTGACGTCAGACTAACTGGCCTATAGTTTTGAGGCTGAGAACGGGATCCTTTTTTGAATAGAGGCACCACATTAGCAATTCGCCAGTCTCTTGGCACAATACCAGATCTCAATGAATCCTGAAAAATTAAGTAAAGAGGTTTGGCAATCACAGAGCTAAGCTCGCTAATTACCCTGGGATGAATACCATCTGGCCCTGGACCTTTGTTAATCTTAACCTGTTCAAGTCTCTTTTGAATTTCTTCTTGTGTGAACCATGCATCATTAGTTGTATTACTAGAATTGGGAGTGTTAAGAAGGAAACCTTCACTTACTGGTTCTTCATTTGTGTAAACAGATGAAAAATACGAGTTCAGAATCTGCGCTTTTATTTTGTCTTCATCAACCAGCTGATCCCCCTCTGATAGTAAGGGTCCCACCCCTTCCTGCTTCATTTTTTTTTTTTTTTTTTTTTCAGTCACGTGAGAGCCAGAATCCTGTTTACCTGTAAAAAAAAAAGCACAGATGCAGTTGGCTTTTATTAAAATGTCTAACAGAAGAATGCTGGGTCATCACAGAGCCAACCAGTTGAGGTAGAATTCAGGTATGGAAAGTCTAATGTGAAAATTTCAACAGCGGCTTTTTTGATACAAACACTGATCATGACCAATAGGATGAAATGGTAGCCAGCAAGGCAATATGTCTGTTTTCCCTGGTTTCCTCTCATTTAGAATCGTATTCTTTAGGGCATTTGTTTTAAGCTGCTTGTACTCTTTGATCATAGTTTATTCCTGGAGAGATACTCACACATAACAAGCTATGTATGGGAGCTGTTTTAACCTAACCTTCGCATTTCTGTTATAATGCTTTAATAATCCCAAAGTGCACATAACAAAATAAAACGAGCAATGAATTATTTCCTTTGAAAATATTCTCCATACAAATGGAATTAGAACGAAAAGCAAGTGGTCTGCTAAAATAAGATAATACACTACGACATGGCATAAGGTAATAGGGTATTACAAGAACATATGGGTGGTATGAATAAAAATGGATTTTGGAGGTATATTTAAATGGGTTGTTTACCTTTAAGCTATTTAGCTTTTTATTGAGCATCTCTCCAGTTTGCAATTTCAACAATCTGGTTGCAAGGGTCCAAATGCACAATGCAAGATATATGCATAACTGGTTTTCCATGCAGAGAATGGAAAAATCTGACTGATCTGTAAACACACCTGATCAACTAAACACCTGTAACATGAATTGAATTAGCCAGTCCTGATTGCCCAACATCTGTGTCCAACCTCACTAAAGTTCTTGTGACTGAATGGAGGCAAATCTTACCAAAAATATTCCACCATCTAATGGAAAACCTTCATAGAAGGACCAACAGATTTAAATTCAGAATGAGATGTTGGATAGACAGTTGAGCTTAGGCACTACTACCACTCATACTATTTAAAACGTAGTAGAAACGTTTGCCTACCCATACCAACCAGCTTTGCTTTTATTGTGTAACTTCTAGAATGCTGTTCAAAGCTTAGAGTTGATTGCTTGCTATCCACATCTGCTCCTGTCCACCAAATTGCAGTGGAAAATACATCAAGTTAAAGATGGCATCCCCAGCCTTGTTGCACTACAAATGTTTTGTTGCCCACCCACTAGTTAGAAATTATGCATGGTGTAAAACTTTCTAACCAGGCCCGGACTGGCAATCTGTGGGTTCTGGCAAATGCCAGAGGGGCTGCTATAAGGTCCCGTAGAAAGTCAGTATTTAGTGGGCTGGTGGGGGCTGATTGGGCCTCTGTGTACCTGAAATGCCAGGGCCTATTTTAATTCTCAGTCCGGCCCTGCTTCTAACTGCCATAACCCTAAGGATTCATCTGCATTACAAATCCTGTAAAAGAACTACATCTTGGGCAAATCCCAATTCAAATCTTGGCTTGGTGCATTGCTTAAATCTATACATGGAAGACTTCAGTATAAGAACGAGTTATATCACAGATCAAGCATACAAACACTCCAGGCCGGTAAAACAGGTATTAGTAGCTAGAAGGCAGAACGCACCAAACATCAGGACTCATTTTATAAAGGTTCTGTTTGCTTTGAAAATCATACAGATGAAAAGCACTGAGGTGTGTTTTGGTTGAAACTGATAGAAAGTAAATACGTTTTGCTATGTGCAACAATAATTGCATAATATAAATTGAATTTAGCCATTTAGAGAAAGGTGTGTGTGCTGGCAGTAAACACGGCATATACTGGTTATCAAATTATATTTAAAAAAAACCCAGATACAGAATCTATGACATTGTCTCTATGGCATTTTTATGCTGTTTCTGTTGATTCTATGATCTCAAAAGTTTAAAAAATTCTTAATTTGGCATTTAGGTGACTCCCATTTATTTTTAATACAGAATTCTTAATTATTCAAAATTACTGGGAATACTCTGTATCTATGGCAGAGGCTGGCAGTGACATGTGGGGCCACCACGTGGTCTATGGCAGCACCTGCCACAAAAATGCCAGCAGACAGGTGTTCCTTCTAGGAAATTCTGCCTATACTACTAGCTGATCTGTCTGCTACAACTAGGGTTGCCACCTTTTCCGGAATAAAATACCGGCCTTCCTATATATTTATCTTTTTTGCCTATTAATAACATTGGGATCAACCATCATTTTTACCAGCCAGGCCTGTAAAATAGCTACAACTCATAGGTATAAGTGTGCTCTTCAGCACAAGTTTTACTGAGCCAGGTACACCATAGCAAAAAAATATATAGATACTATATACTGTATATAGTTCCTTACTAAATAAGTTGTTTATTTGTCTCGTTCTCCCCAGTAACATTCAGCTGCAGTTAGGAGCATAGAAATGTGTAATTTCAAAGCCAATGGAAGTGATTTCACAGAAAAGTCCCCTTTTCATGAGTACAAATGCTTTCTTCAAGCTGCTGGGCTCCTGTAATGAGATTCTTTTAAGCTCCACATGCCCCCTTCTAATATTGCATCCTTATCATTGGGAAAACCCTGCTTTTTAGCCATTACTACATATCTGTTAGCATTCAAATCCTTGGCCCCTGAAAGAAGAACTCTTGCACTATTCTTGCTGAATGCACTTCTCAGTTCTGATCATTCTCTTGGCTTTTGATGTCACACAATGCACGTTACGCCCAAAGATTGTCTCTTTGGACAGATCTACAACGCTTGGCTTGATGTCTGAAGGTGAAATGGACAGCGAGGATGTTGGAGCTCCCAAGCTTGGTACAGAACACAAGGCCAGCACTAACCTCTCTGGGCAATGTGCAAGTACTGCCTTTAGTGATGGTGATTAAGTAAAGCAAAGAAACAACAACACCCTGCTTAGAAAGCACACTGTGGATAATGGAACAAACTATATCACTCTACTTATACCTGCTGTCCCAGAGCCACACTGCTTTAGCTGAAGTTAATATTGCTACTCTATGAAGCTTTCCTACACTTTTCCCACATTGGAAGTAGACCTTGTGACTTACAGAAGGTAAAGGTGGTCCAGTATGACAGTTTAGTGGGACCCTAAATAAAATTTGCTGTAGGGTCTACTATCTTCTAGTTAAATTAATCTGCCTACCAAAGCCAAGCCAAAAGATAAAGACACCCAAGTTTTTCCAATGCCAAGCTTTTCCCCCCATATTATCATTGGCATGCATCCCCTTGCCTGCTGCTGCCCCCACCCCCTCCTTATTAGCTGCCACTTGGCTGCTCACCCAGCATTATATGCATAGGGCTCAACATGGTGAGAGCAGATTTAAAAAGTCCTAATTTTTTACACCTACAGAACTGCATGCCCCTATTTGCCCTAACTTATCTGCCTATTGTCTTTCCCTAGTGCTGCTGCCTTCCCATAAATGCCACTCTTTAGGGCAGTACCACCTGGGAGCACAGGGGACATTGCTTGGATCCCTAAACAATCAACTCTGCTCTACACTTTTTTTTGGGAAAGACTTAAATCTAGAAGTTGTAGGAATAAAGGGAAAAGTCTCTGACAAGTGTGACGACAAAGTGTATATTCATCCTAAATAGGCAATTTTTCCACTGAGCTGCCTAACTCCCTCCCCCATACAAACAAGATTATTTAAAGGCCAAATATAAAGCGGAAAGAGAGAAATATATATTGCAGCTGTTCCTCTGATTAATGAGAGATAATTGCTCATGAAAAGTCACCCCTGTGTCCAGGATCTTTGTTCTTTTCCACTATTATTGAAGACTTTCTTGAAGGGTTCTTTTCAGTTTTTTGGCATTCAGAGTGTTGCCTGGTTACAGATTAAGGGGAAATGTTGTTCTGTATCGGGTAAGATGTGCCACAGACAGCAAAATCACAATGCCAGCCTCTTACAAACAAGGATGGATACAAGTTAACTGTGCACTTTCAATAAAACATTAATAGGTTTTTTCACGCTTTCCATAATGACCCTTTTAGTGGCTGCATGGGTTAGCAGTTTTCTAGTGATACTTAGAGAATGATATGTTCTGTGTGTTTGCATAAAATATGAATACACACACAGGTATGGGATATGGTATCCTGAAAGCTCCAAAATATGGGAATGTGAAATGCCATTTCCCAGACAGTGCATTACAAGCAAACAATTACTATTTTTTTAAAATTAAGAATAATCATAATAATAAAAATAATTAGAATGAAACAGTACCTTGTGGTAACAAAAATGCATACAGTCATATTAGTGGAAAAACAATCCTTTTTGTGGCTATTTTAATGTTTTAAGTAAATAAAGAAGTTATATTTATTCAAATTACAGCAAAATCCTTTATTCAGGTCCCAAGCATACCAGATAATAGATCCCATACCTGTACATAGTTGGTCTTTAATTAGCAATATTATCTCTATGGGAGGCCTAAATGTTTATGAATTATTCTAAGATATTTTCCTTTTTTTATCAAAACCTGAAAGACAGATATATTATGATAATCAGATAAAATGGATCAATAAATACAGAGATAACAGAGATATGTCAGTAATTATAAAGATGAGTGGATAGATAGAGAGAGAATAGAGAGAGAGAGATAGATAGATAGATAGATAGATAGATAGATAGATAGATAGATAGATAGATAGATAGATAGATAGATAGATAGATGATAGATAGATAGATAGATAGATAGATAGATAGATAGATAGATAGATGATAGATAGATAGATAGATAGATAGATAGATAGATAGATAGATAGATAGATAGATAGATAGATAGATAATAGATCGATAGATATGGATCAGTAAACAGAGGATAAAAAGCATACATAGATTGATTGATGATAACAATAAATAGATATGTCAGTAGATACATGGGAAATAACATCAATAAATAGATAATAAAGTTAATAGATAGCTGCAGATCAAATAAATAAATAGATATTGTTAGATAGATAAGATAGACAGTAATGACTATGATAACGATGATAATTATAAATAGAAATAATAGATATACCAATCTTAGGTAGATGGATAGGGTAGATTCCTGAATTAATGGAATGGTTATGATAAGTTAAGCCATTATACAGGGTGGTTTGCATAGCAAAAAACCCAGAGTAAAGAGATTTGCAGCAGGTGCCCAGTGCATATGGATACACACCCATAATATATCCCTGTTCTAGACATTACATGGTATAGTCTTACAGGGTCCGACCCTGCTCCTTATAGAAAGGGGACAATTTTGCTAGATTCCCATTTGTTCCACGGCATTGAGCTAAGTGCAGACAAAGCTATACCCTGCCCCCCCCAACAGAATGAAGTGAATCAAAGGATTTTCCCTTTAAAAGGACTCATTTTCTCCTTGAATTATGAAAGTAATGGCTAGGTAACAGCCTGTGCTCTGTACCCAACAGCTTAATACGTTCTAAATCCTTCCACGTGGCTCGACTAGTTGTAGCAATTAGAGCTCATTATTGGCTCATAAGGGCTCTCATTTTAGGGATTACTTCATGGCCAATGACATTTTATGAAAAAGAATTATTGAAAAATCAAATTGTAACGAGGTCCGTGATCTGGGGACACACGCCTTCCATCATTCCGCCTGGCTTGGATTATCTCTCCATTTTAAAAAAAAATCACAGTTTTTTGTTCTATCGTTGCTCAGACTTTATTATTCCAATTACTCACCCAGAAACTTATGTGTGATTTGTATACATATTGATGGATATTTACAATATGTCCATGCTGTGGATGAGATCAGAGCTGGGCTCCCTGGCAGCACAAGTGCATGTTTGCTCATAGTACAATAACAGAGACAGATAAAACCCATGTTACTGTAAATTAATCCCATCCCAGGGAAACAGTGCTGTTTTGTCTCCGGAACTGGTTTAAACTAGGAAATGTTCACTCTAGATATGACACAAGTGCTGGAGCACTAAGGAATAGAAATCTTCATGCATGCCAGAGTATGATGGGAATTGTAGTTCAGCAGATGACAAAAAGTAAGTGATTGAAAACCAGTATTTCAAGGCAGTGGTTATAAAATTAAGAGGCTACTCTCCCTCCTTCCATCATGAAAGTCTGTGTTAAGGTCAATCATGATAAATTTTGAGGTTAATTAAATACTCAAGGTGAATGTAACTACAAAATTAATATAAGCTGCAACACAGAGGAGGACTCTATGGTTTTTGTAACGTCTTACACCTATCAGTGCAGAAGAGCGAAACTGTTTTCAATTTTCACTGTACTGGTATTCAGTGCATTCGTTAAAATAGTAAAATAAAAGTAAAATAACTGGCCCGATTTTGAGTGCTAATAATTGCTTTATTGAATCTGTGTTTAAGCTGTACTATGCTTGAACGTTCAACTCTTCTGAAATGGTAAGTGGCTTCCCATGGCTCATCTCTAGGTTTCACCTGCATTTTAGCCCATGTCCCCATCCTAACACTGGCAAAGTTAAATGGGTCCTTGGTGTATGTGTATATATAAGTACAGACCAGGAGGAACTGATCAGTTTGTGGGAGTATGTGGGAGAAGGAGAAGGAAGTTAAGATATAAAGTATGATCCAATAAAAACTGCATGTTTACTTAGTGAATTGGTCCATATTCCCCCATTTTTAAGAAATATTTAAATGCTGCTTTAAAACTGAAGGGAAATATGCCTTTAGGGAATTTGGCATTGTGACCTTAGGGTAAGGGCACACGCTAAGATTCGGGGAGATTTAGTTGCCCGACGACAAATCGCCTCTTCCTCTGGAGATTAATCTCCCCAAAAGCCTTCCCACTGGCTAGAATCTAAATCTCCGAATGGGTGGCACATTGATCGCTTTGTTTTCCGAACTTGCCCTAAGTTTCCTTAGAGACCCCAGATCTTTTGTGGATTAAACAAGCACATAACTATAATTAAGAAACTGTAACAGGGCAAAATAAATAACTCTGGCTGTGTCAGGCTATGTGTGCAGGGCATTCTAGGCAACCTGGGCAGGCAAATGGAAAGTGGAAATATCATTTTTTTTATCATAGATGTTTCTCTTTCATTATTGATTCTTCTGATTTCCATGTCACTTGATAGGGTCAGCAAATCTGCAATGAAGAGTTACAGATCAAAATAAACAAATAAATATTATATATTTGACAAATAAATGTGGATGTTTTCACTTTATTTCACTATAATGATGATGATAGATAGATAGATAGATAGATAGATAGATAGATAGATAGATAGATCATAGATAGATAGATAGATAGATAGATAATAAATAGATAGATGATAGATAGATGATAGATAAATAAATAGATTGATAGATGAAAGATAGATAGATAGATAGATAGATAGATAGATAGATAGATAGATAGATAGATATAGTAATTCCAATATGCCAGCACTCAAACCAAAACAATGTATGCGAGGTACAAGATCAAAAAAGTTAATACATCATTCAAATGGATCAGCACTCTCTGTAGGTGAAAAAAAATCAAAATATATTGGTTGATTTTTTTCAACTACATAGAGTGCTGATCCATTTGAATGTTATATATATATATATATATATATATATATATATATATATATATATATATATATATATATATATATATATATGTGAAAACTTTTTATTTAACTCGACGTTTCGATCCCTCACAGGGATCTTTCTCCAGAGTATACAAACATGCATATATATATATAGAGAGCACAGAAAACAGAGAATCAGGAATGGTTATTCTCCTCTCCCTTATAATTTCCAAATCCTTTGAGAGTTGACACTGATCTGCTATGAGTTTAAAATGTGGTAATTGTTGTCACAAGATGCAGGATTAGCACATATCTGAAATAACTCTCTGTTTACATTCCGCACTTCCAATAAGCACTTTCTAATGGAATCTTAATCACATCCAAATAGCTCTATAATCCATTTCCCAATCTAATAAATCCTGCTCTGTTAGGGTGGGGTGATCCTGATGCAGCCCTATAACCCCACTAGTTATATTGCCCTGAAGCAGAGATTGCGAATATGTCTGTTGATAACAGGTGCTAATGGGCACTGATATGAGAGAATGGGTAACATAGAATTGGAATTGTGCCCAACAGAATGTATTATGCATCAGTATTACTTCATTTGTACCGCCCATTGCGCTGCTCAGAATTTAAAAGGGAAGCAAAACTGTAATCAATTGACATCTTTTTACTGGTTTATAAACGTGCTTTGATATTACTAATAGTCGTTGTTTAGCCTTTGATAATGAAGAAATCAAACTCAGATGGGAACTGAGAAAATGATCCCATTTTTTTTTGGACGTGGCTGATATTAACCTGCCCACAGTAAGCTCTTACTTTTTTCTCTTTAAACTGCATTATCCCCTGTATGACAGTATGGCAGCTCCTTGTCCATGGGCATGTTTGTATATCTTCTTACCAACAAAATTTCCACAAAACAGGCGGACAACTATGAGCAGTTAGTATTAGCTATTAGAAGCCTATTATATGTATTTCTTACAATAGATATAAAATAGTTATCATGCAGTTGTTATATTTCTTACTTCTAAATTCTAAATAGTGAAGATTTAATTTCAACTGAGAGGTGGCTCATTATAGGCAGCAAAAATTAATGACAAATATCACAATACAACTATAACCATTCTGCAGTCGTTTTGCCATAATACTATGCGATATATGATTTAGCCTTTGCATACTTATTTATCCCACATAAGGGATGGTGATTTGGTGGTTACACTGCACCCATCACGAACATGAATAAACCCTCTTGTAGCAATGTTTTTGTTACTCAATCAAGTGAATGAGATTTAGTTCTGCACTTCTTTTACTTGTCACGTGTTAAGGGACTCAGAAAGGGGGGGGGAGACACACGTGGGTGATGTTAGGACCAGCCCTCTCCAGGGACCCTTTTGTTAGCAACTCAACATAAGCACCTTGTCAGTCATGAGAGCTTCAGAGGAAACTTTAGACTGCCACTGAGAGAGGAGAAGGGACTGTCTGATTGCTGAGTTGCTGCAATGTCTAGGTCTTTTTATGTTGACTCTTTAATTATCAAAGATTCCTCCACCAGACAAGCTCCAGCCTTGCCTGATCATTTCTACCACCACCACCACCATGGGTATGATTTTCTCCTGCCCATCAGCATGCCATCCCCAACTGTCATGTCAGTGTCTGCCCCTGTGTGCCCTTCTAGGAAAAGTGGCAGCTTCTGCGTCTGTCCCATCTGTGTGGCTTCCCACCTGCACTCCACCAGGAATAGCATCCCTCTACTCAAGAGCCAGTTCTCTAATGGGGAGGCACAGTATAGCCAGAGGATGAGTCAACAGCCCAGCCCAGCCATGGTCCACCCAGCACATACACCTGTCTGCAGCCCAACCTACAATGTTACCGACCCCAGGAGATTCCATTGCATGTCAAAGGGTAAGTGACACCATACTTGTTACCTGTATAGAAATTAAAGCACTTTTGTAAGGAATCTGCATTCTCTAGCAACTGTCAGTTTTTTTAATGTCATCCAAGTTTTTAGCATTAGTGTGACATGTCCTAGGCTGCACAAAATACAATCATGCAGAATAACATTTGGAAATGGTGCACACAGTTGGCTTAACTGGAAGTTGCTGGAGTTTTTTCATAATACTAAGGTGATTCAGTCTATGGGAAATAATTCATGGTTGTGCTGGGCTGATGCAGAACAAAATCCAACTTTTTTTTCCATTTGCCCTTATTGGTATACACGGCTGCAATTGTTTGGGGAGGAGAGGAACATCACCTAAAAATAGATTTTTTTTACATTGCAGACTATTCATATTTAAATGGGGACTCTCCAACAGTTTCTGAACCTCAACTCCCTGCATCCTCTGGGAGTTAAAGTTCAATAAGTATTTCTGAGCTCCAGTTTTAAGAACATAAGACCATGAAATGGGTTACCTTATAGACTTCTTTTTATATGTCTGTATAAAGTGATAATGCTTTGATTTGCAGGTGGAGCAGAGAACAGCCAGGCGCAGAATGGCAAGCGAATGAGGACAGCATTTAGCAGCACTCAGCTTTTAGAGCTGGAAAGAGAATTCTCCTCCAACATGTACCTGTCCAGGCTGAGGAGGATCGAGATTGCCACCTACCTGAGCCTGTCAGAGAAGCAGGTGAAGATCTGGTTTCAGAACAGGAGAGTAAAGCACAAGAAAGAGAATAAGGGCTCCCAAAGGAACAGCCACAGGGGCTGCAAGTGCACAGAGTCACAAGGGCATTACCCCAGATCTGAAGATGAAGATTCATTGTCTACTACTTCAGCAAGTGAAGTGTCACCCCTATAAATTGCTCTCTACCCACAGAAATGTCTTATTAGTGACTCTATGGCACTTACAATCTACACGAGGAAAGTTACTCATTTCAGCTCAATTTAAGCCTTTGGACACATCTCAGTTTTTGCTTTATTTGAGGACTGGATATATTTCCCTAGGATGAGAACAAAGTCAGGGGTTCGTTTTGTAAAGAATGTATTGGGGTTTTTTTTTGTGACAGTCAGGAAACTAGAAGCCTGTAGGTTTTATGCAACAATCTGTAAATAGTCTCATGCGCTAACGTTTTTGCAAATCCACCTGCGAGTGAATAGTTTTATACAAAGTTATATTTATATTTATTTAAATAAACGAAGATATGGGTAATACGTCTCCTTGTAGTATTCATTTTTCATCGTTTTTCATCTTTTGTATTGCGACTGTCCCAGGGAATCGGTGCCCCTGTCAGCGATTTCTATTAAAGGGGTTGTTCACCTTTGAGCTAACTTTTAGTATGATATAAAGAGTGATCTTCTGAGACAATTCGCAATTGGATTTCAATTTTTATTATTTGAGGTTTTTGAGTTATTTAACAGCCTTCCGGTTTGCATTTTCAGCAGTCTGGTTGCTAGGGTCCAAATTACCCTAGCAATCATGCATTGATTTGAATAAGAGACTGGAATATGGATAGGAGAGACCTAAATAGAAAGATAAATAATAAAATGTAGCAATAACAATACATTGTAGTCTTACAGAGCATTTGTTTTTAGATGGGGTCAGTGGCTCCCATTTGAAATCTGAAAAGAGTCAGAAGAAGAAGGCAAATAATCAAAAAACAATACCAATTGAAAATATGCTTAGAATTTGCCATTCAATTACATACTAAAAGTAAACTTGAAGAAGAACACCACCCCTTTAAGTAAATGTTTATGATGACATTCTGTTGTGTGATCTGTCTAACATTTCATATTCAAGTCCCACTTGTGTCACTATTATATTATTATATTATTATTATACTATACTATTATATATTATGATACTGAGCACCTCATCCATTAAGTCGATATTTATTCGAAGGATTGTTTAATTCTGTACATTGGAGAAAGTAATTCAAAAACAAGGTGTACACAGTGCCTTTTTCTGCAAAACGTGGGGTGTGTATGGGGCCCTGTAATAAGTATAGCCCTATGCAGAAATATAGCTGCAATGCAATACAGAAAAAGCCAGCGGGCCTTTACACGATCTGCACTAAAATATATCAACTCAAAACTGGCAGTTAGCTAACTATATTCTATATCACAGCACGGGAAGAATTGTAACTACCTGAAAGCTCTAAAAGTGCTGGACTGTTGTCCAGTTAATAATGTCACCCTGCTATGGTCCTAAAAATAAATTTGAAATTAAACAACATCACTCACAGTGGTGTAACTAAATATCACTGGGCCCCACAGCAAATAATTTTATAGGCCCCAAAAATGTCTAGAGATTGACTTGTTTTACCAAGTTTTATTGAATTTGTATATGAATTAGAGCCTCGTGGGGCCCCTATACCTTCTGGGCCCCCTGCAGCCGCAGGGTCTGCTTCCTCTATAGTTACGCCCCTGATCACTCACCCCCCAATCTACCCCTAGTTAGACTGTTGCACAAGGAAGTTCTGCTACCCAGGAGATGTGGATACAGCCAAATGTAACCTGCCCTGCTACAGCTGCTCAAATGTCTCTTCATTCGCCAGGACATTTGCTATTTATATTTTATAACAGTATTACACTGTGTATATGCATCTCTCTCAGCAACTGCTCTGAGCTCAGTACGGTTGCAGCTGCTTAGTCACGACCAGTTGCTACTGGACTCCTTCCCAGTCACACAGATGGGTGCAGTGGCTGCTGACAGCTGGTGACAATCTCCTTGTGACTTTACAGAATTTGGTTCCCTTTAGAAGAGACATCGATATAGGAGCATGGGTACCAGGCACATTTTATTCATCCAACCCACACCAAGTAGCAGTTACGGAGCATCTAAATTAGATATATCAGAATGAAAGCCTCGCATTTGACTTCCTGTCTCAGTCTGCGTGCACTAATTACTAGGATATCAGTCTCACTATAGTGTTAAGTGATTTCTCAGAACAATTTGTGATCAACGTATAAATAATTTACCTGTTGGCACATTTATAACTCAAGTTTGGGGGGTTGGGGGGTGAAGGTTCCATTAGGGAATGAGCAATTCCAGGTTCTATTATATTCTATCTAACTGGCACCGGAATGATCGCTAGAGAGACATGTGCAGCACAGGGATCCTTCAAAAATCTGAAGTAGAAGCCAACTTTGCTTGTACCATGGTCGTGTTCTAACTCAAATACATTTATTAAACACCCTGGAAGATTATTTACAGCTATTTTTGATATCTACAAGAAAACACTTCAATTATTCTCCCCTGACTGGATCAGTACTGCTGGGTTTTTGTTATTGCGGCAAAAAATTATTTTTTCGGAATCCTGCGTTCTTACACATACAGTAGCATTTTTCACGGGACCATAAAAAAATGATGCAAAATCCAGGAAAATGTAAAATGAGGGAAATGTACAATGTATAATATATAGGTGGGACCACAAAACAACAATGTAAAATGAGGGAAAATTTTAATCAGGGGATGTAAAATGGGGGTTCTACTGTATATTGTTACTTGCAATTCGTAGGGAAAAGTAAATGCCCCCTGTTAGTATTACTAGTCTGTAGCCCCTAGATCAGGGAAACAAACCTTTAAAGCTCCACTCTCCTATCCCACTGCAGCCTGGCCACTCAAAATAATGCTCATTGTTAATTTACTATCAAACTATTTAAAATTATTTAAGTAATAAGCTGCTATAGGGCCATCTGCACACAGATCTATCTATCTGTCTATCTATCTATCTATCTATCTATCTATCTATCTATCTATCTATCATCTATCTGTCTGTCTGTCATCTATATATCTATCTATCATCACCCATGTTTCTATTCTTTAATCTATCCTCTGGCTATCATCTATCAATCATTGTATGTGTTTATTTGTTTCCAATTATCCTTCTAATTGTCGTTTCTATATCTTTGGTAGCATGGCAGAACACACTTGTTACCCTCACATAACCTGCCCTTAGTTACTCATTACCCCAGACAATAGGGGACATGACCCTGCCCTGTGTCTCATGCACAAGCACACAATCGCCTCACTATTGATCCCACCAATCTTCACAATAATACATATTGTGGAATTGTGGATGTCTGCTTGAGAATCCATATGTAAGCTATATATATATATATATATATATATATATATATATATATTTTTTTTTTTTTATTTTTTTTTTTTTTATTTTTTTTCAGGAGGATGGCACACCACTTCAATTCACCACCCAGTTGCATGGTAAAATTTCATACAACATTTAAAAAGACCAGCAATTTCATGATTTTAGTGCAAAGCAAAAATCTTGCATTTATGTGAGCTCATACAGCCAACCTGACGTTTCTGTCCACTCTGGGACTTTTCTCAAGGTAACACCCCACAAATCATCAAGTATAAATAGCCAATGCTAATTAGCTAAATAAGAGAGTCACATCACTATTATAAAAGTGACTGGTGCAATATAAATGTAAGTTAAAAAGTTATGTTAAAAATCAATTCTCATTGTTATAAGGATACAATGTAGTGTTGTGCAAGATACATTTCAGTACCTTGTTACCATACAGTATATAACTATGTGCAACATTTAGCAACAGTGATAAAAATAGTGAATAATGTTTAAAAACAAGAGCATACAACATATATCGTTAGTATCCTAACTCTCTAGCTCAATATTCAAAGGTCTCTGAATTTATGCCTAGCTACTTGTCAAAGTAATTTTATTAATGTAACTTACTTCTAAAAAGCCTTAAATTACAATCTATAATATATATATATATAAAAAAGCAATAAGTCAGCATAGGAAAACATATACAAGGCATCACCTATCTAGCATGTATATAGATTGATCTGTAGGTAAAAAACAACCCAATTGCAAAGCACTGTTCCCACTCCACGGAGAACTGGTATACAATCATTTGGCATGCATTTAAAAGAAGATGCTGAATGTTTAGCCTGCAGCCAATGTTGCACCACATGTTGCTTAGATATATCCTGTTTAACATTCTGTTTAGGTTTGGGATCCAGTATGTTTAATCTGCACGTGTATGGCCAATAAAGCGCAGGGCCTCCCAGATCATTTGTATCAAAGTACAAGCCCTGCTTCTTGTCCAGCCATTGTGCGACAGAGATACAGCCGAGCTCCTGTTACACAAAGGCGTCTCCCTGGGCGCAAAGCTGCCTCTGGCTCATTAATTAGCCGGGCGTTTGCACCGAGTTCTGTCCTCTTGTTTATTGAGGCAAGTGCCAGTCAGACATTCCATGGCAGCAGCAGCAGGGTGGGAAAGGCACTAATCCCCTTCGTGCTATACCTGGTCTGTGAATGGCCGTATGACAGGGGCCGTCCCCTCGCTATAGTCACTTCCATATAATACATACAGGGCTAAAGTGTTCCATGAAATGAATACGGGCTGTATGTCACATTTGTTTTCCTTCCACATTGTCTCTCTGCTCTGGGAATATTTCAGTCCTTGGAACCCTTTGTAGCTCCTTGTACAGTTGGATTTCCCAGAGGTAGGGATTAGAGAAGGGGTTTGCTGGAAGGTGTATTTGTGTTGGGGGTGTATAGTAATGGTGCCCCATTCCCCTGAGCACATGAGAACCAGGCTGTGCCCAGAAATCTCTTTAGGAGAGTTGAGTTGCCTATCAGAAGAGTGTGTGTGTATGTATGTGTGTGTGGGCGGGGGGGGGGGGGTAGCAGGTATTGAAAATGAATGTCTCACAATGCATTTTGACCATAGCAGTTAAAAACAGTGATTCAAAATGATCTTGTCTAATGGTCACTGTGTTGTTATGTTGTGACATGGGATCTAAACCTCCCCCCAAAAATACTTATTTTTATCTGTTTTTCGTGTTTTTTTTACACAATTTTAGCCTGCTAACACCAGGATTTTCATTTGTCTTCGGAGGTCAGAGCAGTGACCTTAAAGGGGTTGGTTGCCTTTTTTTTCAATTGCTTTCCTTTTTTAATTTTGTTTTACTGTTTTTCCAAAATTGAAGTTTAATGCTCCTGTCTCTGGCAATAAAAAATGATTTGATGAATGAGTCCATTTGGTAAATTTTCCCAATAAAGTTCTGTTCCTGTAAGGAAAGAAAACATCTCTGCTTCTGTAGTCAGGACCCATGGCACGTTATCAACAATCCTCAGTGGATCTCATTTCCAGTGACAGTTCAGACTTTCGCTGCCTAAAAGGAAGTTGCGTTTTTAATTCTGGCCCCCCAACGGCTGCAGTGCAGGCTCTTTGAAGGCAGAGTTAAAGCTGCAAGGCTTGAGAAGAACCAGTTAGCCACTGTTTCATTAGTCTCTGTTTGAACCTTGCAACGTGTGGTAATTTCTGCGGCATTCTGAAAAGGGGGGATTATGTCGAAGGAACACAAGGAAATGAGTTAACGGTTAATTTAACTTGTTTTCGGGTAGAATTTTCGATACATCCGTAATTGACTGAGGAAGCAGGTGAAGTCTCACTCCCATGCAGACTCATTCACAGTGGGAATAAATGGCTCTTTTTAAAATCCCACGGCTCACAATATATCATCAGGCAGAAGACATGCAATGAATATGTTGATTTTTTTTTATTAATGGAAGTACTCCCTGCGTTGCAGGTGTGAGATTCAAAGGAGGGGAAAAATAGTCTGTGACCAAACACAATGAACAATGGAAGGAGGATTTTATGAGCTTGATGTGTTAGAGACCTAGCTTTAACCTGTCAAAACATGAATGGATATTTTAATCTCTAGCGTGGCCAATCAGTTAGAGATGTTAGCTTTTCATCCAAATAATAATTAGCAGCAATTGCCTCCGGTTATCTGCCTAATCAATTTCCTATATATACAACACAACTCAAATCTGATTAATATCTAATAGACTTCTGATGCAGATCTGGGTATGGACTGGTAGCAAATTGAAGATCATTTCAATTATACCTCATTTAAAAACCCTTCGGTGGAATATATTTGCCATATCCTCCTCAGTAATTTGCTTGATATATAGGACCTGAGTCAGAGTTAAAGGGGGCTTTAGCCTTGCAGGAAGGGAAAATAATTTTCATATGAAACTCAATGGTTATTCATAAATATCCAACCTGTGGTTCTAAAGCAGTCATGGGACTGTGTGGGATGCTGAAAGCTGTAGTTGCTTTTTTTTTTACCCCTAAAGGCAACTGATAATGATAATGGATGCTCAGTGCAATTGCAATCTTTATGCTCCAAAATACATTTTTGTTTATACTCGAAAATAAAATACTTGCTCAGTATTAGATAGCAAACCTATTTTTTTTTAAGTTTAGAAGACAACAGATGACATTGCAGTAGAGCTCTGTCACTTTTTTAACCTTGACTGGCCTGACATCTTAGCATGATAATTAATCAATGAGCCCAACATTTTCATGAAAATAATAAGGTTGTATGACATAAATGTCTCTATGAGTAGAAATAACATCTCATTGTATTGCTAGTATTAAAAAAACATATATCTTATCTAAAGCTCAGCAGCCGTTAGAGAGCAGCAAGGTATTCTACATAACAATAAATAATTAAGCTTCCATTGAAGGGGTTCAGCAGCTGGTTACCCATTGGAAAAAGAGTGGGAGGAAATGTGAATATATTAATTGTGTGTAAAAAGGTGTTTTTTTTTAACTTGGTTGTGAGGGTGGGAGAGCTGCAGGGTGCAGGGTGGGTAAGTGCGGCTACAAGATGCACATGGGATGAGAGCCTGAATGATTTTGAGCATTTTCTAGCATTCAAAGACACACTTATTATGGAGCATAAGTTTATTTAAATCAGTTTGACCCTGGAGATAAAAAGGTGGAGGGAAAACAAGTAATGCAATTATAAGCCGACTAATTTACTTTACCGCAAGTATTGAACCCAGCTACATGCCTACTAGGCGTAACAGATACTCTGGTACCTAAAACCCACTCCAGACTATTGATAAGCGCACTGCTGTTCAACGCCAGGAAAACGTTAGCCCTACATTGGATGGGACCAACACCTCCTACGCTTAAAAAAATGGATTAAAATCACAAATTCCCAGCTGGAGCTTTACAAGTTAACTTATATTGCCAGAGGCTGCCACAGAAATTCGAAAAAATATGGACTCCTTGGCTGGATTCACCCGCAACAACGGTCCAATAAATCTATTTGGGAAAAGCTAAATCTATCTTCTCCATGTCTACTTTTCTTTCTTGCTATACTTCCTTCTATATTGTTTACTAATGAAAACTTAATAAAAAGTTACTCTTAAAAAAAAAAAAAAAAAGGTGGAGGGAGCTCTTGGGTAGTACATAGGGATGTGATGGAGCTGAGCTGGGTGTCACGACTCCTATCATACTGCACCATTGTGAGCTTTGCTTGCCACTAGGTTTTTTATCCAGAAGATATCCCTCTTCCACACACAGAAAGAATCTATAAACTACACGTAATGGTTTGTCGCTGGGTGACTAATCTCCCCCAGTAGCTTTGTGTTCCCCTGCCCTTAGTGTCGGAGCGGGTCCAGGAAGGACTGTATCGCTAATGCAATGAGTGCTATTGCGCTCTCCACACTAGCTGAGCTGAATTTCCATGTAAAAACACAGCAATTCAGCTCTTAAAGTTAGAAGAGGTGGCTTTTTGCCGCCCCCTCGCCATGCTGCCTAAGGCAAGGTTCTCCCCTTGTCTCATTGCAGGAGTGGCCCAGTGTCAACAGGGCTTAGTAGAGTGTATAAAGCAATTTATTTAGTGTTAACCCAACATTTCGTTCACTCTTGCAAAGAGCACCCAAGTAAACAGCCTAGGTGCTAATGTAAAATAAAAAAACACTCAGTAGGTCTTGATACAGGAAAATAGTTTTATTGATCCAGTAGTTTTAAGTCATTTGAGTAAGATGATTGGGATTATTCATAGCAGCAGCAATTAGCAGGATATACTCATTAATGTATATACCTTTCTAGTTGCTGCTCTTTTTAAGTGAAAAACAGTGACATGATATTTCATTCTTGTGACTCCCCACAATGCAATCAATCCTGTATATAAAAAAAATGCAGCAAAAATCATTTTATCTCCACAACTGCTTTACTGTTTGAGAGTTTTTGATACGAGACTATACTTCCAAGGTAATCAAGGTATTGGAAAACTGAGTTTCATTACTGTGATGCTATATCATTTTAAATAAATTAATATAATGACACACACCATTAAACTCAAAAAGTAACATATAAATATATTATGTCTATATATATATATATATTGAAAGATAAATTGTTGACATGGAGAAGCACTGAGCAGATATATAGCACAACCTACTCCCCCCCCAGCCATTCTTCATGAGCACATAAACCCGCAAGGTTCCACCCTAATGGTGCAGCTTAACAAATAAACAGTCTGAATGCAGTCGGCCATTGTCCCCTTCTCTTTCACATGCACTGAGCTGTGAGATATACAGTATTCAAAGCCATCAAACTAAAATGTGTAACAATTTTGCTATAGGTCTAAAGGAAGTAAGACACAAGCACTGAGGCTTTCTGGTAACAAAAACATTGCACAGAATAGAAAGCACCATTCATTGGGGTTTCATTTAACTCTAGTGAAGCCATAGAGTTACTGGTGAGAAGAATTCACTTTCATTGATTTTCCTTGCGGTTCCTGCAGTGAGGTGATAGACGATGTAATTTAGCCAATTAAAAGAACCCCGCCAGTAAAAGGGCAGCTTTCCCCACGGCTAAACAGTACAACTTTTTTTAATGTGTGAAGAAAACTTGTAAAATTGTCTAAGCATGACAACTTTAAGAAAACAAGAAATAAGAAAAAAAAAAATCCAGGACGACCCAAACAAAGATTGGATTTGAGGTTTAAACATTAAATTGACTAGAAATGAATGATGCAGTTTATTCTTTGACAGCGTAGCCATTATACATTTAGGGGCAGATTTATCAGGGGTCGAATTTCAAGATAAAATTAGTTCAAAATTCGACCATCGAAGTCAAAGTTTTTTCATCTAATTTGGGTATTCTGCGGTCTAAGTAAAATCCGAGAGATTCGGACGATTCGAAGGATTTCAGCGATCGATCGAATGATTTTTCTTCGACTTCCAAAACTTAGAAAAACGCTCTAGAAGGTCCCTATAGGCTAACATAGCACTTCGGCAGGTTTAATGTGGCGAAGTATTGAAATTGAAGTTTTTTTAAAGAGACAGTACTTCGATTATGAAATGGTCGAATATTCTAACTATTTTACTTTGAATCTAATTCGAGGTCGAAGTCGTAGTATCCTATTCGATGGTCAAAGTATCCAAAAAATTACTTTGAATTTCGATTTTTTTTTTTACTTCGCAAATTCCCTCGAATTCACTTCGACCCTTGATAAATCTGCCCCTAACTTTATAAAGAAGCAGAGTAGTAATGTAACTACTTCACTTCACAGCCCCAGCTCCCATCAGTGTTGTTAAAGTGTATTTTTAAAGCTTCAAAAGAGTTTCCTGCAAAGGTGGGGTAAAAGGAAAATAGTTATCAAAGTAGTAATGAAAATGTAGTAAGTAGTAAAATTCTATTATTTCAATGGCTTTTCTTTAAAGGGGTTGTTCACCTTTATATTAACTTACAAAGGTAGGCAAATGTACCTTGTCTTATTAGTTAGATTTGCATGTTTCCACCCATGATGCCTTATGGGAGAATTAAAACTCTAATTTTTGGTATTTAGGAAGTGCTATGTGTATGGCATGAGACAAGTAAATACCTTCTGATTTCAAAAGACTTCACTTTTCATGTAAATTGCTAGTGAAGGGCTTTTTGGCTCCTTTTAGCCCATCTCACCCTAACCAGTTTCGGTTTTCTATTTGTCTTATTAGTGTTAGTGAGTTCCGTAGGCTGCACTGGTGGTGTCTAACATGTAAGCTGCCATAAAGGCCCCACACAAGTAGCACTTTACACACAATCAGATTACTTGACAACATGAAGATAGGATATGTAAGGTTCGCTGTCTAGAATAGCGTGCAGAGCCATCTAATTTTTGATTGGAAGATACATTTCCATGATGACTGAGACTGGTTCCATTTGGAGCAGCAACCCAACACACTACAGCTTAATTGTTTAAACCAGGGGTCCCTAATGTTTTTTACCCATGAGCCACATAAGGGTAATAAGAGTTGGGGAGCAGCACAAGAATATGAAAAGTTCCTGCAGTGCTGTGATTTGCCATTTGGTAGCCTCTATGTGGCCGTCTACAGTACAGCTCGTTTTTATGCAACCGAAACTTGCCCCAAAGCCTGAAATTCAAAAATAAACACCTGCTTTGAGACCACTGGGAGCAACATCCAAGGGGTTGATGAGCAACATGTTACTCACAAGCCACTGGTTGAGGAGCACTGGTTTAAATAATTACTTTGTCCCAGCATTTTACAAAGTTATGGCATTTCTTAGAGACTGGCGAAGTACCCTCTCAATTTTTTGGTCAGGTGGTTGGCTGGTTTTTGAGATAAGTTTTGTATTAGAGTATTGTATTACTGTGAGTTGGCGCATGCATAGAGCTTGCTCACATTGTATTATTGCATATATGCAGAGTTGGAGACACATTTAACAAAGGTCGAATTTCGAATTCATGTGAGTTTTTTTAAACTCCTTTAAATTAGAATATACTCAAAATTCGATTGGGGGGTTATTAGAAAAATCCAATATCTAAAACTCGCATGAATTTTACAGACTCGAAAATTCGTATCGAATTTGAATTGAATTAGACTAAACTCGATTTGAAAAAGCTTGAATATCAGGAAGGCTACTAACATGTCCAAATTGGTCCCTGGACCTCTCCCATTGACTTATACACGAACGCAGCAGGTTTTAGGTGGAGAATAGTCAAATTTGAGTTCTTAAAAGGCCAGAGTATGATAAATCTCTAAATCTGAATTTGAATTAAAACTCGAATCGAGTTTGGATGATTCACAATTGGAATTTGAGAGTATTGACCATTAAAAAATTAGAGAATTGAAATTTGAATTTAGATTTTCAATTCAACCCTTAATAAATCTGCCCTATAAGTGTTACTTCTTTTTGACTTTTAGATCCTATGAATGAAGTGGGAGAAATATACAGGGATTCCAAATGATAGTGTTTGCCAAATCTGCAAAAAGCTACAGTATATAAATTCAATTTCTTGCCAACCTTTTTTGTAAGGCTCTTTACAATGCCAGTTTTGTTCCATGTTTCAAGCAGGTGGTATTAAAAGGGCCACTGTAACACATTATTGGCAGCTTACCATTCAAAGGACCCCCTGAACCAACAGAACTGTGTAATGCATTGTGAGAGTGTTCTTCCAAGAAGGCGTTTTATGGGCAAGGCAGGACAGATGGTTGCATTTCCAATAAAAAAAGAAATAAAGCTCATTCACATTGATATTAAAATATATGTTACCTTTTGCCCCATTGCTGCAATGTTAAAGAGAAAAAGTGGGCCTCTTTGCTACTGGAGTAAAATGGAAAACATTATCATTTTCCCCCATAATGCAGTGTCCAGTTGGGTTAAAATGCGTGTCACAGGTCTGGGCTAGTTCTGGGTTTATAAAATTGAACCTACACAGAACTCTAGCCTCAACAACAAGGTCAACAAGAAAATGTAGGCAAATCTTCATGCCTATTGGTTTCGCCTATAGTATCATAGCAAATAAGACCAAGTATCAAAGGGAGAGAGACAACTGTTGTGCTTGTTGACGAGACATAAACAGTATTCACTTCCAATAACTCTAAATAAAGTTAAAAATGAAGTTAAACTGCAGCTCCTAGCAGCCATATGACACATGTTGTCTGTGAAGGGTTTCCTTCATCCAGGTCATGGTAGATCTGTAGTATTTATTCAAATAAACTGGTTTTCTCATTTCTCAATTGAATACAGCAAGTCCATTTGATTTGACTCATTACTATAGATATTATACATAATATGTAAAAGTGAATGATTCCCTATAACAAGTAAACTTTAACTCCTGGAAATATGGAGCCGTGTACAGTTGTACCCCCCAGAACTTTCTTAGGATTTAGGATAAGGAGAAACTGGGGTAAACGGATAAGAAAGTCACTGTAAAAATTAGGACAACTGTTTGTTTGAAGAGAATGAGAAAAGGGGTTAGGAAGTAGACCAGATTAATGGAGATATACGAATAAAGAGATAGGATGACGACCTCCTGCACTGTAACAATCCAATCATCCATGCTCTTGTCTTCAGTTTACTCTCACACACACCCAATTCCAAACCAAAATTCAAATTGAAGGCCATCCATGCCTCCCAGTAACATGACCAGAGGGGGCAGGATATGGCAGTTGTCAGCCATGTGAGAATTTGTTTTTAGTTTGCTCATACCTTGTGCAGAGAGATCTTATAGAACCATAAGACCCACAGGTAATCATATAAAGAATCCAGGACTTTTCTGGTTTCTCATTTTTCCGTGTTGGTTTCTCTTTTTTTGGATGGGGAGCCAGAGCTGGCATTACATTTTAGAATAGAACTCATAACTTATTTCTGGATCCTAGAAACATTTTTGGTGGTACTATCTTCCTGATGGCAGCTCTGTAGCAGTGACCATTGGTATATACAGGTAGAAACAATAGAATTCTACCTGTATCTGATTTAGAAGTAACAGTGGCCGATGCTCGAACACCTTCAAAGGCACCCGATAAAAAAATTTCGACCATGTTTTAATGGACGAGACGACCAATATCCAAGTCTTCTTCCCATATCGGTTGGTTTGTCTCTCACCATACCCGCACCAAATATTGTTTCTTACAATATTATCTGTGCGTTTATGGCCACCTTTAGATTAAAAACTTTCAGGGATTCTTTGGTTGTTTATCCCACTGAGAGTCGGCTGGGATAACATTTAATGTTGTGAAGTTGTATGTTTTGGCTGTGAAGTTCTATGGTGGGTTCTAGTAGGCCCAGCCCAAGTACAAATAAACAATTGAGAATTCACTGAAGACAGATTTTAATACAATTTTAACTAATACTTAGCATCTCAGGGTCAAAATAATTTTGTTGGAGTCCAGTAGAAACTTCAGGGGCAGTGTTTAAGAAGTTATATGGACTAGAGACTGGCAGCTTGCCTTTGTTGGTGTACTGACAATTATTGTACTGGAAAGATAATCTTAAGACTGAGCAAAAGCCAAGGGTGTTTATTTGTTTTCAGGGTCACTTTAATCTGATAATGATGGTCATTATACACTGCACACTGGTAACTCGTCTAATAACGATGGCCATCCTACATGTTGTATGGGTTGCCTGAATTTTCCATTGTTTTAGTAACCCGATTTAACAAATAAAAATTATTTAAAATACTATTATCATAAATGTTCACACCTCTGTTTCTATGGAAAACTGCCTTAAGAATTCTCAGGGTACCCCTTAACTGACCTCTGAAGCTGGGAACATGGACAAGAGCTGCAATGGTACATGCCAGAATTCGGAGCTGTGAGAAATGCTGGTATCCTTATACAAGAGTTTTGGTGTAAAGATCCATACACCAATCTTACAGTAAACAAATCCAAGCATCAAAAACAATGCAAAACTATGCAAACAGTTACCCAGAGTGCATGAGTAAAAAAGCCTTAAAAAAGTTTCAAGATGATCCGTCATAATAATTTTTCTGCCATTGTTGCTTTGGAGGACTGCTGAAGAAAGGAAAAGTGGACCAGAAATCACATCTGTGTGAAAATAAGTGTGCAATATTGGAGGCATCTGGGCCCAATTAAATCCCAGCAAATAAACAAATGCACTTGTGGAAGATCAGTTGGATGTGAGAACTGGAAATGACACTTATCTTTGTCTTTAACATTGGCTGCTGCCTGAAAGATCTTTTAATTCTAAAATATTTAATGTATTTTTCCGCTAGTGACTTAATTATAAGTTCAAGGCACCCCTGTTAATTGGTTTCAGACCAAAGTCCCCTTTATCCACCCATTTCTCTCACCCCCTGCAGGTGGCATTACCCCCTCATACAATTTCTCTCATCACTAAGGTTGCACCTAGATGATATTTTCCAGCCCAGCTAGTAGATATAATACTTGATTAGGGATGTAGCGAACTGCCGATTTGGTGTTCGCGAACGCCGTTCGCGAACACTGGCAAAAAATGCGAACGTTCGCGAACAGTTTGCGAACTTCGAACTCCCGCTAAAATCGTTCGATTCGAACGATCGAAGGATTTTAATCGTTCGATCGAAGGATTTTCATTCGAATCGAACGATCGAAGCCATTCGATCGAATGCTTTTCATTCGATCAAATGCTTACAATCGTTTGAACGAATGGAAATCGTTAGATTTTTAGCGGTCGAAGGAATTCGAATGGTCGAATGGTCGAACGATCGAACGCGAACTCAAAATGCGAACGTTCCCAAACGTTCGCGAACATTCGGCGGACGCGAACGGTCGAAGTTCGCGCGAACTAGTTCGCGGGCGAACAGTTCGCTACATCCCTATACTTGATGTTGAGAAAGTTACTTACCTTTTGCATTAAACTGCCGCTCAAGCCAAGGAAAGCTACACCTAATACCATGGAATCAAGCTCCAGCAGCCACCCAATACAATCAGTCTGGTCAGGCAGAAGATGGTTCTGTTGGAGAGAGAATGTGACTTACTAAATGTAGAAAGAACGACCTTTTGATCTTCAGCAGAATTGTTCTTCTCCCTTCATCTGGACACTGAAATCCAACTACTTGCTCCAACAGGTTCACCTGATATGTATAACAGATTCTTTTAAAACTCTCATAGAAACTTGCCTTGACTCTGATTATTTCATGCTGGCAATCATTACTACAATTATATACAGCATGATGGATCTCTGGCCTTTGGCATATGATATTGTTTTCCTCTTACAGGAAGGCTTCATTTAAATTTCTATACAGTGTTTATAAATGCTCGCTACCAGAGACAGGCTTGTAGGTGTCATTGGCAAGTCATACTGCTTGCAAGCACCGTTTTGTAGTACTGTTAAAGGAGAAGGAAAGCTACGGAGGCATTTTATTGCCAATAGATTAGCTGCAATAGTGCAAGCTAGAATGCTATATTAAATATTTATATTTATGCTCTAGAAGCTCTCTGTTTGTTTAGGATAGCAGCTGCAGTATTAGCTTGGTGTGACATCACTTCCTGCCTGAGTCTCTCCCTGTTCACTTATAGCTCTGGGCTCAGATTACAACAGAGAAGGGAGGGGGGGGAGAGGAGCAAACTGAGCATGCTCATGCCCGGGGCAATGAGGTTTAAGCTGAAGGCAGGAAGTCTGATATAGAAGTCCATGTGTACACAATAGAAGGAAAGAAATGCAGTTTCTTTTGACAGAGGACTCAGAGCAGCACTACTTTAAGGGTAAGGTGACACCTTGAGATTCAGGGAGATTTAGTCGCCCGGCGACTAATCACCTCTAACTGCTTCCCCCTGTCTTCCGCCTGCTAGAATGAAAAAACGCCCAAAGTTTCCTCGTGAGGCAGGCCTTACAACTAAATCTCCCCGAATCTCCAGGTATGACATTACCCTAAGGGTTTACTGGTATATTTAGATGGACCTTTCTGATAAGGCTGGCTTAGTTTTAACCTTTCCTTCTCCTTTAATGATAAGAAATGTTGTAGAAATGTATCAGTCCATTGCACAAAAATTTTTTCTGCATAATGAATTTCTGCTAACAAAACAGTTACAGCAAAAGGGGAAGGGAGGGGTATTGTATTCTGGTAATCGAATTACTTTATTAGAACAATAGGCTAAAGTATGTTTGACAGAAGCCCTATTGATTGCACTAATGTTGAACAAGGGGTATACTGCCCCTTTAACAAGATGTTTTTTTTGTTAAAGGTCACGCTTTCCTTGGCCATGCATCTGACACCTTCACTATTTTCTGGTTTATTTTATTATTACTGTCAGGCCTGGATTTGTGGGAAGGCCACCTAGGCCCGGGCCTAGGGCGGCGGGATTTTAGGGGGGCGGCATGCTGCCCAACCACACCAACATTGGTTCAAAAACACTGGGGATGCACAGGAGATACAATCTCCATGAAAATTTGCACGAATAAAGGGGAGGGGACAGGGGCAACAAATGGCAGTGGGCCTAGGGGCGTCCGCTATGTAAATCCGGCCCTGATTACTGTATGGACAGGTTTGGTTGCTGCTCTGACTTGGCCTGATATGCCCCCCTCACTCTAATGTTTCCTCTTGAGGACACACAGGTGGAGAAATCCAGTCTTCCGGCCTTTTTCAGATATTCTTTGAGTGGGGACATGGTCAAGATCCATGTGCAAATAATCAGACCCCATCTGTTTTCTGGCAACCTCATGCAATTCAATGGAATCATTCAAGGTCACAAGTGTGACTTAGCTATTAGGGAATAAACATTTCTATGAAACCTTCCATTAATGTCGCTTGGGGCAGGTGCACAGCTAACCTTAACTCTAACCAGTCACCATGTGGCCTCGGCATGTGTTTGCCAGGTGCGTGTAGAAGTGTTGAGTGTGCTCTAGTTTACACCACTTCCAGTTCATTACGTGATATTACGTGTGTGTGTGACAGGCACCGGATAAGCTTTATTTCTTTGTATGTAGTAATCTTTGGACATAATGTTACTATATGGATAATGCGCTTCAGCATTCATAACATTACACCATACGCTGTACCATAATTTGGCGATTAAATGTCTGTGATAAAATGTGCACCTGTACAAGTGCTTGGTTTAAGGCAATGGCAAATAAGGCAATTTAGGGCCATCTTTAGCCTGACCCATTTCCAGCTTGAGGGGTTAATTATCAAAATTCTAAAATATCTCATTATTTTCTGAAATCTACTCTGACCAAATCCGCATGAATTATTTCTCCTTATTTATCAATACATTTTCCTGAAAATTTCCTGTGCAGAAAAAAACTTGAGAGAATTTGAATCATACAAATTTTTGGGATTTTCCACTCGAAAACTTAGATTTTTGTAGATTTTGGCCCAAAAACCACAAAATTTTAGGATTATTGCACGAAACCCAGCGCAGATCAGGATAACTTCGGGACTTCTACCATTGAGTTATGAACAACCTAGGCAGGTCTGAGATGACGGATTTTCAGATTCTGACTTTTTCCATTCTCGGAGTATAATAAATCCCGAAAAATGTTTTTTTTAATTTTTAGAGTTTTTGGCATTCAGACTTTAATAAACGACCCCCTTGGTGTCTGGGCAACAGTCCATTTGATATCCCCATATTAATTTTAAGGGAATTTGTCTGTAACATGGGTGGGTTCAGATGAACATTGCTCTAAAATATTGTAGTCAGTGTTTTCCACAAAGAAAACACTATTTAACCCATGAATTAAATAGTGGGCCACTCCTAGTGATATGTTGCCTATCCACCAAGCCTGAAATCTGTAAACAGGGACAAACAGGTAAATACTTGGGGATAAATTTACTAAGTGGCGAAAACTCGCCAGTGATGGCTTCACAGCCATCCCAACACTTCTCCAGGCCAAAATTCGCTTAGACAACTCTCATTTACTAAAATGCGAAATTGCGTCCAGGGCGCCAAACACTGGCGAATTTTCACTGGCGTTACTTCGGCAATCTAAGTGTGCAGGCTATCTCTCTGAAAAAAGGAAAAGACGCCAGCGTTTTTTAGGACTTAGAAACTTTTTCCACTAAAATTGAGGAAGATCTTTGCACTCCAATGCACTTCGCCTGGTCTAAGCTGGCGAAGGCAAGTCTGGCGAAAGAGGTAACGTTCAGTGAAATCCGCATCTTAGTGAATTTGCGGAGTAACGTCCATTTGCCAGAGTGAAAATTCGCCTGACGATAGAGTGTGAATGAGCACTAACGTCTGTCTCTTTCGCTAGCGAAGTTACAACTGCGCCCGTTTGTAAATCGGCGAAGTGCCTGAAAGCGGTAGCTCTGGCGAATCGTTGCCATGGTTACTCACGTCGCCGGGCCAGGCCCGGACTGGCAATCTGTGGGTTCTGGCAAATGCCAGAGGGGCTGCTATAAGGTCCCATAGAAAGTCAGTATTTGGTGGGCTGGTGAGGGGGGGTGTTTGGGCCTCTATGTGGGCTGATTGGGCCTCTGTGTACCTGAAATGACAGGGCCTATTTTAATTCTCAGTCCGGACCTGCATCGCCCTTTAGTAAATCTGCCACATAATGTAAATTAGTTTGACATTTACGCTTCTAGATTCTATCAAGCTGTTGTGGGTGAAGCTGAAGGTTACCAGTGCACAACCCCCAATGGACTCTTGCTTATCTGCAAGCCAAGAGAGAAACATCAATGTGTTGATTTCATCACAATCCAGGGACCCAAAACATAAATGTCTATATGAAGTATATTATGCCCCGGGCCATTTATAAGTCAATTTATAAGCATTCATGCTGCTGTTAATATATGCATCATAATTCCTATTTACAAAAGCAGTAGGTATACTGCTATAGAAATTGCTATAGAACAAGCTACGCAGCAATAGAGTGCAATTTGGATGCTGTACGAATGCCCAACATGCTATGGCCATATTTTTAATATCCTATTTTTATTTAATTGTTATGTACACGGTCAGATTAGATCTGTCCAATTTAATGAAATTAAATGTATGGCTGGTTGCTACTCAGTGGCGTAACTAGATATTACTGGGCCCCACAGCAAATTATTTTTCAGGCCCCCAAAATGTTTAGAGGTTGACTTGTTTCTCCAATGTTTATTGAAATTGTATATGAATTAGGGCCTCATGGGGCCCCTATACCTCCTGGGCCCCCCTGCAGCCGCAGGGTCTGCTTCCTCTATAGTTACGCCCCTGTTGCTACTGCTACACTGGGGCCATGTTGCTGCAATTGCTTCTGTAAATGCTTCTAATGCATTTTGGCCAAAAGGCAATAGAAGTATAAATTATAAAAGTATTTAAAACCAGGGATCAAAAAATAATTAAATAGTTGTTTCACATTTAAGTTAACATTTTGGCTAATTCTAAGCAATTCCCCTTCATTTTTTTTAATTTGTATAATTTTTTTAAATTATTTGCCTTCTGACTCTTTCCAGCTTTCAAATGGGGGTCACTGACCCCATCTAAAAAAACAAATGCTCTGTAAGGCTACAAATGTATTGCTATTGCTAATTTTTATTGCTTATCTATCTATTCAGGCCCTTCCCACATTTCAATCTCTTATTCAAATCAATAATTTCAGCAACCAGATTGCTGAATTCGCAGACTGGATAAGAAGTGAACGCTCAAACCACAAATTGTTGCAGAATATTGCTCTCTACAGCATACGAAAAGTTAATTTAAAGTTGAACAACCCCTTTTAATAGGACTAGGACTATCCCAAAAAAATGGTGTTTGGTTGACAACTTTGCCTTATCCCGTTACTTCCCAGAAAAGTTTGACAATCATTTATTGTGTAACAGGAAACAGGGGTGAGAGTTGTGCAATGTTACATGTGTGACACAAGCCTGCAGCTGACTCACCCACCCACACCCACTGTACATGCTTTTCAAGTTATACTAATCAGCCCTATGTTATTTTTAGACACAAATGCAGCTCTGTGATCTTATATCCATGTAGAAATATTAATTAAATATGGATTGAAAAGGCTGAACAAACCAAAGGATTGATAATAGGCAGGGATTATTTGGATTTGTTAGTCAGGGCTTGCTTGGTGTCTGCTGCCCCCTAGTGACTGTTTATTAGCTAATATATTCTCAGTTATTGATGGATGTATATTTTTATTTGTATAGCGCTCCTCGAGGGCAAAGCACTGTACAGCAAAACAATAAATTAGAAGTAACAAACAAGGGATCATTGAAATAAAAAGTAACAATTTACTTTCCATCATTTAAAATACAATTCACGTAAATATAAAATATAACTACAATACAGATTAAGTGCTCAGTGTCAAGGCTGGAAGACCCTACCCCGTAGGGCTTACAGTCTAAATAGGAGGGTGACAGACACAATTCGGAGGGGTATTAAAGTGCTGTAGGTTACAGTTTGTTACACTGTCAAATAAGTGCCATTTCCCAGTGAATGGAGGAGCGATATGTTTCTGTAGTTCCTTGATAAATCTGTAGACATACACACAGAGACACACGGGAAGATTCTTGAAGATTTTGTCACCCGGCGACTAATCGCCTCTTCTTCGGGCGACTCATCTTCCCGCCGGCAAGAAACTAAATCGCTAATGGCACTCGGAGTGCTTTGATTTCAGGAGTCGCCCGTAATTTCCTCATCAGGCGACTTCGAAAAATGAAAAATGAAGCGCTCCAAGTGCTAGATTCTAGCCGGCGGGAAGGCTTTTCGGGGGATATTAGTCACCCGAAGAAGAGGCGATTAGTCGCTGGGCAACTAAATCTCCCCGAATCTTCCCGTGTGTGTCTGCCCTTATTATTATTATTATGCCTTTACTTTGCACAGTTACACACACAGCCACAAAAGAAAAGAGAGTTTACACTCATTCTCCTTTGTTTGTAATGACACTTTTTTTTAAACATTTAAAATCATCAGACTTAAAATCTTCAGTTTCCCAATCTAACAGTGTCAGAGGCACAGCTCGGTGTATTCCTGACCCGTACCAAACCCCCAGTGCAATGGCTCGGCTGTTTATTTTTCTTTCTGAGAGTGAAAGATAAATATACAGAACTAAAAGGTCAAATTACTCCTTATTTTTAGTAATAATGTGCACCTAGAAAGCAATCTGGTTCTGATTCTTAGGGGTTAGCGCAGTAACAATGGGGGGAACAAACCTTGTCATCTAATGGGGGCCCCTGGCTTGAACCAATACATTTACTGCCTGCATGTGCATGGGGACCTAGACAGTGGGGAACACTTTGGGGGCACTTTGCATAACAATAGATTTAAAATAATAGGAGAAACGGTAGGGGAAAATCTGGACATACACTGTAAAATCCAAGCGGATATTTATCTAATTTGGCCACCAACACACTTCGTCATTGTGAGCCCTTTAAATGGCATTGAACTACAACTCCCAGCATGCCCCCAAAGGCTGCCCATCCCTGGAAACCATAAGAGAGGGTGTCTGTGCTCCAAGATGCTTAAAATGTAATGCAATTGCTATTAAATGCAGCAGTGCCAAAGAGGAATGCTAATATACTCCTAATTACACTTTATGTCAACAACAAGGGAGAAAGGGGACCTGGGATTTGTTATTTCAAATGGCTTAAAAGCAGACACAGGGTGTAGTAAAGCAGCGGGGAGGCTAACAGGCTACTTACATAATGGCACTGATACAGTAACATAAACATTTAGTTCACTGCCATTCTCATTAAAGTCTTTATCTTCTCTTTCTCTGGGCATCTCCCACATCCTTTAGGGTCGAGACACACAGGGTATGCAGTAAGGGGTTAATAGACAGTATAGAACCAGGCTTTTCTAACATGAAGTTACCTGCTATACCTATTGATGGCCATTGCTATTGCTTGTGGAATGAGTCTTGCCTAGTGGGGGGTTGGGTTAGGTGTATAAATTTGCAGTAATTTCTGCCTTGTAGAGGTATTCAGATGGCAAGATGATTAAGCTAATATGTTCACTGTTGGAGCTCCCTCTACTGGACAGAAAAATATCACTACTGCTACAAAGACACAATAATGTGCAATTTATTGCTCAGGAGATCCAAGATCAAAACTGTGTTTAATATGCATGATGGGTAATGGTATATTTATAACCATGCAAATTAATTTCATGCTAAAAAAATGGCTTAGTTATGCACTGTATATGCAATACCTATTGAATACCTACCCAGTTTGGATATTGCTTTTGGGTAGATAGTTTGTTGCAAAATCCCATTGGACAAGGACTGCATTGGCGCCTATGTAGACTTTCATTATGGTCTAATCATCTGCCCAGTTTTAGAGTTTCAGACAGATCCTTATGTGGGCTATACTAATCCTGCCAGTATCTCACACAGTTCCATTTACTTTCCCAAGATATTCCCAGCTATCTTGTTGTCACCAGCCATATCTGTGAAGGTGCCACCTCCTTTGCACTTATCTGTCATTCCAGTGCTACTTTCCACATTCCTTCTAACGTTCCACTGTATCTCTGTCCAGCCACTTATCTTTCTACTCTTCATTCTCCTCTACCCTTAGCTCATGGTTTTAATTTGACTCATAGCCTTTCTCTCTGCAACCTTCCTCTCATTCTAATGGCTTCTTGTCAGAAACAAGAATACAAATGTTTAAGACGCAACAGAGGGGCTCATATAATATTAGGGATTTTAGTTTCTTACAGCCCTTGCTATAAAGACTACAGGGCACTTTGAGCTTTATCAGGGCACATACCAGCAGTGTCTCAGAGAATCCTTATCAGTGTTCACGTGACATAAGCACAGAACAAAAGGCCATTTTTAGATATTCATGCAAGCATCTGGGAATATGGAGCTATATATCCCCTATATTATACCCATTGTTTTCTCTAGCTTTGTTCCCCATAGGTTACACATCCTATACTTTTGCCTAGTTTCCCATAGATACCAGTATTCTCTAGCCTTGATTTAATCTGATTGGGGACAAGCTCGATAAAATCCGAAAATCCGAATTGTTTTTTCCCAAATCGCTCTATTTTTTTGGGCTTTTTCCCTAAAAGCCCAAATTTTTTGGACTGTTGACCGAAAAGTCAGAAATAGTCGGATTTTAGGGCTATTTACAGCGCAGACCACAGAAACTTCCAATTAGGATAGGGACCTCTCCCATTGACTTATATACAACCAAGGCAAGTCTGAGATGCTGAATTTTCAGATTTGTATGTTTTTGCAGCATCGGGCTTTGATAAATACGGGAACATTTGAGTCTTTTTTTCCCACTAAAAATTCGGATTTTATAGTAATAGAAAACTAGAATTTTTCAAGTTTTTAACATTCGTACTATAATAAATAACCCCTAATTGTTTCAGAATCAACAGAATATGCCAATAGGATTGTGACCCAGATATGATGCAGTTCATTTTTTCACAACACTATATCTTAAAAGAAAATACAAAATCTTGCTGATTGAGATGGGTTTGGGTAGCAGGGGATGGCCTAATACTTTCTCTGCAGCAGAGCATTTCAGACAAGTAATGCCAATGAGAGAAGACAACCAGCACAAAAGCACTTCCATGTAGAACAATGGTGTGTGTGTATGTTGCAGACAGCCGACGGTAACTTGTTTTGCTAGCAATGGTCATATCTATTTTTTTTGGGATCATTCCTATTCAAAACCAAATTATGGCGGACTTACAGTTTAGTCCCAGGAGATCCAGTGGGTACAAATGCCTGAACGGCCACAGAGGAACTGCCTAGTCATGTCAGCATTATTAGCACTGATGGCTTTTCTTCTTCTCTTTTGTCCCTTAAAATGTAAAAATGGAAGTTTCTGGGAACGGATAAAGCGAATAGTCTGCCGTGCTGGATTAGGAGTATGTTCTTTTCACCAGGAAACAGCAAAACAAGATTTTTAGGGGACACGAACTAGAGAAATGACAGATAAATATCCAATCCAGCCTAACTCGTTTCCCAAAATGCATCCTGGCTAACAGCTTAGGAATCAAGGATAAAAGAGGAGATGATACCAAATATCTGATTACCTGGTAGATGGATTGGAATAGGGTTTGGAGAATTTAAACAATAATATCTTCTCCCCTTATTAATAGGTTAGCTTGCTTGAGTGTTTCTCATTTCTATTCCTCTTCCTGACTGTAAGCTGTAATAAAGAGAAGGGCCTACTCCTTGTATTGGTTCACATCACTGTACTTTTTCCCCTAGCTGTAAGGGTCTATAATCAACTCTTTTTAACAAACAAGGGTCAATGAATAAACATAGGATATGAGGACCATGTTTGCAAGAGATTACAGTATAAAACAAAAACAATTATTGGCTAAGAAAGTAATAATAATACTAATAATAACATCCCAAAGCCTGTAGATTGCAAGGCTGTCCACTTTGTCTTTCTGTTTTATTCTACAACCCTTCATTGTTCATATGAATACATGAAAAAAGGATAACATTAGCCAAGGCACATAGGAGCTGCAGGGAGATGTAGTTCTACAAAAAGAGTGCTAAAAGCAGGTCCCCTAATTGTGCCAGAAAATAATGTACAGTCGCCTTCTGCATCTTTGATGTAAAATGTCTTAGCATTCATTTACAGAGCAGAGCAGTCTAGACACATCAGGAGTAATGAGGGTAAATTATATCTTTATTATTCACTATGAGCAGCCAGACTAGAGAACCTTTTACTTTATCCAAACCTCAATCAGCGGATTCTTTGATCTCTCTTCTCTCAGCTGTGATGGGCATACATAAATAAATGGGTAAAGCTGCGTATAGCAGTCTGCTAGTTTGTGTATTGGTGCCCTGGCCAGTTTAATAGGTGCACTTCTCACCCTTAACTTGCTGAGGCCACAACACACATAGAACAATACACATTAGAATACACAGAGAATAATACATAGGAAGCTGCCTGTGCTTACAGTCCCTATCTATCTATCTATCTATCTATCTATCTATCTATCTATCTATCTATCTATCTATCTATCTATCTATCTATCTATCTTCTATCTATCTATCTATCTATCTATCTATCTATCTATCATCTCTCTCTCCCTTTCTATCTAACTATCTATCTATCTATCCAGCGTCGGACTGGGGCCTGCAGCCTCAGGGGCCCCCCACACAATCCCCCTCAGCCATAAAGTCCTCTCTATTCCTCCACCTGTAGGTCCTCCCTCAGCACGCGTGCATAACCTTTTGTGGCACGCAAGCACTGCCAGTGTCTGGAAAGGGAGTTAGGAGAGGGAGTCCAGGGAGGGTCTGGGCCACCGGGCACAAAAGAGCCGATCTCAATGGGTTTTTTCCTGGTGTCCTGCCGGCCCAGTCTAATTCTGTGTCTATCTAACATTTCTAATTTGGTTACGTCAATAAAATTATATGAACATTTATAATTACCAGTGTGTCTATTGTATGGTGGTCCATCAATCCCTAGTAATATCTGTGTACTGTGGATATTGGTGGGTTCAGGGATCGGATATGCTATAATAATTCACCAGTTGATGCACATGTATCTGGTGTGGAGGTGAGAAGGAGCTGCAAGCAGCCATAACATCAGAATAATACATGCACATGCCGGCATGCAATGTATGACCCGATTTACTTTACTGTTCTGATTGCAAGCTCTTGAGCATGTCATCTTATTCATCCCATGGTCAGGTATTGTACAGTGTGAGCTAGAGTCGGAACATGTATTTTATAAATGAAAGGTGTAGCAATAATACAGATTCCCAGTCACTATGTCCGAGAGTGTGCTCTTGTAAAACCTTACACCCTGATACAGTCCTGGTATCATCTCACCTTACACATAGCTTTGCACTCACAGGCTTCCAAGAGCTGCATTGTTTGTTATCAGAACAAACTGTATGTATGTATGTATGTATGTATATTTTTATTTGTATAGTGCTCATTGAGAGCAAAGCACTATACAGCAGAACAATAAATTAATAAACTGCCTCATATTGGCCAATGCTCACCAGTTTAGTCTAGTTTATCTAAAAAAGAAACCTATTCTCAATAGGGACATCTCATATTTCAACATTCACGTTTGGATGTGACTAGGGTTGCCACCTTTTCTGGAAAAAAATACCAGCCTTCCTATATATTTATCTGTTTTCCCTATTAATAACATTGGGATCAACCATCATTTTAACCGGCCAGGTCGGTAAAATACCTGCCAGGTGGCAACCCTAGATGTGGCCCAATCTTAGTCATTATACTAGTGGAAAGGAAGACCAGGATTATTCCATTGACATAGAACACCCTCAAGACTGAGCCTCACCCACTGGATTTGGAAGCCCAGACAGGGCAGTATGCTGATTCTTAAATACAAACCATTTTCATGTTTATCGGGGCTTATCAGTGCAATGTGTTTTTTTCAATCAGCATATGTAGATCCATTTTGGATTGAAGAAATGTATGTTCCTGATCTCACTTGCTTTTTCACTTGCAATTGATCGGGCCTGCTGCATAATAACTTTTTATTTCATGAGCAGGTTTTTTACACAAAAATAAAAAAGCTCACCTAGCAAGCTTTTATCTTATGGCAAATACCCACTGGTGGGGAAAAAAACAACTTTTTTTAATGTCATTATGCAGCAAACAAGAGCAAGATATTGGTGAGAAAATGAGCGGGGTCAGTAACTGTTTCTTCAATCGCTTGACCGTCCAGTTGCAATTTGGTGCAAGACACAAGTACTGAGGCACAGACGCACAGACTTTACAAACAGAACTTAAATTCACACAAGTCATGTGACAATGAAGTGCCTGGTTCATTTTGCCATATTGTAGTCAGTTGGCTAGTTGATATACCGAAAGCCACATCTGCTAAAACCCTGTGTTTGTACCTCAGAATGAGCCTATTCATTTGACACTTGTGTAGCAGGGGGATGGAAATAGTCTCGGTGGGGGGAACTCATCACAGCAAATGGCCAAAGGCAGTTATGATAGTGACAGGGCAACCTGGGCTACGACACCCCAGGGCACATATGGTACACATATTCCCCGGGCAGCGGCACATGCACAGATAACAAGGAAATACACAAACCCTCCAACTGTAGAGCCTTGTTAGGACTTTTCAACACCAGCCCCACAAAGGACCACACAGTTTGGCCGGTACTATCTGACAGCAGCACAAGAAGCTCCTTTGATATCCATTGTACAGTATGAGACCCACAAGGGACACGTCCCCCTGCCCTACTACCTGTGAGTGGGGGTTGGGTGCCAAAAGTTGCAGGCTAGTAAACTCAAACTGGAATTTGCAATTATTCGATGTTGATGTTTCTAAAGTTTCTATAGTGACAAGGAGCTTTACATTTATTTTCATAATCTTTCCCTAATCCCCATTGTTATTAGACTCGCTGGGAGTTGGTTTAGGGCCAACTAAATAACTGTACTCTATTTTCACATATAAATGAGTCTTGCATTTAAAGGGGACATTAGGAAAAAGGCTTGCGCTGATTAAATAAATAAGGGTAAATAAGAGTTGGTTAAGGGTAAATATATATATATATTATATACAAGTGTCTCGGGAACAGACGCACTCCAGGGCTTCATAATTCAGTTAAAATAAAGAAAAATTGATTGTCAGTTTTTTGGTCCTGTTTGGACCTTTCTCAAGACATGGTTTAGCTGTGGCTTGGGCAGGTTCGGGCCAACCTCGATGCACCCCTTGAAATCGGGGGTGAGTTTGGGTTGAGCTCTTCTGCCTGCTCGGCCCATCCGTGACCTTACACTGACGGCTTCCGGTTTTATAGACGCATGCCGCCCGCCCCCCTTTGTGATGTCATCGACGGGGCGGCACAGGTTTATAAATGGAGGCTAGATACAAGTGGGCGCAGGTTAGAGTCGGGTGTGGATCAAAGTTTTCTCATACATCACTACTGTATAGTTAGTTATATGTTTCTATGGATGCTGGGAGTTCAGACACAGCATGAGAGACACAATATGGACATCTCCGAGGGACAAAAGAACAATTATTACACAAATGTAATTCATACTTCAATCAAGGGCATCCCTGGCCCAGCTGGACCCTTACCAGCCTTCCCTTAATCCCCGGCCCAATTCAAAGAAGCAGAGGCAACCACAGCGGCACAATCTCCCATGTTCTGCAATAAATGTTTGTGAGGGGGCAGAGTTGCAAAATGACTCCAGATGAATCAAGTAATTACAAACAGGAGGGAATTTGTAGCTGAGAGGCTCCTAGTACATTTCTTTTCATGCAAAGATCTCGGTGTCCTCACATCTGGCTCCGGGGCCCACCCCCTGGTGTTTGACATGCAGGCAGGGGCTCCCATTTAAATGAAATCTCCACTACAAGCCCAGATATGCTAATCTAATCATGTTACCTCTCAGTGCCGAAACACTGAGGAGGTGGCAATTATTAGAAGTCATTAGGAAGATGTGACTTGCCCTTTTGTTGCACAACACCAGGCGTAAAATGCATTGTTATACTATCCACATAAATGTTTTCATCTTCATGTCCTACAAATGTGTTTAATTTCATATATATATAGTTTCCAATGAGTATCCGCACTCCAAGGCTGTTGCTAATGGCGGGGTGCACAATAATTGTGTATATATCAATTTTCTTCAAACCAGCACTCAAGTTTTTAAAGGGAGTGCTGGTTTGAAGATAATTGAGATATATATATATATATATATATATATATATATATATATATATATATATAGCTTTTCAAGATGGACCAGCACTCCAGTTTGTTCAATCAAACGTGAATATTTATTTGAAACGTTGGACACGAGAGTGACTATTCAAATAAATATTCACGTTTGATTGAACAAACTGGAGTGCTGGTCCATCTTGAAAAGCTGCATAATATCATTTGACCGGGCACCCACTACGAACTGAGAGGGTTAAAGTGCAGGTACTTTCTGAACTTATATATATATATATATATATATATATATATATATATATATATATATATATATATATATATATATATATATAAATTTGTTGCAAAGACCCGCACACCAATATTATTTTCTTCAAAATAGTGATTTTATTTAGTACTAAATAAAATCACTATTTTGAATAAAATAATATTGGTGTGCGGGTCTTTGCAACAAATTTCTATATGAATTTTTGGACCCTGCACCCACAAAGATCAAGCAAAGTCCGGTCTTCAGAGTGCGGTCACTTGACACAGATTTTATATATATATATATATATATATATATATATGCATGTAAGCCTGGGTTATTCTGTATAGGAGACTTGTGCATCTACATATTGAATTTGTCTCCTACTGACACTGTAAAATAATATATATTGTATGTTGTGGGGCCGTCACTGGTAAGGAATGTTGGTTAATGACAGCAGCAGCCATTCCATTGTCATAGTTTTATTGCTCTCAACTCAAGTACATACTTTGAATTTTTAGCAACTTCAGCAGTCAAAATTTATTACAACTTAATATAAAACAAAATCTCAAATGCTTTATTGTGGCTAAGTCTACTGCTTTGGGAAAGTGGCAAAAATGTTGTATATGAATCCAACCCTGACAGATCCATACAGTTACTGTATATGCCAGGATCCTGTAATGAGCCTTACTCCTTTAGTAGGTCTGCTCTGCTCTCCCTATAGTTACAGGTCAACAAAACCTGACAAAGAATACAGAAGACAGACAGCTCATTTATGAACACAAGCGCAAGTGAGAAGTGCTGGAATCTATACAAAACATACATTCATACATAGATGCTATTCAGAAAGGTGCATGCAGTTATACATATTCCTAGCAGTGCCAATGTACGACCTTTAGTCTGCTCTGATGATTTGCGCAACTGTGCTCGAAAATTAAGAAACCCTACCAGCCTGGACTGCCAATAATACTAGGGTTCCATAAGAAAGTTCATTTACTTCTGCCAATTGAGCTTGGTATTAATGACGTGAGAATGAAGTGAGAAATTATGTAACTGGGGCCTAGAACTTGAGGCAGAGCAGACCCACTATATATATAATAGGATCAATGACCACACTGAGCATGTGCGTGTCACAGACACTCCTAACTACTCTAAAATGGGAAATTCCTGTGACAACTTTGAATCCCTAGATCATTAGTACTATAAAGATGCTGAACTTCAATAACTTCAATACCGGTATGTAAAATATGGTATTTCTAGCCATAATCATTTTTAGGGTTTAGTTTTCCTTTAATATGTTACTCCCTACATGATATATAGATGATATACACATGTCCACATAAATTGTTTAACCCATTCCATGCTGGCCTCTTTCTCTGCAATGATTGATTGCTCTCAGGGTCAGACTGGTTTGAAAATCCCCCTCCAGGCCCACCCCCCCCAGCCGTACCTTTTTTTGGAGATGGAGGGGTTGGAGAGGGAGGTCAGGAGCAGCAACACCAGATTTTCGCAGGTAGCGACAGTATTAACTGATCCGCATATTGTGTCTGTAATACGCAGAACATACGTAGTATATACTATGTACTTTTCCCATGCTGATGAGAAAAATTAAATATATAGAAATAAAGATTAATACTACTTGGCACCACTATAGACTGCAGGCCAAGGCCATGCTGTTTGCGTTTGTGTGACCTCCTTGATGATTGTTTATGATCTGTGTTTGATTTGCTATGATGAATGGTTGAACGAATGTTTCCTGGTAGCTGGTAGTTCATGGTGACCTCTGGCTGATTTTTGTGATCCCTATAAATTACAGGGACAAGGCCTGAGAGCCCTGTTGAGTTGATCTGGCCCCTATCTGATTTTATGAAATGACTGGTTCATATGATACCACAAACAGTTGAAAAAAAACCCCTTAAATGTGTTTATTGTAACCCCTTGGTGAGTCACATGCACCCAAATGGCAGGACCTATGATCCTTGGCAACTAAAACCTCTTGACAGCAGTTAATAGAGTGTCCCCCAACTCTATACAACAGACAGTTCTGCACTGCAATGTGTGGCCTGGAGGCCAGTATGGGTGAGATTTGGGGGATGTCTATTTCTTCTCCGCGATACTAAAAATGAAATGGTCAGTTAGTGTTAGATTTGGGGTGCACGCTTTTATGCTGATGCAGATACTCTTGGAGTTATGGCTGAATGGTGTCTGTAACATTGTTATCAGCTCAGTGAGTTTCTTATTGTTAGTTATAGGGTTAGCTTGTTATTTAGATTGCCTTCTAAAATAGACTAGTATAAGGTTTATTGCAGATACAAGAAAAGCCTCAGTATAATTCCTGTTTTACTGTTTATTAATGACTTAGGTACCAAAGCTTAGATTGTAAGCTCTGTGGGCAAGGGTCTCTGTGAGTGCAAAAATGCTTTGCAAAAGCTGCAGCACCACACATGATTTAAGCTATACAGATGCCTCTCACAAATATAGTTTTAATTCTGCAGTAGATGCTGGTTCTATTGTCAAATCTCCATTATAAGTTTTAACAACAAATCAGCATATCCTAGTTAGGACCACCCCAATACATGTACATAAACGAAAGCTGCTAGTACATGGGCAACCTGCTTAAATGAGTAGATTTGTATGAGCTTGGCCAGCTTTGGTGATGCAGGTTTCAGATTTAAAGCACCCTTTCGCTCTTTAAACAGTACACCACATATATTGTTTTTGTTTCAAGTTGCATTCTACTTTTTGGTTGTAGCAGCTCATTAAGTCTAGTCACCAGTTATCTGACCTGTTACAATTTGAAACATTAGTTGCAGGTTTTTCTCAGCAGCAACTTGGGGAATACCAGCAACTAATGGACCAAATTGTAACTGTTGCTCTGTGAAAGACTTTAGCAAAGCTTCAAGCCAAGGAGCATGCTCTGTATGGGCTAATGTGGCTGCTACTGATAAATGCTAGCAACTAAGGCACCAAACTGTAAAGGTGGTCATATTCAATTTGGCAACTTATCTGGGGCCCTCAATGGGCCCTCCTGACCAATATCTGCCCGCAAATTGGCCTGTTACTGTTTGAGAACAATTATGTATATAAAAACTTTAAAACCGGCACACCCTTTTATTTCTACCACATTGGCCAACAACACAAGTGCAACATTTCGGTCCTCATTGAGAAAGGTCCTAATGAGGACGGAAACATTGGACTTTTATACAATGTGTTAGAAATAAAAGATTGATTTTTTTTTTTAAAGGGTGTACTGGTTTTACAGGTTTTCAATATGCAAGTTGTAACTGAGCAACTGAGCACCCCAAAATATATTGTTTTGGCATTGGAGTGCGGCTACTCTTGTTCTTGACTATGTCAATGCAAGTCACATAGAAGGAATACGGGATCCTGTTAGCATTCCTGTCAATAGACTGTTCATATATTAGCCTCCAATTATTTCCTGCACAAGCATATGGAAGCAATAGCAGCGCTGGACACTCACCCGGAGTAGAGATGTAGTGTAGTGCAAAGTCACAGCTGAGGGCTACTAGTAAACAACAACTTGATCTGTGTCCCCATACATCTGTCCTGTTGCATAAAACACTCCCAAGAGTGAAAATGTACATTCTTTAGACTTTAGATTGTAAACTCTTGTGAGCCATAAATTATGGCAACACCCCTGTTTGTGCTGCTTATTAACTTGTTAGTAGTGATGGGCGAATTACTCCCGTTTTGATTCATCTAAAAATTTGCGAGTTTCCCGCAAAATTTGCGAAACGGCAAAAAATGTGTGAATAATCGTGAAATCGAAAAGTTATAACTGAATGAGCTTCACTGTTCAGCCTTCATCTTTTGTCAAAGTTTCTGCTTGTTTCACTTGGAAAAACAATAAAAATCATTTAAAAGTAATCAGAAAGTTCACGATAAAGATCGTGAAATGCTAACGTTTTCACGGAAAAATCTTGAAATTTGAACATTTTCACGAAAAAATTGTGCAATTAAAAAAAAAAAAACGAGCGATTCGAATGTTTTCACGGAAAAATTGAGCAATTTGAACGTTTTCACGTGTAAATCGGAAATTGACGCCGGCGAATTTTCACCAGAAGATTTTATTCGCTGGCGGTGAAACGCGAAAATTCGCTGCGAATTCATGCCAGGCGAATTTATTCGCCCAACACTACTTGTTAGTGTTATCTTTTAAATAATGCTATAAATGATGTTTTAATGAACATTAATTGATTAAGCATTGTTAAAATGTTTTAAAGTTATTTGTAACTACTTCTTTACAGTATTCAAAAATTGTGACTCCCCAACAAATATTGAGTTGCAAATTCCAGCTGTCCTGGGACATGTATAGTTTAACTACATCTGGAAAGCCACAGGTTAACTACAGGCAGAAATATATAGAGAAAGAGAAATAAAAAAAAAACAACATTGTGCCCTCCCCCCCCCCTTGTTACAGACTTCGCGCTGCACGTTGGAGTAAGGTCATTTGCGCTTAAAACTTGAATTTCTGTATTTTTAAACACATGGATGTAATTAAAGTATTCTCTGGTGGGCGAGTTAACCCCAGAAAGTCTTCTTTGGAGCAACAGCGCCCCCTGGCAGCCAAAGCAGTAAACAGGCAGAATTTATTATGGGAGATCAGAGACTGGGACAGATACACAGATACAGTGGGGGTCATTTATCAACACTGGGCAAATTTGCCCATGGGTAGTAACCCATGGCAACCAATCAGATTGCTGCATACATTGTTCTACTTGCAGCTGGCTTTAAAACGCTAATCACTGATTGGTTGCTATAGGTAACTGCCCATGGACAAATTTGCCCAGTGTTGATAAATGAGCCCCCACTGGACTCTTTCATACAAAATATCCTGAATGCGCATCCCATACTCAAGGCTGCCTCTGTCCTGAAGAAATATCTTTAATAATTTGACTGAATACTGTTATTATTATAACTATACTATACTATATAATTCAGTGCACTAAACCACATTTATAGGACTATAAATAATGAATTTCCTTCTAGAAATAATACAGCGCTATTGTCTTTCCAGTGCACCCTAAATAAAACCATGTATTTCCCCTAGGGCTCAAATACTGATATATTCATGTAATCTGCAGTCTAGACTCTTCTCTCTTGATTCTTCTGTTGCTTGCCCTGGAATATGGAGGGGGATGTTAGGACAGAGCAGCATAAACGTTATGTGCTTAGATAGATCCTTCCCTTGGACCCAAGAACATTCTTCAATTTAGTAAAAGTGCAGCGCAAAAGTCTATGGGGCTCATTTATCAACACTGGCAATTTTACCCATGGGCAGTAACCCAATCAAATTGCTACATTCATTGTTCTACTTGCAGCTGGCTTTAAAGGCTAATCACAGATTGGTTGCTATAGGTAACTGCCCATGGGCAAATTTGCCCTGTGTTGATAAATGAACCCTATAAGGTTTCTTAGATGAGTGCAGCATCAGAATAAAAGTCAGTTGCGTTGCACAGGCTGGGCTTCTCTGCTAGAGGGGGCTTTTACTGTGGAGGAGTGGGAGGAGGTTGTGACAGCTATTTACTTAAGGCAGATGAGTTTTGGAAGGTTTGGCTGAAACATTGAATCAATTACAAGGCTCTGGGTCCCAGTCTGTTGCATGTAAGAAGGAGAAGGAGACACATCTGCTGGACCCTGGGATATCCACACACACATATACATTGTTGTTTTTTTATTTTTATTTTTCTTATTGGGATTTATTATTGACTTTTACATAGTGAAAAGGTAAGAGGCAATTACTTTGCGCTTATACAGGCAAAACTATGGATGTGCAGAACGATTAATTATAAATAGTTGTCTTAGTGTGCCAGGGGGGGATATTAGGTGCAAGGTTGCTAGGGGGGATATTAGGTGCAAGGTTGCTAGGGGGGATATTAGATGCAAGGTTACTAGGGGGGATATTAGGTGCAAGGTTGGAGTTTGTATTTAGGTGCCAGGACTGGGCAGTGCCTATTGGTTATGAGTTGGGTAGAACAAATAACTGTACAGTCAGGGAGGGTCCCTCACTTTCTGGACACACAGATGCTTCACACTAATGTGGATATGGAAAAGACTTCCATTGGGATTGACCAAGAGGAGCCTGAAGCTGGAGGAGGTGCCATCACCATATAACGGCTAAGGATGGGAGTTGGGCAACTTTCCAAGCTTCTCCCTCGTTGCCTTTTGCTGGACTCCATACGGGTTGGATGTACAATAAGGATCTGCCTTTGCCGAGCGCTAAATTGGAGGATTGCTGAGCTGGGGGCCGCTATTCCTTGAGTTGTCGGCGGGGTAGTTTCTGGGGTCACTGTTGGTAGTGACATTAAAGAACTTTTCTGGAGCTGAGAAGAATCCAGGGGAATATTATTTTGACCATTTTTTGGATTGTAAACGATTTTGTCTAAGGGAGGAAATTTGGGGGGCCATTCTATTACTGGATAATTTATTCCTAATCATTTTGTGTTTGGGGGTGTGAGGCTGAGAGACCCCGCTGGATACAGGTAAGAAAGTACCGGTTTATTTCTGCCTTTGTGTGAAGTCGGGACAGAGCTGCGCGCAATGACGCCTGTTGTTTCCATTTCCTGCGACTTGTATGTTGTCTGCTGCCCTGTTGGCTTTTATTATGCCATTCGGTGAGGATTCCTGCCTTGTACTTGCCTTGTCTGTCTTGCGATGTCCAGTTGTCCCGATCAATTAGCTCAAGACAAAGCCGGGGTTATTTGGTCTTAGGACCCCCATGGAGTTACAGGGGACGCTGCCAGCTCACTATTCCTCAGCCCCATCCCAGTACCCCCTTAAAATTCTGCGCTTTGCCCAAATCTTCTCTAATAGTGCCCACAGTGCCAAGGTTATATCATGGCGCGCACTTGGCACATCTTACATTTTTGCGAGCATTTAGCTCAGCATTAGACCTTACTCTGCGAATCCTTCGCTCTATCTCGCTATTCAATAGAATAGTGACTTCATGGCCCCTTTTCACTAGAAGTTGCTCAGAAGCGCTCAGAAATCGCTCATATTGGCAGTTCCCCTATAGACATGAGCCAGACAAGTTGGCTCTCTCTGCGCTTTTACTGAACAGATTTGGATGAGCTCCTCTGCAGATGCAGCACTATTGTGTTACCCAGGTTCTGTTCTGTTATACATGTGACTATTGTATGGAAAAAATAACTTTCCATGGAATTAATTGAACCAGTAATTATTATGTGTATCCTCTATGTAGACAAAGGGCTTGCACAATTGTTGCATATATGGATAAACTTGTAGTTCAACAGGATTTGTGCAATGTTGTTTTGTACTACAACTCCCATTATCCTAAGATGCTGTAAATTGTAGTTCAGTTTCAACTGAAAAGCCACAGGCTGCTGATCCTTATGACTGCAGTGGGCCCATTTGGGAATAAAGAGAATTAGATAAGGGAATAGTTTATTAGTGGTTAGCAGAACATCTGCTGACTGCAATGTCAGGCTTCTCAGAACCCAATAGTAGCCCAGTGTCTATGCAGATGGAGATGGCACCCATACCCCTTCCTTGGCACAACCTGCAGGGTCAGCTATGGTTTGTATAGGATACACATTCATTGGCATTATGCAGGGACCTAAAATGTATATCCCAGTCTAGACTACAGGGAGAGAGTGAGATGTCCCAGCATGGAGTCTACTCTGTTCATTAAGTTAATTCCATTTAATCAGTGAGTGGGACAAATCCAATTAGTCCTGATGTACAGTTAATTATAAATAAGCAGGGCTGACTGATTGGAGTTTTTTCTTAATTTATTTTGTATAGTTATTATGCATGTTTTCTGGGGAAAGCAAAGTTTCCCTGGGCTTGACTTGTTTGTGGAATGACCTGGCAGCAACTGGTAAACAAGAATGCACCAAGCTCTTGTGTGGGAGTCAGTGGAATCATTTGCCTCCACATATAAACAGGCTGATAGCATCAAGGTGGGCTGAATATATTGCCACAGAGGAGGGGGGGAGACGCCAGAGTTGGCTTATGGAAAACATTATGAGCAGGGTCCAATTTACTCCCCCCACCTCTCTTCCAGATGTGCCCAGTGGAGGGAGGAATGGTCTGGAGCTCATTCAGGCTGATAATGGTCCTGATTGTGTCCTGGAGCCCCCTGCTTCTGTTATAGGTAGAACCTAACATTTTGAATCCCTATGCTGGCTGCACATTAGAGGGAAGAGGGAAAGAACATTGGTACCCAAATAACTGGAGGTATTCTATTCTGACTCTGCTGTCATAGGAGGGACTGCAGATTGGGAACAGCACATCTGCCTCATTTATTTCTTTCCTATTTAATTCCCATACTCACATGTTCAGCACCGTTACTATACAATTCCCAAACCCAGTTCTGCACTTTTTTGCTTTAAAATTGCCCATCTCATTAATGGAAAACATTAATTCAGTTATTTGATATTATCAGCTATTGTTTCAGGGATGTCCTGTTGTTAGATCATGGCTACCCTTTGTTTTTGAATCAGGAATACTTTTAGCAGTTGTTGCAGTTGATGTATTTATGGGTTTGTGAAAAAAAATAAAACAACCACAGCTGATATGCCAGACAGGAGAGGAACACAATATAGTATAAATACAAAATATAAAACATAAAAATGTTGTGACAAGGCTTCCCTTAAATATGGTTCATAGCTTTAAAGTTTTTCATTTACTCGGTTACAAAGTAATGCTGAGGGGTTTGATATAACAGAGTTACTAAATGCTATCACAACAGCACACGTTTGGGGAGACAGATTGGCACCAGTTGCAAAACACTGTGGTTTCTGACAGACAAAAAGAAAAACAAATTGTCCCGGGGTGGCGTGGGCAGTTGACGCAATGATAAAAGGAGGCAGATTTGGGTGGTGCTGGGGGTGTGCTGGATAAGGCTGGTGCCAGAGTTCCTTGTTGTGTAGATAGAGATGCAAGGAATTGCTTCAAAGTGCTCTACTGCCCCCTGCGGGTGCTTTGAGATCATTAACAGATTTTTATGCTCACATCAGTGCTCCCTATTCACTAAGAGAATTCTGTATGACTATTTTGATGTACTTTGGTTCATCATCAAATAAAGCTGCAAACTTGGGGTAACATTACACAATTACTTATTATTCACCCTGGGTCTGGAGTTAGATGCTGCTTGAGACACTAGGGCCCCAATAAAAAGGGTAAAAATATGGAATTTAGGGGTTGTCCATACTCCAGCTGTGGCTAAACTACAACTTGGCTGTCCAAGGCATTCTGGGAGTTGCAGTTCATCAATAACTTGCTGTTTGTCCGTCCCTGATATAATTGTATTGGAAATGTCCTGCCATTCTACCAGATACAGCTTGTTTTATTTAGGAATTTTGAGTCATGTTTTAGGCTGCCACATGGGAGCTATTATGGGGGGTGAGATAAAGGCTCCCTTGTGAGAACCGAAACACTGGTCAGCCCTATTAATGATATTTCATCCCCCAGAGGCTCACAAACTCTCCATGTCCATTATATATACTAAACCCTTCCAGATTGTAAAATGTAAGCTTTTTGCTAAAATATATATATATACAGACTATATATAACATATATATATATAGACTAAGTGGGTAAATTGGTAGGCTGGGAGAGAACTGGAGAGCTTGGCACCAAACTGAAATACTTTGGTCCACACTAATAAATGATTTCAAAAGGATTATAACAAAAAATGCTTTTTCATTAATAAATGGGCTGCCCCATCTGCTCATTGACAAGCATTACTAGACTTTAGCCTGTAGATGTAGAATACATTAATCATTTAATATACAGTGATATATTTTTATTGGGTTCAGTTTTGTAAGGCTTCTAAATGTCTCTTCCCCCATGCCAAGTATCAATAAAAAATTGGGCTTACAGTTGAGAGAAAGAAAGAAAGAAAGAAAGAAAGAAAGAAAGAAAGAAAGAAAGAAAGAAAGAAAGAAAGACCTTGTGTGTACAATGTCACCACCTTACACAAATTAGATACTCTGTGCCATTTAACTATGTAGACATTTGTTCCACTTTATTGTAGAATTAATACATACAGTATACATGGAGGAAGCCTGCAGGCTGAGTGCTGTCTTTTTGTGTATCCACTCTGATTGTTCTAAGGAGGCATCGGAGCTTAACATTGCCATTGTCCCAGATAAAGAATATTGTGAAGAGTATTCTGGCACTCTATCGTCTTTATATGGCTTAAATAACGGTGAGCTTGGCAGGTCGGGAGGAATAGGCCATTTGGATTTAAGTTTTCTGGTTGTTTCTGGGCCAGGCATAAAGGAAATGTATGGATCAATAGAGTCTAATGGGCACATAAGTCTGCAAAGAGTCTCTGCTCTTGCCTTAGTAGACAGACCTCTCTGCGGGTGCAAGCAAAAGAATGTGCCCAGACCCCGCAGAAGGAATTTAAAGAAACCCTATTTTGCCCAGCAGATAAGCTTCTCTATATTAGGGATACATTTGTCCCTGAGGGATTGATTGTATCTTCAACTCCCAGCACCCACTAACAGACACTAACTAGAGTTGTAGTTGGAGATCTAACAATAGTAGTTTGCCCACAGCCCACCAGCAGTGCAGTGTATGTTGCAGGGTGACCCAGTGGTAGTTAGATTAATATATAGTATATGGTATAACGTCTCTGTGCTGCAGGCTAATATCTGTTATGCAGTAGGGTATTTTTCTGTGTATCACATATATGCAGTAGAGTATTTTTCTGTGTATCACATATATGCAGTAGAGTATTTTTCTGTGTATCACATATATGCAGTAGAGTATTTTTCTGTGTATCACATATATTCAGTAGAGTACATTTGATGGATTATAAATGCATGTGATTTGCCCCTAGCATTAATGGCAACAGCTGGTGTTGTTTGTTGTCTTATCCGTGGAGTCATTATTTGTCTTATCATTTAGTAAATTGTAATACCCAGCTGTTCAATTGACCAGCCACGGACATTCGCTTTCATTGCAGCCAAGAGAAGAAAGGGTAACAGTGACCTCTAGTGGGCTTTGTTCTGTGTTTGTTTCACACTACTTCTATTGTACACTGCTTTATGCATGGCTTTCTTGCTGGAAATACTTACGTGGCATAATAAAATATTCACTGGTATTCTGTTATTTAGGATTTAAAAATCCAAAGTGGTGATGTAGCTTTAGAGATCTTTACAAACGTTTGAGGTTTCCTGTTTTGTATTTAGCAGTTCAAAACACCTAATGAAAGACTGATGCCGCAGTGGGAATGAAATCTTTCTATTCGTGGTATGCATGGCATCATATAAAACTGGATATGACATAATAAAGATATAATATGAAGGCTGCAGGGTGAGTGCTTTTATACAGGTTACAGAACTCCAACATGACTTGTTATAGCCTTTGTTAAAAGGCTATGAGTGAGTGCTGGGAATTGTAGTACGACAACAGCTGGAGGCAACCCCAGATCTATACTGGTTTTCCATAAATGATTTCCTGCCATCATTGTAAGAGGCATCATCACAGTTTGGGATTCTAAGGGTAAGGTCACACTGGGAGATTCGGGGAGATTTAATCTCCCCAAACTGCTTCCCCCTGTCTTCCGCCTGCTAGAATGAAAAATCGCCTGCTGGCGTATCGCAGCGAGTGCCATGGCGATTTTTCATTCTAGCAGGCGGAAGACAGGGGGAAGCAATTTGGGTGACTAAATTTCCCCGAATCTCCCAGTGTGACCTTACCCTAAGGGTTAACACTGATCACCTTCACTAACTTTATTCCAGCCGCTTTCCAAGATAGTTTATTGCTACAATAATACCCACTTTCCATATTTTGTTACCAGATAAGAGAATTTGTAACATTCAGTAGAACGAGGGCACAGCAGACTGATTGGAACATGATAAAACACAGTCGGTCTGGAGGGTGACGTCCCTTTGAAGTGAATTCCTCCCTTTGTTGGGAGGGATTGTGCATTTAAGCACATGGCACCAATTACTATGGAACCTTTGGAAATAAGCACCATGTGTGCAAAAACCGGCCTGTTTCCACATTTGTTCCCAGTGATCTAAAAGAGACTGGGAAGTCAACACTGTATTTGTTTTGGATTCAATATCTCTGAAATCTGTATATCATTCTGGCGCCTCTGAAAATGAATGGGTAAAATTGACCAGCTGCACAGAAGTATTTCAATGATCACATGTCCTACTCCTATTGCTCTATAGCAGTGATCCCCAAGCAGTGGCTCGTGAGCAACATGTTACTCCCCAACCCCACGTATGTTGCTTCCAGTGACCTCAAATTAGGTGCTTATTTTGGAATTTCTGGCTTGGAGGCAAGTTTTGGTTGCATAAAAACCAGGTGTACTGGCAAACAGAGCCTCCTGTACCTGCCAGTCCATATAGGGGCTGCCAATAGCCAATCACAGCCCTTATTTGGCACCCCAGAAACTTTTTTTCATGCGTGTTTTGCTTTCAAATTCTTTTTACACTTGATTGTGGCTCACAAATAAAAAAGGTTGGGATCCCTGCTCTATAGGCTCTGGCTACTGCAAGAAGCATAATCCCAATAGCATCGATACACAGCACTGAAAACTGGTACAGTGCATATGTAATACAGGTAACAGTGCAATAGTGTGTATATATATATATATATATATATATATATATATATATATATATATATATATATATATATATATATATATATATATATATATATATATATAGAGTGTATATATAGGGAGACACCAAAGCTTAGCTGCTAGGTAATAATAGACTAGAGGAAGCAGCTGTCCCAAGGAGTTTACAATCTAAGAAAGCCATTAGGAAGGGTGCACCAATTGTATCATCTATGTAACTGCGATCGTTGTTTGGGGGGCTCAAGTTAACATTTCATAGTTACCAGATGCAGCAGAGGTTGTAGTTCAGCAAAATCCCGACGACATTAGGTTGCCCCCTCCTGACACAAAGCATAAAAGAGTTGTTAAAGATACTTGTTTTAATTAGGCTTTTTTTTTTTTACTATATATTTGTGTGTTTGTAAGGTTTAATACATAAAATGTAACAAAAAGTCCTTTAGATTGTAAGCTCTTGTGAGCAGGGTCCTTCAATTCTCTTTCTATACTGGAACCCTTGAATGAATTATGTTGTAAGGCCTCAGTTTAGTTTCATTTATTGCAAAGCACTATAAAAATAAATGCAGCTGATGCTGGAGATGCAATTTTTGCAGCTGTGTGCATGTCTGTACATATATGTATATACTATGTATATAGAGCCAAAGCTGGACAAGGTTGATGGAATGCTGTAAGATATGCAAGAGATGTCCCATATGTGCCTATGACACTAACATCCTGGCTGTGCATAATGAGTAACGTGTCGCATTCCTGCTGAGACCCAGCCACATTCTGTGCAAGAGACAAACCATACTTACTCTGTCTCCATGGAAAATTGCACAATAAAAAGCACTTTATTGAAGGTGTTTACTAAAATCTTACTAGTTGTAAATGCTGGTGTCCTTGCATAGGACTCTGTAGCTCTATATTGGAAAGTATTTGCAAGGCATTTATGGAGTGATAACTTTATTAAGCTATGAGGTTAAATAAGCATTTGCAGCCTTTTGGAAAAAGCTGAAACAAGGTTACAGAAAAACACTGTTGAATTTTGTTACAAAACGCTTTTGTGTCTTACATAAACAATCAATTTTCCTCCAACTGTAATTTGTTTCTTATCTGTGTTTTTTTATGGACTTAAAGAACCTCACTTGGCTTTCATCAAAGGGGATGTAAACCCCACAAAATCAAATGTTGACGAATGTTAATGAAACCAAATATAACACTTAAAGGGATCCTGTCATCGGAAACCATGTTTTTTTTTCAAAACGCATCAGTTAAAAGTGCTACTCCAGCAGAATTCTGCACTGAAATCCATTTCTCAAAAGAGCAAATAGATTTTTTTATATTCAATTTTGAAATCTGACATGGGGCTAGACATTTTGTCAATTTCCCAGCTGCCCCTGGTCATGTGACTTGTGCCTGCACTTTAGGAGAGAAATGCTTTCTGGCAGGCTGCTGTTTTCCTTCTCAATGTAACTGAATGTGTCTCAGTGGGACATGGGTTTTTACTATTGAGTGTTGTTCTTAGATCTACCAGGCAGCTGTTATCTTGTGTTAGGGAGCTGTTATCTGGTTACCTTCCCATTGTTCTTTTGTTTCCCAATATTGTAATATAATATAATATAAAGTGTAAATGCCATTGAAGCTGTTGTCTGTCTGTCTGTCTCCTTCTGCACTCAGCCCTGCTGGCTCTGCAATAATGTTGCAGAAGACAATTAACAAAGCTGAGAAGAACTGCTGCATATTACAAGAGTCAGACCAGCAGTGCAGAAAGGGATAATGCAAAGCTGCTTTTAATAGTTACAAGTTCTGTAATAACAATGTAAATGCATAATGAATGTATATTTAAAGCAGCTTGGAATGTATGCCTCCTTTAATTTTGCAGTGAACCTAAATTCAGAACACATTAAAATAAAATTCTCTCTGTATTTTTTGTAGTTGTTACCGTCCATGATGCCTACCACGAGGGCATCACTTATTCTGGGGTGTCTCCTGATTATAGGTAAGATTCTGTACTTGTTTTTATGGTTATAGATATTCTTTTGTTACACTCTGCTACACACTTAAGGGCTAACAGTGTGAAAATAATGATTTGTGTATTTTGAAACAGTTAAAATTATTTTTTTTGTTTTAAATTGAATCATTGAATGAGGGTGCCACTTAAGTTTAAAAAAAGTAGGAAATAAAATGAAAAGGGCCTGTGTTTATTGTATGTATAGGACTTTACTTCTGTACAAAAGGCATAAACTGTACTGGACATGAAGAGTGAAGCAGTTTCCTATTGCGTGTCTCCATCACTGAACTTATGCGCACAATCTGTTATGACAACAAAATACAGGAAATGAGGAAGACTCGTTAATCAGTCAAGTTAAAGGCTGAATTTGGCTTTGTTCTATATAAAATGCAACTGTTGCTGTTCGATGACCTTGATAAGACCCATTGTAAATGCAGACTGTCAGGGTAGAACTCCACGAGTTTTTTTCATCGGATTGATGACCGCCCGACAAAACGCACGCGACAAGTCGGATAGAGACGCATGCATCAAGATTCTAATTGGATTGAATGAAAAGTCACAGGTAAAAACAACATTTCATCCAACGCGGCACGACTGTTGGATTTGGACGCAGAAAGCACCTTCTTCATCCAACAGTCGGACCATGTAGTTTTTACCTGCGACTTTTCATAGAATCTTGACACCTGCATCTCCATCTGACTTGTCGCATGCATTTTGTCGGCAGGCTACAATCCGACAAAAAACGTTTGTGGAGTTCTACCCTTACATGGCTGTCCAGTAGTCCATGCAACACATTGCCCATCTAGGCCAGAGTAGTTACAGAACATATAGGACAAAGACCTGGTAATAAACCATTCATTAAAGCAATACAACTGATCCATGCTACATTATCCATGCTATTATTCTGGGCTGTAACTTGAGTTTTTTTCTATTTTTCTTTCACTTTCCTTGCACTGCTGGTTGCAGATGACCACATGTTGTGTGAGAGGACATGCGCTGTTATAAATTGTCCAATAAGGAGGCAGCAGGTGTTTTAGTGATGAATTCAACTAAAATCAGTTAATTTTGCTTCATTGGAAACAACATTGTGAGCTTATAGAATTTTCCTTAACTTTATTCCTTTATTGCACAGGCCCGTGGGTAATTCTTGCTGAACATCCTCTGCCCTCGATATTTCCCCCAAAGGATGAGTTGGTTCAGAGGTTGCACTCCTCCTTTTCATTAACGTGCAATGGTGAAAGCGAACTGAGCTGGCAGCACCCTTATTCCGATCCGAGAGCCGAGGAGCACAATGTAGCCATTCGAAATGAAGAAAACAACAGCGGCCGCTTTGTGTCTGTTCTGGAAGTGACCAACGCTTCTGCCTCCAATACGGGCCTCTACACCTGCTACCACAATCACACTCAGACTGAGGAGGGTGAGATTGAAGGCACAGATATCTATATCTATGTCCCAGGTTGGTCTTGCTCACTTTCTTTTGGTTCAAAAAAAGATAGTAATACTGTATATATTAGGGAACCCAGTGAAAACTGATTTCCTAATTGGTTAAGGTTCTGGGTAGCCTGTATTGAGTTAAGGGGTTGAGATGGCTTTAGTTAAGTTCTTTGTAGTTGGTCGCTGCCAGGGTTTGGGTTTCACTAGCATTTTGCAAGTTTCTGTAATGTCAATGGAATTTGCAGTTTGAGTGGCATATGGGAACGGTTGCACAGTTTGTCTTTAAGGGAGTAGATTACTGGCCTGTAATAAAATGTTCAGAATGAGGGTCTTTAAGGAGACAGGAAATTTTTCCATAATGGCACACAAAGCAAGAATGCAAGATGGCTGCCATTATGGCCAATTATCAGAATGCAGAGAAGAACATGTTTTACTCTATTAGTCACAGAGCAAACATTTCTCGAACAAGTTTAGACTGGCCTTGCAGAGGTCTGTAGGGCCCAGACCCTGATCAGTCCCAGTTTGGGAAAATTCTATACATAATTAATGTCTCTATATAATTGATGTGATAGTAGGCTCATAAGTGTCCTACAGTTTTTGAACACCGCTGAGCCCCTCACAGCAACTGGAATTCATGTCAGATTTTATTGCAACTGATTGACATAATCACCCTCTGGTTTTGTATTTTTCACAGACCCTAACGTTCCTTTTGCTCCCCCCGGGATCTTTGACCATATTATAGTGGTTGAGGAAGATGAGTCTGCTTTGGTACCTTGTCGCACTACCGACCCTTCAAGCCAAGTGACCCTAAAAAATATGGAAAATTCTAGAATTGTCAATGCCTTTTATGACAGAAAGCAAGGATTTGCTGGAAACTTCCCACCAGGATCGTACATCTGTGAAACCGTCTCCAACAAAATGGTCTATCAGACAGAAGCTTATATTTTACAGACATGGAAAGGTAACTAAACAGCTTATATGTGCCTTACACACTCACACTATGCACTTGCACACACACAATCCACACTTACACACACACACACACACACACCACACATGCAAACACACACACATCACAAACCCAGGGACACATATAAAACAAAATGAGACATGTAAAGAATGGTGATATGTCTTTTACATTTCTTCCATTAGATTTCTGTACCTCTTCTTTAGAAATTGTGCTAACTTGATGTTTCAGCAGACTCCATACATTTTGTATAGAGGGAGAAAGTTAATATCAGGATTAAGCTGCATAGATGCACAGCCCCAAGATTCATTCCTACAATAAACATTCTGGCACTTATAACACAGCCCTTCCTGTTACTACTGTTTCTGCTTGAACATTTTACCCGAAAACCAGTGTTTACTAAATTAATTCATTTTTTTTCTAGCAACTCACAACATTTCTGTTGAAATGGAAGCTCCCAAGACTGTGTTCCGAGCTGGGGAAACCATTACTATTGCCTGCATTGTGCTGGACAATGAGGTGGTAGACTTGCAGTGGGCCTACCCTGGACAACAGGTACAGAATAATACCGATGGTATAGTTGTATAGATGCTTTATTTATATATATATATATATATATATATATATATATATATATATATATATATATATAGAATAGATGGATGGTATAGTTGTATAGATGCTTTATTTATATATATATATAGAATAGATGGATTATATATATATAAATATATATATATATATATCTGTGCAAAAAAGCGGCACTTTTTTGCACAGATATGTACTATAACTTTTTCTGCATTAGAAAATATCCTGTGAGTGCTGCTTTATATATATATATAAAAAATATTCTGTGTGTATGTATATATATATATATACAGAATATGTAATATGGTGGTATTCTCATAACAAGTGCTATGTTTGCACGATGTCTAGCAAACCCATAGCAACCAATCAGCAAGGAGCATTTAACTATTGAACTGCCTGCTGTTAAATCAAACATCTTATTGGATACGATAGGTTTATACCGGTAATACTGCAATAAATATTGCTATACACGCAATTCATTCCAGGTGTAGAAACCCATTGCAGTAGAGCAGCAGGTAGCATTTACTGGTCCTGTGTGTGAAAGAAAACATGTTTTTGGTTGCTATGGTTTACCCTGCTGTTACATTACGCAAGATTTGGCGTAAAAAGCACAATCAAGGTCTAGGAAAGAAATAGCAATATGTCACTGACAAGCAAAGGCTGCTGGGAGAAATGTAACTGAACAACAGCTGGAGTGCTGTACATCTGACAACACTGTTTAATGTAATTCACTCTCACATGGGGGCCCATTATTTTGTAATCAAAGCCAAACAATGTGACGTTTATGATAAGGGACTTGAAAGCATGAAAGTAAACATATATTTGTAATAAGTATACATAATGTATTGTAGAGTCCAGGCGGTAAAAGGAAAAAAAATGTGCTAGGTCTAGTAACCCATAGCAACCAACCATATTTTAGCTTTCAAACAGCACATGCTGATGTGCATGCTGGTTGCTATAGGTTACTGCATTTGGTAATATGGTATCATATTGACCTCCTTAAACCATTCTGCTTTTTACAAGAGTTGTTCCATAACATTTGTGGTGTGGCTGTTTCTATCCCATATATTAATACTTTTTTTTCTGCAATTAAGAGAGGGGTTGGCAGTAGAAATGTTGAAGAAAGCAAGGTTCCCTATCAGCGGCTGGTATACACCTTAAACATCGCAAATGCCACGGCAAAAGATTCTGGAGAGTACGAGTGTGCTGTTATACACGCAACACTAGATAACATGGTAGTCAAGAAGACAAACATAACAGTCCATGGTAAGAAAGACTTCCAAGAGCTGTGATTTGTATAGACAGGGAAGTGTCCATATAACAGACATAATGTAAATAACAAATAATGTACAGTATATATTCTGCATAGTGCTAAATACAATTTTTTACAACTTCACCCTCTGATCATCGTCTATTTTTGTGTGTAGAAAAAGGATTCATCAACCTGGAGCCCATGTTTGGATCAGAGGAATTTGCTAATCTCCATGAAGTCAAGAGTTTTATAGTAGACTTGCATGCATATCCCACCCCTAGAGTCTTCTGGCTGAAGAACAACCGGACACTGAGTGAAAATCTGACAGAGATCACAACTAGTACTGTTACAACTAAAGAAACCAGGTATGTCAGCAGAATAATATGGCAGGCGTATGGACTTCACACCACAAACAAACGGAATCTGCATATAACAGTATGGCCAGGGATGTCAAGGAACAACTTTACTTTCTACCATGGCAGTGCCCTCTCGGCTTCTATAATTCTCTATATATGTCTAAATGGCTAGGATGGTAACTTAAACCCTAACCATAAATCATAATGCAGGTTTGCTTCATAGAAGTATTAGCACTTATTAAAGTAAAAATATCTCTGCAACAGCCTGCGCCTAATTAAGATAAACTCCAGGCATAGACTTTCTTTTGGAGATATTTGTTTTGTAATTCTCAAGATTCTCCCAGTCAATTTTCCATCTGGAAACGATCATTTCAATTTAACGAGCTGCCTAACTAACACTACGAAGTGGGACCGTGGGAGGATAATAAATCAGCCCCGTACAGGTGTTTGCAACTGGTTATTTCATGGAGGCCGAGAGAAATGGGCAACATCTTATCAATGTTTCATTACAAATGTAATTATTGCACTTTAGAACTGTGGATATAAAGCTCTTTAGACAAGCAGAAAAGCAAAGTGAAATGTAAAACAAAGTAAAAAGAAAAAGTGTTCCAGTTTAGTCTTCCATGATGTCCTGCTGCATTGTTCCAGATTTTCCATTAAAGGCTAAAAAGATGCCGTTAAAGATCAATTTTAGCGGACTACTCTTATAGTTTTACTCATATCAGTACAGATGTTGACATTATTAAATACGTTTCCCTTTTTTTGTCCAGGTTACAGAGTAAACTTAAGCTGATCCGGGCCAAAGAAGAAGACAGTGGGCTGTATACTCTGGTGGCACAAAATGATGCAGAAACTAAAAGTTACTCGTTTGTGTTACAGATAAAAGGTAAAAATTGAGATGATGTTGAAAGCACAGCTGTATTTTACTAGCCTATCATACATCATATAGAGAATAAGGCCACCACATTCTAAAATAAAAGGGTATTAGAAGTCGCTAAGGGGTACATTTTTTTTATAGTGAGTTATGTGACTCCATTGACATCACTATGAGCTGATTAGATCACTGAATGACATACTTTAGAGCAGGGGTCCCCAACCCTTTTTACCTGTAAGACACATTCCAATGTAAAAAGAGTTGGGGAGCAACACAAGCATGAAAAAGGTCCCTGGGGTGCCATATAAGGGCTGTGATTGGCTATTTGGTAGCTCCTATGTGAACTAGCAGCCTACAGGAAGCTCTGTTTGGCAATATACTTTTTTATGCACCAAAACTTGTCTCCAAGCAAATAATTAAAAAATAATCATCTGCTTTGAGGCCAATGGGAGCAACAGCCAAGGGTTTGGACAAATCACTGGTTGAGGATTACTGCTTAAGAGGGTTTATATGATTATTGTTTATGGCAATTAGTTATATAGATGGGATATCAGTTTCCTGTTGACTTACCTCTTGTGCAGATGGTTTGTGCATATGATTATGGTTTTCTGCACAGTTTCATGCCTGTTGCTTGTCATTTATTATCTTGCTTTATTCATCCCTAATATCTGCAAAAGGAAAAGCAATGCAACATCAGTCCGCATGACAGATTATACATTATATGTATTTGCTCTGCAGTACCTGCTTTGATATTGGAACTGGTTGATGAGCATCATGGGACATCTGGTGAACAGACTGTTGGGTGTTTAGCCAAAGGAATGCCGGTCCCTGATGTGGAATGGTTGGTCTGCAAGGACATTAAAAGGTAGGCATCCCACAAACACACTATTTAATGCATTTTCTTAAATATTCTCCTAGCATATTGCTGCCTGTTCAACAATACAATATATACAGCATCAACTGCTTCTTTACAGATGCAGCAATGACACCTGGTGGTCCCTTCTGGCAATAAATGGGTCAGAAATCAGTATGGAGACGCATCAAGATGATGAGAACACAATTGAAAGCCAGGTGACTTTCAAGAAAGTTGAGGAGACAATGGCAATCCGATGTGTTGCAAAAAATGACCTTGGTGTTGCGGCCAGGGAACTAAAGCTGGTTGCACCTAGTAAGTAAATTATTTCCATCCACTGTAGATTTGAATTTAATAAACCAGCAAGTCATAAATTAACAGTCATACCACCTCCAATTGTCTTCATATTACATGTACACATATGTTATCATATTCTGTATTCCCATAAATCTCCCAAAAGCTTTATCTCTATAAGGCTGACTTCCATTGTCATTTGAGAGTTTCCTTCTGTGTTTTTAGCCCTACGTTCTGAGCTCACTGTGGCTGCTGCTGTCTTGGTTCTTCTGGTGATTGTCATTATATCCCTCATTGTACTTGTCATCATATGGAAACAGGTGAGGCCCGAGTACAAAGTAACTGCTGAAGACCTGTTCTAGGCATAAAGTGCAGACTGAGACATGTTGTTTTTGTTTTTAATCAGAAACCAAGGTACGAAATAAGATGGCGAGTAATTGAATCTATCAGCCCAGACGGCCATGAATATATCTATGTTGATCCAATGCAGCTTCCTTATGACTCCCGGTGGGAATTCCCAAGGGATGGACTTGTTCTTGGTAAGTTGGTTTACAAATTTTATTTTATTACATGTAACAGCAAGGGCATATTTGATCTGAAAACACATTATCTGCAATCATTCCATGGTTCATTTTGCTATGTTGCCTGTTGATGATGCTCACGAACTGCAATAATTGACACATTTTTGCGTGCTATTAAAACAGCTACTCGTGTCTAATGAGAATCTCGTTATTTGTACCTGATAGGTCGCATCCTTGGCTCTGGAGCTTTTGGGAAAGTGGTTGAAGGCACAGCATATGCATTAAGTCGTTCTCAGCCAGTTATGAAAGTTGCTGTTAAAATGTTGAAACGTAAGTAACATATTTTTCTTCCTACATAAGAGAGTTTGGCTGATAATGTCAAATTATGATTTGCTGCCAGTTTCTTAAATTTGCTTTGTTATTTTCAACCAACAGCTACAGCCAGGTCAAGCGAAAAGCAGGCACTGATGTCTGAACTGAAGATCATGACACACCTTGGCGCCCATCTCAATATAGTAAATTTACTAGGAGCCTGTACCAAGTCAGGTATGTATATGGCGTTTAAAGCATAAATGAAAAATCATACTTTTGACATATAGCATGGTTTTAAACAGTATTCTATAGCTTTTTTTTACATCATAAATGCTTTTTAAGGCAATGCTTTTTTCAACTAAATTAAAACTCTTTATTGAGAACTTTTAGTTCTCCAAATAAAACTCTAATAATTATAATAAACTCAAAGATAGCCAATGTAGATTCAGTTACTGACTACTGATAATGGGTCCTGCCAAATGCCTTGTTTTTCCTAAAACAGCCTCAACATTCAGAATATTGCGGTCATTCTTAATGGAAAGCAAATACTGGGTAGAAAGCGAGTACTGGGTGTAATTGATAGTATAAGGGCATGGCTAATGTATTTAGAAGGTTTCTTAGGGAATATTGGTAAGTAGAGAGATTCAGCAAATCTATCTGCACTCACTCCACCTATCAATGGCTACTTGTTAGAGTCTTTCCATAGACCTATTCAGCAAAAGCCCTTATTACTGGTTGTCTTCATTTAATGTGGACAATTTAGTGAAGTTAATAAACTTTAATATTTTAAGTTATAGCACAGATGATTCATCTTTCCACGTCTATTTCACAGGACCAATTTATATTATTACTGAATACTGCTTTTATGGTGACCTTGTGAATTACCTGCATAAGAACCGGGATAATTTTCAGAGCCGACATCCAGAGAAACCAAAGAAGGACTTGGATATCTTTGGGCTGAACCCAGCTGACGAAAGCACAAGAAGGTAGACAATGGCTGTACTATAACAAAAGATGTTTTTAACTTCTTTGGAGGTAGGCAAAGACAAATTAGAATGCTAGTGATAGTGTTTCGATGAGACTCACTTTAGGAGAGGATCTCAATATCTCAGCAGCATTTAAGGAATGCTTATGCATACAAGGGTCAATTGAGTTGACCAGTGATTTCTTGGCTGCTCTGTAGCTTTTTAGCATTCCTTCAGTGTCCACAGTAAGGTCCCTACGGACAATACACTGCTGTAGATATATGCATTAATTCTCAAAACCAGCCTACTAGCATCTACTGAAAACCCACATTTGGTGATTCCTGGAATATAGAGCAGGAGAGGCATGATATATGGAAGGTGGCCAACAGACAGAATGTTTTTGTATGATGAAAAAAATGTAATGCTAAGCAACTTTTCAATATATATTTTTTAAAAAACTTTCAGTGGCTTTTAAGTCATTTGTAAATGTAATTGGAGGCCTTTTCCTTAATCATTGCATTCCTATTTTGGCATTGGATTGCCTTCTCTGTATTCAGATAAGTAATAAACACGCTGTATGTTCATATTTTAGCTATGTTATTTTATCATTTGAAAACAATGGCGACTACATGGACATGAAACAGGCTGACACCATGCAGTATGTACCAATGCTGGAAATGAATGAACCCTCCAAGTATTCAGATATCCAGAGATCCCTGTATGACCGCCCTGCATCGTACAAGAAGAAGCCTTTGTCAGGTATGAGAAATATTATTAGACAACAGAAGGGCCATAGGCAGAACATTATGTTATAAATTATTTCTCACTGCAGAAGATAATTTTTAATAAAAGTGAGCCAAATATTTTTTAAGGAATTCTGTTTGCATGTCTCTGAAGAGGGCAATTCCTAACTATCAGATTTCTATGCCTTGGAAACCACATACCTCAGCGAGTTTGGCATCTGTGCAGTCAACCAGAAAAACTGATTCATTTGATATAATCCACAGTCTGTGGCTCTTGGTGTAAAATAAAGACTTTTTGTGTTAGGGAGGCCTGTGGGATGTGTAGTATATTTGTGATGTCAGAGTTTTGATGGGTATTCAAACCATGTTATTATTAAATTATTACAGAAGTAAAAAATATCCTGTCTGATGATGGATTCGAGGGTTTAACAGTACTGGACTTGCTCAGTTTCACATACCAAGTTGCACGAGGCATGGAGTTCTTAGCCTCTAAAAATGTAAGTACTGCCTTTCGATACAGTATACTCATGGCTAGATCTAGGGGGCAGAGGAAGTATGTAAATCTCTGAATTGCAATATAACTGGCTATGATGATAATGTGAACTGCTCCCTATGTTCATACTGGCTTCCAGTCTTTGCAGTGGTAAAAGAACCTTCAGAGGGGTCCAGCACACTCTTATCACCCATCATCCCTCCCACTTCCCACCCACTTCCTGCCCACATCCCGCCCCACCTGACACCACCCACATCCAGCCCCAACTCCACCCATGCCCGCCCTGACTTGCATCCCCTTACTTGGCAAAGAGAGCAGCTGGGGAGAAGAGGGTTTTCTTATTAGCTATAGAGGAAGCAGATGCCCCCATGTTCCCAGCCCCCCCCCCCTGCGACTGTGGTCTTTGCATCTCTATGAATGGTTCACATTAGTGGGCAGGGTGGAGTCTCATCCATAACCTGTAAATGAGTACTGTAATGTGCTGTTTGCCTAATTCTTCACCCCCAATCTCTATGTTTAGTGTGTACATCGGGATTTGGCAGCTCGAAATGTCCTATTAGCACATGGGAAAATTGTGAAAATTTGTGACTTTGGTCTAGCGAGAGACATCATGCACGACTCCAACTATGTATCCAAAGGCAGCGTAAGTGTCTATTCTACTTCTAATTCTGTACTATTTTCTACACCCCTCCTACCTTCTTGTATAAAAAAATAACCCCCATAAGAAAAGATTTCTGTTTGTAAAATATCCAACATGCCTGTATCTTGCTTTTATAGACTTTTCTTCCAGTGAAATGGATGGCACCTGAAAGCATCTTTGATAACCTGTACACAACTCTCAGCGATGTGTGGTCATTTGGAATCCTGCTGTGGGAGATATTCTCTCTTGGTAAGGACTGCACATTAAAATGTTCTGACAGACGCAGCTTAGAAATTTCAGTGTGAGAGTTATAGCTCAGATACATCGTGCCTGTCCCTCGTCTCTTTCCAGATTTCAAAGGTAATAATATGAAACTGGCCATCTCTTTGTTGTTTGAACACTCTTTCTCATATACTCTTCTGGGAAGAGATGATGGAACATTGTGGGAACGATTTGCTTTCATTTGGGTTGGGTACTGATTATGAATTATGAATGATCAGGCCAGTTAAGTTCTTTCACTACCATCTCTGCAAACTAGTTCTGTATAGACCAGATCTTAATGCAACTGACCAAAGAAAACAATATTTTATGAGCTCCCTTATTTACTCCCAATATTCTGTTCTCTAAAGCCAGATACAGTAGAACCCCCATTTTACATTTTTCAGGGGACCAGAAATAAAATGGCATAACATTTGGGAAAATATAAAATCAGGGAAAACTTAAAATCAGAGTATGTCTAATTATGTTAGTAAACACAACTACCATTCCCACCACATGAACACACATACTAGGCTGGTTTCATCAGAACCAAATTAACTTGCATGTACTTTTTTTCTGTTCAATCAATAGGGGGCACACCATACCCTGGCATGATTGTAGACTCAACTTTCTATAATAAGATAAAAAGTGGCTACAGAATGGCAAAACCTGACCATGCCACCCATGAAGTGTAAGTACAGTTGTATCTTCTTTAGTTGCCATTACCTATGGTCAACACTGTGGCTATTGGGTTAGTGACATCTCTACACTTGCATTGTCCCCACAGGTACGACATCATGGTAAAATGCTGGAACAGTGAACCAGAAAAAAGGCCATCATTTCGCCATCTGAGTGACATTGTTGAAAGTCTACTTCCTATGGAATACAAAAGGGTATAGAATTATACTTATTCCCACTACCAGTGTTTTTTTTGTGTGTGGAGTGTAGGCTATCATCTTAAATGTAGATGGTAGTTGAGTTCATCATGAGAATTTCAATATGATAACTGAAAAAAGTTGCAATATTATAGTGATTGAAACTATTTTTGTCCCTTTCCCTCTGTTGCCCCTGTTAACTAAGGTAACACATAAAGGCAAAAAGGAATAATTATTAACAGTGGGTAGAGAGAATTAATCATCTATTTTAATTGATGGATCTAACCTAGTTGTGAAATGCTGGGGGTTGTTGGCTTGATGCTGTCACATACAATTATAGGATGCCCAAATAGGGGGCATGTGGCTCTTCATGCATTGTAGATTATACAATTGTGTTGGCTTTGTCATGCTGTCATAGAAGTTGAGGTTTAAAATCTAATGCTGAAGTTCAGGTCTAATGTGAACATGTCTGCTTATGTGCAGTGCTACGAGACAGTTCTTCACGATTTCCTTAAAAGTGATCACCCTGCAGTTACTCGCATGAGAAGTGACAGTGACAATTCCTACATTGGGGTGACGTATAAAAATGAACACAAAATGAAGGACAGAGAGAGTGGGTTTGATGAGCAGAGGCTGAGTGCTGACAGCGGTTACATTATTCCCCTTCCTGATATTGACCCCGTCTCAGATGATGAGTCCGGCAAGAGGAACAGGCACAGGTAAGGCAATTTCACTCTCCAGAGCAGGGATAGCTATTTTGATCCATTACCAAAGCAAGACTAACTGTGAATGAAGGGTAAAGTTTAGTCCTAAATGGAGACAGGACTGGATTTAGAGAAAATGGGGTTATGGCAGTAAGTCCTAAGGAAAATTGAATTTTTTATAATAATCATTAGTGCAAAATAACTCAGTTTTATAATCATTTGATTGAATTGAGAATTCATCTTACTGCAAAGTGTGAATCTTTTTGCAAAAGGGGCTTCATTTTACTAAGGCTGGTGCAAGACTGCATTAGACTGTATATGAGATACCAAGTCAAACACACTAGATTGGCTCCCTCTGTGACCCAATCATAGGCCTCAAAAAGCTCAGATCATGCAGGTATGGCCCACTAGTCACACCCAAGCTACATGAGAGGATCTTTACTTATAGGACCAGGCTATCAGTAATGTTTGCAGTATTAGTACAATTTGTCAGTGATGTTTTCAATGGGAGGGCGTCATGGAGTTTTGTTGTTTTAAGCACATGAGCCCTAAGATAAAAGATCAACAACTGCTAGCGTACGCCATTGGCAAGAGAAACCTAGAAGTCAAAGTGAAAAGTCTATGAGCATGAGAAGAACTGAATAAATTAGGATCTTGTAAAGTCCTTTCCCTGTAGGACAACTTCCATATACTTAAAGTTAGAAGAATAACACACAATAACAATAGTATATATTGAGTAAATAAAATCTGTTTTGTTTATCAGTTCTCAGACATCAGAAGAGAGTGCAATCGAGACTGGTTCCAGCAGTTCCACTTTTATAAAGAGGGATGATGAGACCATTGAAGACATTGATATGATGGATGACATTGGGATTGATTCCTCGGATCTAGTGGAGGACAGTTTCCTGTGAGATCTCGCCAAATCCATTTCACTTGCCAAGCCATGAAAACGAAAGGGAAAGGCTGTGAAGTCTTGAGATTTATATTTTTTCACCTAAAACTCTCTCATTGCGTCAAAGAATAAAACTTGGAAATATTGGCCTTGTCAGCTTCATGGTACTTCAAGGGACTGGGTTTGTATCACAATCACACTATAGAACTGGAAATAATGATTGGTACAAGGACCAAAACCCTGTCTGAGTAGTTTATCAAGCGGTACACCGAAGCATCTCAGTATTTTTGTGGATTTTTGTTCTTAAATAATTGGACAGAAATAGCAGCTTCCTGTTTTAAGGGCATTCGTGGCTATGAAGACCAGAAATCACACAGCAGTTGAATTCCATCATTGTAATTATGTAAATAAGAAAAAAAAAACATTTTATCTGGACTAAAAAATGGAGACCACTTTTGTAAATCAATGGCTGCTGTTACTCAAGCATCAAAACCACTTTTAAATCCTTTTAAGACTGGCGGAATTGTGTTTTTCTAACGAATTATGCAAATGGAAGCATACATCCGGGTAAAATTCTGGGCTCGTCGGCCTGTTTAACTCTTTCATTTTAAATGATATTTTCTTGTGTACGTACTGCAAGTATTAACATACAAATTTAGATGTATTTTTGATAACACTTTGAAATTAATTGCATTAACCAAAAAAAAAAAAAACATAGTCCTTGGGTTAATGTCAACTAACCAGGAGTTTATTTTTAGAATAAAAACTATTTTTGGTGTATTAATGCAGATATTAAGGATGCTTAAAGCAGAATTTAGCTAATATGCAGTAGAACTGACAGTAGTAGTAACCACTACAGGGATTACATGGGAAGTGATGTTGTTTTGTATTGATTTGTGAATAGCAATTAATCGATCTTTTAACATCAACTAATTCTGTGCATTACAAACCCTGGCTGTTGTGTCTCAGTGTACTAACCCCATTCTTAATTGAACAGATATTAGAGACAAACTAGAATCCGTTGTGATCCTGGAAAGGTCCAGTTATTGTCAGGTACATCTAACTTGTATTCATACATCTGTTAAGTCTTAAAACCCAGTTAGAGTAGGACGTCAAGACATGGTACAGCATCAGTATTACTGTGATAAATCACACTGCTCAGGGCCCAGTGGTACTTTCAGTTACATATAACAGACACAAAATGTATACAGGGTCACATATTGGGATTTTCCATTGCAGGGTTCTTTTATAATGATCCAACATGTACATATTCTTAAGTTAAACTTTTTGCATTTATGGGGGAAATGTATTACAAGTCCCTAAGAGAGACAATCTGTGAAGTTGTCCAAACAACATATACCGAATGCAGAATTCAGTTTAGATATCGGCTGAATCCCAGCACTTTTTGAAGAATTTTGGTTCGCCGGAATCCTAATTGTTCAGCCAAACCCCAAACCTTGGGGGCACATTTACCTATGGTCGAATATCGAGGGTTAATTAACCCTCGATATTCGACCGTTGAAGTAAAATCCTTCGACTTCGAATATCGAAGGATTTTGCGATATTCCTACGATCGAAGGAATAATCGTTCGATCGAACGATTATATCCTTCGAATCGAACGATTCAAAGGATTTTAATCCATCAATCGAAGGATATTCCTTCGATCAGGAAATTGTTAGGAAGCCTATGGGGACCTTCCCCATAGGCTAACATTGGCCTCGGTAGGTTTTGGGTGGCGAACTAGGGGGTCGAAGAATTTTTTAAAGAGACAGTACTTCGACTATCGAATGGTCGAACAGTCGAACGATTTTTAGTTTGAATCGTTCGATTCGAAGTCGAAGGTCGTAGTCGAAGTAGCCCATTCGATGGTCGAAGTAGCCATATTCGACCATTCGAAATTCAAACTTTTTTTCCTCTATTCCTTCACTCGAACTAAGTAAATGGGCCCCTTAGGGGCACATTCACTAAGCTCGGGTGAATGAATAGAGGGAAAAAAACTCGAATTTAGAGGAATTTTTTGTGCTCCTCAACTATCGAATTGGCGTAAATTCACCTGAGTAGAATGGTTCGAATAGATTGAGCGAAAAAACGCTGCGACTATTCACCCATTCGATAGTCGAAGTACTGTCTCTTTTAAAAATCTTTCGACTGCCTACTTCGCCAGATTAAAACTACCGAATTGCTTTAAAAGCCTATGGGAAAGTCCCATAGGCTTTTTTTCTAAGTTTTTGATCGAATAAAAAGGCATTCGATCGATCATTTGATAGAATGAAAATCCTTTGATCGAATATTCGATCGCTCGACTATTCGCTGGGCAGATATTCGCCCATTCGACTATTCGCCAGCGCACAAATTCGCCCGAATTCCCTGTTCGATTCTATTCCCCAGTCGAATTTCGAGGGTTTTAACCCCTCGAAATTCGACCCTTGATACATCTGCCCCTTAATGTATCTTCAACTTAGGGTTCAGTATCAGCTAGATTCTTACAATACACAACTACCTAAAAAAAGGCCAATTTACCACCTGCAGGGCAGGGTGCAGAGTCTGCAAAAGCAAGCACACTACACCATGTTTTTTGTCTTTGCCCTTTGCCATGTAGGTAGAAGAATTCAATTGATACAAAGAATTGGTCCGTATGAGATCCACTTTTGCCATATGAATACAGCACTGCTTGCAATCAGCAGCACAGTATTCATGATGGGTGGGCAGAGGCACACTGATGTCCCTTCTCCTGTTCCCAAACTTGCATGTTATTTAAATGCATTAAAGTCAGGGCTGTGCCCACTGGAGCTGCTCTCTGCACATTGTGCCAGATTTCTTATTCCGGACACAAGTTCTCTTTAAATGAGCACAAAGGGACTCACTTCTGTGCTCCTTAGTATTCTTGCACTTGTGTCTGGGGTTACTTAATAGGGAAGAAACACCTTCAAGCAGGTGTAAAAAAAAAGTGCAAAGCACAATAAAAATCTGCAATGTAAAAACACTCTTAGCAACAATATTGCATTGTGAAAACATAACTTTCATTCTTAATTTAGGGGATTTTCATTACATTCCCCCAGTATGTTTGTGTTTACCTTTTCACAAGATTTTGGGTCCATAAAAACAGCTGCAGTGCCAACTCAAACTGGAAAATGAATCATTATGAAGCCAAAATCTGATCTTGCGGACCAAGTCTGAAAGACATTTTATTTGTTTTATTAAAAACTGCAATAACGAGTTAATAAAATGTGTACAGTGAATGATAACTCTCAATAATGATCTAATGAAATATGTAGAGGGATGTTCTTATCCTGCTCTCAGACCTGGAAAGGAAATATCTCTCTAGCATCTCAAGGAGAGAATCCCTCATCCTCCGCATTGTTTTTACACAGCAATAATGGTCTTTATTACCTAGTCCTAATATCCGATGAAGGACGTAAACTATGATGATGTTATACATCAATTTGTATATTTTTATTACTATATAGTCCTTAAATACTGCCAAAACAATTATGTTAAGCTATATCACTGCCTTTGTTTATATTTGTTTTGACTGTGTTGTACTCCACAGATGCGTAACTGTTGCACTTTTAAATGTTCAAATTATATTTTAGAATAATAAAAATCTACATGTTTGTAAAAAAAAAAAGTGTTGTGTGACCTGGCAGTTGGGATAAAAAGATAAATTAGATGGAGTGTGAGCGCACCCTGACATGCACTTTTACATCCACTTACCCATCTTTCCTTTGCTCCAATAAATGGTGATACTGTGGAAATGGGACCGGAGTTGGCTCCCTCCAACCATAAAACAATGACTCTGCCACCATAAAATAAAGAGACAATTAACCTTGGTCACTGAACACTTGGGCATAGACTCACTGTGATAGGCTGAGTGTAAAGTTCTGTGGTGCTTCTGCTGCCCATGTAACCTATGCATATCTTTGGAAATAGCCAGAAGTACACGTTCAAGTACACAGCCTAGTGTATTCCAAGTAAGAGGAATTTGCTACTGAAAAGAAAACAAAGATCATTTACACACCATAGGGACCATACAGAGGCCTCCACTCCAACTTCTTCTCCCCATTACACTCCCTAAAGACAGCTCAGCTCCCCTGTACGTGATAAGGGAGTAGTAAATTGGAGTCAATGGCCACCATGTCTGGCTACTTAACCTAAAGTCCCTGGCACCATTGTATTAATTACTAACCAGGAACATGTATAGTGATGGGCCAATTTGCATCGTTGTTGACGGCCATTTCACAAATTTATTCGCCAGCGGCGAATCGCGCAAATTCGCCACAAATTCGCCCATCACTAAACATGTGCACTTGAAGCCAGAATCAGATAAGCTCATGTGCAATGATTATGGAGTGCTATTTGTCCCAAGTACATTTTGTCTACAAAAATATATTCTGTATACAAAATTTGTCATTTCCCTACATATGTAATTCTAACTATATACCCTGGAAAAAAATATACAAAATATTTATTTATAGTAGTGAAGAATAAGGACAAAATCAAGTTTCTGCACAAAAAGATATGCAGGAATGCACCAAATCCTGTACGAATCTCTCGTGAAGGATTTGGGGGTTCGGTTGAATCCCGAAATAGTGGATTTGGTACATCCCTAATAATATCACAATGTCAGTTCTGTAAATTCAAACATTATGTATTAAATCGGTCAAATGCATGTAACAGAACCAGTGATGTGTAATGTTCCTTGCAGAATGAATGACGGAAAACACATGAACAAATACAAAATGGTGTAAATGAGAAGCATATGCCAAACTACAAAATTAAAATTAAAAATTAAAAATCTAGATTTCGATGACGAAAAAGATACTTATGACAGAAAGGAAAAAAATTATATGCAGAATCCATTCTGTTAACAAAGTGAACTGTCATTTACACAAAGCTTTTGTTTTATTACCACAATATAAATTCTGTGCAAAAAATCTGCCAGTGAAGTTACTGAACCAATAAGAAACAAACATACTTGTTAATTAATGACAAACAAAGTGTTTAATTGCATTCCATTTATTGATCTTTTTTCACACTGTTTTAATTGGGTCTTACCTGAAAATTCTAACAAAGGTAAAATAAATATAAATGCTGTACTGACAGAACGATTCTGTTGGCATAAAGCTGATAGAATGATTCTAAAAATGGTTGTGTAGATGACAATTAATTATAAAGACAAGCATTCAAACCATAAATATGATAACTTGAGGCAATACGGCTATTCTCATTTTCTTCCATTCTAACCTATTATTAGAATAGGCCTAATATTTAGTGATGGGCAAATAAATTTTACATTTCCACGATTTGCCACCAGCAAATAAATTTGCAAAACTGGTGTGAAAAGCCGCCCGCGTCAAAACCTATTGACACCTATTGACTTTAACGCCCGCATCAAAATTTACGTGAGCGTCAGAATTGACACAGGCGTCAATATTCGTGTTTCGCAAATTTTTCGGCATTTCAAGAACTTCGCAGGAAATACACATATTTTTGGGTGAACCGAAACTGACAAATTCGCCCATCTAACAAATTCTCAAGTCAATAAATCTCAATGTCTTAATCACATAATAGTAAAATCACTATGGGATGAAAAAAGAGTATTAAAATGACTCCAATAACAGACTGCTTGTTATGTTTATTTTATTGTTGTTTGTTACTGTTAAGTATGCTTACGTTTTATTAATTCAGTAATTTGACGGACATAATTCTTTACAGAACTGATATTGTGGAACTGAAACAAACGTTTTGTGGAACTGAGCTTGGCATATGTTAGTCATATTCACATTATATATTTTACATAAATCATTTGAGCTTTATTTATTAAAGTTCAGATTTTAGTGGTTTTAGACTTTTTTGAAACCACGACTAATCTCACAAACTCTAGAACCATGACTGTCATTTAATTTATAAAAAGTTCAGATTAAAAAAGTACGAACGAAAAAAAAGCAATGAACACCACTGAAAACTCGAAATCTTTCATGAGTTTTTTTTTGGACAATTCATAGAGAAAAAAAAACCTAAAACCTCTAACATTCTGATTAAAAATGATCCAATCAGATCAGCGCTTCTCCCATTGACTTTTACAGCAGCTTGACAACTTTTACTTGCTGCTGAAGTTTGGCATGAAAGGCTTTTGTGTTTTTTTTTCACATGAATCTAAAATTTTTAGAGCTTTTCAGAAAAATAGGAAAATCCAATTTTTTTGTGATTCGTGGAAAAAAAATATCACAATTTGATTGTTAGTAATTGTGCCCCAAAGGGAGTTGTCCAAGCCATTTATTAAAGATTTTTGAGTTTTTCAACTTTTTTTTTTAAGCATGTAAACTCACAAATTCAAGTTTTGTGAGTTTATAAACTGGAGGCATTCCAAGTTTTTTTACATGATTGTATTTAGACAAGTTTTTTACATTTGAATTTTTTCATAAATAAGCAAACAATCAAATTTTTTTTCAATTGGGAGTTTATTTGAAATCGAAAACAACCTCACAAATCAGATTTTTGATAAATAAACCCATAAATGTATTTTTGTAGATAAAATATACTTGGGACAAGCGACACCTTATAGACGACTGTCATCAAAATCCAAATACCCCTGACAGTTGCGAGTTTAAATCATGCAAACTCTTTGTCAACAAATATCTTTGAATCTTTCACCTCTCCATCAATCTCACTGCTCATGCCATCATCTCCTGGAAGATAAAAAAAAAAAAAGAGAGTGTACACAAACCCCCACTAGGGGCAGACAAGAGTTTCTTTGTAAGGGTAAAGAAACATTTAAAGGACCAGTAACACCACTTTTTTTTCAATACTTAGTCCCCCCCAAAACAGCTATAATAATAGATAAAGCTTACTTCCCCTTGGATTTTTTTTCAAATCTTCTGTTTGAATTTGACTTGCAAAGTTTCCCATAGGAGAAAGGCAAAAATACAATGGCAGCTTGAATTCCTCTGTGAGCTGAATTGGAAGTCCGCTTCGCACCAGTGACCTAAAGCACCTAAACTTTTTTTGCAATTTTTCTCCTATGGAGCACTTTGCAAAACAAAATTCAAGCTGAAGATTTGAAAAAAATCCAAGGGGAGTTAAGCCTTACCTATTATTATAACTGTTTTGGGGAGAATTTTATAAGAATTAAAAAAATTTGATGATACTGTTCCTTTAAGCTAAAGTAGTAATAGGTTCCTTCTGACAGTGATTCATTTGGGGGAAAGAGAACAGTTCTGATGTTCCTCTGCTCAGGAGAATTATTCTTACAAGTTCCCCCAACTGAAGCAGAATAGTGACCAGCAGGTGGTGCTGTTGTTGCAAAAAAATAAAATAAAAACGTGACAAAAGAAAAGAAAATATGTCACAAAAGTACAATGTGGCAGGTGGTCCTCTATTGCTCTGGGTCTTCATCAGAGAAAGGATTCACTTCCCCTATGTTAGGATGTATTCAGAAATAATTACTGTAGCAACGGGATTCAGGGGTTCACACTTATTTCTCTAGAACCGAGGGGTGCCTCAGGCGCAGATCTTCAACCAGTGAAGTAGATAATGCCACATGCAAGGGATGATAGATTTAAGGTAAATAAAGCAGGTAGTATTTAGAAATCCATGGAACCCCAGACTAGATTTAGCATTCTGGCCCCTATTCCAATAATCATAGATTGTCCAACCCCAACTATAAGTTCTTGTGTGCTCAGAGCAAGTGGGGTATTGGGCACTAGTACAAATGCATTCTTCACAGAAAATGGAAAGGCATGAATATAAGTGCAACATGCAGAGGTTGAGGGGGTATAGGTGGATACAGGCAGGTCTGGACTGAGAATTAAAATAGGCCCTGGCATTTCAGGTACACAGAGGCTCAATCAGCCCCACCAGCCCACTAAATACTGACTTTCTATGGCACCTTATAGCAGCCCCTCTGGCATTTGGCACCCACAAATTGCCAGTCAGGCCTGGATGCAGGCATAATCCAGAAGCTGTCGGTGATTGGTGCATAGGTGAAATTATATTATATAAATTATATTATATATAATTATGGATAAATAAACAGACTTTTCCAAATCCCCTTGAGTTACAAATACATTGAATTGTTCTGGAAAAGGGATGCTCCACTATAGTTGATATCAGTGAAACCGATGAAATAGACAATTGTGCATATACAAAAGTTACCACTAGGTGGCAATATAATAACAGTCACACAATTGGTATAGCTATAACAAAAGCCAAGTTTGCCCTCTAATTTATAAATCTTCTGTTAAGAGTTAATCTCCTAACAGCTTGCATTAAATTGGCCTACTAACAACATGAGTCATTTTTGTTTTACTTCACTTATTTTATAGTGAAAATTAACACCTTCTGTTAAAGAGCAATTTTTAGCTCTTGGACAGCTAATTTGTTTAACAGTCACTTAAATAGGAACTACATCCTTCCTAATATCTAGCCCTGCTTCCCCATCCCTCCCTGTGGGAGTTTAACTGTTCTCTCTCATCTGCAAAAGTCTTCTGCTTTGGCCCCTGTGACTGTAGATTTTTCTCAACCCTGGTGCCTGAAGGGGACATATTTTGCACTTGTACATTTGAGGTACCAGAAAGAAAGAAAATTGCACAATATAGATTTAGAGCATATGCTGCAGTGCCACTGAATACAGCATGGAACCTATCGTAATATATCTGGTATAACTGTTTTGCATTTGCTACTGTTATAATGGTATATCATGTGTTCTATCTGAGAAATGAAAATATTTCATGTACGGGAGCTACTGATATCCACTGTAACTTAGTGACACTGCATAATGAAGCTTCACATTGGAGTAGGAAGCCAAATGCAGAAAGACTTTTCTCCCCGGGGGTCTGGGTGATACACAATTCATAACATAAAAATACTATACTAAAGCTGGGAATAACTGGGCTTCATTTATAAGAAAATGCAACCACTAGGCACAAACCCACACCCACATTTTCTTGCACCTAGTGCCAATTGCCCCACTTTGACTGAGTGAATTAGACAGAAGCACAAATCACAAATCAACGATGTTATAGGGGAGCCCTATACTTATACACCTGCTACTAACCAGGACTGAAGCTCAGGGCTCTCTTTATACTTATATGTAGGGATGCACCGAATCAAGGATTTGGTTAGTTATTTGGCCATCATTCTGCCATTTTCAGCAGGATTCGGCCGAATCCTTGTGCCTGGCCGAACCGCATCATTAAAATCATGTGACTTTTCGTCACAAAACAAGGAAGTAAAAAATATTTTAGCCGCACACTTCCCTCCCCCTCACTGATTTGCATATGCAAATTAGGGTTCGGATTCAGTTTGGCATTCGGCCGAATCTTTCACAAAGGATTCGGGGGTTCGGCCGAATCCCTACTTCGGTGCATCGGTGCATCCCTACTTATATGCTACATTTGAATAATGTAGAGTGTCTTTCTCCATATCCAAAGAGGTGTTATTAGCGCAAGTGTCTCTCTCCTTGTCCAAATGGGTGTTAAAATGGTAAGTGTTGGAAAAACACTGGTGCTGCGGAATGAGATTCTTCCAGTCCTGCAGTACATGGTCCAAGCATGGCCACTTTTGGCTACTATCTGCAGAGCCATCACAAGGACAGTGTTTTACTTCATCTTGGGTTCCAAGCTATGTACAAGGAGACCCACAAAGGTGGAAAAGGTGTTCCAGACATCCCCACCCTGCTGAGGAGTTTCTTTGTATGCAACTGCATCTGCCAGATGATCACCAGAAAAGACAAGGACTCTGCTTGCATCCATGTCCCGCTTCTTCCTTTTACCATGCTGGTGTGCACTAGGGTGGGACAAATGGGACAGCTCCGACCTTTACAACTGGAACAACGTTTGCAAGATAACACCAACTTGAGGGAGTCAAGTCCAACTTGTGGAAACCAAGACAATCAGTGGCTCTGCGCCAATGAGGCGAGTTGAGAAACACTGGTTACCAGGGGTGGCAAAATGGGCTCTCTGTGCGGGAGAGGGGCCAGGATCGCCCCTTAAAATAATCCACAAATTAATCAGAGCCAAGGATATGTTGGAGTCTATTCCAGGGCTCCCTGAGGACACCACAAATCTGGGAGAACATTCAGAACTCTCCAGACAGTCTGCCCATAACCTCTGTAGGTGCCAGCACTGCCCACGGTGCATTATTCACAAATGTACATTTTCTGGGATTGTGGATTTACACAGGCCCTGCTTAATACCCTGGAACACAAACTCTGTGTGCGCAGGAACACCATGCAGCGTTGTATGGATTGTTTCAGGGCACCCATATGGAAGGGGCAATTCTGGAAGCCTTATGAACCGAGTAAAGCACATTTTGAGTTTTTTTGTGGGTTTGACAGTCTGCTCCATGACTACAACATCAGCGACAGCCTTGAAGAAGAAGAGGATTGAATAAACCCTCTTCTTCCCCCATCCCTCCTCATACACAGTCGTGGAGTAAGTGTGTCACTCCATACCCAACAGCTGTCTCTCTATACAGGTGGAATAACTGCGAGTGTCTCTCTTCATACCCAAACTCACTTCTGTTAAAATCACACATATAAAATAAATTGGCAATTTGGCAAAGTAGTGTTTGGCTGCATATAAACAAGTTCAGTCTGCTGCATGTATCTAAATTAACTTCTACTTAGCCATGCCGGATGTAGTAGAAGCATCTGCTCTCCGTTATTTCTTATTTACAAAAGTTCTCCTTTATTTTTGTGTTTCTTTGTTGTTCAGCAGTGGTGCCAGCACTTGCAAGGGCTATGGCTCCCGTGAGGCAAAGAGACTTCATTGTGAATGTTTCACTGATTTCCATACCGCATCAGCCCTAATGTTCCTTCATATATTTATCTTAAGATTTAATAAAACAAGAAAAGCAATAAACTGTTATTTCCCCTCAGATTGCCATTTGTGCGACTCTGTAAAATGTCCAGGAAGGAGCTGAGAAGTCTGTTACCGATCAAGGATACGGGGCAGGCGGATATTAAAGCTTTTAATTGTCGTTAGGTAGAATAAACCCCTAGTTGGCTTACACACTGATTTGTGGTGGAAAAGCTAAGAATGGATCAGTAGAAAGTGTGTCCTGGGGCTGGGACGGGGTCAGGCAGAAAGATTAAGTGACTACTAAGTATCTATAAAATACAAACTGCCTGTTCCGGGGGACTGCGGCTGATAGATGAAGTGAAATGATGAAAGGAGAAAGATTAATGGACCCACAGATTACACTTGGATGCAAGATTAAACTTTTCTGTCTGAACCCCAAAAAACTGTTTTGCCAAAAAATAAATAACGTTTCCAATTTGCATTTATTTAAAAAAAATGTCAGTGGTATTCCATATGTAATTGCTATTGAAAGCAGTATCTGTCTGGCTTTATATCCTCTGCACTGGTGGTTCTGACTGTAGAAACAGTGTAGCAGCACCCAGCTGGGGTTCCCCCCGAGGGCACCGTAGTGATCAATAACTCCCATGTGCCCTAAACCCATAAGCCTTAGTACCTTTAAAGGAATTAATTAAGTGCCTGTGTTAAAAGCTTAGAATCAATTCCAAAGTAGTAGAGCAAGTATAGGATCATTTATCCAGAAACCTGTTATACAGAAAGCTCTGCATTACAGGAACGTCATCGCACATAGACTCCATTTTAAAAAAATAATTCACATTTCATGTAATTTTTCTCTGTAATAATAAAACAGTGCCTCGTACTTGATCCCAACTAAGATATAATTAATCCTTACCGTAGGCAAAATGGTCCTAGTGGGTTTTATTATTATTTACATTTTTTTTTTTGTAGACAAATTAAAATTATGGAAATCCCCAGGTTCCGAGGATTCTGGATAAACGATTTTATACCTGTAATAGTAACAATTAATCTAATGATAAATCACATATCGCCTGATGACTTATACTTTCTGTTAATATTAATGATAAAGCTGTAGGGCTCCGTGCTGTCCTGTCCCCACTAAGTATGTGCCACATCCTTCAGTCTGTACAGCTGTGGCCTAGAGATTGTGTCTGGCACCACATGATGAAGAGTGTGTGGGGATATCTGGGCATCAGATATTGTCTCAATTTTCTAAATTTTACTTAAATGTTTTTTTTACCACTAGCTCATGGTCACACATTGTTGTTATAAAGAAATGTTTGCTATAAGGGCTCAAACAAAGTGTGATTTATTCTTCATTATATGAAGTACACAAAATTAGATGACAGATAGAACAGGGAAATGGCATTTGCTGCCAATAAGGGAACTGACTGTTCATCCCTACTGATGCTGAAGTGTAGTTTCCAGCACCCCCTGACAGCCTTCTCCATCACATTTAATTTAAATGCTACATTATTCCTGCTGTTATTATAACCTCAGGCTGAAATGCAACAACCGATAGAGGTACTAGTAACTGGTTTACCAATCTGCTTTACACACCTTCTGCACCAACTAAAGTCAATCACTGACAATATCCAAAATAGCCCGAAGGCCCTGTAATTAGGCAGTCATGTGATGCCAATGATTACTGTCGTTTGGAGAGCAATTCTATGGCCGGAATTTACCAGCTTCTAGTGCCGTGTTATTTGCTCAATTACCGTGTATAGCTCAAATGGATCCATAATTAGTCAGAATATATATATATATATATATATATATATATATATATATATATATATATATATATATATATATATATATATATATATATATATATATATATATATATAGTCAAATACAAGAGTCCTCTGCACTCAACCCATTATCAATATATTTAAGACAGAGACATTTTGTGCATACTGCTACTAAAAAATGCCTTACCCTTTAAACAACACAGGGATTGTTTGTCCATATATTGCAATATATTTAAGCTGGCCAACTACGTCAAAGTCATCCCATATCTGGCCAGTCCTATGCTCAATTTTATCTGATTCATTAAGAATTCTATTGCTTCATTATACATTTTACAAAGGGACTTGGTTTTACCTGCATATATATATATATATATATATATTGCAAAGTGCTGCTAATTTGACGTCACTATTTTTTTGTATACTGTTTTTGTTTTGCATACTGTCTCCAGCCTTTGTTCAATACAGTTTAATAACACCTAAAAGCTCCAATCTTGGTAATACAATCAACACCTAACTTAATGACTAGTGATGAGCGAATATGTCCCGAACAACTTCCCACGAAATTCGTAAAATGTTGTAAAATCCTCAAAATGAGAATTTTGATGCCGGCATTAACGGTAATGGGCGTCGAATAATGTTGATGCGTTTTGACGCGATAGATTTTTGCGGCGCGTGTCCAAAATTTTTTGATGCCGGGGAATGTACGCGGCAGTTTCACAAATGTATTTACTGCCGGCGAAATGTGGAAATTCACAGAGAATTCACACCTGGCGAATTTATTCACCCATCACTATTAATGACATCCTTGTAGATTATGATAAACAGATTATGTTGATTGGAGCAACACTTCAGAGGATATATATTCTCGAAGGAAGATCATATTTATTCTGAATTGAGAAAGCCAGTTGGATGACTGCTGAAACATCTTCAAGGGAAAAAAAAACACAGCAAGTCCAGTTGATTTGACTTATTTCTACAGATATACAATGCCCTGGATGAATGAGAATCTTCACAAACATTTTGCACAATACACTTTGTATTTGTACAAAGTGCCCAGAACTGGAATATTTTTCTGACTTGCTCTTTGCAGAGAGTTGTTACATGCTCCCAATGGCACACTATCTTTATATAAAGCACACAGACAATGACAGGCCTAGGAAAATCTTGGGGACAATACTGTCCTAACCCTAATTTATATATACACGCTTTAAATTAACATTTGTAACTGGCTGGGTACTTCTTGATGTACCAGCCTAGGGTAGTGGGTAACCCATCTAACAATTTGAAGTGAATTATGTATGATGGGCAAGTATATTGTTCTACTTATTCCCACTACCCAGGCCAGAACTATGTTTTCTGAATAAGTAAAACAATGTACAGGTATGGGATCTGTTATCCGGAAACCCATTATCCAGAAAAAGCTGTCTTCCATAGACTCAATTTTATCAAAATGTTCCAAAGGTTTTCAAATTATTTCCATTTTCTCTGTGATAATAATACAGTACCTTGTACTTGATTCAAACTAAGATCTAATTAATCTTTATTGGAAGCAAAACCAGGGTTAATTTAATGCTTACTAGAAGACTTAGGTATGAAGATCCAAATTACATCAGATCAGTTATCCAGAAAACCCCAGGTCCTGAGCCTTCTGAATGATATGTTTTACTATGTATGTCTGCAGAGGGCGTACATACTGCTTGCTCTCTCTATTCTTTCCTATTGGGAGAGTGTTTTATTGCCATATTTTGTTTTGTTTTTTATTGTAGTTTTTTTGGGTTCTGGAGTAATAATGAGTGAAAATTCCCCATGGAAAATTCACTGCGACAAAAAAACGCCTATTGACTTTAATGCATTTGGACAAAAATGTTGCAGAAACAAAAATTGTCGCACAGAACATTTTTTTTTACGCCCCTTGACTATTTTTGAATTTTTTGCAGTTTGGCGAATTTTTTGGCGAAACAAAACAGGATAAATTTGCTCATCACTATTCTGGAGCTCCATAGTCTGTGAATGTATACTGTTTTCTAGTTCCAAGGCCACTAACATGGTCTGTGGTGTGGAGGAGCAGCTGAAAGACAAGCAAAAGAAGGTTGACATCAGATGAGGCAGGATGGAATATTAAATTATTACATTTAGCCAGGATTTAATTAAAGTTAATTTTTATCATCAGCATCTAATTATCAAAATAACACGGTATACTTTGTTTTAATTTTCTAATCTGAGACATCCTTGCTAGGCTACTGGGGTGTCTACTTCAATTTTGTCAGAAGTCACATATTTGGATGCTTTTTGACCTGCCATACTGCTCTCACGCAGGTAGAGTAGAACATAACACAATTTCCAGCTCTCTATCCAATTGGTACAACAGTGACCTGGAACCTGCGCGTCCTGCATGCCCCCATTCCAAAAGAGCAGCAAAATATCTACTTACTTTGTTCAGGTAAAGAACAGGGGAGGGTCAGTGGCACTTGGTATCAGGTGGCAACAAAAGTCTCTTGCATTTTGCATAATCTTTGGGACAAGAGACATCTTTATAAACACAAATGAAAGTGCCTATGAAGTAGTGACTCACAGGATCACCTATAGCTGTGTCACCAGCAGAAGTCACGTGGTCTGCTTCCGCTATAGTTATAAAAGTATCCTAGAAGAAAAACAGGCCCAAGGTTTAATTGTGTCCACAAATCCCAGCCGGCTCCTACTTGTATCCCTTCAAGTCCGCAAAAATATCACTAAAAATGAAAAGCCACAGGGGACAGACAAAACAGAATATAGGGTAATATTGTTGCCACCTCTTGTGTGAAAAGCAAAACAATTAACTTCACCTTATAAGTGTTACCCTCATTCGGTATTAACCACCACCAAAGGGTTAAAGAACTTTCCTTAGAGACTTGTTTAGGTGGGTACTCACAAACATAGAATATCAACTTGCACGTAAAGAATCGTGAAGCACTTCTCCTGGTATGAACTACGAGCACAAATAAGATTTGCAGCCTCTGCCGAATTAGCGATGTTGTAATTGTGCCTTAGAAGCTGGCGTGCTTAAATCAGCGCGCAATGGTGCAGAATTTAAAATGTTTAAAAGGCACATTTGGGCTTTAGATCATTGCCCGTTATAGGATCATTCTTTGTGAGTTCCTGGTGCTCTGTATTTGTATCCCTGCCTGTTATTTGTTATCTGATATCTGATTCCTGTTTTGACCCCTGCCTGCCTGACTAATCTGACTTCTGGTATCCTGACCCCTGCCTGGTGATTTGGCCCGATCTGGGCCTGTTTTGACTCCTCTCGATTGATATCCCGGCTTTGACCCTTGCCTGTCTGACTTCATTTGTATTCTGCCAGCAGCGACCCGGCCTGATTTGACTACGCTTTCCGTCTACACCTTGTACTGTGACCTTCTGCCCGAAAGACTCTGCTTTACCGTAGTGCCCCTTTGCTTGTCCAGAACCCTTCAATTGGCACCTCTCTTGATAAGACCTGGCGGCATCCGATTAGCCGAGGGCTCCTCCCGAGGTGAAAGGCGGCTGTTAAAGGCAGAAGCAAGAGCCGAGAACAGGGTACTTAGCAAAGGTTCTGGATTTAGAGTGCCGACCGTGACAGAACCTTAAAATGACATGAAAAAAACAAAAATAAATGAGCTGCCAAAGATCCAGACTTTTCAAGTAATCGTTGCTGTGTTTCTGAAAACAAGAAGGAACAGTTACCAATGGAATGCAAAATATGTAGGCAACTGTTATTCAGCTTAGATATATTTGCAAATAAATTTAAATAAAATGGTCAAATATTGAGAATTGAGAATATATATATATATATGTATAGGTTTTAATGATCTATATACAACCACATATCTTTATCTGACATCAGTGCAGATGGAGAATGGCTTGCTGTTACTCTATGGGAGGAATAGAAATAATTATTCCTAACCTTCCCTCCCAGTGAACAGAGAGATAATAAGACCTTTCCATGTCCGGATTATTATGCCTAATGAGTGATGTCAGCAAGGAAAATCAAGTAATAATGTACATTGGGATTAACTCTGACTATGTCACTTCCTTTCCATTTACATAAGTACAGCTAAATACAGAGCTGGTATATGATTTAAATAGGGGGTTCTGGAAGGGGCTTGAGCATAACCAGTTATAGCATTGCAGGGTTTAAGGTTCCCATACAAAGAAGCAAATGCAATGTAGTCAGACCCAAAAGAATAACTGAAAGTACACTATCATTCTCAAATGCTTCTTGATTTTTTTCAGTTCTTTAGACATTTCTAATTAGTGCTGAGATATATTCTGTTAAAGCATATATCAAGGTTTGATAAAAGGTATATTGAACCTACCATTGAGTTGTTTCCCTTGGCCACACTTACTGATCTCATTTACTCTAAAGAATCCTTGGGTGGTTTTTTGAACCATCTTGGCTCCTATTTTGCTGTTCTTAGAAATACAAATTTAATTACCCCATGGTTACTTGGCTACAAGAAAGCAGATTGATTTTTTTGTGCCTTTCATTTGGGCTTTTACTTCTCCATCCTAGTACCTGACTAGTCCTTTTCTCTATCCGCAATGGCATATAGGGATTATTGTTGCGTGTGGTAAACTACCCTGCCTATGGGCAACAAAGTGCCAGAAAATAACTTTTCATTTTGTATCATGGGAATAGCTGCAGGGAAATCCCTCCTATTTGCTTAATAGAGCTTCAGGAGTTTTACCTGTAGGTCTTCCTGTGATTTGCAACGAAAAGTTATTTTTGGGTGATTTACTTACAAGATGTAGGGATTGTAGGGATTTATTTTAATTGCCTTAGTAGAAGATGTTAGGCAGATTACAATCAATCCTATAACAGATAAATATTTTATATAAGAGGCAAAAGACAGTTCACAGCTCCTCAGTTGCTCTTAAAAACAAATAGTAGAGGAGAGGGCATATACACAGCGGAGCGTACAGGCTAATGTCCTCCCTATTTAATTGGTAGAGGGTTTACCTGGAGTAGAGATTGGTTCAATGGACTGCATTGCAATAGAGGTCAGTTATGACAATTTCTAGCTGTACACTACATGTATAATATGCCCCTTTTACAACTTTTCCATTTTTAAGGCTCCCTTTTATCAAAAAACCCTTTATGCAGTCTTTAGCAGTCATAACATTTTTTTGTGAAACACAATTAATTTAGTACTAAGCCCGACCCACTCACCTCTCTACATACACCATTTTTTTAAATGAGGGGAAGTTGTCTGGTTGCCAACCTCTTTAGTTTTTTTTTTTTCGATTTTTTAAAGTTTTACTTTTCTCCATTTAGGGTGGGAAAATGGATTCTGTGTAGGTGGTGGAGTGTGCCCATGGCCACTTCAGTTTAACTAGCATTTTCCCACTTTTCACTTACAGTTTAAACTATTAAACAAAGTATTAAAAGAATGCGTGCCGTTTTCTACATTATGTGAAATTAAGAGCCGCTGGAAGTTGAAGTGTTAACAGTAGACCTGTTACAATATCATAAAGCTGAAGCCAATGATGATCAATAGTGGAAACATTAGTGGGCTATATTGCAAAATAGCAGATAACTGGATAGAGATACACTGCTCCGTCCTATAATAAAAGTATAGTAAATCCATGATTGTGCATTTTACAGACAAGAGGAATAAATTAGCAGCACAGTTACTGACATTAATAATACATAAAATGTCCCTGTAGGTCACTGCGGCACATGTAGATCTGTAGACACTTACCCAAGCTAACAGAGCTGTGGTTAAATAAGAAACTTGAGATGTAAACTGGATATTAATTCTGTGACTTCCACCTACAGTATAACTACCACTTGGAGCACCTCCCTACAGCCTTCTACTTTCAGTGGATTATTGGGATATCAGCTAGTGGGTGCAGGGCCCACCGGGGCGGATGCCGTCTTAGGGGCCCCCACACCCCCCATGAGCCCCTTGCTGCACCCCCATGGGGCCCCAGCTGCACCGCCGCACCCCTTATAGGGCCACTGTCTTCCACCCTACCCCCTCCCCATAGCATGCGTAATTGAATGTACCATCAGCGCGTATGGGGAGGGAGATCTACGGCCTGTGTGAGAGCTGACGAGGTTCGGATCTGAGCTTTTGAGGATCAGGTCTGGGCTGGTGGGGACCTCCAGGGCCGGGGCCCATCGAGTTTTTTCCCCTGTGTCCCACCGGCCCAGTCCGACCCTGGATATCAGTTTAGCTACAGCAGGGGGCTGTAGTTTGGTGGGGTGGTTGTTCACTGTTTTGTTAAAGGTGCAGCCACCTTCCCTCTCACAAGTGGGGTTGTGGGAAAACCTTTCTGCTGGGGGGGGGGTGGCCTTCAAATATTATGCCACTTGGTTTTACCAAAAACACTTGTTCAAGAGACAAAATCCTCTTTGACCTTGATACTTATTTATAACTAGGACAGCCCCCACAAGCTTCACTATATGACAAAATGTATTCCCATCTAAATGTACATGTCCTCAGCTGGAAAACTCACTGCCAAATTCAAAACTATGGTGTCAGTTTACGAAGGTGCAATAAGCAGCGATAAAAGCCATCGCCAGAAAAAATGGCGGAAAACATACAAATATAGACAAAATTTTCACCAAATTTTATCACCACCCAGAGAATGGCGTTATGTGAAAAAAAGACAGAAATATTATAGTAAAAGAGAAGTATAGTCAGTATTTTAAACATATAAATAGTGATTGCCCTGGGGAATAATGATACTTATAATGTATTATTAGTGAATTTATTAAGAAAAATCAATATAATGGGAAAATAATTTATTCCTTATAGTACTTAATTGGCCATAAGTATATTTAATAAAAAATGATAAACTGGTAATGAATACTATTTTATATAAACTCATTCATATATATATTCATTAGTGTGGCCATTGGCTAATTTTTTAGACATAACGCTGAAACAAAGTGCTACCCTTGTGTAATTAAAGCCACTTATCGCAAGACTGATTTGTCTCATCGCACTTTAGTAAACATGCGAGCAGCGTTAACTTTGTCCCAAGAATATTCTCAGCGATAATTGGCGATGGGTTATAGACAATTTTTACAAACTTTAGTAAACAGACCCCTATTTCTCAAAGCAACTCCAGCAGCCACACACAAGCATCACATCTCCATACACAAAGCAAAGTGTCAGTGTAAAGTATCACCGCCATCAGAAAAACTCTCTTATATGGGATGATTAAATGGTGCATCATAAGATTAAAAACCATTAAAAAATGCCAGGAGAACTCTACCTGCCTAAATGCATAAAGCTGGCCATAGATGTTGAGATTTTTAAAAGATCCGATCCTTATCGTGAGACCACGATGTTCTTGGAACGATCGTACGAATTGACCATCAACTAAAAAGACCAATTTGCCAGGAAAACAAAGGGGAGCTGCCTGCTTGGCCCTGCAAACATAGATACATTGCACTGGGACCGACAAAGATTTTTTGACCTGGCCGATCAATTTCCTGACAGATGTCGCCTGAAAAATCGTAAGATGTACGATCGTTCAAATCCCACTAACCGCACGATAATTTCGAAGGATTGGTCGGACTTCCCTAAAATCGGTCGTTCGGCAAGAAGAATCGTCGCGTCTATGGGGATCTTAACACTGACTGTAAAGTTTGGTGGATGAGGAATGTGGTTAGGGACTGTGTTTCATGGTTTGATCTAGAGCCCCCAGTTTAAGTGAGAGCCAACCATAATGCTACATTGTACAATGACATGCTTGACAACTCTGTCCTTCCTACCTCCTAGAGTTTGGCAAGGCCATCAGACTCAGTCTCTCTGAACTTGAATGCAACCAGGCCACTTGGAGTGGTTGGTACTAGGTCTTCTATAAATATAAGTAATTCATAGGATCTGCTAGACACTTTCTGCACCTACCCCATCATTATGGAATAGCGGTAGCCCATAAGATCATTGTGTCTCAGATTAGTAACCGTTTCGAGATCTATTAACCTTTATTCACCTGTTCCTTGAGCAGTATTTATATATTTTGCTTACAAGCAAGGGTAAGATTGAAACTTCTGCTTTCCTACTTATAATTTGTTACGGAAACCGATTTGATTGCTGCTGTATCAGTACTTGAATATATAACAATGGAACATTTTGATGCAGAAAACCCGAAAAAGTTGCAGTAAAAAAGACAAGATTTTTTTGCGATTTATTAAATCCCGAAGGTGTTAAAAGTCTGAATAAAAAAGTACTCCAACACAGACCTGCCAAGTTCATATAGAAGTCAATGGGACAGTCCTGCAGATCTGCACTGGGTTTCATGCAATAATCCTAAGATTTTGTGGTTTTGGGACATCCAATCCAGAAAAGTCGCAGTTGTCTGTGACAAATACAAAAAAGTAGCGGTATTATGATTTTTTTAAAATGATTTTATCTTGTTTTTCCCAAATAAATAATTTTCGGCCAAATGTATTGATAAATAATGGGGAAAAAAACTTTTTGGATAAATAACCCCTTGGTGTTTGGGCAGACCATGTGGATGTAAGTCATTTTCTTCTGGAGTGTTTTTTTAACACTGGCCCTTTAATCGAGCTTACTTAAGATGTTAAGTAGGCATAACAAGGGAAACTACAGGCAAAGTAAATGTGCTCATCAGAAACATGTCCCCAGAAGATTCCCATGGCACCAATTCATATTGACAGTGTTGAGGAAATTTAATAAGTCAGGAATACACATTAAAGATCAATTTTACACAATGCCCGATTCAGCAACAAAGTATTGATATACATGCAAAGATCCGGGAAATGAAAGGAGCAATACACTCAGCTCTTTTTAAAGGAGGAATGAAAAGTGAAAAAGTAAAAGATCAACAGCTTACATCATCAAGGGGCCAGTTAGTGGGGCAGAACCTACTTAGAAAGGTCTAGTGCACTTGCAAAAACCAATAGAAAAATGTGCTGGCATTTGCTGTAGAGTGCAGGCTAGTTGTGGCAGGCACTGAAACAACATTTCATGCATGACCATCCATCACAGATTTTAGCTGAAATTATATTTTTCTTAAGAAGGAGATACAGGTAGTACTTCTGTGCAAACTGGAACTTTTCCATCCCAAGGCAGGTTTAACTGAGGATAGATTTGTCTGAGCCCACATTAAACTTTTCGCGGGGCAAGTAAGTTCAAAAAAAGGTGTAAACAAGATTTTATTTGCTCTTGTGTTTTAAGTAGGCTAAAGGGATGGAGGCAAATAACATTTAGGGATGGGGCAGATGAGCAGATTCGGGGAGATTTAGTCGCCTGTCGACTAATCGCCTCTTCTGCGTGGCGACAATCCCCCCGAACTGCCTTCCATCTGCCTTCCGTCTGCTTGAATGAAAAATCACCTGTACTGATGCACTCGCTGCGCTTCGATTTCTGAATTTGCCCGAAGTTGTCCGAAGTTTTTCTCATACAAATACAAATTTTTCGGATTTTGATGGCCAAAAGTCAGAATTTTTCATGAAATCAGGGGAAAAGCCTGAAATGTTTAGATTATCATTCGAAACCCAGCAGAGACCATATCTTTAAATTGCACATAGGACCTCTGCCATGACTTCTACAAGTTGAGATGGAGTATTTTCGTATTCTGAATTTTTGCACCCTCGGGGTATAATAAATCTCGAAAAATAATCTTTTTTTTTTTCACTAAAAATTCGGATTTCATAGTAATGTGTCCAAAGGAGTGCTAAGAGTAAACTTGTATTCGAAATTGATGAATCGTAAGAAATTCCAAGGTATGAGATGAGGCCCTTGTGCAGAACTGATGGACCAATGTTGCTGAACTAATTTTGTACAGAGTTGAAACAAACAAGGATAAAGGGTAACGGCACCGAGCACACTACACTTCAGATTATACAAGGATACTAGGGTGAGCATAAACAATCACAGAACATCTATGTTTTGTTACTATACAAACCCCAAAAACAGGATTATCTATCTGGTTCCAGGGTTTTTACATGATGATAAATGTGCAATAAATGTTGTGCCTTTGGCAAATCTTGGGGGTAAATCTATAATTGTTACGCCACCAGACAGGCTTGTTTTAGAAGACTGGTGTTACAGTGCTTAAGGCATCCATACATGGGCCATAGTACATGGATATTTGTCAGGGTTGGTGGACCAGCATATAGATTTTTGTGTCCAGCCACCATTAAGTTGTGCAAATCCATACTTGGATTTACACCATATACCTGAGTATAGTAATGGAAAGTTGTGATTACCAGGAGGAGAAGGGAAGGGTAAATCACTTGGGGGTGCTAATTTGTTATGCTAGTGACTATAATTAGGAGCTGGTGCTTCTCTTCACCGATAAACTTACCAGCCAAGGGTCTTGTTCAAGTGAGTGCCACATCCCCATCCAGCCTTCTGCCCCAGCAATCCCTTGCAGCTGCCTTTAGCTGTGGACATGCCCTTTAGAGTACAACTGGAACTTAGGCAGTATCTCCCATATGTTGTAAAAAGCGCTAAGTTTGCCAAGCAGCAGTAAGCCATAGCAAACCGATGCAGTGCTGGACTGGGAGGAAAAAGCAGCCCTGGCAAAAGTATCAAAGCAGCCCATGTATTCATGTGCAATATAAATATATAAGGTTAACTAGAACTACTGTTCATTAATAAAGAGAGCTCTATTTTCTGGACCAAGCTGGGGTCCATTAGCATAAAATCCCCAGCATTACTATTAGTGATGGTTGAATTTATTCGCCATGCGCGAATTTGCGGCAAATTCCTACGATTCACCGCTGGCGAATAAATTTGCGAAACCGCCGCAAAAATTCTCCCTACAGCGTGGAGACTGGGTAGATAGCAGATAGTTCCTGGTCCCACCCCATAGCACCTGCATGTGCACTAACAAATGCAGGCATTGGCTTAGCTGTAGGTGTCTGGTAAGGACAACTCATTTACATTACTAAAGCCAGCCACTCATTTACATATTAAAGATGGACCTCATTTGCATTTTAAAGCAAGCAGCCCATCGGGCATTTGCCAAACCCACATATGGCCAGTCCGGGCCTGAACCAATGAGATGCTTGCATGATGACCAGTAAATTTGTCTGCTCATTGGTTGCTATGGGTTACTGCACCTGGGAAAACATAGTGCCCCCTATAATTTTATTACATAACTTATTATTAAAATAGAGTCAAACTTGTACTCTAAGGCATTTGCACAAGGCACAAGGCACGTGTGTTGGACTGAGGTGTCTGGAGCCCACCAGAGCTTCCGCCTCAGTCACAAGAACCACCAAAGCTCCCCCAGCCATGAGCTCCAACAAACCGCCCTGCTGGTGCACACTGTATACCTTATGTATTGCATTTATAACCCCTTTCAGATAAGATTGTGGGGGTGCTATTGCACCTGCAATTCCCAACTGGTGTCCAGTCAGCCCAGTCCGACCCTGCAAGGCACAGGGCAACCACAAATGATAGCTGGGACAGGAGGCAAGATGTCAGCCAATAGTACAAGTCAAATGAAACCCCCTTTATACAAACAGTAAAAATCGTTGGGGAAACATGACTGGGATGGAAGAGGCTGTTTTTCAGCAACAGATGCAGACGTTGCCTGTTTATTTTTATTGGTGAACTGGTGCATGAAGTACATGGACATTTATAGTAAAAACAATTTCTTCCAGCCTTATCTGCTGATCAGAACGTATGCTCCAGGCTATACCGTACTTTTGATAAGAATGAGCTGAAAGGAGATTTGAAGATTCGCGGACAGGAAACGTGTTTGTTATCACAATCTCTCTGATGTTGTTATAGCTTTCGCTTTAGAAGTGCCGATTGAGCACGTGTCACATGAGGAAAGTTGTCTGCACTCGTTTTCTGGGGTTGCTTCAAAACAAATAAATGTCTTTAGTGAATAAAGCAAGCAGGCATTTAGTGAATGCAACAGTTCTCAGTGGAAGTTTGTACTAATTCACATTCAATATACCATAGATCTTCTCAATAGATTGTAACACTCACAGTTGGGAATTCTCTTGTTTAATCTCCTCCCCAGAGGTAGTACTGCCTATCCTGGTGATCCTATCCCCAGCACTGGTAAACTCTTGCTCTCAAGCAGCTCCAACTGTTCTTGTACTCACCCACTCTATGTCAGTATCCAGGCCCGGATTTGTGGCGAGGGCACAAAAGCCCGGGCCTAGGGTGGCAAACTTTTCAGGGCAGCATGGGGAGCACTGGGGACGCGCTACTCCCCAGTGCTCTGGTGCTTGCACGGCAGCAGTCTTGCGCCTGTGCGTGGTAGTGTGGGCAGGCACTAGGACCGTGCAGCCAGACAAAACGACCGTGCAGCCCAGGGGTGCCCACACGGCAAATCCTGCGCTGGCAGTATCTTGCTTTCTTGGCAGACCTCCTGTCCCGAGCTCACCCACTCGCCGGTGGTTTCTTGCTTTCTCCTGCCCTTAGCTCACCTACTTGTGTCCCTGTACAGGCGGCTGATTACAGCACGAGTACTAACCCCACCGGAACACCCCAGGTCCCAAGCATTCTGGATAATAGATCTAGATAATCAATTAGCCCCATAAATGGGAAAGTAATTAAAAATGACAAGTATGTTTAATATAGTGTTTTGCAAATGTTAAATGCTGCTTGCAATGTAAAATAATTCCCTGGTGAATTTTACATTGCTCATTATCGCTATTGTAATCAATTAAAAAGGATGCAGACATGGTCGCTAACATTCTCAATAGTCTTTTCATAAACTTATGTATTTCAGTGTTTGATTATATATTTATGTTTCAGACTTGATATAGTTCATATATTTCATTATGTGTATACTGTATATTTTATAGCTTTTTGCATAGTCACCCATTTCTTTTGCAGTTGTCTTTAAACTTTATGAATACTAACAAATTAGAACAAATCTTTTCAACCCCCCCCCACCTGACTTAAGAAGAATCAATTTCTTTTACCAATCGCTTAAAAACCTAGTCCTATTCGATATGTCTTTTGTCATTTGAATTGATAAAAAATTGTCCATTAAATAGATATGACCGTTCTCCACCATAAATTCTGCGTGTCAAGTGTATTTATTTTGCTTACAAGGTGCAACATACCTTTCCCATGACCCATAGGTTAAAACCACTGACCTAGTTATCAATTGTCAGTTATCAGGCGTCAGTATCATGACCACTGGTTGTGAACTTAAAAGAAAGATCAGGGAAAAAACAAAATAGAAGAGATTATCTGAATATATGTTCTGAGTTAATGTAATGTGAGCTATTAAGGTAAACTATGCCATGCAGACATTACTAGAATCAGGTTGTCACTAAATTGAACAACTGGCCAAGCAGAAAACGAGTTAGGAATCTACAAGTCAATAATTAATAAACCTACCTGTATGCCAAAGAAGTAGGGAGGGCATACACTGTATGTAGCCAAAGGATTTGTGGTTTTACCCTAAAAGCTTCATGAATGAAGATATTTGTTGTCCAGTCTATGCCATGCTTAACATTGCAATGGCTTGATTTTTTAAATATATAATTAGATTTTGTATAGTGTGCCCTAAGCAAGGACTACTTTTTACCTAGTAATGGGATTAGATTATGTTTAAAATACAAGAGTAATAGGTAGGGATGCACTGAATCTTGGATTCGGTTCGCGATTCGGCCAGGATTCGGCCTTTTTCAGCAGGATTCGGCCGAATCCTTCTGCCCCACCGAACTGAATCCGAATCCTAATTTGCATATGCAAATTGGGGAGGGAAATCACGTGACTTTTTGTCACAAAACAAGGAAGTAAAAAATGTTTTCCCTTCCCACCCCTAATTTGCATATGCAAATTAGGATTCGGATTTGGTTCAGTATTTGCCCGATTCTTTTGAGAAGGATTAGGGGGTTCAGCCGAATCCAAAATATTGGATTCGGTACATCCCTAGTAATTGGAGACAAGCTTGAGAGGTGAGAGAACAAATCTAACATAAGGTACACATTGCAAAAATCGTTGCCATCTGCTATGGTATTTTTCCCTACATAGTAACATAGTAAGTTAGGTTGAAAAAAGACACATCCATCACGTTCAACCTTTTTACTCTATTTTAACCTGCCTAACTACTAGTTGATCCAGAGGAAGGCAAAACAACCCCATTTGAAGCCTCTCCAATTTGCCTCAGAGGGGGAAAAAATGTCTTCCTGACTCCAAAATGGCAATCGGACTAGTCCCTGGATCAACTTGTACTATGAGCTATCTCCCATAACACTGTATTCCCTCACTTGCTAAAAAGACATCCAACCCCTTCTTAAAGCTATCTAATGTATCAGCCTGTACCACTGATTCAGGGAGAGAATTCCACATCTTCACAGCTCTCACTGTAACAAACCCCTTCTGAATATTTAGGTGGAGTTATATCCCCCCTTAAGTGCCTCTTCTCCAGTGTGAACAACCCCAATTTGGCCAAATTTGGCCCTAGAATGCCAGCATAATTTTTGTCCATTGCAAAACTGTACACCAATAACTAGGCCCAAGGGTTAGAGGAGCAATTCTTGTGCCTATTATAAATCTTGCATCCATGGAATTAGGGACATCGACTGTAAATGCAAAGCATGGTCTTGTATTCTGCCCATATACAACTATATAGTCGGAGGCAAACATATATTTATTAAAATTATGATTGTTTGCAGAGTTCTGTGCTAAGAATATGCTAGAACTATACACTATACATTAGTGTAGCTTATAGAACCAGCCAGGGGCTGTAATTAATGGTTATGGCTTTTGGCACCCTACGGGTCTCAGGTTGCAGATGAGAGGAACAGAGAAATTTGGTTTCTCAAAATAAAAATTGTAGGCACTGGGAGTATGTGAAGCACCTGGGTATAAGGGTTCAATATAAGGGTGAGCATTTAGGGAATAGTGATCATAACATGGTCTCCTTTGAGAGTCTGTTGCAGAAGCAATTCTATAAGGGAGTAACCAAAACACTACATTTCAAAGGTGCAAACTTTAACAGATGGTATTCATCACAGGGTACTTAGTGAGCTTAGCTCTGTGATTGCCAAACCTCTTTACTTAATTTTTAAGGATTCATTGAGGTCTGGCATAGTGCAGAGAGACTGACAAATTGCTAATGAGGTGCCTTTATTCAAAAAAGGATCCCGTTCTCAGCCTCAAAACTATAGGCCAGTTAGTCTGACGTCAGTGGTAGGAAAGCTTTTCGAAGGGTTAATAAAGGATAAGATACTGGACTTCATAGCAAATCATAATACTATGAATGTTTGCTAGCATGGTTTTATGCGTAATAGATCTTGCCAGACTAACTTAATTTATTTTTATGAGAAGGTAAGTAGAGACCTCGATTCTGGGATGGCAGTGGATGTGATTTACTTAGATTTTGCTAAAGCATTTGATACAGTGCCACACAAAAGGTTACTGGTTAAATTAAGGAATGTTGGCCTGGAACATAGTATTTGTACCTGGATAGAGAACTGGCTAAAAGATAGACTACAAAGAGTGGTGGTAAATGGAACATTTTCTAATTGGACCAGTGTTGTTAGTGGAGTACTGCAGGGCTCTGTACTAGGTCCCTTGCTTTTCAACTTGTTTATTAATGACCTGGAGGTGGGCATTGAAAGTACTGTTTCTATTTTTGCAGATGATACTAAATTGTGCAGAACTATAGGTTCCATGCAGGATGCTGCCACTTTGCACAGTGATTTGTCTAAGTTGGGAAACTGGGCAGCAAACTGGAAAATGAGGTTCAATGTTGATAAATGCAAGGTTATGCACTTTGGCAAAAATAATATAAATGCAAGTTATACACTAAATGGCAATGTGTTGGGAGTTTCCTTAAATGAGAAGGATCTAGGGTTTTTTTGTAGATAACAAGTTGTCTAAAGCTGGCCACAGACGCAAAGATCCGATCGTACAAATCAATGTACGATCGGACTTTCCCATCTCCCGACCTGCCACTAACCATAAAGATCAAAGTCTTACCATTCCGACCAAATAAAGTAGTTAAAGAACAAATCAGCCGATGTTCTGCCCCTGACAGCAATCGTACGATAGACAAAGCTAGTGACAGTCTCCCACTGAAAATCGTACAATCGGCAATACACGCAGAAATATTACCCGAAGCCAACAGAAATTTTCTAACCTGTCCGATCGACCAAACAACCGATCTTCGCAGGACAAAAAATGTTGGGACTGTGGCTACTAAAGCAAATAAAGTTCTGTCTTGCATAAAAAGGGCATTAACTCAAGGGATGAAAACATAATTATGCCTCTTTATAGGTCGCTGGTGAGGCCTCATCTGGAGTATGCAGTGCAGTTTTGGACTCCAGTCCTTAAGAGGGATATAAATGAGCTGGAGAGAGTGCAGAGACTAAGTGCAACTAAATTGGTTAGAGGGATGGAAGACTTAAATTATGAGGGTAGACTGTCAAGGTTGGGGTTGTTTTCTCTGGAAAAAAGGCGCTTGCGAGGGGACATGATTACACTTTACAAGTACATTAGAGGACATTATAGACAAATAGCAGGGGACCTTTTTACCCATAAAGTGGATCACCGTACCAGAGGCCACCCCTTTAGACTAGAAGAAAAGAACTTTCATTTGAAGCAACGTAGGTGGTTCTTCACAGTCAGGACAGTGAGGTTGTGGAATGCACTGCCGGGTGATGTTGTGATGGCTGATTCAGTTAATGCCTTTAAGAATGGCTTGGATGATTTCTTGGACAGTCATAATATCAAAGGCTATTGTGATACTAAACTCTATAGTTAGTATAGGTATGGGTATATAGAATGTGAAAGTAGGGAGGGGTGTGTGTATGGATGCTGGGTTTTCATTTGGAGGGGTTGAACTTGATGGACTTTGTCTTTTTTCAACCCAATTTAACAATGTAACTATGTAACTATGTAATTGTATCATCAAGTTTATAGAACCTATGGTGCAGCCCCAGGTAACACAGAAGACTGAAACTAAGAAGGAAGGGTGGCCTCCCTACCACTTTCTCAGCAGATACTTTTCTATCAATACTGGGTGTTTTTAATGTACGCTTTCAGCCCTGAAGGTGTTGCTTTTTCTATCCAGGCCTGCAAATACAAAAGGACAGTGTACTTCAGTTGTTATCTTGCAACTCCTTTTACTGTAGCCTAATTCTTTAAATTAATTCTTAAAATTTTGCAGGTTCCCATGAACTTCTTGTCTCAGAACAATGGTCAAACGAGACTCATATATTTTAATTTGTACAATACTGAGGATCCTGCAGATATATATTAGGTTAGTATGTGTGCATGCTGGCTCACTCTCTCTATACTCGAAACTTCTGAAACCAGTATAAACAAATGTGAGAAAGTAATAAAAATAATTATCTGCAAGGTAGGCAGAGCAGCAAGCTGGAGCAGCAGGATTCCTACAGGACGGCATTGCCCTTATATTTCATGCAAAGTAATTCATCTTTGTGTCTGGAGTGTTTAGGCAGGGAAATCTTGTAATGATCAGCAGACAAGAGGCCCAACAACTGAAATCTCAGTAAGTCAAAACGTAGAGCAGACAATGTCGCAGCATGACTGAAACTAAATTGCAGCTATAGTACTGCTCATATGAATGAGTCTCACAAGCAGTATAGGCTACTACTTGGCAGACTCATTCCCATGTGCAGTTCTATAGCTGCAATTTAGTTTTAGTCAAGTTGTTGCAATTAATTGCCTCTAAAACCACCATTCAGGCTAACTGCAATTTTTATTTCAGAGAAAGAAACAGAATAATGCTGAAGGTTTCCAAGTTTACTGAACTATGGAGAAACCACATGTTTGATCTAAGGATAAATTGTATTGCCTTATTAGGATTAAATATGGATTTTTTTCTTTTTCAAATTAGTAAATACATACATTTATTTTTAAGTTGCTATAAATATAATTACAATCTTTGTAAGGTTAACCTTAACAATATAAAATGCACCACAGAATGATTGCATGGCAAACTGTCAGGCTTATCGGTGGCATCTGGAGCAGGAGACCCTCAAGCTCTTTATACAACACAGGGCTTGCCAGAAGGTGTAACTGGAAGCCAGTGAAGTAAAGAGTAGTCAGTGTGACTATAACCAAAAACTTGATGTCCAGGGATGAAGGTGAATCAAAACCAGACTGTTCAGGGTCAGAGGCAGGCAGCACAGGTTCAGAACAGGCGATCTGGCTAAGGTCAAGCAGAGATAAGGCAGGCTGGGTCACAATGGAAACTCAATACTGGAACAATGCTAGGATTCTGGAACAAAACAAAACAGCCAGACAAGAAACAAAATTGTCACTGTCTTCAAATGGGCACATGATCTGGTGCTAAGTTAAGTGCTGTAGGGGGTTATGTAATAGAAGGCACTAAGTTTGCCCGAGAGCAGTAACCCATAGCAACCTATCAGCAGGTAGAATTTACCTATCACCTGTTTAACAGCAAACATCTTATTGGTTGCTATGGGTTACTGCTTCTGGGAAAAAGAAGTGCCTTTTATTACGTATGGAGTATGTGGAGCAATGTGTCTACATACTTGGGATATAGCACATGGGTATAAGAAAACATCAGAGAAGGGATTTGCATGTTTGCACATTGTTACCTGCCGCTAAGACCTAAGTTCAAAATAATAGGCAAAAAAATGTTCAGCACAATCACAATAATAGTCTTAGTGCAGCTTATGTAAAACCCCCGTAGGAGATTATCACCAGTGGGAAAGTACATGTGTACATAAAGGTAAATGAATATGGCCAAACCTAATTTGCTATTCGAGCGGAAAATACTGAATCTGTGTGTAACCTACTGGAATGCAAAATGGCTTCTCTTACAGAAAGCAAACGGAGGGAAGAAATCCTTTGCCATTGTTTTGTATAGTAGAAACAAACCAGCCCTTTCTTATAATTAACCTTCTTTGTATTATTGATCTGAAAAAAGCTCCTTGCAAAGCAGAACTTGGTATGGTTCAGAGAGTAGCTATGGCTTCTTACTGTACTGGATACTTTTGTGACCTTTATCTTTTCCCCTGCTCCTTGCACATCAATGTGATGTATTCTTTTGCAGCCAGGCTATTCACTATAGATGTAAACCTCCAGTTTTGGGTTTGTACCTTAAGGTCTCTACAACCACTAGGGATGTCGCGGACTGTTCGCCCGCGAACTAGTTCGCGCGAACATCGGGTGTTCGCGTCCGCCGAATGTTCGCGAACGTCGCGCGACGTTCGCCAATTTGGGTTCGCCTTAGCTGGCGCTTATTTTTGCCCTCTCACCCCAGACCAGCAGATACATGGCAGCCAATCAGGAAGCTCTCCCTCCTGGACCACCCCCACACCCCCTGGACCACTCCCCTTCCATATATAAACTGAAGCCCTGCAGCGTTTTTTCATTCTGCCTGTGTGTGCTTGGAAGAGCTAGTGTAGGGAGAGAGATGTTAGTGATTTGAGGGACAGTTGATAGTAACTTTGCTGGCTAGTAATCTACTTGATACTGCTCTGTATTGTAGGGACAGAACTCTGCAGGGATTTGAGGGACATTTTAGGTTAGGTAGCTTTGCTGACTAGTAATCTACCTTCTACTGCAGTGCTCTGTATGTAGCTGCTGTGGGCACTGCTGCTGATCTCTCATCTGCTGACTGCTGCCTGTAACCCAATAGTCCTTGTAAGGACTGCTTTTATTTTCTTTTTTGTTTTTTTACTTTGCTACTATAAGAGCCCAGTGCTATTAGTCTAGCTGTGTTGGGGAGTGGGACTGGTGTGCTGCTCCTAGTAGTTCAGCACCAACCAGAGTAATTTTTTTTTTTTAATATACATATACATATTTTTTTATTTTACTTATCTTACTGTTCTTTAACGTGTCCAGTCCTGTTTGCTGTTCTTCATAGTAGTGCACCAATAGTAGTGCACTTGCAGGCATTATTTGCCCAGTGTGTTCTTCAAACAACTGCCACCTAGCTGTGTGAGCTTGTTCACATTCTGTCTAAATAACAATAATAATTCCGTGTCCGTAAACATCACCTGAGTGATGTTTTTACAGCAGCAATAATATATTCCGTATCCACTACTGTATACGTTGCCCTTGCAGGCATTGTTTGCCCAGTCTTTAACCAAGTGCCACCTAGCTGTGTGAGCTTTTTCACATTCCGTGTCCAGAAACATCACCTGAGTGACGTAGTGTGATTTCTGCCCTTTACAGCACAAAACGCAGCGCTGTGTCAACAATGTATTTTTCAGAAACATTTTTGCCCTTGATCCCCCTCTGGCATGCCACTGTCCAGGTCGTTGCACCCTTTAAACAACTTTAAAATCATTTTTCTGGCCAGAAATGTCTTTTCTAGCTTTTAAAATTCGCCTTCCCATTGAAGTCTATGGGGTTTGCGACGTTCGCGAACCGTTCGCATTTTTGCCCGGAAGTTCGCGAACATGTTAGCGAACATTTTTTCCGACGTTCGCTACATCCCTAACAACCACAAGGTGCACAGACACATAGCTTACTTTATACAAGCAAGGCTAGTTTTGCACAGCTCTCAGCACAAAGTTAGACTGAGATCAGGGCTATGACTGGATCATTATAGAACATTTGTCCTTTGGTTTCTGAGGCACTCCAGTGTTACTTTGGCCTTGTGTTTAGGGGGCATTGGTCTTCTGAAAGGTCAACTTTCACCCAAGCTTTAGAATTTTAGCCTGGAACAGGTTCCCTTGTAGCATTTCCCTATATTTTGCACTATCCATTCTAGTTTATCAAGTTGTCCAGTTCTTTCTTGTGAAAAGCCATCCCACATTAGTCCAGCCAAAGCCTTGTCCTCAAACAAAATTTCAATGTAGTAATTGTTGTCTTGAAATCTGCATTATTTCCAAGGCTGTTAATGCTCTCCTGGTGGAGGCCATCTGCCTTATGGGTTGCACTATAGAGAGTCAGGTGTCTAACCCAAGGCATACCCTTAGCATGGCCACCACAGATGGGTGTTGTGGGTTTCTTTAAAAAATTATTTGTTACATTTCTACAGATTGTACAGGCCAGTAGCTATCCTAATTTCCAAGCTAGTCTATGCATATGGAACGATCACAGGACTGGGTGCAAAGGGACATATGCAGGACTTCAGCGGCGGGTGCCCCTAGGCCACACAGTCCTAGTGCCACCTTGAGCTGCGCGTCCCCAGTGCTCCTCTGCGGCATGCCACCCCTACCAACTTGCCGCCCTAGGTCCGGGCCTTTGTGGCCTCGCCACAAATCCGGGCCGTGAACATATGAAGGGTATTATCACTTTATCCATTTCTCTGAAAAGTCTACCTATTGTGTGGAATACAAAAGGGTTACATTTTTTTTTAAACTTTCCAAAACAGTTATCTGGTTCATCTTTAATATGCAGATACTGGAGATGACGCACAACTTCATTGTTTATAACATGAATTTCATTTCCTGAAGGTTTGAGTGACATCTCACAGGGCTCATCTTTAATATCAGAAGGTGACAACAGCTTGCAAAGGCAATTGGGGACAATATACAGTATATAAATAAGGTAACACAAAGAGGAACTTAGACTAGCGGTGAAGCAAATAAATATTTATATTCAGTTACAATGGAAGAAAAAAAAAGGAATGCAAAAGCATTAGAAGACGCAATAAGCTCAGTGAATAGGAAGGCAAGAGATAATACAAGTAACTGTAAGCGGGTAGGGGATAGTCAGGGCAAGGAATGTGAGAGGTGGGACCAAGTCCGGACTGAGAATTAAAATAGGCCCTGGCATTTCAGGTACACAGAGGCTCAATCAGCCCACATAGAGGCCCAAACAACCCCCACCAGCCCACTAAATACTGACTGTATATGGCACCTTATAGCAGCCCCTCTGGCATTTGCCAGAACCCACGGGTTGACAGTCCGGGCCTGGGTGGGACAGTTTCCAGAAGGCTAATGTTGTTGTTCAGTGACCAGCAGCCATTGCAGGTGTGGGTTCTATGGCACACATTGCAAAATCTATTTTTAGTTGCCAGCCTATTAGCAAAAATGGACGCAATCGTCTTGCCCATTGAAACCATTCATTAAAGGTACTTGCTTCTAAACATGTTCCTGCCACTTGGCAAGTGCAATTATGGATGTCCAGTCCGTTCTGATGAATTGAATGTAAGTGATGAACTTACATTGATGAACGGGAATGCTGGCTTTCCACTGCAGTCTTAGTCCATAGGTGCAGCAGAAGGAAAGAATCACACACTGATGCCATTACGACAAGCACCAGAAATGACGTAATCCCCACTCTGAAAACATTCAGAGCAAATGTGCAGATTCTATAAGAGTTCTTTGTTTGAAATAATTCAAAACTGCAACTTTTTTCCAGTTTGACGCCCAAAACCTCAGACTTTTTTTGTAATTGACGCCAAAAAGGAAATCGAGCGCAGATCATGATGATATCTTCATGATATATTCATCTTCAACGGGACATTTGCCATTGACTTCTCCATGAACTCAGCAGGTCTGAGATGAAGTACTTTTTTGTTCAGACTTTTTAACACCATCGGGTTTAATAAATCTCAAAAATGGCAAGGTTTTTTTTTTCTACGAAAAAATGGTAGTTTCCCCTTTAAAAGTCAGACAGAAAAAAGACTTTGTTAAATAACCCCCTTAAAGGACGGAGATCGACATTATGGAAAGGCCCTTTATCCAGAATACCCCCTGGCCACAAGCATTTTGGATTGCAGATCCCATACCTGTATAGTCTACTGTATATATAAATACATGAGTATCCTCTGCCATGATTTACAGTATGAAATCACCTGCGCTGAGTGGGTAACATGAGAAGAGGAAGATAGTTATCATTCAGAGTTTCATTCAAGGTGAAATGTTTGCTTTTGAGGTATGTGTGATTTTTTTAAATGGTGTATGATTGAGAGAGCAACAGAAATGGAGCGATAGAAGAACAAAAAGCCATTGTTTATGCTGGAAGATACACATCTGATTAGCTGAGGGGAGCATGTGTCATCTTGTTGTGGAATCTGGCACACACATACTGTACCTACTCCAGCTCCCACATCTCATCCCTACTTTGTTTACTGTTTTGTCACTCATATACAAAAATATTTCACATCATACTCTCACTGTATCCACAGCTATAGGAATGACAATGTTAGTCTACGCTGAACAAGCTGGGGCTAGATATTATGTTTTTCCATTTATTTAGGGGTGGGACGGTTGTGGTATAAAGTAATAAAAGATAAGGTATTTTATTGTAACAATTTGCTTTTTAATTTCTATAAATTCTTGCACCAACAGGTTGTCACTTAATTGCTTAATTTCTTACAACAGAGATAGGAATGCACTGACTTCACCAGAGTCTTTGCTATTGTTTAAGCTGCTAATGATCATTTTTATTGATCCATAAATAGACATGTACTTACTTCATTCAATTAAAATTCCCTGAAATATATTCTATGTGTGTCATCCCAGGCCACTTCTTATTAAAGGGCTTGTTAACCTTTTACTATGATGTATCAGAGGATAGTCTGAGATGATTTGCAATTGTTTCATTTTTTTTATTATTTGTGGTTTTAAATGATTAAGCAACGGGTTCAGTCGCTCTCCAGTTTGGAATTTCAGCAGCTATCTAGTTGCTAGAGTCCAAGCTACCCTAGTAACCGGACAGTGGTTTGAATGAGAGACTGGAATAAGTAATAAAAAAGTAACATTAACAATAATATTGTTTGACAAATAGTTTGTTTGGCTGCTGGGGTCAGTGACCCCTTTTGAAAACCTAAAACATTCAGAAGAAGAAGTCAAATAATTAAAAAAACTCTATGATTACAAAATAAAGAATAATAAATACTAAACAATTAAAACCAACTGAAAAGTTGCAAAGAATTTCCCATTTTATAACATAATAAAAGTTGACCACTTTAATACAGCTCTACCAACTGCATTCAGCACTGTATTTATTGGGGAGCACAGATCCTTGTGCTACATTTCGAAGCACAATAATCTGCACCTGCAGATGCTCACCAATAGGGGCAGGGCGCAAATTACAAAAAACATGGCAGCTTGCACCTGTTGTTTGCACCTTGCCCTGTGCAAGATGAATGAGAATGAATACTATCCATGTGCTGTGAAATGCTATCTGCCTATGCTCTCCCACCGGTAACTCACAGGCCTATAAAAACAAGTCTATAAAAAAATCTGTGATTCCTTTGTTTGGGGTTCTGACACTTTATGAGATCATAATCCACTGAGCTTGTGTGAAACAAACTTTTTCTTTTCACCTCAAGTGTTCTGCTGTTCTAGAATTTACACAATACTACCAACCAGGCTTCTGTAGCAATGGAAAGAGAAAAAAAGTTGTCCTCAAGCACCTCCCACTGGGTTGTGGGGTGGGGGGGAACGTCTTTAGGGTGGAAAAAGGGTGAATCAAGGTGGTGCTAACAAAGAACCCAACTTAATTTCATGGGAAGCAGGGAACAGTATGTGTGGGCTATGTACTGTTCTCCTTTGACTCTTGGGGTGTGGGAATGGGTTTTCATTCCCTACAAATGCATCCACTCTTTCTAGGCAGTTTACTTAGCACCACACCCTCTGGACAAACCAGGGAGGGAATTTAAGAGGAAATCAGTAGAGGTCCTCACAGTGCACTGATAGGAGCGTGTAAAAGGCAGTAAATTGGTGTTTTCACCAGCCACTTCTTTACCCTGCCAAAGGAAACAACATGTGCATCACTAGCCTAATCAGGTCCAGACTGGGAGTCAAAATCGGCCCTGGCATTCCAAGTAAACAGAGGCCCAAATAGTCCTCCACCAGCCCACTGAATAGTAACTGTCTATGGGACCTTACAGCAGCCCCTCTGGCATTTGCCAGAACCCACAGATTGCCAGACTGGGCCTGAGCCTAATATAACATAAAACGGATTCAACCCCCTCGCTTCATATCTGTGTGCAGTGAGAGGAATGAAATCTGCCTGATACTGTGCACATGAGGTGGATTTCACCCTACAACTTTTTCAGCAGCTTATTAGTGGGGCCCTCGGGAAGTCCTGTTTTGATCAATACCTGGCAGAAAATAATTTAAAAATTCTGTATTGCAAGCACAACATCTGTGCATTGATGCAGTGCTCTCTCCTAATGGGTCTCCACAGCCAATCCTCATAGTGATCTGCTTGTTGGCCTGGTGCCCAATTAGTGGATCATTCCAGCAATTTAGTGGCCAGATTGTTCAAAGATTTAATTGTTTGAAAGTCTTCCCAAAAGAGTGACACTCACCATGTTTGCTTAGCTTAAAGGTGATCCTCACATTTATTAATTACCCTTATCCTAAAAGAGGAAGTCATCTTATGGGGTCATTTGGTCAAATTCCTGGCACAAATTACAGTGAGGGGTACCTAGGGACACCCAGGCGCTTAAAATGTGAATCCTTCACACACAAGCCTCAGAAACATTAATAAAGACCAAGACAAACATTCCAATTGGTTGATTGCTGCCATATTCTGTTTATGACGATCTGCTTTTTGACTCCCAAACCTATACGGGTCAATTGAACTATGTTAACATCCCATTCAACCCACACTGCGCCATTTCTCATACCTGGCTTGCAGGGAGGTGTAAATCTCATTGTGAACAATGTACTTTCTATGTGTTTCTTGCATTCTGTGTATTATTTGAAGAGCTAATGCTTAAGCTCTTTTATTCTAAACCCATTGTTATGATTTGTGAGTAACAGTCAATTTCATTAAGTAAGAAAATTCTTATGGATCATTTTAAATATACAACTGTACATAACATGGTATTTGGTTTGTTTTGACAGCCCTGTGTCTTCCATTTAAATAGGGCTATTCTGAAAGCTCCACTTATTACAAGAGTAGGGTACTTCTGCACGTATTACCATCCAGCTAGAGATCTTTAAGAGTTGATGTGAATGAAAGAGGTGACAAATCTTATTGAAAACTGATTTTCCATGACATGAAATTGTTTGTACAAACCTATCAGCATGCACTAAGGGAAATGCATTCTTTTAAGCATTTGCCATTGTTAATCTTTATCTTAGATGCACAACAAAAGCCTCATTTGTCCTGTAAATAAAATACCTGGATGTCTTGGACCAATGGATCAAGATATTAATGGCCAACAATCTGCTGTCCAGATCCTAGAATTTCTGTCAATCGTTGGCCATTTGTTAGTTTCTGGGAGTTGTAGTCAGGACCAGAAATGTATATATAAAGTCCAGTGTTTATTTAAGGTGCTGAGACATTTTTGATCAGTGTGTTCTCCTGCAGTTCTATCTACTGACACTTCCTATGTACTCAAATGGGCAATCTGATCCCTATTGGCAGACCCTTGTCGCTGTAGGGGAAAGTGGATGTATTCAGTTGTAAGTAATACCCACCTGTTGGTATGTGTGCCCCATAAGTAGCAAATTTCTCACTCAAGAAGTGGAAAAATAAATGCATTGTTAAAGTAATGTTTTTTCTCAGTGCATCATCTTTATCGTCACTGAAACGCTGCCTAATGTCACTTTATTTGAAATACTCATTGGACATTTCCTGTGAGAGACAAGGTGCTTTAAATAGATGCTTCAAACTTCCTCTTTGTTGATGGGCCTGTTTAAAGAATATAAAAATTACAATTGTTTTGAGTATGTTAGCCATCACCCTTCCAATGTTATCTCAGATCATTTGTTTATATAGTGTCTGTGAGCATTCTATCAAAAGAGCCAATGGCAACATTATTTTAAAGGAAGAATACCTAGCGGAAGCAAAGGAGACACAAAGCTCTAAACTGATACACTTACTTTTTTACTCAGTTTAAATGTCATGAACTTTCCTTTTACAAAGCAAAAGGGTATGGAAGAGAAGTAAAACACAATTCAGGTTGGCTAATTTGGGTGCAGCAAAATGATGGTATGCAGAAACATAATCTGATTTAAAAACATATGTAAATGAGTGTACTTTGTTACAGCCAAACTGTCATTCCATGAAATAACTGAGAAGTAATTGCATACAGAGAGCTCAGATTAATCTTAAACTTTTAATTCATATTATGCCATATCAATAGTTAATGTAAGTCTTAGCACCCCAACAGCGGTGCTCTCTGCAATTGCTTTGACCCCCAACTAAACACTGGATATTTAAGCAAATAACTAAAATTAAATGGCATGTAAAGGCAAAAAAAAAATCCCATTTTTACTTTCTTCAATGAAAATGAAACCTGTCTCCGATATACTTTAATTAAAAAATGTGTACCATTTTTATAAGAAACCTGACTTTATGCTCTTAAATTCTCCCTTCATTTACTGCTGTGGATAGGAATTGTCAGACGGTCCCTAACTGCTCTGCAGGGAAATAATTATACTTGTGAACAGCAGGGGAAGCCCCCATCTTGCTTCCCAGCCATGCAGAACTCAAGCAGCTTTGTTTGTTTCCCTGTAGAGCAGTCGGGGACTGTGTCGAGATTTGTATTGGATTATATTTTGACTTTACATCCCCTTTACTGTTTCCAACTCCAGCTGCTGGGACAAAGATCATGGAGCCAGATTTAAACAGATAAACTGGGATTCTATTTGGAGGATTATTTTGCTACAGCCACTGCTTCTGCAGAGTTGGAGAAAGTTTGTATTAAACAATACAAAAAACGATAAAATCCACATTAGATTACATGACAACAAAGAACCCAGTGCAGTCTGACTGCAGATTATTAATCAGTCTTGCTGTATTGGCTTCTGGCAGATATTATTTGACTTGTGATGTTTTGATAATTTATGATGATCCCTAAGCAGCCCAGACCACACTGAGCATGTGCACTTGTCTTGGTCTTGTAGAGATGTTTAACAAAGTTACAAGATGGTGACCCCCTGTAGCCAAATTTGAAAGCATAAATTATTTGTTTGATTAGACTTGTGGTGCAGTAAGTTCATGTTTATGTTTAGGATACAAAATACAGCATTTCTAGCCCTGTTCTATTTTAGACTTTACTTCCCCTTTAACATATTCTTTCATATTTTTGCTTCATATTATACTTTCATGGGAAAAAAATTTTTTCTCAAAATGAATCAGTTAATAGTGCTACTCCAGCAGAATTCTGCACTGAAATCCATTTCTCAAAAGAGCAAACAGATTTTTTTATATTCAATTTTGAAATCTGACTTGGGGCTAGACATATTGTCAATTTCCCAGCTGCCCCAAGTCATGTGACTTGTGTTCTGATAAACTTTAATCACTCTTTACTGCTGTACTGCAAGTTGGAGTGCTATCACCCCCTCCCTCCCCCCCAGCAGCCAAACAAAAGAACAATGGGAAGGTAACCAGATAGCAGCTCCCTAACACAAGATAACAGCTGCCTGGTAGAACAACACTCAATAGTAGAAACCCATGTCTCACTGAGACACATTCAGTTACATTGAGAAGGAAAAACAGCAGCCTGCCAGAAAGCATTTCTCTCCTAAAGTGCAGGCACAAGTCACATGACCAGGGGCAGCTGGGAAATTGACAAAATGTCTAGCCCCATGTCAGATTTCAAAATTGAATATAAAAAAATCTGATTGCTCTTTTGAGAAATGGATTTCAGTGCAGAATTCTGCTGGAGTAGCACTATTAACTGATGCTTTTTGAAAAAAAAAAATAATGTTTTCCGATGACAGGATCCCTTTAAGGAAGGAAGCAAATGTTGTGCATGCTGGTTATAGAGTGCAGTTAAACATGTTGGTCCCAGTTGCATTCCAATTACCACTAGCATGACCACTGAGTATAACCATACACTTGAAGGTGACTGCTGTGGTTTTGATCCGCTGGCAATACTTATTGATCCACCACAGGATTGTCCATAATAAATGTATACAGTATATTACATATATTACTCTGCAAATGTTAATCTGTCATATTAATTAATGGTGTAGTTCATATTATTCTGGTTAAGTTTAGTGTCATTATCTGTTTTGGGTGTAGATTTTAACTTGTGGTTTGGGAACCTGACATATTTCTAGGAAAATGCAAAGCATGTTAGCAGAAGTCCAGAGGCAAGACGCAGAAGTAATGAAGAATATTCCTTCTAGGAAAACTTGTTAGATGAAACGGAACACCAAACAGACATGTCACATAAAATTACTGGGAAAAGGCAGGGACTCATTGGCATGTAACCCCTACACGTCTCGTGGTTTGCAGGGGCTTGAGATAGTGAACTCTATGTAAGGGCTTTAAAGTTAAGCACAAATAAAAGAATTATAATTTATACTGTATTTACCAAGACCTACAAGTATTAGTATGTACTAAGATACCAGTTATTCCTATTCAGTATGAGCTAAAACTTGCTCTTATCAACAAGTTTACATTAATGTGAATTTCAACTGTCCCATTACCATGATCTTTAGTGTTGTAATTTACCTGTGTAGAAGTATATCATTAGGGAACATGTTCAAATGGCCTTTGACCTTACAGTTTAAAGGTGAAATATAAACCTATATTTACCATGGTAAATACCTGCATAGGCTCTTTTGTTAGACAGCATTTCATTTTATTTCTAATTGAGTGCTCCTAGAAGTAGGGTTGCCACCTGTACAGCCCGGTTTTCAGGGAGGGCTGTCCGGGTCAAAACTGCCTGCCTGGTTTTCCTAATTTGGAAAACCGGGCAGGATTCCCTAACATTTACGCGGCGATTGGCCAACTGCCATGTCATAGCTCTGCCCACTGACCCGCCCATGTGACTTCACTGTCCCACCCACTGCATCGTCATCCCACCCCATGACTAGGGTTGCCACTCGGCCGGTATTTAACCGGCCGGCAATGTAGCTGCCAGTAAATTTGTAATACACCGAACAAAAGCCCGTGGCCTGCCCCCAGGCTGGTAAAAACGTGCCTTTTCGCCAGCTTCTTACGACGTGGCTCCGCCACCCTTTGACTGCACGATCCGCCCCATCCAATCGTGTACCGTGGCTCCGCCCCCTTTGGAGTCACACCCCATCCCGTTGACATCATGTCCCACCCCTTTGTTCCCGCCCCTCCACCAGCTGGTGGAAATTTTATTAAAAGGTGGCAACCATACCCATGATGTCATTGGCCCAGCTCCAAGCTCCATATCTTTACCTTAGCAGCATTAAATTATGGAATGTTTAGTCCCAGTTTGCCCATAGTGACTGCTCATAGACCTCCCCTTCTATTTATCTTGAGAGATATGATTGATCAAAGTCTAAAGCTGGCAGGTCTAAGCTGTCCATATTTTGACCCTCCCCAATGGCCTATTCAAACATTGGGCAAATATCTATTGGGCAGGTCTGTTGGACAGGTTAATGCAGACCCCAATCAACAGACCTGCATAGGCACCCATTATGATACAATATTTAGTCTGGAGTCAAAAAATCAGATTGACCTAACTTGGCCCAGAATGTAGGTTGCCAAATCATCTGAAGATCTCCCTGTCTGATCAGAGAATTTTATTGTGTATAGCCAGTTTTAGGTGCTCGATAAATGAAGGGTGGGGACTGTAAGAGCAGCCACTAAGTTCATACTGAGACTACATGTCCCAAATTCATGGCAAACATCAAAAAATTCTGTGAGAGCACAAGTATTGGTTTACCCAAATCAAGGGAAAGATCCTTCACAACACACATGGATTAACATTGAAATCCAGTATGAAAAAATGAAAGTTTTTTTTTAAATACTTCTATTTAAATGGGGTTAATACGGCTATCTAGCACAAGCCCACTTGCCAAATACAGTTGTATATTCTATTGTTATTCATGGGACACACAAATAAACCAAACAAACCACACGTTAGGTCACATGAGCCAATTAACAGACAGAGTTCTGTCTTTTGCTTCCAGACTTCTTCCTGTTAAAGATACAGTTGTAGTATTTCTGGTCAGGTGATCTCTGAGGCAACACACAGATCATCAGGAAATGTCGGTTCAAGGCAAGAGATGTAAAAGGGCAATATTTACTTAAATATATATTCCAGTTTGGTAAGATTCTTTAATATGTCACTTAATTTGATGTAAACTACCTGCTGCTTATTTATTCATTTGGTGGGTATGGTTTTCCTTTAATGCACCTTATGTGAAAATGTATTTACTGTACTCAAAACTTTCAGAAGGGAACCAGCTGGCAATCATATAGAAACCACACATCAGTTAGGGTTCCGCTGTGCCCCTCTATACCCCCTTTCCTCCAGCAGCTGCAGATTCCATTTCCTATGTTGTTAGGCTCCTACAATATTTAGAGACTGATGGGGAAATGTAATAATGATGCTTTTCAAGACAAGAGGGGTGAAATGAAGGTTCCTTTAATCCCATGAATACATAGTTCAACTATTAAGACAAGAGAAAGTGAATGATTGCAAAATGGTTAAATCTTTGGAAAAAAGTGTAGCACACATACAGTACATACACATGCATCCCATTCACATTCTCTATTTGTTCTTCCAGACGCCTCCAGATTGTTTTATGAGAATGAGTTTGCAGGTCATCCACCATCAATCTCTACAAATGTATTCATTAAATGTCATTCCAACTGAAAAAAAAAAGAATCTTTCATTTTATTTTAATCCACTGGGGAATGGGAAACTGTAAGGCTTCTTTCTATATTTATAAAGGCAAAACGGCCTCGGTTCAGCTCGCACTGTGCGCTCAAAGTTGATAACAAAGAGCTTTTCAGAGTTGAATCCCATTTGTAATTCGTAATTAAGAGTCCAAGATACTGTAAGTGATAAAAACGGACAGAAGTCTTTGGTTTACATGAGACGAGAAGAACGCCCAGTCATCTCCTGCAAGAATAAAAGATCTATTTTTCTAGCCGCTAATTTCTAACTCAATCTGCACAAAGAGTCGTCTTTATTAAAAATAAATATTTTATGCTCAGATTGGAATAGAGCTGGGCCTTCAGAGAGGAAAATCGTATTCTCCACTCAGTACTTTTACTGCCATGCTATAAATAAAAAACTAATATTAGCACAATTGCTTTAGTTTCTGCTCAAAATGGTAACTTTTTTTTTTTTGTAAAGAATATGTTAAAATAAGAAAAGGTGGATTTAGAAATGAAGGGTGCACCCATTATTGAGGGGAAAAGTTGTTACATGAAAAGTAGTAGTGAAAAAAAATCCACAACTAGGGGGCCGATTCACTAACTTCGAGTGAAGGATTCGAAGGTAAAAAACTTTGAATTTCGAAGTTTTTTTTCGGGCTACTTCGACCATCGAATGGGCTACTTTGACCTTCGACTACGACTATCGAAGGATTCGAAGTAAAAATCGTTTGCCTATTCGACCATTCGCTAGTCGAAGTACTGTCTCTTTAAAAAAAACTTCGACCCCCTAGTTCGCCATCGAAAAGCTACCGAAGTCAATGTTAGCCTATGGGGAAGGTCCCCATAGGCTTGGCTAACTTTTTTTGATCGAAGGATATTCCTTCGATCATTGGATTTAAATCCTTCGAATCGGTCGATTCTAAGGATTTTATCGTTCGATCGAAAGAATTATCCTTCGATCGAACTATCTGCGCTAAATCCTTCGACTTCGATATTCGAAGTCGAAGGATTTTAGTTCCTAGTCGAGTATCGAGGGTTAATTAACCCTCGATATTCGACCCTTAGTGAATCGGCCCCTTAGAGTGATACTTTTTCCAATTTTGAAAGGATCATTTTATGATTACAGGAAACACTGAGATTTTTTTTTAAATCCCCTTCCCCGGCCCAGTGGTACTTACAGGTCCTGCATTACATCATGGCTTAACTGTCTAGATTGAACATACAGTAGCTGGTTCTGTCAATAACACTGGACTGGGAGGCACAGCATCATGCTCTTTCTATAATACAGAGTACTGTTTACTTGTACTCCAGCCTGTAGGTGGACCATGCTGCCCCTGTCCAGTATGATTGACAGAACCTATTCTTCATGCTCTGGTAATATAAGCAGAACCTGTTAGGGGTGATTCTGGGACAAGCCCAGATGCCTCTGCCTCCTCCCAGTGCACGTAATATTGCTCTTTGTGCTAGCAGAGCCGAATTTCCTGGTTAAATCTAGGAAATTGAGCTTTTACAGTTACAAGAGGTGGCTTTTTTGCCGCCCCGTCTAACTGGCTGCTCGCTGACGCCTGAAGCAAGGTTCTCACCTTGCCTCTTGGCTGGAGCGGCCCTGGGGCCAGTAGCCACATGATCCTGCTACAGCATGAAGCAGTGTCTACTTTTGCATTCCAGCCCATAGGAGGATCACGCATTCTCAGGCCATTATTATTATGGTTATTATTATTAAACAAATCGTTCAGTGTAAAAATAAAAACTGGGTAAAATAAAGGCTGTGCAAAATAAAACATGTTTCTAATATATTAGTTAGCCAAAAATGTCATGTGTAAAAGGCTGGAGTCATGGGTCATAACTGTTTGCTTTTAAATCTGAGCTGACTGCTGAGGATCAATTGCAAACTCACTGAACAGTTATGTCTAGGATGCCACCTTTTCCAGAAAAAAATACCGGCCTCCCTACATATTTATCATTTTTCCCTATTAATAACATTGGGCTCAACCATCATTTTTACCGGCCAGGCCAGTAAAATACCGGCCAGGTGGCAATCCTAGTCATGTCCCATGTGACCCCCCTTCAAGTCCCTGAGAGCTGAAAAGCAGATAGTGATGGCCACGTTTCAGCATTAGCTTATAAATTCACAAAACTGCGGCGAAAATTCACCCGTGAAAAGACGCCCATTGACTTTAACGCATTTGGACAAAATAGTCGCAAGTATAAAAATTGTTGCTTGCTTCAAAATTTACGTACGGCAAAATTATTTTGACGCCATGGACTTCAATGCGTTTCGCACAGATTCGCCCATCACTAGCTGGAAGTAGTGTTCTGGCTATTATGTTAGACATCCAGTCACTCCAGCCTTTATACATTTTTGCCTAACTAACTATATTAGAAACATTTTTTATTTTGCACAGCCTATCTATTTACCCAGTTTTTATTTTTACATTGAACAATTCCTTTAATAACACATATTTATACATAAATGTGTGTATGCATTGAAGATATAGATTTACATACTAAAAAACAACCAATACCTGATTCAAGAGATGAAGAGGGTTCTGCCTAAAAGAGCTTATGACTGATAGAATCAACAGCAAATTAGCAAAAAATAATAACGTATAGAATTGGTAAATAATGACAATGTTCGGGATTCACCTGTGTTTTAGAGAATGAACATTGGTAGAACAGTACATTGTTGTAAAGACTGTGTTCATGGAAACACAACTCCCATTCAGCTTTCTGCCTTCCCAAATTGTTTGTTTATGTGATTAATTCTTCCCCGGGGTGCCAGCAGTGTTTTGTTTGCTATAGTGTATAACCCAGTGATCATTATCAATCAGGGGTAATTGTTTCTTGTCAATAATAATTAATTAGAGACCTTCTTTTAATGAGAAACACTGTACATTGTCCCTTGTGGCACAGCCAGATTATTTAAAATTAAACAAAGAAAGAAGGTATAAGGGCAGAGACACAGGTCTCGCCCGGCAACAAAACAACTCTTCCTCGGGCGGCTAATCTCACCCGAACTGCATTCCCGCCGGCTAGAATCTACTAATCTCCCCCGAATCTTCACGTGTTCCGACCAGCCTTAGATATATTTGCCCATTATGTATTCCTTTAGTTCACTGATCTTTGCTGTTAGGAAGTCCTGCTTCATACTTTCTATGTTTGTGACAGGTCCATTCAAAATCTGTGTTTCAAGAGAGAACTGTCATTAATTATAATCAGTTAAAAAAATTATGATCAGTTAAAAATTCCAGGTTATTCTTGACTTCATAATGAACTCACCTGATTATGTTAGAAACAGTGCAGAACAGATATATTTAGGAAGTTATTTTTCATTTCCTGTTAAGTCAATACAGGAATGGGATTAGTTATCCAGAAACCCGTCCAGGAAGATTATGGAAAGGCTGTCTCCCATAGGCTCCAATTTATCCAAATATTTCCTTTTTCTCTGTAACAATAAAACAATACCTTGTACTTGATCCAAACTAAGATATAATTAATCCTTAATGAAAACAAAACCAGCCTATTGCGTTTATTTTCAGGTAGCCTTAGGGTAGGGACACACTGGACGATTTGTCGCCAACGTTTTAAAAAAGTAAATCGCGGCGACAAGACGATCGTCTTTTTTGAACAGACGATTCACAGCGACTATTGGCACAGAGCGATTTGTATCCCATTACTCTGTGCGGTACGTGCTCCACCCAAACCGGAAACGGTTTGTGCTTCCCGCTGTAACCTGGCGTCTTTACGTTCTTGCGTCATTGCGTTCGCATTGTAATTTGAATACAATTGCTGCTACTTATCTGTATGTGTGTGCGTGTCTAGGAGATTTCAGTGCTTTTCTAAGTACATGCTATTTCTGATAAATCGCTCGGAAAAGGGTCTCAGTGCGTTTTGGAGCTACAGGCGATTCACAAACACGCTGTGGGCACAGGAGCTGGCGTCTTTCATTTGGTTTTGTTCAGAGACAAAACGAGCGATATGTCGCCGCGATTTGCTTTTTAAAAACGTTGGCGACAAATCGTCCAGTGTCTCCTTACCCTTAAGGTATAAAGATCCAAATTACAGAAAGATCCATTATCTGGAAAACCCCAGGTCCTGGACATTCTGGATAACATGTCCCATACCTGTATTGGGTTTTAGTTTTCAATTCAGCTTTTATTGCTGCCATTAAACAAAGTAAATAATTCTCCAAAATAACTGCAATCAGTAGAAGGAAGGTAAAAGTGTTGGAAAAGTTTTATTCATTCTCTGGGGGCAGAGACAAACAGATTCTGGCTTGTAGTAACATGTTACAACAAGGGTGCAATGGGAAGTGTAAACAGATTTTGCAAGCTCCAGCTTGTCTTCAATGCAAATATTCCCATCCTCCGCTGACAAGTTCTTTAGGCTAAGGATCCCCCTACCCCCTTCTTTTAACTTTACCTTAACTAAATCCTAACATTTCAATTAAATAAAAACACAAACACATGAATAGTGGCAAAATCTGTGGAGGTCACGTTCTTTATTTACAAATTCACAAAGGACTAGGCACCCCTGACCCACAGCTGCGGCTCCTATCATTTCCTCTGGGCCTCCGCCCATACCTTTACCGACTTACAAGGGAGCAGAGATTCAGGGGCAAAACGCACTCTGTGACCTACGGTTACCCATCCTCTTGCTCCCTATCATGTGCAATAGTGGCGCTAACCCAGCCTCGCAGCTGAACTCAGACAAGACCGTGCAGTCTCAGTCTGATCCACGCTAGTGACTCTCCAAGGGTAGGCCTGCACTGTAAATCTCACCATTTCCGGAGCCGTGCTGACGCCCAATGTGGAACCGCAGCTGCGTCAGGGGAAAGACTATCGTTGACCTACACAGACAATGGCATTCCAGAGGAAGGCGAAAAACTCAGGAGCTTATAGCCAATTTGCAACCTGATGAAAAATTCCTTCCTGACCCCTCTAAGGCGATTGGTTCCTAGAACCCTGGAGTACCATATTTCGCGTCCATCTTCTCCTAGGGTGGGAGGGTGGGAGACAAAAAACAAAAGTTAATGCCCGCTCTCCTGCTCTGCTTCACCTTTTAACCCCTAAACCACCCCCACGGCACTCCCCTCAGCTCCCTCCTCCCGCCCCCCTTTGTTCCCGCCGAAACTTACCAGCCCATTGTTCTAGCCAAAAGGGGGGGTGGGAGGGGTAGGAGTGAGTGAGTGCCTCTCGACCCGTACAAACCAGGGGGAGGGGGCCCCAGCCTAACTTCATTCGGCCCCACTAAGGGCCTCTTTCCCACTTTGGGAGACTGGTGCAGCCATTGCTGAAAGCTGTTATAAATTGAACTATTTCTGGTGGTTATTCCAAAACTGCTCCCATTTGAATCAGATATGTCCAAATGGCAGCCGTCCTATGGGTAGGGAATTTCATAGGGTGCTGGGAGCTCTAAATCAATAGTGCAGGTAGTGCACCTAAACTAATTTAAAGAACCATTACATGTTCATTTTTCTCCGTGTCATACAAATATTGAGATGTTCATATATACATCATTTAGTTTTGGTTCTCTAAAGTTATATGTCAATGCCTCAAGTTTGCTCCCACAGGCCTCGTATTGCCTTATAACGTCAAGAATTCTATGGGGGATCCAATATCAATGGGATACCATAATATGAACATGGGTATACCCTAGTACTGGGCACAGGAAATGTTGAGGGTATAGCGCCCCTTAACTTAATGGTTTAGAAACTGATTCAACAAAAATAGTTGCATGGAAACAGTGATCAGTTCTCTCTCTCTGACCCTATGCTTTACCAGTTCCAAAAATTCACTGGCACTCAAGTCTGATTCAAGCAGGGATAAACCTTTGCGTGTTTATTTGCAGTTTGTGCAACATTTCAGGGTTGTATCTAGGGTTGCCACCTTTTCTGGAAAAAAATACCGGCCTTCCTATATATTTATCTTTTTTCCCTATTATTAACATTGGGATCAGCCTTAATTTTTACCGGCCAGGCAGGTAAAAACCGGCCAGATGGCAACCCTAGTTGTATCCCTTTTTCAAGAATACATTTTTGGAACTGTTCTGCTGGGAGGGTGCCGATCCCTCCATCACCGTGAACCAGGCGAGAATTACAGAAGCCCAGGGTGTGCGAGCGGGCCATACATACTACCTATGCTTTACCAGTCATTACATTTTCTGCAAATGCCTACATTTTTGATAATACAGTGTTTTATTCACAAGTTAGTGATCATAAAATTGTTGTCACTATCCCTATTTTAAGGTAAACTCCATATTATTCTGCTAAATAACTACGCTAGCTTAAGATACAAAAATAGATTCTCTAGTTCGAGCTCTACAGATCAAGGTATATTTTCCTGATTTAGCCTCACACATGGTGAGACACATGTAGCTGATACAATCATTTGTCGGGCCAATAATTAGATCATAATAGGTGCCTATGGAAGCCATTCGGTTGAAGCCTGCATGTGTGGCAATGTATTTTCAAAAATCCTTGATAGATATCAGGCTGGGCAAGCCAAATTGCCCCCATACAAATGTCAATAAGCAGTAGACGGGGTCGGGGGACGGTGACCAAGTCAGCAACTAATATTGGACCCTGTATGGGTAGATTAAGGCACTTAGAAATTATTGCAAATTGATTTAATTAAATTAAATGCAACATTAGAGCCTTGCCTGCTCTAGCAGTATCTTCTAGCAGTATTCCCAATTTTCAGACGATCTGGTATTCTATTAAGTTAATTTGTTTTTGTTTTTTTGCACATCACTATTATTTTATGATAATCCTACCCAGCAACTTGTGGTGTATGATCATCCCAATACATACAGTATATAACAGCCAGCACTGTAGATAGTAGGACAGTAACATAAATATGCCCAGCTGAGAACAGGGGTTTTTGCTCTACTGCTGCTCTCATATATTGATACTGAAACATGAAATACATGAATTTGATGCTAAAATGCCATTGTGACTTCCATATATACAGTATATATACTGTATATATACATATATTTTTTTTTTTTTTGAAGGAGTCTTAAATATAGTTCTGAAAACCTTTCTTGTCTCTCTGCTTAGTACAAAATTCTTGCCTCCCTGTCTTCTATGATCATCATTAAGAGCTTTTTGGAGGTTAAACCAAACTCTTCTTCAGCTCTAAATGTAGTCGAGCTTCTCAAACTCTTATGCACTTATGAATGTTGCAAGTGATATCTAACACACAGCATGGCTAATATATATTCAGGAAGGGGAAAAGATACAAAGTGTGCTAGCGAATTCTAAACAAATGGGGATTTGTTAATCCTAGTGGGCAGTTGTTTTAACACTAGCAGGATTTTCCCAGGTGAAACAGGATGTCTGGACATTATAACAAACTGCACAGAAATCAGCCAACACAACACACCCCATAACTCAGCGCATGAAATATTCCTTCTCCGAATGGTTTGTGTTTCTATGTTTGCAAATGTTGCTGAAAAGAAAGAAAAAAATGATTCAATCTTAGAGGCTCTAGAATTTAGAAAACATCTTTTCTACCATCATATCAGTCTGGTAATGTATTATTTTCACTGCAACATTATCTGTTCCCCTCTACTCAAATTCTGTACTCATTACAACCTCAGACTGTTATTGGTAGCTAAACCTACCCTGTAATAAATAAGTATATCGAGAGGGGCTCATTTATACACTGTATGTATTTAAACTAGGGATGTGAAATATGCGGCCTTCTATATCAATGACTGCAGCTGGAGTGTTGAATGTATGATATGCCTAAGTCTAAGGTCAGACGCACATGGAGTATTTGACCCCCCCACTGCTGTCTCGTAAAAAAAAAAAAAAAAATCAGCAGTGTTTAACATCCATCTGCTTTGGATTTTTTGCTTTTTATTTTTTTTTTAAATGAGCAGTGCACTGGTTGATGTACTTGAAGCAGTGACAGATGGACCTCTATGCATTAAATATGCAAGCAAGTGTATTTGCACCAAGGTCTGTCTGTCTACTCTCTGTGCATCAGCCAGTGCCTTTCCCATTTCATAAAAGTTGGTTTAGTGAACAAAATCTCGCTTTCATTCTAAATCTAGCAAATAGAAAGTATAATTTTCGAATTTTTCTGTCTCCAGTTTAGGGTCCAACACTTTTTTCAGTTCAGTTGGTTTCAGATAATTCACCAGAAATAACAACTTTTTCCAATTACTTTCTATTTTCTTTGTGCGACCGTTTATTATTGAAGTGTAAAGTTTCATTTTTGCCTTCTTTTGCCTTTCCAAAGCAGCTCGAGGAGGGGGCGACTCTGTACTGTTCTAAATTGATACATTAGCAGATACATTGCCTCACGAGGAAACTTCGGGCGACTTTGGAAAATGAAGCACTCATTTGTGCCGGCCCCCAGGCGATTTACATTTTAGCCGGCGGAAGGCAGGGGAAGGCAGATCGGGGAGATTAGTCGCCATGAAGAAGAGGAGATTTGTCGCATGGCGACTAATCTACCCGAATCTACCCGTGTGGCCAGACCCTAAGGCTAGTGGCACAAAGGGATCCAAAATCAGCTTGCTAAAAAATGCAGCCAGATTTTAGCCCCTATGCAGGCAGTAGCCTTCTCTTCTGTGTATTTCCGCAGGCTGATTTTGAGCCCCCGATGTGAAACTAACCTAAGGGATTGCTGCATATCTAAAAAGAAGAAATAAAAAAAAAGATGTGACGGCTGAGAGCCTGGAGCCTTTGCAGCAAAGCCATTTACCAAGGATTTCAGTAGAGTTTCTGACCAGCTTTCACTGCAGATCCATCTTGTGGCAAAAAGCAAACTTCATTTACAATTATTAATAGATTTCCTGCAAGCTAAGACTTAAAAATATATAAAGCATTCAAAGTAATGTTAGCTAGCATAAATGAACCAATCCTACATTTTCAGTCACGTAAGTATGTTCTGATCAGATCCTAGAAATGTACCAGAAACAGTTTAACTATTACAGAAATGTCTGCCAATTTAAGTAATTTTGGGTGTCACAATTATGTGTCAGAATTTATTACGGGTTGAATTGAAAATTCTAATTTGAATGTTTTTTTATGGTCAAAACTGTCAAATTCGATTAGGGGGTTATCCAAACTCAATTCAAGTTTTTTAAAAAAATTCAAATTTGATTTTCGAGATTTATCATACTCTGGCCTTTAAGAAGATGTTTGCAGCCTCTCAGAGGAAAAACTCGAATCAAGTTTGATCGAGTTTGAACGAATTTGAATCGAGTATTCAGGTCGTTTAAATTCGTCCGAGTTTTGAAAATTCAATTTTATTCATAAATTTCCCCAAGTCAAATTTCAAATTCATTTGAATTTTAGGGAGTTTAAAAAAACTCACATGAATTTGAAATTCAACCCTTGATAAAAAGTGCTTTTAGAAGTAGCAGAGCTTGAACCATCTTGTAGCCCTTCGCAGCAATAACTCCCAAAATGACAGCATTGCAGAATAATAGTTTACTGACAAAAGTGTTGGACACAGTTATTTTTGAGAAAAAAAAAATCACACAACAGATGATTGTATTTGAATGAGTTCCCATGTCTTTGATTTCTTCCTGCAGTTGGTTATCTCTTAGAGTCACGCTGCAAACTAGTGTGCATCTATCTCCTTGCTACCGTTTCTCTCAGTGATAAAACTCTTAAAAGTGAAGATAATCACAATATCTTCAATGACAGAAGTGGCATATGACGCTTGTACAGTTGAAACAATTGATAATTTGATTTACAAAGCTCATTGTGCCTGTGAAAGATACTGATCCCCCCGCCACAAACTTAGTACACTAGAGCGGATCTCACGCTATGTCATGCCTCACATGCCCATGCAGCAAATGAATTTATTTCTCTAGCTGCCACCTACTTTCTGCAGGCAACATATAGTCAGAGAGACAACTGCCTTAGTCTCCAAGATGAAGAAGGTCCCCACTTATTATCTATGATCCCATTTCTAAAAATGATATCAATCACTGCATGCAGGTCAATCATTAGAAATCACGGGCCCCCATACAACAAAATTTTTGGGGCCCACGGGCCTCGTCCACCCCGGCCCCCAAGCCCCACCCCAGATCCCACCCACTCCACATCACAGTTAAAAGACCACACAAAAAATTTGTGGTCAGGGCCCCCCTACAAATTAAAAAAAAAAAACATTGGTGCCAGGGCCCCTATAAAAGTTTTTTTTAAAAAAATTGGTGGTCAGGGCCCACCTACAAGTTAAAAAAAACATTGGTGCAGGGCCCCCATTACAATTAAAAAAAAAAGAGAATATTTTTAAAAAAAACATTGGTGGCAGGGGCCTATAGAGTACTAAAATAATACATTGGTGACCAGGGGATTAAAAAAAATAAAGAAACACATATTGGTGTTCAGTAGAATGGAACTCGTGGCTTCAGGACTTCAACTTCACCTCCTTTCGTGACTTCGGGTCTTTTTCGCCGCTTCAGGACTTCAATTTTGGCTGTTTTCATGACCTCTGGTCTTTTTGCAGCTTTGGGACTTTGGCTGTTTGGCTTTTTGGCGATTCGTGACTTCGGAAGGGAGGCACAGCTTCGGCCGGCTCTTTTGAAAAGTGCAGCACTGCCAGGCCCCCTTCAGGCCCGGGCCGGGTACACTTGTACCCCTGTGCCCCCCGATAGTGGCCCTGACTGCATGTAGATATTCTCCAAAAGAGCTCAGAGCAACGTACTGGCCAAGATGCATCTCTGCAAACTACAAAGGCCCCTTACACCCAACTTTTCTGGAAGAAAAACAGCAGTTTGACTATTTTGTCATCCTCTATTGTAAATGCACCCATGCTAGCCATGTTTAACTGATTATGGAAGGGTGCCACTGTCTGAATTTTGCATCATCTGCAGAAGACGCTGTAGTACCCAGCAAAATAGGTCTGGGCTGAGATCCACAATAGGCTCTGGCATATGAAGCACACAGAGGCCCAAAAAGTCCTTTACAGGCTCAATAAACAGTGACTGTCTATGGCATCATACAGCAGCATTTGCCAGGCCAGCAGGCCAGTGTGATGTCCAAGGGATTTTGGTACATGTGCCTCACACACCAACTGACCTCTTTATTTTTCTTCTGTATTTCACTTTTATTTAGAAATACAATATTTCGTTATACAAATTGCATATCATTGACCATGTTTAACATACTCTTTTAGACACTCTTTTAAACAAGTTATTTGTTTGAATATTACAACACTCCTTATATATATATCATACAGTATAATACATAGAACTGTTAACACAGATAAACTGTTATTAAAACAGTTATAACAGAAGTTGTTGTTATTTCATTATCCAAACTGAAATAGTTTTCCCTTCTTTTTTAATTCGAGTTGCAGAGAAAATGTTCATTTTTTAAGGTAAGTAATAGTTAAGTTTAAGAATCTTTTAAGAAAATGATGTTTGATTAGAGAATTTATATTTGTCTCTCTAATAAACTTTCTAATTAGTATTTGCAATGTCATTTTACATTTTTAAAGGTAACCAAGTAGCTAAATAATATGCGTATTTATTATGTGAGGATGCAGTCAGTTCCTCCATAAGGTAAATCTCATTAATAGTATGAATCCATCTTTCTTTATTTTTAAAACCAGTAAGTGAGCTTTGCACATGGGAGAAAGTTTAACTTTAACTTGGATACCTGATCCACCTTAAAACATTTCCCACTTTGTTCAGTTAAGCTGACCCTACATGGGCTCCTCAACCTCTTCAGACTCAGTAAATTATTGTCTGGAGTATAGGGCCTTCCAAGTGTCCCAGGCTAGAAAATCCTGCCAGACAATGGTGATATTGACGCATCAATGTGGTCCTCTCTTAGGCCTCTATTATTATATGATCATTGGCCTGGGAGCCAAATTATTGGATCAGCCTAATTTGGAGTGGATGGCCACATTCTACATAAATCCACTCATTTAGGGACATTGTATCCTGACCATGTGCATGTAGTGCACGGCTGCTCAGCCCCACCTCCATTCTACCCTGGCCCTACCTATCTGCCATACTTCACCGCTTTGGAAGATGTAAGAAGTTGATAATTCTATATATTTCAAGGAAGCCAGTAAATTAAGTTTTGCGTGTAAATTAGTGATAGAGGGTAAGGGAGCTGTTACTGCAGGTGACCAGGTGCTTAAATAAGGGTTAGTTGATATGTCGTTGTGCTGCCCTAAGTTATTCTGCTTTTACAGTTGCTGTAACACCACAGCCCTGTATCTGTCTCACCACCCACAGGCTTCCAACATGGCGTGCTAATGCAACCCCCTTTGACAGCCGGGCCAAGCACCTAAATATCGAGGATGCAGAAGAAAGTGGGAAAGTATCTGGCGTTTAGGCAAGTTTACTATATATAAACTTATAGCTATAAACTATACTGAAAATATAGTGCCATGAAAGATACCATAAAGTAAGGAAAATAGGAGGATATGGGTTTATATGTTTGTGTCTATATCTTTCATGGGCTTCCACTTATTTGAAGCCTGGGGCAACTGTCTTGTTGAACTGAGACCTCTCAGGCAGGTCAACGGGCATATCTCACCTTTCTCTTAATGATGCAATTAGCTTCAAATCACAAGCTCAGTCAGCACTGCTAAATATGACTCCTAGCTGAATGGCTGTCCAAATACTTCCAAGCCCAGCCAGCTCCAACTGCCCCTGCCTGCTGATCAGAGTTCTGTTTATTCATTGGTTGGTACTTTCCTCTAATGTCATTCATTCCACTTGTGAGTTTTGTTGAAAAGCACTAATGTATCATGCCAATCTGTTCATGCGCAATACACCTATTGATGCAAAGGAAACACAGGCCTGCAAGGTTCCCACAGCCTCATGCACCCAAAAAATTATCCAAAGATGAGAAAATAACGACATCTCTACACCAAAGTATTTTAGTACAATTGTGTTTGGTTCACATGGTATCAATGATAACTTCCCCTGGCGGAGGCAATGATGCTCAAATTATGGGGGAAAACTTTGCATTGTGGGTAAAAACCATGTTGACTTGCTCTTTGCATACTGCACTTGTAGTTGTAAACTACCTCTTTTATCTTTAATGCTTATTTTACTTTTCATTACCATTCTGATATTAAACTGCGGTCTGGTAGCCAGAGTAACTAACCCAGAGCCTCTACATAAATACAGAGCCTCTAGATATACCGTAAACAAAACAACAAAATAAAAAAAGGCCCTATGCAAATTGTATTAAAGTTCTGCAGTCTACAACATACTAGAAGTTCATTTTAAGATGAACAACCCCTTAAAAATAGAGGGAAAAGGCAAGTATTATCAGATCGGCGGAGCATTAATATTTGTTCTAATATTGCATAAGCTTCTGTCTGCTGACATTTCACCGTAAAATATTTTTACTTGAACATAAATAATTCATCTTCTGCTCTGTAAAATTGTTTTATGTAAAATTCTGCGGTTGGACTCACTGGGCTCCAGCCCTGGGTAATAAAACACAGTCAAACACTTGGTACTTTGTATTAAAGAGCAGTTGGCAGAACTATGGATTTTATACAGGAATGAAAATTTCCAAAGGCCTATGTGAACCTTAACTTCTTCAGTCTCAAAGGAAAGTATATCTATAGTTAACAACTTTTGTTGTTGTGTTTGCTCATAACATGGGGACTAAACGGTGGGCCACATTTAGGGTTGCCACCTGGCCAGTATTTTACTGGCCTGGCCGGTAAAAATTATGCTTGATGCCTTGTTATTAATAGGAAAAAACAGCAAGAATATAGGAAGGCCGATATTTTTTCCTAGAACAGGTGGCAACCCTAGCCACATTGCATGATGATAATATTATCTGCTGTGATTAATGAATAAATCTTAGAAAAGTCTGGCACATCTTTATTTTTTCTAAAATTATTAGGGAAGTTTGGGGGTCTCATTCACACCCCTTCTAGCTTTCTTTGTGCTCTTCGGCCAGTTACGCTGAATAACTTAAATCACAAACGCTGTTTTTAGACAAATAAATGTAGACATTAATAAAATGAAAAAAAAAAAAAAACATTTAAAAATGATCCCCATAAATCAGGATTTTTGTGTCTCAGTCCACTTTTGCAGCTTCTCATTTGAGCATTTCAGCTTCTCATTTGTACTGCAGATGGAGCATCATACATTCTCTAACAGAGCACCATTCACTCACTGCAGTAGAAACAGTGGGGGTCATTTATAAACTTCACGCAGAGCAGATTGGTTCGCACAGTGAATATATTTTACTCATGAGCATGAATATAGAGTGTCCAAACAGAATTGCGAATTTGTTTTTCACACTGCGATAAGAGCTTTTTAAATATGGCAAAAATCTCAAATTGCGAATATTATGTGCACAGTCTGCTTTTGAATTACATCACAACTTTGGTGGCGGAGAAAATATTCGCAAAACAGTTTTGCAAATTCCGCATTTAAGTTACTGTCAACGCTATTTTCGAGCACAACAACCTCGCACATCTCATATGCGAAAATGTATTCTCAATGCAAATTCACAAAAAACGGAAAGACTGGCACAGCAGTGCAATATTTTAGTGTTCAGGAAAACACATGAGCAATACAACCATTTGCGAATAAATATGCTCTGCGCGAACTTTATAAATGATCCCCTCTGTGTGGCAGAAGTCAAAATAACGTTTGCTCCATCTGTAAAAAAAAAAAGGCGCCCACTTTGGGATCATCTACCTTAAATAATGTATCAATCCTTCCCTAGAGTATATGCATCTCCTTTAAATGAATTCAGTGTCATGTGAGTGTGACATACTGGGTAGATCATAATTCATACGTGCAATGATTTGACATTGCCTGCCTTTTTGCATTTATACAAATAAATGAGCTGCCATATGTCCTCAACAGAAATATTGTTCTTAAAAGTATATAAAGCAGCATTTACTTTTATCTGGGGCAAGCAATATAATACGTCTCATTCATGGGCATGATTCTAGCATTGAAAGTGCTACATACTTTGCAAACAGTGCTACTAGTGTTGCACCGTAATACAAGTATCAAATCATGCTCACTGGGAGTGGAAAACATTCTGCAGAGCACCAGAGTTTTTCGCTGTATGAATATAACTTTTTATTTACTTTAAATAAAAAGCAACTTAAGGCCCACATACACGGGCCAATAAAAGCTGCCGACAGGCCGAGTCGGCAGCTTATTGACCCGTGTGTGGGGCCATCCGACGGTTGGCCAGATCACGATCGGCCGCATCTGTGCGTTTATGCAGTCCCGCAATCCAACCGTACAAATCGGATACATTATGATCATTGGGCCCTAGGGCCCATGAACGGATCAGCCCAATATCTCCAACCTCAATGTGGGCATATCGGGGAGAGATCTGCTCGTTTGGCAACATCGACACGGCCGCACGATGCGTCTTCATCCGACAGTCATGTCGGATGCACGCAGCTTGTAGGTCCGACATTCCTGCTACCTCAGCGCCTCCCGTCCGGCAAACCCTACGCAAACCCTATGCATGTGCACATGCGTGCAAGCGCATACTCGCGCATGTGCAGCAGGGCGCACTCGTGCATGCGTATAACCACTCGTACTGCTTTTTTTGCCATAAAGAAAACCATGGTGCGGATCTTGGCCCGTGGGGCCCACTACTGGATTTTTTCCTAATGTCCCTTCGGCCCAGTCCAACCCTGGCTACAAAATCCTAAATGGAGTATGGAATAGAGGGCCCGTCCTGCTCTCCTCCATTTTTCCTAAGCTGGCCGAAACGTTGGATGCACAGTGATGTTATAATAAAACACTACTGATTAATGAAACTGGAGTGCTGGTCCATCGCGAATATTTAAACATAACTCTTTGACCAAGCACCCACAAAGAAGTGGATGGAGTGCAGGTACCTTCGGAAATATTATATATAAATAAATATATATATATACACAGGGATGCACCAAATCCAGGATTCGGTTGGGATTCAACCTTTTTCAGCAGGATTCAGCTGAATCCAAGTGCCCCTTACCATGTGAAATTTAGTCACATAAATAATGAAAACGTGGCACTTTTTAACCCTTACTTACCCTAATTTGTATAAGTAAGGGGTTTGAATTGGTTTGGGATTCCCCCAAATTCTTCAAGAAATTTTAAGGATGCAGTGCATCCCCAATATATATTATAGGGTTCCTTGACTTACCAAAGACCGTGTGCAAGTTGCACTTTGCAGACTTTGATGCAAATTAAATGCAACTGCACAGAACATACAGCATAACTATATCTGTGCTGCCTATTGATGCAGGGCACTGTGGGAACTCTGAAGCCACCACCTGGTCCGAAGCTTGATTCGCAGCATCAGACAAGAGGAAGGAAGTGATGCTAAGTGCAACTATAGAGAAGTACAAGAAGCGCCAGTTGACACAAGTACCTTTAATGAATTGGGTTTATGCACAACTGACTGCAGGGAATTTTGTGGGCCAACAACTGTACTTTTGGTTGTACATGTCCCCTTTATATGTCTTTAAGGGTTGATCCACCTTTAACTTAATTTTTACTATGTTGTAGACTGATAATCTGAGACAGTTTGCAATTGGTCTTTTAACTTGTGAGGGGAGTGCCCTGGCCACCAATGTTTTTAACTTTTTTAACTTGTACAGATGCAACCTTCTATTCTTTGCTGAACGCATGTCATATGTAGGGATGTAGCGAACGTCGGAAAAAAAGTTCGCGAACATATTCGCGAACTTGCGCAAAAACGCGAGCGGTTCGCGAACGGTTCGCGAACCCCATAGACTTCAATGGGAAGGCGAACTTTAACATCTAAAAAAGACATTTCTGGCCAGAAAAATGATTTTAAAGTTGTTTAAAGGGTGCAACGACCTGGACAGTGGCATGCCAGAGGGGGATCAAGGGCAAAAATGTATCTGAAAAATCTGCCTGTGTGTGCTTGGAAGAGATAGTGTAGGGGGAGAGCTGTTAGTGATTTCAGGGACAGATGATAGTAAGTTTGCTGGCTAGTAATCTGCTTGATACTGCTCTGTATTGGAGGGACAGAAGTCTGCAGGGATTTGAGGGACATTTTAGCTTAGGTAGCTTTGCTGGCTAGTAATCTACTGTTCTCTTTAAACAACTGCCATACGTTGACCTTGTAGGCATTGTTTGCCCAGTTTTTTTGGACGCAGCCACTGAAGCACAGTTGCCAGAAAAAATATGCCATATAAATGCTGAAAATAGTAATTTTTCGCCATACGTTGACCTTGTAGACATTGTTTGCCCAGTTTTTTTGGTTGCAGCCACTGAAGCACAGTTGCCAGAAAAAATATGCCATATAAATGCTGAAAATAGTCATTTTTTGCCATACGTTGACCTTGTAGGCATTGTTTGCCCAGTTTTTTTGGTCGCAGCCACTGAAGCACAGTTGCCAGAAAAAATATGCCATATAAATGCTGAAAATAGTAATTTTTTGCCATATACGTTGAGTCAACGTATGGCAAAAAATGACTATTTTCAGCATTTATATGGCATATTTTTTCTGGCCTCTGTGCTTCAGTGGCTGCGGCCAAAAAAACTGGGCAAACAATGCCTACAAGGTCAACGTCGTTTTTTTGGTCGCAGCCACTGAAGCACAGTTGCCAGAAAAATTATGCCATATAAATGCTGAAAATATAAATTTTTTTGGTTGCAGCCACTGAAGCACAGAGGCCAGAAAAATTATGCCATATAAATGCTGAAAATATAAATTTTTTTGGTTGCAGCCACTGAAGCACAGAGGCCAGAAAAATTATGCCATATAAATGCAGAAAATATGCATTTTTTTGGTCGCAGCCACTGAAGCACAGTTGCCAGAAAAAATATGCCATATAAATGCTGAAAATAGTCATTTTTTGCCATACGTTGACCTTGTAGACATTGTTTGCCCAGTTTTTTTGGTTGCAGCCACTGAAGCACAGAGGCCAGAAAAAATTAAACCAGTAGGGTTTGCACCCTAGTTTGTAACGGTGGCGGAGGGAGGAGGACGCTAAAGGACAGCTGTGTGTGGAGTCATGAGGCTTGAAGAGAAGGACAGCTGCATAGAAGTCAGAACAAGTCTTCCGGCGTGCAGTAACCCTCCGAGATCCACCCCTCATTCATTTTAATAAAGGTCAGGTAATCGACACTTTTGTGACCTAGGCGAGTTCTCTTCTCAGTTACAATCCCTCCTGCTGCACTGAAGGTCCTTTCTGAGAGCACACTTGAGGCTGGGCAAGACAAGAGGTTCATGGCAAATTGTGACAGCTCTGGCCACAGATCAAGCCTGCACACCCAGTAGTCCAGGGGTTCATCGCTCCTCGGAGTGTCGATATCTGCAGTTAATGCCAGGTAGTCCGCTACCTGCCGGTCGAGGCGTTCTTTGAGGGTGGATCCAGAAGGGTTGTGGCGCTGCCTTGGACAGAAAAACATTTGCATGTCTGACGTTACAGACTGGCCAAAGGGCTTTGTCCTTGCAGGTGCGCTCGTGGCAGGATTACTGGCACCTCTGCCCCTGGAATGTTGATGAGTTCCTGAAGTGACATCACCCTTAAAAGCATTGTACAACATGTTTTGCAGGCTGGTTTGTAAATGCCGCATCTTTTCGGACTTGTGGTATGTTGGTAACATTTCTGACACTTTATGCTTGTACCGAGGGTCTAGTAGCGTTGCGACCCAGTACAGGTCCTTCTCCTTAAGCCTCTTGATACGGGGGTCCTTCAACAGGCATGACAGCATGAAAGACCCCATTCTCACAAGGTTGGATGCAGAGCTATCCATCTCCGCTTCCTCATTATCAAGGACTGCATCATCCACGGTCTCCTCCCCCCAGCCACGTACAAGACCAGGGGTCCCCAAAAGGTCACCACTAGCCCCCTGGGAAGCCTGCTCCTGTTGGTCCTCCTCCTCCTCCTCCACAAAGCCACCTTCCTCCTCTGACTCCACTTCTGGCACCTCTCCCTGCGTTGCAGCAGGTGCCTGGGTTCGTTCTGGTGATTCCGACCAGAAATCGCGCGCTTCCAGCTCCTCGTCACGCTGGTCTACAGCCTCATCTGTCACTCGTCGCACGGCACGCTCCAGGAAGAAAGCGAAGGGTATTAGGTCGCTGATGGTGCCTTCGGTGCGACTGACCATATTTGTCACCTCTTCAAAAGGTCGCATGAGCCTGCAGGCATCGCGCATAAGCACCCAGTAACGGGGGAAAAAAATCCCCAGCTCTGCAGATCCAGTCCTACCACCCAGTTCAAAAAGGTACTCGTTGACGGCCCTTTGTTGTTGCAGCAGACGTTCCAACATAAGGAGCGTTGAATTCCAGCGAGTCTGGAATCAGAAATCAAACGCCTGACTGGCATGTTGTAGCGCTGCTGAATGTCAGCAAGGCGTGCCATGGCTGTGTAGGAACGTCTGAAATGGGCCGACACCTTTCTGGACTGGGTGAGAACGTCCTGGAATCCTGGGTACTTGGAGACAAAACGTTGGACTATTAAATTTAACACATGTGCCATGCAGGGCACATGTGTTAAATTGCCCAGTCTCAACGCTGCCAACAGATTGCTTCCATTGTCACACACCACTTTTCCGATCTGCAGTTGGTGTGGGGTCAGCCACCGATCGGCCTGTGACTGCAGAGATGACAGGAGTACAGATCCGGTATGGTTTTTGCTTTCCAGGCACGTCATCCCCAAGACAGCGTGACAACGGCGTACCTGGCACGTCGAATAGCCTAGGGGGAGCTGGGGGTGCACAGGTGTGGAGGAGGAGAAGGAGGACCCAGCAGCAGAGTAAGAAGAAGAAGAGGAAGAAGACGAGGTAGAGAGCGATGGAGGAGTAGAGGTGGTGGCAGAACCGCGTGCAATCCGTGGCGGTGACACCAACTCCACTGTTGTTGTTGAGCTACCCATTCCCTGCTTCCCAGCCATTACCAAGTTCACCCAGTGGGCAGTGTAGGTGACATACCTGCCCTGACCATGCTTGGAGGACCATGCGTCAGTAGTCATATGGACCTTTGGCCCAACACTAAGTGACAGAGATGCGGTAACTTGGCTCTGCACATGTTGGTACAGGTGTGGTATTCCCTTTTTAGAAAAAAAATTGCGGCTGGGTACCTTCCACTGCGGTGTCCCAATTGCTACAAATTTGCGGAAGGCCTCAGAGTCCACCAGCTGGTATGGTAAAAGCTGGCGGGCTAAGAGTGCAGACAAGCCAGCTGTCAGACGCCGGGCAAGGGGGTGACAGTCAGACATTGGCTTCTTACGCTCAAACATGGCCTTCACAGAAACTTGGCTGGTGGCAGATGACTGGGAATGGGAACAGGTGGTCAAGGTGGAAGGCGGAGTGGAGGGTGGTTCAGACGGGTCAAGGAGAGCAGAGGTAGAGCAGTAAGATGCTGGACCAGAAGGAGTGTGGCTTTTAGTTTGCCTGTTTCCTTTGAGGTGTTGCTCCCAAAGTGCTTTGTGCTTGCCGCTCATGTGCCTTCGCATAGAAGTTGTACCTATGTGGCTGTTGGGCTTACCAAGGCTCAGTTTCTGACTGCACTCATTGCAAATTACAATGCTTTTGTCAGAGGCACACACATTAAAAAAATCCCACACTGCTGACTTTTTGGAAGTGTGCGATCTGGCGGTAACAGTAGAAGTTGGCGGCATTGGCGGCAATGGCGGGTGCGTTGGCCGGCTGAACACAGGTGCCGATACATGTTGTTGCCCTACTGATCCCTGCGGGCTGTCCTCCCTGCTTCTTCTAAGTCTTATTCTCCTACTGCCTCTCTGACTCTCCGTCTCTCCATCTGAACTACCCTCCTCTTGCTCTCTTCTACTAGGCACCCACAAAACATCAATCTCCTCATCATCATTCTCCTCAGATGCATCAATTTCTTCTGACACATCACAGAAGGAAGCAGCAGCGGGGACCTCCTCCTCATCACTCATTATGTCCATCTCTATCGTGTTCTCTGCCAGAATTAAATATGGTGTAAGGTCCTCATCTCCTTCATCTTCTTCTGGCAATAATGGTTGCGCATTACTCAGTTCAAGAAACTCATGGGAAAATAACTCCTCTGACTCCAGTGAAGAAGGGGCACCGGTGGTGGAGGAAGTGTTACGTGGGGTGGCCATAGCAGTGGAGGATGAGGAGGATGTTGTGGTAAAGTTAGAAACGGTAGAGGATGGGGTGTGCTGTGTAAGCCAGTCAACTACCTCTTCAGCATTTTGGGAGTTCAGGGTCATTGGCTTTTTAAAACTGGGCAATTTGCTAGGGCCACAGGATTGCATAGCAGCACGGCCCCTAGCACGGCCTCTGCGTGGCGGTCTGCCTTTGCCTGGCATTATTTTTAAAAAAACAACAACAACAAAAACTCAGTTGGTTTTTCTGGAAACGATAATACACACAGCTAGATGGCAGTTTGAAGAAAACAGTGTGCAAATAATGCCTACAAGGTCAACGTATACACTACTACAGTGGTGGATACGGATTACGTAAAATATATGAATGCTGCTTGAAAAAAAGTAACTCAAGTGGTTTTTCTAGAGACGATAATATTATCAATATTTAGACAAAATGTGAACAAGCTCACACAGCTAGATGGCGGGTTGAAGAAAACACTGTGCAAATAATGCCTACAAGGTCAACGTATACACTACTACAGCGGTGGATACGGATTACGTAAAATATATGAATGCTGCTTGAAAAAAAGTAACTCAAGTGGTTTTTCTAGAGACGATAATATTATCAATATTTAGACAAAATGTGAACAAGCTCACACAGCTAGATGGCGGGTTGAAGAAAACACTGTGCAAATAATGCCTACAAGGTCAACGTATACACTACTACAGCGGTGGATACGGATTACGTAAAATATATGAATGCTGCTTGAAAAAAAGTAACTCAAGTGGTTTTTCTAGAGACGATAATATTATCAATATTTAGACAAAATGTGAACAAGCTCACACAGCTAGATGGCGGGTTGAAGAAAACACTGTGCAAATAATGCCTACAAGGTCAACGTATACACTACTACAGCGGTGGATACGGATTACGTAAAATATATGAATGCTGCTTGAAAAAAGTAACTCAAGTGGTTTTTCTAGAGACGATAATATTATCAATATTTAGACAAAATGTGAACAAGCTCACACAGCTAGATGGCGGGTTGAAGAAAACACTGTGCAAATAATGCCTACAAGGTCAACGTATACACTACTACAGCGGTGGATACGGATTACGTAAAATATATGAATGCTGCTTGAAAAAAAGTAACTCAAGTGGTTTTTCTAGAGACGATAATATTATCAATATTTAGACAAAATGTGAACAAGCTCACACAGCTAGATGGCGGGTTGAAGAAAACACTGTGCAAATAATGCCTACAAGGTCAACGTATACACTACTACAGCGGTGGATACGGATTATGTAAAATATATGAATGCTGCTTGAAAAAAAGTAACTCAAGTGGTTTTTCTAGAGACGATAATATTATCAATATTTAGACAAAATGTGAACAAGCTCACACAGCTAGATGGCGGGTTGAAGAAAACACTGTGCAAATAATGCCTACAAGGTCAACGTATACACTACTACAGCGGTGGATACGGATTACGTAAAATATATGAATGCTGCTTGAAAAAAAGTAACTCAAGTGGTTTTTCTAGAGACGATAATATTATCAATATTTAGACAAAATGTGAACAAGCTCACACAGCTAGATGGCGGGTTGAAGAAAACACTGTGCAAATACTGCCCACAAGATCAACGTATACACTACTACAGCGGTGGATACGGATCTCGTAAAATTTATTATGGCTGCTTGAAAAAAGTCACTCCGGTGTTTTTTCTGGAGACGGTAATATTATGGATATTTAGACAGAATGTGAACAAGGTCACACAGCTAGATGGCAGTTGGTTGAATAACACACTGGGCAAAAAATGCCTACAGGGCAAATAATGCCTAAAAGGTCAACTTATACACTACTACAGCGGTAGTAAAATAAAAAAAGTAAAATAAAAAAAAATGAATATTAAAAAAAAAAAATTAAAGTTGGTGCTGCTGAACTACTAGGAGCAGCAGATTAGCACACCAGTCCCACTCCCCAACACTGCTAGACTAATAGCACTGGGCTCTTATAGTAGTAGTAGTAGTAGTAGTAAAACAACAAAAAAATAAATAAAAGCAGTCCTTACAAGGACTACTGTTATTGCAGCAGTCAGCAGATGAGATCAGAAGCAGGACAGCTGCCCACTGCAGCTACATACAGAGCACTGCAGTAGAAGGTAGATTACTAGCCAGCAAAGCTACCTAAGCTTAAATGTCCCTCAAACCCCTGCAGACTTCTGTCCCTCCAATAACAGAGCAGTATCAAAACGATTACTAGCCAGCAAACTTTCAACTGTCCCTGAAATCACTAACAGGCAGCAGCTCTCTCCCTACACTATCTCTTCAGCACACACAGGCAGAGTGAAAAAACGCTGCAGGGCTTCGGTTTTTATAGGGAAGGGGAGTGGTCCAGGGGAGAGCTTCCTGATTGGCTGCCATGTACCTGCTGGTCTGGGGTGAGAGGGCAAAAAAAAGCGCCAACAATGGCGAACCCAAAATGGCGAACGTCGCGCGACGTTCGCGAACTTCCGGCGAGCGCGAACACCCGATGTTCGCGCGAACAAGTTCGCCGGCGAACAGTTCGCGACATCTCTAGTCATATGTGAGAAAATGCAGCTTGCTGTCTCCAACACAGAAATGCAAATACAGTTGAATGCAAATCAGAATGCTCATGAGAAAAGCCAGGAAGAATATAATGGAATCAATAACCAAGCACATTTATTTGTGCTTAAAACTGTATTACACGCAGAAAAAAAATCTGTTTGTAAGAGCCCTTATCATTTAATACTGCAGAATGCCATGAAAAGAGATTATGTTTGATGCAGCCCAAAAGTGCAGTTTATAGCAAGTAGGTGGACAGTCAGACTGTTAGTATTAGTCATGGATATTATGCCAATATATCACGTTTTTGATTTTAATAGATATGTCATGTTTATGATGAAGGGACAAGAAATAGCTGCCTAGATGAAATCTTCAGATCTAATCTTAGTCTTAAACTCTTAAAACTTTGTTTAACCTCGAAATTCCATACATGGCACCACTTCAAAGTCTACAATTTGCACCACACTTGCAAGTAACTTCACATTTATCTGTCATGATTTTTATTATGTATTTTTTATTTCTAAATTATACTGTTTACACGGCAAATAATTCACTCTACAATATAAAATTTCATCCCTGAACCAGCAAGTGTATTTTTTTAGTTGTAATATTGGTGTGTAGGTGCCATCTCAGGTTATTTTGCCTGGTCATGTGCTTTCAGAAAGAGCCAGTACTCTAGAATGGAACTGCTTTCTGGCAGGCTGTTGTTTCTACTACTCAATGTAACTGAATGTGTCGCAGTGGGACCTGGATTTTACTATGTAGTGTTGTTCTTAGATCTACCAGCTGTTATCTTGTGCTAGGGAGCTGCTATCTGGTAACCTTCCCATTGTTCTGTTGTTAGGCTGCTGGGGGGGAGGGGATGATATCACTATAACTTGCAGTACAGCAGTAAAGAGTGACTGTGGTTTATTAGAGCATGACTGGGGGCAGCTGAAAAACTGACAATATGTCTAGCCCCATGTCAGATTTTAAAATTAAATATAATAAAATCTGTTTGCTCTTTTGAGAAATGTATTTCAGTGCAGATTTCTACCATGACAGTATCCCTTTAACATAGTAGAAGCAGAGTGCAGGGCCTGGGAGTTTCTGAAACCACCGCAACTTGTCCCCTCAATTACAGGCTGAATTAGGTCATAGACTTTGAGTTTAACAAATTGATTCATGTGTTCCACAATAAACGTTCAGTGTAAGAAAAGCAGTAGAGAATTCACACAGAACTTAATGTTGCACTGACCAAACAAAATGATTCAAGTATACACAGGGGCCATGGCTGGCTGTAAGTGTGCAGTAAAAGACTTCATACACGACACCACTGTAATCAACAGGAGAACATCAGCCACTTTTAGGCCAGAATGCAGACACCTAGAGCTGGATTTCATGGGTGGGCACCCTGAGGCTGCGTGGTCCTAGCGCCCGCCCACATACCCCCCTCCCCAGGAGCTTGCATGTGCGCCTGGACCAGTGCTGCGATCCCCAGTGCTCCAGGCAAATCGGCTGGGCGGCATTTCACCCGTAATATTTTGCCGTCCTAGGCCTCGCCACAAATCCAGGCCTGCAGACACCTCTTGATCCTTATCAGTAAAACTCACCAAAATGCCAAAAATGGATATGTAAGCCAGTTTGGTGAGCCTGACCAATTTGCAAATCACTAACCAGGATTGGATTAAGGTTCTCATATAGCTTGTAGGTGCCACCGGTAGTAAGAAAAAACACAGACAATATGTATGGGTACACATTATCCTGCACGGTTCAGCCACAAAAGGAAGCCCTATTTGTAACACTTGATCCCTGAAGTGTATATTGGGTTCCGGTGTATCTTTTTGATCGGCTTGGTTGTCTTCTGTCACAAATGGAAAAATGTTAAATCAACTGACATTGGTAAACACTTTATCAAGCTCTAGTCATAGGCACCATGCACCAACAAGTGTCCGCTAGACCAATTTACAGCCATTAGTAACTAATCTTAAGTAAATGATGATAATAGCGAATTCGACATTTCCTTCACCCACACATCAGTGTGATCAGTTTTAATGCATTTGACCGCAGGGAAGCACAGCAAGAAACGCATTCTATTCTTTTCATTGAGAATGTACTCACATAGCCACTTATGAGCTTTTGGCCTTATTTAAATGAATGAAATGCTCTGTTCCCCCTGCTGTCAGTTTTAATGCATTAGACTGCAGGGGGAATGGAGCAAGAAACTTTGTCTGTAATAGCCCTTATATATACAGGTATGGGATTATTTGGAAACCTGTTATACAGAAAGCCCTGAATTACTAAAGGCCATTTCCTATTAAATCCATTATAGGCTAATAATTTTTAAAAATGTAATGATTTTCCTTTTCACTGTATTAATTAAACAGTGCCTTGTACTTAGGGTTGCCATCTGGCAGGTATTTTAACGGCCTGGCCGGTAAAAATGATGGTTGATCCCAATGTTATTAATAGGAAAAAAAGAAATATATAGGAAGGCCGGTATTTATTTCCAGAAAAGGTGGCAACCCTACTTGTACTTGATAGATACCAAGCTGCATGGATCCATATGGTGCCAAAACAATCCTATTGGGTGTATTTCATGTTTAAATGTAAGGTATAGTGATCCAAATTAAGCAAAGACCCCATTATCTAGAAAGCCCCAGGTTCTAAGGTTCTAAGGGCTCTAACACATGGGCGTGTTTGCCTTACGTTCCACTTCATTCCGTTTTAATCCGTACATAACCCGTGTATCCGCACAAAAGCATTGATCGCAGGTGGAACGCAGCATGTAAGACTTTCCCCGGCTTTATTAGTAAAGGCCACACACATTCAGTACTCTGAATTAACTGCTCAAGGAAACCTATTATTACCCAGTATTTGGTTTGCTCTTATCTAAAACTGCACCCACATTGGCTACAAGTACAATAAGCAAAATGAAAGTCCTATACAGCAGCAGTGAATTATTATTAACAGGCACACTTTGTACTAAGGGAAAGAACACCTGGAATATAAGAACACTGCTTAGTATATGACTATTAATGCGTGTACATTAGCAAGCAGTTTGTGCCAAGGGGTAAGTAAATGAGGGTCACTATTTTATTACAGAGAAATAGAAAACCAGGCAAAACTGAAGAACTTTTTGCTAGGGAACCCTGTATTTTGAGCAGGAATCTCATATTTTTGTGCTGCCAACACCATTGAAGAGAATTTCATATCCCAATGTTTGTGGTCTTTCCTGAACTCTGCTTTGATTTAATTACAGAACTTAAACGGTTTCTTTAATTGCCTTGAGCAGCTGAGAGGCCTCAGTGAATGCATTTGCCATGATACCTGATTCTCTCGCACAAGGCTTTGGAACCTACATATGTATAGGCATCATATACATTATATTTATCTGTTGTAGTTCAGAAATAATATCCCAGGGCACAACCTGCACACTAAACTATGCATTCTTGATATAATACTAGTTCTACTAGATGATGATCGGTCATTGAAAGTCAAATCATTTTGTGCTTCACAGTGCCTTTGGTGTTCACAAAATTGGTGCGAATCCTTGGGATGCAAGAGGATGCTGGGAAAGAGGTGGTACTTGCAAGAACATGGTACTGCTATTAAATTTAGGGCTTGTACAGATTTGCATTTTTTTCTATGCTCCTCTCCATTCCGATTAAAAGCTGTTAGCTGCACAGGAGCACAGGTCCAGACACATGCTGTGGTCCACCTGTATCCGTCACTTTCTCGTATCACTGTAAGGACACCCCATTAAAGAAGAATTGCCTGCATCTAGACCTATGCTCCCCTGTGGTTGAACTCTTTTAACGGGTTTAACCCGTAATGTGTACTTAAAGTTTTCTTTTGGAAAAATTACTGATCACCAGCCCCCCACCCTCCCATGAGTAGATTTTCTCAGATAATCCCTTTCACTTTCTAAAGTAAGAATTGGAATTGCGGGAAACACAGTAAAATGAAGCCAAAGTTTATTATACATTACTGTGCTTACAACTGTAGACATCACCAAGTGTCCCATAGCACTATCAATGTAACATAATTACTTATCTCATTATACAAATTAAGTTTAAAGGAGAAGGAAAGGCTTTATTTACTTGGGGGCGCCAAAAATTAGGCACCCCAAGTGATTGTATATACTTACCTCACACCCTGGGCCGGTGCTCCCATCAGCAGAAAACTGAACTGGTCCGGGGGTTCCTCCAGTGAGCAGTGAGCAGGATCGGCTTCTTTCTTCTTCTTTCTTCATGCGGGTAGCAGTAGAGCAAAATGCAAACTTTAAAGAAAAAGCCGCCTATTTCTTCCTACTGCGCATGGGTCTGCCCTGGGAAATTGGAGAAAAGAAGAAGTCAGAAGACGATCACTCCATTGTGCCCGCTGGAAGAAACCAGGGCTGGTGCAGTTTTCTCCTAATAGCTGTACCAGTTTCAGGTAAGTAAATGTGATCACTTGCATTGCCTAACTTTTGGCGGCCCCAAGTAAATAGGCATTTTCTTCTCCTTTAAAGAGCAATTTATTAAGAAAACAAGCAACTGCTCATTGCACTATGGCAACCTACAAGCTATTTCCATGACATATTTGCGGACACTTAGGGCAGAGACAATCTCCCCAAATTGCAGCGTGTGTCTCTGCCCGTAAGATCTTCTCAATGTTGATTAAATTATCACTTGGATAATGTAATACAGACTAATAATAAAGTTTGATAAAAAGAACTCTGCAAAGAGAAAAAAACCCTTTGACTATATATTCTGCCCGGGGAATGAAATTCAATTTCTAAGGCTTATGGGACATTAGTTCCGTCATTTGAAACAAGCTATTTTTTTGTCTGGTTGTCTTTGCACAGTTCACCCTTCTTTAATCTGCAGTTTAATCTACATGGGCTTTGAAAAGTGATAGTTATAGCTACCACACATAAAAGCTCAACTCTCAAAGCACTGGCTTTCGGCAAATTCGTCACAGTGAATTTACATCCCATATGTCAACAAATGAATGTGTTTTGAACCATGCAGCCACCTTATGCAGTGCTGTCCTGTTACGCGTAACATTGCATTCTTTTGCCCTGGGACGTGCTACTCATAAATAAGTAAAGAAAAAACATAACATTTTATCACTGATTATTCTCCCTTGTCTCAGGATTTCTCCCATGTTTTTCAACCTAAAGGGGTTGTTCACCTTCAAATTAACTTTTAGTATGATGTAGAGAGTGATATTCTGAGATAATGTGCAATTGGTTTTCATTTTTTATTATTTGTGGTATTTGAGTTATTTAGCTTTTTATTCAGCAGCTCTTCACTTTGCATATTAACCACTCTGGTTGCAAGGGTCCTAATTACCCTAGCAACCATGCATTGATTTGAATAAGAGACTGGAATATGAACAGGAGAGGGACTGAATAGAAGGATCAGTAATACATTTGTAGCTTTACAGAACATTTGTTTTTTTAGAAGGGAGTCAGCGACGCCCATTTGAAAGCTGCAAAGAGTTAGAACAAAAAGGCAAATAATTATAAATATATATATATATATAAAAAAAAATAATGAAAAACCCAATTGAAAAATTGCTTAGAATTGGCCGTCCTATAACATAATACAAGTTACCTTAAATTTTCCCATTCCAAATCCACAGAATAAATTGCAGAACAGTCACAGCAAGATGAATTAACACCAAGCTTGCAAATGGCATTGTTAGCAGTGTGTACTACAGAACTGGGCCCCTTTCCTTTCATGCACAGGTATGGGGATCAGTTATTACATAGACTCAATAAAATAATTCAATTTTCAAAAAGTATTTCTCTGTAATAATAAAACAGTAATAAAACAGTATCCTGAACCCCAAATAATATATAAGTAATCCTCATTAGAGGCAAAAAAAAAAATCCTACTGGATTTAAATGATTCGAATCAGATTCAAAATGGAAAGATAGATGAAAAATATGAATCAAAATGCAGATTCAAATTACTGAAAGACCCTATATCCTGAGTTCTGAGCATTCTGGATAACAGGTCACATACCTGTACCACTTCTTGGGCAATTAGCACCACAGTCACAAATGGTAGTGTCGTCGAAACAACTTGAGAAACATTTTTATAGTTGATGTGAACTCCTAAATTGTGATGGGCGAATAAATACAACTGGCACAAATTTGCGGCAAATTTATGCATTTCGCCGGTGCCAAATAAATTTGCCAATCTCCCGCGAGAATTCGCAGGCAAAATCGAATTCTTTTCGGACGCGGGCGTCAATTTTCGTTATTTGCGATTTTTCATGATTCTTTCCGTGAAAATTTCCACATTTCACATTTTTTTCAGCAAACTTTCCAATTTAATGATTTTCAGTGAATTTTTCGCCATTTCGGGAATTTTGCTGGAAATTCGCAAATTTTTCAGTGAAGGGAGAAATTCGCCCATCATTACTCCTGAAACACACCTAAGGCGCGATTTTTCGCCAACAATCGGCAATGGCTGTAAAAGTTCTGATGATCCCTGCTATGTCCTAAGTATCTTTTGTCAGGGAATAATTGATTTAAGGAGATTAGGGAATTTGGAGTTGACAATCACTACTTGCAGTACTCAGCAAGACACTGCATTCCACTGCATTGATCAAAGTGTGCAATAGTTCTAATGTGAGTACCGGTAAGCATCATGTGAGTTAACAATCAGTTGGTAATTCTTTAGGCTTATGTCACATCATTTTGTAGCTATGGCTTTTCTCCATCTGGACTCACTGAATCTATTGCACACCTAGTCATGGATAACCAGGGGACAGCTGCACGTGTGCCATGCATGCAATGATTCTAGTTGCCTGCAACAGGAATTGCACACACCAAATTCCTGGAAAGCGCACTCTTCGGATCACATCAAGGAATCGCTTGCTCATCAAATCATTGGTAAAAAAGCTTCATTTTATTTAAATATTGAACATATTAACAAACTGTTGAACCCTGCGCAATGAGGTCTGACGCGTTTCGTGTCACTGTACTTCATCAGAGGCAGCAGGAATTGAAAAATGTTGAAAATTCAGCAAAAAAAAGTCTCCGCTCCGGAATGCTGGCGTAAAATTACCATAGTTCTGAATTTCTTTTTGATCTGTGCTACGCTGCATGCTTACTGGTAACATGTGGGGGCAGATTTATAAAGGGTCCGATTCAAATCGAATTCGAATTTTTTTATGGTCAAATCTCTCAAATTCGAATTGTGAACTTTCCAAACTCAATTTCGAGTTTTAATTCAAATTGGAACTCAAATTCGACTATTCGCCAACTAAAACCTACCAAGTTCATGTATAAGTCTATGGGAGAGGTCCACGGATCAATTTGGACATGTTAGTAGCTGACATTCGAGTTTTTTTCCAAGAAAAAAACTTGAATCGAGTTTAGTCGAATTCGAGTTGGTTGGTAAAATTCGTTTGAGTTTTAGATATTTGATTTTTTTTTATAAATAACCCCCCAGTCGAATTTTGAGTATATTCGAATTTAATAGAGTTTAAAAAAACTCACATAAATTTAAAATTCCACCTGGTGTGGCAAGGTGCTGGCACTAAAAGTGTTAAATCACAAGTAGAAATACATTTTGTATATATTTACCATATCGTCTTAGTTTGAAATAAAGATTCATAATCAGAAAACAGATTAGGAGACATGATCCCCATCCAGACTGTCTGAATGCCAGTAACCTATGGAGGATCATATGATAGACCATGTAATCACTGATCACAGAATATTTATCATTATGTTTAAAAGCTTAAAAACACTAGACAGCGTGAATGATTCATCGGGCTAAGCAATGGGTTAGCGTGTCTGCTGGATCATAACTTCATTTGACCCTAATTGAGATTAAGGCTGGAACGTCAGTGACTAACATCGCACAAAGATGGATGATAAAAAACTCCAGCAGCTTAAAAGCAGCCCTGTAAACAGTTCTTGGGGATCGAGATCTTAAAATGAAGTAAAATTAGCTTTACATTTGAGATACAGTATTTGGCCACTGTGCCCCACTATAAAGCCAACTGCTAAAATAAAACAAGATACCCAAGGCATGCTATCTTAAAGGGATACTGTCATGGGAGAAAATATTTTTTTCAAAATGAATCAGTTAATAGTGCTGCTCCAGCAGAATTCTGAACTGAAATCCATTTCTCAAAAGAGCAAACAGATTTTTTTATATTCAATTTTGAAATCTGACATGGGGGTAGAAATATTGTCAATTTCCCAGCTGCCCCAAGTCATGTGACTTGTGCTCTGATAAACTTCAATCACTCTTTACTGCTGTACTGCACCCCCCCCCCAGCAGCCAAACAAAAGAACAATGGGAAGGTAACCAGATAGCAGCTCCCTAAGGGCTAGTCCACACGGGGAGATAGCCACGCGTTTGCGGTCGCGGCGACAAAGCGCCGCGCCAGTCGCCGCGACCGGCGCAGGCGACAGTTTTGTATGGGCGCCTATGTAAAAACGCCTGTGCTAACCACACGAGGCGATGCGCTTTTCAACAGTCGCCTGAAAAAGCCTGGCGAGGCATTTTCAGGCGACTGTTGAAAAGCGCATCGCCTCGTGTGGTTAGCACAGGCGTTTTTACATAGGCGCCCATACAAAACTGTCCCCTGCGCCGGTCGCGCCGGTCGCGCTTTGTCGCCGCGACCGCAAACGCGTGGCTATCTCCCCGTGTGGAATAGCCCTAACACAAGATAACAGCTGCCTGGTAGATCTAAGAACAGCACTCAATAGTAAAAACCCATGTCCCACTGAGACACATTCAGTTACATTGAGAAGGAAAAACAGCAGCCTGCCAGAAAGCATTTCTCTCCTAAAGTGCAGGCACAAGTCACATGACTTGGGAAATTGACAATATGTCTAGCCCCATGTCAGATTTCAAAATTGAATATAAAAAAATCTGTTTGTTCTTTTGAGAAATGGATTTCAGTGCAGAATTCTTTTGGAATAGCACTATTAACTGATGTGTTTTGAAAAAAACATGTTTTCTGATGACAGGATCCCTTTAAAGGGGCTGTTCACCTTTAAACAAACTATTAGTATGGTGTACAGAGTGATATTCTGAGACTATTTGCAATTGGTTTTCATTTTATATTTCATTATTAAGCTTTTAATTCAGCAGCTCTCAGTAATCTGGTTGCAAGGGTCCTAATTACTCTAGCAACCATGCACTAATTTGAATAAGAGACTGGAATATGAATAGGAGAGGGCCGGAATAGAAAGATGACTAATGAAAAGTAGCATAACAATAAGGGGTAGATTTATCAAGGGTCGATTTGAAAATTCGAAGTAAAAAAATTAGAATTTCAAGTTTGGGGGTTTTTTTTGTACTTCGACTAGGAAATGGTCCAAATTCTAATCGAATTCTAATCAAAATTTATCATGTGCTGTCGCTTTAAAACTTCAACCGTTCGCCATCTAAAACCTGCCGAATTGCTGTTTTAGCCTATGGGGGACCTCCTAGAACCCATTTGGAGTCAATTGGTGGACTTCAAAATACTTCAAATCAAATTCGATCGGATACGATCTTGCTTTGATTCGAACGATTCGAATATTCACCCACAGAAAAAACGTCAATTTTTTTTTAAAATTTCGGTTGGTCTTTTTTTTATTAGAATTTTGAAGTTATGGGAGTTCAAAATAACTCCCATTACTTTGAAATTCGACCCTTGATAAATCTGCCCCTAAATGTGTAGCCTTATTGAGCATTTGTTTTTTTTTAGATGGGGTCAGTGACCCCTGCAATAAGTCAGAAGGATAGTGCTGATTAGAATTAGTCATTCTATAGCATACTAAAAGTTAACTTAAAGGACCAGTACCATATAAAAAAAATTAAAAAAAATTGTTTGTAAAAAACAACAAGACACTTATACCTTTACATTCGCAAAGTCTTTATTAAGAAATAACTTACCAATTTTCCACTTGCGCTCCTCTTCAGAACGGAGACAGGGCGGCGATCCATCGTTCAGCACTCGATTTCTCCTCCCTGGCTATCTGTTATTTGTAGCGTGAACGCATTTGTTGCACCTCAGCCTGTGTGCATTTTACCATTGTGCATTTTATGGTAATTTGCATCCATATTTGGGAATCACGTATTATTCACCCATAATGATGCTGTTTTTCTGGGGAAAAGGCTGCATTTTTCAGCTGATTTTGTTCTTTGCACTTTCTACATTTTATATTTAATCCGTACCTCAGCTCTGCCTGTTTCAGTCCCTAAGAAGATTGATACTATTCCTGGCAGCAGGCACTGAGCTATGCAATATTCAATGGTTTCTGATCCTAATTCATAGGGCTGTTCCACTCACTACTGATCCGTTATCCAGAAACCCGTTATCCAGAAAGCTTTGAATTACGGCAAGGCCTTCTCCCATAGACTCCATTATAATGAAATAATCTAAAATTTTAAAAATGTATTTCTTTTTCTCTTTAATAAAACAGTACATTGTACCTGATCCTAATTAAGAAAAAATTGAATTATTATTATTGGAGGCAAGACTTAAGGTATGGAGATCTATATTACAGAAAGATCCCTTATCATTAAAACCCCTGGTCCCGAGCATTCTGGGTAACAGGTCCCATACTTGTACGAATTCTAATGCCCTGACAGCTTGATATTGCTACCTCCATCACCCAATCATGGCCTTCTACCCTATTGAAGAGTGCCAAGTTCACATCTTTTAAGTAGGGATGCACAGAATCCACAATTTTTGATTCGGCCGAACCCCCGAATCCTTCTTGAAAGATTCAGCCAAATACCGAATATGCAAATTAGGGGTGGGAAGGGGAAAACATTTTTTTACTTCCTTGTTTTGTGATAAAAAGTCACGCGAATCCCCTGCCCACCCCTAATTTGCGTATGCAAATTAGGGTAAGGATTCGGCCGAATCCTGCTGAAAAAAGTTGGATCCGGCTGAATCCAAAACTGAATCCTGGATTCGGTGCATCCCTACTTTTAAGCAAGGCCATTCCACCGCCGATGTTCTTTCTGAATGTTGCTTCTAACTACCCATAATGCTCCTTTCATTATCCTATGCCAAAATGTCTAGCTAATAACATCCCCTCTGTCAAACCACAAAAGAAGGGAGAATTATAAGAAGCAGCTTTCTGGCTGCAGGGCAAAGACAGAAATGATCTGGGTTTAGAGGTGAGGTGTCTCCAAAGCAACTTTAGACAGCTGGCTGGGGTTCTTGCTGGGATAACCCATCAGCCAGCCACAACACAATTATAAATTGAACAAACTATCAATATAGGGTTTTGTTAGTGACTGCACAATAATAATTGCTTTTAGTATTTTTATAAATACTGGACTGAAGAATTAACTGGACTGAAGAAAAAAGGAAGCCTTTCAAAGCCAAATACAATTGTTTTTGTGTTTAATATCTGATCATGTGCTTTGGGAAGAAATGATTTCGCTTTGAAGTGGTGATATCACTGGAGTACTTGTCATTTTTAACAAATAGGCTGTTGTGCACAATATACGTAACAAGAAATGGAAAAATGGGCTATTACTGCAGAGGAATGACAATCTTTGGCCAATGTTACAAAAGGGTTAATTGCGTTTGTCACTAAGTATGGGATCCGTTATCCAGACTCGTTATCCAGGAAGCTACAAATTATGCGAATGCCATTTTCCATAGACTACATTTTAATCAATTAAATTCACATTTTTAAAAAATGTATCTTGTACTAGATCCCAACTAAGATATAATGAATCCTTATTGGAGGCAAAACAATCCTACTGGGTTTAACCAACATTTAAATTGTTTTTAGCAGACAAGTTCTGGTGTTCCAAATTATGGAAAGGCCTCTTATGCAGAAGACCCCAGGTCCTGAGCATTCTAGATAACGGGTCCCATGCATGTAAAAAATTGTAATAAAAAAACCAATGTAGCTTTAATTTTCGACTACTTTTTTTTAATGTGTTCCTTTTAATTGGGTCAAGTATGGAATGGACCCCTCCTGGAGCTAAAGAAGGACTTTCAGTGCAATTTAAGGAAAGGGAGCAATGCTTTGTCGAGCAGATTACAAGTTCCCTATGTAACTTTCCCTATGGATAGTATTTAGGGAGCCTAAAAGTGGCAATTGTGCAAATCTGAGCAACTTTTTAAGCTGCACCCATATTCCCCAACCCCACGTATGAGGTATGGCACCTTGGTTTTTTTATATAATATATTATATTATATAAATCACAATAATGTAATTACATTAGAAATTGCATAGCGAATAAAAAAGTAAAACCATCATGTAGTCCAGGAATATTCCCAAAACAAGAAAGTCTGCCCAACATGCAGCTCCCACATAATTGTTCAAGTCATATATCAATTCCAATGCGTACAGTAAATCTTGGAGACCATATCTCCCCCTTTTGTATGTCCATCACTATAAATTGTTCATGTGCACACAGAAAAAAACAAAAACATACTGTGGGCCTGCGACTGTGTATGGCATCTACTTAATGCTCAATAATTAAACAAGGATCACTGGATTTTTAATACTTGTAGCGGCCTTTAATCATATTTGAATACCTCTGAACATTTTGGAAAAAGAAAGAGGGAGAAAAAGATTTGCAAACATTTTTTTGACCATGCCCATTTTTGTGGCCACACCCCCTAATTACCACTTTTACAAAATGTGGCAGGTAATGGAAGTTTGAACACATTTCTGTGGTTTTTATATGTTATTACAGTTTTGCTAATGATGGTAAATAGCCCTTCAGGGTTAGGGCACACACTCAGATATGGGGAGATTAGTCGCCCGGAGACAAATCTCCTCTTCTTCGGGGTGACTAATCTCCCCGAACTGCCTCCCGCTGGCTAGAATCTAAATCATCAATGGGATGGCAATCGAAGTGCTTCGTTTTCCGAAGTCGCCCGACGTTGCCTCACAAGGAAACTTTGGGCCAAATCTCTCCGCAATTTACATTCTAGCCGGTGGGAGGCAGTTCGAAGAGATTAGTCGCCCCAAATCTGAGCGTGTGCCCTGACCCTTAAACTGCAAGTCACAGTTTCCCAAAGAGACCGTTTATCTTAAATTGTTACAATTGTTTCTTTGCTGATCTTAATTGTTACAAAAGTATCAAAGTGCACCTGCCACGTATACTGGGCTCTCTGCTAAAAGTCAATTAAGTTTGTATCTTTTTCTAGCTGTTCAGTGTAGGAGATAAAAAAGAAAGTCAGGACATTTCAGTAACAATCCAGGACTGTGGGCTCAGCCAGGGCAGCCATTAGGGGGGGACAGGGGCGAGAGTTGTAGGGGGCCCCGAGGGTAAGGGGGGCCCGGCCACGGCGCACTTTCTTGGTTAGCCTGGCCCCCCTGCTTTCTGAGAGCTGCTGACTTCGGGAAGGCAGGGCGGGAGCACAAGGGGAGGTATCTTCTGTCCATTACTTCCCCTTATTGGTCACCGAATTTAAGTCCCGGTTGAGCTGCTCAGGGATTGGATAGCTGAGGTTTGAACTTCTCCTCCAGCTCATCCAATCACCATGCAGCTTTACCAGGACTTGAAATTCTGTGACCAATAAGGGAAGAAAATGCTGGAAGAAGATGCAGCCACCTGTGCTCCCCTCCTCCCTTCTGTAGTTGGCAGCACACTTACAGCAGGTGAGCCACACTAATGAAGTAAGTGTAACATGGCAGGGCCCCCCTAAAGGTAACCCTTTGTGGTTCCTGTTATGTGGTGGGGCCCTGGGCACCAATTTTTTTTTTAAACTTCTGGGGGGCAAGTTTTGTTACATGGACTTTTAAGGGGGGCCCTGGCCACCAATTTTCTTATAACATGGGGGGTACTAGCCACCAATATTTTGTAATGGGGGGGGCCCTGACCACAAATGTTTTTTTTAATGGGGGGTTTGTGTGTGGTGGAGGGTGGACCTGTAGGTGGGGCTTGTGGTGGGCTCAGCCCAGGGGGCCCAGGAAATGTTTTCATATGGGGCCCTGCGATTTCTGATGGCGGCCCTGGGCTCAGCTGTCAAAATTTGGACTGCCCCGCGAAAAACGGGTCATTTGGGATATAAGGTCGGGTACCTTTCTGTCAACATTCAGAAATAAAGCAGTTTATCTGTCTAGACAATATTCTGTGGTGTTTCTAATAAATAATCAATCCATCTATAGAACAGAATATGGCTGTCATGCAGAGAGCTCTTATCCTGTCAGTTCCTCTTCTAGCTCAGATTGTGATGAGAAAAGGGAAATGGTAAGGGTACGGGTATAACCACAGGGTGCTTCCTATATTAAATGATATAAGTTCTCATACACATGCATCTAATGAATCTGCTTTGTTGATATCAGTGACATCCCTTGACATGTCACACAAGGTTATGATATCTATGTATCATTTTAAATGTCATACAGACTGAACATTTATTTATTAGAACGTCTGCTGATTTCCGTGTCCGATTATGTATTTATTGTAGATGCATGCAGTTTTCTTACTCAAGCCCTCACCACTGTCCTAAATCACTCCCTGTAATCACAGCACTGGTAATAACTTTATGATGATGGTAGAATGAAACAATGCGTCTCTTATGTGCTGAAATCCTTTAATGAGAAAAAGAGTACAACGCTGAAACAACTTGTCTCACCTTCACCTGTGTGACTTAGGAAACATGAATACTTTGCCTCAGGGCAGAACTAAAGGATTCCAGTGACCTTTGTTGCCTTTGCATAGGGTTCTCCACCTGCTGAATGCTGTTGGTAGAGTTAAGGTTGTGAGAATGTTGAGGCGAATAGCTGAAGGTACCTCTGTCAGATTCACATACACATACAAACATAGATCGTAAATGTGGCTTTCTGAGCTACTTTTACAGTACAGGTATGGGATACATCATACTAAAACCTGTTTTCCAGAAAGCTCCAAATTACATGAAGGAAATCTCCCATAGACTCTTGACCCCAGCTAAAATAGAATTAAACCTTATAGGTGGCAAAACAATTCAATGGGTTTAAAGGGGCTCTTTAAATGAACCTTTAGTATGATGTAGAGTGTGATATTTTGAGACATTTTTCAATTGCTTTTAATTTTTTATTATTTGTTGTTGTTGTTGTTTATTTAGCTTTTTATACATCCGCTCTCCAGTTTGCAATATCAGCAATCTAGTTGCTTGGGTCCAAAGTACCGTAGCAACCATGCATTGACAGAGACTGGAATATGAACAGGAGAGGGCCTGAATAGAAAGATGAGTAATACCAATTAACAAGAATAAATTTGTAGCCACACAGATAATTTATTTTTAGAAGGGGTCAGTGACCCCCATTGGAAATCTGGAAAGAGTCAGAAGCAGAAGGCAAATAACTCAAAAACGATAATATTTAATAATGAAGACCAGTAGCAAAGTTGCTAGGAATTAGACATTCTATAACAGAGGTCCCCAACCTTTTTTGACCTGGGGACCGGTGTAGAGCCAAATTTTTTTGCAAGGAACAGGGGGGGGGCCGGGGGGGAGGGGTCGGCTTTAATTGGTCGATACACTTGGCAGCCCAGTACAAGAGCGTTCTGGTCCTGCGGGGTTGGGGACCCCTGTTCTATAACATACTAAAAGCTAATTAATTTTAAAATTATATTTTAATAGACTTAAGGAATAGAGATCCAAATTACAGAAAAATCACTTATCTGTAAAAACCCCAGGCCCCGAGCATCCTGGATAAAAGGTCCTATACCTGTACAATAAAATGTGCTCAGTGACCAAAAGAACTGTGAAAATGTATGCTCTGCCTTTAATTTCTCCCTAGTAGGTGATAACTGTTACTAAATAGGGAACGTTGTCAATGCCTTTCGGTTCTGGAATCTGGAGTGTTTGGGAAGGAATAAGTGCACCAGTCCCCTTGTATATTGGAACAGACTTTACATAAGAAAGTTGCCCTTTAGAAAGTAATTTTAATGAGAAAATTAGGATGAAAGAATGGATTCTTACTGGTGGAAGGAACTCCCAGTTGGGATAATCAGAAGTGATTAAGGGGCAGATTTATCACAGGTCAAATCTTGAAGTTATGTAAAAAAAAAAAAAAATTCTCACTACTCGAATGGGAGGTTATTTATGAAAAAACTCGAACATCTAATTTTCGATCAAAAACGATCAACCTGAAAGTTCGAATCAAATTTGAATTGCGTTTTCCTCGATTGTCAGGAAAGCAAATAACATATTCAAATTGTTCAACGGACCTCTGCCATTTATTTGTACATGAACTCTGCAGGTGGCGAATATTCAAATTAGAACTGTTTCCAGGGTCGAGCTGTGATAAATATCACATTTAAATTCAAATTCGAGTCGGTGAATTAAAATTCGAATTTGTGAGTTTTGACCAAAAAAAATGAGAAAATATTAATTCACCATTCGTTAACAATCTGCCCCTAAGAGTAAAGCTAAGAGGCCGAGAAATTTGCCTTTCAAGGGAATTTACCAAGTGTGAACACCCAGAGGACAGGGGTTCTTTTTAGGATTTATGGGTTTTTTGTATATTGAGATGGGCACCACCTTGATTAAATAAACTGTCTCAGTATTGAAGAAAGTGTCTGCTGTGGATGTGCCAAGCTTTACACCTTATATATTGATTAATATATGAGCAGTGAGGTATTTCAGTGACATTTTCATCCAAACGTTGTGTCTAATGATGGGCGAATTTCTCCGGTTTCGCTTCGCCGAAAAAATCGCTAAAAATTGAAAATTGCGGATTTTCACGGGGATTTCGTGAATTTATTTGCTGACGGCGAAACTTGTAAATTTGTTGCAAATTCACGCCAGGTGAAATTATTCGTCCATCACTAGTTGTGTTGCATGTTAAAAATTGGACTCTCAATATTCTTTCAGTGTGTTCTTTCTCACAACATGAGCCTGTCTCCCCTCCTACAAATGATAGAACATTCCATTTGGTGCCACTGACTAAGCGAAATGCAAACACAGTACACACGTCAAGAGGGGGAAGTGGGAGCTAAAATCAAACATTATGGTCACGTAATTAAAATATTTACATGAAATCTACTTATTATGTTATTTGTTAGTTATGTTACTCTCTTTAAAAGCAGCATTGTCTTCAAGAATATCAATAATATTTCATAGAAAAAGGCTGGCTGAGATTAAATCTGAAGGTTACTGTATTTCATTGAAAATTATTTGATAAACAACAGACTAGAAAAACTTAAATTCTGTCATTGAGCTTATCCTTGGCAGCTGATCAGCACATATGCAGTGTGGTCAGTTAAAGGGACAGTAGCACTAAAATAGGAACATTACTATTTATATTAAAAGCTCTTGAGATACTGCACATGTAGAGTGATTGTGGGTCCCTGGAAGTAAGTATCAGTTTTCTCTGTAAACAAAACACTCATATATGTTATTAAATACCCTTAATGAGGTGAATTTTAATAACGTATAGGAGTGTTTTGTGGACAAGCAGAGTGGCATAACTAAAGTCCTCGTAGAGCGCGCAATTCAGGGGCCCCCCGAATCCTGAAGGGCCCTACCGTCCACTGTGCCTCCCTGCTGCTGCTCATGTTCCTGCTGCTGGTGAAGAGGCGTGTGTTCCGCTGTGGAACGCACGTCCATCTTGGATTTATTTTTAGCAACCTAGGGAGCAGGCAGGCAGAGAGAGAGCATGCCAAAAATTTGCTACTGGTATTCTGCAAGTGTAAGTTAATGTTTTCAATCTATTCACTGATCTTACTCATCCCTCCCAGCCTAGCTGCCCCCAGGGGAAATGCCCCTAACTTTATACTTACCCCTCGGTGCAAATTCAGGCATCAGAGTTCACCGCAGCCATCTTCCGGGTCTTTGCGTCATCTTCCGGCGTTTCAGCAATTTCAGTCCATTTTAGCGCATGCGCAGTTGTCGCAAACCGGTAAATTGCTCCAACTGCCGCTTCCCGGTCTTCCGCTTAGCTTACCGAAGACCCAGAAGATGGCTGCGGTGAACTCCGATGCCTGAATCTGCACCGAGGGTTAAGTATACAGTTAGGGGCATTTCCCGGGGGGGGGCAGCTAGGCTGGGGGGAGGAGGGTTTACATGCAGTAGGGGTTTTTTGTGGTAAATGGTTGAATTCTCCTTTAATAGAGAGTTTATTGGCCATTTTCAGTGATCTTACTGGCATGTGTGGAGTTAATGAAGTGCTCATTGTTAATTTTTCAGTGGTCATATTGGCATGTCTGGGATTAATGGAGCGCTTATTGGCCGTATCTACAGTGATTATACTGGCACAGTCATACCTGTGACCCCCGCCCCCCCATTCTCCCAGGAGTTACCTAATTTTGCCCTCCCCCAGTCTAATAGGGATTCCCCAGTTTTCTGCAGGCGAAATTGGATTGCTCATGCACAAAAACACTCAGTGACCTCATCTGTGCTTGCGGGGCGAGTAGTCAGTGGCTTCAGGTGTGCTTGTGATTCTCCCGATGTCACTACTGGGTTTTTGCAGCGACGAGCCGTGTTTCTCCTTATCTCTCCTACTTTGAAGCTGACAGCTCTGCACAGCTGGTGTTAATAGGCTGAACCAATTGCACCCAATCAGGCCCCATGCCCAGGTTCTTTGCCGGGGGCCCCTGAAAGTTGCTCTGCTGGGGGCCCCACAAAACTCTAGTAATGCCACTGGACAAGCGCACACCTAACTAGTAATTAATTCTGATCCAAAGATGCCCAACTCCCAAATATTTCGGCAAGACACATCGGGCCTTGGAAACCAGTACAAATTGTTCCAGCACAATGACCAGACCCAATAACAGATACAGAATCATAACAAGTTAATAGTTATACAAAAAATTCAACTTAGAGGAGAAGAAAAGGCATTTTTACCCCAAAGTGATTGTATCTACTTACTTACGTAAAAAGATGCTCATATATTTCCTTAATTCCCCTAAACGAAACATGAATAAAAATGGGCTAACTATTGTCCTACTTTCCTCTACAGTGACTTTAAGGGAAATGTAATAAAAGTCAGAAAACACAATGCACAGTGGGCAATGCACAATTAAAATTCGCAATGCGCAATTAAAATTAGCAATGCAATAACAGTCTAAGAAGGAATATTACATTGCAAAATGCAAATTATTATTCTTATTTGTGCAAATTGTTTTGCTCTTTGCGACTTTTATTACATTCCCCCAATAAAGTTTTAATAGCTAATAGGATGACTATGAAGATTTTTATTCATCCAGGTCATGGTATATCTAGTATAGGTTAATCTAAAACAACTGGACTTGCTGAGGAATCATTGAGGACGTTTCAGTTCAACTCACAGTCCAATTAAGGGGTTTAGGTAAAGGCACTGGCCTAGCCACCCACCAGCAATTATGCAATCAGAAAAAATGAAGGCCAATACCCTGCTGCAAACAGGGATTTTCCAAAATTTTTTCCATGGTGCTCTTGAACACTTCACAATGATCCAATGATCCTCAGACTCTGAGGAAGTGCCGAGATTTGCGTCAAGAAAAGCGTAAGTCCAGGACACCCACCGCATTTTGTTTGTACCAGACTAGATTACTGTAGCCTCCCTAACTCCCATCTCTCCCCTCTACAGTCTGTATTAAACACTGCTGCCAGAATTATCCTCCTCTCATACAAAAGGGTACAGGCCCCTCCGCTGCTGAAGTCCTTATCATGGTTTCCTATAAAACAAAGAATAACTTATAAACTCCTCCTCATAACCTTCAAAGCCCTTCATTCCTCTGCACCTAACTACATATCATCTCTTGTCTCTCTATATGTTCCTGCCTGAAACCTCCGCTCCTCTCAGAGCAACCGCTTAGTTGTACCCCCCACTACTACTGCTGTTTCCCGTATCAAACCCTTCTCTCTTGCGACTCCTTATATTTGGAATGCCATTCCTGAATCTCTCAGGAGAGAATCCTCCTTCAATGTTTTTAAAACAAAACTCAAAGACTACCTCTGGGAGCACCTGGATAACTCCTGAACTGGCACTTATATAACAGTGTAACAAACTGTAACCTACAGCACCTTAATACCCCTCTGAATTGTGTCTGTATGTTACCCTCCCATTTAGACTGTAAGCCCTACGGGGTAGGGTCCTCTAGCCTTTTGTTTCCTTGACACTGAGCACTTAATCTGTATTGTAATTATATTTTATATTTATGTGAATTGTAATAATGCACTTATTGTTACTTTTTATTCCAATGACCCCTTGTTTGTTACTACTAATTTATTGTTTTGCTGTACAGTGCTTTGCCCTCAAGGAGCGCTTTACAAATAAAAATATACATACATACATACACTGTCAAAGCTGATTTTCAAAGATACTGTCTGTGCCCTCTAATGGATTTCCAGAACAGCGCCTACACAAGCAGGATTCTGTAGTGCAAAAGAGTTGTACTGGCGAGGAGTTGCCGGCATCTCGTGATGGCAGCGTCTGGAAGAACACAGCAACTGGGTGAGCTCTGATGCGGTCCACATCATATTTTTTTGATTTTATTTGATAGACTCTGATTCATCAGTAACTCACTCACTCACTTTTTTAAACTCACAACTTACGTGGCAGGAAAAAAAATGATCAAAAAGTTCAAATAACAAATAGAGGGACCCTGGGAACCAGAAGAAAACAACTACCTTTGATGTATTTCCTACGGAAAACAGAAATCTGAAAACGCCTGTAGCTGATACACTTTGTAATTTAATAGCAGCAACTTTCCAGCCTGAAGTACAGATTTAAGTATTCTAAATATCTTTAATATTCCTTAGTATATAAATACAAAGGATTTTTTTTTTTTTTTTTAAATATCACCCTGAGGTGTGACAAGATGATATTTCATCCATTTGCTTGGTCACTAGAGGGTACATGGCTTGTGCTTACAAGCACTTGTAAAACATGAAGAATACAGATTTTGGGCAGGGAAAACACATGGTAAGACTTTCTCAGGCTCTTAGTACAGTAAACTAATTACTGAGATATACACACTAAGTTGGAGTTGACATGTAACTGCCTTAAAGACACAGCTTTTCAACACTGTGTCAAAAAGGTCACAGTGAAATAGGAACATGCTAAAGGTATTGCATGCAATCCAGGCATTTCTATGAATGCCATTGAATTTCCAATACAAATAATAGCATAAACCGTCCTATGATATATGTTGTTCCAGCCCTACTAAAATGTAATTTTATAATAAATCGTATTTAGGGAAATAGGGCTGTCTGGGCCTATGACTGCATAAATAGATGGGGGCCCAAAGAGCAGCAGTTGCCAGTATTTGGTAGATAATAAGTATAGTAAGACAAGTTGGCAATTATTTTTCCAAAGGCTGTTGGGGTTGGTGGAAGTTTTAGACTATCAAACAGCTGCATAACCATAGATTATCCCTTAACTGTAAAGCCAGTTTTGCCTCAGCTCTGCTACTTGGCTCTGTATAGTCAGTTTAGCCCAGCTACTAAAGTCAATCTCCTGGGGACATGGGATTCCACATCCAGCTGTGACACTGATTTGTGAAAGGAGTTGCCTGGAGCTTTCAAGAGTTGCTCATCACTCACTAAACATTTACAGACATGATATATGATACTCTACTTATCATAAAACTGATGTAAATGAATTATGTCATTTTCTCTGAAACATTTTCTCTTAAATGGATTCTCTTGAAACATTCCTTAACCAAAAAGACAAATTCTTCCAGCTGTTCCTGGAGAGGAAAAATGCAACATTTCTACATCAGGATATATGTTCATAAGGCTTTGTCAAGTCAATATCAGTCTATGTGTGTGTGAACTTCTTGCTCAATATGTGCTGTTGATGCTAGGCTACTGGGCCAATAGTTTGGGGAGATATAGTTAAGATGCTGTAAATGTTATAATCTAAAATATCTGTGTCATGGAATGCTGTGGGGCAATTCTTCCCAAATCTCTGCTAATTGGCTTTTAGTCCAGGTACCCCAAAAAAGCCTCTGGGACCCCATATTATAGGGGTCCCCAAGTTTTTAAACATGTAAGTCACATTTAAATGTAAAATGTTGGGAAGTAAGACAAGCATGAAATACGTTTCTGGGGTTGCCAAATAAGGGCTCTGTTTGGCTATTTAGGAGCACCTATGTGGATCTGCAGAATATAGGAGGCTCTTTTTGACAGTATACCCTGTTTTTATTCAACCAAAACTTGCCTCCAAGTCAGGAATAATTAAAGGGATCCTGTCATCGGAAAACGTGTTTTTTTCAAAACGCATCAGTTAATAGTGCTACTCCAGCAGAATTCTGCACTGAAATCCATTTCTCAAAAGAGCAAACAGATTTTTTTTATATTCAATTTTGAAATCTGACATGGGGCTAGACATTTTGTCAATTTCCCAGCTGACCCTGGTCATGTGACTTGTGCCTGCACTTTAGGAGAGAAATGCTTTCTGGCAGGCTGCTGTTTTTCCTTCTCAATGTAACTGAATGTGTCTCAGTGAGACATGGGTTTTTACTATTGAGTGCTGTTCTTAGATCTACCAGGCAGCTGTTACATAGTTACATAGTTACATAGTTACATAGTTACATAGTTACATAGTTACATAGTTACATAGTTAAATTGGGTTGAAAAAAGACAAAGTCCATCAAGTTCAACCCCTCCAAATGAAAACCCAGCATCCATACATACACCCCTCCCTACTTTCACATAAATTCTATATACCCATATCTCTACTAACTATAGAGTTTAGTATCACAATAGCCTTTGATATTATGTCTGTCCAAAAAATCATCCAAGCCATTCTTAAAGGCATTAACAGAATCAGCATCACCCGGCAGTGCATTCCACAACCTCACTGTCCTGACTGTGAAGAACCCCCTACGTTGCTTCAAATTAAAGTTCTTTTCTTCTAGTCTGAAGGGGTGGCCTCTGGTACGGTGATCCACTTTATGGGTAAAAAGGTTCCCTGCCATTTGTCTATAATGTCCTCTAATGTACTTGTAAAGTGTAATCATGTCCCCCCGCAAGCGCCTTTTTTCCAGAGAAAACAACCCCAACCTTGACAGTCTACCCTCATAATTTAAGTCTTCCGTCCCTCTAACCAATTTAGTTGCACGTCTCTGCACTCTCTCCAGCTCATTTATATCCCTCTTAAGGACTGGAGTCCAAAACTGCACTGCATACTCCAGATGAGGCCTCCCCAGGGACCTATAAAGAGGCATAATTATGTTTTCATCCCTTGAGTTAATGCCCTTTTTTATGCAAGACAGGTTATCTTGTTACCTTCCCATTGTTCATTTTGTTTGGCTGCTGGGGGGAAAAGGGAGGGGGTGATATTACTCCAACTTGCAGTACAGCAGTAAAGAGTGATTGAAGTTTATCAGAGCACAAGTCACAGGACTTGGGGCAGCTGGGAAATTGACAATATGTCTAGCCCCATATCAGATTTCAAAATTGAATATAAAAAACTCTGTTTGCTCTTTTGAGAAATGGATTTCAGTGCAGAATTCTGCTGGAGCAGCACTATTAACTGATTCATTTTGAAAAATGTTTTTTTTCCCATGACAGTATCCCTTTAAGCACCTGCTTTGAGGCCATTGGGAGCAACATCCAAGGAGCTGGCAAGCAGCATGTTGCTTGTAAGCCACTGGTTAAAAATCAATGCCATAGGGTTCATCCCTACAGTTTGTGAACTTTATGACAGTGATCCTCCAACTAGTGTTGCTTGTGAGGAACATGGTGCTCTCACCAATGCCTTATTTAGATGTTGCTCCTAGTGGTCTCAAAGCAGGTGCTTATTTTTGAATTACTGGTTTGAAGGCAAATTTTGCTTGCATAAAAACAGGTGTACTGTCAAACAGAGCCTCCTGTAGGCTGTCAGTCTGCATAGGGGCTACCAAATGGCCAATAAAAGCAAATTTTTCATGCTTGCGTTGCTCCCAAACTCTTGACATATCATTTGAATGTTTTTTACAGGTAAGAAACACCTGCTTTATGAGATGTCATTTTGCCAGTTAAATAGGCTGAATTGAGCTTAAAACCCACACTCTAGCTTACCTTGATGGTTCACTGGCAAATGAAAAGGTGGTAAAGAACCTTTAAATACAAGAAGCTCTGTCAAGCGTTGACTATATACAATGCCTGTAATACCAAAATAATGTACTTTACATTTACGTTTACGTTCTCAGCAGATTGCAGAATTCTAATAAGAACAATATTTTTCAGCTCTGGCAATGATAGCTATATATTCTGCTCTCAGATAATATAAATACTTTTTTCTTGTTTTATATTTCATTCTTTGGTGTAGATTTAGAAGACAGGTTTTTTTTTTGTACAAGCGTATAATTGCACATTAGACTGAGGTTACATCTTCTCACTGTGACGGACTAAAGCAAATGGCCGAGGAACTACGGTTAAAGGTCAGAAGATGCTACTCATGCCCCTGAGTGACTGAAGGTTTGTCTTATGACTTGCAATTCTAAGAAATAGTAGATGGGTAAGAGAAATCACACATACCCTAATTTAACTGCAACATTCTGTGTGAAATCCACACGCAACAGCACTATCTGTAGCTGAAACCATAAATATCTTAGGACCAGTATACCCCTTGTTTTTAATTAGTGCTATGGATAAGGCTTGTGCCAAACATGTTTTTTTATTGATTTAAAGGGTTGTTCACTTTTGAATTAAATTTTAGTATGATGTAGAGAGAATATGATTTACAATAGGTTTTGTTTTTTTATTATTTGTGGTTTTTGAGTAATTTAGCTTTTTTTGTTACGCAGCTCTCCAGTATTCAATTTCAGCAATCAGGTTGCTAGGGTCCAAATTACCCCTAGCAACCAGCACTGATTTAAGTAAGAGACTGGAATATGAATTGGAGAGGGCCTGAATAGAAAATCCCAGGAGGTTTAATCTGAGCACCGGGATCTAATTATCTACATTGCAAAGACAGATCATGGAGAAGCTTCAGTTTCCCTGTTTGCCCCGTTTAGCTCAAGAAATAACAAAAACACATACATTTTTGGTGAATAAAGCTATAAGCAAATAGTATTTTCAGCACAAGCCTTATTCATTGTGCTTATGCAGAACAAGGGAGAACTCTCCCTTTAATATGGAAGCTGCCATTTGTTGGAGAAAAGGTGACTAATAAGGCATATTACCAGCCAAGCTATCAACAAATTATAATGTGTTGCCCTTAAACAGTGTTGAACATCAGAAAACAAATACCTATCTGTAATTGCATTATAGTAATGAGACTTTCTGCTGAGAGAGAACCCACTCATGGAAAAGGCGTTGACATTTCTCTTGCTGCTAAGGATGAGCAAGTCAAAAATACTCCAACAACGATGGACACCAATGATATCACTAGTTTACTCTGAATAGCGTAATTATTTGAACTATCATGGTGTCATCACTCACCAGTCTGGTTCCCCCCTTGATCATAAGTCAGGATCATTGACTTGTTGATGTCTCCAGTCTACAGGATGGGGTTCCCCAAGCTTTAAACATGTGAGCCACCTTAGATGTTGCTACCAGTGTCCTCAAAGCAGGTGCTTATTTTTGAATCGCTGTTTTGGAGGCAAATTTTTTCTGCAGAAAACTATGTGTACTGCCAAACAGAGCCTCCTGTAAGCTATCAGTCCACATAGGGGCCACCGAATGGCCAATCACAGCGCTTATTTTGCACTAAGTCAGGAATAAAGATCAGTGATTTGTTGATGTCTCCAGTCTGGTCAAGGTCTTAGTGGTAAAGCATTTCAATTATAATCAAAATCAAAGTGCATTTATCTGAGATGCATTTATTTCTGGTATAACCTACATTTATACAATTTGCTAGTCACTTTTATATAATTCAAATCCTAGATAAGTTGTTGTTTAGACAAATAACCAGAATGTGATACATGCTCTATAATCAGATAAAAGTGATCCTTTTGACGTATGTGGAAAGACAAAGAGGCAAACTGTATCAATAAAATATAAGAATAATAACAATGAGAAGCAGAGAGCAATGAGCTCCTTGGCAAAGCAGACAAGAAATTGGTGACCTTTATGCATAAATGTATTCCTGGAGATATCACAGAGACATTACAATTTCTCTGGCTATATTTGTTTAAAACCTCAATAAACATTACTATACATACATTAGTATGATCATACTGTAAATTATATACCATTATTTTATAAAAACGTATGTCTTAACATTTGGGAAGCAGAGAACCTAGCCTGGTTAGGATGAGATCGACTAAAAGGAGCCAAAAAGCCCTTCACGTGAAAGATATGCAACATAAAGCCTTCTGAAAAAAGAAGGTATTTTACTTGCCTCATACTAAACACATAGCAATTAAAGCTACAGTAACACCATAAAATGAAAGCATTTTAAAGGAATGACAGTATAATGTACTGTTGTCCTGTACTGGTAAAACTGGTGTAGTCAAAAATACAACCTGGGTAGTCAACCATGAAGGCATACTCTAAATACAGTTCTGATTTTAGGTAATTTGGCTGACTCATTTGCTGATTTGGCGCAGAATAACAACCGGAAAAACTTTAGGCACGCGCCGATTTTTTCATATTTTGTTTTTGCAAGGGGCTGCATTTGTATCTTCCTAGTGCCCCTAAATAGTGGAATTATTTGGGGGCACTAATCAAGCCCCTTCCAAAAAAAATTTAGTCAGCATGTGCCTCAAGTGAGATCCTTTCTCTGAAATTATATTACACCTTAAAACTTTACCTGAGGTCAAACAAGTAATTTTTAATTTTTTATAGTTGCTTAATAGATAAGGTTGAAAAATGACACGTCGATCAAGTAGATCGGCCATAAGTTCAAGTTAGAAATGCTAAAAAAAGGATACTAAGCTCCATAGTTGAACTATAGTTTGGAAGAAATTAGCTGAAACTCTTCCTCATACCCTATGATGTGCATTGGAGCCTCCCAAAATTCCAAGTCCTATAACAAAGCTTGTCAGTGGCCCATCACAATCATCCCAGTGCCTTATGAGACAGTTTATCAGTTTCATGCCCATTACATAAATTCCTTGTGTCTAAACCACCATAGTTCAAAAGCCCTCATCAAACAGCTGGTTAGCCTTTCACTAAAAAACTCTGCATGATTTTTTTCTTTTTTTTTTTTTTATTAACAAAATCATCAGTGTTGTACTGCAGCTACAGTGTATACAGTGTACAGTGTATGTGATGTGGAACTTGCAGTTGTGCTGGTTTTGATTTCTAGTGTCTTTTTTCCTCCCTTTCTTCCATCATCATCATTAACTAGCAGCTAAGAACTGCCCAGTCCCTGCACGCAAATTTCCTAGAATAGGAATCGAGCATGTTGTGTAAAAGGGAATCAGTTTTATGCTTGGCATAAGTGTGTGCAGGAGGCATGTTAGTTGCGTAACGTAGTAAATAGAAGCAATGTGTCATTTTTAAATGTGTTTTTGCTTTGAGGAAGTCTTTTGTTACTTGTGCCAGCAGTTTCAGTTGCGTGTGCCATATCACACAAATAATAATGGGTATCTGTGTGTATATTTTATCATATATCACTGCTACTAAACTTCATCTTTAATGGGACTGAATACCTAGGGTTTTTTTTTTATCAAACTCCAAAAGTTTTTCACATTTTTCTGAAATCTACTCTGGCCAAATCTGCACTGACTACCCCACCCCCTTTTATGAATACATTTTCACAAATTTTCTTATGTGGAAAAAGTCATGATAAAATCGTAAAAGAATCGGAATCTTATGACCCTTTTTTTAAAATCCCCCGAAAGCTATGATTTTTCAGAAACCCTGCGCAACTCAGAAAATCTTCCAATTGTTAACGGGACATCTGCCATTGACTTTTATATTTTACGTGACTTTTACATCTGAGTTGGAGTACTTTTTTCATCTAATTTTTAACACCATTGGACTTTAATAAATCCCTCCAAAAAAGTGAGTTTTTATTCTTATGAAAAAATTGTATTTTCCCCCTTAAAATTTCAACTAGAAATATTCGGAGCTTAATAAGTAACCCCCCTGATAAAGGGTGGTCTGGTCTGGAGATTTATAAAATATGTTTTAAATAGGATTTGTTTTTTTTTTTCATATGAAAAATCAGAGACACAACAACAAAATACGACTGGGAAGGCTGTACTGATTAAACTGAATTTAAATCTCATTCACTAAAGGACATACTAACATTCTAGACACATGCTAGGCCTGTCAGCACCTACCATCACAACATGTTTAAAATATATAAAACAAAAAAATGCATGGCTTGTCTGGTATGAAGTGCTGTCGGATACTCAAGTTTATATATATATATATATATATATATATATATATATATATATATATATATATATATATATATATATATATATATATATATATATATATATATATATAGATATATATACATACATATATCGCAATCAAAGAACGCTCACATGGAAGCTGAATATAAATGTCCTTTAGCGAATCTTTATTGTTGAATAGTGTATCAGCGTGTTTTGATCCTTATGGTATTGTAGTCAGGACGATATTCATACATACAGGTATCGGACCTGTTATCCAGAATGTTCGGGACCTGGGGTTTTCTGGATAACGGATCTTTCCGTAATTTGGATCTTCATACCTTAAGGGGCCCATTCACTAATTTCGAGTGAAGGAATAGAGGAAAAATAGTTCGATTTTCGAATGTTTTTTTTGGCTACTTCGACCATCGAATTGGCTACTTCAACCTTCGACTAAAAATTGTTCGACTTTTCGACCATTCGATAGTCGAAGTACTGTCTCTTTAAGAAAAAACTTCGACCCCCTAGTTCGCCACCTAAAAGCTACCGAAGTCAATGTTAGCCTATGGGGAAGGTCCCCATAGGCTTTCCAAGTTTTTTCTGATCGAAGGATAATCCTTGATCGATGGATGAAAATCCTTCGAATCGTTTGATTCGAAGGATTTAATCATTCGATCGAACCAGGGGCATAACTATAGAGGAAGCAGACCCTGCGGTTGCAGGGGGGCCCAGGAGTGTAGGGGGCCCAGTGAGACCCCAATTAATTAGCAATTTTAATATATCTTGGTAAAATAGGCCAACTTATAAATATTTTGGGGCCCTAAATTGAATTTGCTATGGGGCCCAGTAACAACTAGTTACGCCACTGGATCGAACGATTATTCCTCAGATCGTTTGATCGAATGAATTGCGCAAAATCCTTCGACTTCGATATTCGAAGTCGAAGGATTTTAATTCGCCAGTCGAATATGGAGGGTTAATTAACCCTCGATATTTGACCCTTAATACATCTGCCCCTAAGTCTACTAGAAACTCATATAACGATCAAATAAACCAAACACACTGGTTTTGCTTTCAATAAGGATTAATTATATCTTAGTTTGGATCAAGTACAAGCTACTGTTGTATTATTACACAGAAACAATTTGGATTATTTGATAATAATGGAGTCGTGTCTCGTCTCATTCTGTATTCTTATACTGCTGAGATGACAATAAAGTTTACTTTGACTTTGACTATGGGAGACCACTTTCCGTAATTCAAAGCTTTCTGGATAATGAGTTTCCAGATAATGGATCCCATACCTATATATATATATATAATGTTCAAAGTGGACCAGCACACCAAATCTTCAATCAAAAAAGGTTTATTTCAACATCACTCAATTAAATAAACCTTTTTTGATTGAAGATTTGGTGTGCTGGTCCACTTTGAACATTGTATACTCTAATTGACCAAGCACCCACTTTCGACCAACAAGGAAGGAGTGCAGGTACTTTGTGAATGTCTATATATATATATATATATATATATATATATATATATATATATATATATATATATAATGCACAAGTAAGATCCGCACTCACAGGACTTATGGAAATAATGAAAAATTTATTGTAGGAGTCTAAAGTTTCGGCCTCCTCCGAGGCCTTTTTCAAAGTGGAGGAGGCCGAAACGTTAGACTCCTACAATAAATTTTTCATTATTTCCATAAGTCCTGTGAGTGCGGATCTTACTTGTGCATTAGAGATTTAATTATTTGATACTGCACCCAGGCATCTGAAACTATGGGGCTGATTCACTAAGCTCGAGTGAAGGATTCGAATGAAAAATACTTCGAATTTCGAAGTATTTTTTTGGTACTCCGACCATCGAATTGGTTAAATTCGTTCGAATTCGAACGAAATCGAACGAATCGAACGAAAAATCGTTCGACTATTCGACCATTCGATAGTCGAAGTACTTGCCCTTTAAAAAAAACTTCGACCCCCTACTTCGGCAGGTAAAACCTACCGAAGTCAATGTTAGCCTATGGGGAAGGTCCCCATAGGTTTGCTAATCTTTTTTTGATCGAAGGATTTTCCTTCGATCGTTGAATTAAAATCGTTCGAATCGTTCGATTCGAACGATTTAATCGTTCGATCGAACGAAAAATCCTTCGATCGAAGGATTAGCGCTAAATCCTTCGACTTCGATATTCGAAGTCGAAGGATTTCAATTCGAGGGTCGAATTTCGAAGTATTTTTAACTTCGAAATTCGACCCTTAGTGAATCTGCCCCTATGTGTTGAGAGTGCCGGCTTCACCACGAACTATATATATATATATATAAGGAATAAAGGATCCTCACTCTCCTTGTTGTTTCAAAGTATAACAGCTTTTATTTCTTACATCACAACAAGGAGAGTGCGGATCCTTTATTCCTTATACCTTTAAACATTGATCAAGCACCTCCAATCAACTAATGTCAGAGGTGCGGGCACTCCAGGAAAAGTTTATATATATATATACTGTATATATATCTATATATATATATATATCTATATATATAGATATATATATATATATAGATATAACAAACAAGGGAAAGTTGTGCTCACCACTATTTTTTAAAAACATTAGGCGGGGGTGCAATGAGGCTGTGACCACAAAATACATATAGACACATACAAGAGTCCTCTGCACTCAACCCATTATCAATATATTTAAGACAGAGACATTTTGTGCATACTGCTACTAAAAAATGCCTTACCCTTTAAACAAAACAGGGATTGTTTGTCCATATATTGCAATATATTTAAGCTGGCCAACTACGTCAAAGTCATCCCATATCTGGCCAGTCCTACGCTTAATTTTCATCTGATTCATTAAGAATTCTATTGCTTCATTATACATTTTACAAAGGGACTAGGTTTTACCTGCAACTTAACTTGCTGCTTTCAAAGTAAACCCCCATACTTGGCTGCCCTTTTATTAGACACCAGTGGGATCACCTGACTATAGCTGGGAAGGGTGGGAGCTACAACATAGAGCTGGTCACTGCTCTTGTATAACTATAACAAACAAGGGAAAGTTGTGCTCACCACTATTTTTTAAAAACATTAGGCGGGGGTGCAATGAGGCTGTGACCACAAAATACATATAGACACATAAATATATTGCAATATATGGACAAACAATCCCTGTTTTGTTTAAAGGGTAAGGCATTTTTTAGTAGCAGTATGCACAAAATGTCTCTGTCTTAAATATATTGATAATGGGTTGAGTGCAGAGGACTCTTGTATGTGTCTATATGTATTTTGTGGTCACAGCCTCATTGCACCCCCGCCTAATGTTTTTAAAAAATAGTGGTGAGCACAACTTTCCCTTGTTTGTTATAGTTATACAAGAGCAGTGACCAGCTCTATGTTGTAGCTCCCACCCTTCCCAGCTATAGTCAGGTGATCCCACTGGTGTCTAATAAAAGGGCAGCCAAGTATGGAGGTTTACTTTGAAAGCAGCAAGTTAAGTTGCAGGTAAAACCTAGTCCCTTTGTAAAATGTATAATGAAGCAATAGAATTCTTAATGAATCAGATGAAAATTAAGCGTAGGACTGGCCAGATATGGGATGACTTTGACGTAGTTGGCCAGCTTAAATATATTGCAATATATGGACAAACAATCCCTGTTTTGTTTAAAGGGTAAGGCATTTTTTAGTAGCAGTATGCACAAAATGTCTCTGTCTTAAATATATTGATAATGGGTTGAGTGCAGAGGACTCTTGTATGTGTCTATATGTATTTTGTGGTCACAGCCTCATTGCACCCCCGCCTAATGTTTTTAAAAAATAGTGGTGAGCACAACTTTCCCTTGTTTGTTATAGTTATACAAGAGCAGTGACCAGCTCTATGTTGTAGCTCCCACCCTTCCCAGCTATAGTCAGGTGATCCCACTGGTGTCTAATAAAAGGGCAGCCAAGTATGGAGGTTTACTTTGAAAGCAGCAAGTTAAGTTGCAGGTAAAACCTAGTCCCTTTGTAAAATGTATAATGAAGCAATAGAATTCTTAATGAATCAGATGAAAATTAAGCGTAGGACTGGCCAGATATGGGATGACTTTGACGTAGTTGGCCAGCTTAAATATATTGCAATATATGGACAAACAATCCCTGTTTTGTTTAAAGGGTAAGGCATTTTTTAGTAGCAGTATGCACAAAATGTCTCTGTCTTAAATATATTGATAATGGGTTGAGTGCAGAGGACTCTTGTATGTGTCTATATATATAGATATATATACACACAATATATACACACATACGCAAGCCATTTGGTGCCAGAAGGAGACTGAAGGATTACATACCTATAGTTTAAGAATTTAAAAGATATTTAAATAAAACACACAAGCAGTGGGACATGATATACCGGTAATCTAATAACATATTTCTGGGCTCTCAAAGAGCTCGGAGGCATAACTGCCGTTTCAGTGTGCACCATTAAATCCAACATATGCCAATCCTGGTGCCAGCTTGCATTCACACTATGAAATGTAATTTCTGTTAATTGGCCTACTTTATGTTCCTAAAAGTCTTTATGTACCGTGACAATCCTTTTATCTTGCGTGGGGCTTTAACAATACAGTCTCCAGTTTGGCGGGCGATGTTAGCTCTGTATGATGCCTAACAAAATATGTTTTGAGTTTAAGGCTAACACATAATTTGTTATTAAACAAATGGCAAGTGTTTTTTTTTATTATTCCTCTATAAAAGTAGGAAAAAATGAACCACAATAATCATGTCCTGCTTAGGCACATATCCCTTGAAAATGCTTACCCTACACTCTCAAATGATTTGCCATTGCAAATCTTTCCATGTGCCATTACATGTGCATTTTTATATACACTGATACACAGTAGTGCAGTCTGATGCCATCTGCACCTTACCTCAGAGACACCTATAGGCAGGGCTGCATTCACCCCCCACGGGCCCCAGGTAGGAGCCTGCCAGAATGCCCACCGGAATAGCCATTCTGTTACATGGTTTGCACTATACCTCATGGCAGAGACACATAGCGGCACATTTACTTATCTCGAGTGAAGGAGTAGAATAAAAAATACTTTGAATTTCGAAGTATTTTTTTTTCTACTTCGACCATCGAATTGGCTACTTCGACCTTCGACTAAGTTTTCGACGATTCAAACTAAAAATCGTTCGACTATTCGACCATTCGATAGTCGAAGTACTGTCTTTTTAAAAAAAAAACTTTGACCACCTACTTCGCCACCTAAAACCTACCGAGCATCAATGTTAGCCTATGGGGAAGGTCCCCATAGGCTTTCTAGCCAATTTCTGATCGAAGGAAAATGATTCGATCAATGAATTAAAATCCTTCGAAGGATTTAATCGTTCCATCGAATGATTATTCCTTCGATCGTTCGAATTTCGCTAAATTTAACTTCGAGGGTCGAATATCGAATAACCCTCGATATTCGACCAATAGTAAATGTGCCCCATAGGTAGAGGTTGGTAGCATATACAAGGGCTGATATGTCAAAGACTATATATATGAGCTGAAATTGCTCAAAAGTCAAACACATTGACCTGTTACAATCATGTGTTGAGTCAAATAAGATAAATTTAACTGTCAAAGCATTAGGAAAAATTATTTAAAATAAAGAAATGTTGCAATATGACATTATAACCCCCTGTACCTTCCTGCTAGTGGTCGAGGGAAACCCGATTTCTGCCTTCCATTTATATGCCAGCAGCCGCCAATGACATCACAAACAGGGTGGGGCTGGAACTTGGAAGCCAGCAGTGTGAGGTCGCACAGCTAGGTCAACTCGTACCCGCCCGAACCATGGGTCCCACGGGTATCGGGTCGGCCCGCACATCACTATTTCCTGCATTTCAATCTGTTGCTAGTATAATCCCTAATCTTATTGTACAGCATCACAAAATAGATTGGCACCAAAGCTTTAGTAAATCTTTAATTCATTTTCTTTTAAGAATATAGTTATTTTTATCTTATACATTCTGGAATTAAATGGTTTATTACAGTGCTTCATAAACCTAATGTTTGGTTCAGCAGCAGCAATTCCATATACAGTACAGGTATGGGACCTATTATCCAGAATGCTCGGGACCTGGGGTTTTCCGAATAAGGGATCTTTCTGTAATTTGGATCTCCATACCTTAAATCTACTAAAATAAATATTTAATCATTAAATTATCCCAATAGAATTGTTTTGCCTTCAGTATGGATTAATTATATCTTAGTTAGCATCAAGTACAAGGTTAGTGTTATCAGTTATTGTTTATATTTGATTTTATAAGAAGGAATCCTTATATCCCATTCAGCAGTGCACATTTATAGTAGTTATTAGAAATTGTGTTTATGGTGCATCTCTGTGTCAGCGATTAAGCAATTTTCTGCAAAATATTTTACAAACTATGTTCCAGGATCCCTTCAAATAAAGTAAAAGTAATATTGAAAATAAGGTAATGAGCATAAACCAATTTGTGGTCACCCAATTGATTCAAAAAATAATATGTTACTTGTTAAAAACACAGCAGATTTTCATTTGGTATTTGAGTTTAATTTTTTTTAATTTATGGTTTTGTGTTTTTGAAATATTTGCCTTATTCTTCTGCCTCTTTCCAGCTTTCAAAAGGAGGTCCTTGACTCATCAACCCAAAACACATTACTCTGTGAAACTAAAAAGTTTTGGCATTTGATTGTGGGTAAAAACATGGGAATTATGCATTTTTGCTCCTGATACATTGTTTTTGCATTAGTCCATGAGCCTTATTATTTACAGGTATATACACAAAATGTATTCATAGGAATTGCTTGTAAAAATTTGAATTATTTGAATAAAATGGAGCCATTGGGAGATGGCCTTTCCATAATATGAAGCTTTCTGGATAATGAATTTCTGAATAAAGGACCCCACACCTGTAATTGATTTTTACCGGTACCACCTTGTTCAACTAAACAAACATTTATTAGCATGTATTTGTCTGTGTGGCCACCTTATGATGACACATCTCTCTGTCCAGCCATTTTTCACCAAGTACAACCAATTGCTCTTTCCTTTAGAATGTGGTCAAGAGGACAGTGACTTATATGCAAGAGAAAAATATGTTAGGCTGAATGAGTTCACAAATACAAAATAAAAAACATGAAGGCTCATATGAAAAAATAATCAGTGCATTTTGTGAAACAGGTTTATTATACAGTTTGGTGCATTTTATTGCAATGACAGATTAATTTACTTTAATTGCAAACTTAGCTTTATTGTCATTTTCTCTGTTACACATCTAGATTTCATCCTTATTACATGAAATGAAAGGTAACATTATGAGAAAGATTTTAATTAAATCATCAGCAAACCTGCTCAATACATATACACTCATCCCTATTAGAAAAGCAGATTCATTACTTATAATGAATTATCCACAGAATTTTCTAAAATTAAAATTGATTTGTTAAATCAATCCTCTTTCTATAATCAAGTTAACTAACCAGATTAGAAAGAATATTCCATTAGAGAGAGAAACAGAAATAATCACAATAAACACGTTTTACAATAAAATCAGTTATTGTTTATATTTATATATATATATATATTTTATAAGAAGGAATCCTTATATCCCATTCAGCAGTGCACATTTACAGTATTTATTAGAAATTGTGTTTATGGTCCTTCTCAAGTGCATCTCTGTGTCAGCGATTAAGCAATATTTTGCAAGATATTTTACAAACTAAGTTCCAGGATCCCTTCGAATAAAGTAAAAGTAATATTGAAAATAAGGTAATGAGCATAAACCAATTTGTGGTCACCCAATTGATTCCAAAAATAATATGTTACTTGTTAAAAACACAGCAGATTTTCATTTGGTATTTGAGTTTAATTTTTTTTAATTCATGGTTTTGAGTTTTTGAAACATTTGCCTTATTTTTCTGCCTCTTTCCAGCTTTCAAAAGGGGGTCCTTGACTCATCAACCCAAAACACATTACTCTGTGAAACTAAAAAGTTTAAAAATGGGAATTATGCATTTTTGCTCCTGATACATTGTTTTTGCATTAGTCCATGAGCCTTATTATTTACAGGTATATACACAAAATGTATTCTTATGAATTAAGTAAAAAAAAACGAATTATCCCCTGAAGTTTACATGAATGAGTATTATAACACCATGAATGTGTAAAATGAAAACTGACAATGAACTCAACTGCGTATTTGGTTTCATGTGCTGTCTTCATATTTTGTACATGATCTGACCTCATATTAAAAGTTGACATCAGATGTCAGCCATGGGGGTGTGTCTTCCTAAAATTGCAGCAGGCACTCAAGTTGTGTCCCCACAGGCAAGCTGATTCTGTAACTAAGTCGCTCTTTGTGTGGATTTATTAGCACATCATTGAGAGGGTCACATGAAACTGCCGACGGATGACTTCACAAGTTGACAATAATTGCATGATAATTTTCACATCCATGTAAAAGATGAGAAAAGATCTGAGAAATGAGGAATGAATAGAACAAACAGCCTTATTCAGTGGGGTGACAAGCTAACTATAATGATGACATACTGGGGTGAATAAGAAGAAAAGAATAATGCAAACTCTTTAGTTTTAAGAAAAATGTTCAATCTCTTTCATTTTCAATTGTTGAAATTTAATCTCTGCCCATAAATTCCTGGCAGTAGGGTATAGTGGATTTGGATTTGTTCTTGGAACCAAACCCACATACTGTATTTACCTACTTAAAACTAAAACTTACTCCCATTACTCATTTACCAATAACCTCACCATTTACCCACAAAAACAGCATTTAGGAGGTTATTTACTAAAATCCAATTTTTTCTCATTATTTTATTAAAACAACTTCAACCAAACTCCCATCCACAATTTTAGCTTATGTATCATTAAAATAATTGAAAAATTTTGGTTCGAGAAAAGACTATAAAATGTCGATAAATTTGTGAAAAATTCGAAACGTGTTTTTTTTTCAGATATGGCACCCGAAAACCACAAATATTTCGCAGACGCAGGTCATGATGTCTTCCAATTATAAAAGGGACATCTGCCATTGACTTCTACATGACCTCGGCAGGTTTGACATGGAGTATTTTTTTATTCGACTTTTAGCAGCCTCGGGTTATAATAAATCTAGCAAAATTCAATTTTTTTACACAAAATAAATGATGTTTTCCAATTTAAAACTCCGACCAGAAAAATTAGTACTTTAGTAAATAACCCCCTTAATATCAAGTACACAAGATTTGTCTCTGGTCTAATAAGGCTGTTGGTAGAAATACATGTTTGCCTACCAGCAGGTTACCAGTAAATTATACTTGCCTATTACTTGCTAGGAATTACTAGACCTGGTAATATATTTGCCATTTTTATTATATTACCACTGCAATGAGCAAAACCTTGTGGCAGACCCATCCACCTGCAGGAATATCAGTTGGCTCCCCCACCCCACACGACTAGATCCTGCCACCCAAATTATACCAGGCCTTAAAGGAACAGTTCAGTGTGACAAAACAAACTGGGTAAATAGATAAGCTGTGCAAAATAAAAAATGTTTCTAGTTAGTTAGCCAAAAATGTAATGTATAAAGGCTGGAGTCACTAGATGTGTAACATAATAGCCAGAACACTACTTCCTGCTCTGCAGCTCACTTGGTTTCCACTGATTGGTTACCAGGCAGTAACCAATCAGTGACTTGAGGGGGAGGAGGGGGGCACATGGGTCATAACTTTGCTTTTCAATCTGAGCTGCATGCTGAGGATTAATTGCAAACTAACTGAACAGTTATGTCCCATGTGGCCCCCCTTCAAGTCGCTGACTAACTCAGAGTTAGAGAGCTGCATAGCAGGAAGTAGTCACTCCAGCCTTTATACATTACATTTATGGCTAACTAACTATATAAGAAACATTTTTTATTTTGCACAGCCCATCTATTTACCCAGTTTTTATTTTTACACGGAACTATTCCTTTAAGTTCTGCTTCAAATCTACATATCACTATAGGCCAGACTCTTCTCTGCTTCCCATCTGGTGCCCAGTGAAGGGCAATGTTAGTGGTTAGACCTGAATTACATTTAAGTACATGTCCAGCCACCTCTGTCATCTTTGCATTATGTTGGCAATGTCCTCTAAATAGCAATGTAAGAAGTTAATGTTGAGATCGTCTGTGACAGAAGAGGCACAGAATTCTTCTCAAACTTCTGCAATGGAAGGAATACATATATCCCTTTGCAAATTGCATCTGTGTGCAAGTCTAAATGAAAGGCATTGTTGCCTGTGAAGAAACAAGGAAATCAACAGCTGAGAGGTGGAAATTCAAAAAATAAATGTATTAATATAATTTTAAAAAGCTTAAAATATTCTATAAAATGGCTATTTTGAAAATACATTTTTTGATACAACTGCTTTCATGACTTTCCCAAGCAGCACTCTACCATTTTAATGAATTTGTGGTAAAAAGATACTCTTTGTAATACCTTTGTGAGCCTGTACTTGGGTGACCTCTTGTTCTATCCACATATGTTTATTTATACAGTGTTATCTATTAGTTCCCAAGTGCCACGTTTCCAGTGAGAACATACGCAATTTTGATAGTGTTTCCTCATAACTAATCATAAACTACACTGTGTTATCTAGGCTATGAATCAACTATTTTCAATGTTATCACAAAAGGCACAACATACTGTACATTTAGGACTTGAAGAAGGGTTTGACTGCATGCACAATGGGGGTAATTTACATAATTGACATGAAAAAAACATTGGCTTGTTTCACTATATCTTGCCAGGGAAATAAATTGTTTTCTTCAATTTATTTTCCATATGTTTATTTAGTGTTTTTGATTCTAACTTAATTCTAACTACCTAAAATTGTTATGGTCATATAGGTGCCTATCTTAAAGGGATACTGTCATGGGAAAAAAATTTTTTTTCAAAATGAATCAGTTAATAGTGCTGCTCCAGCAGAATTCTGCACTGAAATCCATTTCTCAAAAGAGCAAACAGATTTTTTTATATTCAATTTCGAAATCTGACATGGGGCTAGACATTTTGTCAATTTCCCAGCTGCCCCTGGTCATGTAACTTGTGCCTTCACTTTAGGAGAGAAATGCTTTCTGGCAGGCTGCTGTTTTTCCTTCTCAATGTAACTGAATTTGTCTCAGTGAGACATGGGTTTTTACTATTGAATGTTGTTCTTAGATCTACCAGACTGATTTTCTCTTGTGTTAGGGAGCTGCTATCTGGTTTCCTTCCCATTGTTCTTTTGTTTGGCTGCTGGGGGGGGGGGAAAGGGAGGAGGGTGATATCACTCCAACTTGCAGTACAGCAGTAAAGAGTGATTGAAGTTTATCAGAGCACAAGTCACATGACTTGGGGCAGCTGGGAAATTGACAAAATGTCTAGCCCCATGTCAGATTTCATAATTGAATATAAAAAAAATCTGTTTGCTCTTTTGAGAAATGGATTTCAGTGCAGAATTCTGCTAGAGCAGCACTATTAACTGATTCATTTTGAAAACATTTTTTTACAGAAAGATGCATTATCTGGAAAACCCCTGGTCCCAAGTATTTTGGATAACAGGTCCCATACCTGTACTTGCTTTCAAAAATGCTCCTTGCACTTTCATATAGTTGCATGAAGCCCACTGTGTCCATTCTGCCCTTACTGCTGAATTGTGCGCAAGTGGAAGTACTGACCCTGCAGCCCTGGAATATGAAATAGGCCCTAGTAGTTCGAGTTTATGGTATCTTACAGCAGCCCCTCTGGCTTTTGCCAGAATACACAGTTTTGGGCCTGAACACTGGGGAACAAGGGATCTAACACCACCCTGAACATGACAGTAATTTCAAGGTTACCACAATGGGTCTACCAACAGACTTGCCACACTCCAATATGCAAACATGCACAACTGTATTTGTTTTTATGCATGGGACGAAGTTATGGTGGGAACTACTGCCCATGCGGTCACAATGGGAAAAAATGTTAAACTGTCATCTTGTCTATATTCAAGCAGAAAAAAAATGACCTTTATCGAATCTGCCTTAATGTACCATTTATTTAAACTAACCCAGCCCTGGCCATTAATTTAATGCTAGTTCAACAATACGACACACACAATTCTCCTCTGTCTAATGAATTTAATGGTGTTCATTGTAAACAGTTATTTTATGCACCAGAGTATAAACTGTATAGAAGATAATTGCAACTGAAACTGAAATTGTAAATGAGTCTGAGTATATTGTGGAAATATTTACTCAGCAAATAGACTGAACGCTGAACAGGCTGTGGTTTCATAGCTGTTGTCTATAGTCGTTGCTCTTGAGTTATTCTCAGGAAGAAATTAGGCTCCTTTATGTAGATAGTTGTATTCAACTTTGTATGTTACTGGTGCATGACTGGAAACAATGGAGAAGTAATTAATAAATGTGATTCAGAGCTATTTGTGCAATATTTGCAATTTCCACAAGTCTAGGATATTTTTCTTGGAATACTGAGCTGCTATAGTGTTTCAGCTGCTGATAGAAAACACTACACACTGTGGGGCACATTTACTAAGGGTTGAATATCGAGGGTTAATAAACACTTGAATTCGACCCTCGAAGTAAAATCCTTCGAATTCGAATATCGAATTCGAAGGATTTTGCGCAAATCCTACGAACGATCAATCAAATGATAAAACCCTTCGAAGGATTTTAATCGATCGATCGAAGGATTTTAATCGATCGATCGAAGGATTTTACTTCGATCAAAAAAAGCTTAGAAAACTGACGGGGAACGACCCCATAGGCTAACATTGTACCTCGGTAGGTTTAAACTACCGAATTATGTAGTGGAAGTTTTTTTTAAAGAGACAGTACTTCGACTATCGAATTGTCGAATAGTAGAACGATTTTTACTTCGAATTGTTCGAATCAAGTCAAAGGACGTAGTAGCCTATTCGAAGTTTTTTTCATTCGAATCCTTCACTTGAGCTTAGTAAATGTGCCCCTAAGTAGCTAGGTGAAAAGTACAAGTATCCCTTGCATGCTTGCAAGCTATGATTTGCAACTTGAACTGTATTTTTAACTAAGCACAAGGCACTAAGTGAAGTTTGAAGAGAATATGAGCAGGGTTGCAAATGATAAGTGCATGGGGGCATATATTTGTGCTTCTTGGTGCTCTAGGAATAGCCGATGAGTCCTTTAATCCTGCAAAAATGTGTGAAATTCTTGATCTGAATATACAGTATAAATACAAGGGGTCCCCAAACTTTTTTACGTGTGAGCCACATTCAAATGTAAAAAGAGTTGGAAAAGTCCCTTGGGGTGTCAAATAAGGACTGTGATTGGCTATTTGGTAGCCCCTATGTGGACTAGCAGCCTACATGAGGCTCTGCTTGGCACTATACTTAGTTTTTATGCAATTAAAACTTGCTTCCAAGCCTGGAATTCAAAGATAAGCACCTGGTTTGAGGACACTGAGAGCAACATCCAAGGGGTTGGAGAGCAACATGTTGCTCATGAGCTACTGGTTGGGGATCGCTGATATATACCCTGGCTATAACAGTTTATGAGTAATTTACGGTACAGAGTGCAGTATGCAAAAAAACCCCAGTCATTTTGTTGCTTTTGTTCCGATGCTCCGATAATTGGGAATTGCCATAGATCTCATCACTGTCCTGCCTCTTCCTCCATTAATACAGCCATCCTACAGTGAGAACGTGTCACTTTGTAATTGCCTGGAGCATGTTACTTCAAAATCAGTGTTGGTGCATCATCATTATGTTTGCACAATTATGCCAATGTTATAACGCAATGCATTGGGAATGAGAAGTTACTGATAATCACAATATAGTATGGGAAAACGTGCCTGTTTATGCATTGGTGTAATTAGGTTGTTTAGGAGATTTTTAAAAAGCAGCACAAAAATACCATGCGTAGCATTAGCCTATACAGGGGGTTGCATTTTTAGTAGCTATGCAGTGGTGCCCATTTGAGCTTTAAACTGCCAGTATTATTATATTATTTATTTGTATTTTAACTATAACGAGGCCTTTTATAATAACATAGGTGCTCTATTGCATTAGTGCAATAATCAATGGGTAAATGCACATAAGTAATTTAGCAGCTACATCAGTAAATAAACTTCAATAATGGAAATATGACAAGTTGTAGGATTGTTTTGTCAGTAAAACCTAGTAAAGAAAGACAGAACAGAGACAGAAATGAATGTTTAAATAAAGATAACAATAAGTCAGTCAAAGGATACGATTCATAAATATTAACAAATTAATTTATGCAAGCACTAGACTGCTGTCTAGACAGAACCAAAACACTATTATCTTGCTATGGAAGGAATTAAGAGTGTATTAACATTTAGATCTTTCCTTAGAAAAAGCCAATAAGACATTATATGACCGAAATTAATGACTAACGACCTTTATTTGCAGTCATGCTTCTTGACCATCTCACCTAAATGGCATGGATTAGAGTAACTTTATAGATCTAGGAGGGTGGCAAGAACCTAAATAAAATTTTATGAGTCGGTAAATTACACTTGCAGGTAAGCCATTTATTTTTTATATGCAATGGATTGTTTTGAAGGAATGAAGAGCCAGAATCAGAAAATAGTGCACTGGGAAAGAAATGATTGACAATAAGCATGACCTTGGGAATCCTTTCAAATGGTGGCACTTACAGGTGCATCAATCCTAGTATGCCAACTAAATGAAATGCACAAGAATGGGTGTCAGTTCCCAGAAAATGGCTAGTACCACTTATGGAAAATGAAAGAAGCACAACAGACATTTTTCCAGATGAAAGATCTGCTAGAATTCCAGTGTCAGGTGGTGCCAGATGATACAGGGAGGCAAAAAAGGCATTTTTGTGTTTGTTGGAAAGTAAAGCTGCGGACCAGTGATCTAAATTTCCCTTATTCTCACATTTCCCCATTCACTTCCCCGTCACTCTGTAGCTTTATTATATCTAGTAATCTACTCTGAAAAAGCATTGCAATACAAAGATTGTAAATGTCTTATATAAAGTATATATTTTCAATAAAAAATTGGTAGATCAGAGAGCATGTGATTGCTATTTTTTTATTTTCCATGCCAAGTTATGTCTCCAACTACAGAGCGCACAAAAAGAAAGATGATCTGGTGCAAGTGTTTTTATGACAAACAGGGAGGTATATAAAGTAGGTTCTCTTTAATGAAAAACGTTGCTCTTGAATGAAAAGGTTTAGTAGGGAGGACCATAAGCCCTGGCTTAAAAATCACTACTATATGCAATAAATGTCTGTCCTTTGTGCTAGACCATAGAATTTTGGATCCAACCCTTTATCTACATACTCTTTAATACAGGGCCTTATTGGTTACAACTAGTTGCTTTAGATGGACATTCAAAACAAACACCACAGTTGAAAGTTCTTTCTGATTACAAATAGGCAGCAAAACTGTTTGTATGGTGCTAAAGATTTACTTGAAGAACCATAAAGAAGAACCATAAAGAGCTGAATTTAAGAATGATTGTGGAATTACAGATGTAGAGTTATATTTCTATTATGTAGAGACTTTTCTATAGACTTTGAGAACTCTCATTGGGCCTTAAACATCCTATGAATGCCCCAATACACCATAGATGCCAAGGCAAAAGGGAGTCTGGAGTGAAACCTGGGACTGCAGATATTTAAATATATGACTCATATATGAAGCTTGTTTCCCAATATTCCAACAAGCAGGTGTTATCCCTAAAGGACTATAAACCGAACGTGTACTGAAGAGGAGTGGCATGCACCTGTTTTATGACCATTCGCTAAGCAGATGTTAAGCAAGTTTTTTCAAGCAGCTTTATTTATTAAACAGAGCAGGGTGTGGAATCTCCACACAAGACAGCTTCCATGTGCCAACGATGAACTAATTATTAGTGACGTAGACTCGCCTATATGTCTCTTGCTGATAGGAGCATGCATATTGTCAACAGTTCTTTAACTAGAGAGACCGGGTAGATAGGAGCCTAACCCTTTCACTTTGATATCTGATTCTAACACATTGCAAAGAAATGCCCTCTTTGTTACACAAGTATTTTAAAAAACACAAATCCAGCTTCCCTCATATTGATAAAAAGTAAACATAAGTGGAATGTACACCCCCACATGTAAAAAGATATACAGGCTCAGGATCCAGCATCAAGTGGAGGAAAGTGTTTAGAGAATTCTTACCCTATGTTGTACAGAAGCTGGACACCAGTCAGCATGTGTTTTACCCAAAATGTCGTGTTTTACCCAGAATTCCAGGGTCATTTCAGATGCAAAATAATGTCCCCTGCAATTTGCCAATATGGATGCTGTTGGTGACAACCTTCCAAGTTGTACAAGTAACTTATTGTTGTACAACAAACTATTATGTGCTGTCTAGCTCAGCATCTACAAATACATTTTTTAATAGAAATGTATGAATATGAAGTAGATGTTATTAATAAAGAGTAAATAAAGACTGCACAGCTAATCGGCCAATAATATTATCCCATAGTGAAATCTAGAGGGCAACATGTATGGGTGTACAGGTGCAAAACTCCTTCACTATACTTTCCATGATGTTGTTTCTTTACATGCTCTAGCACCCAGAGTAGTTTTAGAGGGGTTACACCAGATCTGGGCTGGGATTCAAAATAGGCCCTGGCGTTCCAAGTATTTAGAGGCCCAAATAGTACTCCACCAGCCCACTGATTATTAATTGTCTATGGGACCTTACAGCAGCCCCTCTGGCATTTGCCAGAACCCACAGATTGCCAGTCCAGGTCTGGGGTATACATAGGGTAGATTGTCCATGTGGGACCCCATGGAATAGCAGCTGTAGGTAGAAAGACAGGGAAAAAATTGCATGCAAGATGTTAACAGTAACAACTTATTATAATTGCAACCATACTATGTTTCTAAGCAATTGTCAGTTTCTACGTGTATTAAAAAACAAATCACTTCTAATCCAGGTGAGACAAACGGGATTGCTAGGAACATTAGTACTTGAAGCATTAAGCAAGGATTACACAGTGAAATGTAAATTATGTTGGAATGCTGAATAACCAGTAGTTAAAACCTAAGTAACAGATTCTATTGGTAAAGATTATAATAACATGTCCCAGATTCCCCTTTCCTGTGGTCCCTCAGCCACAATGTATAATTTCTTATAAATATTCCTGGTTTCTCTTATGAATTCCTGGGTTGAAGAGAACATCCATGTACATCATTCTGCCCTTCATCCATGGAGCCGATAGGCCTTTAACAATGATCTTTGCTTTAATGCACCCGTATTCTCTTCCCTAGGGCTCAACGATTGGATCAGCCCCATATCGCCCACCTTAAAGCGAGGATCTCTTTGGATAAGGTTATAAAAGGTAATACAACAATGGCAGCTAACTAACAGGATCTGTAAACATGCAAACAACATAACTAAGGATAAAAACCCAATGGACCATGCCAAAAAAACTGCTACTAAACAAGTGTAGCTATTCAACAACTGGAGACCGGCTGTAATATTTTTGGGTAATAATTAACTGAAGGGTAAATGTTTTCAAGACAAATGTTCTACTCGATGCACAATTATCCCATTAAACACTGATATAATAAGGCCAGTATGAAGATGGCAGAAGCTGATTAGACTTTAGACTAGGAAGCTTTAGGTATATATTTCCTAACTACTACTCCTGCAATGGCTTCAGGAATACATATCTAAAATCTACAGGTTATCAGTTGATTCCCATACTTAATTAAAGTGAATGCTTGCTGCAGACTGCACAGAATTGTATGTAGACGTGTTAATTAACTGATAATTAGCCATGCAGTCTGAGGATTTAAACGAATCTACATTTTTCAACAAATGAGTAGCCAATTCTAAACACAAATAACACTAGGCTAGCTACATAAGGGGTCATTTACCACACAGAGCACTGTGTTCTGCTGTTCTAGTATCACCACCAGTCCCTGCTCTCCTTTTCAGAGGCATGTAGGCATCCAGGATGATATTAGACATCACCATGTTTCTCTAGAAATCAGAAGGTATTTACTTGTCTCATGCCATACACATATCACTGCCTGAACACCACAAATGAGAATTTTAATTCTCTCATAAGGCCTCATGGGCGGAGACATGCAAATCAATCCTTTATGTCCTTTTGGCCAACTATGCATCCAGAACCTCTGGTTTTATAGCACAGAAACAGCCTAATGGTTCAGAACCATATTTCCAGACTTGCAGACAGCCTGTTTCAATCTTGTTAGATCTCATCAGTGCAAGATTTGGAACATGGCTTCTGAGGGGTAGGACTTGGAGAGTAGTGAAATAGAAAACTGAACCTAGTTAGGGTGAGATGGGCTAAAAGGAGCCAAAAAGCCCCTCACATATAAAATAATGTCCGTAGAAACTAGGGATGCACCGAATACACTATTTTGGATTCGCCCGAATACTGAACCAAATCTGAATTGGGTGGGAAGGGGAAAATATTTTTTACTTCTTTGTTTTGTGACAAAAAGTCAAGCAATTTCACTCCCCGCCCCTAATTTGCATATGTAAATTAGGATTCAGATTCGGCCGAATCCTGCTGACAAAAGGCTGAATCCTAAACCGAATCCTGGATTCGGTGCATCCCTAGTAGAAACAAGCAAGAACACTGTACTAGTTGATGTGTGCATGATAACAGCTATCAATTGCATCACATATTTTACTGGCTCTCACCAGATAGCAAACACAATTTTCTACTAATTAGCAGACAAGCAGAACCCTACCAGACCTACCAGTGTTGGACAGGCTTGCTGAAGTACCAGGATTTTTCTTGGGAGCCCTGACCTTAGTGGGTCTTTTGCCGTTTCTGGAGCATAGAGTATTAACTCTTTTCTACCATTTCCAGGTTTTGTTTGGGTGTCATGTATTTTCAACAGTGAGAAACATAGGAAAGGGTTTAGTTTAGTCTGTGCTGGGGTCAGGGAAATGACTGAGGCCCAATTTATTGCCATAGATAAGCATAAGAAGCCAAGGTTTTTTATAGACCTGGCAGGGGGAGTTTCTCAGGAAGAGTTTATGCAGTGTAAATGGAAGAGCAAGAGCTAATAGATTCCTCAAAAAAACCATATAATCGGGGCTGTAAAGATTAAGGTGATAGAGATGTTCCACCTATACACACTGTCTATGCTACCATATGCAGTCTGCCTGTATCCGCTGTGCTTTTACAAAGCTTGTACTGTACTAGCAATAATGAAATAATACAACACACAGGAGAGAATGAAAACACACACAATTGGCCCTGGATGTGTCATTTTGGGAGCAGTCACTCTGGCTGCTGTGAACGTCTCAGACAGAGGAATTTTTTCTCAATAAGAATAAAAGGGTTTTCATTTAGAGGTGGGAAAAGACTGCTACAGCTAATTTAGTAGATAGCAATAAATGTTCAACACATAGGGCCTGATAGTTGTATGAGATCTACAAATGTTAGAACTGACAGCCTTTAGTAGAATCAGAAACATTATCAAAATTTTCAACATGGACAGTAACAGCTGAGCTATACAAACTGAAAATAGGAAGCAATATGTAATCTCAAAATAGCAACAAATCAAAAGAGCAAAGTAGGGTCAAAGACAGGAAACTAAACGAGATTTAAGTGCTATCTTGGAATGACTCTAAGATAACAAAGGTGTTGCGCTTATAAATGGACATATTCATACACGTAGAGTTCATGTTATTGCATGACTGCCATCATATAGCAACAGGTGTTTTGCTGAATGCAGTCAGATAAACAAACATGAAGATATGGTCGGCATGCATTGTACAGTCAATTGCGTTCACATTACCTGCAGACATGGGAGGGATCTGTAATTCAGAAAATACCCACACTAGTGAAACTAATACTCTGAGTCACCATCCCACCTACTCTAGGCGAAACAAGAACTTGCTTTGTAAAATATGAGGAATATATGCAGTGCCTGCTAATTAGCTGAAAAATTAAATGCCAAAGAATGGATGAAATGTACAGTCATCCCATTTCTCAGATTGTTCGTGTGAACTAATCTTGGCACAGAGGAATTCCTTTGGGAAAGGAAAAGTCTACCTCCAGGGAAGGCCCTTTAGCCAAGTCTCATTTATCTTTGAAGATGCAATAGGTGCAACTGCCAATGCTGAACCCATGCAAAGAAGGTGTAGTAGGTAATAAGGATGGGTGGGTGGGTATAATATGGAAGGTGGGTGACAGCAGGGCAAGATGGGACAGTAATATATATCAATGTTGCAGTTCTTCAGTCACTGTTGAAGTAAAACTCCTAACTAGTGATTGGTAAATCTGTCCCATTTTGCTTTGCCATAAAATTTGCAAAATAGCGAAAATCTGCAAAACGCATTGTCAATGGGCATTTCTTGTGAGGGGGGGGAGAGAATTTTGCTTATCACTATGCCCAAAGTCTACTTCACCTGTTGTTGGGATGGTAATTGTATTTTAGCAATAGTAGTAATTTATAAAAATAACAAGGTCATACCAACTCTGTTTTGCACCAGGACCAGGCCCGGATTTGTGGAAAGACCACCAAGGCCCGGGCCTAGGGCGGCAGGATTTTAGGAGTGCGGCATGCTGCCCAATCACATCCACATTGGTTTGGAAGCTCTAGTGCTGCTCATGAGATACAATAGTTTTTTAAATTTCCTGTGCGCCAATCCCCAGTGTTCCCAACCTGATGATGGAAATTTGTGCATGTGCAGAAATGAAGGGGAGGGGACGGGGGTGACGAACGGCAGCAGGCCTAGGGGTGTCCGCTCTGTAAATCCAGCCCTGACCAGGACTCAGCACTACTAAATTATCCCTGCAAGCAGTCTATTAATTATTTTTGGAACAGCCTAAGGCAGTTATACAAATTTGTTTCATACATTTGTGTTTGTTTAGTGGGGAACAGACCATCATGTGATCCTACTCAGCAAGTTAATGGGGTACTCTAACATGTGTTAATTGCAGTTCACTCTCACTTCCTCTGATCCACTTGTTTGGTCCAATCAGATTAGTTAGTGCTATGTACACTTCAGTTGGTTGAATAGCCAATGTATGGAGCGATTACCAGAAGATATTTGATAGCACCCAGTAATACCTATTTGATTTAGAATACTGACTGTTCTTTACTAATGTGCTTCCATGTTTAGCCAAGGGCTTTTGCTTGGTACAGGTATTATGCTACTGGAGAATTATTACAATGTTTCCCCTTACACCAACATGAATGCCAAAATATCATGTGAGAAACCAATTTCCCAGAATCCATTTTTAGAAATAGGATTCTTACATATGCCCCAACCACTTCCTATGTGTCTTACATTCTGACGTCTAGTAATAATCATTAGGGCTTGCCAATCAGTGGCACCGCTAATATTAGAGAGTGCAGGCCAGCTTAGCTGTTACTGTTGTATCTCTTGGGAATCAACAAGATGATATTTTCTGGGTCCGTCTCATTTCTGTCAAAAAAGTCCAGCCATGTTTTATGACAGAGCTCTGAAATGTTTTATAGAGTGCCAAGACTACAAGATTAATGAAACTCTGAATGCAGTACACAGAGCAGTATAAAAACAAGTATGTACCATAACCTAATGTAATAGTAGAGCGGAATAGTAAATCATATTGACAGAGCATTAATTATCTGTATATTTCTACTTGTTTATATGAGTGGGAGCTTCCATGTGTACTAGAGCACTGTTACTAGTACAGAAATTTGTCATGAGAAAATACAAGATATGCTTGCTTTTACCAAATTATTATATTTTAACTAAAACCACTTTATAACCTCGAATTTTAGTCCACAAGAATGCAAAACATTTGTCATCAAACATCAATCCTACAGTTCATTAAGGGCCCTTAAAACTAGTGCACTTTTTTTCTGATGCACAGTGTCGCAGATTTTGACACAAAATGCAATCCGCAGATCGATTTCAGCCCCTGGCCGCTAGCAGCATCCTCTTCTTGTGTCTGGAAGCCTTGTGTCGGCTCTGGTGCGAACATAACCAGCGGATTTCAGCAAAAATGCAGTCTTTCGCTTCTTCACCAAATTCCACCAAATGTGATCGCACCTTAGCTGACAAAAGGTTTCCAGACACCAAATAAGAAAAGGATGCTGCTAACATCAAGGCTATTCTTGGTCTCATCTGGCCCTAGCCTAAGGAGCTCAACGCATTTTTTTTGCTGAGAAAAGCAAAGTGTGTTCCTTAATATAGTCAAGTTATTGAATATAATGTACTCAAACTGTGGGACAATGGAAATCTATCCAAACAGTTGCAATATATGGACAAACAATCCCTTTTTTGTTTAAAGGGTAAGGCATTTTTCAGTAGCAGTATGCACAAAATGTCTCTGTCTTAAATATATTGATAATGGGTTGAGTGTATTTGTATTTGTCTATATCTATTTTGTGGTCACAGCCTCATTGCACCCCCGCCTAATGGTTTTAAAAATTAGTGGTGGGCACAACTTATCCTTGCTGGCTTAATCTAAAACTTTTACAGACTCCAAACTTTTGATAAGATGATCTGACTTGCACACTTATACAAAACGGAGTTTAAATCCCCACTGACCCCTTTATATTCCTGGGCCCTTGAGCAGCTGCTGCCTCTGTTGTTTTACCCCAGCAGCAAAATATGATCACTTCTCCTGGGGAATCAGGATTTTGCATAACCAACAAAGCGACTCTTTTGTGAAAGTGATTTATAACCACTGATCTGTAACCGACACATTAACCAGCACTTAGACTGGACTGAGAATCAAAATAGGCCCTGGCATTTCAGGTACCCAGAGGCCCCAACAGGCCACACAGAGGCCCAAACAGCCCCCCACCAGCAAACTAAATAGTGAGTGTCTATGGTATCTTACAGCAGCCCCTCTGGCATTTGCCAGAACCCACAGCTTGCCAGTCCGGGCCTATCCCATTTTGTTGCTGTCATATATTGTGTTTCTGACATAAGCCACAATTACAGTCAGGGGCAGAGGTAAACAATATGCCACATCAAAACCCAACCGTGCCAGATTCTTGGAAGGACTGGACTGCAAAAAAAATATGTTTAAAACAAGAATGGAAAACAAGTTTTGCTGATCTACAACTCCCAGCATCCACTAACAGACTACAAAATTTGATTATAACCCCTTTCCAATATCACATGGGCTCTGGTGCAGTCCACCCTGGTAGTTACACCATTGCTTTTGATAGATGCTTTTCTTTGACTTGTCTCTAGGGTTGCCACCTGGCTGGTATTTTACCTGCCTGGCCGGTAAAAATTATGCTTGATGCCAATGTTATTAATAGGAAAAAACGCCAAGAACATAGGAAGGCTGGTAATTTTTCCAGAAAAGGTGGCAACCCTACTTTTCTCCAAGGCCCTGTAGGCACTTTGCACACATAGATTTCAACATATACGTGCTACATATATTATCTTCCCCAGCTTATTGAGGGGCTATTGTAGTCTAAAACATTTTGCTATGGAACCAAGAAACTGGGTCCAATAGGTTCAGATTACACCAATGCACATGTGACTCCCTAAGGCTAAGGTCACATGAGGCAGAAAACCACTATTTGAAATCCGTTGGCTGATTTCTGCCCTACCACAAGCAGTAGCCTCCTCTCTCTTCCGCATTGAATGAGCTCCTCGTGAACAGACTATGCGGGTTTCATCGGAAAACCGTGAGTCTCTGCATTTTGAGCTGAAGTCTGTTTGCGCCAAGCCGATTCAATGCGGAAGAGAGAGGAGGCTACTGCCCACAGTAGGGCAGAAATTAGCCAGTGGATTTCAGCCACGAGATTTCGTGCCTGCGTGGCCCTAGCCTAAATACCTATTCTTTATTAGAAAAGGAAATATGTGTAGGTATTGTGTTCCGTAACAATGAAAGCCATTAGCAATATTTCTACTGCCATATAATAGTGCATGTTTCTATATAATTAAACGTTTCTATCTAATCAAACTTTCTAACATTAAAATAAAAAGTCACTGAAGAATTATATACAAAACATGACTTGGTATTAAAAATAAAATGCCCTTTAATTAACGGCTTTTGTGTAATGTGTATATTATCAATACATATAACTGCTTCATTTTTTATGAAGCAGCTAGCATGTAACCTGACTTGCATTTTGTATGGTATTTGAAAGGCCCTACAGCGATAAAAAAGGTTACGGTCTTCAATTTCCCATGCGACCTTGCTGAGTGAGGAAATGCAAGCTGTTGCCTTTTGTTATTACTGAGATGTGAGCTGCATAGGTGCAATGCACAAACATCATTGGATATGTAATTACATTTTTTTTTTTCCCAAAAACAGTATGTGATAGAGGCTGTGATCAGAAATCCAAATTATAACCATAAAAATGGTAGGCTGATCTCTGTTCAGATTCTGCTATTTTATTTAAAATAAAAATAAGCGAAATAACAACAAACTATATATATTTTATCTCTCTTATTAAAATAAAAAATAAGAGAAATAAAACATATATAGTTTGTTGTTATGTTATTACAATACTTTTAGAACAATTTATTCAGGAACCTTGCATGGTTAATTACTCGACTATGTACCCAACTGTAATTGCCTGGTGACAAAAGAAGTGAAATAAATGAGGTTTTATTACATAAGGTAAAATAAATGTAAGTAAAATTGGGAAAAATTACTCTTTGTGGTCAGAATATTGGCTACTGGGGTCAGTGACCCAGACAACCAGATGTTAAAGTTGTTGTTCACCTTTGAGTTAACTTTTATTATGATGATGTAGATATTCTGAGAAAATTTGCAATTGTTTTTTATTTTCTTATTATTTGTGGTTCTTGAGTTGTTTATTTTTTTTTAATTCAGCAGCTCTCCAGATTCAATTTCAACAATCTGGTTGCTAGGGTCCAAATTACCCTAGTAACAATGCATAGATTTAAATAAGAGACTGAAATATGAATGGGATAGGATCTGAAAAGAAAGATGAGTAATCAAAAGCAGCAATGACAATACATTTGTAGCCATACAGACCATTTGCTATTTTTATTATTTTATTAAAATACTATCAGAAATAAATAATGAAGACCAATTGAAAGTTGTTTAGAAGTGGCCATTCCATAACATACTAAAAGTTAACTTTAAAGGGGTTGTTCGCCTTCAAATTAACTTTTAGTATGCTGTAGAGAGTGATATTCTGAGACAATTTTCAATTGGTTTTAATTTTTTATTATTTGTGGTATTAGAGTTTCTTAGATTTTTATTCAGCAGCCCTCCAGTATGCAATTTCAGCAATCTAATTGCTAGAGTCTAAATTGCCCTAGCAACCATGCACTGATTTGAATAAGAGACTGGAATATGAATAGGAGAGGCCTGAATAAAAAGATGAGTAATAAAAAGTAACAATGACAATACATTGGTAGCTTTACAGAGCATTTGTCTTTTTAGATGGGGTCAGTGACCCCAAATGGAAGCTGGAAAGAATTAGATAAAGAAGGCAAAAAGTTCACAAACTATGAAAAAGAAAAAACGAAAGCCAATTGAAAAGTTGCTTAGAATTAGCCATTCCATAACATACTAAACGTGAACCACCCCTTTAAGGTGAACTGCACCTTTAAATTTCAAGGGTAGAAGAGGGAAGCAAAGTGTTAAAAAAGTATGCATAAAATGAAGGTTGAAAAATTGCTCAAAATAGGACATTCTAACTTAAAGGCGAGCTACTTGTTCAAATATGCAAAGATTCCTATAGTGCCATTGTGAGTGACTGTACACAACTATGTACGCACCAGAGAAACATTAGCCTTGGCTAACGAGCCTGGCTAGTGTTTGCTTTCGGGAGGCTTTTGTAAGCACAGCAGGAGATATCAGGTGCGCTTTGCCTCCCTTCTTCAGTTCTAAGCGACCATTCAGTTGAACAGAGAGAGCCAAAGTACATCCACAGAGCGGGAATCTGAGAGGGTGGAAAGCCCCCCTTAGGGCTCTTGTGTCTTGTGATCAGATCTAAGAGTCCTAAAGAAAACAAGTGGGACAAATAAATCTGCACTTGAATGTGGGGTGAGATAAGGTGGGAGATCAGAAAAAGAAGAGGGAAAGTGCAGCAGACTCTGGTTTACGTTAAGCACAAAACAAAAACTGTGGTACTGTTTTAGCCAGTAGCAAAAATAACAAATAAAAAAACAAACAAATACAAAAAGTATTGTAGAAGTGATACCTATATTGGCTAACAATAAAAATACATTGCAAGCTTTCGGAGCACCAAGGCCCCTTCGTCGGGGTATTTTGCCTCCAGAGTGTTCCGTGTTAATTATATTGATCATATTAATTATGCTCACAACAAGTGGCAACCCTATGTGGGCTTTTATTCAGTAATTCGGTTGTATGGTGTAGATAGTGATATACTGAGGCAATTTACAATTGGTTTTATTTTTTATTATTTGTGGTATTTTGCTTTTTATCCTGCAGCTTTCCAGTTTGCAATTTCAGCAACCCAGTTGCTAGTGTCAAAATTACCCTAGCAACCATGCATTGCTATGAATAAGAGACTGGAGAATAATTAGGAGAGGATCTGGAAAGAAAGATGAGATTTTTTTTAGGTTTTACTTCCTAGTAGCATGAGTATTTATTTTTTACAGCAGATGAAGAGAGACTGAATAGAAATACGAGTAATAAAAAAGTAGCAACAGCGTCATGCCAAGCCTGTCAGGCGCCCTAGGCAACCGATGCGCTCAATAGGCATAGGCACATGAACGAATAAACGCACGCATGTGCTATTTGACGCTAGCCAGTGCAGAGAGGGGACCGGATTCGGGGTAGGAGGCAGAGAAGTTACTTTCCTGGCCAGTGCCGGACTGGGCCAGCGGGGCAGCCCAGTCCAGTCCCGCTTCGCATTCTAATCTTCCTGCTGTGGCAAATACAAAGTGCGTGCCTGCTCAAAAGGACATGTGCAGTGGCAGGAGGGGTGCGGCGGCAGCTCGCCAGTGTAACCCAGCAGCAGGGGATCCGGAGGGTGGTACTGCGACAGTAGCCCCGGTAGGCCTTGGGTCCCCCAGTCCGACCCTCTGCCTGGCACCCCCCCCCCAGCTTTACACCCTAGGCACGTGCCTACTCTGCCTTCACCTAGTTCCGGGCCTGAGTAGCAAAAACTATAAATTTGTAGCCTTACAGAGCATCATTCAAAAACTTTAAAAAAAGAGAAGAAAATTAAGACCAATTGAAAAGTTGCTTAGAATTTGCCATGCCAGGCCAGTTAATTTCTCCTGGCACAGGGTCGGACTGGGGGGGACTGCTGTCCAGGGTCCCCCTCCGCCCCCTACTGTGACTTACCCAGCTTTTTGCCGCCCCTGGAATCCTGTCTGGCGCTGCCGCCTGAGGCGAGTGGCTCAGCTCGCCTCATTGGCGGAGCGCCCCTGGACTTACCTAAAGGCGCGTGGAGACTGTGGCTGGTGTTGCAGTGCGCAAATGACTAATTTGGCATGCATGCGCAGGCGGCGGCGCGCGTCACAATTTTTTTTTATCGAATGCCAATATCGGGAGAGGGTTCGGACGCACCGGGTTTTTTCCCAGTGTCGCGCTCGGCCAGTCCAACCCTGTCCTGGCATGTTCACTAACTAGTGGGTGTAACTGGAGAAACTTGCTGGGTGGTTGTGCATAGACTGTGCATAGACTGTTACCCTAGTGATAGTGTCCATTATGCATTGCTGTGGGCTAGTGACACAACACAGAACTTTAAGGTGGCCATACACGGGCAGATAAAGCTGCTTATATCAGTCCTTAAGACCAATTCGGCAGCTTATCTGCCTGTGTATGGGGGCTTCCGATGGGTCTTCCCCATCAATATCTGGCCACGATATCAATTGGGAAGGTTTAATTTTTTCAGCGACCGACCCGTCAAAGCCCATTGCTCCTCGCTGTAATCTGTTCCCTCGGCCCTAAGGGCGAATGTTCGGATTACCCCGATATAACCCTGCCGTTGGTGGGCATAAAGAGGAAAGATCCACTCATTTGGCAATGTCGTCAGACGAGTGGATCTCTTCACTTTAGGTTTCAGGTTTCCATGGTGCCATGGGTGGTTCCTATTTGCCCCTAGTAGGGTTGCCTCAGTTTCTGGAAAAGAAATGTAAGCTCAGCAGATGACATACTGGTAGCGACGTAGACCCCCTAAACCTAGGGCTGCCCATAGGAATTAGTGTCTGACAAAACGCACCACATATATTTTTATTATCTGAAGTGAAATTTACAGCAATTAAGTGGCATGCAGTTTGATTACAAATATATTCCATATATACAGGTGTAATAACGCCTGCGAAGTGCAGGAAGAATGAGCGCAGTTTCAATAAGGGGCTGTACGTGAAGTTGGATGGGAAAGAGACTATTCCCACAACACGCGCTGTGCGTTCGTCACACAATAACAATCACTGACGCCTCATCAGAAGCAAACATTGATAGTAGAAAAGGGGCGGGATTGTGAGGGAGGGGCCTCCCAGGCGGAGGGGCGGAGCTGCAGGAAGAGAGTTACTACTCTACTCTGCAAATTGGCAGAAGCTCAGAGCAAGTTGAGAGCAGAGAGAGAGGTTGTAGCGTGGAGCTGCGCTACAATGAGCCATATTCCATTCCTTACGGTCACCATGAACTGGACTTACCTGTGGATCTTGCTGTTCCTTCTTCCCTACACAGGTCAGACAAGGGGCTGGTTGGGTGGGGGCAGCTGTATAAGGGATTTGGCAGAGAAGCACCACCTGTCTCTCTTCTGTCCGGCTGGGATTGTGCCGCAACTTTTAAGTTGCTGTTTAGAAGGTGTCGCATGATCGCTTCCCTCCCTGATCTACAGACACCTGTGTGGCATTCCGGCATCCAACGCTTTTGTACCAAATCTACTTACTGCAGATGTGTGCGATTTGTTCAGCGAGACTTGATCTAAAGTTAGTGCGCAATTGTCAAAATTAGGATTGCGGTTCTTGTACATGGATTTAGATAGATTTAAATGCCAGTGTGTATATATGTATGTGTGTATATAAATGTTTGTGTATATGTGTGTGTATATAAATATGTGTATATGTCTGTGTGTATGTGTATATAATACACGAAAGCTATGAATATCCTGTAAATTATATCCTTATAAAGGGTGATTTCTGATGTCATTTCTGTCACATGACTCACTGAAATTTGTGTATTATAATAAAGTACCCCCAGTTGTAAAATATGAGGATATTAGAAGTTACCTCGGAGTTTCATGACCTGTATAAAAACACTCGGCCTTGTATGTATGTGTATATAAGTGTGTGTATATGTATGTGTATATAAGTGTGTGTATATGTATGTGTATATAAGTGTGTGTGTGTATGTGTATATAAATGTGTGTGTGTGTATATGTATGTGTATATAAGTGTGTATGGGTATAAATGTGTGTGTGTGTGTGTATATGTGTATGTGTATATAAGTGTGTATGGGTATAAATGTGTGTGTATGTATGTGTATATAAGTGTGTGTGTGTATATGTTTGTGTATATAAATGTGTGTGTGTGTATATATGTGTGTGTATATAAATGTGTATATAATATAAATGTGTGTATATGTATGTTAAAATGTGACATTTATGTGACTTTCTGCTCTGATGCTTCCTGTGCTGGTTGTGGGGTCACTTGTGCTTGATAAAGAGATCCCATAATTTGCCGGGGACTTGATTCATTTTAACACCACGCACTGATACAGGCAAAGTGATCTGCAACTTATGCTGTTGGGTTGCATTTTAGCTGTCAGGGGATGCTGGGAGTGGTAGTTTGACAGCATCCAGAGGAGTACGGTCACACCTGGAGATTCGAGAAGATTGTTGCCTGCCGACTAGTTGTCCCTTCTTTGGGTCAACTAATCTCCCCGAACTGCTTCCCCCTGTCTTCTAGAATGAAAAATCTCCTGCGGCATGGCACTCGCAGCACTTCGTTTTCCAAAGTTGCCTCACGAGGAAACTTTGGGCAACTTCGGAAAACGAAGCACTGTGAGTGCCATGCCGCAGGCGTTTTTTCATTCTAGCAGGCAGAAGACTGGGGGAAGCAGTTTGGGGAGATTAGTCTCTCCAAAGAAGAGGCGATTAGTCGCTGGTCTACTAAATCTCCCCGAATCTCCAGGTGTGACCTTACCATAAAGGTTCCTATCTTTGGTGCTGTAAATTGTTAGAACAATTAGTAGAAAAAGAAATAAGGACCGCACATGCTCACCGTTCCCCCCTCGATTCAGGTGCACAGTCCAACAGTGTCCCCACTGTGAATTCGACAAAGACTCAGGAAAAACAGACGGCACTTCTGAAAATTGGGATTTATTGGGGTTCCTGCTAGTAAACCTTACGCGTTTCGGGAGTTATCCCTTAGTCATAGGTCATGACCTATGACTAAGGGATAACTCCCGAAACGCGTAAGGTTTACTAGCAGGAACCCCAATAAATCCCAATTTTCAGAAGTGCCGTCTGTTTTTCCTGAGTCTTCGCTGTAAATTGTTATGTGCTTTTCCCAATCAAAGTGATACTGACACTAAAAAAAAAAAAAACTACTCTTCAGAATATTAATGTACATTAAGTTACCTATAGGTCATGCTGATCATTCTTCGCTGATAAATCGGCTTTTGTAATTGTTGTTGCATTTCTTAGACTTCAACTGCTGCACAAATATGGCAGCCCCTTGATAGAGGAACACGGGATCAGAAAGTTAATGTAAAAGTATTGGGCAAATATTTTCATGGCAAAATTATAAATGGCATGGAAACACAATGTTATGATAGATGTTAAAAAGGTTTAAATTCTGGTGTATCTCTTTAAGCCATAGTCTGCTCTTCTTTTTATGTTGAAAGGGCTCATACCCACAGACTTTTTCTTCTTTTTATGTTGAAAGGGCTCATACCCACAGACTTTTTCAAATGTGTTTGATATACGTTTCAGACACAGGTTTGAGTGCACCTAAACCCATTTTTTATTTGATTCCATTATATTCTGCCTGGCTGTACTCAAGAGCATTTTGAGTGCTGTTTTACTCCTTTTGCATCTCCTTGTGCATGACGCACGTTCAGTAGCTGGTAGAATAGAGGGTTACGTTTGGAACTGACAAAACGCACTTAAGTGCCTTTAAAAAAAAAAAAAAAAAACTCCTATAAACGCATTATATGCGTTTTTTTGCTCTCGGGCAGGCGTTTGAATAAAGTATTAAAAAAAAACTGTGTGTAAGAGCCCTAATGCTATTAACATAAGACATTACTGTTATTTTGTTGCAGGTTAGCGGACATCAATTAGGCCGGAGAATTGTGTGTTTTATTGTTGTTCAGTGGCATTTCGGTTGCCGTGGAAGTGAAAGAAGACTTTGGTGAAACCTAAGCCCGGTCTTTGTGCTGCTGTAGAATATAATAAGTGCCCTGATTATGTTGTTAGGGATACAGGACACAAGATAAGAGACAACATTCAACAAAACAAGCCTCTTTATTGGTCATTTGTTGGGATCTAGTAGGGGATACTGGTTTTGCTGGTGCAAAGTCTGTTTGTATCCATTTCCAATTTTGAAATGACTTGTTATGATCAATATATTTTCAGCATTTCAAATTATAATACTGCATACAATATTAGGGTGCTTGTATTTAGTGGTGCACATACAAACACAAATTAAATATATATATATTCCACATCGCTAACGAGCATTTAAGTGCTGATACATAGGTCATGGCTGTGCAGAAATCAGTGCTGTCTGCAGCAACTGTCAAAATTCTTTGTTAATAGTTACACAGGCTGTAGGAACAGTGTTTCCCCAACCTTACTTAGGGAACGCTAAATTTAATGTGGCTTTATATGAAATATGGCATAAATCGATTTTATTTCCCCAGTTTTGGGAGAACTGCTGGAATCGTACTTATTAAATCCACCTCCATATACAGGTAACTAGTTTGGTGTCCCTGTTCCCCCGGGGTGCTTATGTAAATTAAGCACGATTGCCCAAACATAAGAAGCACTTGAAAACTTGTTTTGGAAATGGACCTCATTTAGTGGATAGGAATTTACAAGCACAAATAAAGATTGTACCAGTATGCTAAAAGAGATCAGCATCGGATAGGTGACCCAAACTCACAGTTTAGGTAGACATTTAGGGGCTATCTAGGGTTCAATTATGAAAGCGGTCCCATAACAAGCTCATTAAGATGAAGGGCTAGAGATTAGCTGCCCTGACACGTCATTTCCTTTCTCAATTAATTAGAGTCCCTAACTCTTGTTCAGGGACTTCCTTTTGTTTAACATTAGACCATTTCCCCACCTAAAAGAATAAAAATTCAATACATTTGTTAAATGGATGAAAATGGTTTTGCTCTCCAAATCTCCCCTCTTATCCATGCATAAGAATACTAGTGCATGACATAATACTGCAGTATATAAATCCCATTCACAAAACCTAGCATATTAAATTCACAAGAATTATTGGCATGTATTTATTGTAATGTGTTTATGCATGGCCTCTGTGCAGTTCTACAAATAGAGCTTTGCAAAAAAATTGTGTAAACCGTCACCCTTTTTGTTCTGATAGGAATACAAGAGGGGGGGAAGTAAGGAAAATATTAAGGGCTCTTACTCATGAGCGTTTTTACCTGCGCTCCCCTGCGTTCGGTTTTTCGGCGTTCAGCCGCAGGGGAGCGCAGGAATAGACGCATTTCATTATTTCAAATGGGGCTGTACTCACACAGGCGCATGTAGGCGCCGAACGCAGGTTGAGACGCAACATGCTGCATTTTTTCTGCGCTCGGCGCCTACACGCGCCTGTGTGAGTACAGCCCCATTTGAAATAATGAAATGCGTCTATTCCTGCGCTCCCCTGCGGCTGAACGCCGAAAAACGGAACGCAGGGGAGCGCAGGTAAAAACGCTTGTGAGTAAGAGCCCTTAGGGGGCCTATTGGAAGTTCATATTGAACAAAATATAATCACCTGTACATCATATGCGTATTCAGGATAGTAAGGGCTGCCATTAGAAATCACGGGGCCCTGTACAACAAAATGTTCAGGGCCCCGGCCCCCAGATCCCGCCCACTCCACACTACAGTTAAAAGACCACATAGACGTCAGTGCTAAAAAAGGTAAACCCCCCCCCCACACACACACATGTTATAAAAAGCTATTAATGGTCAGGCCCCCTTATAAGTTAAAAAAACTGTGAGGCCCCCCCATAAAGATTTTTTTAAAAAAAATTGTTGATCAGGGCCCCCTTGAAGTTAATAAAAAATAATTGGTGATCAGGTCCTCCCTATAAGTTAAAAAAAGTATTTGGTGATCAGGCCCCCCCCTGCAAGTGAAAAGAAAATTGATGGCCTGCTCCCCCCCACAAGTTATAAAAAACCATTGGTGATCAAGGGCCCCCTGCAAGTAAAAAATAAAAATTGGCCAGACCCCCCCCCCCAAATTTTTTTTAAAAATTGTTTGCCAGGGTTTAGTGTCGAAGGGGGGGGGGCGGCTATGCTTCATTTACTTGATTAGCTGGGCCACCCTTTTTTTTTTCATTTTAGTCGGCGCAGAGTCACGGAAAGCGTTTGGGGATATTGGTCGTGCAAAGACGAGACAATTAGTCGCCAGGCAACCAAATCTCCCCAAAACGCCCAGTGTGGCCTTACTAAATGGTTCAGGGAGGTTTATTGAGAAGTTTATTATTTACCTGCTACTACACCAGATAACTGCTACAGACACCTGCTAAGAGCTTTTGTGTTTTATGGTTTATTGATCTCTTACTGTTGATGATTAAGGCATTCACATTTAATAGCTTAATAAACTGTTTGTTATCGAGAGATGTTTAAGCAGCTTGAATCAAGCTCGTCTGTTGTGTTTATATGAGCTTCATACTTCATTATAAGTTAAAAAGGAACATGTCTAGCTCCCTAATGTACAGAATCAGGATGAGAAATAGATTTATGGCGCATGATCGTATGTACAATTAATATAGCCAAGGCACATTATAATGTAGTAAAGGCTAAGAAGTATGCAAACACAAGTGAGAGTGCATGAGCTTATTCTTGCAACAACCAAATATGCATAGTTTAAAGTTAAATCATTTCAGTATTTATTTAACCCTTTAAGTGCCAGCTATAACAACTTCAACACTGCTATAAAGTACCAGTATCCATCAGCTGCAGAGTTTATCTCCCTACTATGCCTGATTTCCCACAGCCACAGTCCTTTCTCAGAGACTATTATCCCACTGTTACTATAGGCACCATCTCTCCCTACTATACCTGCTATCCCATATCCACATTCCTTTTCCAGAGACTATTATCTCAACTGTTACTATAGGCACCATCTCTCCCTACTATACCTGCTATCCCATATCCACATTCCTTTTCCAGAGACTATTATCTCAACTGTTACTATAGGCACCATCTCTCCCTACTATACCTGCTATCCCACAGTCACACTCCCTTCCCAGAGACTATTATCCACTGCTACTATAGACACCATCTCTCCCTACTATACCTGCTATCCCACAGCCACAGTCCTTCCCAAAGACTTATCCCACTGTTACTAATCTATAGGCACCATCTCTTCTTACTATATCTGCTATCCCACAACCACAATCCCCCCCAGAGGCTATTATCCCACTGCTACTATAGGCACCATCTCTCCCTACTATACCTGCTATCCCACAATCACACTCCCTTCCCAGAGACTATTATCTCACTGTTATTATAGTCACCATATCTCACTACTATACCTGCTATCCCACAGTCACACTCCCTTCCCAGAGACTAATATACCCACTGTTCTATAGGCACCATCTCTCCCTACTATACCTGCTATCCCACAGTCACACTCCCTTCCCAGAGACTAATATACCCACTGTTCTATAGGCACCATCTCTCCCTACTATACTTGCTATCTCACAGCCAAACTCCCTACCCAGAGGCTATTATCCTTAATGCTAATATAGTTATCCTTTCATCCAGTAATACCTGCTGTGCTGCCTACAAGGCTTATAATTTTTATAAATCTTGTGTAAACTTTGTGATAATATTTGTACATTTGTGGTCACTTATTGATTATTTCCCCAAGGTCGATATTGTTGCTTGTTTCGCTTCTTGGAGTTGAGTTAAGCCTTTCTGTAAATGTTAGAGACTCACAGAGTTTGATAAACAGTAGATAAGTTTATAAATAGTTTTAATAATTGCGCTAATTGGTGCTTTCATAGGCAATGTGTGCATGTGGATCATTCCTGGCAGATGAGAGCAGACTGTGCTTGAGTGCTGACATATTTCCCACAGTGCTTCACAGAGATTATACATTATTCACATCAGCCCCTGTCCCAGTGGAGCTTGCAATCTAAAGATCCCTTTCACATTCACACATGGTCACTTTTATCAGGAGCCATTTAAACTGCCTGTATGTTTTTGGGAGAGAGGAAACTGGCTATTGGGTCAGATATCCAGCTGCAATGATGGGATATTGAGAATTTCCGGCAGCAGCTGGAAGTTGGAGAGTTCCTCTGTTGGTTCATGCAGGTGTCCACTTTGTACCACCACGTGGCTGAGATTGTTTGTACACATTCTGACGTGTTATATTTCCCCCATTTGTTCTGAGAAACCGTTGTTTTTTAGAGCCTTTTGAATGTGCTTTCCAAATTTGTGTAAGGGCTCTGTTCAGTTGTCTAAAAGGGAACTATCGCCGAAATTTAACAAGCGTCATCATACTGAATTAAAAAACTTCTAAATACAATCAAATATTCTGCATTGGTTCTGAAATAATCAAGTTTATCTTCACTCTCCCTCTCTTAGCATCTGTTTCTCTTCATTCTGTCTTCTTGCAGGAGTTGGGTGTCAGATATTCATTGACAATTACATCCAATACATCTTATAGGGGGCTTCTATTCCTAGCAGATGTATTAGTGCTCATTCAAATAACTAATTCCAGTACAAACAAAATCTAACAAAATAACTGCCTTTTGCAAAATTCCTGAATGTAGAGAAACATGATGTCTGGTGGTTTTAAAAGAGTGAGCTCCAATACATCTTCTGTGCTAAAGGAGCCCCCCTATAAGATATACAGGTATGGGACCTGTTATCCAGAATGCTCGGGACCTGGGGTTTTCCGGTTAACGGATCTTTCCGTAATTTGGATCTTCATACCTTAAGTATACTAGAAAATAATGTTTACATTAAATAAACCCAATAGGCTGGTTTTGCTTCCAATAAGTATCCATTTTATATTGGTTTGGATCAAGTACAAGGTACTGCTTTATTATTACAGAGAAATAGGAAATAATTTTGGAAAATTTGGATAAAATGGGGTCTATTGCAGGTGGCCCTTCTGTAATTCTGAACTTTCTGGATAATGGGTTTCCGGATAATGGATCCCAATACCTGTATTGGATCTAACTGTCAATGAATATCTGACAAACAACTCCAGAATGAAGAGAAACAGATGCTGAGAGAGGAATAATGAAGATATAGTGAATAATGTACCCCCTCTTGTAAAATATAAGGATATTATAAGTTACCGAGGAGTTTCATGACCATATAAAAACACGAGGCTGAAGGCCGAGTGTTTTTATACAGGTCATGGAACTCCGAGGTACAGAATGTTTAATTGATTGTATTTAGAAAACATATTATTTCAGTGTGCTGAAGCTTATATTAAATGTTCATTTTTGTTATATTTACCCTTTAACAGAAACCAAGAGCCCATGTAACAGCTTCTGCTGTGTAATCTTATCCTGAGACTTTGTTCATTTGATCTCTGTGATGGAATTGTGAATGCCTCTTAAAAGTATAGATGTACTTGTACCTTCTATGTAAAGTGAGTTATTGATGTACTGACAAATAGTGGTCCCCCCCCCCCAACCCAGAACATTATTAAGGATTTGGCATGCATGTGATTGGTGGGAATTTGAGCTGCATGTTTGACGAGAAGGGAAAGCACAGTCACTTCCTGTTGGTGTGGTTGAGCTGTGCCTGGTTGGTTTCCTGGCTATCTGGGACACGTGCCCCCCACACCATACTTTCTTGTGTTCCACTATAGGATTGTTTTTGCTTTAAAACTGATTATACAAGACTGTCCATCTTTTGTGTAAATACAATGCCCTTTATCTCCAAGAGCATCTGAAGGGCTGTGGGTAACATAGGTCCTTTCTTACTGAGCCTCCTCCACTGGCATTCAAATTAAAGTCATAATTGTAAAATGTATACAAGAGTATGGTGGCATGAGAATCACTTTCTCTGCTTTTTAACAATCAAGTATAATTTATTTATTTTTTTTTGCAAAGGGGCATTTATCCGGAACTTGACCAGTTCCCTTCTAGAAAAGATATCGGGAAGTGAAGCATTCATGACATCCTGCAGGGGCTTTCCTCCCCTCTCTACTAAATTAGTACTCATGATGAGGGAAATGTCTTTCATTTGGTTTAATTGGGCATCCTTTTCTGGAATGTAATTGGATAAACTTGCACTTCAGACTTGAGCCACTTTAAAGGAAAACTGTCATGGGAAAACGTTTTTTTTTTTCAAAACACATCAGTTAATAGTGCTGCTCCAAATCTGCTGCTGCTGAAATCCGTTTCTCAAAAGAGCAAACAGATTTTTTTTTTATATTTAATTTTGAAATATGACATGGAGCTGGACATATTGTCAGTTTCCCAGCTGTCCCCAGTCATGTGACTTGTGCTCTAAAAAACTTTAGTCACTCTTTACTGCTGTTCTACAAGTTGGAGCAATATCACTCCCTCCCTTTCCCCCCAGAAAGCAATTCCATCCTTAAGTGCTGGCTCTTTCTGAATGCGCATGACCAGGCAAAATGACCTGAGATGGCTGCCTACACACCAATATTACAACTAAAAAATAGAGTGAATTATTTGCAGTGTAAACAGTGTAATTTAGAAATAAAAACGACACCATAAAAATCGTGACAGAATCCCTTTAAGGCCATCCTTTTACTCTCTGGTAGTAGCATTCCACAGGATATACTAGAAACCGTTTGTAAGGGCTCCTAACTCAGGGGTTCATTACCTAATCTGGGCATTAACAATGCAGCCAAAGTCTGTTTTGTTCAGATAGCTGTAGAACAAAGAAATCATTATTTATTTTTTTATTATTCATTAGGTTACTTGGTTACACCCCAGGTGCCAGTTTGCATGGTGTCTGTAAATGAGATCCATATTCTATAAGCCTAATATTTTCTCTTTCTAAACTCTTGTTGGTCTTTCGCATGTTGGACCATGCAGCTATCTACAGCTTCTGTGCATCAGTATTTTACTCCTTGGACACGGTTTTTTAACCTTTTTTTTTAATGGGACCCATCCTGTGTCTGGGATTTTGTCTTGGAACCCCTAGTTATGATGTAGAATTAATTACCTATGGCGCTTCCTTATAACTATTTGTTGCAAAATTAAAATTCACTGTATTAATGGGGATCATGTGACCCACCATTTTCAATACGGTTTACTAAAATTTTTGTTAGCAGTTTATTTTTATAGAGCCAAGCAGGCATTATTTTGCATGTTAATGTGACCATTGTGGGAACTGTTTTCATTCGAGTTAATGGGTAAATATGTCACTTTACCTTTGCAGAGCAAATTGAATCTATTCAGACACACATGTATAAAATACTTTCTATTCTGATGTGAATAACTTTTGTCATATATGTACGTATTTCTGTATTTGACAGAGTGGCTTCTGTGACACTGGCTTGTGTTTGCCAATGTGCTTTGTTTGCAAGCAATAGTATTTTGCATGTGAAAAATCTGCCTTCTGTGAGCAAAAAAAAATCCATACAGGTTACACACTGTTCTATTAAAAAAAACCTTTGAATGATGTACAATTGCTATATTCAGTATTTAAGGTTGGTCATTTTCAAAAGAAGTCTGAGAAGTTAGATCTTCAGGTGTGTCCTGCAGGAATACAGAACCCAAGTTTTACAGATGTCACACATCTAGTAACGACTGTAACATGTTTTCTCTTACACATCAAAAAAATAATAGTTTATAACATAACCCGGGGAATGATATTAGCATAGATACTGCCTCATTTCACTGTTTATGTAATTGGTTTCCTTCAATGGTCTATAAAGATATGTGTGCATTTTCTGCTTTTCTCTTAGATCTCATATGTCATCTTCATTATTCCCTTTATTATTCCCCTTATAAACAGATAACGCTTTACTTTTAGTAAGATTTTTTCATTATAAACAGAATTGGTGAGTTGTAAATCAAAATAACTTTTTGTGTGTGTAAACAGCATCTTTGTCAATGTTTCTTAGTAAATAAACACAGCAAACACAGAGTAATGTTCTTTTTGCATTTTAATGACATGTGTTGCTCACATGCTTGTTTACTATGTTTTTCTTCTCTTTGCTGAGGCAGAGATTGGTTTTTATGGCTTTTAACGTTTTTTGACCACTGCTGCCACGTGCTGTACTTCACACTGAAAGTTTACTTATAGAGGGTAAAGTATTAAAACATTGCTTTGGGTTCAGTAAAGGCAGCAGTCAATAACAAGGTAGTGTTGCCTGTTTAAAATCACTCATTAGTTGCTGTGGGTTACTAGACATGGGGCAATGTCTAGTACTTTTATTAAATTACCACAGTTTGCTTTTGTTTCATAGGTTACATAGTGTTTGTTTTTTTGCTTATTGCAGTGATTTCCTTAGTATGAGGTTGTGGGCTGCATATTTTTTTAAAGTCTCTTTGTTGTTGTTGTGCCTTTGATGCTGTGAGGACCAGGTGAGCGAAGTAAATCCTTTCATTTGACAAGAAGATGGATGTGTGGCAGACTTCAAACATCAGTAACACTTGTGGCATTGTATTTAGAATCTGGGGCAGAATCAAGTCTCTCTCTATCTCTCTCTCTCTATCTCTCTCTCTCTCTATCTCTCTCTCTCTCTCTCTCTCTCTCTCTCTCTCTCTCTCTATCTATCTATCTCTCTGTGATACTTCTGTGTTTGTCTATACTATATGACCATTTTGAGTGTAGATGAAGCTAAGCAGCACTACTGTAAATGCTCCATTAAACTGGAACCCTTCAATGTTTTCATTTCTTGCTGTTGACTATTCAGAGTTATTATTATCATACTTCGATCATCCTTGCCACAGTCTCATTTTGGGCTGTAATTGATGAATAACTAGCCAAGCAGATGTGTCTGTTGCAAGGTATTGATTAACTCATATATTATAACACATCCCTTGTAAACCTCCTTGTAATGTTGCCACTATGCCTGTACGTACGTGATGCAAAGACATGCTGATCTATTCTCCAAAACCTGCGTCCTTTAGGGATTGATTTTCCTTTCCTCTTGGCATTTGTTGAAGTCGTAAAAAGCTATTTACTTTTGCTCTGCTGATCAATAGAGATGTTCTAATGGCACTCATGAAATAGATGCACACTAGCAGTCTGTTGCGTTGCCACCTGTTCTGATGAATAGGATATTGCTTGTATAAGAGTACATCCATGCTGGGTAGACTTTAGTCGTTTGAGTGTGTTGGAGAAAAGAGCTAAGCAAAATTCACACTGATCACATTCTGTCTATTTAATATGGCAATGTTCTATAGGGCTCTCTACAAGTCAGCTTAGCATATAGGTATGAAAATAAATGTCATAACTTGACTTATTTGTCAAACTTTGCAACATAAGCCAAGTGTACAGAATAATTATAAAGACTTGACTGACTGGTGGCTCATTTACACTGCTTATTTATGGATGGTCACAGAGAAAGGACCATGGATTCTGAAATCTAATTAACATTTGGGGGGGAACCTTGTATAGTAAATGGAGAATTAGGGCAGAGACACACGAAAAGATTTGGGGAGATTTAGCTGCCCAGCAGCAAATCGCCTCTTCTTCGGGCGACTAATCTCCCCGAAAAGCCTTCCCACCGGCTAGAATCTAAATCGCCAGCGGGATGGCACTTTTTCCGATGTCACCCGAAGTTTACCCTCAAAGCAACTTCGGCAATTAAATCTCCCCGACTCTTCACGTTTGCCTGTGCCCTTAGGGGGAGATTAGTCGCCAAGGGACAAATCGCATGTTCTTCAGGTGATTAATCCCCCAGAAAAGCCTTTCCTCATGAGGCCGCTTTGGGCCACTACGGAAAACAAAGGGCTCAGAGTGCCATTCTGCCGGTGATTTAGATTCTAGCGGGCGGGAAGGCATTTAGGGGAGATTAGTCGCCTGAAGAAGAGACGATTTGTCGCTGGGCATCTAATCTCCCCCAGTAGCTTTGTGTGCCCCTGCCCGTATAGGTGCATAAGAAATTCTAAACTAGTTTTGTAAGTTCCAAGGGAATCCTCAAAAAAAGATTAACCATGGCCTAGGAGCTCATTCTGGTATACATAAGCAAATTGTACCAGATCTCATTCTGGTATACATAAGCAAATTGTACTTGTAATAAGTGTTTACCAGGGCACACTGTGTTCATAAGATTATGTTGTTTGCCCTACTTTTTGTTACGTAAGTTTATGCTGTTAATGGATGCGTTTTATTGTGTTAGACGATCTTGGTGCACGTTTGTGCATGTTTATGACAAAATGTCAGAACAAGTAAGAAAAGTCAAAATCACAGACTACAAATTCTTTTTTTCAACACAGAGAATTTTGAGTAACACCACTTTTTGGGGGATTATTTTACCCATGGATTTTGTATTGAGATATGCCATTAAGGGCCTGATGCTTTGGATCAGATTACATGACGAGAAACACTAATTTTTATTACAGGCTTAAAACACCTGTTGAGTATGTGACTTTTCAGAAGTATGAGAAATTTTACAGTGTATAGTTTTTCAGCTTTCAATATAATATTTTTATGAGGATTTAAAGACACAGAGCTCCAGTAAATCTTCCTTACAAAAATATTTTTATGTATGTTTTTTCTTACTTCTATCCAACTACTGGGTTCTGTGATATTTCCCAACTGTGTAAAGAAACGTATGTATGTTGAAACTGATATGGAGTTTGCTAATCTCTCAGCAGCTGCCGTGTTTCAGAAGGCCCCACCGCTTTTCTGCTTTGTTCTATGTTATGAGTACTACAAAGTCAAATCAGGCCCTAAAAACTAGGGCAAATTGTTTCCCTTTTTCTTTTATTTCAGATTTGTCCATTCAACTGTGTAAAAATATTTCAGTTAAAAATGTGATTTTAATTTTCATGTACAAATTGAGGTAAAACTACAGAAAACATTCACAGCTTGTCTGCATTGTCTATCTACAGTAATAAAGAAAAATGTTGGATTATTTATCAGAATAGAATAGTCGCCACTCTCATAATTTGTTTCCCCTTTAAACAATTCACAATACATTTGGATGTTTAATATGCATTTCTATATAGTCACGTTTACACTTAATTGACTGTTTAATTGTATTTGCCTCTTCCTCTCAAGATCTGAAACTGGAAACAGGCAAATGCATATCCACTGTACATCTTCCATTGTTCTGGGGCCGTTTACTGAGCAGGCACATGCCAGATCAATGAGGGGAATGACACTGCCCTACAGGTCTTGCAGGGTTTTTAAGTCCATTGTCAGTGCATTCTAGAAATACTGAATGGGTGCAATGGACTGAAACAAAACAAAGGCAGGTAAAAAGGATGTTTTTTGTGCTGTCTGTATATGACACTTGTTAGGTCTAATGACCTCTTTTGTTGACTGAATGCAAAATTAAACAGTGCTGTGACGTGGGACTGGCCTTTTCTACTATATCGGTGCAGCTTTCATTAAATGTATATGATTGAGAAACGCACCTTCTTTAAGAAGGGCTGTGAAAGAAAACCCTTTATTAAAGGAACAGTCACACCAAAGAATTAGTGTTTTAAAGTAATGAAAATATCAAGTTTTAAAAAGTCAAAGGTTTTTTTTTCAAAATCGATTGCTACGATTTTACTTCGACCGAAAACGGCCAAAAAATTCAAAAAGAAAAGTTTGACTATCGAATTTCGAAGTTTTTTTTTACTTCCTTGTTTTGTGACAAAAAGACCTGCGATTTCCGTCTCCGCCCCTAATTTGCATATGCAAATTAGGATTTGGATCGGCCAGAAAGAAGGATACGGCCGAATCCGAATCCTGCTGAAAAAGGCCGAATCCCGAACTGAATCCTGGATTCGGTGCATCCCTAGTTCACATATTACACTTTGCTGGAGGTTTTCTGAATTCTCTCTTTTAAACTTACCAAGAGGCTAGTGCTAAACACGTATTTTATAATAGTTTTTTGTATGTGAATTCCTGAAATGTTTTAGGTTTACAGACAACAAGAAGCAGAAAGGCCATTTTGTGTAATGTGTTACAAAGCAATTTTATAATGTTGTTGTCATTTATATTTGTTTCCAATGCTTCCATTGGAATGAACTGCAATGCACCACATGGTGCCATGGTAACAAATGTTTTAAGTATTTACCTTTTTGCAACCGATTTAGCCTGAACACAAATAGATTTTCCCAAGCTCTGTAAGAAAAGCACCTCCTATTAGATCTTTCAAAGGCTCAAGATTTATTTTGAGGTTTGACTTCCTTGTGACTGCCATAATATTGCTTTGGGGCTCCTTGGCTTCTGCCAACAAGTGTAAGGACTGACGAGACTTCCACAGCAGTGGCCTGAATGGCTTGCTTACTGGTAAGGCTCCTTCCAACCAGCAAAACATCTAATAGGAGGTGCTTTTCTAACAGAGCTTAGGAAAATCTACTTGTGTTCAGGCACAAACAGGTTGCATTAGCGACATTCACTATTCTAGGCACTTTGATGCCGGTGATTCTTACTAACTCAGGGAGCAACACTAAGGAGTTCCCCCATTGCTGTTGTGGGAATCACCTGAAAGCTCTTGTGTAATCACTAGGCAGGAACTTGTTGACTGAAAACCTGGTTGTTTGCGTTTCCAAGCAACAAGCGATTGCCACCTTCCAAGTTACTAAAGATTGAAAGGTGTCAAAGCACCTAAAATTGCCGGCAAAGCAAAAAGTCACTGTACTTTTTTTCTACTTAGATAAGCGTTATACTTCAGAGACCAAAAAAAAATGCTATTTTTATGTTACATATGTTACATGTAAATTGCAGGAGGATGAGGCATTCAGGATAACTCAGTAGGATTAGCAAATGTGACATTTAAGTGTCTATATATGTCTGCTTTTTGTCTCTTGCCAATATTTATCTTTCACTCCTGAGACATGTGACCTTTGGAAGTTTTCTACAATATGAAGCCTTTTTCCGTGACATTTGTAAGATTACATTTTGGAGTAATCTTACAAATGTGTAGGCAGTTTAGCCTTCTTCGGTAAATCCCTGTTCAACAGAAACTATTTATTTCATTTTTTTAAGGAAGTAAATGTTTAAAAATCTAACTGATTGTTTTTCCTGCAAAAATCACTATAGCTCTTTTTAAAGTACCCCCATTTATCTGCTTTATATCAAATGAGCTTTGAGTAGCACCTCTGACTTTACACCTCCTGGGCAGATGCAGTCATATGTCTAAAAGATTTTCCATGTGACCATCAGATTTGTCATGTGGAAAAGATTCCAAATGGGATATGTAGCCATTCTGAGCTTTCGTTATTGATCACTGCCACCGTGCAGTGTGATGCTTGCTTGGTGAAAAACCATGTCTTGGTCAATGGTACTTTGTACTCCACCATTACTGATCACTTATGAATTTATGAAAATATACAAATAAAGGGTAATTATAAGCATGGCAACTCCAATTAATATGGGTGAATGAAAAAAATGCAGATAAATCAGGCGCCCTTGGTAAAATCTTAAAATGTTTTTTTTTTTTAAAAATAAGTATAAACTCTACTGAAAAAGGACTTCCATCCAAACATTTTTTGCAGGATTAAAAGAAAAGTAGTTCTATGCAGTTCAAGTGTACCTAAATTAAACCTTTTTAGTGATTTTAATTTGTGAATGTAGTAAAAGCCAGTTAACAAGAGGAGAGCAGTTAACGGAGTCAGAACCTGTTGGAACTGGAATTACATTTACTTTAAAAATATTGAAAAACATTAATACAGTATTACCGTATATACAGGTATGAGATCCACTGGAAACCCGTTATCCAGAAAGCTCCAAATTACACGAAGACCAGATTACAAAGATCCATTACATGTATTGGGAACAGGTCCCATACATGTATTGGGAAATGTATTGCAAAGCGGTGCATAGATCATATTTTCCTTGACACTTAGGTGCAGATTTACAAAAACATTCGAATTTCAAAGTAATTTTTTTTGGTCAAATTCTATCGAATCGAACGAATCGAAGTAAAAATGGACCCTTCGATAGTCGAAGTACTGTCTCTTTATAAAATCCTTCGACTCAATACTTCGCCAAATAAAAGCTACCGAATTGAATGTTAGCCTATGGGGACATTGTAGATAGGTTTTGGGCACTTTTTATGATCGAATAAAAATCATTCGATCGATCGCTTAAAATCGTTGCGCTAAAATCTTTCAAATTTGATATTCGAATGATTTTACTTTGAGGGTCGAATTTGAGGGTTTTTTAACCCTCGAAATTCGACCCTACTTAAATCTGCCTCTTAATTCCTTCTGTTCATGGGGAAAATTAGAGACCACTTTAGGTTCAGAACTGTCTTATCTTCTTTAAAACCAAGGCACCAAATTATTTAGCTGCAAAAGCAATCAACAGCAATTTTGTAAGAATAAAAAAAAAATGTTTATGGCAGTGGCCAACAAATTCTTTGAACTAAACAACTTCAGACAGATGACATTAAGTCGACACTTCAGAGCATTGACCCTACCCCTACTTGTGTCTGTCCTGTACAGAAAACTGTACAACATATTTATGTAACTTTTCAACAATGTTCTGTGAAATTATACTGTAAAATTGACTTTTAGATTTCCAAATGTAGCGATTCACTTTGGAAAAGTGATGAATAGCTCATTGTATACGTGCATAAAAATGGGCTCTTTTATTATTCCTCCAGCAACGCCTTGATCGACACCAACAGACAAATTTCTGTGCTGTACTCATCATTTCCTAATTGAGATGTTAAGGTTAAAACTTTAAATTTATTGAACAACCAAATCATATGTTTTTTTCTGGGTTTTTTTTTTCCCTCTAGGAGAGGCCGTTCCTAAAATCAATAACGGAGACGACAGAGTCACTGTTAATGTTGGTGAGCGATTTTCATTGGTATGCAGAGATGTTCAGTTAGTTAAATTGGCTTTTCAGAAGTTGGGCCCTCTGAAGAAACCTCGAGATTTGAAAAGCCGTTCATATAACAAAAGCAAAACTGATCAGATCATAGTCATTGCTAAAGCAGATCTCAAGCACGTCGGAAGATATATATGCACGAATACAGAGACACACGAAAATACCTCTGTCTCTCTCTTTGTAAAGGGTAAGTCATTCATAAGGTTACACCTCTAACCCTTCAGAAGAAACCTCTTGATTTATGTTTATTATAAGATATGCGTATATCATTTTTTGGGTAACATTAAAGGAGAAGGAAAGGTTAAAACTAAGTAAGCCTTATCAGAAAGGTCCATCTAAATATACCAGTAAACCCCCAAAGTAATGCTGCTCTGAGTCCCCTGTCAAAAGAAACACTGCATTTCTTTCCTTCTATTGTGTACACATGGGCTTCTCTATCAGACTTCCTGCCTTCAGCTTAAACCTTATTGCCCTGGGCAAGAGCATGCTCAGTTTGCTCCTCCTCCCCCCCCCTCCCTTCTCTACTGTAATCTGAGCCCAGAGCAGGGAGAGACTCAGGCAGGAAGTGATGTCACACCACATTAATACTGCAGCTCCTATCCTAAACAAACAGACAGTTTATAGAGCTTTTTACTCAGGTATGGTAAAACATTCTACAGAATAAATATAGCATTCTAGCTTGCACTATTGCAGCTAATCTATTGGCAATAAAATGCCTCCGTAGCTTTCCTTCTCCTTTAACTACATTCCAGCAGAAAGGTCACTAGTAGTAGTCTTTACCCATGGTGTGTGATTATTGAAGTATAACAGCGTGTAAAATTATGTGCTCACTTTCAACAGTGTCATATAGGGTAATTTTTAATCCCAAACTGCACTTCTACAGGCTTATTGTGTTTAATGAAATTTGAACTAACCTGCAAAGAAATAGTCTTAAATGACGACATAAATAAAATTAGGGCATTTACAGTTTTGCATGTGCTACAGTATTTGATCTGCTAGCTGTATACTCATTAATTATATCATGGCCCTTGGCCAATGTATTTTGAAACAATCTATTGTGCTTATTTCAGATCCGGCAAGGCCATTCCTTGATGTCCCATTTATCGATGTAATAGAAGGAGGTGATGCAGTTGGCATGTGTCTTCCTTCTGATCCGGACATTGTCGATATTATTATAGAGAAGTGTGATGGTTCTCCTTTGCCAGAGAATTTTACCTTCACAACAGGCATCGAAGCTGGACTCACAATCAAATCGGTGCAGATGGAGTTTGTTGATTGCTATGTATGTTCTGGAAATCAGAGTGGGACATTGAAGAAAAGCGGCACATTCTTTATTCATGTAGAGCCAGGTGATTGAGATATGAAATGTTCTATTGTCGTTTATGTAGTGTTTTTTTTACGACTGTGCATATGGAGAAGTCTGGGGAAAAAGGGGGTTCCTGTGTTGTGTGCATCTGTAAAGGGGCTCAGAACACACTTTAGATTAAGCCATTTTAAGCATGTCATATCCAACATACCTCTAACAGTAATGAGCAGTGCTTTTCCCAAGGCACAGAGAAAATTACTTTTATTTCACTCCACTAAATGAAGTCATGATTTCAGCTCCAGCTGTAACAGTGCCTTATCCATTAACACACAATCCCCCCCCCTCCCGTGCTAATGATGCCAAATTTCTCCCAAGAGTACAACTTTATCTACCCCCACTTGTAACAGGCAGATGGAGAAGCCTTTATCTTTCTGTGGGTAGATAACTGCAAATGAGGCTGGATCTAACTCTCTTGTCAAAACATTGAATTTAATCAGTAAACAATATGTCTTCATTCATAATGAAGCCAAATCAATTCTTAGAGCTGCTTTTATTTTTAAAGATTATGCTGCTCCCCCCCCCTTCCCCCTGGACAAAAAACTTTGTGGAATGTACTGAAAAAGTGAAGACACGTGTCTTTGGCAATAATGCAGGATGCACAGTCCCATCCTGCAGATATTTCTTGCCATCATTGTTGCATGTTTATATTTGCACTGTAATAGTGCATGAGAGTGCTTAATCAGTATAAACAGAAACCCAATATATTTTGCCCAAATCACTGCTTGTTTAAAGGGAAATGATTTCCAAATCAGAAAAAAAGTGTTTATGTCAAAGAAAACAAGCTAACTTGCTTTTATTGTTATGCTAACTATGCATGGGCCATAAATCCCACTCCGTGCCCTTTTTCCCACCCATAGGAGGACAAATTTGACCTGTTAAAGAATAGTTGACTGGTACATTGGGGGGGGGGCATGCTAGCCAACCAGTGACTACAAACCCCTGGTCAATGAATTTATCAGACAAACGGATTGTAAAAGTACTCCCACTTATCAAAAGCTGAAATTGGAAAGTTGACCATACAGAGAACCTTTTTACGTTGCTAATAAAACAGATTTTATCTCTGTTTGGATGCCAAAATCTCGGTTGGACAGATCTGATCATTGGACCTTGTGCCATAGACGCACAGATAATATTGTACAAAACTAATTTTCGTACAATATTCGCTGCGTGCATGTTGGAAAAAGAGCCAACCAATATCTGCAGAAGACTTGGATATCGGTCGTCTCGTTTTAAAAATTTTAATCGGGTGCCTTTGAAGGGACCCAAACATCTGACATTGCTATTGCTGAACCGTCAGATACAGGTAGAATTCTATTGTTTCTACCTGTATATCTGACGATTCAGCTCTACACGTGTGTATTGAAACGAACAATCTTTCTTTGAAAGATCTTTTCCAAGAAAGATCGTAATTGTTACATCTATGGCCACCTTTAGGTAATTCACATCTATAATTATTTTCTCCTTTTATCAGAGATGGGGTTCTCTGGCCTAAGGCCTTCAACATTTCATGTATTTCTTTTGTTTATTTGTTTACAGAACCCAAAAAAGTACCAACTGTATTTCTGAGCAAATCCAGACAACTGGTCAAAACAGGAGAACCATTTGAAGTCACCTGTACAATAGTGGATGTTTTTAGTTCTGTAAAAGCTCAATGGTTGAATGCCAAAGAGGTAAGTACAGTGTTAGCATTAAAGACACTAAATATATTGTAACTTTCCATTCTGTTGAATGATTGACAGATTTACCATTCACATTATTGCATAAGATTATAGTATTTCTAAAGTGCCTCAGCACTGTACAAAAGAAAGGTGTACCATTACATACAACTACAGGGCCATTCTTATTTGCATTTACAATCTAATAGATATATGCAACGTTAGGCATTGGTTTATTCACATTAATTGCAGTTTTTTTGGTCCTGTATTAAAACCAGTTTGTGGAACTGCTTCGTTTGTGACTAAGTGGTAAAAATGAAGTGGTTGTGTTATGAAATGTTACAGTTCACCTTTAAGGAATGGTGGAAATCATGTGGAACAATCTTGACAACCTTTGCAAACAATGTACCTGAATGTATTTGTCTGCTTCGCTGATACAAGCTCACGAAGGATATAAATAAAGTCATCACCAATAACATACACAAAACTTAAATGTTCTATTAAGTATCGTTTTTATCTTGAACAAAGGCCCTTCATTGGAAAACTATATCCATAAATCAACACACCTTCAGCCAATTTTAAATGACCATAAGATATTTAGGGAGGAGGTGGCTGATAACAAAGAGACCTAAAGTGTTTATATCCTGTTTATTTCCTCTACAATAGTATTGTGTGCAGGAAGTGTTTTGCCAAAAGCTAGCCAAGATTACTTTCATGGTTAGTAGGACAGACAGCGCTATTAGGAGAGACTTTCAGAGAGGCAATACCTGTGGCTGCCAGAAAGTCTACTCAAAAGTGTCACTCGATACCACTTGGTCATAAACTGGCACCAAATGTAGACTGTTGTGTTGTAAGTGAGGCTTATCCATGTGGTCATTACTCTGTATGTGGGGTAAAACTTGCATATTCTCCCCAAATCTCGCCCTAAATTACTTTTGGGCTGAACCTACACTAGGGGGCACATTTACGAAGGATTAGAATAAAAAAAACTTCGAATTTCAAAGTTTTTTTTTTTGGCTACTCTGACCATCGAATTGGCTACTTCGACTTCGAATTGAACGATTCGAACTAAAAATCGTTCGAATATTGACCATTCGATAGTCGAAGTACTGTCTCTTTAAAAAAAACTTCGACCACCTACTTCGCCACCTAAAACCTACCGAGCATCAATTTTAGCCTATGGGGAAAGTCCCCATAGGCCTTCTAGCCAATTCGGGATCGAAGGAAAATCGTTCGATCAATGTATTAAAATCCTTTGATTCGAAGGATTCCTTCGATCGAACGAATAGCGCTAAATCCTCCGACTTCGATATTCGAAGTCGAAGGATGTAACTTCGAGGGTAAATTATCGAGGATTAATTAACCGACCATTAGTAAATGTGCCCCAAGGTGCGCAGGTAATGCCATGTTCATTAACATGAACATTAATTCTACATCCCCCCCACTTTGCATGCTCATATAACAAGTTAGAATGACTTAATCACATGGGAACTAGAACACACAAACACCGGCTGCTATGTCTACAATTAAACTACTAAATTATTCTCCCGCGGTTTAATACCACAACTATATTTGTCATTATTCATCAATTTCATCAGTTTGGCACAGTCAATATTTATCATTTCTTTTAATAAATGTTGCTGTTTCCTTTGGCACGGTTATGTTATTACACTGACAGACAACAGCCTCCCATTGCCTAGGGTCCTGTCTCTCCCCTATTACAGAGGGAATGTAAATTTCAGAAAACAAGGTTGTTTCTATGAAGTTCTGTGTACTGCACCATAGTAACTTGTGTTTCCTAGCGCTTAATATGTTGTTAATGAGCACTGTGGATTCTTGTCAGTGCTGAAGGTAATGCAGCCTCTTGCAGCACAGGTTGTATTACAAAGCCCAGGTCACTGGTCACTAAGGGCCTATAGCCATGTTTGCTTAAGAGCCACCTGTCGCTAGACTGCAACTGCAAAGCCCAAGGACAGCCAACAGAAATCATTGGACCACTACAAGTTGTAGTTCAACAGTAGCTAGGGAGCCACATATTAAAGACTGATGCTTTAGGACTAGCTACTTCTCATTTAAATTTGGCAGCATCGTGAAGAAATATTTTCTCCTATGTTTGTGTCACACTGGTTGGAAATGGGAATTTTATTTCAAATAAAGCAGAATGGCCACAGTTTAGTCCTCTCGCACTTCGAACAAAGGAGTTTGTTGTGTATATGTTTGCTATATAATCATACCACACATTTTTCCAATAATATAAATATTTGTTGACTTCCTCTCACTCTGTTATGAAAATACACACATTTAGAATTATGCACTCTAAAGTTTATCTTTTCTTCCTTCCTTCCTTGCATAGAATTCCCTGCAGCATCATTTAAAGCTTCCCATCTATAGACCGTTTTTTATTATGTTTCTTTTGTTTGGCTATAATGACGATGCAGTTCCCTCCAGTTAGCATATTGTAATAGAACAGAATTGCTTGGTCTTCAATATTAAAAAATAATATTAGTATTTTGTTAGGAATACACCGAATCCACTATTTTGGATTCGGCAGAACCCCCGAATCCCTTGCAAAAGATTCAGCGAATACCGAACTGAATCATTTTATGGGTGGGAAGGGGAAAATATCTTTTACTTCCTTGTTTTGTGACAAAAGGTCACCTGATTTCCCTCCCTGCCCCACATTTACATATGCAGATTAGGATTCGGTTCGGCTGGGCAGAAGGCTTTGGCTGAATCCCGAACCGAATCCTGGATTCGGTGCATCCCTACATTTTGTACACGTACCCCCTTACACCACCAAATGTATAGGGGTGCAGAAATCATTTGCGACTGTCTGATTTGCTGCTAAGGCTTTACCAAATGTTATATTCAAATAGAAATATTTTTCTGCTTGTAGAACATTCACAAAGTGTTTGTATACTGTACACAATGTTATAAATCCTTAATCCCACCTCTATCAAGGCAGAAGGTAAAATATACAGTTCAAGGTTCTATGTTGTATGTTCTAATCTGTCATTCTTTAACAGGGTGTGACAAAACAGGCCAATTTCCTATCATCTAGCATCTTTAGTTTTAACTTAACTCTGAAGAGCGATGGTTTTACCTTCAGTGAATCCAGAACGTTCACCTGTCAAGCAGAAAACTCAGTTGGCCAAGTGAATGCCACGTTCACATTAGATGTCATAGGTATGCTGCTGGGTGTGAAATATATTATTTATAGAAGTATTCAACAGTTGCCCGCCTTCCTGCGTTGCTCTTGTTTGCAGTGGCTATATAACCCCGCTTTAGATATAATATTCACTTCTGGAACTGTGGGGCAAATTCACTAAGATTCGCCGCACTTTGCCAGGCGTAGTTTCGCCAGCGCTTCGCAAATTCACTAAAATCCGAAGTTGCACTCAGGGGTAGCGTAAGGCTGCGAAGTTGCGCTAGCGTTGATTCGCTAAGCGAATCGAAATTACGCTAGCGATGGTTAATTTGCATACGGCGCCAAATTCACTATTCAATGGAGGAATATGTAGCAGCACTACAAATGCCTGGGAAACCTTCAAAACATCAAATAAAATGTTTATTTGCCCTACACATGTGCCCACTGTATAGTTAAGTTGCCATGAGTTAGGAAATGTAGGGGGGAAGGAGGGGAGCCCCAAAAATTTTTTAGATCTTTTTCAGCCTATCACCCAACGCCAGCGTTTTTTGGGACTTAGAAAAAATTGTAACTTTTTTTGAAGAAATCCCTATCTATTTTATTGCGCTTCGCCTGGTCTGAGGTGGCGAAGAAGTCTAGCGTAAAAGGTAGCGTTCAGAACAATGCGCACGTTAGTGAATTTGCGTAGTTAAGTCCGTTGCGCAAATTCGCCAGGCGTAAGGGTGCGAAGTTACACTAGCGAAGTTGCGCCAGCGTCCGTTAGTGAATTTGCAAAGTAACGAAAATTGCCAACGCTAGCGAATTGACGCTAGCGTTAGGCGCTTCAGTGCATAGTGAATTTGCCCCTGTGTGTTAATTGAATTGCATCTTATTAAAAAATATTCCTGTTTATATGTAGTTATAATTTGTAAGGAATTTATATAAAGAATGGAAAGCTTTCCTCACTATGGACATTAATACTTAAGAATGTGGCTGACAGATCGGTTTCATTGAATGCAGAAAGAAGTCACCAGAGTCACAGATATGAGATCTGCCCTGAACGTTTCAGTACTACATGGTTTTTAGCTTTTAGTGTTGGCCCTGTGTATATGAACTCACTGACTAGCTATATGGTCAAATTATTTGATAATTTTGGGCTCAGCTACTCTGTCAGTGCTGAGCTGTAACCTTAGTGCTCCAACCACCAAAAATCACCCCATGTTCTACCATGTTTATAGCCACAGTTGGTGGGATTTATACCTCTATGTTGCTCATACAATATCAGTTAACCTCTTAGTTTGGAGCTTGTGCAGTCATTTACATCAGACTGCTTCAGCATTGGATTTTTCTCTACTCTCACCAGATGTTGGATATGTCAATCTAACTGTCCTGGAGAACACAACAATCAGTGTTAATGCTGGAGACAACCTCGTCCTTAGGGTTTATATTGATGCATATCCCCATCCAGATGACGGATTTTGGACTTATTTTAATGAAACACTTCAAAATACTTCAGACCATTATGTTGAGACAAGAGACCAAGGCAACAATAGGTAAGAACTTTGGAACGACAGTGATAATGTAAAGTTTGCTGATCACCATGGATTGTCTAATTCTGGGCTACATTCATTTCAACTTAAAGGGGAACTATCGCAAAAATGAAAATGTAATATAATTCATTGTACTGAAATAAGAAACCTTCTAAATAAAATCAATTAAATATTATGCAGTTTCTGAAATAATCAAGTTCATCTTCACTATCTCTCTCTCTCAGCATCTGTTTGTCTTCATTCTGTCTTCATGCAGCAGTCAGTTAGATTCAATATATCCTATAGTGGGGGCTTCTTTTCCTAGCAGATGTATTAGAGCTCACTCAAATAACTGATTCCAGTACAAACAAAATCTAACAAAATAACTGGCTTTTGCACAAATTCTGCATGTAGAGAGGCATGATGTCTGGTGATTTTAATAGAGTGAGCTCTAATACATCTTCTAGGCAAAAGGAGCCCCCTATAAGATATATTGGATCTAACTGCCAATGAATATCTGACACCCAACTCCTGCATGAAGACAGAATGAAGAGAAACAGATGCTGAGAGAGGAATAGTAAACATAAACCTGATTATTTCAGAAATTGTACAGAATATTTAATTGATTGTATTTAGCAAGTTTCTTATTTCAGTATGCTTAAGCTTATAATAAAGTTTCATTTTCGCGATAGTTCCCCCTTAAGCTTTTGCCAGGTGATTGTAATGTGTTCCTCGTATACAGATGGGTAATCTGGTAACCTTACAATAACCTCTCGTGTATCCACATACCAGTAATTCATTGTGGAGTTGATGATTTGCATGTAAAATACATGTGTAAAGGTTGGCAGTGGGACTAATAATATGTGATTAACGGAGTGCAGCTGGGTAAGCACATTGTTTCTCCATTCTTTCTCTCTGTGTGATTAACAATTCTATAGCAACATTTACCTGGTTTCTTTTACACTAATGCTAAGGATTGTGCAGGCAGCTGAAGGGTTAACCCAGACCAGCCTGACTTGCATACCCCTCAGGCAAATGAGTTCTTAATTACTAAACCACCAACTGTTCTTCTCTGTGACAGGTACGTTAGCGAGCTTCATTTGATTCGCTTAAAAGGAACAGAGAAAGGCATTTACACCTTCTATAGCTCAAATTCTGATGATTTTGCTTATGTCAACTTCAATATCCAAGTAAAAAGTAAGGTTTTTTTTTTTTGTTTTTTTTTAATCCGTCTTTGCGACTGATTTGCATTTTATTGAGTGACTAACTGACATACTGTTCTTTCTCTTTCTGGCAGCAAGGCCTGAAATCCTCATTGCTGAGAGAACTAGTGAAGGCACGTTACAGTGTGTAGCAACGGGATACCCTGTTCCTGCTATTCAGTGGTATTTTTGCCCGGGAAGTGAGCAGAGGTAATTCAAATGCGTTAACTCAGAAAGTCGTTTCTATATGCTTAACCCATGCCTCTCCGCCCCAGCCTTTTTTGGGATTATGTGTTAAGATAATTACTTGAGAATCCCACTGAACTGCTTCTCATGTTTCCTTCAGATGCACGGACTATCCACCAATTTCACCTGTAAATGAAAAATTTATCCAAGAAAATTCATCCCTCGGGCGCGTAGTAGTGGAAAGTACCATTGACGTCAATCATCTTAAGAAAAATGGCACTGTGCAGTGCGTCGCATCCAACGAGGTGGAGATTGCTTCTTCAGTATTCAGTTTCGCCATCAAAGGTAACATCAACACATATCTTGTACCTGGTTTAAACTACACAAAATGGTGCACATTAGGCCCTATTTGTGAGTCTTTTGCACTTTGCAGCTTGCCCCATGGAATTTCTACCTTTTGGCCTTACTTTGAGGTTCTGACTACATTTGACAAAATTACATACAGGAGGGACAAGAACCGGGAGTCACTTGGATGTCATTTGGCACATGCCAGTGTGTCATTCAGCCTGCAAAAACCAGGAGCCCTTATGGCAGATCCTTTCCAGATCTTACTTTTGGAAGGGCTAGGGCAACTGCTTTCTTGCACTTGTGCCTATCCTTTTGTAAAAGAGCCCTATTATACTGTGTTTGTCTCCCATATTTTTTATGACCTGTCTTAAAAGGGAAGTTCACCTTTACATTTGAATATGCTCTAGATAAGGATCTTTTTTTGCTTGTATCTGTGAATTACCGTATATACTCGAGTATAAGCCGTCCCGAGTATAAGCCGAGGTACCTAATTTTACCTCCAAAAACTGGGAAAGCTTATTGACTCGAGTATAAGCCTAGGGTGAGAAATGCACCAGCTTCTGCTAAGTTTCAATCAAAAACTTATTTTTGGAGACTATTCTTGGACGCCGGCGACTATTCTTGGACTGTTTTTGCGCTTGACCCGAGTATAAGCCGAGGTAGAGTTTTTCAGCATATTTTGGGGGCTGAAAAACTCGGCTTATACTCGAGTATACGGTATCATTATTTTTCAGCAGCTCAGTGGTTATAGTTACAGACGGAAATATGAGAGATTCTGAATGGAAAGCAAAAACAAATTTAAAAAAAACCTCAAATAGAAACGTAGAACAGAAGTGTAAATACAGTGAAAGCCACAAGCAGTGACAAATACAGGGCAGTTATAAACTTGCTTAATTGCTTCAGTCCTCACAATAGTAAAATAATATTTATAGGCTCCATTAACTGAAAATATGCTAATTGCGTTTTTGTCTTTTTTCCCCATAGAGAAACTTCGTGCTCACACTCTGTTTACCCCCTTGCTGATTGGATTTATAGCCGCGGCAGGATTAATGTGCATAGCTGCTGCAATCCTCATGTATAAATATTTGCAGGTATGAGTATTACTCCGTTTTGCTTTCCTTCATTTTATTTGGCTTTAATCTACATACGTAAATTGATATACCTGTTTGCTTTATTTCATTACAGAAGCCAAAGTATGAAATACAGTGGAAGGTTGTGGAAGAAATCAACGGAAACAACTATGTTTATATTGACCCCACACAGCTTCCTTATGATAACAAATGGGAATTCCCCAGAGACAGACTTTCCTTTGGTCAGTTCAATGTTCTTTGTTAATTTTTAAATCAATTGTAGCCAATGTGGGTTTAATTCATATAATATAGTGTAAGTGCAAGCCCAGTGCTCAGTTTCAGTGGGAAGCATATGTTTGCTGTGCTCTCATCAGCACCAGAGATAAACAGACTTATTGGTTTGACATCTCATGGAAGACTAAAGCATTGAATGCTAGTTTTTGTTGTTTAAAAACCAGGTGTACTGCCAAACAGAGACTCAATGTAGGTTGACAGTCCACATAGGGGCTACCAAATGGCCAATCACAGCACTTATTTGGCACACCAAGAACATTTTTCATGCTAATGTTGCTCCCCAACTCCTATTACTTCTGAATGTTGCTCATGGCTTCAAAAGGTTGGGGATCCCTGTTCTAGATACTCAATAAGGTTGATATTTGGGAAAATATTTATTTCCTGCATATTTCTGGAATTATAAAAGTAGAACTGATACAACAGTTATGAGCTAAGGTTGTTGTTGACCCAAAAGGGGGAGCTTGGACTTGAAGCCTGAACCCTCTTTGTATGAATATAATGTTGCTGCATATGTTGTGGTGTTGGATTCATTTACCTTTGTAGCTACTAAAATAAAATGTCTTTCTGTTAAGGGAACATCTTGAGTCATTTTCCTCATACATCTTTTTGTGTACAGGTAAAATCCTTGGCGCTGGAGCATTTGGAAAAGTGGTTGAAGCTACTGCATATGGCCTTCTTAAAGAAGACAGCAGGTTGACCGTTGCAGTTAAAATGCTCAAGCGTATGTATCTTTGTTTCTTTCCCTTTTGTAGTTTTATCACCTGACTAGTTTAATTACTGTGGCTCATGTCTACTCTTCCTTGTTACAGCAAGTGCCCTTTCCACGGAGAGGGAAGCCCTAATGTCAGAACTGAAGGTTTTAAGCTATCTTGGCCATCACAAAAACATTGTGAATCTTCTAGGTGCCTGCACAATTGGAGGTAAATACAAAATAAAATCTGTTTCAAGATCTTGACTAGGCTACTTGAAAGGAGGCAATAAATAGGCCTATAAAAACTGCCAAACAGGCTCCTGCAGACCAAGTTGGCAGTTTATTTTTGTGGGCGAGAATTGAAAAGATATCAATCATAGAGGTTAGGAGATTCCAGTGATTGTGCTAGTTTGGAAATGTCAACAGTATATGGACAGATTGTTCTACAGTCATTTGATTTTTTTTTTGTACTAGTAATTCTATTGGTTCCTACCAGTTGTGTTGCATCCAATTAATTGATGTTACAATCCAATTCCTATTAAGTCTATTAGGGAATCTAATAAGAGGTTGCAGGTTTGATCCAGGTGTAGTAACCTAGGCCAAGCCAAAGCATCTTTTTGCAGACAAACCTATAGCTACTTTGTTATTGTTTGTGTTATTAGATCTAGGGCAAACCTTGCAAGTTGTATTTGCTCTTTTTATAATTGGAACCAGAATCAGTCTTTGCCACCTTGCACTCAAAGTGGTACGTCACTATAAGATCTGAGCATTTGATACAGTTGCAGCTACAGATATTACAGCAAAAGGTGGCTGTAGTATAAATAGGCCTAAAGTGTTTCTTACATTATACAATGTATTTCACGTTATCATGCATGTAAAATATTGAGAAGTTGATAAAGGGAGGGGCATTAAGTGTCAAGTGCAGTAAATGATGGGGTTAACTAACCCAAAAAGAAGGGGGGGGTTCAGCTGCTCAAGCCCCAGACCTTCAGCTCGGGGAGGCAAATGGAAATTTAGCCTATGACTAAGTGCCCCTAAGGCATGAAACGTGTAAGGCTTTGCTGTGATGTTTTTTGTTTAAATAGATACTTTTTTTTACTACATCAATCTACGAAGTGTGGTCTGGTACGTGCCAGCCCTTCATTATCTATTTGCATGTAAAATATTATCTATGTAAAACAGGTTATGTTTAGATTTATTTAATGGGGTGCCACTAATAGTATTTTCATCTTTAGCTGAACTCTCCAACGTGTCTCATAATTCATCAAACACTGAAAATGCTTCAGTTTTGAAAGCAATGCTAAACATTTGTTAATTAAGAAAGAAGCATTTTAGAGGATTAACTGTTCAGACCAATACATTGGCATTTTATTTTTCAGGACCGACGTTGGTCATTACCGAATACTGCTGTTATGGAGACCTTTTGAATTATCTGAGGAGAAAGCGGGATTCATTTATATGTCCGAAATTTGAAGAGAGCTCAGAAGCAGCACTTTACAAGAATCTCCTTAATACAAGAAATATGAGCTGGTAAGAAAATGATATATGGACAGCAGTTGTAGGAGGGCCAACTAAAAACCACCCTTGCTTAAAATATCCCTTGAGATCCAGTGTATTGTTCATGACTGAATTCTTCCTCTTGCTATCAGAATCAAATGCTTTTACCTTCTGTGGATAACATTTTGTAAGCTCCCTGACCTATGGCATTTTACAGTAAAATAACAGAGACCAAAAAGACCCAAGTAAGAAAAAAGAAAAAAAAAGCATTGTTACTTTAACCCTATTCATGCCAGAGGTGAACTTCAGTATGTTTTCCCTTAACAGTTCAAGCAATCCGCCCCCGCAATTAGATTTGCATCCTGTAACAGACAAATGTAAATGACAGCCAATGCGATATGTTTCCCTGCCAAATAAAACAATTCATATCCTTTTCTTTGTTTGTGGTTTTTATTATTTGTGGCACTGTAAACAGTGACAGTGTTTGGGATCTAATCCTTCCTCTTGTTCTGCAGTGCAGGAATGAGTGAATACATGGATATGAAGCCATCTTATGTTGTCCCCACGAAGACTGACAAAAGGAGATCTGGTAGGTTACGATTAAACAGACTGAAACAGATAACAATAAATATTAGCACAGATCACGGACTTAAAGCATATGGTTACACCTTATCTATTCGAAGTACAGGTATAAGATCCCTTATCCGGAAACCTGATATCAAGAAAGCTCCGAATTAAGGAATGACTGTCTCCCATAGACTCCATTTTATCCAAATAATCCACATTTTTAAAAATGATTTCTCTGCAATAATAAAACCGTAGCTTGTACTTGATCCCAACTAAGATATAATTAATCCTCATTGGAAGCAAAACCATCCTATTGGGTTTATTTAATGTTTAAATGAATTTCTAGTAGACATAAGGCTTGAAGACCCAAATTATGGAAAGATCCATTATCCAGAAAACCTCAAATCCGAGCATTCTGGATAACCGGTCCCATACCTGTATTATTATTACCATGTATTTATGTAAAATGTGCAGCAGAAAAGGTATATTTCAAGCTGATGGGTGTCATTAGTATTCCTTTACCCTTCACATAGAGATGAATCAGGGTTTGACTTTAAATTTGTCTAATATGAAGTACCTGGCATACCGTTCTTTTAAAGATAACAGCTGTATGTGGCTGGAGTCCATAGAAATGCCCATAAGTGTATGTTCATTAGGATAAAATGAAAGAATGACATTTGACATTTCTGTCATTAATATTTGGCATCTGATAGGTTCATTTGGGGATCACGACGTGTCTGTGTCAATTCCCGAAGAGGATGATTTAGCTTTGGATACAGATGATCTGATTCACTTTTCATATCAAGTTGCACAGGGGATGAATTTCCTCGCTTCTAAAAATGTGAGTTTTTGGCTTTGAGTTAAAAAAAAATCACATAGCTTTCATAAGTTCTCATAAGCAATAGTACATTAGTCTGTTTATTAACTGTTATGGCTGTGGCACATGGGGTGCTTTGCTGAAAACAGTGGCAGGCAAAACACTCCATACCTGCCTTTTATCACTGGGTATAATTTGGGATACACTGTGCCTTTAACACATTTGCCAGTGACAAGATACTCGGACCTCTGCTCAGAGTGTTTTTCATTGCTGTGTGCTTCAGGCACCACATTTACTATAGATTACAGTGGGAAGCAGGATAGGTTCAGTGGATCCATCCATGGTTTCAGCAGCAAAATGGTCCTCTGTGTCATTAGCCTAAGATAATATAAAAGATCTGTCTAGCAAAATATCATAAAGTACTGCTGATTCATATTGCCAAAGAGCAGTGAAAATAACTACCAAGTTTACCCTGCAGTTGAATAGACTGTTTTTGTCCTAGTGTATGCAGTTATTTCTTTTATTGCATAAGAAAACTATTCCTCCGTTATGGCTATGGAACGCTTTGGGTGGGCTCATTTATAAAAAGTAACTCGACTATTACAGGAAACTGAGCTGTTCTATTTCCAGTAAATAGAAATTATTTTCTTTATAGTGCATTCACAGAGACCTTGCTGCAAGAAACATCCTCCTCACTTACGGTCGGATAACAAAAATTTGTGACTTTGGACTTGCTCGAGACATCAAAAACGACTCAAATTATGTGGTGAAGGGAAATGTAAGTATGAGCAGGTGTAATTTCGTTAGTGATGCTAAGCACATTGAAATTGACTTATAGGTGCATTGGGAAGAGTTCAAATCTCATCAGCAGACTTTCTCTTGTAGGACAGATAATGGTTGGGTGATATAATGGGATGTTTCTTGGTAAAAAAAAAAATGACACCTATTAGTTGCATTTTTTTGTTTTCTATAATGGAAGTAGATGTAATGTTCATTGTCATGGAGAAAAAAAAGCCTATTGATTTTCCTTAACTTAATACCGATTAAAGTAGTAAAACTGGAACCCATGTGTTGAACAAAATAATGATCTCTGTGAAGTCATAATGTTGGCAAACACAATACTGGGCTTAACGCCTTGAAAGGAAGAATAATTGAATGTGTGTTTAATTTCTTATGTAAATATCCAGGAACCGTAGGGGAAAATGTTATGCCAGCACACACAGCAAAAAAAAAAAAAAAAGGCACATTTTAGGTCGACTTGTTACACGTTTCTCTTTGGATGGAAATAATTTTCTTTATGTTTTATTAAAAGTAATAGATACACTTTTCTTATTCAGAAAATGTATAGGACTCAGGAGATGGCTATAAACCCACAAAAGCAAACATGAAGTGTTCTGTGCCTTTTAGTTTATATGGCAGTGTGGGAAGTCTAAAATTTCATAGAGCTGTACCATGTACATTTATACAATATACTTCTTACACTAATACAAGAAATGTTCTTGTTCGTAGTTTCAATATGCTCTCTATTGTATGCCCTGGCACGATTAACAGCAAAATGTCTATTCAATAACAGTATCACATGCAACAGTTTGCACAACTATCATCAATCATAGGTTATTGTTTGTTTTAGTATTAGAATATTTTCCAAACAAACTGACCACTGAAACGTTTACTTGCCTGTGGTTAATAACGTCGGTTATGAATTTCTTACCTTTATTGCATTAAATTCCAGATTAGAATCTAAAAAATGTTCCTTGTTTTCCCTAGGCCCGACTTCCAGTGAAGTGGATGGCTCCTGAGAGCATATTTCATTGTGTCTATACATTTGAGAGTGATGTGTGGTCTTATGGAATCCTTCTCTATGAGATCTTTTCACTTGGTAAGTAATGCTAACAGACTAGCTAGCTATAAGCCAAGGTCAGACAGCACCTTATCCACAAGCTGTTGCTGAAATTAATTTATATATTTCCACAGTACATGATATTGAAAAAAGACACACTGGTAAACTGGATAGTGATCTGTTGACAGTCTGTTTTACTAGTATTTTCTTAGATTATTAAAGGGGACCTGTCACACTAAGAAATAACTCCAAATCATCTTTTATGATGTTAGTCAAGCAAAATAAACTTCATTTACAGTACATAAATTATTTCAAGCTTGTTTCTTTTAGTCTTAGAATTCACAATAACATCAAGCAGTCAAGCACCATTTTGTGGACACTGTTATTAAGATGGCCATTTTTACCTGTGTACTCACACAGACGCATGTAAGCGCCAAACGCAGGTTGGGACACAGCATGTTGCATTTCACCTGTGTTTGGTGCTTACATGCGTCTGTGTGAGTACAGCCCCCTTCAAAATAACTGACTGCATCTACTCCTGCGCTCCCTGGCGGCTGAATGGAAGAAAGCAAAATGCAGGGGATCACAGGTGAAAACGGCCGTGTGTAAGAGCCCTTAGATCTTGCCAAAATCTTGTTTATACACCAAAATGGGGCACCTGATGCCAACGCCTATGCACTGGCTGCAAAACTATATGTTGAGGAGGGAGGGGGATGTGGGGAGGGCAGAGATATTTAGTAAGTGCAGAATGGAAAGTGAAAGTAATTACCTGCCCCGCCTCTATGCCTAAGGTATGGAAGCAGGGCAGACAATATGGTTGACAGCTGAGAGTTTGAAACATGTTTATAATGGGTATGGATGTTTTAACTAAAAAAAAAATTTGTTGCATGTGTAATTTTAAAAGAACTTCAATTTTACAGCTTTTTATGTCTGGGTGACTGGTCCCCTTTAATATTCTAGTTAACTTAAATCTATCACTAACTTATCTTTTACTGTTTGGCTTACAGGGAGCAGCCCTTACCCTCGAATCCCAGTGGACTCTAAGTTCTACAAGATGATAATGGATGGCTACCGAATGATGAGCCCAGAATGTGCTCCTCTTGAAATGTAAGAAATGTGTTCATTTTGGTTTAGTAGGGGCTCTTTTTAGTATCAGCTGGATAAACAAAAGGCCACTTGCCTGATGCGCGCTACATGTACATATTTCTAATGCCAAACAAAACTTTCTACAGGTATGAAATAATGAGAAGTTGTTGGAATTCAGATCCATTAAAACGACCAACCTTCAAGCAAATCGTACAGATGGTGGAACAGCAGCTATCAGACAGCAAGGGAAATGTAAGTGGCTTTTTTTTATTATCTCTTTGGTCATGGAGAAAAGCATTAAATATTGAGACATAGTGGTTGTTATGGTTGCCATTAAGCTGTGCACTCATAACACCAGGAAACATCATGCAACAAAATGGGTAGTCTCATAATTCAATAGTTGCTAGTGCCAAAGTATATTATACACAGTTTTTATAAAATGCTCCCTACAAAAATGACTTTAGGGACGCAGCCCACACAAAATTAGGAGGAATATTGGTGGTAGGGTGTGTCATTAAAGTTTTTTGATGAAGAGAATGTTGCATGAAGCGGTTCTAACCCAATGTATTGGAAAGGTGCAATTCCTTCTTTATACTGAGCATTTTGTTAAGGCAGGGTCAGGGTATGCTAGTGACTTTTGAAGATGCATTGGCAAATCTGGATAAATATATCCAGATATAGTCCATGCCTGCTGTTTCCTCCTTTGATCGTCCATGACCATACCTGCTACAAATCTGGCCAAACATGGAGCTGTGTTGAATGATAATCATGTGATCATGTTGGATAGAGGATTATTTTGATGGCTTGCCAAAATGTGAAGTAAAGAGCAGCATAACTCTGGCTCCGCTTCACTTTTTGCTGTTCCTACCATACAGGAGGTCAGCCAAACATCTGAAACATCGCTGTCCATTCTCTGGGCTGATCAGTTTAACACTGTGCCTGGTTGGCCAATGCATGGGCACTGTAATTATTTTGGAGCTTTGTATGTTTGAATATCATATGTATAAAGATATTACTGTCACTTGGAGCAGAGATAATTTATAATATCTGTTTGTTTCCATCAGACCCCAATACCTTACCCTGTAAGTCACGTTCCACTGGACCATGCAGTAAGAATAAACTCCGTGGGGAGCAGCACCTCTTCTCAACCACTGTTGATGAACAGCGACGGCTGAATCTGTATAAGCAAGCTCTCATAGCAAGGGATATCACTTCACCTTAGACTGACTGCAGTTTTGCTGTGCAGCTTCTGACCATAAAATGACTAAAAATGTAATGGTCGTGGATCCCATTGCAGCACAAAGAGCCACCGTGTTCATTGAAAGAAAGAACTTTCACTGTTTGGTTATTATACTGAAATAATTGTTATTATACTGTTCTGGAGACACACAAACCCATGAAAATCCTTGGCCTGCTTCCATGACATAGGATTAGAAGATGCAGAGATGCAGATACAGTGAATATAATGTGCTTTATATGCTCTCATCTGAAAAGATTCGACTTTTGTTATATTTTGCTTTCTGTGCAATTCAATGTTTGGTCAACAAGGGCAAAGATACAGAAGAAGCTGTTTCTCTTCACTGGAGCCGATTATTTTGGACTCTATTTGGATAAAACCTTGTGAAATACTCTTATTATGGCAAGAACTGTAAATGTAGATGTTATGTCTGAGGCTTAATCCTACGTGGATATCTTGTTCTTTAGGCTCTGTTGTACAAGTAGATCTTGTATTTGAGGCCTTCAAACTGGGTTTTCTCTTTATACCAAGCTGCAGAACCTTTAATGTTCCTATCTGTATAGTTGGACTGGGAGATCCCATTTTTCCCATTGTTTCTTCACTTAAGTATTTATCATTTTCAAGCACTTGACATATACAATAAATAGTCTTGGTACTGCAGCAAGATCGTTTATAAATATTTTAGCTTTTATACCCCAGGTTTTCCAATGCTGCAGGAAATTTTGAGCAATGTCCATTCCTTCTTTGTAGACTTGCACATACCCAAATATTCACTTCCAAATACAGGTTACATAGGAATACAAAAAAGCTAATTGTTGCATTACGGGGTTTTTTGTGTGACCGTTTTCCTGAATGTAATTTTTTTTGTGTTGTAATTTGTGTTCTAGAAGAGTTGAGTAAGATCAGAGATTTCGATTCTGAAACCTACTTGGAGTTCAAAAGATTGTTCATTATGTTTTGACTATTTTCTTATTATTTGGTGGTTGTGATCTACACTGGTGAATGTTATTCAGAGCACCCACTGACCACCTTACTTTCACTGCTATGTATTGAATGTGTATCAGCCAATAGTAGTAGAGAATGCTGCTGCTTCATGAACATTCATTCTGAGGAGAGCATGGTGAAACCCAAATGGCTATAAACGACCAGGATTTAGATTTGGGTATTGTAAAAATGGCTTCCATTTGGTACACCTTCCCACCTCCAACCTAGGGTGAGTTATAACTAGATGTCGACCCTCCTATGTACACACAGAGTATTCATGGAAGATGCTGAAAAAGATACATATACAGTAAGGGGGTTATTTATCAAAAACCGAAAAGTTCTCACTATTTCCTGAAAACTACTCTGACCAAATCTGCAATGACTTTCCCCCTAGTTATCAGTAAACTTTCAAAAATTTTTCTGGTGCGGGAAAAAGTCACAATAAAATCGTTAAAAAAAATCCAAATCCCAGAATTTTTTCGGTTTTGAGCACAAAAACGACTTTTTTCGGAAACCCTGCCAGTTGTTAACAAGACATCTGACATTGACTTTTAAATGTTCTCGGCAGCTCTGAGTTGAAGTACTTTTTTTCCAACAGACATTTAACACCATCAGACTTTTAATATATATCCCTTAAAAATAAAGTTCATTTTTTTTCTCCGTAAATAATGCTATTTTCCCCGACTAGAAAAATTCTGAGCTTAATAAATAACCCCCTTTATTTCAGCGCTTTCATCAAGCTCCACCTATGTATCCTTGAGAAGTCTCCTTTTCCATTTAAAAGCCACAGCCAGCGTAGCTCAACACCAAGCACTCGCTAATAATGCACCTTAACACAAAAGTGGGTTCCTGCACCTAAAGGCGCTATTACTAAAATAGTTGCCACTGAGCTGATCATTGCATTGGACTATTGTATAGTTTCCCATGCAAATGGGTCCTCCTATTGCATAGTTCATGTTGGTACCTTCCGCTGTCAATGTAATGTAATGTTATATTCGCATGTGCAAAGCCACAACTAATGTCTGTGAATACTTACTACCAAGCATACTTAAAGGGGAAGGCATTTCCTTAGAACATATTTTTATAAAGTGCATTTTACCTGTATTAAATGGTACAGCGGATCTATTTTCTGTCCATGCTTTAGGCAGGCAACAAAGGACTACGGGGCAGCTGTATAAGTCTGTGTTACATAGGAAATCATACGACTGCCCAATGCACTGACGGAAAAACATTTTGGGAACTGCTTTTTAGGCTAACGCCACACGGGTTAGATAAAATGCTGGTATCAAACTTTTCTTTGCTGTCTGTCACTATCATATCTGCCTCGGGCAAACAATTATCATAAAACATATACAAGGCAAATAGGAGGGCCTTGTAGCATCAGCCTTAGTGTCCTTATAGCCATCTTGGAATGTATTATTCTTGAGCAGAAGTGGTATGTAGCCCTGCACCTGTTGCTGAACGGCAGCCCCCAGCAGGCTATAACCCACCTTGAGAGATGTTCTTAACCAACATCTCGGTTTTACATTTGCACTGGACTTGTCTTTGCTGTTGCGCCTTTTCTGTATTCCTGTTTAAATAAAAATAATTATATTTACCTCTTCACTGCATGGTTGGTTCCCACAGCAGCAATTGGGTAAAGTCCTAAAATCCACTGTATAATGTTTGTAATGTCATTGTTAAATAAACAATTTATGCACACACGGAGGTACTTTGGGTGCACTTTGTTGGACACTTTTTATTTTAATGCTTTCAAGATGTAATATATTTTTGTATATTTTTGTTACAATTCTACAGGTTTTTTTTTTTTTTTACTGTGACTGGATGTTAAGTCTTTTTGCCGTATTTGTTTTTTTGTTTTTGTAAATACTAAACATGTAGCAATAATTTGTTTGCAAAATCCCCAATGCCTCTCAGAAGTATTTTTCTATATATGTAAATATGTGTATTTTATGTTGCAAGTTTATGGCATCTTGCATTAGTTGTTTGGTTGTTGAAGCATTAAAAAAGGTAATAAAAACTTTGAATATGATGGTGTTGTGTTATATGTACAAAAAGTATTTATTCTTCATGGAATATTTGGATAGATGAACCAGCTGGGACCTTGACGTGGCCATACACAGGCCGACCCTACTGGTATTCAATGGATTTGTTTGGATTGTCGGATTATTTAATCTTACCAACCACAAAAGTGGCACAAATAGCACATGAAGTAGTTCCATGGGTCAAATAATAAGATCTAAGCAAAGTTAAGGGAGATATGTAGCTCCTGTCTGTACCTTATTTTCAGTTTGGTCTTTTTAAACTGCACTTTCAATATGGCCCATGTAAAATACTTTATTAGGCAATATAGTAGAAATTGCCTCGCTGAGTTTGGATGTGTAGCATCACCAAGGGCTAGTGGTTTGGATTGGCTAGATTGTCTACCATCCAATGCTGATACTTAGGGCCCGATTCATCAAGCTCGAGTGAAGGATTCGAAGTAAAAAAACTTCGAATTTCGAAGTGTTTTTTGGGCTACTTCGACCATCGAATGGGCTACTTCGACCTACGACTACGACTTCGAATAGAAGGATTCGAACTAAAAATCGTTCGACTATTCGACCATTCGATAGTCGAAGTACTGCCTCTTTAAAAAAAACTTCGACCCCCTACTTCGGCACCTAAAAGCTACCGAAGTCAATGTTAGCCTATGGGGAAGGTCCCCATAGGCTTGCCTAAGTTTTTTTTGATCGAAGGATATTCCTTCGATCGTTGGATTTAAATCCTTTGAATCGTTCGATTCGAAGGATTTAATCGTTCGATCGAAGGAATAATCGTTCGATCGTAGCATTTGCGCTAAATCCTTCGACTTCGATATTCGAAGTCGAAGGATTTTAGTTCCTAGTCGAATATCGAGGGTTAATTAACCCTCGATATTCGACCCTTGATGAATCGGCCCCTACGTGATCCCAAACCAGTGACTCATAAGGCACATGTTAAGCTGGCCATAGACTCAAAGATCCGCTCGTTTGGCGACATCGCCAAACGAGCGGATCTTTCCCCGATATGCCACTAAACTGCATGGCTATATCGGGGTAATTCGAACGATCGAATTACGATGCGCCACGCGGCTCCAGCGGGTCGGTCAGGTAAAAATCCAACCTTCCCGATCGATATCGTGGCCAGATATCGATCGGGAAGACCCGTCGGAAGCCCTCATACACGGGCAGATAAGCTGTCAAATCGGTCCAAACGACCGATATCGGCAGCTTTATCTGCCCGTGTATGGCCACCATTACTCGCCACTCAGATTTATGTTTAGGTTTGGTACGTTTTAGAGGCAAAGAGACACAGATTTACTCCAAACAGAGCTTCTTGTTGGCTACCTATTATAGATTCGATTAAAGGTTAAAGCCCTTATTTAGCATCACCAAGGAACTTTCTTCATGCTTGTGTGGCTCCCCAACAGTTTTACAATAGAGTGTGGCTCACAGGTAAAAAAGGTTGGGGGACCCCTGGTGTTTTGGGCATAATTGACAATTTCTGCTTGTTCTTTATGCTAAGATATGAGTGATGATTTGATCTGTGGTGCAGCCCAGGTTCCCACTTAATCCATCTGCACCAATAACTATGTGAAGCTGACCATTTCAGGAGGAGTATCCTATCTCTTAACAATTTGCCTTATTTTGTTTTCTCCACTTTTCTGTTCTTATTATGTGGTTTATGAACAGCAGCTAGGCATACAGACCCTCGTTTGCCTTGACCCAATTTTTTTTTGTTGTTGTTGAAGATTTTAAAGGAGTTTGCAAATCTGACAAACATTACAATGTGAATCCAAGGTGTTTGCAAGTTTATTAAGCTAGTATTAGGAGCCGGAAATATGGAGTGACTTTGCATTGTAACCCGTTGTTTATAATGCTTGCAGGTTACAATATACCATTTAAAAATCATTGTAATGGTGAGAGTAAAAGTATAAGAATGTGACCAGCCACATTGAATACTCAAAGCAAAAGCTGCTTATCAAGTGACTAATCTCTTTTGCCTTCCTGTCATGTGTTGGTGGGTTTTTTGGTTCCTTATTCTGCAACATGATGTGTGTATATGTATATGTGTGTATATATATATATATATTGTATATATATATATATATATATATATATTGTATATAGCGGAAACAAAAAAAAGAAGAGGAATATTCTGCTCAAAAAGCACATCTATGTAGATGGGTCCGTTATGCTCCTATAATTATTCCCATAAACATAGCACTATTTGTATCATCCTTTGGCCTTGTACCCTGGAATAATTAACATTTTACTAGTAAGAGTTTGTCACCATACACTCGATAAGGAGGAGAAAGGGGGCTCTTTATAGAGTAAATACATATTGGTAAAGTGTATGATGATGATCTGAACTGCCTTGTCCCCTTATCAGTACCTGAACTTTCCTCTCCAGTGTTTCTCTGTGTTTTGTGTTTAGCAGAGAAAAAAGAGCCACAAATCAAAATAAAAAAACCAGTAACCCTGTGTAGCCTTTCTCCGCTCTTGTTGTACAAGGTGATTTCACAACAGGAGCAAGAATTTTTTAAGCGCTCGACCCCTAACTAGACTGTGGTTTGTGGCATGGGAGTTATTTAGTATAATATGCTGAACAGAGAGCAAGACAAGGAATAACCACAAAAACAAGATAGTCTTCTAACCGTTTCTCTAACGACACACTTCAGCACGAGGTGTGGGCATCTTGTATTTAGCTATAAATGACCAAAACATTATCCTAGTTGTACTAGTAATATAGAAATATTACTTTGTTAGAATGCATTAAATCCACATTTAGCAACAGGAAAACATCCTGGAAGTCTTATCTACTTGCTGGTACAAAAATGAGTATTTATGCAAATTTTAGCTTTATTTGGGCAGAAATGTCATCCAAAATGTTTTTGGCATAATAGCATTCCATTAAAGTGATACTGATTCGTTACTATAAAAATTATGGGAACGTGTCAGTATAAAGTATGTGCTGCCCCCCCCCAACCCTGTGCACCTTTGCGCAGCTCACACTACTAACGAATTTTCTGTTTTCCTTTTGTGACGCTGGGCTGGGGGCGCAGTGATCCTTCCATAGGCTGAAGTCCTGTTTTGATTCGTAATCAGCCTATGGAAGGATCGCACCGCCCCAAGCCCAGTGTCACTGAAAGATCTTTAAAGGGATACTGTCATGGGAAAAAAAATTGTTTTCAAAACTCATCAGTTAATAGTGCTGCTCCAGCAGAATTCTGCACAGAAATCCATTTCTCAAAAGAGCAAACAGATTTTTTTATATTCAATTTTGAAATCTCACATGGGGCTAGATATTTTGTCAATTTCCCAGCTGCCCCATGTCATGTGACTTGTGCCTGCACTTTAGGAGAAAAATGCATTTGGCAGGCTGCTGTTTTTCCTTCTCAATATAACTGAATGTGTCTCCTGAGGAAGTGTCGTTCACTTAGTCACGAAACGCGTAGGTTTGTACAGCGCACCCACTGAGAATGTAACTCCACACTGTGTGTAATAATAAAGCCGGATTGATATTAAAACAGTGGTATTCCCTCCGTTGAATGGCCGGCGCTGCTAGCGAGGAATCATTTGCGCGAAGATTGGTGTATATGGGGCTAATACCCGAAGTCTCGCGATAGCTGCGACCAGGAAGGGATCGCTGAACGCCGAGGTGAGCTCCGCCATAACCGCTTCTCCAATCTAATAATTGTGTCTCAGTGGGACCTGGGTTTTTACTATTGAGTGTTGTTCTTAGATCTACCAGGCAGCTGTTATCTTGTGTTAGGGAGCTGTTATCTGGTTACCTTCCCATTGTTCTTTTGTTTGGCTGCTGGGGGGAAAAGGGAGGGGGTGATATCAGTCCAACTTGCAGTACAACAGTAAAGAGTGATTGAAGTTTATCAGAGCACAAGTCACATGACATGGGGCAGCTGGGAAATTGACAATATGTTTAGCCCCATGTCAGATTTCAAAATTGAATATTAAAAAATCTGTTTGCTCTTTTGAGAAATGGATTTCAGTGCAGAATTCTGCTGAAGCAGCACTATTAATGGATTCATTTTGAAATATTTTTTTTTCACATGACGGTATCCCTTTAAGCAGAGTCGGAAAATATTCCGGGTGCAGCATACTTTATACTGACACGTTCCTATGATTATTATAGTCAGTATCGCTTTAATGGGCTGAAAATAAAATGTTCTAAATGTGTAATGTATTTGCTGCAACATATACATGTCCATTAAATGTTATCATTTCCCGACATATGCAAATTAGGCAACACTAGCGCATCTTTGCTTTGATTGCCGAACTAATGTTAGCTAAAATTCGCCAGCGTTCCGCGCCCTGGACACAACTTCGCATTTTAGTGAGTTAGCGTTGTCCTAGCTAATTTACGCCTGGCGAAGTGCTGCGATGGCTGCGAATCCGTCGCTGGCGAATTTTTCACTGGTTAGGGTATTTGCCCCATAGACTTCATTTTAATCGAATAATACAGCTTTTTTAATATTTCCTTTTTCTTTGTTATATTAAAGCAGTAGATAATTGTATTACCAGAGCATAGCTAATTCCCTGCTTAATAGGGATTCCATGCTAACAGGGGTTGTATACTGGTAGTCTAATAATCTGCCCATTTTAAAACAAACGCTCTGTAAGTTTAGAATGTATTGTTATTGATACTTTTTATTACTTATCTTTTTATTCAGGCTCTCTGATATTCATATTCCTGTTTCTTCATAAAATCAATGAATGGTTGCTATGATCATTTAGACCCTAGCAACCAGATTGCAGAAATTGCAAACTGGAGAGCTGCTGAATAAAAAGCTAAATAACTCAAAACAAATAATAAAAAATGAAAACCGATTGCAAATTGTTTTAGAATAGCACTCTCTACATCAAACTAAAAGGCAACTGAAAGGTGAACAACTCCTTTAAAAGAGTTGGGATCGCCAGTAGTAGAACCGTATTGTGAGCAGGCTGTACTATGCGACTGCCAGGCGGATCCTGTGAGTATTATCTTAGCATGGATCCGGTACTGTTTTAAGACAGCGAACAATTTGTGTTTTTGTCATTCAAAAACTGAGCAAGTGAAGGAGCTGGCGCTGTGAAGGGAGAGATCACTAAGTTCCTGCCAAGCTATCGGATATTTTCCTGGAACCTTAAGTGAAGCTATCCAAAGCTGCATTGGAATAAAAAAAGGGAGACTCTAAGTGAGGTGTTCAGTTTTATTATAGGAAGCGCATACATTTTTGAATTTTTATCTCTCTTTTAGGGGTGGAATCCCTTTTGTGTGATTGCGCATCCGCTTGCTTAATATTTGCGCAAGGTGTAATTAAATACTTTTATAAGAAACTAGACATTAAGCCCGTTAAATTAACGGGCGCTAGAACATATGTAGTCAAACATTCGCCAGAGACGGTCCGTGGGGCACATGCGCAGTAGCGCAATCCCACGGACACGGGGACTGGACGCAGAGACACTTCAACTTTATTATATAGGATGATCTCTGCCTTGCAAATAATTGTGAGTGCACACTCCATGCCCAGGCTTTACCTGCCTCTCACCTGCATTGGTTGAAACTCAAACTCATTTATTTGCTACACTATTTTAATTTGAGGTTGGTTGACAAAATAGCATATGCACTTTACTTAAATAAACTTCTAGGTATAGGAAGATCATGCGTTTCTCCCCTTCATGACCCATGAACTTGTAATTGGTTGAAGCATCCAATGTCTGAACTAAGGTCAGTAAGTAAATGAGCAGGGAGCCCTGTTTGCTGCTTGCTATATGGTTAGTAGAAAGTACAAGGGCCGATGCAGAGCTCGCTCAACCAGAGCAAGGACATGTGCAGTTTAATACTTTTACCCCGAAGTACACATCTGTGACAAAACACGTGCAAAAAAATTAGACAGGTGTATAAAGCCACGTTTGCAGAACAACAGGAACAGACCAATGAGTTGGAACATGACCAAAAAAATGTAAGAGGATGTTAAACGACACTATTATATAATACATTCCAACTTGGAATAACTTACTTAAACTGTCACTCACCATTTCCTTCATTTACTACTTATGTGGCTGCCAGAACTATAAAATTGCACTGCAATTCCAGTAAAATAACTACAGAATAGCCTCTGGTGGTTTCTTTCTTTTTCCAAATTAAAGCAGATCTTCCTTTAATCATTGCCTGAAATATGGCAAATCTTCCCGCAGCTGCATGTGATGATCATGTGTTCGGGCTGCACGAGGCCCGTTTATAAACGGTCATAGACATTTATTTATAGTGGTCGTATAAATTTATCCTTCCCACAAATTCCTTTTGAACTTTTTAGAATAATTGAATGCATTGAAAATAGGCCACTTGCTGATGGTTTAATTCAGGAAATCTCTAAATAATGTGTATGTATACCTGCTTGTAATTGGCTTTAGGAATAATCTGTAAGCTCTCTGGGGTAAATTCACCAACCTCCGAAAATTAGCTGGCTTCGCTCACATCGCAACACTTTGCCAGGTGTAGATTCGCCAGGACAACGCTAATTCACTAAAATCCGAAGCTGCGTCCAGGGCGCCGAATGCTGGTGAAGTTGCGCTACCGTTACTGCGGCAAACTAAGTGAAGTTGCGCTAGCGTTGCCTAATTTGCATACGGTGGGAAGTTAAAGTTAAATGGACGTATATGTTGCAGTAAATACATTATATTACACAAGCCCAGGGAACCTTAATAAAATAAAATATAATGCCCTACACATGAGCCCAGTGTATAGTTTATGTGTCATATGTTAGGAAAAGTAGGGGGGAAACTGGGTACCCCAGAAAAAATTTACAATCTTTTGCAGCCTGTCATCCTGAAAAATGAAGTCGCCAGCGTTTTTTGAAAAAAAAATTTCAACTATTTGTTGAGGAACTGCCATCTACTCTATTGCACTTCGCCTGGTCTGAGGTGGAGAAGGCAAGTGTGGTGCAAGAGGTAACGTTCAGTAAAATCTGCATCTTAGTGAATTTGCGTAGTTACGTCCATTCGCCAGAGCGCAAATTCGTCAGGCGTTAGGGAACGAAGTACCGCTACAGTGTATCTCCTTCGCTAGCGAAATTACGCCAGTGACCGTTAGTAAATCTGCGAAGTACCGAAATTACGTCACGCTGGCGAATTTTCGCTAGCGTTAGTCACTTCGCCCTTTAGTAAATCTGCCCCTGTGTTTCCAACAAATTAACTCATCAGGAGCAGAGCTTGAGAGGCAAAAACCACTCACTTTGTATAAATAAAGTGAGGTGCAGGTACACAAAAGGCATCCAAAAATTGGCTCCATATATAAACACTATAACATAAATCAAAAAATAAAAGTATGTTCATTAAATCGAAAGTATAAAGTACATAATGAAAAAGAACCCTATACATTTTGACCCCTACAGGGTCTTCATTAGAGGCCTCTTTTAGTATTTTTTTGCCGCTGCTGAAGGAGGACGTAGGGTTCTTTTTCATTGTGTTTTTTAAATTATGTGCTTTATACTTTTGATTTAAGGGAGGAACTACACGATGCATTGGTGTCGACATGTCACCATGCAATGAAACGAATGCGACGTGTCGGATGTTGTGAAGAAACAGGAAGTGAAGGAGAATCGCATGTAAGAACTACATTTATCTGACTGTCAAATGAAAACGCAGCGCACTTCATCAAACGCAGCGACGTGTCGGCACCAAATGCATTGTGGAGTCCCTCCCTAATAAGCATACTTATACTCATGATCTATGAGTGTGTTATGATGTTATGATTTTAACAGCGTGACGTCATTTCGGAACTTCGCGATTTACCAACAGGTGCTGGCGTAACTTCACTATCGAAGGAGATAGACTCTAGCGGTACTTCACACCCTAACGTCAGGAGAAGTTGCTCTCTGGCGAACGAACGTAACTACACTAATTTACTAAGATTGAGATTTTAATGAACGTTACCTCTTGCGCCAGACTTGCCTTCGCCACCTCAGACCAGGCGAAGTGCAATAGAGTAGATAGGACTTGGTCAAAAAAAAGTTTACATTTTTTTGAAGTTCCAAAAAACGCTGGTGTCTTTTACTTTTTAGGGCTAGTCCACACGAGGAGATTCGGGGAGATTTTGTCGCCTGTCGACTAATCGCCTTGTCTTTTGAGCGACTATCTCCCCAAACTGCCTAATCGTTTTTTCCCCAAAGGCCACAATGAAAAGTCGCCTGCGCTAATGCACACGCGGCGATGCGTTTTCAAGAGTCGACCAAAGTTGCCTCAGTGAGAACACACGCCAGGCGACAAAATCTCCCCGAATCTCCTCGTGTGGCCTTACCCTTACAGTGTGATATGCTGCAAAGATTGTAATTTTTTTTTTGGGGGTTAACCCGGCTTCCCCCCTACATTTGATAACATATGGAACATAAACTATGCAGTGTAAGGCAATATAACAACTCTATTTTCTTTTATTAAGGTTTGTAGGTTAGTAAATTTTTCCCCATTGTGGTCAGTTGGTGTATAGAGACAGCTGGGAGTCAGGGCATTCTAGCAAGCAAACCTCAAGGTCAGTGGTTCCTAAACTTGGGAACTGACCACCTGGGGGGAGTGCTTAGATTAGGGCAGGGAGGCTCAGCCTGAAGACCAGTTAGTGAAAGATCAGATCAGAATGCCTATTTGTTGTCCTATGTACACCTGAAAGTCCAGCTTGAAGGTAAACTAGGGTGAGGTGTGGGGTGAAACCAGATGTGATGTTCTAGAGTTGGGGAGTAACACAAACATGAAAAAGTCCATTGGGATGCCAAATAAGAGCTGTGATGCCTATTTGGTAGCCCCTATGTGGACTGGCAGCCTACAGGAGGCTCTGCTTGCCACTATACTTAATTTTATTCAATTAAAACTTGCTTTCAAGCCTGGAATTCAAAAATAAGCACCTGCTTTGAGGTTGCTCATGAGCTACTGGTTGGGGACCACTGATCTAGATAATTAACCATATCTGGAAATTTATTATGAGCTAAGGAGGGCCCTTGGACCTTCAAAGAGGTATTCAACTGAAAAAGCTTTGCAACAACTGCTGTGGGATATTCCAGGTAGACCTTTCAATCACAGGCTGTCATAGTGTAACTAAGTTGAGTGTTTCCTTTCTCATCTGACACTTGTTTGTCTTACTGCCATCATATGGGGGCCCTGCTGGAGTTATCAGATAATCTGCCCTCAAAAATAAATAATTTCCTTATATAATAGGATAGTTATTTACTGTTACTTGTGTACTGCCTCCCATTTACTGTAAAAATAATTTAGGAAATAGAGACATTTCTATTGCTTTCATGCAAATGCCTATAAAGTGTATCTAGGCCCCCGGTGATGTGCCGAGTCTGATAGTTATTGCTCCTAAGTGGGTTCATACAGTTGCTGACAGCTATCAATAATTAAGGCTTGTTTTATCTGCCAACAATGTTCTCCCCAGCCTCCTCTCTACCAGCAGATCTCCATTTGTATAAACGTTTGTTTGGCTGCACAGTTTCAAAAGCAATTATCGCATTATATGCATGATCTAATCATCAATAATGAATCTATTTTTCAGTTAAGAAAAGATTCATTGGTTGACATTTTACTCTGGCAAGCTCTGGCCATATACCCCTGTGTAACGTGGTAAAAATAAATGTGGAATTGTTTTTTTTATAGGTTTTTGCACTATATAATTAAATCATGTTTGGGACTAATGGAGGGTAACCTGAAGGATATAGCCAGAATTAGTAAGTGCATTTTAATTGCATGCATGAACCCAGGATAAACTATTGGCACACTTTAATTAAAAGTATTTTGCTACTTTTCTTTGTAAGGGCTCTTACACACGTCAGTTTTTGCCTACGCTCCCCTGCATTGCGCTTTCTTCTGTTCAACCGCAGGGGTGCACAGGAGTAGACGCACTTAATTATTTTGAAGGTATGCGCCGAACGCAGGTGAAATGCAACATGCTGTGTCCCAACCTGTGTTTGGCACTTACATGCAGGGCCAGATTTACATAGTGGGCGGCCCTAGGCCCACTGCTGTTCGTCGCCCCTGTCCCCTCCAGGGGGACAGGAGCAATGGGGATTGGCACACAGGAAATTTAAAAAATGATTATATCTTCAGTGCATCCCCAGTGTTTCTGAACCAATGTGGGTGTGGTTGAGCAACATGCCGCCCCCCTAAAATCCTGCTGCCCTAGGCCCGGGCCTAGGTGGCCTTTCCACAAATCCGGGCCTGCTTGCATGCATCTGTGTGAGTACAGTCCCCTTCAAAATAATTGACTGTGTCTACTCCTGCGCTGCCCTGTGGCTGAACGGAAGAAAGCGCAACGCAGGGGAGCGCAGGCAAAAACGGCCGAGTGTAAGAGCCCTAATGGTGAAAATTATTTACTCATTGTTTCTAAAGCATATGTATTGCTGAAAACAACAACAAAAATATAACTTCTGCACATACATATGAATATAATAGGCTGATCTCCTTTGTGTTTGCTTCAAAAGTCTATGGGACTCCGAGTTACAGGGAGCAAAGTTTAATTTTGGGCCCCACAAGGCACAATTCTGCCACATTTCCAGCGTAATTGCAGCCATGAGGTAGGGATGCGTCTGACAAAATTGTGGGTAATGCACTAAGACGTGTGCAGATGTGTGTGCTCTTTAATGTAAATCAAATGCAAATTATCTGTGTCTAAATGAAATTTGCACTCAATGTTTTATGTCATTAGTCGCTGTGTCAATTGAAACAGGCCATTGGCTGAACCCTGGAGCTACCATTCCAGGTTCCCCTGCATCAATAGGCAAACTTAAGGCCCCCATACATGGGCCAATAAAAGCTGCTGACAGACGGGCGTCCTCGCTCGATATCTGTCCGAAAGTCAGGCAGATTCTGATCGGGCAGGGTAAAAAATCCCGTCAGATCGCGGCCGCATCTGTACGTTGAAGCGGTCCATCGATCCGGCTGCCCATATTACTTACATTCTGATCCGATCGTCAGGCCCTAGGGCCCACGATTGGATCAGCCCGATATCGCCCAACTCAATGTGGGCATATCGGGGAGAGATCTGCTCGTTTGGCGAAATCGCCAAATGAGCAGATCTCCCTTAGTATGGCCGCCTTTACATACATTTTTCATAAGAAACAGGAACTCAGCACAACTATATGGAGGTGCAAGTATTTTGTTTTAAGTAACAACTGCAGCAATCTTTTCCTGACCACAACTGCAATAAATTACCTTTAATACCCATAACCCATTCTGTCTACAAATCAAGCTAGAAGATTTATATAATGGAATTATAAACACTTCATTTCTTTTTTATTATTTGTGTTTTTTTTTTTAAATGTTGACTTTTGTTTAGCAGTTCTCCAGTTTGGTATTCCAGGAGCTATCTGGTACAAATTATCCTAGCAACCAGCCCGTGGTTTGAATGAAATACTCTGCACGTTTTACAAATAAAACAATATACAAAGTGGTAAGCTTTTGCAATTAAATGGTCAGAAAGACTGGGATATAACAGTGTCGGACTGTGATGCCAGGGGCCCACCAGAAAACCTTAGACCGTGGGCCCACTTTCCAAACTATTACTCCTCCTCTACTCACTCAGCCTCTTTATTCTCCTAGTCTTTTTTATCTACTTACTATATTCTTCCATTATTAGACAGGGCCGCCAGCAGGGGGGCACAGGGGGTACTGCTGTACCGGGCCTAAATGGGGCCTGGCTCTGCTGCACTTTTCGAAATAGTCGGACCCCCCTTGACAGCGCTGATGCCGTGCCGCCTCTCCTGAAGTGCCGAACAGCCGGAGTCCCAAAGCTGCGAAAAGACCCGAAGTCACGAAAACGGATGAAATTGAACAGCCGAAATTAAAGCCCTGAATCAGCGAAAAGACCCAAAGTCACAAAAACAGCAGAAATTTAAATCCTGAAGCTGCGAAAAGACCCAAAGTCACAAAAATAGCCAAAATTGAACAGCCTTTTCGAAATTAAAGTGCTGAAGCGGCGTAAAGACCCAAAGTCACAAAAACAGCCGAAGTTGAAGTCCTGAAGCGGCGAAAAGACCCGAAGTCAAGAAAACAGCCGAAATTAAATCGGCGAAAAGACCCAAAGTCACGAAAACAGCCGAAATTGATGCCCTGAATCGGGGAAAAGACCCAAAGTCACTAAAGGAGGCGAAGTTGAAGTCCTGAAGCCACGAGTTCAATTCTACTGAGCACCAATGTGTGTTTTTTATTTTTTTAATCCCCTGGCCACAAATATTATTTTAATAATCTATAGGCACCTGCCACCAATGTTCTCTGGGGCCCCAATTGTTTTTTAACTTGTAAGGGGGGCCCTGGCGCCAATTTTTTTTTTTTTAACTTATAAGGGAGCCCTGACCATCAATAGCTTTTTATAACTTGTGTGTGTGGAGGGGGGGTTACCATTTTTAGTGCTTATGTCTGTGTGGTCTTTTAACTGTGGTGTGGGCGGGATCTGGGGTGGTGCTTGGGGGCTGGGGTGGGCGGGGGATTTCTAATGGCGGCCCTGGCCCGAGATCCACTACATGTTGGACTGGTCTATATCTGGTAACAAGAATTTTGAAATCAACCAAATAGGATTTTGGCACCAATATGTATTCATGCGGCTCAGTTACCATCAAGGACAGGGTACTGTTTTATTATCACAGAGAAAAAGGAAATCATTTTAAAAATTAATAATTTTTTTGCCACTGCATATTATGAATGTGGGTCTGCAATTATCCTGGATTACTCTGGTTTTCCCTGGCCTGGCCTGACCCTTCTAGTAGTCACGAACACTTAGTTAATGCATTAAGTGAGACAGGAGACAAGCAATAATCTTATAATTATCTTCTGTAAATGTGTCTGAGCCCATGTTTTTACCAGACACTAATGATTTAATTGTAGTTAAAATTTTGTTGCAGCGTTGCTAGTATGGTTTTAAAGCGAAGATGATAATCCAGTGGATACACGGGAGGACCCATCTCTGATGGCCTAAAAACAGTTGATGGGTTTCTGACCTGGTGGAAATTTTGTGTGAAATTTGAGAGTGATGATTGCTCCCCATGGGGTGCATTTTGGCAAACTCACCCTCTCACCTACAGAAGCCTGCAAGTACTACATCCATATTCCGATGTAGCCCTCGTGAGAATTTTCAAACCTACATAAAAGATATCTGGCCAGTACTTGGCCACATATTGGTCCCTTCAGTGGGTTCCATGTATAGGACAATAAACCGCTGACTCAGTTTTGAGGGACCAAGTTGGCTACTTTTATTGGCCCATGTATGACCCTGGGTGTATTAACCCTGACACTACCATTTTTTACTCTTTATTTTTTACCTGTCCTCTTAGTACACCCCTGTGTGACTCCCATAGAGCCTCAATGGCTTAGGCTCAGGGATAGAGAGATCCTTGGGTGTGAGACCACTGTGAGATCCACCTAGAATGGGAATTGTGAACACTAAACCTGACAATCTGAGTATGTACTGGATGATTATTATGGGAAGCCTGTGCATGTTTGATTTGTAACATCAAGTCAGCACCCACTATGTTCTTGTGTATCATCTGTCAATATATAATTGCATCTGTTTTTAAAAGAACCAATGGCACTCAAATTATTTGAAGTACTTTTATTATGGTTGGAGATACAGTTTAGTCAACCTTTCCTCCAGTAGTTAAGCGAGGGCCGATCTCCATGAGTCTTATGTACTAAGTGCCCTACCAGGAGTTGTCAGGGAGCCTCTTGTTCCAGGCTGCCAATAATCATGGGATCTGTTACTACTATAGTTAAGCCTCTATACTGTATATCATAGCTAATGTAGAGTACTGATGGCTTAAGAACCCCAGTAAAGGGGGGTATGTTCACTGTAACACTTGTGCAGCAGCAGATGCCTTATGTTTAGTGGTTTATTCATGCAAGAACTGAACCACAGAGATCACTAACAATATAAGGTTTCTTGATCTGCATCTCCATCTACCTCTTCTCTGCTATACAGAGGGCTTCCCTACATAAATGCTGACAAAATCAGTTGTGTTTTAAGAGACTATAGAACCACGATGGTTGCAGTAATAATATGATATGTGAGATACAAACCTATCAAACCTTAGTTTGAAAACAGATTTGGGGGCAGATTTACTAAAGGGCGAAGTGACTGAAGCTGGCCATAGACGCAAAAATCTGACCGTACGAATCATCGTACGATCGGACTTTCCCATCTCCCGACCTGCCACTAACCATTCCGATCAAATAAAGTAGAAAAGAACAGATCAGCAGATGTTCTGCCCCTGACAGCAATCGTAAGAAAGTTATGTCCGACCAAAGCTAGTAACAGTCTCCCTCTGAAAATCGTACGATCGGTAATACACGCAGAGATATTATCGGCAGCCGACAGAAATCTTTTAACCTGTCTGATCGACCAAACGACCAATCTCCACTGGATGAAAAATGTCCAGTTTTACCAGTGCAGGGCAACACTATATTTATTATTCATTACTTAAAAACGCTTTCATTTTTTGACATTACTATTCCTTTAAAGAGATTACATGTTTTGCAGCTTTGCAGTACTTTGTCATGCAGTATGTGGTATTACAGAAGGCCTTGATTACTTGTATGAGCAAAATGTTGGATTTCCTTAATGGGGTTGTTCACCTTCCAAACACTTTTTCCAGTTGAGTTTTTTTCAGATTGTTCACCAGAAATAAAGACTTTTAATCAATTGCTTTCCATTTTAATTTTTTTTTATATAATTTTTCCAAAATTGAAGTTTAATGTTCCTGTCTCTGGTGTTTCAGTCTGGCTGCTCAGTGATCCAGGAGCAAATTCTGACCTGTTACATTTTGCTACATTCAGTTGATACATTTCTCAGCAACATCTGTGGAATATTAGCAACTATTGTATCGATTCTAACAACTGCCTTTCATTGAAACTCAGGGATTCTTCAGGGACAATGACAAATGTATCAACTAAATGTTTCAATTTAGAACAGTTGGCGAAGTGTAAGGCTGCCGGCGACCCCCTCCTCCCAGAGCTGCTTTAGAAGGTGAAAAAAGAAACTTTACACTATAATATTAGAAAAACAACCACGAATAGAAACTAGAAGGTACTTGAAAAATGTCTTTCTTTCTGGTGAACTAACTAAAAACAACTAAACTGCAAAAAGTGTTTGAAGGTGAACAACCCCTTTAATAAATGTATAGGGTTCCAATCAGTCTGGCTTTGAAGGAATGTCAAGTTCAAAACTTCCTGTCTTGGTGAAACCCAATCAAAAATATGGCTGATGCTCATCACAGACCACTGATGACATAGCTCTGCCCCTGATATTACAGTTTTGCCCCTGAATATCACAGGCTTGTCCCCAAATCTCACTGGCTCACTCCCATATTTCAGTACTCCACATCCTGACATAATCTGCCCCTTTGTCTGCATTGTGCAACTGTTAAAAGTGCCCTAATCTCAGTGCCACCATTACCATTATAATTGTTGGGACCCTTTACAATTATTTGACCACCCATGAACACATCAGGTACATAATAAAGCCTGGGTAAAAACAGCATGTAACCATTGCAGCTGAGTCACTATATATAACCAGAAACCACTGCAGGTACAGGTGTAACTGTGTCTGCTCTGTAGTAACTGTTGAGCTGTGCCCCTGCGCTGCTGCAATGGTATCTTCCAGCATGAGCCCAAGGTGATGATGTCATGCATGTGCCCAACTGTCTTTTGATGGGACTGCTTGTGAGAGAGGAGTGTTGGTGAGAGTCTCGCAAGTTTTTTGGCTATCAAAGCGGATACAGAGCGTGGAATTTTGGAGAGATATTTGTACCTGAGCCCTCTAGGAGTGGGAGAGAAGGAGACAGAGGTGCATTAAGGTCAGATATTGAAGAAAAGAAGAAAGGATCGTCGCCAAGAGAAGATGGAGAAGAGACAGAGAGGTAAAGGGACATCCCTCTGGGAAAAGCTGTTAAACTGTCACTGGCCCCTGTTGTGTTGCCACAATTTGCTTTTTGGGGGTTTTTATATTAATTGTTTGTAGTCTTTCTGCAATGTGGATTAGTTTGGCTGCTATTTTGTATATGGAGGCAAATGTTATTATCTAGCAGGGATCTCCCTCATGTTTTAGGCAAAAATATATCCATGTTACCTGTCCATGTTACAGTATGTAGCAAATAATCATTTTTCATTGAATTCTCCCTACTCCATATCAGTTTGCGTTATATCTTTAGGGAATTAGGATTTTTAATGGGAAATCATGTTTTCATTAGAACAAATATTTATTGTATTTACCATTAACTCATCTACGTAATTGTGATATATTTTGTTAAAGACAGAGATTGGGGGATTCACTTATCCAAGTATTTTAATATATCTGAAATTATTTATGAACATAGATGCAATATTGCAAGTGTAATTGCTAAAATGAAAACCTACCAGCAATTAGTTTTAATCAGTATGCTGTAAAATAAGATTAAAGCAAACACATAATTGGTTATTATTGGCAACTAGGCTTGTGCAATTCAACCTATGTTAGTAAATCCACTCTATTGTGTTAGTGCTGGATCCCAATAGTCCCATAATGTGGGCGGGCCCATCACTTACTAAACGAGAGAGCAACACTTATATATTGTGTTTATGAACTGAGTTTGCTGCATTAGTAGGATGTCTGGAAAAGGTGCTTTTGCCGTTTTTTGGCTTTCTTGGAATAAGCATGGGTAATATGCTCTAAGATTTACTGCCTTTCTGGGGTAATGTGCATAAAATGAAGCTCTGAAAGTGAAAATAATTTTAAATCTTTTCCATCTCATTTAAAAACAAAATACAGTTTACATTTTGACTCTCCAAAGAGAGCATATTCTGTAAAAAATGAAATGATGCTGCTATGGGAGAGTCATTCTCGTTCCTACATTGTGCCACCTAGGGCCCAATATACTTGCACCCATGGCACTGGCCAGTGCAGATTCTGCACTGCATCTTGTGCCAGATTAAAAACATACAAGTACTTTTCATTATTTTTCAGTTCATTATTCATACTATTGCATGCACTTTTATTTCCCACAGGAGTTAGAATTAGCCCACTGGATGTCCACAACTACGACTTCCATTCCATTCTTGGGCAAGGAGGATTCGGCAAAGTGAGTGAATGGTTTTCCAAGACAAATACTTTAATATTGAATAAATTGAATAAACATGGAATCATATGCTCTGTGTTTTTAAAGACACATTTTGCTATTAAATTCTATTTCATGTTATTTTAGTTATATTTGAACAATTTGAAATTGTATTTGTGTTAATATATTTCTCCCAGAGTTTTATTATTTTATTTCCCTATGGCTTTCTCAGGTTATGTTGGCTACATTTGCCAACCGGAAACTGGCCGTGAAGGTCATCAAGAAGAGTCCTGAATGCAATTACAACAGCATCCGGATAGAGGCCAGTGTGCTCATGATGCCTCATCTGAATCCATTCCTGTGCCAAGGCTATTCTACTTTTCAAACTCAGGTACTAAACTGGGACAAATTAAGCATTTATTCGGTTTTGCACCTTTGTTTTCAGTGTTTTAATCTCTTTTAATTTGTCTGTATAACAGCGTCATATTTTCATGGTGATGGACTACCTCAGCGGAGGAAGCCTTGCACGTCACCTGGATTACTACGGGAGCCTGGAGCCAGAGACAGTGCTGTAAGTGATTAAAGCAATTGCATCTGTTTGTATCTCTATTGTTTGGCAACAAGAAGAGATACATATGAATATTTATTTGTATATATAAGGAATTTGTATTATACTTTTTTAACATTTTATTTTTGTTTAAAAGTTTCCATTCAGCGGAGATCGTGTGCGGCCTGGAGTTCCTGCACAGCTGCGGCATTGTTCATCGGTCAGTATAGCTCTGCTTCTCCAGCTCTCCTCTCCATAATGTTTCTATTGGGTAAATTAATTACCCTCAGTCTGATTATTTCATTATCTGCTTGACCTATATTATCAGCCCCTAGAAATATTAATTTTATTCTGTATTACAGAGATCTCAAGCCTGACAATATCCTGCTGGACCAAGACGACCATGTCAAAATATCTGACTTTGGCCTGGCAGTTCCAAACATTTTTCGTGACAAGACCATCGGTGGCCGAGCAGGGACAGTGAGATACATGGCACCAGAGGTGAGCAGTGCAGTTTCACTACATTTATAGCATAAATTCAGTAATGAACATGAGTGTATAATAATGTGCCCAAAGCAACAATTTAAACCCAGCTTATCAAATGTACAAACATAGGGGTATCAGTAGCACTGTCATTTTAATTAATTTTTTAGCAGTTGTCTAACAATGTATATTGGGATTTATTCAGGGTGTATATCTGTGCATATGTCTGTATGTAATTTGTCTCTTGCCAGTGAAAGACTTTAGTCAAATCTGTTGCTCAAAATCCAGTGTCTTATCCCTTTGTCTTTATCTCAATAACAACCTTGCTTGCTGTGACAAAAAGTTTTGGAAAATCAATATTTAGTTCTAGTAGCTGGAATTAATAGTACGCAGATTCCCTCTTAAAATCTCCCGCCATTCCATCCTGTATGTGAATTGTTTCTGTTAGTGTTCTTTTTGTTAATGGGTCTCAAAAGAATCATATGATCAGTTCCTGTAAAACTGTAGGAAGGTCAGAATGCCATGGGGGAGTTCATTCGTATATCTTTGTTACTCTCTTTGTTTTCAAGGTCCTGCAAAGAAAGAGATACAATGCTGCAGTGGATTGGTGGGCAGTTGGAATCATAATCTGTCAAATGGCCTCTGGAGACTCCCCTTTTTATGAAGGCAACGACAGGGAGAAAATCATAAACTCTATCATCAATGATGAGCCCAGGATTCCTCGTTGGCTGAATGACGATCTGAAGGACCTTCTGAAAAAGGTGAGTGTGAACAGACGGGTGGAGTATCTTTGAAAAGGGTCCCCATGTGGGACCGAAACATCGGATAGAATGCTGCATTATGTGAAATAAAAGGACACACATTTTTACTATCTACAGTGCGTGCTGATCCTCCTTCTGCAAATATATATATATATGTCATTTTGTGTTTTTGATTTTTATTCCTTCAGCTCCTAGAGAAGGACCCAAATCAACGTCTTGGGGATGGAAATATTAAACACCACCCATTCTTCTCTTCGATCGACTGGGTGGAGCTGGAAAATAAAAACCTACCACCCCATTTCCAGCTAAGAGCAGTAAGTACATGATTACTGAATGCTAATTAAATAGATACATAGCCCTGGATTAATATAATTACATACCCACATGTTAGCACATTCCATATCATCCTGGCTAAAGGGTTATTTTTCTCTTTTTTTTCTTGCAGCCTCCAATGGAGCATTCCATGCCAACTGAGGAAAATCCTCTGTCCTTCCTGTCGTAGGACCTTATACCATGTATATAGTTATTGAACATTTGTATTAACATTTTCCTTCCTACAGGTACAGGTGGGTAAAGGTATTAGTTACAGTTAATTGTTGAAGTGAATGGTGTGTGACTGTGTGAGTGAATGTGAGATATGAAAGGCCAAGGGTGTAACAAGAGGGCAAGGGGGTCTAACATTTAACATTCAGCTTTGCCTTCATACACATGTCTGTTGAACCCACACCCTGATATTAATGCTTATAGTCCAATCATCTATGCCAGGGAAGGTTTTTTCCCCCCAGTACATGGGGGTTTTTTTTATCCTCCTGCAGATGAACTAGAAGTTTATTAAGAATTTTCTGAGCAAAGGGTAAACTTCACAGACATGAGTAAGCCTCACTATTTTCTTATGATGTTATTTATTAACTGTTGCTATAATATTATTAGACCCCCTGAGGAATGTTACACCCGGAGTGAATGGACAGTAACAGGGTTGAAGCCTTGACGTGGCGTTACTGCTCACATGTGTAATCATGTGCTAATTCAACCAATTGTGAGACAGTGGGAATGGTATGGTCGTATTATCAGAACTGCATTATCTTTGGTCAGAACAGAATTAATTTTGGTACAACTGGGGCTTTAACTTGACATTGTGAATTTCCTAATCAATTTTATGGTTTGTGCTTGAAGTTTTAATACCAAGTGGAATATTTTGCAGAACATAACGGTGTGTTTGGGGGTGCAATACATGAGAGATATGGCATGGAAGATATATCAGCCAACCTAGTTCACTAAGGCTGGAAAAGAGGTTGTAAACCCAAATGTAACATTTTGCATTATAAAAGCATATTTCATTCTAAGCAGCTTCAGAATAGAAATATTAATCACAACTATATTATTATTATTTAATTGTTAACATAATCGCTATTAAAAGCAGTATCTGTTTGTCCATTTCGTTCTTTGCACTGCTGTTTCCGACTACATGCACCAGAAAATCTTCCCATCAGCATTATGCAATGATATAATCACAAATTGGGTCAGAACACAGGCCGGGGTCAGTATCCAGGTAATCAGTCCTTGGAGAGTTAACAGAGGAATAACAGAGACATGCAGGATGAAGGAGATGAACAGGAAACAGGGAGAGCTGGAGAACTGGAAACAGGCGGAATTTGTAGGAGAAAATGACTGTATGAAGATTAAAGGTGCTGGAATATGAGAACTGCATGAGAATAAGAGTTAGTGGAAGATCTGACTAGAACCCTGAAAAAAGGTCATAATAAAAAATAAAGTTTTTATTACTCTCAGATTGTAATTCATTTTAAAACAAGTTATACAGGGGCCAGAAATAACCTTCACAGTGAGGGATGTTAGAAAACCCAATCAGACAAAGGCCAAGAGACATTTCAACTAACAATGTGGCCAACTGAGCGATATTCCTGATCTTGGTATTTATGTTCACTCCATTTGCGCTGACCATACATTTTCCTTATTGTTGTACTAATCCAGAGCTTTTATTATTTCTTGAGCTAAACAGTGCCAACAGGGAAACTGAAGCTTCTCCATCTTGCATAGTAGATAATTAGATTCCTAGTGCAGAGATAATACCTTGCATGATGCACTTCTCCTGTCTGTGCACTTGTAAATCAATTATCTACTTTGCAAGAACCAAACCTGCATCAAGAAGGCGCAAGGCTCTGATGGGGCCCAATGCTGGCCAAATTGCAATTTGCCCAGCACTTGGCAATCTTTGCTGCACTATAAGTAACTGATACAGAGGAGTAACATTTAAATTACAAACTCCCATTTCTTTATCACTACCTGTTTCTTCTGTGCGGCCAGTGTTGACAATACCCTACACAATCCTCAGCTCCTGTCTTGGTCCCTAAGCCCAGCCAGCCCTCAATTACTCCTCACTGCCCTCCTGTTGGTGCTGTGTATGTAGCTTCTCTCCCCTTTATGTCACACTCGGTCTCCTTGGAGCTTCCTGACCTCTTACAGCTGCAGGGAATCTGTGACACATAGTGGTGACATTGCAACCATGGACTCTCTATCGCTGCCAGCAACAGTCACGTCTGGGGGTCCCGCCTGCAGGGTCACTACTAGACTGAACAGACAGAAGATCTGCTGGGAGAACTTTACCAGTACGCACTGACACAGAAAATTGAGAGAAGTTTCCATAAGAACTTGCATTTTCTTGTGTTGTGTGATTATAGTTTATCTTCTCCCATGACTATTGGTTCAGATCAGTTCAGTAAGCTCAGACTGTTTCTTTATAATATTCAAGTTCGCCTGCTTTAGAGTAGTTCTGTCTCATTTTCTTGTCTGTGGGGCCCACTAATGGTAGCTCTGCCCTGGGCTGACTATTTTAAAGCAGCCCTGAATAGGTGCAGAATCTGCAAAATAGTACAGTTGGGGAGATGCATAGGAAACTGTCTTTAATTTGTAGAAGACATCCTAAAGAAACACATTTTAACTGTTGCAACTTCTTCAGTTTTGCTGAAACTTAACATGCAAATCAAGGTTCATATTTACATTTCTTATATTAGGACAGATATATTCCCACAGGACCTATACATTTTTATGTTTTCCCTATGTATCAGTCGTCTTAAATTGTAAAATGATTCATTTTATAATCTAATAGTAACCTTTATCATATATTAAAAATTTAGTAGACTGGAAAACAGCAAACTTTTATTCTCCCTACAGCACAATATTTGCCAATAACCTTTCTAATTTGGTTACAAGATACTTTCACATCTATATTATTCTTAAATTATAAAGTAAAATTTTGGATTAATATGCCTTGCAAATCCTGAAAAACATTTCTTCCAAGGATATGTAGATTGATTCATGGATATTCTATCTATCTATCTATCTATCTATCTATCTATCTATCTATCTATCTATCTATCTATCTATCTATCTATCTATCTATCTATCTATCATCTATCTAGTATATTCACATACAGCAATAAAAATACACACCAATGTGAAACATTAAGGGGGTTATTTATTAATTAGTCAGAATGCTAAAAACTCGAAAAATGTATTTATTATACCCCGAGGATGCAAAACTTCTGAATCCGAAAATATTCCATCTTCAACCTGTCAAGGTCCTGTAGAAGTCAATGACAGAGGTCCTATTTGCAATTTGAAGATATTATTGTCTGTGCTGGTTTTCGTACGATAATCCAAACATTTTGGGCTTTTCTACAGATTTCATAAAAAATTTGGTCTTTTCGCGCATCAAATCAATTAAATTCAGATTTTTCTTGCGACAATCCAAAAAAGTTGTGGTTTTAGTTGATTTTTTCATGGTTTTTATTTAGAAACTAGACATTAAGCCCGTTAAATTAACGGGCGCTAGAACATATGTAGTCAAACATTCCCCAGAGACGGTCCGTGGGGCACATGCGCAGTAGCGCAATCCCACGGACACAGGGACTGGACGCAGAGACACTTCAACTTTATTATATAGGATAAGGGTAAATCGTGGATTCTAGTTTGGTCAGGCTTTTTTGTTGAATCTGAAAAATTTGGATTTTGATCAATATCCCCCAAAATCTGTGAGAGAGGTAAATCAAAATGCAAACATATAGTGCATCCAGACCTGGAAACTATTATGATTTAGAAAATGTAAGGAGAAAAATCACCCTGCCTCAAACTTTTTGGTCATCACATATACAGTATAACACAAAGGCCATAGGGCATCTGGAACCAGAGTTTTCATATTTATAAGCACTCAATAGGCTCTCTCTACGTGCTTTCCATACCGACAGAGGAGAAAGTTAATGGAGCATAAAGGACAAAAGCATTCTTCCATCCATGTACTATAGAGCAGTCCACCAACAGCATGCATTAGCATGATTTAACACCTTAACTCTAGTGCTGCAAGAATAATGGAAACATAATATCAGTAGTTTAACACAGCCACACAGTAAATTGAAGGCCAGTCCTGTAGATTCTAAAATTTGTGACACGTAAAAAGTTATATGGACCCTCCTCCTTAAGGCACTCATTAATACTGTAGTCAACCATAAATCACCATAATCCTTGTTTAAGGTACCATTGTCTCTGGTAGGCTGGACACAGCCTTGACTATCACCTACTCAATCTCATTTATGATTACATAACAATGGACAAGATATTGAACACACATTGATGTCATACACAAATGTACTTGCACCTATAAGTACTCCCAAGGGGTTATTTATCAAAATCAGAATTTTTTTGATTTCTTTAAATAAAAAAAGTCTGACCAAACTAGAATCCACGATTTGCCCTTATTTATTTGTACTGTGTTAGCCAGTAGCAAAAATAACAAATAAAAAGCAAACAAATACAAAAAGTATTGTAGAAGTGATACCTATATTGACTAACAATAAAAGTACTTTGCAAGCTTTCAGAGCACCAAGGCCCCTTCGTCAGGCAAAATACAAATGAAAGCTAGAAAGGCAGAGTATATATACTGTTAGATCAGTGAAAGATATTCATGGGCAATAAATTAGGACATTACTATTTACAACCCACCCTAATTCATTGTATTATCTCTACAATTGATTTCTATCTATCTATAACTTCCTAATTTATTGCCCATGAATACCTTTCACCGATCTAACAGTATATATGCTGGGCCTTTCTAGCTTTCATTTGTATTTTGCCTGATGAAGGGGCCTTGGTGCTCCGAAATCTTGCAATGCATTTTTATTGCAATAAAAAAAAAACACACTGTCATACCTGTATTTACCTTTTTAAAATGTCCTCTATTTTTCCCCAAATGACACAGCACTTTAAAGGAGAATGCAACCCTTAACTAAAAAACCCCTACCCCCCTACCCTATGTAGACCCCCTCCCCCCAGCCTAGCTGCCCCCACGGGGAAATGCCCCTAACTCTTTACTTACCCCTGGGTGCAGATTCAGGGATCGCAGTTCATGGGTGCCATCTTCCAGGTCTTCGAGTTTTCTTTCGGGGCTTCAGCAATTTCCATCCATTTTGGAGCATGCACAGTTGTCGCAAACCGGGAATTGCGCATGTGCTGCTTTGCCAGTCTCAGATCACTGGCCCGGAAGATGGCTGCCGTGACCTGCAATCCCCGAATCTGCACAGAGGGGTAAGTAAAAAATTATGGGCATTTCCTGGGGGGCAGCTAGGCTGGGGGAAGGAGGGAGGGGAGGTCTACGTATGGTCTACGTAGGGGGGTAGGGTTTTTTTTTAGTTAAGGGTTGAATTCTGCTTTAAAAGAACTGTTCAGTGTAAGAATGAGACTTGGTCAAAAGCTTAATGTTTAAAATGTTTTACCTGAGAAGCCAGCTGGCTGTAACATGTGCCAAATATGTGTTGTTTTTGTAGAATTGTGCAGATTTCTTGTAACAATACACTGGGATTCCACTGAAATGGTGGAACTTAAGGCATAATTCCCTATTGTTTCTCCTTGCAATAACAGCACTGCGGTGTAGCATTTTTAGGTAAAGACTGATCATGTTGTGCTTCTTGTCCCTATGAATCTCTCACTGAGCGCATGCAATGACAAAAAGATTCATGCATAAACAGATGCCATTTGGGTTTCCTATAAAATTATGGTAGTTCTTAGCAAGGGAGCTGCCTTCAGGATTTAATTTGTTCATTTCTTGAATTTGATGGACCAGACAAGTATCAGGATTGCTGACAACCAAACATAAGTAACTGCATTCTTGACCCCATAGCATCAAATTCTAGATTATTCTGAATCCTTTTACAATGCATCTGCTATGAATGGAGAGTTCTTATCCCATGGAAAAAAAAAGATACATGGTTGCGCCAAAACTGTCTCTGAGCTGATAATTATTGTTATTATCATATCAATACATGAGATGGCACTAGGGTTGCCACCTGGCCGGTATTTTACCGGCCTGGCCGGTAAAAATGATAGTTGATCCCAATGTTATCAATAGGGAAAAAGGATAAATATATAGGAAGGCCGGTATTTTTTTCCAGAAAAGGTGGCAACCCTAGATGGCACATAAGCTGGAGCGTGCTGACAGTCAGCTAGTTGTATACTTCCTATGTACAGCAGTGTCTATGTAGCTAAAGTGCATTGCCCCTGTTGCATTCCCTTAACATATTCTCTGGGATACACCAAAGGCAGTAGCCATCATCTTGTTTAGACTGTCACAAGGGTTGCAAGGACCCTATGAACAGTAGCGATCTGGTCATATATATGAGTTACAAGGATAAGAGGGCCAGGAGTGCTCCTACACACGTCTTCTCCTGTAACATTCAATTATATATGCAATCAAAGTCATTTATGTCTCTTTATTCAGCAGAAATACGTATATGGCAAGCTACTAGGGGCATATTCACTTCACTACTAAATGGTTGGGGTGTCCTTTATTGAGTGCAGAAGCCAGTGGAGTAACTAATGAAGGTCAGGCTTGGGTGCCCCACCCATCATCATACCCTCGAGTTGCACACGCACAAAACAATCCCCAGCCCTCCTGCCCCAGCTTTCTCCTTTCATGGCTCTGCTGGGCTCTTATGAGTTGTGTAACGTACTTGTCAATCAGGAACCTTGTAGGCAGCTGGTACACTGAGACGTACAAGGGAAACCCTGTGGATTCTGGTGTTCACCGACACCCTTTTTGTTGCACCGGGCTTTCTGCTGCGGAACCAACAAGGAATTGGTGCATTTGATAGTAATAACTCCGTAAAGAGGTACCACCGAAGTCAAAACAGGCAGAAAATAACCCTTCAGCAGGGTCTGCAAACACCAGCCAGCTTAGGCACTGTTAAAATGGAGGAAGGGCTTTTTCAAAAAGAATTGGCGGCAACATTTTGTATCTTGCACAGAAAAATTACATAATGACGTTCGACACTTGTGACGAGCGCAAACGAACCGTCGTCAGCGTCACTTGCGCACGACTGGAACACGTGACATTGCCGGAATCGTGCGCCTGCGCCCCAGAAGCCAGAGAGAGTCGTGCCGGGAGGTAAAACAAGGTGCAGGTCGCGGGTGCCATACCCCACACCCCCAGTAATTAAAGCACTGACATCCAATGCATAGGTATGCGTAGGTATCTTTGTTAAAGATCTTTTTTAAACAAGTTTTCTGCTTGCTGTCTTTATTGCATATTAATAGTAAGGAGGTACACATTCAGGTTGCAGTGTTGCATATAAACCACAGTTATATAATAAAGCAAAGTGAAAACGTTGGGCTGAAATGGATGATAGAAAATGGGGGATAGAGTTAAATGTTGTATTTTGTGTACAAAGCTTGCCTCAGTCTAATATCCCATAGCAATACAAAGATGCTGATTAGCTGCATTGGGTAACTAGGCAAGATCAGACTCGTAGGTTACTACTACTTACCCTACTAAGAACTTTATTATTTCTCAGTTCAGCAGAACCTACTGAAATCCCCATTTAATTCATTAAATTAAATTTTAAAGATAGAGGAAAACAAAAAAAGTACTGTACATAGTAACAGCATGAAAATGTGCTCTGCCAGCTCTGAATCTTACAGCAGCTTGCTTCATGAGAAAAGGCTGGTTCATTGTCAAAATAAACATGATATCTAATGAATCTAATCCCCCTTGAAAGTATCACAGACCTGCAGTTCATTAGCACTGTGTCGCCTACAACAAGAAAGGCACCTGGATGTGGCATGTGTGTTTGCACAAGCTTGGGCTCCTGTACGAGAGTTTGGCTTAACCCTTTGTTTTCATTCACTATCTTATTTATGATGCTCAATTTGCCCTGTTAAACAGTTTTCTATGAGTAACAAATAATTGCTCAGGTGTTGTTTCTAATGCATAGACATTTTCCTAAGCGAGTTTTCGTTGCTTAGTAATTTCTATTCTACTAAGAAAGGAAGCAAAACCTGCAAGTGCGGGACTAAAGGGGCAAACTATATGTAATGTATGCAAAATGCACCAGCCCCTTAATTCCTTAAGCAGCTATATTTAGCTCCTATAATTAATGGAAGTAAACAATCAACGTATAGTTAGTTTTGCTGCATGTCCCATAATATCCAAATGTCTCATAATGTCAATCTCAAAATGGGGTGGGGCTTAGTGGAAAATATTATTAGTGGTTGCAGTTTGGTTCAATGTAATTAGGCTTGACCAGTCATTTTTCATATGGAAATGTGTTAAGTAATATCAAATACAATTTAATGTCTTATTAATGCAGAAAAAAGTAAATCAGTCAATATAAAATGTATTTGATGGAATAGGACATTTGGGGCAAAAAACATTGGCATATTTTGGAGCTCTCTGGATAACTGGCGTCTGGATAATAGCTCCTGCCCTAATAAAGTTCACTTAGGGGCAGATTTATCAAAGGTCGAAGGGAAAATTTGAATTAAAAAAATCAGATATTGAGCTAATTTTTGTGTATTTCGACTAGGGAATAGTCCAAATTCGATTTGAATTTGAAAAAAAAAATCAAAAATTAGAATTTCGAAATTTATCATGTACTGTCTCTTTAAAAATTCGACTTCGACCATTCGCCATCTGAAACCTGCCAAATTGCTATTTTAGCCTATGGGGGACCTCCTAGAACCCATTTGGAGTCAATTAGTGGACTTTAAAAATTCTAATATTTTTTTGGGGAAAACTTTGATTCGAATTCAATCAAATGCGCTATTACTTCGACTCGTACGATTCAAATTTGGCCAAATTCGAACCAATATGGACTATTCACCCACATTAAATACTTCATTTTTTTTTCTTTTTTATAATTTTCGGTCGGTCTTTTTGAATTCGAATTTATAAGTTTTATAAATTCAAAATTCGACCCTTGATAAATCTGCCCCTTAGTCTACATTTTGGTGCATTTTACAGAAAGCATGAGATTTTATCTTTAAAAAATACCTGTAATTTTCTGTTTGGGTTTTTTCGGGGACTTTATGAGTATGTATTATCTGAAGTTCCACTGAACACAATAGACCGGGTGGGGCTTTGTTTAAAGAACAGATAAAGGATGATGGAACATAGCTGAGCTGACAGCAAATATTCTGCTGTAAAAACCAGGAGTTCAACTTCAAAGTCAAGCTTTATTATATGTTAGAAAAAAATACTGTACTTGTTAAAGCAGCATTACTGCTCCTTTAAATGTTTCTTACTAAAATCTTAAATTATATAGGTTCTGGAAAATGACATCAGTGGAAGCTATTTTCTGTTTGCATTGTACGGAGACTCAGAATTTTGTATTATGGAATGAAAGGTTCAGCTCAGCTGAAAGGAGATGATGCATTTGCTGCTTGATGGGTCCCAAACAAATGGTAGCCAAACTGGTAAAGCAAGTAAAACAGTGTATAGCATTATAATGCAGGGAAACGCAATATTTGATTATTCGGATTAAGAGGCAGTTGAGTGCCTCAGCATGAAATGCCTGATAATTTTGTTTCATAGCACTGGTTTGGTGTCTCTCATTTCAAGCAAAGTGGAAGTAAGTTGTATAACATTGGGTGCTGCTGCCTAAAGGCTATGGCATGCAAGGCATTTTGGCTGTTCAACCAGTAGGGTTTAAAGGTCAGGGGAGTAGTTCCAGGCAACATTGCAGTTACTAGTGTCACTTCTCACTGTCAAATTGTGTATTGTATCCCCAATATTTGTACCTTAATTATACTTAATTATTATAGCTTTGTACCATAATTATACTCCTTACAGTACTAACCACAGATTTGCTCAAACAAGTTACTGGTGGTCCTACATTCTAGATACACTGATGCCATTAACCGACGGCAGACTGGAACACTCCTTTAGCAGAGATATACAGTTCAGCAGTGGTAACAGAGAGCATAAGTCAGACAAATTGAATCAAATCCAATTCAGAACGCCATACTAGGAATTAAAGTAGATCCAGGTCATATATGGATAATCAATGGGGGAAATACAAGAGCAAGGTCAGACAAGCCAAAATGCAAAACCATTAACTAAATTGCTGGACTCCCTCAGGGCTTTAGCACACGGGCAGATTCGGGGAGATTTAGTCGACTGCCTTCCCCCTGCCCTCTGTCTGCTATAATGAGAAAACGTCAGCCCCAATGCACTCGTGGCACTTCGATTTCTGAAGTCGCCCGAAGTTTACTCATGAGGCATTAAATCAGGCGGAAGGCAGGGAGAAGGCAGTCGCCAGGTGACTAAATCTCCCTGAATCTGCCCGTGTGCTAGCTCCCTCAGTCTAAGATTTTCCAGGAACACCTATTTCTAGGTAGTAAACCTGTCTGTTCAGGCAATGAGCCCAAGTAGGCAGGGTCTATAAAAGCCAATTTTCATGTATGGGAGGTCATTGAGCCACTAGAATTAACAGGGGTTGCACCTCCCTAACACTTGTTTTGAGATTGTTTGTGAGCCTCTAGGGAAATGAGCAAATCATTGAAGTCTGGTCATCCATGCAAATGAATATGGGAACGGTGACAGTGTATTATGAGAGTGTTTTAAAGCCCTGTCTAAGGCCAGGGGGCACACAGAGGCATACAAGTGGACGAAAGTGGACCCACCGTCATGAACTCTTTCCTGTAGTTCCATTGACAGACATGGCCTCTGCCAGTGTAGAGCTACATGGATGAACATTCAGCATGGAGACACTTTCCTTGCCTGCATACAAAATACCAGAGAAGGAAAGTGGATGATCTGCTCTGTGTAGCTTTGGCCTAATAACTTAGAAACATAATAATATAGTAGATGAAGTTGAAATAATCACACATCCATCAAGTTTAACCTTTTTGCTTGTGAAACCGGTGAACCCCCACCTAAATCCTCTCAATTTTCCCTCTCCTCAGGGGGAATTAAATTCATTCCTGACTCCCAAAATGAATTTGCCATTCAGCCTGGGTAAGTTTTTCAACATTCATTCCCCTCTATGTTTCTAATTATGACTGTAGTAAATCCACATTTCTATTTTGGAGTCTGCTACTGAATGTTCTCATCCCTTGGTATATATATAACTCTTTGTAATAAAAAGCTTAGTGAAACAACCAAATACAGTGGAAACCCCCAGGAGTCACTACCTCAATAGAATGCCATTCCATGTCACGATAAGTATACCAGTTATTACTGCATACGACCTGTTTTACTCAAACCAATAAAGATGTTCATATTTCCAGAAAAGTTCTGATGGCCAACTTGATAAGATTTGAAATTGTTATGTCTTATTCTTGACTTTATTATTATTATTTATTATTAACATGTATTTATATAGCGCCAACATATTGTGTAGCTCTGTAGAGTAAATGTGATTATACAAATAAATCACATGAATAATATACATAGAACATATGGAGTTACATACATCACAATCAATACAGGTACAAAGAGGTGATGAAGGCCCTATGCATAGGCATACAGTCTAAAGGGAAGGGAGTAATACACAAGGTGTGGGAGTGGGCAAGATCGAATTAAGTGGGTGAGAAATGTGGTGTTGCGTTTGGTAGACTTCTCACACATTTATATTTAATTTGACATGTACTTGACAATTGTTTAATTTTGTGTAATTAATTTTCAATTTAGAGGCAAATAAAAACATTATTGGAAAAAAAAGTGCTTAGTGAAATATATTTTCATACCTTTACAGTGCTGTGTAGTATATCAATAAAAAAAACTTACATACATAAATGTAGAAATACGCTTTCCTTCTCTTGTATGATAAAACTGGGGATTTTCATTGACAGTTGGTGTAGCAGATCTGGCAGAGAAACTCAGGCCAAGAATGCACTTCTTCGCTGCTGCTTCTCCACTGCTTGATGTGCCTGCACCCAGATATATTTCCTTTGCTCAGGTGCAGGCAGATGCGGCAGATTTCAGAGCCAAAACGCAAACTCTCACATTTTCCCAACCATCTTAAGTCAGGATAAGAATAAAAAACATGGGTATATATAAATATTTTTATTTATAAATATTTAAGTGAGCCATAGGACAAGTATATGAGTGAAGGTTCTGCCTTAGTGAAACTTTTTGAGCATTTATTTAAGGATAAACACAAATAATAGAAACAACAAATCTCTCTAAGTGCAGTACTGGCATAGGTTTTGGTATCTCATCACCATCTCAGCACCAGCACCAAATCCTTAAATGATCATAGTCAACAACTGGAATATGGATGTCATTAAAAATTAATATTCAAAAGCTTTGTATATTCTCACGTGGAGCCTTGATCCTGCACTAATTATTGATGTGCAGCATGCTGCAACTCTTTATAGCTTTATATATACTAGGGATGCACCGAATCCACTCCTTCATGAAAGATTCGGCAGAATACCGAACCGAATCCAAACCACTAATTTGCATATGCAAATTAGGGGTGGGAAGGGGAAACATTTTTTTACTTCCTTGTTTTCTGACAAAAAGTCACATGATTTCGGTCCCCACCACTAATTTGCATATGCAAATTAGGTTTCGGATTCGGTTCGGCCGGGCAGAGGCCTGGATTCGGTGCATCCCTAATATATACACATTGAATAGCTACAATATGTCAGTTAATGAATATTGGAAATGCAGAAACACCCAGTTACTCACATCGCCCAATCAGATGTTTGCTTTGATTATTTGCACTGCAGCTCAATTGCCGATTGGTTGTTATGGGTGACAGTACCTGTTCGTCTTTGTCTGTATTGTATATAGTCTGCATAGCCCAAGGAGGATAAGCAAGAATCAGAAGAATGAACGAGGAAGAATGAGGAGCAGCTGTACAAAACTACATAGTAGTAAACATACTTGTATAATAATAATATTTCCAGAACTTTTATAATTTTTTTCTATGAATGCAGCAATTGTCTAAATCATGACTGTGCAGCCTGTGATCATCATCATGGTCGAAGTTATATGCCATGGGAACACAACTCTTTATTTACTCCATTCGTGTCTTTTTTGTGCATACCAGAGACAAAATGTAATTACAGCAGAGCTCACACAGATTTATAAACATGTTTTGAAATCGAGAAGAGGATCTGGTAGCTCCAAGAGGGTTTGTGACGTTGTCCCTTAAGGGAAAACAGAAGCAACACAGCATATTTCATACTTCCCTTACCCTAGAGATATACAATATGGCTGTAAAAAATTATATTTCTTAGACTATGGGGGGGAATTGCATAAAAATCTCAAAAAAAAACAGTTTGCAAAATAAATAATAATAATTTCGCAATGTAATAGTCTTCCTTAGTTATTGCATTAGGAACTTTAAACAGGCATTGCACAATTTTAAGAAGTACTTAAAGGTGGTGTAATCTTTTGAAGCAAACATAACTCTTTCAGTAAGAAGTTTTATTGCATACACAACGCACTGGCTTGAACTATAGAATTCGCAATCTTTCTTCCACTGTTGGAAGTGGTCGGTAAGCAGTTTCTGGGTTCACACAAAGGAAATGTGTTCATGCAAAGGTGTCCATTTTCACATTGTGAATACTTTTTCCAGTACCAACTGTTTAGGCGCTTTAGGAGAACAATATTGTCCTCATGGACCCTGCCAACCTAGATCCTCTGTGTGTGCGATCGCTGAGTCCCCCTGCTGTGTCGTGGCTGCAAAGGAAAACAATTACAAGGTGTAACAACTCACCCTGGTTGTCTAGTGGGCCTGCGGGGACGCACACTGTGTGGTGCTGCTTCCTCCAAATCACCAGTTCCTATGGGATGTGTGGCGCGCACTTCCGTAATTTACACACCGAGCATAATGACGTCATCACGCTTTGGTGTGAAGTTCAAACTATTTAAAGGGGCTTCTGTTTAGAAATCATTGCCGTTGTTAGGTCTAACTTGTTAGTATCCTGGGTGCGATTTCTGTGTTGTTTAATTTCGGTTTTGATCCCTGCCTGCCTGACTATTCTTTGAACGCTGCCTGTACCAACCCGGCCTGATTGACCTTGCTTGAAATCCGCCTGTACCAACCACTGCCTGTCTGACCTTGCTTGTACTCCACATGTAGCGACCCCGGCCTGCCTGACTGCGCTTTTCGTCTACTCCCTGAACTGTTGCCTTCCATCCAAAACCTTGGAGATGCATGTGCAGAATCTGGCAGCATCTGAGTAGCTGAGGGCTCCTTCCGAGGCCAAAGGTGGCTGCTTCTGGCAGACGTTTGAGACGTGGCCAGGGAGCCTAGCACTACATTGAGGGAGCCGTACGTGACACAAGGTTCATTTGGAGGGGAAGGGTTATGGCAAGTTCAACACTGTGACGGGGGCCCCTAAGGGGATGTGGGGGCCCTTGAAGTGGCAGCCCTGGTTGGCCCTGGACCCCCCAATTCAAATCTAATGATTAGTAGCCCAGTAACAATAATATATTTGGTACTCTAGTATGTAGAATCAAGGTCAAGGTGTTTTCCAATAGACCACCGAAGAGGTGCACTGTTGATGGAGCTAGTGTTTCAGTACTGTAAGCCAAGAAAAAACTATTGTGTTAAATACTAACTGTCCTGTGACAGTGAACTTTGAATTTTTCTTGTTAATAAAGTATTCACAACCACAAGTGCTCACCTGAGTGATTCTGAACCACGTTGCAATGCACTTTATCTTTGGAGTTAAACTTTGAGTGTAAGGGGTCAGGAGGGTAACCATGATCTGCCCAGAGTAAACAATAAATATGTAAACTGGCAACCACTTTGCACACACATGTTTTCCAAAGATTATCTATTGTATGTATACAGTATTGCTTGCTATTCAAAGACACAACATGCACAAACACCATACAATACTGTACAACTACACAATACAAACAAAGAACTTAATATATCAACTTGCAATAAAAGTGAAAAGCATATCACGTTTATTCTTTGCTATCTTCTTCCTTTCACTATTTGCTCTGCTGCTGATTTCTGGACTCTTGCCTGAAGCTCTGAACACGCAATGCCACAAGCATCATCTCATATTTACTTATCGCTGTTACTATACAAATGATGCAATATTTACATATAAACTTTCCCTAAAGGGCATAGGGACACAGATGCGTTTTCACGGCGTGGTAACGGTGTGGTTTTTAAAATGACCGAATGTGGCATAAATATGCCAAACCTAGCACCCCAAATAACTCCAAATTCTTTTCTATTATGATAACTGAGCAAAATGAAATTTACTTACACTATATTTACAGCAAGCTTGCAGGGGCCATTTTGTGTATGCACCAGAAAGGGGGACCTAATGCCCTCGGGCAGTGCCCTACACAATTATAGGAGGAGAGAAGGGGAAATTTGAGGAGTGCAGTGACATGTAGGAAGTGCTGAAGGGAAAAGTAATTGATAAGATATTTAAAGGGGAACTCCGGCTTCCAAACCAAAATTTGATAAAGAGGCCCACGAACACAGAAACCCCAAATATACCCATCACAGTTACCTGTTTCTTCAAAAAGTATGAATAAATGCCATTTTCTATGCTGAAATCCAGCTGTTTAACAGTTCTTCTCTTTCTGCATCATTTGAAATCCTGGCAGGGAAGGAGGGATTAAACACTGATGTTACAAATTGTAACAACTTCTCCACAGCTTACAGACAGCATGCAGGAACTACATAACCCACAATGCATTGCACTGTGATGTTCCTTTCCTTATTGAAATCACGTGTGCAGGGAATTGTGGGGTTTGGAGGATGCAGGCTGAGGACAGATGGCTGTTGATACAAAGTAACAGTAGTCAGCCAGCTCAGCAAAGTAGTCAGAGAGATCAGCAGGAGAGCAGGGGGCTAGGCTTAAGGAACTATCAGAAATCATTAAAAATCATGAAAAGTCTGCATATTTTTTAATTGATGTATATTGCAAAGTTGCTTGAAATTATGTTTACTTTTCAAAAAGCTTAAGGTATGTTTTTATGGAGTTCCCCTTTAAACACCTTTATAACGGGTATGGATGTTTTAATGAAAAATAGAATTTGTGTTTCATGGTTCATTTCCAAAGGACTTCATTATGCAGCATTTTATGTGTAAGTGACAGGTCTGCTTTAAAAATAGTGCTGTTTTTTTTTCACATAAATGGGCTTATTTCCAATCAGAGGTTCTAAATTGCACAAGTGTAGCTGTCTTAATAGAAGCAGCTTATAGAAGATTGCTTACTTTTGGCAATTGCTCTTGTGCAAGTTAACAACCATGGCTTTATATCTGTCTCACAGAACAACTACTGGTCACCAACAAAAACCATAAAACATTTTCGCTTCCCTATTTTAAAGATTTTAGCTTTTGATTAGACATGAAACATTGATTAGCCAATTTAAATGCAAGCATTCTCCAATTCTTGCTTGAGAAGAAGTGATGGGCAAGTTTGGTCTGGTAATCTGCCATTTGGATAGGTCCTTCTGCAGGTGGTCAGAGTGCACCTACAGACAATGCAGGACTCCTACAGCCAGGAGAAGAAATGCAGCTTCAGACCAGGCTGTGGCTGTGTTGACAATGTTTTCATACAATTCGATACCTCCCAACTGCATTTTTTTGCAGGACAATCCTGATTTTGACAGCTCAGCCTGCAGTCCCCAGATTCTTACTGAAATGTCCCCAGTTTCTCTTTGATAAAAGTGAATAAATGAATATTCTCCATCCACTAAATCATTTTAAGGGCATATATAGTATGTCCATTAAAGTTGTTCCAGAAGTACAAACTATATTCTGTATGATTCATGATTTCTATTCTTATGTGTTTTAGTCTTGTTATTGATTTTTTTATTTTGAAAAACCTTTGCTTGGTTTGCATCCATTTAGCTCCTTATCTCACATACAGGTATTATACTACTCAAAATCAAAAACTTAATTCCAATTGAGCCCTTAGACCTCCTTTTGCCTCTGTTTAAGGCTACTTCACTAGTCCACTAGTGCAATAATAGACAACCTTGCCAACCATGTTAAACGTATAGCCATCTTAAGGTAGGAATTGTGTGGCCCTTAGTGCTCATGAACTTTCATCAGGGGTATAAACAACTGTGTTCAGAATAATAACAGTGTGTTTAAAAAGTGAATAAAGCTCAGAATTCTTATAATAGCTTTTATTTCCATACACACAAATGCATTGGGAACACTGCACATTCTATTCCAAATCAAAATATGAAGAAAAATTGGTCAAATGTGTGTTATTCCTTTACATAAAGTTAAGAAAAGGGAATATTAGACTGTTCCAAAATATAGCAGTGTCTGCTTTCTTAGTAAACTCAAACATTCACTGTATAAACTGAAAAATGTTTCATGATTTTGCTTTCCTTTGAATCACTGAACTAATATTTAGTTGTATAAACAGTGTTTCTAAGAACTGCTGCACCTCTGTGTTGTATGGAGTCCACCAACTTCTTGCACCTGTTACATTCCACAATTCTTCTGCATTTCTTGGTTTTGCCTCAGAAACACCTTTTTTTATGTCACCCCACAAGTTTTCTATTGGATTAAGAACCAGAGATTGTGTTGGCCAATCCATAATGTCAATCTTATTGTCTGGAACCAAGATGTTGCTCATTTACTGGTGTGTTTGGGGTCATTGTCTTGTTGAAACTCCCATTTCAAGGGCATTTCCTCTTTGGCATAAGGCAACATGATCTCTTCAAGTTTTTAGATGTATAGAAACTCTTCCATGATCCCTGGTATGTGATAAATAGGCTCAACACCATAGTATGAGGAAACATCCCCATATCATTAAGCTTGTGCCCCCATGCTTCTCTGTCTTCACACTGTACTGTGACTTGAATTCAGTGTTTGGGGGTCGTCTGACAAACTGTCTGTGGTCCCTAGACCCAAAAAGAACAATCTTGCTTTCATCAGTCTACAAAATATTGCGCCATATCTCTTTATGCCGGTCAATGTCTTCTTTGGCAAATTGTAAGCTCTTCAGCACATGTATTATTCAAACATGGGACTTTGCAGAGGCTTCTTGCCCGATAGCTTGGCTTCACATAGGCGTCTTCTAAATGTAACAGTATCACAGGTAACTTTACACCTTCTTTGATCTTCCTGGAGCTGATCATTGGCTGAGACGTTGCCATTTTGGCTATTCTTCTATCCATTCAAATGGTAGTTTTCTGTTTTCTTCCACGTCTTTCAGGTTTCGGTTGCCATTATAAAGCATTTTAGCTGAGCAGCCTATCGTTTTCTGTACTTCTTTATATGTTTTCCCCTCTCCAATCAACTTTTCAATTGCCTGTTTTTTCACAGAATTAATAACCTCACTAAATGAACTCCACACTGCTATTATTTGACACAATCTACTAATATTTTTAATACTGCTATTATTTTGAACAAGCCTCAATTAATGATTCAATTACACAGAATCAGCAGCATGTCATGACTGTTGGGTCTGTTGGTATTACTCTACTACACCTACTAGTAAATTATTTGACATGTAGAAATATAATTTCTACCAAAAACAGTGATTGATCAGGTTACTGATGTTGGACTGCTATTATTCTGAACACAACTGTATATTCTATCTATCTATCTATCTATCTATCTATCTATCTATCTATCTATCTATCTATCTATCTATCTATCTATCTCTCTCTCTCTCTCTCTCTCTCTCTCTCTCTCTCTCTCTCTCTCTCTCTCTCTCTCTCTCTCTCTATCTATCTATCTATGTGTGTAGACAAATGCAAAGATTTCTCTTCCACTCAGTCTGTGTTAACTGAAGTGGAAGAGTCATGCCCTACATCCTGACCGGCTTTCCATGTGATCTGTTGGTTTAGCATGTGTCAACTATGGCTACATTGCAAGGAAAATATTACTCTCCATACCAGTATCAAGTTAAATCAATACACAACTAAGAGCTGGACATTTGAATTTAGTTTCACATGAAAGTATTTATTGAGTTGCCCCATTGCCTCAATTGGCAATGGAATAGTCTACATTAATCTAAAAATCTGACAGAATGCAGCTTGGATCTAGTCCTCCCTGTTCAGCGTTGAGTTCATGAAGATGAAAATGTGATTTCAACAGCCACATCTTACATCAGAATTAAAAAATCGTTTACGTGACATACCAGAACCAGACTTGCCTAGTACTTTCCAACAAATTCCTTAGAAGAAGGGTGATTATAGAGAATGAAATACAGCAGCTATAACTAGCAATGCAAGCAGCACAAAGCTCCCAAGAGGAGCTTTAGCGGCTTCAGTGATTATCACCAGATTTGGGATCAGATGAGTACAGAGGAGGTTCCAATGTGCCTCAAAGGGAATCCCAACCTTTCTCCAAAGTAAACCCCTAGTACTTTATTGTGTCAGATAAACTGAACACTACTAGATAAACTGAACTGCTTCAAGCTATTCACTTCTTCCTATGGGTGTTAGAGTTCAGTGCATAATAGTCTTTTATTGAACTCTTTTTATACATGCTAATAATTTACTGTTTTGGCATGAATTGGTGATAACAAAGAAAACTATACATGAATAGACATAAATACAGGTACAGGTGTGGGATCCCTTATCTGGAAACCTATTGTCCAGAACGCCCTAAATCACAGGAAAGCCATCTCCCATAAGGAACATTTAAGCAAATAATTCTAATTTTTAAAAATGATTTCCTTTTTTCTCTGTAATGAATCCAAAATTGGTGGCAAAACCATCCTGCTGGGTTTATTTAATTTTCATGAGCAGACGTACGGTATGGTGATCCAAGTTAAATACCTATATTTCATACCATTTATTTCAGACTGTAATGCAGTATATCTATCACTGGGCTGAACTAGTGAGCTCACATGCCGACTAGAAACAATACATTTTTGCATACAGTAACAGAGAGCAGGTGACTTCAAGGAGCAGATGCTTTGCAATTAAGGTGAGGAATTTGGTTCACACGATTGTTCTGCACAGTTGTTTTTCCTCAGGCTCCTTTCCTGTTGGCTCCATTAGCATAGTGACTTGCACAAACCCGATTTGTTGATGGGATACGCGCCGGGCATCAGTCAGAGATGGTCACTGGCTTCCCTTTTCCTGTGCAGCTGTTGTTTGCCATGAGAGATGACCTCAGACGCTTTTTGCTTTAGTTTTTATCAATGAACTTGATCCTCAGCAAAGATGCACAGTCACCCAGACAATAAGTAGAATGCACTTGTTATCGGGAAAAAATTACATTGGAAGTAAAAAAACCTCCTTTAAATGCAGGTGGAATTGTTTGGTGTGTAATTTGTGAGTCAGTTTAATGTTAGCAACACACAATTGTTTATTTAAAAAAAATCAGGACTGAAGTTAGAAATAATTGGGCCCCAGGTAAAGCAGAAAGAATTGGGTGCCAGTCTAAGTTATGTAAATTAGGAACTTGCAGTCCTCAGGCTCTGCCTACAACTTCTAGCACTCCCAATAGCCTTTGGACCACAGATTCATCATATCAAATGTATGCACAAAAAATACCTAACAAATGTAATACATTTTAGGTTTTTTGTATTTTTGTTCTGTTTTTCATCATAGGACCCTCTGTTGTTATGGCCCAATGCAGATGTCCTCATTACCTTACCCCATAACTACTCTAAGTAACATGTTTACGTGACCAGAAATAATATACAGGTATAGTCATACACTTCGATATAGAATATAAACCCTATAGGGATAAGTTGATTTACAACAATCTTCACTACTACACATTAGAAACAAGATTTGAAGCCAGTAATTTGCATATCAATATGGCAATGTCAGACTTCTTGGGTTCTGTAATACTGAAGATCTACAAAAACGCTCTGCCCATTCGGTTCAGGATACTAGTGCAACTTTCCTCTTACACGTCACCACTTTCCTGATATTTATGCTTTTAGTATAAGAGAAATGAGGAGAGCACTCAATAAGCATAAATGCTGTGGTTACTTTATTTAATGCCGACCACCAATGGTGGTCGGCATTAAATAAAGTAACCACAGCATTTATGCTTATTGAGTGCTCTCCTCATTTCTCTTATTCTTGGGTTCCTGGTTTTAGTGGGCCCTTCTATTCACCCAAACATTTGACCTTATTTGTCTAGTGATCCCCAACCAGTAGCTCGTGAGCAACATGTTGCTCACCAACCCCTTGCATGTTGCTCCCAGTGGCCTCAAAGCAGGTGATTATTTTTGAATTCCAGGCTTGGAGGCAAGTGTTGGTTGTATAAAAACCAGGTGTACTGCCAAACAGAGTCTCCTGTAAACTACCAGTCCATATAGAGGCAACCAAACAGCCAATCACAGCCCTTATTTGACATCCCCGTGGATTTTTTCGTGCTTGTTTTACTCTTCAAATCTTTTACATTTAAATGTGGCTCACGAGTAAAAAAGGTTGGGGACCCTTGGTCTATACCATGTTCATTCCTCAATTCTGTATAAGAAAAAAGTAGAGATGCACCAAATCCCGGCTTCGGTTTGGGAATCCAAGAGCCTGGCCAAACCAAATCCAAACCCTATCTAGTTTTAAAAAAAAAATCAGTGTGTGTGCTTCAGATTTTTCCACTCTCACCTCTGCATTTCCAACACTACAGAAGGGTTCGGATTCAGTTTGGTGTTTGTCCAAAGCCATAATCCTGGATTCGGCTGGACCCAAAAATGCAGGGTTCAGCGCATCCCTACAAAAAATAGGAGAATAATAAGAAGAACAAGATGATAGGATGTAAATAGAAGAAATGAAGGTGACTTAAAACAGAAGGAAAATTAGTTTGGAGAGTGGAGCCGTGATGTACAGTTTTCTGGCTTCCCAGTCCAATACCCCAACAGGGGCGGCAAAGGAGCAGCTTGAACTAACATAGTATACAGTATGTAAATCCATGGCTAGATGTATGCGTCATGCAAACAGAGTTAATATAAGAACCCATGGCAACTAATCTGTGTTCAGTTTCCCAGTCACAATGCAGCATTGGTTGTTCTTGCTTAATAGACATTGATGGTCCTAATGTTGCATGCATTGAGTAAAAATAGTAAAAACAGGTGCAAAGTATTCCCCAGCTGTAGTAACTCGGAACAGGCAATCAAAAGGTTAGACCCATTGCTTGTGAGCAAACATCTTAATGGTTACTATGGGTTAGTAAAACTTGCATTATGACAGGAGCAGCACTGGTTATTAAATTAGCCCCACTAGTGATTTATTAACAACAGCTGAATCACGCCAGTGCTATAACGTCTGAAAGCATCCAAGTTAACTACTGCTTAAAAGAGAACAAAAGCATAACTATAAAAGTAGGGTACAAATGTTGTACATTATGTTTAAGCTTCTATACCAGCCCAAAGTGAACTAGGCCCTTTATCATTAAAGATCTGTGTCTCCAAAGATGTCCCAGTTCCTCACAAGCCCACTGAGCATGTGCATGTCACAGACACTACTAACAGAATCAAGATGGGAAACTCCTGTGGCAACGCTGAATGCCTAAATCGTTACTACTATAGAGAATCTGAACCTATAGGCTGGTTCAATACACTCAGTTTATGGAATGTGTCATTTCTAGTTATATGCATTTTTAGGCTTTAGTTCTCCTTTAAGAAATAGTGAAAACAGCATCTTTGCAATTTGCTGCAGGGCAATTGAAGCTCCCTACAAACCCTATGTGACTGATGTCTAATTACAAAGCCTGCAAGGACATTAATAGCCATAATGCTCATTCTCTGGAAATGACAGTACCAGCCATAGTCCCAGTTATGCTAATATCCAGCTTGTTGTTTCCTTTAGCTGAGTTTGCAGTTTGTCGTAGATAATGAAGGAACAACGATCCATCCAATGAGCTGAATCTGCATCTAAGGATATTTGTACGTATCACATGGGGAAAGAGCAATTAGCTGGGTTCCAAATCACTGGGATGGAACATAGAATAGAATGGATTTTAGAAGATGGCTAGAAATCTTCCAGACAGTACATGAACTATTTACAAGAGCAAACACAGGGCCAGAGTTAAGGATGAGGGTCACCTGAACGTTTATCCTCCTGTTCTCCCACTACAGAGGGATTCTGGGAGGGGCAGCTGGTGAAATGCTGGTAATTATAGGAGGCCTACAAGTTTTAAGCATTACAGTGTGATGTATTACTTTTGTTTATATGTGCATTTAATTTATTTGTACAATATAACAATGCAATATTTGAAAATAGGCCTCTTTTGAGGCTGAGGTCCCTACCTTAGTCCCTATCCTATGGTATCTTGGCCAACTTTAGCACTTTGCCTGTTTCTTGCTTATTTTCAGAGATTACTGCATCCCACCCCTATTCTTCAATTGTTATTGCTACAGTTACTACAAATGTATTTATGGATTTAATGTGTAATGCCTGGGTATGGCACAGGGGGATATTTACAAACTAATTAATAGCACCTGAGTGAATGAATTTATTGATTTATTTACTTATTATTGTTGTGACAAAACCATCATTTACATCTGTATATATTCCACCCCCAGAGGTCTGTAAAACAAATTAAAATGGAATTTGTCTAATCTGCAGGAGAAAATGCACTAAGTAAAGCTTTAAGGCAATAACAACTTAGTGTTTAGTACTTATTTCCATTATTGGGAGAAGCTTTCTTTCTGCTAGCTCTCAGTGCACATTCTCTAAAAAGCTCATTGCTCTTGTTCAGCTTTTAAATTAGGGTGGTTTATCCACCCACTGGCTTTTATGTGAAAATGAATAAATAAATAAAGTACTGCTGATCCTAGTCTTTATTTATAATTTAAATACATGTATTGAATCTATCATCTGGAATATTTGGGACCTGGAGTAATGGATTTGTGAAATAAGGTTACTGAAAGCACTAGACCTTATTATTATTATTAATAAAATAAAAATAATAACAATAATAATGATAACAATACATTTATATATCTAGCCCTATATAACATTAATGTACATGGCTGTTTTAGGGTATAAAAGACTTATCCATCTATGTTTTTGGTATCTTTAAAGTTCTGTTTACCATTTGTTAAGGGCTGATATGGCGGGTGCATGGGGCATTTATGAATTCAGTGAAAAATCCCAGATGATGTTTTGACGTTGGAGAATATTTGCAAATCAATGAATGTCAGTGCAAAAATTCCTTCCTTATTTATTCCTCTTGTGCCATATTTCATATTTCTTGAGTTTCTGAGTATACTAAGGGGCACATTTACCTAGGGTCGAATATCGAGGGTTAATTAACCCTCGATATTCGACCGTCGAAGTAAAATCCTTCGACATCGAATATCGAAGTCGAAGGATTTACCGCTATTCTTATGATCGAACGATCGAAGGAATAATCGTTCAATCGAATGATTAAATCCTTCAAATCGAACGTTTCGAAGGATTTTAATCCATCGATCGAAGGATATTCCTTCGATCAGGAAATTGTTAGGAAGCCTATGGGGACCTTCCCCATAGGCTAACATTGACCTCGGTAGGTTTTAGGTGGCGAACTAGGGGGTCGAAGTATTTTTTAAAGAGACAGTACTTCGACTATCGAATGGTCGAATAGTCGAACGATTTTTAGTTTGAATCATTCGATGCGAAGTCGAAGGTCGTAGTCGAAGCAGCCCATTCGATGGTCGAAGTAGCCATATTCGACCATTTGAAATTCGAACTATTTTTCCTCTATTCCTTCACTCGAGCTAAGTAAATGGGCCCCTAAGACTGCACAAAAGAGCCTGAAACCGGTTTGTCAGTATAAAGTATTGATTGGCAAACCTTAGCAAATGCAGAGATACCCAGAAAGCCCCCTAGACAGCCATACATGTAGCAGTTTCATATGCCCTTGAATAGTCTATTTGCATCTAGTAAGCAGAGTCAATAATAATAAAGATGCCTTATTATATATCAAAAATAGAGGAAGGGCACAGGTAAACAACAATTGCACATCCACTTGCTTTATGGCTGGGATTCTATATGGCAGGTATTTGTGGCATGATTATCAGAAAATCCACTTATTCATGCACGAAAAAAAGCGTCTCCAACTTATACACAGAAATGCACTGGATTATGACTTTTTCAATAAATATTTTCAGTTCAGATATACAGCTTCCCAGATATACGCAGTACAGTATATATAATGTATATATGAATTGAGCAGGCGTTTTCCATACAAGGGCAGATTTTAGCTGCTGATTCGACTCCTGTGGTCCGAGTTTATCTGCCCATGTATGGTCAACAACATAAACATTTTATGTAAAATAAAATAAGGCTAGAAATGCTGTATTTTGTATACTAAATATAAACATGAACTTACTGCACCACAAGCCTAATCAAACAGCTCCCCTGCTGTTCATAAGTATGATTGTTTCCCTGCAGAGCAGTTAGGGACCGTCTGACAATTCCTATCCACAGCAGTAAATGAAGGAATGAATTTCACTGTATACAGTCAGGTTTCTTATAAAAACGGTACACATTTTTTAATTAAAGAATATTGGAGATAGGTTTCGTTTTCATTAAAGAAAGTAAAAATGGGATTTTATTTTTTTGCCTTTACATGCCCTTTAAACCAGTCAGATCGATATCTGGTTGATTTTCTGATGGCTTGTATCCCTGTCATTGGCCAAACGATTGGATCAGCCCAAAATCTCCGACCTCAAGGTGGGCATGTTGGGGTAGGAGCCACTTTTTTGGTGACCTGACCAAATGGGTGGATCTTTTAATCTATGGCCAGCTTAAGCCCCCTATTATAAAATATTATAAATTGCTTTGTAAAAAGCTGGCACTATATAAACACGTGAGGATCACAAGCTCCATTTTTTTTTCAAGCTGCATTTTGAAGTCCAAAATTTGGTGAGGTTTTAAAATAAATGGGGAACAAATGTGACAATTTATCACCTGCATGTGGAGAGGTTACTTGCTTGGACGTCAAAATGTCCACAATTGCTATGTGTGCTGTTGCCATTGCCATTATTGGAACCAAGTGATTTATTTAAATAATGAAAGGTCCACCCACACTGTAGAGTGATAATGCCCAAAGCATTCAGCCTCCTTTGATATAAATAAACCACTAATTTCGGCAATCCACATTAACTGCATGGTTCCGAATTGTCTTTTATCTTGTTGTGAATCTGTTATTAGTTGAATTATATTAGCCTCACCAGATGAGAAGAGAGGTGTGGGCCAAATACGCAAAGACAAAACATTAAAGGGCAGCAGGAAATGTGATGGGAGTTGAAGAAGGTGATCCCTTCCCTGCTGAGGGCACTCCAGTTGTTTTTCTGGTTTTGCACACCTTGAATATCCCTCAGTAAGAGACAAGAATCATCAAAGAAATGCAAGGTGGGCAAAGGTATTTATAGTCCAGGCTATAGAAATCATTAGACCTTTTGTTATTCATTTATCCATTTGTTTTTGCATGGGCTTAATTAAATATAAAAGATCCAGAAGTGTAACAATCCAATATTCTGGTGTCTAAAAGGACATAGAGTTTTCTCCCATAGTATAAACTTGTCTTTTTAGGACCAGGGGCATTTTCATTGTGTCTAATCAGTTAACAATCAGTTTGTACATTTTAAATACAGGTATGGGACCTGTTATCCAGAATGCTTGGGGATTTCCACTTAAGGAATCTTTCCGTAATTTGCATTTCCATACCTTAAGTCTACTATAAATAATTTAAATGTTAATTAAACCCAATAGGATTGCTTTGTCTCCAATAAGGATTCATTATGTTTAAGTTAGGATCATTTACAAGGAACTGTTTTATTACAGACAAAAAGGAAATAATTTTTAATAATTTGAATTAGTTGATTAAAATGGAGTATATGGGAGATGGCCTTTCTGTAATTCTGAGCTTTCTGGATAACAGGTTTCCAGATAACAGATCCGAGGCCTGGATTCTTCTTACATTTACATGAACAAACAAAGCAAAGTGGCAGTCATACTGTAAATGGGAAGTGTATTTTCATTCTAATGGTCACTATGTGCAAATACTTAGAGAAAAATTGTAATAAAGGGATATGTCATCCAGGACGGTTTCATCAGCCATCATTTTTAGAATCCCTCAAACACAGGGTTCCCTCTATGGCAGTCGATTGAAGGCAATAGTTCTCTTAAAATCCTGAATCTGTCTCCTGTTCTAGTTTTTAACAATAGTTAAGCAGAATTAAAAGCAACTACATAAATTCACATAATTTAGATATAAACCACAACATCCTAGGTCCATAATGTTCACAAGCAAAGATTGGCGAAAGTGGTTGACCAAACTCGTTAAGTAAGAGAGTTACACGGGGATTTATATGTGTATATGTGTAATGTCATCTGCAGTGCAAAGTAGTACAGCAAAACTGAGTGTATTATACATTTATAAATAGCATTAGGTGCACCCAAATGTTTCTATATGCCAGAAAAATACTTCATCTTTAGGAAAGACGCTTTTTAGAAAGACATACAGGGGAAGCAAGACTCCTGAGGAGTTCTAGTAAATATTGGGTAGCAATGGGCTGACAGTCTGCCATTTTATTCAGAATGTAAAAGAGAATTTTCCAGGGTCGGACTGGAAAAAAACCTGGTGGGCCTCCAGGCTCTTGTGGCCTCCGCTGGCCCACTCCTGCATTTCTTCTTCCTGCCGTGACCTGCCGTGACCTCCCTTCTTCTGGCCGGTCGCGGCAAAAACACAGTGCGCACGTGCATTGCAGGGGAAGGGGGGGCTTGAGCGAGCAACCCCGGTGGTCCCCGGGCCCCACCAGTCCTACCATGTTTGGCTCACACACTCCCAACATTTTAGAAATAAAAAGAGGGACAAAAAATTTGACAGATTGTTTTTGACCACGCCCATTTTTCAGGAATTACAGTTTTGCTAATGAAGGTGAATTGCCCTTTAAAGAAGAAATCAACCTGTGGGGGGGAAAAAAACCCTACCCCCCCACCCCAGGTAGCAGCTTGGAGTTATTTATTATCATTTATTAATAGTTTCCTGTGCATATCACACAGCAGGAATACGTAGCATATAAGAGAATAGCTATACCATTAATGTCCAGGCCTCTATGAGGTTTCTTTAATTGACTATGAGATTTTAAGGGGCAGATTTACATATGGTCGAATGGAGCGTTAATTAACCCTCCATATTTGACTGCCGAATGTAAATCCTTCGACTTCGAATATCGAAGTCGAAGGATTTACCGCAATTAGTTTGATCGAACGAAAAATCGTGATCGAATGATTAAATCCTTCGAATCGAACGTTTCGAAGGATTTTAATCCATCGATCGAACAACCAAACCCTATGTGGACCTTCCCCATAGGCTAACATTGCATCTCGGTAGGTTTTAGGTGGCGAAGAAGGGGGTCAAAGTTTTTTTTAAAGAGACAGTACTTTTACTATCGAATGGTCGAATATTCGAATGATTTTTAGTTCGAATCGTTCGATTCAAAGTCGTAGTAGAAGGTCGAAGTAGCCAAAAAAACATTAGAAATTCAACGTTTTTTTTATTCTATTCCTTCACTCGAGCAAAGTAAATGTGCCCCTAAATGTTTCCCCTGATTTTCAACAATGCCTGCCCGATTAATTGTTTCATTAATGGTCCATTTTTTTTGTGACTATTTAAATTGCTTCTGCATTTAGTCTTCTTGTTCACATTAACATTTTTCATGCAATTTTGAGTTAGAGGACAGAAAATAGGATCTTGGTGTTTGCACATGCACATATACTATTGAGAAACGGTGTCCTTCTGTTGAGGTCAGTTGTGAGATCCTAGTGTACAGCTGGTTGTGTACTCAGTTGTATGGAGTGACCTACAAAAAAGAAAATAATTTTCCAAATGCAAACTGCTTTCACAATGCCACAAGAATTAAGTCTGGGAGATAATGCATATTTATCTTACATGTAAGATATTTATATGATGAGAAGCAGAAGAAGGGGGACATCTAGTGGAGAGGTTTATTTTTTTACATTTTACAAACCATCAAAAAAAACTTGTTGATTTAAGGTAAATATTTAAAATGAAAAAAAATCTGAGTTTTACTGCTCACTTTTAGATCCCAATGGCTGTATACAAGTTATTTCAATTGTTTTGGGCTCCTTACTATTCCTAAAATTGAAACAGGTGAAATTCCTAGTCGCAAAAACAGATGGCAGTGCAAACACAGAGCACAGCATTATCCTTATTTCCTTATATTGCAGAATTGAAATGAAGCAGATAAAACCACACACAGGCGCGCAGATTTAATCAGGGCATAATGGAACAAGGGCCAAAACTGATATCTAGTTGCAATTTGGGTGCTTGCCTGATCATTAAGATCATAATCACCATCATTACTGATATAGCACCAGCAGGTTACACAGAGCTTTATTTTAGTATATAACAAACAGGGTCTAAAGCTGGCCATAGATGTAAAGATTTTTAAAAGATCCAATCGTTATCGTGAGACCAAGATTATCTCGAGATGATCCTTTAAATGTACGATGTGTCCATCAACTAAAAAACCATTTCAGGCGATATTGCCAGCAAAACAAACCGAAGGGGAGCTGCCTGCTTGGCCCTGCAGACATAGATAGATTGCAATGGGACCGATAAAGGTTTTTAAACCTGGCCGATCAATTTTCTGACAGATGTCGGCCAAAAAATCGTAAGATGTACGATTGTTCGAATCCCATTAACCGCACGATAATTTGACGGATTGGTCGGACTGTACTGAAATCGGTCGTTCACCAAAGAAGAATCGTCGCGTCTATGGGGAGCTTTACAATAATCTAACAAACAAACGGTTAGATATCAAGCGACTAGAGGGCTCAGCTCAAATAGCCTAAAATCGAAAGGGTGAGAGAACAGCTGAGACACAAGGATGCTGAAAACAATTGTTGATTATTTATAAGCTGAGTTCCTATCGGTTTGTTTGGAATTCACCTCTCTGAACAGGCTAGTTCACCTTTTAATTGCTTGGAGGGAACAAGAGAACCTGATGAGCCATGGCAGAAAGTTCCAGAGACAGGCAGATGCTCTACAGAAGTCTTGCACTTAGGAATAGGTTTAATTGATGCCTAGCAGCAGTATCTACAGGAGCCCTTAACCCTTTTTACACAAGAGCCACAGTCACATCAAATGAATTGGGGAGCAACACAAACAGTGTCGGACTGGGACACCAGGGGCCCACCATAAAACCTTAGACCAGGGGTCCACTCTCAGTACTAATATTCTTCATCTCCTCAATCAACCTCTATTCTCCTAGTCTGTTTTCTTTATTCTATAATCAATTATTCCATCTATTTAGCCTCTTTGTTCTTATAGAAATAGGGAATGACCATGAAGTTTAGCAGCATGAGGGCCCCCTGACTCCTGTTTTCCTGGTATCCCAGTGGGCCAGTCCAACCCTGAACAGAAACATTAGAAAAGTTCCTGGAGGTGCAAAAATTGGCTGTGATTGGCTGGTCTGGCAGCCCCTATGTGGTCTGGCAGCCTACAGGAGGTTCTGTTTGGCAGTACATCTGGGCTTTATGCAACCAAAACTTTCAAGCCAGTAATTAAAAATCAAGCAGCTGCTTTGAGGTCACTAGGAGCAACATCCAAGAGGTTGGTGAGTTACATGTTGCTTGCGAGCCACTGGTTGGGGATGACTGTTCTAGAACAGTCACTGCCATGAAATGTCCTTGTTAAAATCTATGATGCCATCTAGTGTCTGATAACCAAACTGCATGTGATTTATATTTGCTTGGTTTGCATCTCAGCAAACAGTGTCCTATTAAAATAAGCCTCAGTGGCAGAATTACCATACAGCAGACATTGCAATCATAGGGGAAACCTGGGGGCACAGGGAGGCTGAACCACAGGGTCTGGTTGTGATAGCCCCTTCCTTGGTGAAATTTTATGCTGTAACTTGGTCACTGCCCCCCCCCCACAGATTTCTGTATGGGGAGGGGGACCTGGTGCCTTTAGCGATCCCCAACCTCTTTTACTTATGAGACACATTAAATTTTAAAATAGTTGGAGTGCAACACAAGCATATAAAATGTTCTTGAGGGTGCCAATTATGTACTGTGATTGGCTATTGGAAGCCCCTGTGTGGACTGCATACCTTCCAACTGTCCCGTTTTTAGAGGGACAGTCCCTCTTTTGACAGCTAAACCTTCAGTCCCTTGTTTGTACTGGAAAGTCCTGTTTTTCTCTGCACTTAACAGCCAGAAAAAGAAACAATGTTTCTAACTTACCATAATTGGCTTTTGGCAGAGAGCTCAGAAAAGCCACAGAAAGTTAGACTCACAGCTTAAAGGGCAATTCACCTTCATTAGCAAAACTGTAATAACTAAAAAAAACACAGAAATATGTTCAAACTTTCATAACTTGCCAAATTTTGTAAAATGAACATGGTAATTAGAGGGTATGGACGGCAACTTTGTTGTCCCTCTTTTTACTTCCAAAATGTTGGGAGGTATGGGACTGGCAGACTGCAGGAGACTCTGCATCAGAGTCATATTATAATCATACATGTAATGGGTAATGGAATAATAGGTCTAAAGTTTGCTACTAGTCTAGTAACCCATAGCAACCATCCGGGAGGTAGCATCTACCGGTCAACTGTGTGAAAACACACCTCTGATGGGTTGCTATGGGTTATTATATGTGGGCAAACTTTATACTGTTTATTACAAATGGGCAAGTTTACTATAGTTTTAATCTTCAAACACTGGCACCCAGTTTTATGTTCTCAGATCCAGTAAAGCACCACAGAGTGGAGTCCTGTAGGGAGTCGTGTACCCTATGGGATGAGGGTAATTTTTGAGTGTGGGTGTAGATGCGGGTCCGTGTGTTGTGGGTCTGCGGGTCTGGTTGTGGGTCTTATCTATATTTCTTATTTAATATTGTCAATATTTTACTCCACTTTAATTTTTATGATGATTTCACTTCCGGTTCGCAGCAACAGCACTTCCTGTTTAATGGTGGTTGCAGACAGGGCCGCCATCAGGGGGGGACTGGGGGGACACTTGTCCCAGGCCCGGTGCTTTTTGGGTTTTGGGGGGGGGGCCTGGTGGCTGTACTTACTCTGGCATGGCCCCTGCTGCTGTCAGCGAGCCACACAATCTGGTAGGAAGGGTGGAGCTGTACTGCCTGCCCGTCGCTTTCCCCTTCCCTGGCATGGGCGGTTTTTCAATAAGGCTAAGGGAGACTAAGCTTCCCCAAACCTATGTGACACAAAAGAAAATGTAAAACAAAAAAAAACCCTGCTCTCTTGATGACTGTGTGCTCTTTTAAACAGGGAAGGAAAGCTCCGGTTCTGCCTCCAGGTTCTGTGCTGTGGAGATCAGCTGAACTCTGATTGGATACTTCTGCCAGCATTTTATCCAATCAGAGCACAGCTGTACTTACAGACAGTAAACTTTACCAACCAGGGGATGAAATAGGCGGGGCTGGCTAAACTGAAGGTATGGACAGAAGTCAGACTGGCAAGAAAGAGCTGAAATATTTACTCCTACTGTATCTAATGGAGAGTGTTTGCAGCCAAATCCATTCCACTCTGGAGAGGTACTACATACATTCTGAGGGCTAAGGGTAACTTACTGAAATAAAAGTTCTCAGTTTTCTCAATAGCGATATTTACTCCTTTTTTTCTGGTCACAGCTACTTCCGATGATGTCACTTCCGGTTTACAATGACAGCATATCCTGATTCTTGATGGTCAGCGGGTCGCGGGTCCGGGTTGCGGATAAGGTACTTGTGGGTAGGGTCGGGTAGCGGTTCCAATCGGTTAAGAATGTGGGTTGCGGGTCCGGGTTGCGTATTGCAGGTTGTGGGTACTGGTCGGTTAAAGGTCCCAAAAAATGGACCCGTGCAGGACTCTACCACAGAGTATCTGACACCATGCTCCATTTTATGCATAAAGGATTTGTCTGGGTCAGAATGAAGCCTTAGCCTGCAATAAGGGGAAGTCTGGAGACTTCTGTTAGCCTAAAAAATTATTTTCATGGAACCCTAATAGGCTTTTTATTTATTGAAGCCTTTATTGTGATGTGCTCACTGGTTCTCTACAGCCAGTCGCTAAAAAACAGCATATTAATCTATTAGTACTACCTTTCTAACACCAGATGTCACTCTAGTTACAGTATTTTAGTTCTACGGAAACCCAAAACTAGCACACAAGGCAATAACTGTGTGTGAAAATACAAAATGACATGTAATTGTTATACTGGGGATCACTATTTATATCACAGATTTAATAGTCTGCAGATTCTTGTAAGTACGCACAAGGGAAGATTATACTAACAAGTACAGAGAAAAAATCATATAATTTGAGTATTCCAAAGTTACAAATAGGGTATAAAAGAATTCTCAGTAGAACCAGTTAAATGGACACTTTTATTTAGAAACCAAAATTTCATATATTCCTCACAACCTGGCGAAATACAGTTTCCTTGAGATGAAGTAAAAAAAAAAGAATTTCCATTTGGCAAAGTTAGAGATTGTATTTTACTGCCTAGTGATACTGGAGTTGGAGTAGTTAAAATAAGTGATATTATACTATTTTGGTATTCTACTGTACTACTTTGCGAAGCACAGTGCCACAGAAAGAATGGGTTACAGATGCTCACAGTACATTCCAAAATGACACCAAAAGCAGCACAATTGCGTCCAAATAATATCAACATGCAAGCCCCTAATTGCATCAGGAATGCCTCCCACTGATGATTGAAATTACACTGGAATCAAATGGGAGAAATGCTGCATTTTGTTTTACAAAAATAATACTTTGAAGTTAAACATCGCCACCTCCTGACTAAACTTTCTACTGCCTGTGTCCAGCCTGACAAAACTAACAGAAGGCGGCACTGTTGTTCCAAATTTATTTTATTAGCAGTGTACAAACTGTTACTATCTTGAAAACTAGAAAATTAAAAACAACTAATGTAAATTGCAAAAGTGCCGCATTCTGAGCACTTTTCATTCATTAGTTTCTAGAGTTTATAGTTTTTCATTTAACTTTCTGTTAGTGCTCTTGCTAACGTTGAATTTGATGGATTTTCTTGGAATAAATGGATATTTTTTATCTATATGGTATATGATCTCATGAAAATTTTTGCACAAGTTTAAATACTGCTGGCTATTTTTTTTCTAATTTTAGCAGGTCAAATGATAAACATTTTTTTGTTTTTTTTTTTAAAACCTGGGAATGTATGTACAGCATAGAATCCCCACCATAAAGCAAGACAGGGCTGCAGATTCTCTCCAGAGTAGACAGTCTTCTAGAAGCAAGTATGCAAGTATAACAAACTACTTTTTCAGAACTAATGGACATGTTTTGGTAAAGGTAACATTACTGACATACAGACAGTGGTGTCACTAGGGAACCATGGGCCCAGGTGCAGTTGCACCCACTGCCCCCAGTAACTATGTCACTGCATACAATACAATAAAAATGTAATTAGGCCCTGGGTTGAAAATATCCTGAGAAGGTCAGTTTGCTTTACATCACTGCTAATGACAATAGAACATGTATGTTGCATGGTGAGTATGTTCCAGCACACTCCAGTAGTTGTTTCTATACAGGATCTCAGTATGAAAATAATTGACATTTGTTGGTTTGAGGCTGATCTTGCTTGATATAAAGCTTCACCTAAGCAGATTCACTTTTATATCAGGCATACGTGATTTGCTAAATGCCAGACTGTAGTATGAAAACAGATTGTAGTACGTGGTACCACCCGCTGTTCTTCCCGTCGGATACAAATGTTGCTTGTAATTCACAGCAGGAATATGTTATAAAAAAACAAATACCTACCGTACAACTCCTGACAGCTTACTATGAATTTAAGTCAGGAATCACCAAGATCATGCTTGGAAATGCACTATATCTGCTCACTCTTAAGAGTTTATGGCAGCAAAGTATTTTGGAAATTTAGCATGTGCAAGTATTTAGAAGATTTTAAGATTTTTAGCTAAGTATGTTGGCCTGTGCCCTCCAAAGTGATATTTCACTTGAATCTAAACATGGCTGCATCAGAAAGGGGAAGTCCTGGAGCTATTGAACCAATGAAGTTGTTAATACAGGTATGGCTTTTCGAGATAAGGTAACATTCTGTAATTTGGTTCAACATACTTCAAGTCTGGTAAAAAACCATTTACACACTAGATAAGCCCAATAGGATTTTTTTTGCCTCCAATAAGGATTAATTACTATAATTAATCTATAATTTTGAGCTTTCTGGATAAGGGGTTTCCAGATAATGAATCCCATAAATGTACATTAAGCCAGGGTTTTTTTTCTCAGATGACCCACATTATGCTGCAGAATCAGCTTCAGGACACAACATTGGTTTAAAGCATATTTGCCTTGTTTTAATTATTATGTATTGGAGGGGGATCATGGAAACCCGCACTAAACAGCTTGGGGACCCAATTAGGTTAAAAATACCTGCATCAAAATAACTGCAGGTATGGGGCGTGTTATCCAGAATGCTTGGAGCCTAGTTTTCTGGATAAGGGGTCTTTCCATAGTTTGGATCTCCATATCTTAAGTCCAATAAAAAAAAATGTAAACATTAATTAAACCCTATTTGCCTCCTGTAAAGATTAATTAGATCTTGGCTATGATAAAGTACAAGGTACTGTTTTATTATTACAGAGAAAAAAATTTAATCATTTTTAAAAATTAATTTTTCAAATAAATACATTTAATTATCTGATAAACATGGAGTCTATGGGAGGTGGCTTTCCTGTAATTCTGATCTTTTTTGGATAATGTGTTTCTGGATATCAGATTCCATAGCTGTACAAATAAAAACAAGACAACTTACTTTTCAAAACAACAAAGGAATCCAAAGTTAAATTATATTTCATTATGTTATAGAGCTCACAATAAAGTTGGTATCTTGAATTTTAGAATATTGGTTTATATTATTGGTTTACATGTAATATGGGATTAGGAGATTCGATAAGAAACAGTAATTCAAGGACCTTGAAAATGACACCAAATTAGATATTTCTACAGCCTTAATTTTTCATTGGCGCTATGTTTGTAAATGCTAGGGACATATTGTACTTTGATATCTAAATCCATCAACCTGAGCTCTTCAATACAATACAATAGTAGCACAGAGGAGGCATGTTATCACATGGGTTTTAGGTAACAAAATGTTCTTGTACCCTATAATAGCCACAAACACCCTTTTGCCAAACCATATCCCATTTTTCCCCCTGAAGAATGCTATTTCATCTCATCAGAAAGCAAAAAGAGCAACTAAATACATACAAATTCGATTTTTTTCCCCACAAACACTGAAGTTCCTAAAAAAAATTTGGATGCGTCAAAATCTAAATTTAAATAAGCAAGTATTTCCCGTCCTTTAGAATTGTTTAGGAATTAACAAACAACAGGAAATGGATGCAATATTATGAAGTGCTTCCTGGATTTAGCGAAAATAGTGACAGTAATGACATCCAGTAGCCTTGATTTTAGCAGTAATGTTCACACCCAACTTTGCCTTGCTGTGCTTATTGCTGGGAAATGTCTTGGAAATGACTAAGGATACTATTGAGTATTTGCAAAATCTGTTGTATTAGACCACTCTGTAATGAGGAATTGTTCTGCAACAACTCTTTCTGTACTTCCCTATTGTTAGGGGTCATTTACATAGTTGCTAATTCGCCATTTTCCCCCCAGATGTATCAAAACTGAGACAATTTCTCACATTTTTAGGCAAATTGGGTGCAAGTTCAACATGGGGGTGGCATCCCTTTCACAGTGTGCAGTTAAACCGTGTTTGTATCTAATTTACTAGGCACAGCTTGCTGCCATAATGGTGACAATAGCTCCAGGGTCCCCCACTCAAATTGCAGTTGCACATCATTCTTCAGAAAAGGCAGGATGGTGGCCCTGGAAACCATGTAAAAGTTAAAGTTCTTTAAAGGGATTCTGTCATGTTATTTATGGTGTCCTTTTTATTTCTAAATTACACGGTTTACACTGCAAATAATTATCTCTGCAATGTAAAATTTAATTCCTAACCCAATAAGTGTATTTCTTTTTAGTTGTAATGTTGGTGTGTAGGCAGCCATCTCAGGTCATGTCATTTTGCCTGGTTATGTGCTTTCAGAAAGAGCCAGCACTTCAGGATGGAACTGCTTTCAGATAGGCTATTGTTTCTCCTACCCAATGTAACTGAAAGAGTCGCAGTGGGACCTGGATTTTTACTATTGAGTGCAGTTCTTATATCTACCAGGGAGCTGTTATCTGTTTACCTTTCCATTGTTCTGCTGATGGGCTGCTGGGGGGGGGGGGAAGGGAGGGGTGATATCACTCCAACTTGCAGTGCAGCAGTAAAGACTGGGGACACCTGGTAAACTGACAATATGTCTAGTCCCATGTCAGATTTCAAAAATTAAATATAAAAAAAAATCAATTTGCTCTTTTGAAAAATGGATTACAATACTGAAGTCTGGGGATACATTTTGATTTTTTTTTCCCCCATGACAGTATCCCTTTAAAGGAACAGTAACACCAAAAAATGAAAGTGTTTTAAAGTAATGAAATATCATGTAGTGTTGCCCTGCACTTGTTAAACTGATGTGTTTGCTTCAGAAACACTACTATAGTTCATATACACAAGCTGCTGAGTAGCAATGGCGGAAATTGAAAAAAGGCTATATGGCACAGGATAATTGGTGGATAACAGATAACGTTATGCTCTACAGAGCTTATCTGCTGTGTAACTTGAGCCTTTTCTCCTTTGAATGGCTGCCCCCATTGCTACACATAGTTAGATAGTTAAATTGGGTTGAAAAAAGACAATGCCCATCAAGTTCAACCCCTCCAAATGAAAACCCAGCATCCATACACACACCCCTCCCTACTTTTAATTAAATTCTATATCCCCATATCTATACTAACTATAGAGCTTAGTATCACAATAGCCTTTATTTATATAAACAATAGTAGTGTTTCTGAAGCAAACACGTCAGTTTTACTAGTGTAGGGCAACACTGCATTATATTTTTATTACTTTAAAACAATTACATTTTTTGATGTTACTGTTCCTTTAATTAATGGTTTAATCTGTGAATTCCATTGCATTCATCTTGGATAACCCACATATAAATTTCCATTTGTGAATGACTGCCCTCTGATTCTTCCTGGGGTAGGACTAAGGGGAACGCCCCCAAAATGCAGTGTATCCACTTTTTTACACGATAAATGGCAGGGGTTCATCCCCGTGTTTCGTTGCATCTTTGTGTCAGTTCTGAGTTTGTGATTCTTTGGCTTCATCGTATCCATCATGACCATTCTGAGCAGAAAGCCCCCCTGACCAATAGCTGTTTATTAACATGTGACACACGTTGAAGAACATTTAGCATGCCACTAGCAAAAGTTTTTTTTCAGTTGTGTACCCAAAAGAAATCTGCAGAAATATCAGTGGCTGTTTATAAGCACAAATGTTTAAAACTTTAATTATTCATAAAACCATCAACAACAGAGTTTAATTCCAATATCACATTGACGCAAGTTGGAGTCTGCCCATTTTTTTGCTCTAGTTCATTGTTTTCTAAGGGAAGATGAAGAACATATTTGGGGGGGGGGGGGGAATGAGAGAACAAGTCACTGATATTCAATGCTATTGAAATAATAGGATTTCATTAACGTTTTGCTACTTCACATACTTTTGCATAATACATAACCCTGCCTCTGGTTTTGATGGAAACATTATGAAAGCTTTATACAAGTAGACATTTTCAACTTTAACATTGCAACTTGAATAGTTGATTGAACCAGTTAATGTACTCTAAATAATATTGTTGGGCACAGCTCATTAGCTGTTGAACACTCGTTAAAAATATTTTATACATCTGTTTTGATTATCTCAGTTTCAGTTAAATTATCCCTAGGCTATCAGGAAAAAAGTAAGTTTAGAAGGATTGTTTGTCCTTTAACCTCCTTACACAGTTCAGGGGATTTTGTGACAACAACTTAATATCCATGAAATTGTCACTTTATGGCCATCGAAGACACATCCTCACACTTTGCAGTAAAAACAAAAGCAGAAGTGAGTTCATACCATGCTTGTTATTTTAAAGAAAGATGATCCTTAAAGTAACATCAGTCAGCAAAAAATGTTCTTTATTTCTCTAAACAAAGCAAATCTTGTCCACTCACTTTAACCCTTAATGGTATTTTGGTATATATATATATATATATATATATATATATATATATATATATATATATATATATATATATATATATATATATATATGACAGGCTGTTCTTTTTAGAAAAATAAAGGTTGCTGTTATGAGATTGTTTTATAATCCACTCATTTTCAAATTGGTTCATTTGTGGAGCAGGTAGTAGCTTAATAGGGACGAGTTAGCCAGAATGGGATGTGTTATCCAGAATGCTCAGGACCTGAGGCTTTCCGGATAATGGATCTTTCTGTAATTTGGATCTTTATGCCTTAAGTCTACTAAAAAATCATGTGAACATTAAATGAACCCAATAGGCTGGTTCTGCTTTCAATAAGGATTAGCTACAGTCATATGAAAAAGTTTGAATACTGGGGTGTTTTCTGAACAAATATTTTTAGTGAAGCAGTATTCAATTGTATGGAATTAAATCAAAATTGAAAAACTGGCTGTGCAAAAATGTGGGTACCCTTGTAATTTTGCTAATTTGAATGCATGTAACTGCTCAATACTGATTACTGGTGACACCAAATAGGTTGCGTTAGCTTTTTAAGCCTTGAACTTCATAGGCAGGTGTGTCCAATGATAAGAAAAGGTATCTAAGGTGACCAATTGCAAGTTCTGTTTGACTCGCCTCTGAAGAGTGACTGCATGACCTCAAAACAACTCTCAAAAGATCTGAAAACAAAGATTGTTCAGTATCATGGTTTAGGGGAAGGCTACAAAAAGCCTCAACTGTAAGGAATGTAATCAGGAAATGGAAGGCCACAGGCACAATTGCTGTAAAACCCAGGTCTGGCAGGCCAAGAAAAATACAGGAGCGGCAAATGCGGAGGATTGTGAGAATGGTTACAGACAACCCAAAGATCACCTCCAAACATCTTGCTGCAGATGGTGTATCTGTACATTGTTCTACAATTCAGCGCAATTTGCACAAAGAACATCTGTATGGCAGGGTGATGAGAAAGAAGCCCTTTCAGCACTCACGCCACAGTCGCTTGTTGTATGCAAAAGCTCATTTAGACAAGCCACAGTCATTTTGGAATAAAGTGCTTTGGACCGATGAGACAAAAATTTAGTTATTTTGTCATAACAAAAAGCCCTTTGCATGGCGGAAGAAGAACACCGCATTCCAAGAAAAACACTTGCTACCTACTGTCAAATTTGGTGGAGGTTCCATCATGCTGTGGGACTGTGTGGCTAGTTCAGGGACTGGGGCCCTTGTTAAAGTCGAGAGTCGGATTTATTCAACCCAATATCAACAAATTCTTTAGGATAGTGTCCAAGCATCAGTCACAAAGTTGAAATTATGCAGGGATTGGATTTCCTAACACGACGATGACCCTAAACACACTTCGAAATCTACAAAGACATTTATGCAGAGAGAGAAGTACAATATTCTGGAATGGCCGTCACAGTCCCCCGACTTGAATATCATGGGAAATCTATGGGATGATATGAAGCAGGCTGTCCATGCTTGGCAGCCATCAAATTTAACTGAACTGGACAGATTTTGTATGGACGAATGGTCAAAACTACCGCCATCCAGAATCCAGACACTCATCAAAGGCTATAAGAGGCCTTTAGAGGCTGTTACATTTGCAAAAGGAGGCTCAACTAAGTATTGAAATAATAACTCTATTGGGGTGCCCAAATTTATGCACCTGTCTAATTTTGTTATGATGCATATCGCATATTTTCTGTTAACCCAATAAAGTTTATGTCATTGCCATAATACTACTATTTACATAAGGCATGTTATATATTAAAAGAAAGTTGCTACTTTGAAAGCTCAGCCAATGATAAACAAAATTCCTTAGAATTAAGAGGGATTCCCAAACTTTTTCATATGACTGTATGTTACTGCAGTATGTATATTCATTAGTAGGCGCTGCTATTTTAAGCCTTACTGGTTCAAACTATGGCCAGAGAACCAAAGAACCAGTTGTTTAAAGGGATTGTTCACCTTTAAATTAAGTTTTAGTGTGATGTACAGAGTAATATTCTGAGACAATTTACAATTATATTTCATTTTTTATTATTTGTGATTTTTTTATTCAGCAGCTCTCCAGTTTGCAATTACAGCAATTGAGTTGCTAGGATCCAAATTACCCTAGTAACCATGCACTGATTTGAATAAGAGACTAGAATATGGATAGGAGAGGGCGTGAATAGAAAGATGAGTAATAAAAAGTGGCAATAGCCTTAGCATTTGTTTTTTAGATGGGGTCAGTGACGCTGGAAACAGTCAGATTCCTTACACAATACTCTCAAGAGGACTATGTCCTGTTTTCAAAGGCTTTTTAGTAAGCACTATGTTTTCACAAGAAACTTCAGAATGATACTTTGCTGTGGAACTCTCTGTTCCTCTGGGACAGAATAAAGGATTATTTGAGTCGACAGCAAACAGCAATGAGACCTACGGGTCTGACCTCCTACTAGTAATGCTTATTAAAATAACTGTTAGTCAATAAAAAAGGAGTCCATAAAATGGGTAAATTGGTTTGATGTGGCCTCTCATTAAAACAGAAGCACTGACTGCATTATATGGAGCTATTATAATATCATTATATTGTTGTCACATCCATGGGACACCCTGTCCATTCTTGTTAACTGTCAGAGAAGATGATATGGAAAATGCACTGGTGACATGTTCATGGTACACTAGACCCCACGAGGAGCAAAGAAGATGATCCATCTTTGTGTCTTATACTGTTTACAATGCAATGAAAGTCCACCAAAAGGCACAAGTGACTCCTTAACCTTTATTGTTCTGACCAGGGAGCAATGGAGGTGACTGGTGGTTAATTAAGGGGATAAAATGCAGATGTTTTGGTATCACTGTTGGACTACCAGCTCTGCCTTACGCTGTTACAATGAATGATTCGTTATACAAGAAGAAATCAATCTTCATTTTTTCTAGGGGCTGAGAGATCACCCATAATAGCTTAATTATAAAGATTGGATTTCAGTACTGGAATTCTCCTTTTCTGCCATCATAAATCATTTAGCCTTACTCTTTAGCTTTACACTGATATTGGTTTAGTCTCTACTTTTTCCCTTTTCTTTTTTCTATCCTTTCACTACCACCTCTTTGTTACTTTCTACAGTAGGGTGTACTTGGTTGGCCAACATCAAACTAGATATTGTATATATTTAAAGGCACTAAAAATAAAAAGCCAGAACCAAAGGCACAGGAGACAGACAAACAAAACAGAATATAGGGTAATATTAAAATGCACTCACATGGCAAAAATTTCTAAAAAGCATATCTATGCACCGTCCTCCTGGAAGCTCCCCCTGTATACAACCGTCCGCACAAGGAAAGTCCCAAAAGATCGTAGTGGCTTGGGAAGATGGAAAAGCAGCTTTTTGCGTCCGTTCCTCGTGTGCGATGCTCGGCGCCTTCCAGTGACGTCACCTGCCTTACGCGTTTCGTCTTGCGACTTCTTCAGAGGCTTGGTTTCAACTGCGCATGTACACTTCTTTTATTCCGTCTCTCTGCGCGTCACTCAACAACTCCTCCTCCTGAGTCCTATGTTGCTATGGGGACGCGTGATTGTGAATATATTTAAGCATCGCCCAGGCCCATTGCATTCAGGGCTCTCTCTATCTCTATTAATCCGATCTCCATTCTAAAGGATGCCTAACCCACCAATCACTGGCAATGTCAGTAATTAAATTAAGCAGGAAACTCTTATAAGACACATATATGCGGAAACACTGTTACATATTTCAATAGGTATACTATACAAAAACCACTCCTATATATAAAAGACACAAGTCTAAAAAAACTTTAAACAACACAAGTCTAAAAAAACTTTCTATTTTCTTCTAGGATATATATTTAAAGGCAGCCTACCTCAGTTCATGAAACTTTATGTAGATATTTTAGGTATTTCTGCATTATGGAAATGCATGAGTGTCAAAAGGTCTATTAATGTTGGCCATCAGTTAACTTGTATGTCCCGGAGTAATATAATATAAAATATATATACATATATATATCCAAATGACCTGATGGGTGTAAATGTGCCACCAATATGTGTGGCCAAACCGGGTTTGGACAAAGCAATTGGGTTGAGATGCTGGTGGCCACCTAAAGGTACCATTTGCCCTAACCCCCAGGTGTAAATTACATTTATAATTATATCTCTTCTTGTTTTAAGATTATCTGCATAAAAGCAGCAAGGTCCATTGTGCCAAAGAGTTTTAGTTTTATTGTAACATCCAAATCAGATTCAGAGTAAAACTTTAACCGTTTTTCCTATTTAATTACATAAAACCTCAATACTTTTTTTAAACTGTAGACATTATACTATTTTATTTTGCAAAATGTAAACTGAAAAAAATGACCATGCATTGAACAGTCCTTTGAATTTTAGGGTAAAAAATCCTTATATTTATAAACAATAAGGACTCGTCAAATGCACTGAAAACCCCTCCTCTGTGTAGCTCTGAAATGCAGCAGGATTTTGTAGCATAAATAAATGGTTTATTGTTTGTGAAACAAAAGGAATACTAAACACAATAGTCAAGAAGGTGCTAGGGATCCAAGAATAGTTTGGAAGAAGCAAAGCTTTTATTAGACTTCCGTGTGAACTAAATACCATAAATCCCTAGCATTTTGATCCAATATGTAGCCTCCCAAGTGACTAGCTGCTTCCTATTCCTGGATGTAGAGCAAACCAGGCAAGATAATAGCAGCTCTAAAGTTGTCATTTATTTTATATACAGTAAAGAAATGTCCTTGCCAAAGGAATGTCATAGCACTGAAATACTATTAAAACTAAAAAAAGGATGGTAAGCAAGGAACCTTAGACTGTAAACTCCACTGAGCCAGGGAAAGATGTGAATGATCTATAATCTCTGTAAAGCACTATGGAATATGTTTCCATTATATAAAGAATAATACATAAATCTGTCCCTAAATACAGGTAAGGGATCTGTTATTCAGAAGGCTCGGACCTGGGGTCTTTCCATAATTTGGATCTCCAGAGTCTACTAAAACTACTAAAAATAATTAAAATATTAAATAAAACCAACAGGATTGTTTTGACTCCAATGGGTATTAATTATAGCAGTTGGGATCAAGTGCAAGGTACTGTTTTATTATTATAGAGAAAAAGGAAATAATTAAAAGAAATTTGAATTACAGGTATGGGACCTGTTATCCAGAATGCTCAAGACATCTCACTGTGCCTTTGATTAGGTGCCATTAACCCCATGCATCATAGTGAGCATGAACATTTTCAGCCTGTGCTGGGCATGCACAATGGGCATAGGAGGAGTAAGCTTAGACAAGTCACCCATGCTGTGAAAACTGTGCAGGATTAGTATTAGATTTAAAGGAGTACTAAAGCTTAACTAAAGAACTAGGCTCGTACATTATGTTTTGGGCATCTGTACCAGCCGAAGGCAATCACAGCCCTTTAGCAGAGAAGATCTGTGTCTCCAAAGATGCCCCAGTAGCTCCCCATCTTCTTTTCTGCTGATTCACTGCACATGCTCTGTGCTGCTGTCACTTACTGAGCTTAGGGACCCACTCACAATATACAGTACACATAGAATAGAAATGTCACAATATAAGGCTGATTAGTAATTAATACAGATAATTACTACATGACAGCACAGAAACCAGTGCAATTAGCATCAGAATTTAATAATCAGCCCTGTAGCATCAGCTTATATTACAGACCAACCTCATTTTCTGCTGGATAATTAGTGACGACCCCTAAGCTTAGCTTCTCAACAGCTGCTCAGAGCCCACTGAGCATGTGAGTGTCACAGACACTTTCCAAGATGGTGACCCCCTGTGACAAGTGTGAAGTCCTGGATCATTGCTGCTATTGACAAGCTGAAACTTTAGGCTGGTGCAATAAGTTCAGTATATAAAATATGGCATTTTTAGCCACCTTCATTTTTAGGGTTTAGTTCTCATTTAATGAATATGGTAGGACTTTAGGAATTCTTACATTGAGTTCTATGTTTCCTTTCCCATTAAAGAATGCTTACAGTAGTCTCACTATAGGTGTGTTCCATTGTTAATGTTGCTTACGGTATTTGAATTTACTGAAGAGCTATTTATTCTTTTCATGAAGAGAGTATTCCATGGGCGGGTTCCTTGCAAGGGTTTTTACAACATCTTGTTTAAAGAAAGAGGTGGTTCAGAGCAGCCAAACATTTAGCACTTCCTGGTAAGAACATAAACAAGGGGAGAATACAGCTTGAGGAGAAAGGCCCTAGGGGACAGTAGGTATCAGTAGCCAAGAAAACAATGTCTGTGTTTATTTGCAACAATTATAGAAAATATCCTTGTTCCTCATGAATAAAAATAGAAGCAGAGCACTGAATCTGATGGTACTACTTACAATGCCGGCTACATTCCATACATTGCCTGTATTTATCTTTAAGATATTGCAATGCTTGCCTGCATAATGTACTGTAAAAATATACAGTGCTGCCGACACAAATGAAATAAAAGCAACACATACAGTACAGGTATGGGACCTGTAATTCAGAATGCTCGGGACCAGGGGCTTTCCGGATAATGGATCTTTCTGTAATTTGGATCTTGATACAGTCTTCATACTAGAAAATCATGTACACATGAAATAAACCCAAGATACAATTATAGATCAGCCCCACAGGCTGGAAAAAAACAAATAAATAACACGAACCTAGTGCAATATTATTAATATTCAGTGCAGTCGCCAAAGTGTTACAGCACTAATCGGTGTGTGTCTTGAACCATAGAAAGTTTATGCACAGATTTTTCATGTGTGTGTTCTCAAGTGCTATAGTGATTTCTGCAAGGTTCTATCTCCAAAATAAAATTATAATTAAGTCAGACAAGGTGCTTTTAGTGCTTGCTTCAAAGGGTAAAATTAATTAAAATAAGGTGCAATGGTATTTAAGGCTAGAACTCCACAACGCGTCTGGAGCCGACACGTCGATATGCGTCAAAACTTTCGAGGACTGCATCAGTGGTCATTCTCTTTGTTGTAATGCGATCGCTCCGCCCTATGGCTGAATGTTCAGATTTCCCGATATTGCCCTTCCGTTAGTGGGCATATCGGGGAAAGATCTGCTCGTTTGGCAAGCTCAGCCTTCGAGCGGATCTTATCGTCTATGGCCTTTAATCTATGTTTTGGTTCAGTTTGGTCTTTCAGCTGTAGTGGCAAGAGTAGGCTGAACCCAATTAAATGAGTGGGAATATATGTGATGCCAAATAAAGTTGGTGTAGAGATGACAAGACAATATATTAAATATTAATATATTAAAATGGCAATAAACACACACAGATTAAAGCATTGTGTACAATTTTCAATGTGTATATGGCACCCAGTCAATCCTGTCCCTTTACTTTCGATATCAGTCGATTCAGAGCTGAGACCTGCTTTAAAATCTTATCTGGCAATGAACCGTATCAGCTAGTATATTGTGCATAAGCCGATGAGGAAGTGAAGGCCAATCACAGGCTCCATATTGTTTATGATCCCTCATACTTTATTTGACCCACTGGCTGATCGGCTGATTTTTGCCATTCTTGTGAAAGAGGCCCCCCGAGGTAAGGTTCTTATTTTATGGCAGAAACACCCCTGGATTGAGGATGCTTACATATTATTGATCAGTAAATGTAGACCAACTATAATAAAGGATGTGGTGTCTTCAGTACTTAGTAGTGATGATGATGATGTCCAAGAAGAATCCTAGAGTGGTTGAAACATCAAAGCATTTATTAACTTAGGGGCACATTTACTAAGGGTCGAATATCGAGGGTTAATTAACCCTCGATATTCGATGGTTGAAGTAAAATCCTTCGACTTTGAATATCGAAGTCGAAGCATTTACCGCATTTCCTACGATAGTACGATCGAAGGAAAAATCGTTCAATCGAACGATTTGAAGGATTTTAATCGATCGATCGATGATTTTCCTTCGATCAGAAAATTGTTAGGAAGCCTATGGGGACCTTCCCCATAGGCTAACATTGATGTTCGGTAGGTTTAAGGTGGTGAAGTACTTGGTCAAAGTTTTATTTAAAGAGACAGTACTTCGACTATCGAATGGTCGAATAGTCGAACGATTTTTAGTTTGAATCGTTCGATTCAAAGTCGTAGTCCGAAGTAGCCAATTCGATGGTCGAAGTAGCCATAAAAATACTTCGGAATTCAACGTTTTTTTTCCTCTATTCTTTCACTCGAGCTAAGTAAATGTGCCCCTTAGTGTCCAGATGGTTTAGCAGCAGTTCACGTCCACATTGCATAGTCCTGTGGCTTCTCTAAAGTTTTTCAAAGATGGTGTAAAGTGGTTTCAGGAGAAAGACCAAGGTCACAACATCACTGTTATTATTAGCCGGTATCAGGGGCTATTTGCATAACCATAACCAAAATCTCACAGCGTTGGTTAAAACCATGTACAGTACATTCTAAATTTCATGGGAATATGTCAATCTGGTTATGTTTCTTTTTTTAATGGTTCCTTCCTTGCTTTATAGTGGGAAAATAGGAAACCACTGCTGTCATTATTGTAGTGCTCATCCAAATCTCCATTTATTCCTCCAACCACTGAAAAGACTAAAATATTTTCATCTCACCTGAGAAAAGAGACTTTATCAGAGTCACATCTGGCAGACATTCTCCCATTTCCTCTTCCTTATGAGGCATCGCATTGTGTTTGCTTATGTTTCCGGGAGGACAAGCTCTGATGAATGCTTCTCATTTACTCACCTTCATGTACAGAGAAAGTTACAGCTGATGAGTTGGAAGCAGAAAATAAAGAAGATGTCAGCTTCTGGGTGACTAATTTGAGGCAAAGAACTCCCAAGTCCACCACCCATCCCCACCCTCTCTGGGGCCCATGAGAAGTCCAAAACATAGTTTAATAACTAAGTAGCGAAAACTGGTTCTGTGTCTCTGGTTGCAGCGCAATCATTCAATAGTCTGGAGTACCGTTTACCTCTGTGTGTGGTCCACCATTACTAGTGATAGGATAAATATCCTATTGGTTATTGGATCTCTCCAGTATCACTTTAACTATACATTTTCCTATATCTATTTATTGCCACTGACACTGCTTCTAACATTTGACATGTTTCTATCTTTTAAAATGAATATGAATGAAGACTTCAGAGTAATTATGAGACATCTATTGATATGAGCACTCTACATCTGATAAGAAGTACAAAGCGACACAGCGATTTTAATCAAATAAAGTGACGATACATATCCAGGCGTTTCTATGAAATGACAATTCTTATTTGGAAACGTTCCAGTCTTTATTGTTGGATTACAGACATATGTGGGGCAGAGTCATAGAGAGTAACGTTGAGCCACGTTTAACCTGAAAATGACGCCCATAGACTCTAATGGGTGAAAAAATTTGTTGTCCATAGACATTTTGGCAATTTTTTTTGCCATTTCTTGAACATTTGGGGCAGATTTATCAAGAGTGAATTTGATGGAATTTTCAAAGTAAAAAAATTTGAAATTCAAAGTCATTTTTTGTATGCTTCGACCATCGAATAGGATACTACGACTTCGAATTCACTTCGACTTCGATTCGAAGTAAAATCGTTCGAATATTCGACCATTCGATAATCAAAGTACTGTCTCTTTAAAAAAACTTCGACTTCAATAGTTCGCCAAATTAAACCTGCCGAAGTGCTCTGTTAGCCTATGTAAGGATCCGCTTCCGCGTTCCTTCCAGCGCAGGCGCAGGCGCACTCATCGGGGAACCGATGCGCTTCGGCGCGCGGCGTTGGACGCCGGCGAAGGTCGCCGACGCAAGGGCGTCAGCGACGGACGCCAATGACGGACGTACTGACGTCAGCTGTGCGACGCCAGCGTGAGGACGCCAGTTTGGCGCCAAATAAGCTCTATTTAATCCTAACCTGTACTGTGACTCTTTGCCTGGTTATTAGGTTATTTGACTGAAACCCTAGCATTGTATTCTACTGTTCTTCTGTGTTTGACCTCAGCTTGTTCCCGGATTGTCTTATTGCCGCCTGCCCTGATCTTCTTGCCTGACTACGTTTACGATTCTTCGCTGCCTGCCCCGACCTCGGCCTACCTGACTTCGCTTCTGCCTGAACCCTCTGTACTTCGCTTTGGTTAGTCTCATTGGCTACTCGTCACTTCACTTCTCCCTGTTCCACTCCAGGTGGGTTAGTGTTGTGCGAGGCGCTTGTGGGTTCGTGTTCTACAAGTTCCTGCTCCTTCTTCGTTGGATCAGACGGTAAGCCTGACAGCCTATGGGGACCTTCTAATGCATTTTTTGAAGTTTTTTGTAGTTGAAGTAAAATCGTTGGATTGATCGCTGAAATCGGTTGAATCGAACGATTATACTTCGACCACAAAACGGTCAAATTCGGTAAAAAACGAAACATAGACTTCGATATTCGAAGTCAAAGTATAGTCATTTGATGGTTGAATTTTGAAGTATATTTCACTTTGAAATTCGACCTTTTCTAAATCTGCCCCTTAGTGAAGCTGGTCTGATTCACCCATCGCTAATAGTTAGTCATCTATTTAGGTAAAGGGACAGTATACTAACTTGTTTAACATGAACACATGTTAACACATGGGGCAGATTTATTAAAGGGATACTGTCATGGGAAAAACATTTTTTTCAAAATCAATCAGTTAATAGTGCTGCTCCAGCAGAATTCTGCACTGAAATCCATTTCTCAAAAGAGCAAACTGATTTTTTTATATTCAATTTTGAAATCTGACATGGGGCTAGACATTTTGTCAATTTCCCAGCTGCCCCAAGTCATGTGACTTGTGCTCTGATAAACTTCAATCACTCTTTACTGCTGTACTGCAAGTTGGAGTGATATCCCCCCCCCCTCCCTTTTCCCCCCAGCAGCCAAACAAAAGAACAATGGGAAGGTAACCAGATAACAGCTCCCTAACACAAGATAACAGCTGCCTGGTAGATCTAAGAACAACACTCAATAGTAAAAACCCATGTCCCACTGAGACACATTCAGTTACATTGAGAAGGAAAAACAGCAGCCTGCCAGAAAGCATTTCTCTCCTAAAGTGCAGGCACAAGTCACATGACCTGGGGCAGCTGGGAAATTGACAAAATGTCTAGCCCCATGTCAGATTTTAAAATTGAATATAAAAAAATCTGTTTGCTCTTTTGAGAAATGGATTTCAGTGCAGAATTCTGCTGGAGTAGCACTATTAACTGATGCGTTTTGAAAAAAACATGTTTTCCGATGACAGAATCCCTTTAAAGTTTAAATGGTAAATTCGAAAATTTTGAAAAAAAACCCCACAAATTCGAATTTAAAAGCACCAACTCGAATGTTAATGCGACTGTGAGATTCGCATTTACATTCAAGTCAATGGCAGAAGTCCCTTGAACTGTTTGAAGATGTTAATTGCTTTCCTGTCATTCGAGTTTTTTTTTCAGAAGAAAACTATTCAAATTGAATTTTCAGGTCGGGATTATTCAATTGAATATTAGACGTTCAAGTTTTTTCATCAACAACCTCCCATTCGAGTTTTGATTACATTCGAATTTATTAGAGTAAAAGAAAGTTCACATACATTGATAAATAACCCCCTTAATATTGCTTGTGCTGAACATACGTTTTGCCTAATGTTTTCATTTCAAATAATCTATGGTTTTTGTTTTTTCTTGAGCTTAAAAGGGCAAACAGGGAAATTGAAGATCCTGCCTGTTTTGTTAATATGAGATAGATAATTAGATTTCCAGTGCATATATAATAAGTTTTGAACCAGAATGGGCATCCCCGAGATGTCTAATTCAGAGCCAGATGGATAGCAACCCTATGTCTATCTTTATTCTGCCTGATGAGAAAACCCAATCCTTCTATCACAGGTATGATATCTGTTATACAGAAATTAGTTATAAAGAAATCTCTGAAACAGAGCAATGCTAATTAAGAATTTTTTTTTTTTATGTTTTATTGATTTGATTTTTTTGTTTCTGTAATAATAAGAAATGAACTGCACTTGACAATAACAATGAGGAGAGCATTTACTGGACAGATTATTGTTAGGCTTTCACAAGGACAAAAACTGAACAGAAAGTTGAGACCCTAACAGGCCTTAAAAAAACCCAAACTGTTTGGGTCGGAACCAAACAGGTGACAACCCTAAGTGCAGAGACACACGTGGAGATTCGGGGAGATTTAGTCGCCCGGCGACAAATTGCCTCTTCTTCTGGCGACTAATCTCCCCAAACTGCCTCCTCACTAGGAAACTTTGTGTGACTTCTGAAAACGAAGCGCTCCAAGTGCCATCCTGCTGGAAAATTAGATTTTAGCCGGCGGGAAGGCAGTTTGGGGTGATTAGTTGCCCAAAGAAGAGGTGATTTGTTGCCGGGCAACTAATCTCCCTGAATCTCCACCTGTCTCTGCCCTAAATGCGCACTGCACATGCTCTGTGTTGCTGTCACTTACTGAGCTTAGGGACCCACTCACAATATACAGTACACATAGAATAGAAATGTCACAATATAAGGCTGATTAGTAATTGATACAGATAATTACTACATGGCAGCACAGAAACCAGTGCAATTAGCATCAGAATTTAATAATCAGCCCTGTAGCATCAGCTTATATTACAGACCAACCTCATTTTCTGCTGGATAATTAGTGACGAGCCCTAAGCTTAGCTTCTCAACAGCTGCTCAGAGCCCACTGAGCATGTGAGTGTCACAGACACTTTCCAAGATGGTGACCCCCTGTGACAAGTCTGAAGTCCTGGATCATTGCTGCTATTGACAAGCTGAAACTTTAGGCTGGTGCAATAAGTTCAGTTTATAAAATATGGCATTTTTAGCCACCTTCATTTTTAGGGTTTAGTTCTCATTTAATGAATATGGTAGGACTTTAGGAATTCTTACATGAGTTTTATGTTTCCTTTGAAGTCCTGGATCATTGCTGCTGAAACTTTAGGCTGGTGCAATAAATTCATTATATAAAATATGTCATTTTTAGCCACATTCATTTTTAGGGTTTAGTTCTCTTTTAAAGATGAAAAAATAGCAGGCTCAGCTGCAGATGTGGGCCCAGTGATACAGGCGGAAGGGGTGCATCGAATCCCAGATTTGGTTTAGGATTTGCCCAATTTTTAGCAGGATGCTGCTGAATACATGAGCCTGGCCCAACCAAATCTGTACCCTATGTAATGCTTCACTCGCACATCAGCTATTTCCACCCACTCGTTGGCAATTTCAGCCAGTGTAGAGGATTCGGCTGATTCTGTTAATCTGAATTGGGTTCAGTGCATCCCTAATAGGGGGAACCAAGGGGAATCCTGACAACTTCTATGTGCATTCTGTCTATTATTTAGATTTATTTAGATATTTAAAAATCTGTTATTTTTTCGTGCAAAACCATGAAGTACCTGATAACTGAAGATCAGTTTCCACTTGATACCTTGTTTTAAGCCAGATGTTTGTAGGAGGAGTAGACTCTGCTTCCCAGTTGCCCCTCTGAATTTATCTATAACAACTGGAAGTGCTGGTCTCATTACACAGAGCTTATTCTATCTTTCTAACTGCCGAGTTAGAGATCGCCACAGTCCGCTACAGTGAAGTTCCACCACTCTCTATTATTCATTTCTATGGGATTTGTAAAGGAGTATTTATCAATGGATGAAAGTGAAAGATTATATTGATGATAAATACACCTTTAAAATTCCATAGACTGTGGCGATTTTTTAACTTCACTCTTTGATAAATATATCCCATTGTCTCCACTAACTAAGAAGCACTAAATGGCAGTTAATAGCTTTTCTCTACGAAAGTGCACAGCAGAACAACTTCAGCTTGTCTGGTTGAGGATTAAGCCCGCAAAGAGAGCGATATGGACAAAGTGGCATCACTTTATTTATCAAAGTTGGAATTTATCTCAATATTTTCTGAGATCCGATCAAATCTGTTTTTTTTACGCTAATTTATTATTACATTTTCCCGAAAACTAGCTTTGCGGGAAAAAATATGATTTCCACAAATTTTTTGGACTTTTTCATCAGATTTTCAAGTTTTTTTGTACTCTCCACCCGAAAACGTTGGGGTATTGCCTGAAACCCAGCGCACATCAAAAAAATCAATTGGACTTCTCCCATTGATTTATGTGCAACCTCCATAGGTCTGAGATGCCGGATTTTCAGATTCGGACTTTTCCATCCTCAGGGGTTTAATAAATTCCAAAAAATTTGTGATTTTTTAAAAGTCAGAAAAAATCACACATTTTTCGTGATTTTTGCATTGAGTTTAGTAAATAACCCCCAAGATTCTCAGGTTCTTGGTACGGAAGGGCTGACAGGTTAAAATATTGTTGATATCCCATTAACAACAAAAGACCATTAGTGAGTGCTTTTAAGTAAGAGATGTTCAATGTTCACCCCTCCAGCAATGGAGGGAATACTGTACAACTAATACCATGTCAAACATTCAGAGGAAGGAATTCTCAGTAACAGCTGAAGGGCAGGCACTCTATTTACTTACCGGTACTTTTCAAATTCTTTTTATTGAATTTTTTCAAAAAAAATCAATTGATTGTTTGACAATATGTAAATACATTTGCCGTTCCACATAAATAATGTTCAAAAAATGTACATGAACAATAAACCATAAACAAGAAGTGTTAAACAATTAGACCTGTTTCTCTTCTATCAATTCATTGCTCGACAAATAGGTTTTAAGACTCCAGTTAGGCACTCTCATCTGAGTTACATCTTTCAACTCAATGTATTTAAAGGAGAACCAAACCCTTGCTAATAAAAAACCCTACCCTACATAGACCCCCCCTCCCTGCTCGCCCGCAGCCTAGGTGATACCTTTGGTAAATGCCGCTAACTCTTTACTTACCCCTCGGTGCAGATTCAGGGCATCGGAATTCACGACAGCCATCTTCTTCTCTTCGGTAATAGAGCGGCGTAATGGAGCAGGCGCAGTTGGAGTAATCTTCTGTTTCACAACAACTGCGCATGCGCCGAAAGTCACGGAAATTTCCAAAGCGCCAGAAGAAGTCCCGAAGTTTACGAAGAGAAGAAGATGGCGCCCGTGAACAAAAGGTACCACCTAGGCTGGGGAGGGGGGTCTTTGTAGGGTAGGGCATTTTATTATTAAGGTTTATGTTCTACTTTAAGAAATAGCTTATATAAGACATAGCAAGCAAATTCTGGCCGCCAGTATGTCTTGAAATGGAAAAATATTTCCATAATTTACATCATACTGAAACATTTGCTTATATAACTGAAAGAAACCTACGGCAGCTGAGTAATATAATTAGAAAACATTATACAAAAAAATAATATAAAATAAGAACTTTATATTGTTTATTATATATATATATATACACATATATAACCGTTTACTAATATAAATATTTATATATTACAATCTATTTTCACTACAATGGACCATAAATGATGCAAAATGAATGTACTGAAGCTAAATTATCCGCAGGCTATTTAGAATTTCTGTCCCTGGATTGTTTAGCTAGCCTTAATACATAATGATGTAGGAACTACATGGTAACCCCATGAAAAAACAAAAACAAATAAGAAGTAACAATGTCCTGTAACTAAATAGCTTATTCGTTTTACAGCTCTGACATCATGGCTGCTAAAGCAGTTTGACATCACTTCAGTATTACAATAAATATGCCCCAAGAGACCAGATCAGTATATAAATGGTGGAGTATTTATTCTACATTTTTAACAATAAATTAGCCACTGTTTGCCAGTTTTATTCCAGCCTAGGGACAATGATGCATTTTATTGTAACAGAGGAAGTAATATAAATTCAAACAAGCAAATAATTAAGACAAATTGTAAAACTGCTACTCATGTAGTACACAAGTTATGTTTGTTGTTATAACTCTGCAGTATCCAGTTACTATACCCATCCATCCAACTAGTATAATAAAATGACTGGTAGTCAGTGTGTAACTTGGCCTAGTATGAAGCCATGATAAAACCAAATAACATCCTTATTTCCTTTGCTTTTCTTTAAAGGCACAACTGTATTAGAAATAGTGCAGCATCAATTTTTTTCACAGCTCAAGATGAAGATCTGCGTGATTTGGTATTTCCACTGTATTGAAGGAGTAATCAGGAGCAGAGTAGTTCATAACAACTCAATGGCAGACACTTGGTGTCAATACAAGAAACATGGCTCCAGAAGATCCATACCCTGTTTTCAGAATGATATAAAATCTATACTTTAAGGCACTGTCATATGGAATCCATTCCTAATTTTTGGGTAGATCCACAGAAGCATACGTATGTCATATCACCTAGAGGCTTCCAGCTGGAAGAAGTTGAAAGAAAATAGTATCTTAATAGCAGTGCACAGGAAGACTAGATTGTTCGTAGCTCCTAGGAAAACGTTTTGTGCAGCATTATGCCACCATATTTAAACATCTGTGCTTAACTGGAGAACAGTTTCATGCCGAATGATGTCTGGATGGCAATTGTCTGATGGAGAATTTCTCTTGAGTAGTTGCGTCTTTTCATTAGAATCTGTAGCTGCCTCCGTGTCATCGGAATGGTACCCTGACTGGTAGTCGCTAGTTTGGTTTGAAGACTTGGATGTAACAGACTCCTTGCTTTTACTGGGCATCAAAATACTAAAATTAATATTCTGAAAATTATAATAACACCGATAGACCAGGAACTAAATACCCCAATATAACTGGCAGCAACAGTAAATCAGGAGCAGCTTCTTATTGCAAACCTGTTTTAAAAGCTGAAGTGATAACTGTGCCTTATGCACACATTGTATTAGGGTCACAGGCCCTGGTGCCAACAGATAATTGTATATAAAAAGTAGAACAGAAAAAAATCTTTAACAATCAACGTTTCATCCCTCACTGGGGCACACACATATACATTTATATATCTCTTTTAATATTTGATATCACATACCTAAAAAACTGTGTTTGGTCTGTTTTGTTCTGTATTGTTTTCAGCTCTTCTGATGCTAGAATCATCCCACTGTCTGTCTGATTCTCCTAAAACAAGTAACACAGATTTATAAAGCAAAGATTAATTGACATTCTTTTTATATGTAAAAACTTGCGCCCATAGCCAGCCTTTGGCCAGCCAATGTGTGTGTTGCAACCATTATGAGATGGACTGAACTGCAACTGAATAGGCATCATTGATCAGAAATTAATGGGGAGTGGCAGAATTTCACTAGGGGTACATTTATCAAGGAGTAAAGAGATCGCCACAGTCTGCTAGAGTGAAATTCCGCCACTCTCCATTCATTTCTACGGGATTCTGAAAGATGTATTTATCAAAGGATGAACTTTCACCCATTGATAAATATTCTTTTAAAAATCCCATAGAAATGAATGGCGAGTGGCGGAATTTCACTCTAGAGGACTGTGGCGATCTCTTACTTTACTCTTTGATAAATATACCCCATAGTGTTCAAGCAGATGTAGACGCAGTATATTAAGGAAACAGGAGAGACGGGCTTACATCTTGAATGACTTTCATCACAGGCTCTACAGGAATGTCCTCAAATGTCTTGACACTAACAGGACGGCTTTGTCTCTTGCTGCTGCTCTGAAGGAACCTGAAGTCAAATATTTTACTGTTAAAAAAAGGTAGTTATTTCTCACTGTGCACAATGCATCACAAGTAGCATTTTTAATTGACTAACTAGCAGTTAACTCATCTGCAGAAGGTTTTGGTTGCATGTCTTCCCATAAAACCCCTATTTCTCACCATGCACAATGTAAGCAAAAATGATGCATGAAAGAAAGACAACATTAGAAAGTGCAATCCAATACTAATTCTTATTCAAATATGACCTTAATTCTGTGTTTTCGTGTGCTCAAGAAAAAATGTCAAACCAGCTGTAAAGTTGGATGCTGTGTGATGTATGATGTGTATACAAGTACCTTAATCCAGCTGTATTATCATAATGGAATTTTGCATCGCAAACTTCCTCTTCCTCCATACAGGAAACAGGTGAAGTTGGCAGAGAGAGGCCAGAATCATCTTCTATGTTTAAAGATACCGTAAGTGGAATATAGTCTTTACCGTCCTTGAAAATAAAGGTTTTCATATTATAAACAGAATGCTCACAACTGTAACATAAACTATTCCATATTGAAATAGTAACCCATTTCCCATTATTCTTTCCACACTAGGCATACACCAACTTAAAGGGATACTGCCATGGAAAAAAAATTTTTTTTCAAAATGAATCAGTTAATAGTACTACTCCAGTAGAATTCTGCACTGAAATCAATTTCTCAAAAGAGCAAACAGATTTTTTTATATTCAATTTTGAAATCTGACATGGGGCTAGACATATTGTCAATTTCCCAGCTGCCCCAAGTCATGTGACTTGTGCTCTGATAAACTTCAATCACTCTTTACTGCTGTACTGCAAGTTGGAGTGATATCACCCCCTCCCTTTCCCCCCCAGCAGCCAAACAAAACAACAATTGGAAGGTAACTAGATAGCAGCTCCTAACACAAGATAACAGCTGCCTAGTAGATCTAAGAACAACACTCAATAGTAAAAACCCATGTCCCACTCAGACACATTCAGTTACATTGAGAAGGAAAAACAGCAGCCTGCCAGAAAGCATTTCTCTCCTAAAGTGCAGGCACAAGTCACATGACCAGGGGCAGCTGGGAAATTTACAAAATGTCTAGCCCCATGTCAGATTTAAAAATTGAATATAAAAAAATCTGTTTGCTATTTTGAGAAATGGATTTCAGTGCAGAAGACTGCTGGAGTAGCACTATTAACTGATGCGTTTTGAAAAAAAAATGTTTTCTGATGACAGGATCCCTTTAACTGCATGGGGCTTGACCACATTTATTTGGATACATACAAGTACAATGCATTTGTACCAGTGTGAATACCAATAAGCAGGCTTTTTCTTAAAATTCCTATGCATGAAGGCTAGAGAACCCTGGGTTTTTTCATTCACTGTAGTGGTGATTAAGGCAATCTCTACACATTGCCAGTATTACTACCCTTCTTTATAAAGAGCTAGGGCACCCCGAGCATTTTGTTTACTGCTTTTTTATCAAGCTGATCCTTCCATACTGCCAGCAATTAACAGAGAGTGCTGAGTCACTCTGAAGGAGGTGGGGGGATCACCACAAAATGTTAGGTTAAAAATACACTTTCAGGTCAAGTTTTAAATGGAAGAAATGTTTTAAGCGAACGTGTGTACAATATTCCATTTATTGACTTACCTGTTGCACGCTGGCTTGCAACACATTTCCTAAATGCTCTACTAGCTCAGAAAATACAGGCCTTTGTTGTGGATCTCCATGCCAGCAGTCCAGCATTGTCTGATATCTAGCACCAGGAGAACAAGGGTAAGTAAATATCTAGAATCTAGTCATACAAAAATTGTAAAAACAAATCAAGTAGATGAGGCCGTTGGTCCCCTTCCTTACATTTCCGGTGTCGCATATTCTGGCGCCCTCATTCGTGTTCCCTCTTTTAACCGTCTGCAGAAGTCTTCATCAATTTGAACACCAGGATAGGGCGAAGCTCCTACAGAAATATGACAGAAATGGATTCAGATTTAAATATTGCAAATTTTGGTGTTATAAATAAGCCTGCTCCTATAAATTCAAGCTCACATGGCCTGTTATTGAAATCGCAGATACCTATTTAAGGGGGCAATATATATACTCTTGCAGATACAATCTCTCATCACCATGAGATGCTGGCCTTTATTTAGAGCTCAAATCAAGACAGGATTTCCTGCATGACTACTAATCTCTAAATATTTCAATCTATTTAAGGACGTGACTCACCTAAGGAAAAAATTTCCCAAAGAAGTACTCCGAATGACCAGACGTCACTCTGTGTAGTGTATACTCTGTCAAAGATGGTTTCTGGTGCCATCCACTTCAAAGGAAGCCGAGCCTACCAATGGAAAAAGAAAGAGAAGACAAGCAATGAAAGAAATGTCTGTAACTAAAACAATGCTTTCTTGTAATACAAACAAATCATATCCACTTACATCTCCTTTTCTGACATAATCAGGGTCTTTGTAGACATCTCGTGCCAGACCAAAGTCACAGATTTTTACCACATTGTTCTCAGCCAGTAGTATATTGCGTGCTGCTAGGTCACGATGGATGCACTGTGATAAAAAAAAAACATTACTCAATAACATCTCTTACTGCTAAGTAGTAAGTAAGTAGTAAGTAAATGTAGTAGTAAGTAAATGTATTTTTTTCCAGAAATATACATGTATGATGCTGTTGAGGGGAAATTTATGAGCTTCATGTTGTTCCTTACCTTACGTGACCCCATATATTCCATGCCTTTGGCCACCTGGAAGCTGTAAGATATCAGATCTTCTATACACAAAGGAGTCTTGCAAGTGTCTTCAGAAACTGTATACCAGAAGAGAGAGAGCAGCTGAAGGCCTCAAGCATAAACGATTATCTTTATAGAAGCAATCAACCAGTACTTTCTCAGTAGCCTGATATAAATCATATCTAACCATTTATTTTTGCATAATGAAAGAAAATATCAATATCATTCTAGGCAACTCTCTAATGAACAGTAATTAGAATGCAGAGTTAGTCATAAAAGAATGCTCTGAGAAGAGCTCTCAGCTATAACTAAAATTGAACCGGTTCGGGATTTGGCCGTAGAGCAACGGTAAGTCTGGAATTCTGGCCGGAAATTATTTAATTTTGTTTATGATGAGTTTTACATGGTCCAATGCTATAATGATATATATATATAGATATATAGATATATAGATATATATATATAGAAATATATATGCTAAAGACCAGAATACAAACCTTCAGTATCTTCTTCCTCAACGTCGCTGAGAGATTTCTCTTCTGCAAACCCAGAGCTGGCTGAGCTTTGGCTACTTGCAATACTATCTAAGCGCCGCTTAAGTTCTCTTGAAACTTCAACATAGTGTTGTTTCCTGTAGTGGGGAGTTTTAGTCTGAAATTAAAAGCATGAGGTTATTGGTTAACGTTTAGATGGGAGCATTGATTTAAATCATCCATTCATTTAGAAATAAATGCCTAACCTATATAGAAAATGTCCAGTAAACACAAACAAGGAATGGTGATGTAGCCACTTAAACAGATAGCTGGGGAAAGATAATAGAATCCTCAATATCTCGAGCCATTATCTCCCCAGGTTCCCACATTTACTCATGCTTATACTTCCTCTCAGTATCAGTTTTAGATCTGAAAAACCTCTTATCTTCTCTATCAACAAACAACTCTACAGCATAAACTTTACAAAATAAAGGTAGGATGACAAGAGACACTTTCTGACAGCAATTAGCATTTTTTTAGCCAGGTTTTGCTGCAATTCAATGGTTGGCAAGAGGAAGTGGCATTGTCATATGTAATTATAGCAGGTATGTGGCCAGCAGACACCTATAGCCGCAGACTGTTTATAGACATTAATTAATGTACCTTGTATAACACAAATTCACTTCGTTTGCTTCTTAAATAAGCAGACAGATTTCCATATTTACAGTATTCCACAATCACCATTAATGGACCTAAAAGAGAGAAACATGACATTTTGAATAAATGCTTTGTACAAACAGTTACCTACAAACTTCACTGCAGAATTGTCCATCTGGATGCCCATGGGCTATATGCCTATGGCAGCCATGATACTTTTGACAAAACTGGCCCTGTACATGAGAAGAGTTGGTGGCTGCTTCTTTAGTGTATATTTTTTAGAAAGTCAGCACTTTTAGTTTAGCCACTAAATGATTCCTTACCTCCAGGTTTGGTGCAGGCTCCAAGCAGGTTGACGACATTTAAATGGTGACCAATGTGGCTCAGAATTTTCAGCTCTGTCATTAATGCACTGTGTTCACTGGTGGTAGCCCCTTCTGTGGATGATAAAACAGACAAAACATTTAAATTTTTAAGCAGTTCGTAAAATGTACACAATTTTGCTTCCATCCACAATGATGGAGAACACTTGTATTTTTCAATCTTATAGCATAGGGTTGCTGTGCCCCTTCCCAAAATCCCTGTGGAACTTAACTTATCTTCTGGGTACTAATGCACATGTACATCAAGTGCCCTACCCAAAGGAAGCACACTATGGGGCAGATTTATTAAGGGTCGAATAGTAAATTCGAATTTTCTAAAACTCACAAATTCAAATTGGGTATAAGCCAAACTGTATCAATGTATCAAGCCTTGACCCTGGGAACAATTCGAATTTGACTATTCACCACCTAAACCCTGCCGAGTTCATTTAAAAGTCAACGGCAGAGGTCCAGTGACCCATTTGAAGATGTTAATAGCCTTCCTGAGATTCGAGTTTAGTCGATTTTCAAGTTGAATTTGATGCAAGTTTTCGAGTCAGTAATATTCGTTCGAGCTTTATTAAGCGTCAATTTTTTTTTCTTAAATAACCTCCCATTTGAACTTCGAGTATATTTGACAATATTCGATATTCGATTTGTCGCAGGGGCGACTAATCTCCCCGAATCTACTCTTGTGGCTAGACCCTTAGTCTTGGTGCACAGGCAGGCTCTATCACACATGATAAAAATCTGGTTGACATGGGAATGATAGTCAGACTTTAGTTACCCTTTAACACTCCCTTATTTAATGAAACTTAAATAAATTCCTATTATTCTACAATCATGTTTAAATGGTAACCCTGTCTTGAACTGTGCTATATAGTTTTTAATTCACATAACAATTCACTTTGCGTATATAATGAAAGTATTGGTTTTCTTCCTCCATGCATGTTTCCTTCTATATTCTATTCTACTCATTTCCAGTAAGATAGACAAATAATATAAACATATTTACCTTTCAGCATTTTTACTGCGACAGTTTTGCAGGTGCCACTTTTATCAATTCCAAAGGCATCCGCTTCCAAAACTTGTCCAAAAGCCCCACGGCCAAGCAGCTTCCCTAGAAGAGAAGGATTTAACATTTAACAAGATCCTATTTTTCGGCAGATTTAAAATTGAAGGTGAGCCTTCAAAAATACAGTTATATTCTGAAATAAGCCAAAGAACTGTATAGTGTGTAAATGCAAATAGAACATAGTTCAATAAAATGTATCTGCATCTATTGTCCATTAAAAAACAACAAAGAATACCTCCTATTTAACACCATGTTTAATTTACAGAACTTCAGAGCAAAATCACACACATAAATATTCATGAAACTTAAAAAATGCACCTAATTTAAGACGATCTCTTGGGAACTCCCACTTGCTGGCGTCATAAGAAAGTCGCTCGCACTGTTCCTCAATCGGAACTTCACCAGGGTCCATAATGATGGACAAATAGCCGGCCTTAAGTTCCCCTCCATTGGGCTAAAAAAAGAGTAATTTTCGACACATCAGCTAGACATCACATTGTAAAACAGGACAGGGAGACTAACTGTAGTTGTGACCTCAGAACCCCCTATAACTCAGACATAGTCACCAATGCATCCAAAGTAATGCCTGTTGGTTCATAATGGATGTATTTGAATAATCCAGGCATTTTTCTATGGGAAATCACAATTAAACTGAATTGACTTTATTCTTAGCAAACCATGCAGTGGTTTTTTGCTACGAAAAGGAAAAAATGTGTCTGTTGATATGAGGACAATGAGAATGATGAACATAAAAGCCCCTCAGTCAGATTTAATTTGTCATGCTGGACAAATACAAATGGCACAGTAGGAAAATTCTTATTACCCTCTTTACGGTCCGGAGGATGATTACGAGAAGCACCCAAAAAAACAAGGCGATGATTCCGGTGCCAACCAGAATAATGAGCTCCAGATTTGTTTTCTCGTCTGTGTCTACGGAAAGACAATTGAACGTTTGACTGCTCATGTCACAGCTGTGTTGTGGGAAATACACATTCCCCAATCATGCTTCTTTATGTAGGGGATATTAGGGCAGGGGCAAACGGACAATCTCCCCGAACTGCCTTCCGCCTGCTAAATTGAAAAATCACCTGCGGGAATGCACTTGTGGCGCTTCCTCGTGAGGCAACTTTGGGCGACTTCGGAAATCGAGGTGCTGCGAGTGCCATTGCGCTGGTGTTTTCTCATTATAGCAGGGGGAAGGCAGTTCACGGAGATTGTCACCTCGAAGAAAAGGCCTTTAGTCAGGTGACTAAATCTCCCCGAATCTGACCATATGCCCCTGCCAGGAGATTTAGTCGCCTCCCACAAAGTTTAGGTTTTCTGTTAGAATTCTTTAGTATAAGCAACTTCACAATTCCAATATTGAAGTCGTTTATATTGTTTTTTCTGTATTGTTTAAGAATTCCAGCTCCCCCAGCTAGATCTGATGTTGAAATCAACATGGCTGCTGGTCAGGCTCTCACTTCTCTGCAGCAGGAACCCGTTGGAAGTGAGTACATGCAATACCTAGCAAACATTCTATCTAAAAGATTCTAACATAATCTTTAAACTTTGTGGAAAGACTTTAAAGGGGTTTTTAAAAGCTCACCCATAATTTTAAATCTGCCGACAAATAGGATCTTGCTAAACATTAAATCCATAAATTAACTTTCAGTATGATGAAGAGAGCAATAGTCTGATATAATAAGAAATTTGTTTAAATTTTTAATCATTTAAATTATAATTAATAAAAAATAGCAATAGCAACAAATATGTAGCCTTACAGAGCACTTGTTTTTTTAGATGGGGTCAGTGACCCCCATTTGAAAGCTGGAGAAAGTCAGAGCAAAAAGGCAAATGATTCAAAAACTATAAAAAAGACTAAATGAAGGCCAATTGAAAAGTTGCTTAGAATTAGCCATTCTATAACATACTAAAGGTTAACTTAAAGGTGAACCACCCTTTTAATTTCCCTTTAGAAAAGGGTAAGGATGACACACATGTAAAATGCAGTATTAGGTGGTGACTGCACTACAACCAGCTAACTAGTTTCTAGAGGATTGTGAACGTTAGGTTGATGGCATACAGGGAATTTTGGCTAATAGTAAGCTCTTGCAATAGTTTAAGATCTCCAAACAATCAGTACTAGACAATAGGGATATGTGATAATCCACACTTACCATTTACAGTGAAGTACATTTCTGACTTTGTGCATCCCAAGTCATTACAAGCCTTGCAAGAATAGACCCCTTCATCTTCCTTCCTAACTCTTTGGATTATCAAAGTCCTATTGCCATCTTTTAAAATAATGCCTAAAACAGGTAAAACTTAAATTATTGTCGCACGATGAAAGCCTGACATTTAGAACATGATAAAGTGAAAATATGAATTTCTGGCAAATTTTATGGCAGTAAATAAATAAGGACCATCAGTTTAATTATAAAATTAGCCCCACATTGTATAATTTTTATTAGACCATCACCTGAGTCTTCTACAAGGCTGTCCTCATCTTTAAACCAGAGGATTTGCGGATCAGGATTTCCAGAGGCCTGACACTTCACTACCACTGTTTCACTGACATTTCTAGTTTGGTTCTTCAGATCATGGTGGATGAAGGGAACTTTCTGTGCTGTGTATAGATAACACAAGAGACATATCAGTCTTTTTATCATTAATGAAACAGCATTCAAAAAGAAAAATCAAAAAGTCTGTTAAGTTTTTATGACAAAATTTTAATTAGATAGTATTTTTTTTAATGTTACCTTGTATACTTATGTGTCTGACCAAACAATATCTCTTCTGGGTCTTTTTGTCTTGAGCAACACACACATAGTTGCCTTGTTCATGCATTGAAATGTTATGCAGGATTAGAGCTGAGGTCACATTGTTTCCATTGGTATTTGTCGTTGAGACATGCATTTTGACCAGGCCAACGAGGTTTTTGCACACTGGTATTGACCATCTGCTGGGGTTAAGCTTAAACCATGTGACATTCTCATAAGTAAACTTGTCAGCTGTGCATAGGAGAGTTACATTGTCCCGCTCAGTCAGCTTGCTGCTAGGATGCATGTCAATTTCTAGGCCTCCTTAAAAACAGTCAAAACAAAAAAAGTCACTTTTTTTTATTGTTATACAGGTTTGCTGACTTATACTGCAGTTTAAATACTAAGAACAAATAACAGAAAAGATATAGATATAGAAAGCAGCAGTGTCATAGCTGCAGGTCTTTCTAAAACACAACCTCAGCACCTGTAAACATTCCTATTAAAGAACTTTGCAAGTCACCATTGAACATTTATGCGACAAAAGTCAAAGATGTTGTCGTTCATCTATAATGGTCACACGCTGTCTATATCTACTGCAGGATTTACTCTGCCGAATATAGCCACACTTACTGGTAACATGGAAAGAGATCACATGCTCATCCTCTCCTGCTTGGTTATATGCTGAGCATCTATACAGGGAAGATACTCTGGCAGAACGAATGATCAACTTACTCACTGTCTGATAAAACAAAAGAAACGGACCATGAAGCATCCAATATTATTATTCAACGTCTTATAAAGCATATAATAGGTTCAAACAATCTTGACAATTCTATATAGGCAACAAACACATCAGAACTTCTAGTTGCTAGGAGTTTACTTTATTGTGTGCACACATCATTCATTGTGTTGTTGGCTGAGCTGATTGACTCCAATTGGAATGGTGTAGGATTCTGAGCTTCGTAAAGATCTGCAAGAGTCATAAATGCAAATTCTCACCTTTACTTTGTCTTCTATGACATCTGTGCGAGTTTCATCGGTTTCAATCACATTTCCGCCATTTTTGTCAGAAATATCCCTCCAGCTTGCACATGTGTATGGTTTTTTCCCAATATCATATTGGCTAAAAAACAGAAGATATCAGAGTCCAATGAAGAGCCTTCCATAGGGCTACAAATTGTGCTAGATACATATACATATTTTATGCTTCATCACACTAAAATAAGAAACTTTCTAAATACAAACAATTAAATATTCTGTACCGTTTCTGAAATATCTTCACTATCCCTCTCTCAGCATCTGTTTCTCTTCATTCTGTCTTCATGCAGCAGTTGGGTGTCAGATAAATGATCCAATATATCTTATAGGGGGGCTCCTTTTGCTTAGATGTATTAGCGCTTACTCTATTAAAATCACCAGACATCATGTCTCTCTACATGCAGGATTTGTGCAAAAGGCAGTTATTTTGTTAGATTTTGTTTGTACTGGAATCAGTTATTTGAGTGAGCTCTAATACATTTGCTGTCAACCCAACCCATCTGACACCCAACTGCTGCATGAAGAAAGAATAAAAATAAACAAATACTGAGAGGGATAGTGAAAATAAACGTGATTATTTCAGAAACAATGCAGAATATTTAACTGATTGTATTTAGAAAGCATCTTATTTCAGTATGAAAAAGGCGTATATCACATTTTCATTTTCATAATAGTTCCCCTTTAAGTTGTAGAGTTGAATTCAACAACCTCTTAAGGGCAGTATGCTTTCTATTGCTTACACCAGTTGCTCTGAGGCCTCAAAAAGAAAGAGAAAGAGGCCTGGGGAGATTTTTTGCATTTTAAGCAATTTCCAATATGACCCTGAGGAGGGGGGAGGGGATGGTAAGATTTCCATTTTATAACAATGTTCATTCATATATTTTTTTTTCATGTGGACCAGAAAAAAAATCAGGGTGACAGGAATCTGTGTGATCTTTATGGAGGTTGCTTTTGGGTTGGTAGGAAGTACTCTAGAGGAAGAGGTTAGAGGAAGTCATCCAAAAAACATGAAAACAGGAAAGCGGAATATTCTGGCCCCTGTGACAGGAAGTCTGGATTTGTGCAAAGGCCTGATAAGGGAAGTTGTGTGAGCCCCCGTGCAGGATCCCTATCACCGCGCACATCAATCAGCACACTTCCTCTCAGATGGCTTTTCACACAGATAATAAGTTGATTATGTCTGCACAACAAATGTAGTGGTGTGTGAATGAAAAACCCATCTAAAGATACCCATTTAGCGACCAGGTCAGCCATTTACCTGCTTTATCAGCTAAAAGGTTCATTATAGGTAAGGTATGGGATTCTAATACTGCTCAGTTGACACTGTGTCCAACAAATATCTGGTCAGGGATTGGCCAGATATGTATGAAGCATATGTGGGCTGTAGTTTGAGTCCTTAAAGGAGACATTTTGTGTAAAAAACAAGAATGTACTGGTGCGTTATACTCATTTAAATGAAGAATTGTGCTTAAAAAAGTAGTGTTTCATGTTGATTTATTGAATATTTCTGCAAAAACCCTAATAATCCCTCACTTCTCTTCCACTTCCTGCTCCCTGAATTCCCAGGCTGTGCAGGGGAGCTGGCGGCTCACTGCACTGTAGGACAGGAACCAATCAGCAGCTAGCAGGACCTGACAGGGAACTGAAGCCTGTCTGTGCATGTGTGACTGCAGGGCTGTGATTGGTTGTCCCCCTCCTACTGTGCTTCTGGCAGGGACCGTTAGGACATGCCCACTCCTCATTTGAAACAGGGACCAGAGAACATCTATAGGGAGCTCTAATAAAGAGGCTATTTTTAATATTAATTTTTAGCACCATGTAAAAGCAACATCCTATATTACTCATAATTGCCTACAAAATTAGTTTGTTTTTTAATTTATCCTATGTCTCCTTTAAAGAAAACCCTATTTATATCAATGTTATATTTTCCTCTCAACTGCAGCCAATTAAAGCCAGCTCCACGTTGTAGCTCTCACCCTACGCAGCTATAGTCAGGTGATCCCACTGGTGGCTAATAAAAGGGCAACCAAGTTTGGGAGTTTTAACTTGAAAGCAGCAAGTAAGTTGCAGGTAAAACGTAGTCCCTTTGTAAAATGTATAATAAAGCAATAGAATTCTTAATGAATCAGATGCAATTTGAGTGTAGGAATGGCCAGATATGGGATGACTTTGACGTAGTTGGCCAGCTTAAATATATTGCAATATATGGACAAACAATCCCTGTTTTGTTTAAAGGGTAAGGCATTTTTTAGTAGCTGTGTGCACAAAAGTATCAATGTCTTAAATATATTGATAATGGGTTGAGTGCAGAAGATCTCGTATCTCTTGTATTAGCCAATTAAAGTGTACAGGGAATATAACCCACTTACTGTGAATAAAAAGAACACTCATCTTCCAGCTGCCACTCCCACTTTATACTGACTGGGTTAGGAATTCCAGATGCTGTGCAGGTTAAAATATAAGGATTGCTGTACTTGTAAGAATCCAGGGGGGCAGGCACAGCTTTCTCATATATCTTTGGTGGCACTGCAAAACAAAATCCAATGTCAGCATTTCAAGGTAAAGTAGAATGTAAAGAAATCTCTCTTCATGTTTGTTTAATTTGTTTACATGTATGAATATCCATAACCTCACAAGCCCTAAAATATATGCATCCTTCATGTGTTCTCCTCATTACTTACATATAAATACTAATATTAAGTACTAATACTAAGTACAGCCCACTCTTTCCTATTAGAGCAGTTGCCATTAGAATCATACTTACCCTGTACAATCAGTTGGAAGGTATGGCTTTCCTGCTGCTTTGTCTGACCATTTCTAAGACTGACGGTGTAATGCCCAGCATCCTCTTCACATGTGCCATTGATTAATAAAGAGTTTTCCATTTTAACTATATGATGAGGCATCGGTTTCCCATTCTTCAACCTAAAATGGCATACAAAGGTTTCAGTGTGATGTCTAATACATCATCAAACCCATGATAGGAAATAATGTAATAGCCTCACCATCGTATATCAGGAGTAGGGTATGCTGTGTACTTCACAGGGATTCTCACCGTCTGCCCAACTTTGGTTACAATGACAGAGTCCATGGTTTCATCAAGGGTTATGAAGGGCTTCTCTGTAAATACAAATATTTTTTGTGGTCCAAATAGAGCTAGAGCAATTCTGGGGGCAAACTGTTCCAGATAATTGAATCGGAAGGCAAATACCCCAAAATGAAACAAATCAAGACCTCGGGATAAACAACTGCATTGAAAAGGAAAGCCATATGTTTTACTAAATTGTTACAGTCTTTCTATAGGTGCAAACTTTAGTCATGAGTCAAATTATTTTCCCATTTTGATCATTCAGAATAAGTAATCGGATAGGGGGGAAAAAGTAAATGACCAGTCGGTTCTAACAGTTCGACTTTTTCTCTATATCCTTTAAACTTACTAGAGATTCCCCATTTACTGTATGTTTAAACCCCTTTTTTTATTTTTATTTTTTTTATTTGAAAGTCTGTTCCAAGCATAATATACCCTAGATAGATTCCTGGATTTCCTGCTAGCAGTTTCATATAATGGCCAATTGCTTTATATTCCTTTTAATGTGTATTAGTCCTCAGTGAACCCAGTTAATTCCTTTGATATAATGAATACACATCCATCTACTTCCTAAACATCAAAAGACTGGAGCCTTCCCTGTAGTCTATTGTCCCTCATTGTCAGTAGGGCACACGTCTCTATTTTGGTATTTATTATAATGGCTTGTGATGTATGTATGTTTGAAGTGGACAAGTCACCCAGACATAAAAACGTGTATAATTAAAGTTTTTTTTTTGAAATTAGACATGAAATCCAAATTCTTTTTTTTTAAAAGCATCTATACCTGTTGCAAACTCATTTAAAAATCTCAGCTGTCAATCATATATTGCCTGCCCCTCCTCTATGCCTAATGCATAGAGGCGGAGCAGGAAATGACTTTCACTTTCCATTCAGCAGTTCCTAAATGTCACTGCTCTCCCTACATTCCCCCCTCCCTCCTTACCATCTAATTATGTAGCCTGTGCATGAGGATTGCCATCAGGTCCCCCACTCTGGCACAGAAATAAAATTTTGAGATAATGTAAGGCTTACATTAATAACCGTGTCCATAAAATCGCAGCTGCCTGCTTGCTATAATTATGAATTACCAGGCTGAAGGAAACAAGATATAAATAATTTATATAGTATAAGTAAAGTATATTTTTCTTGACTAACATGATAAAATAGAATTTGGAATTATTTCTTAAGGTATCAGGTCCCCTTTAAGCAGCCTAGTCCATCTTTGATCTACAAAACTAGATGGATATTTTGAGGTAACAGGATTAGAAGAAGTGTAAAAAAGAGAAATCTGAACATATGTCCATATTGAATTTTAATGTCATAAACATTTTTATTTTGTTAAGTTAATTCTATAAATATAGTATAAATAATTCTAAAACGACTGGACTTGCTGAGTATTCAGTTGTTACCCCCTATTAGCAACCCGACTGGCTATAATTCGTTTTTATAAATGATTGAAGGTATACGATAAAGAATATTGGCAAAGTCTTACCATGTACAATCACAGTTGTACTGCTGGTCTTTGACATGAGGCCAGTGTATGCTGTGCAGCTGTAATTGCCTCTGTCTTTCAGTGTCACAGAGTTTAAGATGAAGATCCCCGAAAATTCCAGTTCCCTACGAAGTTCTTTTTTGTGCCCTTTTGTTTCTACTCTTTTATCCTAGAATGACAGTTTAAGTTTAACTTCATCACAGTGGAAGTATAAATAAGCATTAAGATGGCATTTTCAGGAATACTACACTTACCATGATTGCAGGATAGTCCCATTTATAGTCAATTCTCACATTTAGAGGAGTACGTGCAGTGCATGTTAGAGCTAGTTTCTCTCCAACCGCCAGCTGTACCTGAGGATGGGGATTCATGGTCAGGCTGTAGATCTTAAAACCTGAAACAAATAAAAAATATTGCATGCACCTAATAAGCTATAGTTTGCATGCATATTAAGGACCTGTGAGATGTTTATAATGAAGATGATGCAACGCTACAAATGGGGAATAAACAACTACACCTAGTAGCAACTGCAAAATGGTGCACTATGCACCTCTCAGTAAAAAAGACCCTGTATCATTAAGCTGAGTGTAAACAAAAGCAATTCAATGCCTATTAAAAGGAGAAGGAAAGGTGTTTTTACTTGGGGGTGTTCCCTCGAGCACCACAGAGCAATAGCCTTCCTGCTTCTTCTTTCTTCAAACGCGTTTCCATCTCCTTTAAAGAGGTTGTTCATCTTTGAGATTTGAGACTTTTAGTATGATGTAGAGTGAAATTCTAAGACAACTTGCAATTTGTTTTCATTTTTTATTATTGAAGGTTTTTTGAGTTATTTAGCTTTTTATTCAGCAGCTCTTCAATTTGCATCTTAACCAATCTGGTAGCTAGGGTCCAAATTACCCTAGCAACCATTCATTGATTTGAATAAAAGACTGGAATATGAATAGGAGAGGGCCTGAATAGAAGGATCAGTAATAAAAAGTAACAATAACAATACATTTCTAGCCTTGCAGAGTATTTGTTTTTTTAGAAGGGAGTTAGTGACACCCATTTGAAAGCTGCAAAGAGTCAGAAGTAACTATAAAACTATAAAACTATAAAAAAGAAATGAAAGAAGTAGGCTAGAAATGTTTTGGGCTTTTGTACCAGCCCAAGGCAACGACATCCCTGTAGCAGTAAAGATCTGTGTCTCCAAAGAGGCCCCAGTAGCTCCCCGTCTTCTTTTCTGCTGATTCACTGCACATGCTCTGTGCTGCTGTCACTTACTGAGCTTAGAGACCGACACACAATATACAGTACACATAGAATATAAATCTCACAATATAAGGCTGATTAGTAATTAATACAGATAGTTACTACATGGCAGCACAGAAACCAGTGCAATTAGCATCAGAATTTAATAATCAGCCCTGTAGCATCAGCTTATATTACAGACAAACCTCATTTTTTGCTGAATAATTTGCAACAACCCCTAAACTTAGCTTCTCAACAGCTGCTCAGAGCCCACTGAGCATGTGAGTGTCACAGATACTTTCCAAGATGGTGACCCCCTGTGATAAGTTTGAAGTCCTGAATCATTGCTGCTATTGACAAGCTGAAACTGTAGGCTGGTGCAATAAGTTCAGTATATAAAACATGGCATTTTTAGGATTTAGTTCTCCTTTAAAGGTAAACCACCCTTTTAAAGCCATACATTTGAATCGAAAACAAAAACAATCACCACTATTGTGCTGACACATTTAATAAATAAACATTTAATCAAAATGCATTAATAAACAAGCTTCTTACCTACAACTAGTACAAAATAAGTAGGTGAGCTGTAGACCTCTCCGTTGAGTTTGGTTTCACAAGAGACCAAGCTCACAGTCTTTAATAATTCACTTAATATGGTAAATCCCTTTTTGTTATCCCAGTGTATTCTGATACCATCAGGATGAAATGTGGAACTTGGGTATTTCTGAAAAAATATAACAGCATAACCAGTTGGTGATTGACTGATAATGAGGAACACACCAACCTATTGTCTTTGCCCCAAGTTTTTTCCGTCTCTTACCGCAGACAGTGTGACATTCAGATCAGGTTTAGAAGCCAGGCATGGGACTGTCACAGTTTTATTCTCTGTGACATAAACAGCAAGAGGTTGTTCACTTATTGAAGGCACAAAGGGAGACCTTTTATCTGAAAAACAGAAAAAAATATTATTTAGACATGGTGTCATGAGTTATTATCATCATTATTATTTTTACATCATTCACATCAGTCCATGCCGACTGGAAGGTAAAAGTCTCTATCACCAATTAACCTGCCTCTATATTTTACAACAAAACAAACTCCATGCCGAAAGTCACTGACTGAAATTGAACTTAGGATCGCAGAGCAGCACTGCAATGTTAAACTTTTTCAACAGTCTGGCTTACATATTAAATGAGGCTCAGTATTCAAATTAATTCCCATTTTTTGTTTTAATTAAGAAAACCCTAAAAATTATCTAACATCCGCCTGCAGTATTTGAAGAGGCTGGCAATATGGACTTGTTTTTAAAATATATATATAATTTATAAGGCAAACAACCACTTTAAAGGAGAAGTAAAGGCTAAAATTAAGTAAGCTTTATCAGAAAGGTCTATATAAAAAAAACACCAGTAAACCCTTAACATAATGCTGCTTTGAGTCAAAATAAACACAGCATTTCTTTCCTTCTATTGTGTATACATGGACTTCTTCCTGTTTTAAGCATAAACCTCCAGGGCTCAGGCTTGAGCATGCTCAGTTTGCTCCTCTCTCCCTCTCCCTTTCCCCCCTCCCTGCTGTAATCTGAGCCCAGAGCTATGAGCGAGCAGGGAGAGACTCAGACAGGATGTGATGTCACACCAAGCTAATATGGCTGCCTCTATCCTAAACAAACAGAGAGCTTCTAGACCAGTTTACTCAGGTAAGGTAAAGCATTCTGCAGAATAAAAATACCGTAGTCTTATAGCTTGCACTATTATGGCTAATCTATTGGCAATAAACTGCTTCAGTAGCTTTCCTTCTCCTTTAAAGAAATACTTATTTTGGAAATATTTAAAGTGGTTTGAAAAGATATTTCCAAAAAGTAAACATCCTTATTAAGTATATAAACACTAGACAAGAAAATAAACACAGTTCAGTATTCATTACAGTATCCTTAAAGGAATACTGTCATGGGAAAACATGGTTTTTTTTTTTTAAAAAAAAATGCTTCAGATAATTGTGCTGCTCCAGCACTGAAATCCATTTTTCAAAAGAGCAACCTGATTTTTTTTTTATATTTAATTTAGAAATTTGACATGGGGCTAGACATATTGCCAGTTTCCCAGGCATCCCCAGTCATGTGACTTGAGCTCTGATAAACTTCAGTCACCTTTTACTGCTTTACTGCAAGTTGGAATATCACCCTCTCCCTCCTGCCCCCCAGCAGCCTAACAACAGAACAATGGGAAGGAACCAGGCAGCAGCTCAACACAAGATAACAGCTCCCTGGTAGATCTAAGAACAACACTCAATAGTAAAATCCAGGTCCCACTGCAACACATTAATTTACATTAAGTAGGAGAAAATACAGCCTGCCAGAAAGCAGTTCCATTCTAAAGTGCTGGCTCTTTCTAAAAGCACATGACCAGGCAAAATGACCTGAGATGGCTGCCTACACAACAATATTACAACTAAAAAAAATACACTTGCTGGTTCAGAAATGAGATTTTATATTGTAGAGTGAATTATTTGCAATGTAAACAGTGTAATTTAGAAATAAAAACGACATAATGAAAATCATGACATAATCCCTTTAAGCATGTAGCTGTATATACAGTACACACACAATATTATAAATTTGTAAACACTTACCCAGAATAAAGACCCGAACACTGTTTGTAGCATTACTGTCTTCATAGTAGCACTTGTAAATGCCACTGTCATTGGCTACAACCTTGGTAAGTGTGAGCGTCAGACAGTAGGAGCTCTCTTGACACTCACTGACAGATAAGCGGTTATTAATATTGCTGTGGTTTATTGGCCACGTCCAATTCACGGGTCTCAGTCCCCTGCAATAACAAATGTGTTATCATCAAAGCTTTTCCAGTTTCAGCTTGTCTTTCTATTCTCAATTATGATAATTTACAAGATGGTTTTTAAAGTTATTTGTAAATACATGGGGAGGTTCATTTATTAAAGTTCGCATTTCATTTGTATTTCATTCGAATATTACCACAATTCAACAGGGATGTTATTTAAGAAAAAATTGGAATGGCTAATATTCGATCGAATGGTTCCGATCCGAAAATTCAAATCGTATTCGATTCATATTCGATTCGTACGAACCAGATATTTCTTCGAAAAAAAAAACTTGAATGTCAGAAAGGCTATTAACATCTCCAATTGGATCAACGGACCTCTGCCACTGACTTGTACATGAACTCGGCAGGTTTTAGTTGGCAAATTTTCAAATTAGGACTGTTTCCATGGTCAAGTTGTGATAAATCTCACATTCGAATCGGGGGATTAAAATTAGAATGTGTTGAATTTTGAAAATCGAAAATTCGAATTTGAATTTACTATTCGACCCTTGATATGAATGAGACTTTACTGCCAGATTTTTTTTTTCAGGTCTAGTTCCACCGTTAATGAAATCTTTTTATTTCTTCCTACAAAATTATGTTTAAGTTAAAATGTATAACATCAATTATTTCATATAGTGGGGCAGAGGTCAATAATGAGCCGCGTGCTGTTATCCCAGAAACGGATGGATCCTTCCTGATCCGGAAACCTCACTCCTTCATATGTAAATGAATCATTGCCCTAGTGATGCATCATTCTTTAACAATTTGCATGTAGTTTATGTTGTTTCTTTATATATTTAGTAATATCTAAAGTAACGTTCTTTGTTGTGAAAATGTTCCGTTTACGATTTCATTTTCTTATAACCATAGAATCGGGTCAATTTTTTTTCAAAACGCATCAGTTAATAGTGCTACTCCCGCAGAATTCTGCACTGAAATCCATTTCTCAAAAGAGCAAACAGATTTTTTTTATATTCAATTTTGAAATCTGACATGGGACTAGAAAATTTCCCAGCTGCCCCTGGTCATGTGACTTGTGCCTGCACTTTAGGAGAGAGATGCTTTCTGGCAGGCTGCTGTTTTTCCTTCTCAATGTAACTGAATGTGTCTCAGTGAGACATGGGTTTTTACTATTGAGTGCTGTTCTTAGATCTACCAGGCAGCTGTTATCTTGTGTTAGGGAGCTGCTATCTGGTTACCTTCCCATTGTTCTTTTGTTTGGCTGCTGAGGGGGGGAAAGGGGAGGGGGGTGATATCACTCCAACTTGCAGTACAGCAGTAAAGAGTGATTGAAGTTTAACAGAGCACAAGTCACATGACTTGGGGCAGCTGGGAAATTGGCAATATGTCTAGCCCCATGTCAGATTTCAAAATTGAATATAAAAAAATCTGTTTGCTCTTTTGAGAAATGGATTTCAGTGCAGAATTCTGCTGGAGCAGCACTATTAACTGATTCATTTTGAAAAAATGTTTTTTCCCATGAAAGTATCCTTTTAAAAACGCAAACCGAAAAATGTGAGGCTTAGTTAATAGGCTCCTAGATATAATCTAGGCTCAAAATCAAATCTGTGTTTGACTGACCGGCCCTTAGGCATCAGAATCGAGGAGGTTAGGGGAGCTGTGGTTCTACAGAATTATTTTTCCCAGTTTAACATTTTTTTACTAGCATGCAAACATGAGGCAAGATAAGACTTTGATGTGGCTCACACAATGTCACAGCCTGTGCACACACATCATACCTCACTGAAACTTACCCCCTAGCCGGGTCACTGACCCTAGCAACAAGAGCAAATAATTCTAAAATAAAGTTAACATTCAAAGTTTCCTGTACATTATGAAAAATGTATTGTGCTACATCCCACTATTTTTCAGATGGCTTTGTGCCAGCGTTTAACAGATACTGTTTTACAATAATACTTTTGTTTTACATAAGATATATATATTGAGTTGACTTGTTATATACAAAACACTTTTGCAAATTAGGCCACAACATTCTTTTCAATAAAATCCAAGCAACATACCTGCATGTAATATTTAATGTTTCATCTGCAGCTAGGACAAGGTGGTCTTTATTAGCACTTAAACTTGGAAAATCTGCTGACAGCCAGAAAAAAAAAGAAACAAAATGTTACATAAAGAGATTTTAAAATGTGAAGTTCTTTATAATGGTTCAGAGTAGAGTTTGACATAACAGGAAGAATGGGCAGATGGTGCCAGGTTAAAAGGCAAGGCAAAGTCATTAACAATGTTTTTCTGCCAGCTTTAAGGTCTGACAATCGGATTCAGTAAAGAAAGTAGAAGCATGTTCTTTTTCGTTGTGTTCTCACCTCTATAACACCAGCTTAGAAACTGAAATATTACTTTGCTTCTAACCAAGCTGAGTTGTTGGGCTCATTTGTGTGCGCCCCATACAAACATTCAAAAGCCTTTTGACATATAAGCTCAAGCATCACAAACTTGCTTCATGAGTAGTGATGGGCGAATTCCCGCGATTCACCGTCGGCAAATACATTCGCGAAACTGCCACGAAAATTCACCAGCGTCAAAAAAAAGGACGCTTTTGTGGGCATTTTTGCTAGCGCCTAAAAAAAGGACGCCGGCATCAAAAACGAGGCCCCGGTGCCGCTTCGCATATTTTTCGCCGTTCTGCGAATTTCGCTGGAAATTTGCGCATTTTTCGGCGGAACGCCCCAAATTTGCCCATCACTATTCATGAGGATTGATATGTGACACTGCAGCAGCTTTTAGTTCAGCAATGCCAGACATTAAAGGGGTGGTTCACCTTAAGGTTAACTTTTAGGGGGTTATTTACTACTACTACTACTATTTACTACTAACTCCGAATGCAAAAATCACGAAAAATTGGTGATTTTTTTTAAAATAAAATCAGAATTTAAAAAAATCATGAATTTTTTGGAATTTATTAAACCCAGAGGATGGAAAAGTCAGAATCAGAAAATCCGGCATCTCAGACCTGTCGAGGTTGCATGTAAGTCAATGGGAGAAGTCCCAATGATTTTTTGATGTGCGCTGGGTTTTTGCCAATCCCCCAAAGTTTTCGGCCAAAATTCTGAATTTTCGGGTTAAAAATCTAAAAAAATTGTGAAGATCGGATGAAAATACGAAAAAATCATGAAGATTGGATGAAAAATCCGAAAAAAAAACTTGAAAATTCGATTTTTCACGTTTTTTTTGGATTTTTTCCCACAAACAAAATTTTCGGGAAAGTGTATTAATAAATAAGCCCAAAAATCCTGTGCGGATTTGGCCAGAGTTTTTTTCAGAAAATATTGAGATAAATTCGGACTTGATAAATAATCCCCTTAGTATGTTATAGAATGAGCAATTCTAAGCAACTTTTCTTCATTATTTATTTATAGTTTATACATTTATACATTATTCACCTTCTTCCTCTGACTCTTTCCAGCTTTCAAATGGGGGTCACTGACCCCATCTAAAAAACAAATGCTCTGTAAGGCTACAGATGTATTGTTATTGCAATTTTGTATTACTCATCTTTCTGTTCAGACCTTCTCCTGTTCATATTCTAGTGTCTCATTAAAATCAATGCATGGTTGCTAGGGTAATTTGGACCCTAGCAACCAGACTGAAGAAACTGCAAACTGGAGAGCTGCTGAATAAAAAGTTAAATAACCCAAAAACCCTGAATAATAAAAAACGAAAACCGATTGCAAAATGTCTCTGAATATCACTCTAAATGTGAACAACCCCTTTAATGGACAAGGAAAGTTAAACTAAAGAAGTAGCTAGAAATGTTGTAATTACGTTTTGTGCTTCTATACCTGCCCAAGGCAACCACAACCACAGTAAAGATCTCCAAAAGATGCCCCAGTAGCTCCCCATCTTCTTTTCTGCTGATTCACTGAACATGCTCTGTGCTGCTGTCAGTTACTGAGCTTAGGGACACACTCACAATATACAGTACACATAGAATAGAAATGTCACAATATAAGGCTGATTAGTAATTAATACAGATAATTACTACATGGCAGCACAGAAACCAGTACAATTAGCATCAGAATGTAATAATCAGCCCTGTAGCATCAGCTTATATTACAGACCAACCTCATTTTCTGCTGGATAATTAGTGACGACCCCTAAGCTTAGCTTCTCAACAGCTGCTCAGAGCCCACTGAGCATGTGAGTGTCACAGACTCTTTCCAAGATGGTGACCCCCTGTGACAAGTTTGAAGTCCTGGATCATTGCTGCTATTGACAAGCTGAAACTTTAGGCTGATGCATTTTTTAGCCCTATTCATTTTTTGGGTTTAGTTTTTAAGCAACAAAATAAACTGGCAAAGGGCCCTGTAATGTGGCAAATTCCTGTGCAATCTTGCATAGCTGCTCAACCAGGGGGCAGTTTTGTATTTTGCAACCATGAAGAAGAGCACCCTTAATAACAGGTCCCTGTTACCACTGAAATCACCTCTGGTCTATACATTTGGTCTAAAGACAACAACTGACTCCATTTCTTTGGTCACAGAAGTCATAGTTTTGCCAAGCCACCAACTATTCACTTTCTTTATCTAAGGGGCAGATTTATCAAAGGTCGAAGTGAAAATTCTAATTAAAAAAATTCCAATTTCAAGCTAATTTTTGTGTACTTTGAAAAAAAATCAAAAATTCGCATTCCGAAATTGATCATGTACTATCTCTTTAAAAATTCAACTTCGACCATTCGCCATCTAAAACCTGCTGAATTGCTGTTTAAGCCTATGGGGGAACTCCAAGAAACCATTTGGAGTCAATTGGTGGACTTTGAGAAGTCAAAGGTTTTTTTGGGGAAAACTTTGCTTAGAATTCGATCGAATTTGCAATTACTTTGATACGTATGGTTCGAATTTAATCAAAAACGGAAGTTTTTCGATGGCGAATGGTCGAAGTCGAATTTTAAAGAGACAGTACATGATAAATTTCGAATTTTCTAATTTTTTTCAAATTCGGATCGAATTTGGACTATAGGGAATAGTCCAAATTCGATCCGAATTTGAAAAAAATTAGAAAATTCGAAATTTATCATGTACTGTCTCTTTAAAATTCGACTTCGACCATTCTAAGTACACAAAAAAATAGCTCGAAATTCAAATTTTTTTCACTTGAAAATTCACTTCGACCGTTGATAAATCGGCCCCTAAGTGTTCAACTATACACGTGAACACAAGTAAATAGAGAGTGTCAAAATTTGGCAGTGTCTCTCTGATGACATGTGCCGATGTTTCATCTATTGATAAACAGGCCCCATCATGTCTGGCTGTTTAATCTCATCATGTTTCCCAATCACTTCCTCTGTTCCCTTGTAAACCCACACGTGAACAGATTTTCCTAAATATTCCCAAAATGTTTCGCAATATGCTGATGGGTCCCCAGATAAGCTGCAACTGAGGATGCACATGTTCCATGAGGTCTCATCCATGTATTGTTTCATACCAAGAAACCTTGTCAGAAAACGTTGATAAAGTACATACTGTTTTTGATCCAGCAATAACATGACTTAGATCCTTATATTTTGAAGCAGAGTGTTCATTATTCCCATTCTATTTATACACATTCCAATGAAATATATGCAGTCACTAAGGGGCAGATTTATCGAGGGTCGAATTTCGAGTTTTTAAACTCCCATCAACTCGAAATTCGAATAAAAAAAGACCAACCGAAATTTATTTTAAAAAAAATCAAATTTTTTAATTTTGAGTTTAATTTAATTTAATTTTTTAATTTTGAGGCTGTATTCGATTGTTAAAATTGAAGTGTTTTCAAAAAAACCTTCGATTTCTCAAGGTCCACCAAATGACTCCAAGTAGGTTCTGGAGGTCCCCCATAGGCGTTTTAGATGGCAAATAGTTGAATTGTTAAAAAGACAGTATAATAATATAAATTTCGATATTCAAATTTTTTTCAAATTCGGATTGAATTTGAAGTATTCCCTTGTCGAAGTACACAAAAATAGCTCGAAATTCTGTTTTTTTTTTACTTCGAATTTTCAATTCGACCCTTGTTAAATCTGCCCCTTTGTATACGTATATATTTATAGACATATATAATAGATATACAGTATAGATAAATGTACTACAAAGATGTATTATGTAAAGGTATACAAACTTTCAGTGAAAGTACCACCCAAACTGGGACTTATGGGCCTCCTCTGATGATATAGCTGTCAGCATTATAGAGCCACTACTATTATTATGTTAATACAGGTAAGATACCGGTTATCCAGAATGCTAGGGACCTGGGGTTTTCCATATAAGGGGACCTTCTGTAATTTAAATCTCCATACCTTAAGTCAACTAAAAATATCATTTACAAATTAACTAAACCCAATACCATTATTTTGCCTCCAATAATAGTTTTTTTTTCTTAAGTAGGATCAAGTAAAAGGTACTATTTTATTATTACAGAGAAAAAGAAAATCATTTTTTAAAATTTCAATTTTGTGATTATAATGGAGTCTACGGGAGATGGCCTTCCGTTAGTTCAGAGCTTTCTGGATAAGGGGTTTCTGGATACTACCTAGTCTGTAAAGAGAATTAGAATTCAACAGCACTACGGTATTTCTCTGATTCCATCTGGGGAAGAAACCAGATAAAGACATTAACAGGGGGTATGGGATCCGTTATCTGGAAACCCGTTAATCAGAAAGCTCCGAATTACGGAAAGACTGTCTCCTATAGACTCCATTTTATCCAAATAATCAGAATTTTTAAAAATGATTTCCTTTTTCTCTGTAATAATAAAACAGTAGCTTGTACTTGATCCCAACAAAGATATAATTAATCCTTACTGGAGGCAAAACCAGCCTAGTGGATTTATTTAATGTTTACATGATTTTCTAGTAGACTTAAGGTATGGAGATCCAAGTTACGGAAAGATCCGTTATATGGAAAACCCCAGGTTCTGAGCATTCTGTTCTGGATAACAGGTCCCATACCTGTATTTAGATTTTTATCTCTCTATAAAGAAAAGATCTATACAGGAGCGTCAATTGCACTTCCCAGTTACAGACACAGGCAATGGGGCAAATTCACTAAGATCCGAAGTTGCGCCAGTGACAGCTTCACCGCACTTCGCCAGGCGTAGTTTTGCCAGCGATATGCAAATTCACTAAAATGCGAGGTTGCACTCAGGAAGGCGAACGGTAGCGAAATTGCGATACCGTTACTTCGTCAGGCAAAGCGAAGTTATGCTAGCGATGCTTGGGGGCAGATTTACTAAGGGTCAAACTTCGAAGTTAAAAAAAACTTCGAAATTCGACCCTCAAATTGAAATCCTTCAACTTCGAATATCAAAGTCGAAGGATTTTTAGTGTATTCGATCGATCGATAGAATAGAAATTAAACGATTAAATAGTTCGAATCTAACTAATTTTTAGTGATCGATCGTAGGATTTCTATTCGATCAAAAAAACATAGAAAAGTGCTGTGGAAGGTCCCCTTCGGTAGCATTAATTTTGCGAAGTATGAAGTCGAAGTTTTTTTTAAAGAGACAGTACTTCGATTATCGAATGGTCGAATATTCGAACGATTTTTACTTCGAATCGAAGTCGAAGTAAATTCGAAGTCGTAGTATCCTATTCGATGGTCGAAGTATCCAAAAACTGACTTCGAAATTCGAACTTTTTTAACTTCGAAAATTCACTCGAGCTTAGTAAATCTGCCCCCTAATTTGCATATGGCGCAAATATAATGGACGTATAAGCTGCAGCAACTACATTTCATTACACAAGCCCAGGAAACCTTTAAAGAATAAAATAAAGGTGTTCTATTGCCCTACACATGAGCCCACTGTATTGTTGAGTCGCCATGTCAGGAAATGTAGGGGGGAAGGAGGGTACCCCCAAAATAATTTACGCTATTTTTCAAACTATCACCCTTAAAAAAGTACAAAACGCCAGTATTTTTTGGGACTTTTTTTGAAGCAATCCCTATCTACTCTATTGCACTTCTCCTGGTCTGAGGTGGCGAAGGCAAGTCTGGCGCAAGAGGTAACGATCAGTAAAATGCGCAAGTTAGTGAATTAGCGTAGTTATGTCCATTCGCCATAGCGCAACTCCACTTGGTGTAAGGGTGAGAAGTAGCGGTAGAGTAAGTCCACTTCGCTAGCGAATTTACGACAGTGCCCGTTAGTAAATCTGCGAAGTAACGAAATGACGTCACGCTGGTGAATTTGCGCTAGCGTTAGCCACTTCGCGCTTTAGTAAATTTGCCCCAATGTGTCTCTCCCTCCTGCGCTGTTTCCATTCATTACCTGAAGCCATGAGTGAGCCCAGCAGCGGCAGAAGCAGTAGCAGGAACCCCAGCAGCACAGCCTTCATCTTTATTCCAGGACGGAGAGCAATATCCCAGCGACAGACAGAGAGCTACAGTTCAACACCAGAGCAGCTCCTAGTGATGCCACAGACATGGACTGTGATGCGCTAGAGGGAAGCAGCAAGCAGGTCACACTGACAGGTTTCTGCGCTAAATATCCCGGAGATGCTACACAGACAACCGCACTCCAGCGCTCTACAGCGAGCCTGTGCCACCACACTGCAGCCGCCGCTTCACAACTTGCATCGCAAGCCACGCCCTCACAGCCGAATTCCCGCCCTTCCACTCCAATTACTCGCAAGTTGTCTGTGTAGTCGGCTCTCTGTGCAGCCATCCTAATGAAACGGGTGTTTTTTTACTTCTATTTTCTTTTTACTTCTAGAATCCCTCCTTATTTTTATTAGTGTTCACAGAATTCACCCCCATGTGCCCAAGCAGTGGTTCCAGCTGACATTATTCTACACCTTGTGGTTTATGTAGTAAAGTCCATCATACATTTGTGTGGGGATTTTGAAGTTCAGCAACAGAATCCACTCTCTCCCTTTTTCCATCACACCCCTGTACTGTCCATTACAAATTTGTGTGGGGATTTTTAAGTTCAGCAACTGAATTTCCCCTCTCCCTTTCTCCATCAATCTCCTGCACTGACTCACTAAACAACAGTAATAAACAGTTTGTATCCATACAATTGTTGCCCATTCCTGAAGTACCACTTGTGCCACAACAAGAGCAGCCCACACCTGCCACAGGGAATGCTGGGATAGCAGATTGTGCCAGGTATATATTGTTATGGCACAATTATGTCCTTGGAGTGTGTGTCCCATTAATACAGCTCGGCCTGTGTTTGGCGGTGCCATATTCATGATGTGCATAAGGTTGCCACCTGGCCGACATTTTACAGGCCTGGCCGGTAAAATTGACGGTCAGCCAGGGGTGCTCCGCCAATGAGGCGAGTTGAGGCTGTCGCCTCAGGCGGCAGCGCCCCACTAGGTACCAGGGGCAGCAAAAATGCTGCTCCTGGGGAGGGGGGCAGCAGCAACTGCTGCTGCCTCAGGCGGCGGAGGGGCCAGGATCGCCCCTGCGGTCAGCGGCGATTCCGGTGAAGAAGCCACCTGAGGCCACTCCTCAAAATGCCGCCCCCCTCGGCGGCTTACCTATCTGCAGGGGAGGCATCTGAGGCAGGAACACTAGGGCGGAGAGCGCAGCTGCGCTCTCCTGCTCTAGTAAAGCCGAATTTCCGATTTCAAAACAGGAGCTTTTTGCCGCCCCTGGAAATGTATCTGGCGCTGCCGCTGCCGATCACCCCTAATGATGGTTAATCCCAATGTTATTAATAGGGGAAAAAGATAAGTACATAACAAGGCCGGTATTTTTTTCCAGAAAAGGTGGCAAATCTAGATGTGCAGCAGGAGAGGCATGTACATTACCCCTCTGCAATTCTCTTGCACAAGTTAGGGAGCCCTGGCAGTAGGGCAGAGCGTAGCCAGACTGCATATACAACTTTTTAAACGAGCGCTAGTTCTCCAGCATTTGTGTCTGGGGTCACTGAGAACAACCCTTCTTTATTACAACACACCTCCCAACATTTTGGAAATAAAAAGTGGAACAAAAAGTTGGTGCACGTAGCGTGGTGAATTTTTTTGACCATGCCCATTTTTGTGGCCACACCCCCTAATTACCATGTTCATTTTACAAAATTTGGCAGGTTATGAAAGTTTGAACATATTTCTGTGTTTTTTTTCAGTTATTACAGTTTTGCTAATGAAGGTTAATTTGAGTCTAACTTTTCCCAAGGGACCTGTTATCTTATATTGTTAGAATTACTTATTTCCTTGTCTTGAAAATGTTACAAAAGTATCTCATAAGCAGCTGTGGCTGTTCTGGGCTCTCTGCCAAAAGCCAATTAAGTTAGAAACTTTGTTTCTTTTTCTGGCCGTTCAGTGCAGTAAAAAACAGGACTTTCCAGTACAAATGAGGGACTGCAGGTTGAGCTGTCAAAAGAGGGACTGTCCCTCTAAAAACAGGACAGTTGGGAGGTATGTAAATCCCTAAAGCCATAAGGGGCGCAACGGGTTGTAAGTAAAATGGTCTCTTGTGACCTGAATGACAAGGAGGGACACCGTGTCTTCATACATCAACCCCAGCTCAGGCTGCGCTGTATGAGTTTTTTTCACTACAAAATTAGAATTTTTAGTGAAAATAAAAATTTCAATTTTTCGAGATTTATTATTCCCCGAGACTGCAAAAAGTCAGAATCTGAAAATACTCTTCAACTGGTCGAGGTCATGCATAACCATAAAGTGGTGGGTGGCTAAAACTATATTAACTATATTATATACTTATTATTAACTATAATAAGGGGCATATTTATTATGCTGTGTAAAAAACAGTGGGATGATAAGTGACACATCGGCAGGATTTTCCATGTAATAACGGCATACATTTTTTACACATTTTATCCTTACAATGACTTCCACCGATAGCAATGTAAAAATATGGTAGCAAATCTGGAGTAGAATTACACACACCTTGATATATTCGCCATTTATTTTACACCATGTCTTCAGTGAATTTTGCTTTACACTGCATAATAAATATGCCCCTAAATAGGTGCTTAACACATCAATAAATATGCAGCCAACCTATTTTATTATCAAATTTAATTAAAAACCCAATATGAAATACAAAAATAATCAGTTTGATCTCACGTGTTTTTTCCCTCTAATTATCTAATTATCTAAGCAAAATCTGAACCAATCCATCAGACGTTAGAACACTGAATGTGAGCTGGTCATACATTAAGTCAACGTCATGTCAATGAGCAGATGTGGTCCTCGCTCCGATCAGTATCTTCCCAATTTTCTGGCAGATATCAATTGGTAAAGCCGGTCGGAGGGCAGCATACATGGGACAGACTCGGTCTATCGGCAGTTTTTATTGACCTATGTACGGAAACCTTTAGTCGATGATTGAAAATCCTAATAAAACGAATTATTTCAAACTCAGCAAATCATATCCAAATTAGTCTCAGCAAATCATAATCTAAAAGAGATTGTGTGGCTATATGGCAGTGGGGTGAAAGTGTGAAATCCTGAATTTTGCTATGGGAACCCACATCAGTTTAACTTTTTATATTTTTGGAACACTATGCAATTTCCTAAGGGTCTGATATCATATGTAAAATAGTATCTCTCCACATGGAAGCCACATCATCTCCATATAACAATAAAATTAAAGTTATGCATTTTTTTAAAGGTAAGAAAAATGATGAAGCAAACTATAAGCCAGGGGAACAGTTGTGTGTTAGATGCATACACAATGGGGAAAGAAAGGCAAAAATAAAACAAAACATGAGAAGGCATTGCTATAGCTGGGCACTCTTCTGTTCTGCAGCATCTTTGGTAGTGAGGGTTGTTGTTTTTTAATGGAATATTGGCCAAAGCATATAAAGATAAAGACTGAACTGAACAAAATGTATTATACAAAGAAAAAAAATGACTGAACACATTACAGTTATGTATGAACTAAGGGTGATACAAGAAGTAAACAAAGCTTCTCCCCCTTTTAAACAACCCCTTTATGTAGGACCTTTTGGAAAGCTGCCCTGTGTTTTTTATTTTTACGCAAGATCATATGACTGATGAAGTTCCTTTTACTTTATAGAGAAATCTCTGCTCTGTTGTCATTTTCAGCTATTACATCAAGTACATACTTGGTATAAGAACTAACAGCATAAATCTTGAGTAGAAAAATATTGGAGAGAAGTGTAGGTCACTATAGGGGGTTTGTGTCTGGACATTCTGTTCTCCTAAACCAGATGCTGGCCTGAGTCCTATATGATGTGGTGCAAATAAAAGTGCATTGCCTATAGGTTATGGAATAAAGCCTTACATACTGTACCTCTAAGGTGTGAACTTGTGCACGCACACACACACATTTTGAGGCCAGTGTACAAAGAATTTTGCATGAAAACACAACATTTTGTATTCATTATGACCTGAGCACACAGTTTTTAAAAAACTGCGCACACATGCTGAAAAGGAATTAGAGGGAACATTGATACCAGCTACTTCTTGAAGTTATTGTGCTTGGTTTCTCTTCATAAAAGAAGACATGTACAATGGTTCTGTTGAATTTGGTTGCATTAAAGTATTTAGACTTTGGAAAGAACCGACGAGATGATAATTGGAAGCCAGTTATTAGATACATTTTGGCATGAATATTCCAAATGAACATTGGAGATTGTATAAGAATTTTGGCCGTAGCCTTAGTTAATCTTACAGGGAAATCTGTGTTCTTTAACCAGAACTTATTTGAAGTGAGAAGTCCAAAGTAACCTCAAACTTAATCTAAAAAGAAGTTATATTTAGCTGGAATATAAACGTTCAATTCGTGTTTTTTCAGTTGCCTCCATAAACTTAGTGAAAAGATCATTAGGGATGTTGTTATGGACTTTTCAGAGTATTTTCTATGAATAGGCCAAGAAAATTGCTGAACCCGTCATCACATTGCCTTTAATGTGGGATCAAATAGTTTTATATTGTCGTCTACTAGTGACTGAAAATTGTCAGGCAACAACATTTAAATATCAAAACAATGTCATTTTCCTTGAACCAACTACCTTTTAGTCTAACGTTCAAATATCAACCTAAACTAGAGAGCCTAAATCAACTAACCTTTAGATGTCGTAGGCTATAGACCAAAGCACCCAGGGGACAAAACTAAAAAACGTCCCTCAACAAATGACTTTTATTAGGTCAAAAGTGATTAATTGACAGACCTTTGGGAGCTTAACAGATTCTGAGGTCAAAGTGCTAAAATTTAATTGCCAAAAGATTTGCTTTTTAATTCGCTGATCCTCTTTTATGCCTTTGCCAAAGGCATAAGCAAAAATAACCCAATAATTTGTGTGAAATTAAAAACATGTAATTAAAATAGCAGCAGCCAAGAAAAATACAGGAGCAGCATATGCGGAGGATTGTGAGAATGGTTACAGACAACCCAAGATCAACTCCAAAGACCTGCAAGAACATCTTGCTGCAGATGGTGTATCTGTACATTGTTCTACAATTCAGTACAATTTGCACAAAGAACATCTGTATGGCAGGGTGATGAGAAAGAAGCCCTTTCTGCACTCACACAAACACAGAGTCGCTTGTTGTATGCAAAAGCTCATTTAGACACAGTAAATTTGGAACAAAGTGCTTTGGACTGATGAGACAAAAATTGAGTTATTTGGTCATAACAAAAAGCGCTTTGCATGGCAGAAGAAGAACACCGAATTCCAAGAAAAACACCTGCTACCTACTGTCACATTTGGTGGAGGTTCCATCATGCTGTGGGGCTGTGTGGCTAGTTCAGGGACTGGGGCCCTTGTTAAAGTCGAGGGTCGGATGAATTCAACCCAATATCAACTAATTCTTCAGGATAATGTTCAAGCATTGGTCACAAAGTTGCGCAGGGGTTGGATATTCCAACAAGACAATGACCCTAAACACACTTCGAAATCTACAAAGACATTTATGCAGAGAGAGAAGTACAATATTCTGGAATGGCCGTCACAGTCCACCGACTTGAATATCATCGAAAATCTATGGGATGATTTGAAGCAGGCTGTCCATGCTCGGCAGCCATCAAATTTAACTGAACTGGAGAGATTTTGTATGGACGAATGGTCATAAATACCGTGTCTAGAGGCTGTTACATTTGCAACAAGAGGCTCAACTAAGTATTTAAGTAATATTTCTGTTGGGGTGCCCAAATATATTCAACTGTCTAATTTTGTTATGATGTATATTGCATATTTTCTGTTAATATAATAAACTTTATGTCACTGCTGAAATACTACTGTTTCCATAAGGCATGTTATATATTAAAAGGAAGTTGCTCAGCCAATAATAAACAAAACTCCCAAACTTTTTCATATGACTGTATCATCTGAAAGTCACTTGAATTCAAACTTGCTTTCTGGAAAAAAAATGAGTTTTTGTGACAAAACTGGGGGTGTGATAAACATTCAGTAAAATAAAAATTTGTGTCAACATTAAGGTTGTGTAGAAACCAATGAGGGAGGGGGACCCAATAAAAAACTTGGTAAGATGTTTCAGAACGGTCAGGGTCATGACGAAGCATTATTTGCAGAGAAGCACCCAAAGGTCACAGGTCCTTCTAGTTTTGAATTTATACTTATGCACTAATATCTAATATATATATATATATCTATATATATATCTATATATATATATATATATATATATATATATATATATATATATTAAAAGAAAATTAATAGTAACAATAAGATGGAAAACAGTCTGTAGGTTTGTTTGTACAGCACTTGACCTTCCTCTTTCTATGTACAAATGACAAAAAGAAAGGATACTCTCCGTTTCTAATTCCACATGTTTCCTGACTTTGTGTCTTTGCAGCTGGTGGACTTGCCAAGAGCAGCACTATAGGGTAAGCATTAGGACATCCTGAGGAATCGATAGTCACGACATGGACATTTAAAGGAGAACAAAAGCTTAACTAAAGAAGTCGGTTAGAAATGTTGTACTGTATGTGTTGGGCTTCCAGGGTCAGACTGGTGGGTGCAGACTCTTTTTTGAATTTTTTTTAAAAAAAAAACAAACATTTTTCTAAATTTATTATGTTCTAAAGCTGCTAAAAATCTGAAAATACTCCAGCTTAATCCTGTCAAAATCATGTAGATTAAAACATATTTTATACCTCAAGGATTCTTGATAGTTTTGGGCTGTTTGACATTGGTTTTCACTCCATAATCCGATAAATTTGAGTTGTCAAGGCGACAATTCATAAGTTGAGTTTTCTGGGCCACAATTAGAAAAAGTCACACGATTCAAATTGACGCACGATTTTGTTGCGACTTTTTCCCACACTGATTTTTTTCAAAAAGATTTATTGGTAAATTAAGGGGATTCGGGTTTGGGAGTTTGGTCAATTTTTTTTTTTAACTATAGTGAGAAAAAGACAAAAGTGTTACTGCATTTTTCCACATGCAGTTAAATATAGGAAGCACGTGTCTACGGCGTACTAAACAATAAGCAGAGAGTGCCAATGAGTGAGAATGAATTTCTCTTCTTTCCCTTGATCTTCACATAAAAGGTCCTTTATGAGAAGTCCATGGCTCCAAAGAAGAGTGCAAATGGAAAGTGTTGTCAAGCAACAATAACGCAATCGACATTGTCAGTGTCACTTCTCATAGTTTTAGATGATAATTTAACATGTAAGGAACAGCTGTGCATTTGCTTTAAACATTTGAATGTATACATTACCTGATAAATGGCTTTATCTTCTCAGTCGATGTTATCTTGTCACACCTGGAGGTTAAGCCCAATTGTACCTAGCATCTAATCTTTTTCCACTTTGTATTTCTAGGGGAACTCTGTCTACTAGGTGAAAATCAGCAAAAGATTTTTGTAATTCCCCAATGTTTACGTTTTTCAGCCATATTTCATTAACAATTTTTTTTTTAAATAATGTGAAAATACATTTCAGCAGTAACATTACAGTAGATACTAGGAAATAGTAAGAGACTGCAGAATATTTACAATGACTGACCCAATATAAAAAAAACTTTGCTTTTTAAAAACTTATATGGGGCACTGGTGCCAATGTTGTTGTTTTTTTAATTTATAGGGAGGCCCTGGCCACCAATACTTTTTCTTAACTTGTTGGGGGTCCCTGAACCAGATTATTTTGTCTGTGTGGCTTTTTTACTGTGGTGTGGGGTGGGCAGCATCTGGGGTGGGGCTTGGGGGCTGGAGTAAGCGGGGACCAGGGGGCCCAGAAAATTTTGTTGTACAGGCCCTGTGATTTCTGATGGCGGCCCTGAGCACAGCTTCCGTAACCAATTTTTAACAAAATATTTCCTTTATAAAATTACAGCACCACATGAAGTGTCAGAAAACATGCCTTCAATGTACCTTGCCTTTCTTTGAAGCACCTAGCACTGTCAGACCCATAGCTTTGTGCCTTTGGCATGAAGTTCCAGCCAGTGAGGTCCATGGGCATGTACCTACACATTCATGGCATGGTATGCGAGTGGGAGTAGCAACAGCTTTAAAGTTCTTTACCTCTTCCATTTTTGTAGCACCCTCACATACAGGCAAATTATGCACAGCTCCTTTACTGTAGTGGTGGCATCTGCTCTGGGGATACAGATATATAGGCAAAATAATCTGGTTCAGCCTGCTTATAAAGTGAATCCTTGGCAAAAGTTAATTTCCAAACACAAGGCCAAAGTAACGTTGAAGTCACTCAAGAACAAGATGAAAATGTCCTACAATGGTTCAATCAAAGCTCTCTTCTCAGTCCAGTTTAGTCCAGTCCAGTTTAGAATCTGTGGCACTAGTTGAGAACTGAAGTACTGTACAGACTAACCTGAACAACGTACAAATCTGCCTATAAAATTAAGCCAAAACCACCCCAGTGTACATACCCCGAATACTATATAATAAGCTGTAATTGTTGCACATAGTATAAAATCACCGGAATTAAATACACACACACAAACATTATTTTCTGTTACCAAAAATTCACATTAGGCTTTGTTATATGTGAGAATTAGTGAAGGGCGAATGTCTCATGTTTAGATTCACTGAAAAATTTGAGAAAAATCTGGAAAATCGGAAATTGACGCCCGCTTTCAAGCTGATGCTGGCGTCAATGGGCGTCCAAATAGTGGTGACGAGCGCCGATTTTTGACGATGGCGAATTTGCGCGTAAATTCGCCACGAATTCGTGCAAGGCAAATTTATTCGCCCACCACTAGTGAGAATAGCTTAAAGCTCAAATCACTTCATGTCCCAATACATAAAAACTCATTAACAAATTCACGTGAAAGTATAGGGTGCAAAATTGCATCCATTAAAACACTATTTACTTGCTTACATGCATCAAAATCAGACTGCAAATACACAGTAAAAAAAACACAAGAGAGCCCCGGATTTAACACCTGAGAAGATCTTACTCTCAGGGCTCTCTTTGTGTGGTGTGCCTACACATGCAATTGTCTCAACATAAGGAATTGTACAATAATGTGCTTTCCAGTGTCACAAGCATCTCCACAATGCCAAAAACATAGTATTGTAATCTGCCTAACTGCCAGTTGATCCAGAGGAAGGCAAAAAAAAAAACCCATCTGAAGCCTCTCCAATTTGCCTCAGAGGGGGAAAACATTCCTTTCTGACTCCAAAATGAGACCAGTCCCTGGATCAACTTGTACTATGAGCTATCTTCCATAACCCTATATTCCCTTACTTGCTAAAAGCCATCCAACCCCTCCGTAAAGCTATCTAATGTATCAGCCTGTACCACTGATTCAGGGAGAGAATTCCACATCTTCACAGCTCTCACTGTAAAAAAAAAACCCTTCCGAATATTTAGCCGGAACCTCTTTTCTTCTAATCTGAATGGATGACCTTGTGTCAGCTGGAAAGACCTACTGGTAAATAAATCATTAGAGAGATTATTAAACGATCCCCTTCTATATTTATACATAGTTATCATATCACCCCTTAAGCGCCTCTTCTCCAGCGTAAACATCCCCAACTTGGCCAGTCTTTCCTCAAAGCTAAGATTTTCCATACCTTTTACCAATTTAGTTGCCCTTCTCTGTACCCTCTCTAATACATTAATGTCCTGTTTGAGCACTGGAGACCAAAACTGTTCCATTTTATCAAATCACATGCAAGTTCGAATGCACGCTCTTTTGCCAGTGCCTGCTATTATTAGTGGAATTTTGGGAAATGCTGCATTATTTGTTAAAAACACATTGCAGCTTATCTCCTGGTGTGTCATCAGTCTAAAGGTGGTCATGCACTATAAGATCCATCTGTTTGGTGAGGTTGCCAAACAAGCAGATCTTACACCTGATTTGCCCACCAATATGGTGCTAATCAAGTTGTTCGGCCCTAGGGCCAATCGATTAGATTATAATCACGGGAAAACCAGCCAACAGGATGAAGACAGCATTATCTAGCCAATGCAGTCCTCGATTGGGTGGGAAAATCAAACCTGGCTGATCTGGCTGATTTTTGGCCAGATATCAGTCGGAGATATCAATGATAAACCAGAGGATTCTAGATTGTGGCAGGGCTGCAGAAGAATGAAGGAGCTGCAATGGAGAAGAACGAAGAAGATCACTCCGGCGAAGAACGAAGAAGCCGAAACGGAAAAAGCTAAAAAGCCACTCCTGAGAAGAACTAAGAAGCCCAGGCGGAAAAGAATGAAGAGGCTGTGATGGAGAAGAAAGAAGAAGGCCACCTGACAAAATCTAAAGGTAAATTCCACCGAACACCAATGTTTTTTTTTAACCCCCTGACTAACTTGGGGAGGGGGCTGGCCACTTGTTTGGTGGGCGGGATATAGAGACGGTGGGGGCCCAGAAAATTCTGATTGCAGCCCTGGGGGTTGGAACTATCATAACCTCCCTGGTTGCTACTATTTATCAAATATCAGCAGAATGAATATAATATAACCTATTTACTGTATAAGCACATTTTTAACAAAAATAAAATTAAGAGAGGAAAGTACAATCGACATGCTACAGCTCTGCCACTGAGCCTGTTCTTCTTTTAGAAAAAGAACGTGTGTCCTGCAGGTGACGTGGAATGCGTCAACAGATTGCTGTTATGTCAGCTTGAAACATCATCATAACAAGCTTATCCCGGCCTGCTGATTTGCATTGCTTCTGCAGGTGAAAGGAAGCTGGGGAGAAGAAGGCCACACACAAAGATAGCTAAGCCACTTCCAAGCAGTAGACAGCACTGTCATGAAATTGTAGTTTATTAATTACAGTTACAGTCTCCAGTGGTTAAACAGGATAATATTACATTTGAGTCCAAAGAAGGGCAACTAAGATTAAAGGGTTTTGAAAATCTCAGTTATAATTGCTAGAGGATAACAAGACCACTGATCAAGATAATACTGCTACAGGAGTTAGTGAGGGGTAGGCATAGGGGTAGTTGTGTCCTTGGTGACCTGGACCACAATTGCATGGATTAAATGGATGTTGGACAGGGGTAAAACCACAGACCGGAGTGTAGTTAGATTCAATTTTGGGCGTGATCAATCTTACGTTGAAGTGCTAATTATAATATCCCATATATCTCTACAGTATGTGACTTACAGGGAATACAGACGGAACAGCTCAGTTGGAGCAACAGCAACAGGTTGCAGAATATGTTGTCTGTTAATGAATATTAATTTTAAAATGTGTTATTATTATTATTAATAATAAGTATTGATTTTATCTATTGTAAAAACAGGCCCACAAACAAACACTAACTTTATTAAGAACTGTTTTTCCATTTATTTTGCTTGTTATCTTTGATTCCAGCTTGTGACATATTGGTCAGGAAATGAGAGCGTACACCCCTTATGCTTTATAGTTGAACAAGCATATTACAGACAGACGTGACTGTTTTCCTTCTTCTGATCACTTTGTTTTCAAATGGGAGTTAAGCAGAAGATATTTCCCTGGGAGCATAATGAGAGTCATATCTGCTCTTGAGCCTGGTGCAGCCTTGTGCACAGGGCTGATTTCTAGTCTCTGTATCTTAATGGCCCCTATTTCCCAGACTGATTAGCCTGTAACTTCCTGCATTATACCTAAATAATCTGCCTATGAAAGAAAAACACTACAAGTAACAAGACTAAGAAGGATGTTGCTATATTCAGGGGCAATCATGGCCCCTTTGCCTCTTCAGGCCGCTTGCTGCTGCCCCCCGTCCCTCAAGCTCACTTTTTTGGCGCTGGAGGTGGTCCAGGGGTCCAAGACGCTAGTTCAGAGAATCACAAATATACTCTCTGCACTAGACGTGCCAACATTTCCAGTTTGGAAAGTTACCAGGAACTGCATTTTTGCAGCCAACCATTGGGGTTAAGATATAATAGTTAGTCAGTGTGCAACCATTGGGGTTAAGATATAATAGTTAGTCAGTGTGCTGAAAATTAAGTGCTACAGAAGGAAAAATGTAGGAAACAGGGGTACAAATTTAAAGGCAATACCAGTGAATTACTGGCCGGATGGCAACCCTACCAATGGCAGATTAATTTATGTAAAGGATCTAATCCTTCCCAGCTCCATCCACGATCAAACCTTGATTGGATTCTGCAGGATACTGCTCAGGAGCAAATTTGCCCAGTGTTTATGTATGACCCCTCTTGTGTCTTCTCTTCCACTTTTGGTTTTCATTGGAGAACTTTGCTTTAGTAATTATACAATGTAAAACATTATTTTCATTAAAGAAAATATATTTGAGGTCTGTTTAGCTAATAATTATTCATAACACCAAGCAAATCTTATGATGTTGTTATTTGTTGGGGTAAATCAAGCTATATTACATTTTTTGTTGCCTACAATATTTGTTCTTTTTTTTCATTACAGTTTAAATGGTATAAATGTTAAAAATACTTAAGTAGAGCCTTCTGCAGCTGTGTATTATAGTTAAGGAAAGAGTCCTCAAAGGTTACTTTAGTTTGTGTTATTGACATAACAGAGGAGATGATAAATATCATTGCACTTTCTCCAACAGTCCTGTTAAAATACATTTTCCACTGTAGACACGTGTTCTGTCTGACCCTTTATCATGTGTAATTATTACAGCTGGTTAGTCACCATGTTATCAGGCAGAAGAAAAGGCAGCTGATAGAGAGCAATTGTTTTGAGAGAAACACAACTACTCCCAGAGTATATGGAGCGCATGATAAGAATTCAGGAAATATGTGGCCCAGAGAGCCATGATCAATTCAAGGGAAGCCCATGATGACTCATAGGACATTTATGGGAACATTACTAAGAAACCTCGGTGTAGTTTGAGTATTTATGTCAGGATTTGCTAGCTGGAGCACAGGAATTCTGTTATTAATACCAGTGTAGTCATTTCCTTTTTATTTAGCTTTTCATTGGCCAGAGGATACGTGATACAGTCATATAAACATTTATGGTATAATCAAGTCAGTATCAGTTCTTCACCTATATACCACTCAATTAAAGGAACACTGGCACATGAAAAAAATATGTAGTGCCCCTTTTATGCTCAGAAACCAATTTTCTTGGGATAATTATACTTAAAACAAAGGATTATCAGCAATACCGTTGCCAAAAGTTCTTGATCCTATTAACTTAGATCAGGGGTCCCCAACCTTTTTTACCCGTGAGCCACATTCAAATGTAAAAACAGTTGGGGAGCAACACAAGCATGAAAAAGTCCCTTGGGGTGCCAAATAAGGGCTGTGATTGGCCATTTGGTAGCCCCGATGGGGAATGACAGCCTAGAAGAGGCTCTACTTGGCACTATACTTAGTTTTTATGCAAATAAAACTTGCTTTCAAGCCTGGAATCTGAAAATAAGCACCTGCTTTGAAGACCCTGAGAGCAACATCCAAGGGGTCGGAGAGCAACATGTTCCTCACGAGCTACTGGTTGGGGATCACTGACTTAGATGCACTAAAAGTGGGATGTGAGTTAGACAATTCAAGCAAGTAATATTAGATGGGATCTTCAGTAGCAGTTTGATGGGCGGTGCCATACATATAGAATAGGTAAGGTTACAATTGGCCAAACTCACCCTCTAATTAAATGCATATTTGGCGAACTTTAGAAAATCAGTATGGCCAATATTAAACCACTTGTTTGTCTACTGGACTGAAAAAAATAATCTGAACATAGTAGAGAAAAAACTGAGAGAGGCAACTGTGGTCCCTCTTTTCCACATTTACAAATGTCACATCCATGCACTAAAAAGAGGCATCAAGCTTGATAATGGATTTTTTGCCCGGAAAACCAACTGTGATCTCCCTCCTGAGAAGAAGCCCCAGAAGCATTTATTTCAGAAAACGTTTTTATGTGTTTTTTTTATGCCTTTAGCTGGACATATGAATCCCTATGATTTATTGAAATTCAGGTTAATTTTTTAAGCAAATTACTGAAAACAAAATTGGAACCCATTTCTCCTTCAAAAAGTCACAGCAACAAATGTTTGAAATGTATTAAATGGGAATCTTAAAAATAGTTTTTAAAAAAATCTCACCACCTACAACTTGGAATTTTGATCACTGTAACTCCTGAATCTTGGTGTGCTACAGAGACTCACTCAAAGAAATGCCATTAACAAGCAGCATGGAAGATTTAGCCGCTGTTTGTTTGACACTTTCACATGTCTTGCTCCACAGGGGGCAAATTCCAACAATCTGGACATATACTAAAGTCACAAGCTGTGTATCTGGACACAAATTATACAAATTGCTTAACATTTTTAATCATTTTACTATTGGTGCAGCTGCCACTGAAGAAGTTCTTTGCGTCCTAATAACAATAATTGAAATTAGAGCTGCAAAGCTTAATAGACAAAAAGGAAATAAACAGTAAAGCATCTGTTTAATTGCAATGTGTGATTTAGTCGGTGAGTAACTACTAGGGATACACCGAATCCAGGATTCGGTTCGGGATTTAGCCAGGATTCGGCCTTTTTCAGCAGGATTCAGATTCGGCCGAATCCTTCTGCCCGCCCGAACTGAATCTGAATCCTAATTTGCATATTTAAATTAGGGGCATGAAAGGGAAATCACATGACTTTTTGTCACAAAACAAGGAAGTAAAAAATGTTTTCCCTTCCCACCTCTTATTTGCATATGCAAATTAGGGTTCGGATTCGGTTCGGTATTCAGTCAAGTCTTTTGCGAAGGATTCTGGGGTCCGGCCGAATCCAAAATGGTGGATTTGGTGCATCCCTAGTAAGTAGAGGGGGGGATTTAATTTTGTCTTTATAATTCTGCCCTGACAGTATCCTTACTAACAAAACACGGTGAATTTGGTCCCTAAATCCTGTTTGTGCATGTGGAAAGCATTTGTTGCAAAAACAAACAGATACAAGACTCATATTGTGACAGCTCTGTAAATGATGATTATACTTTTAATTGTTCACGGTTATTAGTTGTTTTTTTTTTAGGATTTCGGCATTTAAGTTAAAATATACTTTATTTATCATATATGTTTGCTTCCATTCAATTTTAAAAATCCCTTGTTAATTTAATTAAAAGCAAAGGATCATTTCTCATTATTTATTTATATAGTACTAGAAAGTTATGCAGTGCATACAAGCCAGGTGGAAAGCAAGAATATAAACCTGTACAGATTTCACCTGGAACCTGAAAACACATCTGTTGACTTACATAAACTATTTTGTTCCTAATTAACACAATATCAGTTTACTACCACCCTTAAAAAAGAAATAAGGCTAAGAAAAAAACAGCAGTGCCAGGCCTAAGGTTGCTGGCGCTCAAGCACCTGCATCACCCTCCCTCATGCTCATCTTCATGGCCCACCCCCCATGCAAGTGCAAGCATGGCAAATATTTGTGGGCAACTTGCAGATTGAATTGTCAGCCCCCACCACCCAGCACTGTGGCACCCTAGGCAAATGCCTCTTCTGCCTATAACTAGTTTCAGCCCTGAAAAGTAGCTTTGGATGCCCATTAACTTTAACACTGGCATCAAAATTGATGCGAGTGACGCGGGTGACAAAACGCATTTTTCTCCGCTTTGCGACTTCGCAGATTTTTCGGCGAAACGGTACAAATTTGCCCATCACTACTGCCTATATAAATATAGTTATTTACATTATGAGATGGCTGCTTCCATTATGTATTGCACAACTGTAACAATGGTACATAGAGTATTTATTAAAGGAACAGTAACACCAAAAAATGAAAGTGTTTTAAAGTAATTGAAATATAATGTACTGTTGCCCTGGACTGGTAAAACTAGTTTGCTTCAGAAACACCTCTATAATTAATATAAACAAGCTGCTGCGTAGTCGATGGGGGCAGTTCGAGGCTCAGGATACATAGAAGATAACAGATGCACTCTGCAGAATCCCATTGTACTCTATTACAGAGCTAATCTGTTTTCTGCTAAGTAACCTGTGCCTTTTCTCATTTTTCAGCTTAAATGATTGCTCACATGGCTACACAGCTACAGAGCCTATTTACATAAACTATAGTTGTCTTTCTAAAACACATAACTTTTACCAATATCAGGCAATAGCACAAGATATTTTAATTACTTTTAAATGCTTTGCTTTTTTGATGTGTAGGGTTAACAGTCCCCTATGGCTTCAAATGCCTACACTTCCTTGTTTTCTAGTTGTTGAGCAAAAGCCCATGTATCTACTGTTTCTTATTAGCATAGTGTATACAGTGTATCATTGGCCCAGAGGCTGATGACAACTTCCTGCCACACTCCAGTATAGTGCTGGGCAGAAGGTGGATCTTCCTCTTTCCCTGCCACTCCAAGAAAGAGTGGATGCGCTAGGAGCCTGGGGCTAGCCCCAGTAAAGGGAAGACTTTGGTGAAGTTGGGGATGCAGAGACCAGTGAATGAGTTATAGTCAGGACAGGGTAGTCCTCTGTAACAGCACTTTCTAGGAAAGTGAGGCAGATAGAACTAGTGAGCTAGAACAGCCTGTGCTCCAACTAATACGGATAGCAAGGGGATAGCTCTGCCCTCAGGCAAGACTGGTCTGTAGTATAGGGATCAAAACCTAATAGGGATTTAGGGTTAGTGATTTCCCTGATCCAACATGTAGGGATCCAGGTCATGGTACAGAGATCCTGAGGGAGCATCTATCAATGTGGTACACTATCCCCACAGGGATGTCACAAAGTGCTGGCTCTGAATTGCTGTGATGTTACCTGACATGTATGTGATAAACCTCAAAGGACTGTGACTATAAAATCCTGATTTGCTCTTTAAGGGAATAAAGCCTGTGGCTATTTGTTCTGTTCAAGAACCTTCTGGCGTCTAATTCTTTTATATAGTCACGCAGCACAAGTGAGGAGTAGTTGCAATACACCATGCCTTCACCCCTTCATGTAGCAAAAGCCAATCCTGTGGAGAAAGGGTCAAATGTAACCGGTGCTCTGCCTGTTTCCAAACTGGACAAGGTTTAACTAGCCTAGACTGTTCCTTTAATGCATATGCATTGGTTTCTGTACTATGGGCCACCTTTTTCCCTATGATTTGATGGCTGCATGTTTATAATGACCACAGCCTACCTCGCCACAGTTGCTCTTGTCAGTTATACACTTCTTGTGGTACGTGTGCACCAAATAAGAATCTGAGATGGTTAGTTAAGGGTAGATCAACAAAGTGCATACTAATACACAAATGGGCATGCAAATAAAATTAATTTAAAATGTTAGTTCTGGGGCTGGGATGATATAGAAATAATAGAGGATGGTACAGTTGATACCTGATGTAGCACCAAAATGAATGACCACCCAGACAGCTCTTTCCATCTTCCTGCTACGACATGCAAAGCTTGGTTCCTGAGTAACCTAATTAAGATGCCTAATTTGTTCTTCAACACATTATTTAAAACAAACAGACACACTTCTTTACCATTGTCATTAAGTACAACAAAGCTCTTCCTGGAGAGCCATCCTATCCATACCTAAAGGCAAAAGGAAACTATGTTCCTGTGGGTGAAGCTTGTCAAGAATCCATCTTCTGCTTTTCTACCCTCCACATGGTTAACAAGAGAGAACACTTTTTCCTAAAGAACGATACTGGAAACTTCATAAGATACTTCCTTGGGGTAAGAAAAACACAATTATGTAGGTTCAACAAGTTATCCACAGCGACTATCATGGATAAAGGTTTCCTGCTCACCCATAAATCAATTGAACCTACACAAAACTGACAGATAAAGCAATTACTAATTGGAAGTAGTTATCAATCAAGAACGTTGTTCTGAATGTCACCAAAGAGTGCCATGTTGTTGAATAAACCTCTGCACAGCCCTTGTGGATGTAGATAATGACACGGCCATGCTGTGTGTGATTGAAGGTGTATGCGTTGCTACTTTGAAACAAGGTGGCAACACTGGAGGTAACTTTTAAATCTCTTTTGCATTCATGCCCAGTAGTTTATTAAAGGGGTAGTTCATCTTTAAGTTTTACTATGTTATAGAATGGCCAGTTGTAAGAAACTTTTCATTTGGTCTTCATTATTCATTTTTTATAGTTTTTGTATGTTCCTCCTGCTTCTGACTCTTTCCAGCTTTCAAATGGGGGTCATTGACCCTATCTAAAAAATGAATGCTCTGTAAGGCTTCAAATGCATTGTTATTGCTACTTTTAATTACTCCTCTTTCTATTTAGACCCTCTCCTATTCATTTTCCAGTCTCTTATTAAAATCAGTGCATGGTTGCTAGGCTAATCTGGACCGTAGCAACCAAACTGCTGATATTGCAAACTGGAGAGCTGCTAAAGAAAATGCTAAATAACTCAAAAACCACAAATTGAATCGATTTCATTTCAAATTGGACTAAACTTGATTCAAATTTTTTCTCTGAAAAAAACTTGAATGTCAGGAAGGCTATTAATATTTTCAAATTGGTCCCTGGACCTCTCCCATTGACTTATACATGAAGTTAACAGGTTTTAGGTGGCGAATAGTCCAATTTGAATTCTTAAAGGGCCAGAGTTTGATAAATCTCTAAAATCAAATTAATTTTTTTTAATTGAAATCCAGTTTGAATAATTCACTAGTCGAATTTGACAGTTTAGACCATAAAAAAAATGAATGAAAATTAGAATTCGAATTTTCAATTCGATCCCTAAAAGTTAACTCTAAGGTGAACAACCCCTTAAAGCAAACAGATATGTCAGGCCAATGAGTAATTATCATTATTGCCTTGAAGTTATCAGAAATGTCTGTACACCTTAAAATGTAATGGGATAATATATAATATATAATATAGTTAAAATATCCATAATTGTATATACAGTAGAACCCCTATTTTACATCCCTTGATTTTACGTTTTTCCTCATTTTACATTGTTGTTTTGTGGTCCCACCCATATATTATGCACAATACATTTCCCTGATTTTACATTTTCTTGGATTTTACACCATTTTTTTCTGGTCCTCTGAAAAACATAAATGGGGGTGTATCTCCATTTGATACTTTACTTCCACAGACTTTTTAGAATAATCCTGGTTGGTAGTGACATAGCAGCTTTTACCGATTGAGAAAATGAGAAGAAGCACTGTTGAAAGTTGATGCTTTATAAACTACATAGACAATAGCATAGTGACATTTTACATAGTATTATCTTGTAAGTAGTAGTATCTGTGTCATGGACGCTAAACCAGCTCCAACTTCCGGCTTTCCACTGTTTGTAATGAAGTGCTGGAAGCTGTAATTCCACAGCTAGAGCATTGTAGGTTGGACATTGGCTTTCCCCCAATGGTTTCATCTCTAACTTCAACCTTGTCAATGAATATAGAGTATGTGACTAAGTAGCAGATATGCAGTGAGCTAAATTACGTGGCCAGATTCCAATAACCTGTGATGCAAAAAACGTTGCTTGTGCTTTTATGGACTGATATAAATATAAAGATAAATAAAGATACAGCCATCACACCATGAAAATATATTATGTAGCCCTCTGTGTACTCCTGGAAATAGAAAGTATATACATGCCCCTTGTTGTATACATCGCATAATAGTAATGCCTCACTACACTAAAAAATGGCAAAGGCATAGTTTTATTTCTGTTTGGTTTAAATAAAGAATATGGACTTGTGGCTTTTCGTGCTGCCTGCGGGATATGAAGTACAAGTATCACAGTGAACCTATAACATTTACAGTTTTACAGTATTTAGGTTTTGCATCCCAGGAGGATCCAACTAGACAAACAATTCAGTCTGATAGTTTTTATTTCATTCTTCCCATGAGTTTAAACAGGGCCGCCATTAGAAATCACGGGGCCCAGTACAAAAAATTTTTGGGGCCCCCTGAGCCCCGCCCACACTGGCGTCCAAGCCCCACCCCAGATCCCGCCCACTCCACATCACAGTTAAAAGACCACACAGACATCAGCGTTAAAAAAGTAACCCCCCCCCACACAAGTTAAAAAAAATTGGGGCCCCAAAAAATATTTTTAAAAAAAACACTGGTGGCAGAGGCCTATTGAATATTAAAATAATACATTGGTGTCCAGTGGATTAAATAAAATAAAAAAACACAAATTGGTGTTCAGTACAATTGAACTCATGGCTTCAGGACTTCAACTTCGCCTTTCGTGACTTTGGGTCTTTTCGCCGCTTCAGAACTTCAATTTCGGCTGTTTTCGTGACTTCGGGTCTTTTCGCCGCTTCGGGACTTTGGCTATTTTTGTGGCTTTGGTTCTTTTCACCGCTTTGGGACTTCGGCTGTTCGGCACTTCCGCATTCAAAAATGGCCGCAGAGCTTCGGCGCTCTCAAGGGGGGCTTGGCTCTTTCAAAACTGCAGCACTGCTGGTCCCCCCTTCATGCCCGGCCCTTGTCTCCCCCTGATGGCGGCCCTGAGTTTAAAAGACAAAGAGGAAAAAAAACAGAACTGGCCAATCTCCACAACTTTTAATATACAGAAATATCTGTATCTGTATTTTTTTAATTGTAAATGGCATTTGCCAAAATGTATGATTTGCAGTATGAGCATTAAACTCCCAACCACTAACCTAAATTAACTCAATGCATGTATATTCTGCCAATGAGTTGGAAAAGAAGGATTCACATGAACAAAAATATAAATAACCAACCTTATTCCCAAAGCTACTACAATGTTCTTCAAATATATTAAAAATATAAATTTATTGAGGCATAGCTAATCTAACCACAACCGCATAAAACATTCCTGGAGGGGACCACTCACTCTATTAAATAATCATTTCTGGTTACAGAATAGATTCATGTGGTTTTATGCATACAGATATACAGCATATTGTCTAAAGTACAGTATATATTAAAAATATCCAAGCCTATAATGATGTTCATCAATGATCATGAACATATGAGGCCCATCTGTCCAAGGTGTTTTCAAGGAGCCCAGCAGAAATGTTCAAATGCTTTTATCAACTTGAACAATTATGGTGTGATACACAAAGACTTAGTTAGACTTAAGGGTTGGTTACGAATGCAGTGCAGTGTGAAAAATGCAATTTCAATAAACAACGGAGTGTCATGCAAGCCTGAAACCGCAAGTGACATAAATGTTAAAAAAAAATAAAAAATGTTATATTTACTTCTGATCATTACCAGTGGCGTAACTAGATGTTACTGGGCCCAACAGCAAATTCATGTTAGGGTTCCCAACATAACTAGAGGTTGTCCTTTTTTTACCAATATTTGTTGAAATTGCTCATTATGTAGGGCCTCATGGGGCCCCTATACTGCCTGGGCCCCCCTGCAGCTGCAGGGTCGGCTTCCTCTGTAGCTACTCCCCTGATCATCACACAAATTCACATGGAAAATGCAACCAGTGCTGTGACACCCACTATAGAATTTATGAGGCATAAATCTACTATCATAAATTGAAAAAAAACAAATAGGCCCTTTAAATATAGTTATATTTAATGCATATTGGACAAAATAGGAAAATAATGATATATTTACTTTTAGACAAAATTGTATTTGTAGATGTACATCCTCCTTTGAAAAGTGGATGTTCTCTTTCCATTTGGCATTGCAAGGAGCTGTTTTTAGTATCCATAATTTGACAGAGGAAACTGCTCATGTAAACAAGGCTTTAGTCTTCTTAATGAATCTTCACTGTTCCTTTATGTCATGGCACAAAACGTAAAATTGTCATAACAAAAGTAAACCTGGTAATCTGGCATTAATCCTTCAGCAGGTTCCTATGGTTTTTGGAACACTTGTCTAATGCCAATCACAACACCTCATGGTATTATGGGGGAATTCAAAGTGGCTTTTAACAAGGAAAAAAGAATTACGGACAGCAGGCATTTGTTTGTGTAAGTGCTGGGGTCAGACACTTGATATCACACTATGTACAAGCTCTATGCTCCACTTTGTCCCTAAGGCTACACTTATCCAGTCCTCTCACAGTACTTGGCAAATCACTTGTCAATGTGTCTGGGGGGAAACATTGATAAAATGCAGTCGCAAAGCTGTGGTCTGGCTTGGTTTGAGAGTAAATATCTTTAATTTAAACAAAAGGAACACCAAGAGCCCCAACAGTGTAATATGTATTGGTAAGGGATAATGAAATAAGAGTAGATAACATATACTCACAAACCAAGGTTACCAATAGGCAACCACTGTCAAGGCAGGTGGGGAGATTGACCTGACCCCACTCAGGATTAAGAAGTCGCTCTCTGTAGATAGAAAAAGGGTATCAACCCTCCACCCAGGGTGGACTTAGTATTGTATAAAAAGAACAGAGGCGCCAAAAGAATAAAAGGATATAAACGAGTTTAAAAACCAAAACTTGGTAAACATTTCCATTCTGCATATTTCAGCTCACATTAACCAAAGAAAGAGGCTTATTTCTGGCAATTGTTTATAAAAACACATGGGCAACTAAAAAACACATCAGCATAGCATCCATATGCCATTGCTCTAGTTTACCATTTCAGCAGTGCAGGCACTTACAGGCATTTCATTTTTAACTCTATGGGAGACAGCAAGGGGCGGCCGAATTTGGAAGCTTTGGTGGACTAAATGCCCAGAGTTCACCCCATGTGTAATAACCTAATCAGATAAAGAAAATCCAGATGGAACATCAACAGTAGCCAGCTACTCTGGTTCAGCTGTTACTTGGAAAATAAATGTACACTTGAAACAGGTGAAACATGTCATGTATGTTAAAGGTCTAATGTCTTCCCTTATCAGTTATTGATTGATTCTTTCCTGGGCCTGATTGTACCTTATAGGCTGCAAAGTGATGGCTTCTTCCTCTTTCCGCTGACTTTCCAGTGTAGGGTTAGGAACCTGCCTATTAACACAGGGGTTTGGCTCTTTTGCACACCACAGAATATTAATAAAAACATGAGTGTGTGTTTAGGGGGGGGACTTATATTTCTTATCATTAAGAAACTTGTATAGAAATCTTGCGTTCCATGAATCATAGGGACAAATTTACTAACCTCTGAAAATTTGCTGCTTCGCTCACAGTGCAACACTTCGCCAGGTATAGATTCGCCAGGACAACGCTAATTCATTAAAATCCGAAATTGCGCCCAGGGTGCTGAATGCTGGCGAAGTTCTACTATTGTTACTGCGACAAGAGAAGCGAAGTTGCGCTAGTGTTGCCTAATTTGCATACCGCAGGAAGTTAAAGTTGAATGGACGTATATGTTGCAGCAAATACATTACATTACACAAGCCCGGGAAATGTTAATAAAATAAAATAAAGTTGTTATAATTCCCTACACATGAGCCCAGTGTGTAGTTTATGTGCCATATGTTAGGAAATGTAGGGGGTAAGCCAGTTACCCCCAAAAAAATGTATGCTCTTTTGCAGCCTATCACCCTCAAAAAAGGAAAATAAACTATTTTTTGAGGATCTCCTATCTACTCTATTGCACTTCGCCTGGTCTGAGGTGGTGACGGCAAGTCTGGCGCAAGAGGTAACTTCAGTAAAATTCGCATATAAGTGAATTTGCGTAGTTACGTCCATTCGCCAGAGCACAAATTCGCCAAGTTTAAGGGAGCAAGTACCTCTAGAGTCTATCTCCTTCGCTAGCGAAGTTACACTGGCGACTCTTAGTAAATCGGCGAAGTTCCGAAATAACGTCACGCTGGCAAATTTTCGCCAGCGTTAGTCATTTCGCCCTTTTAGTAAATCTGCCCTATAGTTTTAAGATGTTGTACCGTGTTAGCCATTAAAAAAATTCTGAAAACTTAAAGTTTGATAATACTTTTTATTGGCTAACTGAATAAGTGAAAATTGCAAGCTTTCGGAGCACACAGGCCCCATCGTCAGGCCTGAGAAAGGGGCCTGTGTGCTCTGTAAGATTGCAATTTTTACTTATTCTGTTAGGCAATAAAAGGTATCAACAAACTTTACATATTATGTATTCCATGAATCAAAAAGACTTTTTGATTTAATTGGTCATTTTAATATTACAGAGGAATTAAGCCTTCTGTGCTTCCCCCCACCAGACATTCATCAATGCAGTGGAGTGCTGTATCCTTGGGGGGCACAGTTTTCAAAATGGAGTGCAGACACTTGTAGGAATTTGTTACATATAAATTTAAGACATGCACAGTATCTCACTTGAAAACATTTATTTGTGCAATTCATCCATAACAATATAAATCTGACCTCCACTGATGAAGTGCCCAATAGCGCGAAATGCGTCAGGAGGGAGTGGCTGACATGAGGTAGGCAGACTGGGGGGGACACTGCCTTGTGGTGTGATATGTTGAAAAGTTTTTCGATTAATCAATTTGATTTATATTGTTATGGATGAATTGCACAAATAAATGTTTTAAGTGAGACACTGCATGTCTTAAATGTATATGTAACACGTGATAGTGGACCCGTGCACAGCTCTCACTACAAGATAGCACATACCCCAAAGTTAAATTGTTTCTATTTTCTGTAGGAATTTGCCAATGTACATGACAAGAAAACAACTGCAAAAACATGGAAGATTGCACCTGTTTTTTTTTGTAATTTGCACCCTGCCATGCACTGAAATGATGCCTCCCATTATACAGCCAGAATAGTGAAAGTAAATCCTAATACATAAAGGGCACAATAAGCAACCCATAAACTACTGTATACAATCATCATTCCATAAGAAACAAAGAAAGGAGAAATAGTGACACAAATAGCGTAGGAAGAGACACAAACATGTTGTATATTGTCTCATTTGCATACTCAGCTATATTTCCAGGCCTGGTGCACTGTGCGTGAAAAGTGGAAGAAGTATTCAGCACTCCATTTATAAATGACTCCCCCAATGACCTTCAAAACAATGTGTTTTCTATATATCTAACCACGTACTAATTACCAGTTTTACTACAAGGTCACGTCCACTGCAGTGATAATGATAATAGGCAAAGAATATATATTTTGACATGCTTATCTGCTAATTGTACCTTTTGGATCTTGGTTATGTGCCAGATGTAGCAGCAGCTGCAGGAAAGTGTTTATTTGGCCCTTTGACCTGAGAGAGGTGACAGAAGAAGTTTAGCCCCTTTTATAGTCCTTTATAGGCCTGTGTGGATGAAAAGGGATTAAGAGCATAAACTGCTGTATCACAGCAAGGATAGAATTCAGTGAGGTCAGCTACATAATGGATACCTACCTGTTCCTATTTTTATTATAAATATTAATATTATTATTATTCATAGCATATATTTATAAAACGCCAATATAATTCATAGCATTGTAAAATAAATATGTACATACAAAACAACCAGTAACCAATACAAGAGGTAAAGAGCGCCCTGTCCAAAAGTGCTTATTATTAATAATTCTTGAATTCTTGAAATGTGGGTCCTGTACAGGCCAGCCAAGTTCTTGCACTACCCTCTGCCCATTCTGTATTGACCTCATTTTTGGATTATTTTTATTAATTCTTCTGCTGAAAGGAAGGGTCTTCCCCCAGCTGTTGCCATAAAGAAGGAATGGAAGAATTGTCATTGTATGCTGTAGTGGAACCTGTGGCTGCAATGAGAGGTGTCACCTACATAGCCAATTCCATAATAAAGACATATTTCTGGCAATGTGGTATATGTTTCCTGCATGGATTATACACTATATACAGTATTAGACTGAACTATAAGCATGTGTTGGGTTAGAAATAGGGTTATGAAAAAGGATTGGTAGGGCCTGGTGTAAAAACCTTGTATATTTAATACCTCTCGCTAAAATGAAATTTGATCTTCAAGGCTAATATTATTATTTACCTTATAAACTGATTAACTATATTACTAATATCTTATTTGCAAATTAGTGTTATCAATCAAACTGACTATACAGTTGAAGACCTACTCTAGTAAAGAATGATATTTACATCACACAGTGCCGATCCTTACCTAAAGGCCACCTAAGGCGGCTCCTGCAATGCCGCCCCAAGTCGTCGACTTACCTGTCGGGACGGGAGGCAGGAACACTAATGCGGAGAGCGCAATTGCGCTCTCTCGCATAAGTAAAGCCGAATTTCCGGTTTAAAAAACGGAAATTCGGCTCTTAAAGGTGCAGGAGCGGCACCCCTGTTAACCTCTCCGCCGTTGCCGCTTGAGGCGAGCGTCTCAGCTCGCCTCATTGGCGGTGCGCCCCTGACATAACAGTGGAGGCAGGCTAGGGGTGTAGTCAGGACCGCTATCAGAAATCACAGGGCCCCATACGACAAAATTTCCTGGGCCCCCTGAGCTGCGCCCACCGCAAGCCACACCTACAAGTCCGCCCCCCACCACACAGTAAAATAAAAATATTGGTGGGTAGGGTTCCCACATGTTAAAAAAAATAAAAAGATATTAGTGGTCAGGGCCCCCCATAAAAAACTTTTGTTGCCAGGGCCCCCCATTAAAAAATATTGGTGGATAGGACCCCACATGAGAAAAAAAAATTGGTGGCCAAAATTGGTGGCCAGGCCCCTCCCCCACATATAAGAAAATTGGTGGCCAGGGCACCTTAAACGTCCATGCCTTCCCGAAGTCAGCAGCTCTCAGAAAGATGGGGGGCCCAGCTAATCAAGTAAGTGTGGCGTGGCCGGGCCCCCCTTAACCTCGGGGCCTCCTACAACTCTCCCCCCCAGTCCCCCCCTCTGATGGCTGCCCTGGGTGTAGTGGGAGATAAGCTCCTCAGAAATCTATTTGTGATCACACAGCTTTTCAAGAAATCAGAAGAAAGACAAATTACAGACTAGTAGTTATATTGAACATTAGCATTAGAATGTAAATATACAAAACGTTTTTTGTTAGTATATGCCAAGAGAAGAACACAGGCAGGCTGATTACCTAGAGATAAATACATGTAAATGTGCGCGTATGACCCTTTTGCTTTGTCTTTCAGAAGAAATAATAACAGTGTCATGCCCTAACACAGTTTCCTGCTGGAAATACAATCTTTCAGAAATAGATTAAGTCTTACTTTTGTTATGATATGTCTTTTAAGCTGTAATGGCTTTTTGGACTTTTTCTGTCAACATTGAAATGCTTGTGGGAAATGTCCAGGTCATACATTTGGACTAAAGGGAAAAAGAAATAACAAAACATCAACTTAAGCTGACCATACACGGGCAGATTTAAGCATGTGCCCCTTCAGACCAAGTTGGCAGTTTATCTGCAAATCTATGGGCCCACCCTGGTGGCTGAGATCTATCAGGCAGGTTATAAATCCACTTGGGCAGGGACTGCATCTGCACGTTAAGGCAGTTCTCTCTCCTGACAGGCCTGCATGGCCGTCTGTTATGATCCGATAGTTGACCGAGGGACTAAACGGTTGGATTAGCCCGATTTGGCCAAGTATAGCCACATTTAAGTCAAACCTGCTTTGCAGTTCCTCTGATACATTAAATTCCAACATCTGGAACCAACATCTTTATAACGTACATTCTGGAATTCTTATACATACCCCTTATTGGTAAGGCACCCCAAGGATTGTAATAATTTACCTGATACCCCGGGGTGCTCCTGTTAGCAGTAATCCGTATTGGCCTGGGGTAATTTCAAGGGAGCTATCCTACTCCTCATTCTTCATTCTTCATAATCCAGTGGCCAATGCATGCATAGTAGTGCAAACACTTCACAAACACTTCGCCAGGTGTAAGTTCGCTAGGACAAACGACAATTCACTAAAGTGCGAAGTTGCATCCAGGGCGTACGATTTGATTGCGTTCGGCAATCAAAGCAGAAATGCGCTAGCGTTGCCTAATTTGCATATGGCGGGAAATGATAAAGTTACATGGACTTATATATTGCAGCAAATACATTACATTACACAAGTCCAGGGAACCTTAATAAAGAAAATAGAGTTGTTATAATGCCCTACACATGAGCCCAGTGTACAGTTTATGTTCCATATGTTAGAAAAGGGAGGGGGGGACCCAGTTACCCAACAAAAATTTTTATGGCCCTCTGCAGGCTATCACTCAGTAAAAAGGAAGATGCCAGCATTTTGTGGGACTTAGAAAAATTTTGCACTAAAAATTGAGGAAGTCCTATGCACTCCATTGCACTTCGCCTAGTCTGAGCTGGCAAAGGCAAGTCTGGCGAATGAGGTAACGTTCAGTAAAATCCGCATCTTAGTGAATTTGTGGAATTACGTCCGTTCGACAGAGTGAAAATTCGCCTGGCACTAGAATGCGAAGCAACACTAGCATCTATCTTCTTCGCTAGCGAAGTGACGCCTGCGCCCATTAGGAAATCGGCGAAGTTCCAAAATTACATCACACTGGCGAATTTTCGCTAGCGTTAATCACTTCGCCCTTTAGGGAATCTGCCCCATAGGTGCAGAGTTACCAAAATATTGGACTAGGGCAGGGGTCCCCAACCTTTTTTACCTGTGAGCCACATTCAAATGTAAAAAGAGTTGGGGAGCAACACAAGCATGAAAAAGTCCCTTGGGTGCCAAATAAGGGCTGTGATTGGCTATTTGGTAGCCCCTATGTGGACTGGCAGCCTACAGGAGGCTCTGCTTGGCACTATACTTCGTTTTTATGTAAATAAAACTTGTTTCCAAGCCTGGAATTCAAAATAATCACCTGCTTTGAGGACACTGAGAGCAACATCCAAGGGCTTGGAGAGCAACATGTTGCTCAGGAGCTACTGGTTGGGGATCACTGGACTAGGGAATCCAGTTCGATATTTTCCACATTTATCACCTTTATAAAGGAAGATATGAGTCAGTTGATCAGCATGTGTTTGATTGCTTTGCAAAATCAAATACCGTTCTGCTCAGTGTGGTGCTGAAGTTCAAAAGCAGTGCTAGGTATTTCTTAAATTGGCAAATCTGACAAGCCTATTTTTTTACTGAGTGGTAACCATCATTCCTTGGTATCTGGGTATGATAAAACTGCCCCAAGTCTGGTATAGGTATTGGATCCGTTATCCGGAAACCCACTATCCAGAAAGCTCAGAATTACAGAAAGTCTCCCATAGACTCCATTATAATCAAATAATCCAAATTTTTCAAAATGATTACCTTTTTCTCTGTAATAATAAAACAGTAGCTTTTATTTGATCCAAACTAAGATATAATTAATCCAGCCTATTGAGTTGATTTAATTTTTACATGATTTTCTGGTTGACTTAAGGTAGGGATCCCCAATCTTTTGAACTTTTGAGCAACATTCATACGGTAAGGAGTTGGGGAGCAACACGAGCATGAAAAATGTTCTCAGGGTACCAAATAAGGGCTGTGATTGGCCATTTGGTAACCCCTATGTGGATTGTCAACCTACATTGAGGCTCTGTTTGACAGTATTCCTGGTTTTTATACAACCAAAACTTGCCTCCAAGCCTGGAATTCAAAAATAAGCTCCTGCTTTGAGGCCACTGGGAGCAACATCCAAGCGGTTGGAGAGCAACATGTTGCTCACAAGCTACTGGTTGGGGATCACCTAAGGTATGAAGATCCAAATTATGATCCCTTATGCGGAAAACCGCAGGTCCCATGCATTCAGGATAACAGATCCCTGTACAAGAAATGTATATTCATTCCACCTGAGTCTATAAAAGAATAAAGAAAGAATAAAGGTGGCCATACAAGCACAGATATTACAAACTTTTGTACGATATGCGGTGCATATATGGTGGGAGATGTGCTGACTGATGTCGACAAAAGACCTGGATATCGGTCGGCTCAACGTTTGGCCAAAACGTAAACTTTTGATTGGGCGCCTTTGAAGACAGACTAATATCGACCAGGGTTGACTGCTGAATCGTCAGATAGAGGTAGAATTATATTGTTTCTACATGTATATCTGACGATTCAACTCTTAAAGAACCAAATCCCCCCAACTAATAAAAACCCCTACCCTCCATAGTCCCCCCTCCCTGTTCTCCCCCCGAACTGGTGTTGATACCTGTAAATGACCCTGAAGGTGGCCATAGATGCAAGATCCGCTCGTTTGGCGATGTTGCCAAACGAGCGGATATTTCCCCGATATGCCATTAACAGGCATGGCTATATCGGGGGTAATCTGATTGTTCGGCCGGGATCGGTTGGGTCAAAATCAAACCTGACCGATCGACCAAACGACCGATCTCCGCCGGGCGAAAGATGTCGGCACACGACACACACGATCCAAAAATCGTATGAATCCTCGATTCGTACGATCGGATCTGTGTGTCTATGGCCACCTTAAGTCTTTAATTACCCCTCAATATAGAGTCAGTCCAGTAGAGTTCACAGGGGCCATCTTCAACGGTTCGGGTAGCTTCACTAAGTAAGGACCATATCGGTGCATGCACAGTTGTAGCAATATTCGGACCCTGAACAACTGTGCATGCGCCAAAGCCACAGAAATTGCCGAGGGGACCCGAAGATTCTCGAAGCGCCGGAAGATGGCGCCTGTGAGCTTAGCTGTGCTGACTCTGCAGCGAGGCGTAACAACTTAGCAAAAGTGTTCAGGTCTCCATATGCAGTTACTACTATTTAAAGGTAAATGCTCAGGATTTTACTGTATTGCCATTAAACTAACATGGTTACATAGAGATGATCTATTTGTATTAGAGAAATATTAACATGCTGTCCCATTATATTTTTAAACTATAAATATCAGTGCACCAGTCATTTATTATTTTCTTGATATTGTGGAATGCTTTAGGGACGTTCAGTAACACTAGAAAATAAATGTCAGTCGGCTGATAATGAGCTGAAGAACTTTTACTAACATGAGTGCTAATGCTTTGTAGCAATTTCAAGGCCAAACTCAATCTCCCTTTAGGAATACAATAGCTATGGGACGAAACGTTTCCTGCATGTCATATTATATCTTTATTAATAGGCTGGCTATAACTGTTCAAGCTTCTCATAAATCAACCTTATATGAGCTGTCAGCACTTGATGTGAGTTTTTACCAGTCTTGTATAATTACATTTTGTCTCTGTGTATCCTAATTCCTTGTGGCATGTCAACAGCCATATAATATAACTACCTGGTATCCATGCTTTTAATGGCACTGGGCTGATAGCCACAACAACAAGTCATTAAGAAACCACAGAGGGCAATTTAGGTGTCGGTTTCCATTTGTGCCATTGAAATCTCAGTCTTTTCATCTTTATTAAGTCGTTATTTGCACAGGCAGCTCGTGTAGGCTTGAAAGGAAATCACTGGTAGTAGCATTTCCCTAAGGAAAAATAAAGAGAGTACATGAAAGCAATAAGCTACTCAGCGTTCTTGCATTTTATGAAGAGGAGAAAGTCTCCATTGCAAAGTTCATGACTTTACAACATTATTGTCAGTGCAGGTCTCCAGCTCCCGACACCCAATCATTCCAATGGTCACTCAGTTATTCAGACTTATTGAAAGAGCAGGGCCCAATACTCAGTGGGAAAGACACAAATGGCACCAATAGAACAGAAACACAACTCTATAAAGACATGACGTAAAAAAACAAAGGCATTCCATTTAAACTTCTGGCAATGCACCAATTTTTATGGCAAGGGTCTAAGGAACAAATTTAACAAAATATTTTACACCAAGGAGCCCGTTTTCTAACATTTGTTTATATTAAAATAGTTTTTTGCTGCCAGTTTGCAATAGCAAACAAAGATTTTTGGAGTCATTGAAAGCGTTATGTATGAAACATCCCACAAATACTTTTAACATTATGGGGAACACATTAAGAGGGGAAAACAATGCTTTCCGACTGTTGGAAAATAGTCCTCTTGGCTTTCTTTCCTGTACTGACACTGGCTCTGTATTATCTGCATGAATGTAAGGGTAGGAAACTTCCATAGACAAGAGAGAAATGAGAAGCAGCTTACCCACTTTTGAATAGTACAAGTAGAACAATCTGTTTCTTTATAACCATTATTTGGGTGGTGTATAGACTTTATTTCAACATCTTCTAATTGGTGTGACTTTGCAGGCACAATAAAGGTGTGTGCTGAACAGCTGACAGTGAGCCCAGGACAATGGCAGGTGTAAGTACAAGTACATCAGTACAATCTTGCCCCTTATCACACTGAGCTATGTGCCTAAAGTTGGCCATTGACGCAAAGATCCGATCGTACGAATCGTGTTTGGAGAGTCCCGACATTTTTCATCCTATGTAGATCGGTCGTTTGGTCGATCTGAAAGGCTAAAATATTTCTGTCGGCTGCCGATAATATCTCTGTGTGTATTGCCAATCGTATGATCTTCAGTGGGAGACTGTCACTAGCTTTTGTCAGACATAACTTTCGTACGATTGCTGTCAGGGGCAGAACATCGGCTGATCTGTTCTTTAACTACTTTATTTGATCTGAATGATTAGTTGCAGGTTGGGAGATGGGGAAGTCCGATCGTTCAAGGATTCGAACGATCGGATCTTTGCATCTATGGCCAGCTTAAGTCTCAGTCATAATGCAACAGATGCATCAACACTAAGCAGAAGAAAACAGTATGGAGTACTAACTCCTACTAGTATGCCTGTGTTACACAGGGTTTGGTCCTGCTCAGCAACAAGGGGTTTCAGGGAAATCATTGGAGATGGCAGTGTGCTGGTCAAAGTGAAAGTACTTAAGGCCAATGTGCTTTTACAGAAGAGGAGCACGGGGAAAAAACTGAGCACCCCCAGTGATTTTTACTTTCCTTGTCTTTGAAAGAACCATAGACCCATTCCCATCAATACTGACCAGCCAATATATGCCATTTGGACCCATGTGCCTCCTTTGGAAATTCAGCTGTGAATGTAATCAGTATTAATGTTAATGAACAGTTTAGTATATTCTCATTTGATATGCACATAAATAAATGACTAAATATACATATATGTTTGTGTGTGTGTTGACCTAAACATCAAGTTAATACCTTAAAATACCTTAATAGAATGGAAGCAGCTTTGATCATGGTGAAAAGGCCTTTCAGTTAATGATCGTTCATTGTGTCTCAGAAATGAGTGACAAGTGAGTATCATCAGTGTTTACTATTAGGGATATATGGGATACAATTTTACAAAGCCTTCTGGGTGTTAGCTGAAGTAACAACGAGGATATGAATGGCAGGGGTCTAGATAAAGCATTGCCTGGGGTCTAAGTACCTACTTGTATCTTATCTTGTACAGACGATTTTTCCACCCACTTTGAGAAATAAAAAGCTATTATACTAAAAAACCTGGTGGGCTCTGGCTCTTTTCGGCCCCGCCGGCACAGACCCTCTCACTGCACTTCCTCTCCTAACCTCCACGCTACCGGACGAGTCGGAAAAAGGAGCACATGTACGAACTCGCACCGGCGGTGTGTTTTGCAGAGGGTAGGACTTTGCGGCTGGGGTGCCCAGGGGATGGTGTGGGGGGGCCCCATAGGCTGCGGCCCAGTGCTGATCAATGCTATAGGTTAATAAAAAGCTAGAGTACTAACAAGAGTGAGTACAGGTATGGGATCCATTATCCAAATAAACTGTAAAATGTAAATTATTTCCTTTTTCTCTGAGATTAAAAAAAACGTTCGACTATTCGACCATTCGACCATTCGATAGTCGAAATACTGTCTCTATAAAAAAAACTTTGACTACATACTTCGGCAGTTTAAAACTACCGAGGTACAATGTTAGCTTATGGGGACCTTCCCCATCACTTTTCTAAGCTTTTTATGATTGAAGAAAATTCCTTCGATCATTCGAATTGATCAAAGTATTTGCGCTAAATCCTTTGAATTAGATTTAACTTCGAGGGTCGAATTCGAGGGTTAATTAACCCTCGATATTCAACCCTTGATAAATGTGCCCCTAAGTGTTGTGAGAACACAAAATGCGTAAGGCTGTAATCCGTACTTGTACTTCAATAAAAACTTTTTTACAACTGCCTGGAGTATTGCTCTTTAAGTGCCTACCTTACAAACAACACGGTGATGTCCGCTCCCTTATGCTGAAGGCTTGGAGCAGAGCATCTACGTGGTGAGTCTCTCTAAAAAGAAATGTTTTGGTGATGATATTCTTCTCATGATCCATCCCTTCCTGGTATCTGAGTGCATGAAATACCAGGAACTAATAGGTGACACAGCATGCACTTAATTTGTCCCTACTACTACCAAAGAAGCACTGCCAAATCTCCTAGTGTGATAAAATAATGTGTAGCAGTCAGAAACATGGAATCAAGAGGATGAATTGCAAACACATATGGCTTTCTGTGTTTCCTTGATTAAATAAGGTAGAAGTTTTCTGTGTTATCAGAAATAATATTAGATATGAACAATGTCTCATGGATACTATTCAAGTTTGTGTGTACCGCAAATTCCTCCTAAATTTGACATCTAAATTTCAAACAAAGCTTGTTGCACTTTATAAAACCTGCCCAGAGCACTTCTTGAAGCAATAGGACTTTTAGGAAACAGTAATTTGCAATTTCCCTGCAAGCCTGCAATCTAAAAAAATTCTGGCATCTGAATAATAATATATATCACACAACACAATATTTAGAAGAATAAAAATTTGTGGTTGGGCTTACTGAGGGGGTGTTAAAGAATAATAAGCAAATCTTTTTTTTATTAAGATAGAAGTTTTATAACGAGGTAACAACAAGGTTAGCCATTTTCTCAGAAAATTCACTACTCTATGTTATTGTCTTGTTTATGAGCAGACAAAAACAAGATTGGTGAGTTGGGAATGTGGGGTTTAATGCTTTGAATTGGATCAGTGGGATCAGGGAGTGCCAGGGGGTACAGTGATGGAAAACTGCCCAGGGCCTGAAGGAGGAGGAGGACAAAAAGTTTCACACACAATAAAAAAAGGCTTAGAGCATGTCTTACTGTTTTAAAGAGAGTGTTTTGGGGGTCAAATATGCTGCTTTTAATGTTTACAAAGTGCAGTGTACATAATAGGCACAAACTGCACCCTGCCCTGCACTTTGCAAAGAAGCCATAGGTTTTTAAACTCCAAAATAGAACACACACCACCCCTGTTGATCACTGCTGTCCCGGCTGATCACTTTGTCCTAGGCATGTCCTTCCACCAGGAATAATGGGGGGGGGGGGTTTGCTGGGATACACTGGGATATTTCCCAGCAGTAAGGATAGGGCTGTCTTGCACCACAGCTACTGGGTTCTACAGAGAGCAGTTATGCACTTGGTGCTAATCCAACACCCAGCTGCGGGGGTGCACTTGCGGCAGGGGCAGAAGTAGATCATTTCTGTTAGGTTATGCACTGTCTGCATGCTGTTGCCAGAAACAATATCAGTTCTATACATGATTAGGTACGAGTACGACCTTCTGGAATATTGGAATAATTATATAACTATAACAGCAACAATTGCTTTTTTTGCATGTAAGTTTTATATTTAAAAAATGTGCAATTACAGTAAAGTGGCAGATGGTCCCTAACCTATACAGCTTGCAATCTAAGTGGGTGGGTAGCAACACACAAATAGGATAGCAACTGTTAGTTTAATTGATGCCACCAATTTTTACATATTTGAATCCAATGTAAAATAATTTTGTCTATTGTATATTTTCTTTCTTGTACACAGGGAGCCATATGTTTTGTGCCTTAATGACGTGTTGTGTGCTCTTCTCCCCATCTCTGGTCCCTTCCTTGGCATCTGTATCAGTTTCCCTTTATTCTTCTGAAGAGTTGTGTGTGGATAGAATCCTTGGTGTGTTCCTCTAATCTCTCAGTTATATTGTTCTCTGTTTTGTCTTCCCCAGAATTGTTTCTGAAACATTCTACGTAATTATGTCCTTCTAGGCTTGAAAACACCAGTGCCTTACGTAGGTTATCTTCATGTTTTTGTAAACAGCAAAATCAAACTCATTGAATTAACTGAAAACAAACAATTGCACAGATATGAAAAAAGCATCAGTCTGTCATATGTTGAAGTTATAGGTAATATAGAAAATTTAGAGCTTCTTTTGTATTGTTTTTCCACATTGAGTGCTTAAATACTCAGCAGCAGCATCTCTGATGAATTATGTTTATTAGGCCATAAACTTTCTTGATTTTAACCGACTTTCAGTTTCTCACTTGTACTTTGTGTCCTACCTTGCATGTAAGAGCAAGGCCGCCATCAGATACTTTGGGACCCTGTACAAGGTATTTATATGGGGCTACACAATGATCAACTAGCAGGTAGGCACACTTTGCTGAGACAAAAGGTTGAACAGGTTGGATGTATTTTTTTCAAACACAGATACTCTGATATACATTCACCAATCATTTTACTGAAAAGCAGGGGTGTAACTGTAAAGGAAACAGGTCCAGCTGTTGGAGGCATGGGATTTATAGCCCGCTGCATTATATATACATAAAAAAACATCAGCAATGTTCTTGCTGTGGGACCCAAGGAAACTAGTCATGTAGTAGAGGCTCGTGTATCTGGACTGTGTAACTGTATAATAAGCAGTTCATAAAAATAGTTCCATTCATTACTTTGCACTTCTTTGGCCATAGTTGAAACCAAGCTACCTGCCCCATCACACTGTTCTGCATTGTCAATGCTTGATACGTAAGTAATGCAAGTTTCAAGTTCTTCCATATGTTATGTAAATTGCATACATTTATGGCCCAATAATTCCCTTTTATTCTGTAATAATAAAACAGTACCTTATACTTAATCCCAGCTAAGAAATACAAATGTTGACATTTTTTTATTAGACTCAAAATATGGATAGCCAAATTACAAAAAGACCCCCTATCCAAAAAGACTCCAGGCCCAGAGCATCCTGAATAGCAGGTCCCACACCTGTACTGAAAATTTCCATTTTACAAATACCAAGCCAAACCTATAAACCCCTTTGTCATAACTCTCATTAAGAAACATATGGGGAAGATTCCCTAAAGGGTGAAATGACTAACGCTAGCAAACATTTGCGTCTTTTCCTTTTTTCAGGGTGATAGCCTGCAAAACACCGTAAAAATTTTTTGGGTTCCCCCTTACACTGGGCTCATGTGTAGGGCATTATAACAACTTTATTTTGTCTTATTAAGGTTCCCTGGCCTTGTGTAATGTAATGTATTTGCTGCAACATATACGTCAACTTTAACTTCCGCCGTATGCAAATTAGTAATGCTAGCACAACTTCGCCAGTGTTCGGCAACTTTGAATTTTAGGGAATTAGCATTGTCCTGGCGATTTACATCTGGCGAAGTATTGCGAAGTGGGCGAAGCGGCCGCTAGTGAAATTGCGGCGCTGAGGGAATTTGCCCCATAAACTGGACAGTTGATGGCTGGCTCTGAATTTTAAAAAAAACAAAACATATATATATATGTATATATATATATATATATATATATATATATATATATATATATATATATATATATATATATAATCACTCGTATTAAGGCAAATATCTGGATTCTGTCAGGGTGTGAGAAGTGTTATGGATCTGTAAATGACTTTAAATGCAGCGTAACCATGGTTAGTGTCCTTCTAATCAATCAGGTGGCAAAGTAACCACCTTTTTCATATGGTTCCATAGTGTAAGAGAATTGTGGGTTGTTTCCTAGAACCCAGAACTTTTTACATTGTTTTACCCTTTGCTTGGGTACTATATTGCCGAGTCTTTTCACAAGCTTCCACAAATCAGTTACTCCATGGGCTACAATTGTTTGTTTCAGACTTCTATTTATGTACATGTGGGACACATTTCCCTATTTTTAGCCTTGTTTCTGTTCCTCACAGGAGACCCTCAGCTTGTTTCCTTCATTACCTCCAAAAATAATCACTTCCTTGGTTCTTGTCACTCGTCCAGGCAATCTCCAGCAGAGCTTTTATCTCTAGAAGCACAAGGACTTTTCTGTGATTAATCATATTTTCTCTATTGAGGTTAACAAAAATCTTTTATTTAATAAAGTGGGCAATACATTTCCTGTAATAGATAGCAAAGATAATAGTAATATCTCACAATTAATTGCTAAACTCAAAAGAGCACAAACAGAGGATTCTTTGACATATAGGGCTCTTACACATGAGCGTTTTTACCTGCGCTCCCCTGCGTTCCGTTTTTCGGCGTTCAGCCGCAGGGGAGCGCAGGAATAGACGCATTTAATTATTTCAAATGGGGCTGTACTCACACAGGCGCATGTAGGCGCCGAACGCAGGTTGAGACGCAACATGCTGCATTTTTCCTGCGTTCAGCGCCTACATGCGCCTGTGTGAGTACAGCCCCATTTGAAATAATTAAATGCGTCTATTCCTGCGCTCCCCTGCGGCTGAACGCCGAAAAACGGAACGCAGGGGAGCGCAGGTAAAAACGCTCATGTGTAAGAGCCCATAAGGAGGAGAAGGAAAACAGCAATAAACAGACAAGTTTGTAAGAGGAAGCCTGTTGGCAAAAGTAACAGGGAATTCATAAAGAAGATCAGTTAAATTTGTAGTCTGAAATTGGTGAAATAAATGACTGAAAGCAATGATAATCTATGCATGAAGCCAATGCAATGAATAACTATGAGCCATGTTTTCTATACTCAGGGGCAGATTTATTAAGGGTCGCATAGTAAATTAGAATTCAAATTTTAAAATTTTTTGTTTGGTCAAAAGTATCAAATTCGAATTGTGAATTATCCGAACTCAATTCGATTCAAATTTTAATTTAAACTCCAATTTTCTAGATTTATCAAACCTTTACCCTGGGAATAATTTGAATCCGGCTATTCACCACCTACAACCTGCCGCATTCATGTAGAAGTCAATGAGAGAGGCCCAGTGACCCATTTGAAGATGTTAATAGCCTTCCTGACATTTGATTTTTTTCAGAGAAAAAACTCAATTCGAGTTTCGACTAATTTGATTTGAGTTTTCGGGTCGATAATATTAGTTAGAATTCTAGATATTTGGTATTTTTTCTTAAATGACTTCCCATTCAAAGTTTATTAGAGTTAAAAAAGACTCGCATGAATTCGATATTCGACCTTTGGCTTTGCCTGACCGGATTTTTTTAACCTGCCCAATCGAGATCTGCCCGACTTTTGGGAGGCCAAAATGATGGCCCCATACACTGTCGGCAGCTTTTATTGGCCCGTGTATGGGGGCCTTTAGCCACAAAAGTGTTCCTTTTTAAACTACTTTGCCAAATCACTAACCCAGAAATGGGCAGAACTTATGGTTAAGTGGACAGGGTTTGGGGGTGCATTGGCAATGTGTATCTGTGCATGAACTGTGCAGGTGCAAGTGTAGCTAAATAAATATGTTCTGATTTTTTAATGTGTTGGATGTTGCTTATAGCAGGTGTTTATATAATAGAAAAAATCCAGATCCAGATCCAATATTGAAATAATTTATTTTGTACATTTATTAATTTATTTGCAAATTTAGTTAAGGAGGGCTTCTGCACAAAGCAATATCATGCAAGAGTTTCTGCCTTTTGCAAAAATGGATAGAAGCATGGTAGTTTTTCTGAAGATCTATCCTGTATGCTGTGGGTCCTGTAGTAGATTATACACCTAAGCAAGAAGAGTTCCCTCTAGTGGGCTTATTATAAATGAGTGTCAGAAAAGCAACATTGGATATCCTCTGGTAGATGTTAGACAGTGCTTTGATGTGTACTTCAACAATAGCCAAAAGGCAGTAAATTTGGAAATCTGAGTGTATATATTACAACAAAGCTATTGCCATCTTGCCCTACTGTCCATGTTATCATTGTTTTTTTCCACCTATAGTTGTTCCCCTAAGAGCATCCATTATGTGCAGAGCCCAGGCCATTGTCCCTCTCTGGAACCACTAAAGACAGTTTATTGGCATTTTACATATTAAAAGTGCAATCATTACAATCCCTAGCAGGGCAAGTGGTCAGTGAAAGATGCACAATATTGTATGGTGATTAACGTCATCCCTAGACCTAGTAGGAGTAAATCTATAGTAAGGGCTCTTACACATGAGCGTTCTGACCTGCGCTCCCCTGCGTTCCGTTTTTTGGCGTTCAGCCGCAGGGGAGCGCAGGAATAGACGCAAGTCATTATTTGAAATGGGGCTGTACTCACTCAGGCGCGTGTAGGCGCTGAACACAGGAAAAATGCAGCATGTTGCGTCTGAACCTGCGTTCAGCGCCTACACGCGCCTGAGTGAGTACAGCCCCATTTCAAATAATGACTTGCGTCTATTCCTGCGCTCCCCTGCGGCTGAACGCCAAAAAACGTAACGCAGGGGAGCGCAGGTCAGAACGCTCATGTGTAAGAGCCCTAACTGCTGAATAATCATTGAAGATGATTCACAGCTGAGCAGCTTCTTCAGTTCAACTGACTGGTATGGGAAGTCCTCAGAATATAAACCCTTCCAATAATCCAATAATAGTGAAACATATTCAATGATTACTCAGTAAGTCCAGTTGCTGTAGATTTACTTCTGCTAGATACAGTATACCATGATCTGAATGAATGTAAACCTTTATAGACTATTTCCTGACCCACAGTCCTGCAGCAAAGCACCCCCTCCTCTGGATTTGGCACCCTCCACTTTTATTGCATTGAAGAGAAAGATTAACCCAAACAACTAATTAGAGGCACCCTATTCATGTCTGGCTGTTAACACCACACACATGCCAATGGGAATCATAACCAAATCAGAATTCCAACTTGGGTAACCACCACTGAAGCATACTCACCTGAGTGCATCTGGGGCCCCACACGTGGTTATACAAATAAGTTAAAAGCAGCCTACTTATTTAGTCCATGTTTCTTTCTGAACAAGTAATATTTATTAGTTTCTGCAAATTTAGCACCAGGAAAACAACTTATATCCACCAAGATAATACTCTCTCAAGGTGCAAGGGGAAAATGTTAGCAGTTGACAGCCACATTGACAACTTCTTTACAGGTGTTCAAGGTTACAATAAACCTGTGGATGGAGTTACTAACAGTCTTGGCATTGCCACCAAGAATGTAAATCCTCTGCTGACCCTATAGTTAAGGCAAGATACACCAAAAGTAAATATCACATTTATAACATGGAAGGCAGGGTGCAAAATGTAAAGAAGGGCCCAATCCACCATCCATCCAGCCTAAATGAATTGCCTTAGGCCCCCCACTTCAAAATAATAGCACAGCCTTATCATTCTCAATACATTGCATTAAGTATGTTCTTTGTTTTCCTAAAAATAACATATACCATAGAGACAGTTACCCAGCCCTATATTTAGGCTCGGTGCCATGCAACACACTAGACCTAAGAGCACCCCAGCTTGCAGAAGCAACACTACATATAGAACTCCATGTGACATCACTTCCAGTTACGTGTGATGTCACTTCTGCCGTACGCCACACTACAACAACACTCATACCCCTCATCTTCTCCTTCAAAACTGGATTTACACAGCAAGTCTCTGGCGGCTGGGGAGATTTTTTAATGTTTATTACCAAAAAATGAATGTATTATATATGTATAAATACAGCCCTGCTGGTACCATGTAATAGCCCCCACTCTCCATATCTAGAGGCAGGCGAAACAATGCAACTGTTTCTTGTGTAAGTGTTTATGCACAACATTTGCCCCTTAGAAATAAGTTTAAAGTGAAACAGATTTATATAATTCACTATAATACTTGATCCATGTCTGTTATTTTTAGGCTTGACCCCAGCCCAAAGCTGGACACTTGCGGCATAATCTGGTGGCTGGAGCGGAGTGTAACATTTGGCACCCCCAAGTGCTGCAAGCCTTTCCTTCTCCTTTAAAGGGTACAGTATACCTCTTCTTCAACATGAGTGCAATGAGTAGGGTTTGTGCTGAATATACATTTAGCCTGTTGTTTTAATCACACAAAAAAATCTATGGCAAAAATGGAAACAAGAACAGATTGAATGTAACACTGAACACTTGAAATTGTCACTTATACATGTGTACACCTGCCCAGACTGCTCATGCAGCACACAAATGAATGATACACGGTTACAGCATAAAAAGGAAAAGATTTTCTTCCTGTTTAGTTGCCACCCAGCAGCACTTTCCATTCAGAAACCCAGTGTGTCATCATATCTACATGAGTGAAGCAGGCAGAGAATTCCAAGAACCAGTGCCGGGCCAGATTGGCCTGACGCTCTAGGCAACCTGGCCCAGTGTTGGACTGGGACACCAGGGGCCCACCCAAAAACCTTAGACCAGGGGCCCACTGTCAGTACTATTATAATTCCTCTCCTCCCTCAACCTCTATTCTGCTAGTCTCTTTTCTTTAAATGCTATAATCTATTATTCAATCTATTTAGTCTCTTTATTCTCATAGAAATAGGTAATGGCCATGAAATATGCCAAATGTTTTGAAGCAGAAGGGCCCACCGGGAGTTTTCCTGGTATCCCTGTGGGCCAGTCCGACACTGACCTGGCCGGTCGCAGCGCCCAATAGACATACACAGCAGAACAGTTTCACACAGCCGGCAGAGTGAGAAGAGAGGGCAGCAGACTAGAGGTAGGAAGCAGAGAAGGTATGTGCCTGGCACTCATACCTCCCAACTGTCCCATTTTGAGCGGGACCGTCTCGCTTTGGACAGCTCAACCCACAGTCCCGGATTTGTACTGATATTTCCCAAGTCTCTCTTTGATCTGCTGCACTGAACAGCCAGAAACAGATACAACGTTTCTAACTTAATTGGCTCTTGGCAGAGAGCCCAGGACCCATACTTAAGATACTTTTGTAACAGTTTAAGATAAGAACAAGCATCATAGCTTAAAGGGCAATTCACCTTTATTAGCAAAACTGCAATAACATATAAAAACCATAGAAATGTGTTCAAACTTTCATAACCAGACAAATTTTGTAAAGTGGACATGGTAATTAGGGGGTGTGGCCACAAAAATGGGCGTGGTCAAAAATTGCGGCAAATCTTTATGTCTGTGCTACTTTATCTATCCCTAGTTCCAGCCCAGAACAGAACTCATGATGATAATTAATACGTCATTGCTAAAGCCCATTTAGCATTTGCTTGCACAATATAAGCAGTTTGGTGTAAACATTATCACAGTCACGTGTAAATCTCATGGTCATAATTACCACACGTGATGGAATAGGTGCAGTATCTCCAGCTGGTCTGCCACTCCATTCATATGTACCTTTTTATTCATTACTCGTTGTAACCAGCAGGGGGCAGCCAGAACAGCAGTCTAATACTGTAATTGGGAGTAGCATATCCCCCGCCCTTCGTATGGGCGTGGCCTCTGAGCACTGGCACAGAGAATGACATACGGTAGAACATGCAGCTTGTGCAGCTGCTTCCGCCAGGAGTGAGCCTGCTGGCTCTAGTGTGGCTGGCGGTGGATGCGGCCTTCCTTACTGCCCTGCTCTTATATCTGCAACGAGGCTGCGACAGCGGGCGCTCCCTTTTGTGCAGCGTCTTCCAAGATCTCATTCGCTATGGGAAGACTAAAAGCGGCTTGCGGCGCCCCTCATGGCTCCAGTGGTTTGATATACCTAAGAGGTAAGCGGGTTCCTGTCTGGTGAAGATTATGTGGTTGCCCAGCAATCAAAGGCTTCCCTCAGGCCCACTCACAGGCAGTTACACACTACGGAACGCATTTTAGGACATCCTGCAGCGAAATACATGCCTTCATGCATGTCCTATGCCTTCGGAATGGCGCATTGGTCGCTTTTACCGTCAGTCATACGAGCTCCGCCCTCAGCCTTCTATCCTCCGCCCTCAGTCCTCTTCCTTTTAGTCCTCTTCCTTCCACCCTCCCTGCTCAGCCCTCCACCCTCTTTCCTCAGCATTACCCCCTCAGATCTCTCTTTTCAGCCGACAGTCATATCCATAACTTTCTAAAGTGGTGAGCGAGGGTGGAAGGAAGAGGACTGAGGGTGGAAGGCCAGTGGCGGAACTACCGGGGGAGCAGGGCCCGCACCCCCTCAGGGCCCCCTGGCAGCCCGTGCGCCATTGAAAATGTGGGCCGTAGGTAGGGGGACGGGGCCCGGCTGCGCGTCACGCAGCAGTGCCTGTCCCCCTCTAGGAACGCTACTGCGGAAGGCAAAGGACTGAGGGAGGAGGATGGAGGGCTGAGGGCGGAGACCGTATTACTGACGGCTCAGAAGGGAGGGTAGAGGACGAAGTTGTGACTGCAGATTTGGACGATGAGTGACGGTAAAAGCAACCAACGCGCCATTCCGAAGGCATAGGACATCAAATGAAGGACAGGTATTTCGTATGTCCATAACAGACAGCAAATGCTTTCAGGGTTAGTGGATTTTTCAGCCCATTGTTAGGCAGTTGTTCTCCCTACAGAAGCCCCATGTGTTTGTGTTTGTTTTTATGTGTGTGAGGGGAAGGTGCATACACTGACTTTGTTTTATTTCTCATCAGGTGCTTCTGGCATTTTTATTTTGTCTCTCTGATCTGGAATGGGTTTCTCCTGTGGATCCTCCTTCACTTACTGCTCCAAAGTGTCCCAGTTCCAGAATGGCTACAAGCAGTGCTACAGTTCCTCTGTGCCGGATCAGAACCACAAGTCCTGGGTGAGTGATTAGTATAGAGCTGACACTCCTTATAACCCTGTCATTAGTGATGTGCGGGACGACCCGATACCCGCACATCACTACCTGTCATTTACTTTATTGATATAAACCACTCAAAATGGTCATTAGCCATGTTTTATTACCCCCAGTGTCCCAGCTTAATTGTGTCCACTACAGTCAGTCAGTTGTGCAATAGATACTGGAGGCGCATGGGTACGGCCGGTGTCTGAGAAAGAGGAGTCATCAGCCAGCAGTGATGTGGGCATGCACTTATATGCCCTTTAATCCAGCACTGTTAGTGCATGGCCACTGTTACTATGAGGTGGGCAGGGGTGTGGGTCCATTTACACCTCAAGATGCTACGGGATTGTGTCAGTTGATCAGTGTGATGGAGCACTTTGCAGAAATTGGAAAATAAAGATAAAAAAAAGCAGGTAAAAACATATATGGCACTGTGAAACTCCTGCTCAGTAAAATATGTATTTAAACTTGGGAGGATTATGATCCGTAATAAGTAGCACCTTGTTATCCCTAAGCAGAAAATAAATCCATCGGAAACTTGACTGCAGGCAGAATCAAGCTCATATTAGCTTACTTATCTCTAGTTTTATTGACAGGGAGGTTATTTATGTACCTTTAAGGGACTCATCCCAAATTGAGTGAAATTTTTTTTCTCTTTAAAGGGAGAGAAAAATGAATATTGAAGCAACGGATAGTTTATCATATTAAAGAATCTTACCAAACTGGAATATATATTTAAGTAAATATTGCCCTTTTATATCTCTTGCCTTGAACCACCATTTCATGATGGTCTGTGTGATGCCTCAGAGATCACCTGACCAGAAATACTACAACTCTAACTGTAACAGGAAGAAGTGTGGAAGCAAAATACAGAACTCTGTCTTTTAATTGGCTCATGTGACCTAACATGTATAGTTTGTTTGCCGCCGCTTTAAAAATGGAATAGTGACATAGCATAAAACCTTTTTATTTCGTTAAAACTATAAAAAAAAATTCACTCACAATTGTGGTATAACTACGAGCATCAATGTTCCACCGACACTCCTTGTGGTTGTGCTCTGACCAGCGGTGCTATTTCTCCGCATGTATCCTTTCGGGTGCTTGGTGATGACGTCAAGTCCTTGCGTCTCACTCGGCGTGAGAGAACACATGCTGATTGGGACTAAAATAACTTGAAGGGCTTGAAAATAATCTTAATGTCTGTGAGTACATTAGGGATGCACCAAATCCACTATTTTGGATTCGGCCGAACCCCCGAATCCTTCGTGAAAGATTCGGCCGAATACCGAACCAAATCCTAACCCTAATTTGCATATGCTAATTAGAGGTGGGAATAGGAAAACATTTTTTACTTCCTTGTTTTGTGACAAAAAGTCATACGATTTCCCTCCCTGCCGCTAATTTGCATATGCAAATTAGGATTTGGATTCCGTTCAGCTGGGCAGACGGATTCGGCCGAATCTGAATCCTGCTGAAAAAGGCCGAATCCCGAACCGAATCCTGGATTCGGTGCATCCCTAGAGTACATACCTAAACTGCACGAGGTAAACTGTCTATAATTTAATTGGAAGACACACGAATGTGATGCAGATGTACCTCTTGTCTAATTGAGATTTGGGTAATTGGGCTAAACTATTCCAAGAAGGGTATTAATATACTACACCATGTATTACCATATCGATATACCGCTTATTTCCCTAAAGCTATTGCAGCGCTGACTCTGCACAATTTAAAGGAAGCTTGCATTACACTCAGAGGGGAGCGAGTTTATTGAGAGCCGGCAAAAGAAGGGAAACCTCAGGAATCTTTGGGTATACCTACTGACCTCCTTGATATTGACACGTTCCTATGATTTTTATAGGAACGTGTCGGTATCGCTTTAAGAAGTATCTATGAATTATGGCACCAAATAAGTATATGAAGCCAGTTTCATTTTAGTAATTCCTGTCACTTCTAGTCCCAAAGTACTTCGAAGGAGCTGATAAAACTAATTACAGTCCACTGAGAAGCCCCTGATATTGAGCTGCTCAATGGCTGCTGCTTAGACAAGAGAGTGGTAGATAGGGAGCTCTGAACAAATTGCCTTTTTTGGGGGTGAGTGCAGTTAATGGAGCCAAACTTTCAAATTAGTGCTTTATCATTTTATTTTATATTAAAACAATAAGCAGAATGTCATTTCAACACGTCTAATGTGCTAATGTTTATCAAAGGTGATTTTAGGTGTAGACTGTCCATTTAAATTCGCACATTGAAATGTTAATTCAAATAATGTTTTGAATTTTTACAGGCGGAGAACTTTCAGTTGTTCTGGCTTTTTCTCTGTTGTGGTTGCACAGCCTGCGGAGATTGCTAGAGTGCCTGTTTGTGAGTATCTTCTCCAATGGGGTCATTCACTTTGTGCAGTATTGCTTCGGCTTGGGCTATTACATCTTGATTGGGTTCACTATACTCGGCTATTGCCCTCTGGACAGAAGGACCGGTGAGTATATATATTCAGATATTTTTTGTCTGTATCTTTAAGCATTTCCCAGCACTCATAAATGTTGTACACCCACGTTTCATAACACAACAATCTTATTTTGGTCAGCTGTGATTGGATTATTTTCACTGCTATATCTTAGCACTGGTTAGCAACATTAAAAAATTGCTTCTTGTGCCTCTAGCATAGACTTATCACTACAGCACAACCGTAAATTATATTTTCATTCCTTTAAAACACTTTCATTGTTTGGTGTTACTGTTCCTTTAAAAAACAAAATATTTACCAGTTAGTGTTTGCCTGCCACACTATGCAATGCAACCCCACCATTATCTCATTCCATTGTGAAGTGATGGATTCCGGGACTTGAAGTCCCTTTGCTTTCCAAGGAATCTGTGCACCACCCACTATGGAAAGCATCAAGTCTCCAATAAAATCACTTCAGATAACATTTATAAGCCCAACTGAATGAGCTCATGTCAAAAAAGGGGGGGGTACATTTTTTCTTTAATAAATATAGTGATCCCATTACATTCAGTTTGGTTGTTAAGAAAATTTTAGCTGTACCACTATCAGACACTGGGATTGCTTTTTATATTGGCTTGAGTGTTTAAAAAGAATGAAATAATGCCAAAGTGATCCATTATACAGTTTCATGAAAAATAATTCTGTCACATGACCAGTTATCTCTTATTTTATAACATATATTTATGTATTTATCAGTACAATATAAGCAACTGTGACGGCCTCATTCATGTATCCGACCGACATTACAGTAACTACACTGTTTTATAGCTACTAATACACTGATATAAACTATTCGGGGAGGGGGTTGAAACCATAAATTTTATCATAAGTGATAGTTTACTCGTCCTTTAATCCACTTTCTCCATAAGAAGAGATGTCTTCACGGCAGACGTGCCATTAAAAATGTGCTTACATTTTATTTTTCTTGTTTCCAGCAGTTTCGCTGGATGATCTCCTAATGCAGGGTAACTGGTACCATATCCTTGGACTGACACTCTATGTCTGGGCTTCTCTACACCAGTACACATGTCATTGTATTCTTGCTGATCTGAGGAAAAGTGCATCAGGTGTGCTCTTCTGTAATATATACATTCTATAGCACATTCAGTGGTGCAGACCATTTGGGGGAGAGGATGGCAGTGGTGAAAATGATTGTGGATTGATAGGGTCTTAGAAAAGAGAAAAGGCATATTAAGAAGTAGATATGGACAGTCCATATGAAAGGGAGGTCAGAAGTCCTAAGGCTGCAGGATTGGCATATGTAATCAATGTACCATAGTAGTATATTTATATGGTTTAAACAGATTTTGTTGTGGTCACATAGTGAGCAAATGAAAGCATATTCATATTGCTACAACATACAGGATGAGCAATGAATAATTTAGAGAATGCAACACAGTGCATTGGCCTGCTATTACTCATTTCAGTAAACTGGTCCAGAAAAAAAGGCAGTAATGGCAATTTAATCTACAGTTGCAATTTCTAAATCTGAAAACAGCTGCCCCATTAAAGAAGAACCAAACCCTAAAAATGAATATGGCTAGAAATGCCATATTTTATGTACTGAATGTTTTAAACCAGCCTAAGGGTTCCACATCTCTATAATAGTAATAATGATCCAGGCCTTCAAAGTGAAATGAAGTGATTGTGTTAAAAAAAGGCTTTAATTCCTCAAATTCTCATGCAATATTTTTGTTCAACCCACTAAATTAAAGCTGAAAGTCTGCAGTTCAACTGCATCTGAGTTGTTTCATTTAAAATCCATTGTGGTAGTGTACAGAACCAAAATTAGAAAAAAGTTGTCTCTGTCAAAATATTTGTGGGCCTAACTGTAAGTCAATGGGAGAAGTCCCGAAGATATCTTGATCTGAGCTGGGTTTTGTGCAATAATCCGAAGATTTCATGGTTTTCGGGAAAAAATCTGAAAAAGATCTGAGATTTCTGGTGGAAAATCTGAAAAATTTATACGATTCGAGTTTTTCTGTTTTTTTCCAGCACAGGAAATTTAGAGAGAATGCATATTTTGTAAAAATCGGCCTCTTAGGGGCAAATTTACCTAGGGGTCGAATATCGAGGGTTAATTAACCCTCGATATTCGACTGCCGAATTGAAATCCTTCGAATATCGAAGTCGAAGGATTTAGCGATATTCCTACGATCGAACGATCAAAGGAATAATCGTTCGATTCGAACGATTCGAATGATTTTAATCCATCGATCGAAGGATATCCCTTCAATCAGAAAATTGTTAGGCCTCGGTAGGTTTTAGGTGGCGAACTAGAGGGTCGAAGAATTTTTTTAAAGAGACAGTACTTTGACTATCGAATGGTGGAATAGTCGAACGATTTTTAGTTCGAAACGTTCGATTCGAAGTCGTAGTAGTAGTCGAAGGTTGAAGTAGCCAATTCGATGGTCGCAGTAGCCATATTCGACCATTCGAAATTCGAACTATTTTTTCTTCTATTCCTTGACTCGAGCTAAGTAAATGGGCCCCTTAGAGTCTGGTATGTTAATATAACAGTATTAAATGAATATGTATGAACTTACCTTTTCTGCCTGATCCTTTGATACATTGCAGGTGCCATAATAAACCTGAAGCATGCTGTACCTACTGGAGACTGGTTTGAGAAGGTGTCCTGCCCTCATTACTTTGCAGAGCTCTTGATCTACCTGTCTATCGCAGTTGTTTTTGGACTTCTGAATACTATATGGTGGTTGGTTGTTTTATATGTGTTGCTAAGCCAGGCATTGGCTGCGGTTTTATGTCATGAGTTTTATCATGAAAAGTTTGATTCCTATCCTATTCACAGGAAAGCATTCATTCCACTTATATTTTAAATATAACATTGTATACTATACATTTCCATGTATACGTCTCACTTGCTTTCTTTGTTACTGAGCCAAGTGTATTTATCCTTGATATGACAATACAAAAGAATATACAGTTGATTGGTGTGTGTGTTTTATTTTTACTTACTTTAAAAATGTAAGAAAACTAAATCCTTCAACTATTTTACTAACAGGCCTCTCGAAAATACGCATATTGCTATACATTGTTTAAAGGGGGCCTAAACCCCCAAAGTTATTTAATATAATATCATTCAAAGGGTTTCTATGAGCACATATGCATTTATTGTCTATGTATACAGTAATACCAGGGTTAATCCTAGAATTAAAGGGGAACTATTAAAAATAAATACTTCTAGAAATATGTGTCCTCTCATGGAAATGCTTGAATATAATAAATTTCAAATTTTTCTTTTTTCATTTTTTTTTTTTTAAATCAAGTTACTTTTCACTATCCCTCTCTCGGCAGTCTCCATACATGCAGGAGTTGGAGTTAGACTTTTAGGGTAGGACTCAACAGGCGTTTTCGGCGTGATCCGATGCTCAAAAACACAGGCGTCACGTCAGATGCGACGGAAATAAGGTAATATATGGAAATGTCAGATGAAGTCGCATCATTGATCGACACGACACGAGTGTCGGACTGCGACACCATCTCACAATTCCATTACTTACCTTAATTCTGTCGCATCCGACTTGATGCCTGTGTTTTTGTGCAGCGCGTCGAAATCGCCCGTTGAGTCCTACCCTAACTGATGGTTTGGTAAAATCAAGTGGAATGTGCTCTAACTCCGACACAAAGCTGCATGCAAAAAGACAGATTGCTGAGAGGGGAGTACAACATTTTGAAATTATTACATTTAAAAAATATTTATTTTTGCATGACACAGAGCTTAGATTAAATTACAATTTTTGCAATTGTTCCCCTTTAGAGCAATAATAAAGTGCACAGATGGTTAGGTTCACCAACACTCTGACTTTCAAGAAGCACTGAGAAACTGAAAACCTGCTAAAATTTGCAGTCTAAAACTGCATCTCAGAAACCACTAAAAACCGAAAATAGTAAATGTGCTCAGACTGATATTTTAACATCAATTAATTTTAATTAGATTATCTTTTAGGCAACAATTCCAAAGCCTGAATTTGAGTGCCAAGATATTTGTCCCCTAGTTTTTAAAGCATTAACAGTGCAGAAGTCATTTAATTCACATACTTCCTCAGGAACTGCCTCTTGTAAACTATATTTATTGAAAACGGTGCTTATAGGGGAGTATTATTGCTTTAATTGCTGTATTCACTCCAGGTGTGTATACAGTACTCTTAACGAAGAGCTGGCAGTGGCAACTGTTGACATTACATTTTGGCATCCTTTGAATTTGACAAAAAGTATGTCACATCATTATTATCTTGTTGCATATGTCCTGAAGGAAGCAGAAAGTTCCTGGGAAGAATTGCAGGTATATCTGTATTACAAAGACTGTGTTGTTCTGCCCCTGGGAGTCGCACTGGATATCAGCGATGTTTCTTTGGCAACCGAATACGGGCACATGCTAACCTGTAAGACCGAATCGGGGAGGCAGATTTATTAAAGGCCGAAATTCAAGTTCATGAGAGTTTTTTTTTTTTTTAAAACTCCCATAAACTTGAAATTCGACCAATTTCTATTTCCAATGTTGGGAGGTATGTTATACTGTTTTTGAAACAAACACACCAGTATTACTCATGCAGGGCAATACAATCTAATCTATTCAGTACTTTAAAACACTTCCGTTTTTTGTGTTAAGCTGGCCATAGTCGCAAAGATCCGATCGTACTTTCCCATCTCCTGACCTGCCACTAACCATTCCGATCAAATAAAGTACAAAAGAACAGATCAGCCGTCAGGGGCGGAACTACCGGGGGAGCAGGGGGTGCAAGCGGGCCAGGGCCTGCACCCCCTCAGGGCCCCCCGGCAGTCCGCGTGCCGCGCATATCCTGGCTAGTTCCGGGTTTAAGGAGGGGGGCGGAGGGCCCTCCTGCGCCAGGGCCCGCCCCCCTCTAGTTTCGTTTCTGTCAGCCGATGTTCTGCCCCTGACAGCAATCGTACAAAAGTTATGTCCGACCAAAGCTAGTGACCGTCTCCCACTGAAAATCGTATGATCGGCAATACATGAAGATATATTACCGGCAGCCTCGGTTCGTACGATTAGATCTTTGCGTCTATGGCCAGCTTAACTGTTTCTTTAAAAGTTCCTTTTGGTCCATTTTACCCAGTCTTATCCTAAACCATTGTTCTATCCCTGAATTGTAAGAAATCTGTTTGCACAGTAATGCTGGGACCATCTAATGCCATAAACCTAAATCTGGCCACAGACGCAAAGATCCGATCGTATGAATTAATGTACGGTCGGACTTCCCCCATCTCCCGACCTCGTACGATCGGCAATACACGCAGAGATATTACCCGCAGCCGACAGAAATCTTTTAACCTGTCCGATTGACCAAACGACCGATCTCCACCGGGCGAAAAATGTCGGGACTCTCCACACACGGTCCGAAAATCGTACAAATCCTCGATTCGTACGATCAGATCTTTGCGTCAATGGCCAGTTTTAGATTAGCTTTGATGAGTTTCACCCATAGGCTTCTCCTAATCCTGCCATTGTATGAAAAAAAAAAGGAGACATATAGGATAAGTGAAAAAACCCTAGGCAATTATAAGTAATATATGGTGTTGCTTTTACATGGTGCTAAAAATGAATATCTTTAAAAATAGCCTCTGTATTAGACCTTCCTATAGATGTTCTCTGGTCCCTGTCTGTGTTTCAAATGAGGGGTGGGCGTGTCCTATAATGGTCCTTGCCAGAAGCACAGTAGGAGGGGGACAGCCAATCACAGCCCTGCATTCACACAAGCACAGACAGGCGTCAGTTCCCTATCAGGTCCTGCTAGCTGCTGATTGGTTCCTGTCCTATAGTGCTGAGAGCTGCCGGAACAGCCTGGGAATTCAGGGAGCTGGAAGAGAAGGGAGGGATTTGCAGAAATATTCAATAAATCAGCCTGAAACACAGCTTTTTTAAGCACAATTGTATAATGCACTGGTACATTCTTATTTTTTTTACACAAAATGTCTCCCTTAAGGGTACAAACAACTAAAAAGATGACCACGTGACCCTAACACAAAGAGTCTGTCCTGTCCGGTCTCTGAGCAGAAAATAGAAATGGCTCTTGATCAACAAATGGCAACGGAGGTGCCAGCGGACATAGTTCTCCACAGGCTTCTGTCGCTCATTATCTGCTTATAATTCTGCAACGCTGAGGTATTTTCTCCCACCCCCAAGGTGGCGTCATTTATAGACGCTTTGTACACGTGTATTCGTCGCGCCGCAATCTCGCGAGATGAGGCATGTGACGTCGGCTTTGGCTATCAGGCAGGAGCTGAGCAGCTGGATATCAGCGCTGTTGCTGGACTTTGAAGCAGCGATTCTAGACTGCGAGCTGTAATAAGAAGATCGGAATTGTCTCACGAAAAAAAAACCGGTACTGTTGGGCCATTACATGATCCCTGCTCCAGTGCTCCAGCTACCGACCCCTAACTCGCTTCCCCAGAGCAGGGAATGTGCGATATCCCTCCGCCTCCTACTGTCATCTCTTCCCATGTACCTGTACTATTTTATTCACTTTCACTCCTTTGTCTTCAATGTGTGATATTTGCACTCTGGGAATAATACGTGTTATCATTGCATTAAAGGGCTGCTTCACCTTTGAGATAACTTTTAGTATGATGTAGTGAGGGATATTCTGAGACAATTTGCAATTTGGTTTTCATTTTTTACTATTCATGGTTTCTGAGTTATTTAGCTTTTTCAGCAGCTCTTCAATTTGCATCTTAAAGGACCAGTAACAGAAATTTAAAAAAAAAATTAAATTTTAAAATAGCAAAGCCTTTATTAAGAAATAACTTACAGAAACTCCGCTTCCCCTCCTCTTCAGAAAAGGCGACAGGGAGACCATCCATCCTGCGACGCTAAATTTCTCCTCCCTGGCTTCCCGCTCCCTCGCTCCTCCAGCTCATGCCACTCTCAAGACGTGGCCACACTGCGGATCTGGGACTGAGCCAACAGCCAGAAGCGTCACTAGAGGGGTACGGGCCCTGGTGCGTGACGCGCAGCTGGGCCCCGCCCCCTCCATACGGCTGCATTTGGCCGGCTTTGTCAGTGGCGCGTGAGCTGCCGGGAGGCCCTGAGGGGGTGCGGGCCCTGGCCCGCTCGCACCCCCTGCTCCCCCAGTAGTTCCGCCACTGCCAACAGCCTCTCTGGCTGGGCTGAACCTGCCCAGTTCCTCAGTGAACCACTGTTTATTTCATGCAACTTTATTACAGTAGAATGTGGTCATTATTTGATGTGGTTGTCTTTCTTTTCCTTGGAATAGTAACAGGGAGTGACCCCAGTTTACCAAACTGACCCGGCACATAAGGGAGCACTGCTGCTGGGCAGTCTTCACGTACTTGCCTTATCGGCCGCCAGTCTCTCCACTGCGCTCAGATTGGCCTGCGGGTTGCCCAAGGCTTCCATCTGCCACCGCATGTAGTCGTGTCCCTGGATGAGCAGTCTGAGAGGCACGGCGGGGATGGGGTGCTGCAGCTCGGCTATGGGGTGCATCCTCACCGCGTGCATGATGTCTGTTGGCACGGAAGCCCTGGGTGCAGGAAGGATTAGGACTACAGCACAGAAGACGTGCTTGTGCATCCTCTCCGGGATGGATCGGGCCTCAGGGGAGAAGAAGCGCCCACAGCCCGGTATTGTGCGCTTCTCTTTCCCCTGTCATGGGAGGGGTGGGACTGAGCGGTTTATGCTGTGGGTGCCTCTTAGACTTATTACTTATCTTTCTATTCTAATCATTTTCCCATCTCTTATTTAAAGCAATGCATGGTTGCTAGGGTTAATTTGGACCCTAGCAACCAGATTGCTGAAACTGTCTGATGGATTTTATGGCATGTATTATAGAACAAGGAAACGGTACTGCCATAGGTGACTGATGCTTGTTTGGGGAGTCCGTGCCCAGTGAGGCGAGTGAAATACTAAGGTATGACAAGACGTACGGCTGTTCCTGCTCTTATTTTTTTTTATACTAGTGTCTATGGTGAAATAGATGGAAGAAACTCAGTGGGGCTCATTTATAAACACTGGGCAAATTTGCACCTAGGAAGAAACCCACAGCAACCAATCAGTGACTGGTTTTTAAAAGCGGCTGCAGGTTGAACAATGAAAGCAAACATTTGCTTGGTTGCCATGAGTTCCTGCCTAGGTGCTAAAGTCCTGCACAGAACCAGTTCTTGAGACCTGAACCCGCAACCTGCATATTAACCCACTTGGATCTGCTACCTGACCCCAACTTGCAGCTGCCTTATCCCCAACCCGCTGAACACCATAAAAAAAGAAGTGCTGTTGCTGCATCATCAAATTGGCATCATCAAAAGTGACATCATCATTTTGTAAAATTGTAAAAGGAGTAAAATATAGACAATATAACATAAGATAAGAAATATAGATGAGACTCTCAACCCGCAGACCTGCATCTAAACCCTCTCCCGAAAATCCAACCCGTGGGTACCCGACTCGCTGCAGGACTCTACCAGGTGCTAAATTTAGCCAATGTTTATAAATGAGCCCCAGTGTGTATATACGGGAGAGTTTATTCCTTGTAGCTATGGTTAAATTAGCCAAGGCTTTCAATGTGTAACTTTTATTATGTTATAGAACGGCCCATTCTAAGCAACTTTTCAATTGGTTTTCATTATTTTTTTTTTTTTATAGTTATTTGCCTTTTTCTTCTGACTCTTTGCAGCTTTCAAATGGGCGTCGCTGACTCCCTTCTAAAAAAACAAATGCTCTGTAAGGCTACAAATGTATTGTTACTTTTTATTACTGATCCTTCTATTTGGTCTTCTATTCGTATTCCAGTCTATTATTCAGTGCATGGTTGCTAGGGTAATTTGGACCCTAGTTACCAGATTGGTTAAGATGCACATTGAGAGCTGCTGAATAAAAAGCTAAAGAACTCAAAAAACACAAGTAATAAAAAATGAAAACCAATTGCAAATTGTCTCAGAATATCACACTCTACATCACACTAACAGTTATCTCAAAGGTGAACAACCCCTTTAAATCAAAATTAAAAGGCAACTACTGGGGAATGTTGCTTTCCCCACTGCAGATGTGGGTTTATAGAGCGCACACTTTGCTTGGGGGGGGGGCGGAAATACAATTTTTTTTTTTTTTTTTTTTTTTTTTAAATGCCCCGCCAGTGCTATGTCACCCACATGTGGAGGAAGAAGCTACAGTGGGACACAAACAAGAAAATAAATGAAGCTTTGTGTCCCAGATTCTATATAACTTCACACGTGTGCTCATAATGAGCCAGCTGGGATCTCGGATAAATCTGCCGCCAAATCTACACGTCTATTTAAACTGTCACTGTCAATGTTCGTTGCCTTTGTGAGTTGTGTGGGCTCATGTTTCTGTAGCCCAAATGGTTATCATAAGAGTGGCACAGTGTATACTGCATTTGTTGTCAGTGTTCCTAGTAACCAGAGAGCATTGTCTACATCTGCAGCAAGTTATTTTCAGGAGTACTCCCTCCTTTAAATATATAGTGAATAAAGTACCCCCTCTTGTAAAATATAAGGATATTATAAGTTACCGAGGAGTTTCATGACCATATAAAAACACAAGGCCGAAGGCCGAGTGTTTTTATACAGGTCATGGAACTCCGAGGTAACTTCTAATATCCTCATATTTTGCAACTGGGGGTACTTTATTTATTATAATACACAAATTTTAGTGAGTCATGTGACAGAAATGACATCAGAACTCACCGTTTATAACTGATGACATCAGAACTCACCATTTATAAGGATATAATTTACAAGATATTCATGGCTTTTGTGTATTATAATATAATAAACATTGCTTTATACTAACTAAATAATCATGATACTGACATTATCTCTAGTTAAACATGTTGACGTTCATTCATACTTGGCCAAAAAATCCATCCACTTTCTTTATGAATACTGTAAAACGGAATAAAAGAATGGGATCCGTTATCCGGAAACCCATTATCCAGAAAGCTCCGAATTACGGAAAGGTAAATTCACTCCATTATAATCAAATAATCCAAATTTAAAAAAAAAAGTCCTTTTTCTCTGTAATAAGAAAACAGTACCTTGTACTCAATCCAAACTAAGATATATTGAATCGTTATTGGAAGCAAAACAATCCTGTTGGGTTTATTTAAAGTTTACATGATTTTCTAATAGACTTAAAGGGGTTGTTCATAGTGATGGGCGAATAAATTCAGCTGGCACGAAGAGACTGGAATATGAAAAGTGAGGCCTGAATAGAAAGATGAGCAATAAAAAGTTCCAATAACGAAAATGTGAAGCTTTACAGAGCATTTGTTTTTGGATGGGTTCAGTGACACCCATTTGAAAGCTGGAAAGAGTCAAAAGTATAAGGCAAATACTTAAAAAAAAACATAAAAGAAATAAATAATGGAGACCAATCGAAATGTTGCTTAGATTGGCCATTCTGTAACATACTAAAAGTTAATTTAAAGGTGAACCACCCCTTTAAGGTATAATGATTCAAATTACAGAAAGATCCATTATCCAGAAACCTCCAGGCCCCCAGCATTCTGGATAACCGATCCCATACCTGTATATCATTTTGCATCAGTCTACTTCAAATCCAAGACAGATTCCAATGTACGTGAACTGCAAATTTTCAATAAATAAAGTTTATTAGAAAGTTAATTTATATTTGAAACTGTTTGTCATTCTGTTATTTGTTCTGCTGGCTATGACTATATGAACCATTGTCACTGGCATTAGATTGCTTCCCATTGGCCAAGCCTTCAGTTCCCATAATGCTTTGCGCTGCCTGTGATTGACATATCTGCACAGGAAAACAGTTGCCAAAGTGTGCAATGCATTGTGGGATGTTGAGTCTTGTCTACTTTTGCATTGTTTCCATGGTTCATGGACAGATATTTCTTCGATAGTGATTTCATTTGCAAGTAACTTTAAAGGGGAACTATCGCGAAAGTGGAAGTTTAAGTTAAGCTTCCTCGTACTGATATAAGAAACGTTCTCAATACAATCAATGAAATATTCTGTACTGTTTCTGAAATAATCAAGTTTATATTCACTATTCCTCTCTCAGCATCTGTTTCTCTTCATTCTGTCTTCATGCAGCAGTTGGGTGTCAGATGAATGATTCAATATATCTTATAGGGTGGCTCCTTTCCTAGCAGATGAATTAGAGCTCACTTAAATAACTGATTCCAGTACAAACAAGATCTAACAAAATAACTGCCTTTTGCACAAATTCTGCATGTAGAGAGACATGATGTCTGGTGATTTTAATAGTGAGCTCCAATACATCTGCTGTACATGCATTTATATAATATATACTTACTATGTCACATCCCAGTTTTCCATATGCTGCAATGCTTTCCTGCTACACTTGTGCCAGTCTCTTGTGTCTTAGATTAAAGCCAGACTGACTTCCATTTTTTTTTTAGGGATGCAGCGAATCCACTATTTTGGATTTGGCCGAACCCCCGAATCCTTTGCGAAAGATTCTGCCGAATACCAAAACATATGCAAATTAGGGGTGGGAAAGGGAAAACATTTTTTACTTCCTTGTTTTGTTACAAAAAGTCACGCGATTTCCCTCCCTGGCCCTAATTTGCATATGCAAAGTAGGATTTGGTTTAGGTTCTGCCAAGCAGAAGGATTCATCCGAATCCTGCTGAAAAAGGCCAAATCCTGAACTGAATCCTGGATTCGGTGCATCCCTAATTTTTTTTTCTTGTCTCAAGTGTTATTATATAGGTTTATAATCCATTATTGTCTCTCTTAACTCAACAGAAAATGCATACCGAGATTCCAGCGGTCCTCTCCAGCAACACCGAGCTCTCCTCTACTACCAATCTTGGATTTATCCATGCATTCGTGGCTGCTATATCGGTCATTATTGTGTCGGAGCTGGGAGACAAGACCTTCTTTATAGCGGCCATAATGGCAATGAGGTATAATCGGCTCACTGTACTGGCCGGAGCCATGCTTGCCCTGGGGCTGATGACATGCTTATCAGGTGAGAAGGCAAATTTCATTTTTGTATTTTGGAGCAATATCTAGCAATGTTTACAGTATAAATAAAAAGTAAGGGTGTGTATATTACAAATGGGGGGCAGCCTTTTCCAAATCACTAAATTAGAATATGCTCTGCCTATGGCAAGCACTGGCACTGCCAAATGGGTATGGCATGGACACAATGAAGGTGAAAAGGAACATTGCAGGGTTTCATCATGAGAGCACCATGACAATTACACGTGTCCATGTGTGATGTGCCTTAGCCCAAAGTCCAATAGATTTGATTTAATTTTTTTCACTTATGCTAGTTGAACTTGATGACATTATTAGAAAAGAAATGAACTTATTTACAGTAATAAGTAGTGATTATCATCATCTTAATTATGTTTTCGAAAGAAAAGCTGTAGCATGACCTAAGTAACATGCTCAGGAAGCTTGATCTGCAGAACTTTAAATGGAAACTTTGGCTTCTAAACCAAAATTTGCTAAAGAGGCCCACATAATGCAGAAACCCCTAATATATCCATCACAGTTACCTGTTTCTTCAAAAAGAATAAATAAATGCCATTTTCTATGCTGAAATCCAGCTGTTAACAGTTCTTCACTTTCTGCGTCATTTGAAATCCTGGCAGGGAAGGAGGGACTAAACACTGATGTTACAAATTGTAACAACTTCTCCACAGCTTACAGACAGCATGCAGGAACTACATAACCCACAATGCATTGCAATATGATGTTCCTTTCCTTATTGAAATCACGTGTGCAGGGAATTGTGGGCTTTGGAGGATGCAGGCTGAGGACAGATGCTGCTGATACAAAGTAACAGTAGTCAGCCAGCTCAGCAAAGTAGTCAGACAGGTCAGCAGGAAAACTGGGGCTAGGCTTAGGGAACTGTTCCAAACCATTAAAAATAATTTTCTTTTCAAAAAGCTTGTTATATTTGTGTGGAGTTCCCCTTTAAGGTTTATATGTTGAATAATACTCCCCATAAATTATCAGTTTATAAAAGTAACATACTGTATCACTTTCAGCTGATCAAGCGCAAGCAGTATTATAGTTCCCTCATATTACAGATGTGTAGATAAAAAGGCTTACCATGCCATGGATGTGTTTATATACTAAATATATAGCTGTATTTTATAGAGACATATTTTTTTTGGAGTTTTGAAATAAACGTCACTTTTGTATGTATAAATGGTTCAGACGCATCAGTTAACAGCAACTGCCTTTGCAGTGCTTTAAACGGAGTGGGTTTCCACTCCCACCGAATATTTGTTTTCTAGGGAGAATGCTATTTTGAAAGATAAACTGTTTTTCCTTCCCAGGATTCCTTGTGTTTTGCATACAAATAAGGAAAAAGCCTGTCTATTGCTAAGTGACAGTTATTTGGGAATTCAGTAGGGATGCACCGAATCCAGGATTCGGCCTTTTTCATTCGGATTCGGCCAAATCATTCTGCGCGGCCCAACCGAATCCGAATCCTAATTTGCATATGCAAATTAGGGGTGGGGAGGGAAATTACGTGACTTTTCGCCACAACAAGGAAGTACATTTTTCCCCCTTTGTATATGCAAATTAGGGGTCGGGTTCGGGTCGGATTTGGGAGTTCGGCCGAATCCAAAATAATGGATTCAGTGCATCCCTAGAATTCAGTTACCGTATGTGTTCACTTGAGGTTTATGTTGTGTTTTGTTCAAGAACTCATTCATTTTGGTCTTTCAGTTTTGTTTGGGTACGCCACTACTGTTATTCCCAGAGTTTATACGTATTACGTGTCAACTGCGCTGTTTGCAATATTCGGTCTCCGAATGCTTCGGGAGGGATTAAAGATGAGTCCTGATGAGGGTCAGGAAGAGCTGGAAGAAGTGCAAGCAGAAATCAAGAGAAAAGATGAAGAAGTAAGTTGTAGATCTTAGATGCTTCCCCCTCGTGCTTATTTAAAGTGGACATGAACCCAAAATCAAAATGAACATAAACTTGCTCAAAGTACTCTTCAGAGCAATTACATTTTTATACTAGTAGCTTTATGCAGCAGAATGGGCTTTTTGCACACCAGCTCCTCGAGGGCTAATTGAACAGGACTACCCTGGGTTTTTGAGTATGTATGTATAATTTTATTCCTATAAAGCTACATGTACACATAGAGCTGGACAGTAGATTAGGCAGGTGCAGTCTTTTATAGGATGCTGCTCTGCAAATTGCTTTCTGCCGGAGCATCTTAAAGGGGAATCATCACGAAAATGAAAATGTAATATAAGCTTTTTCAAAAGGAAATAAGAAACTTTCCAAATACAATCAATTAACAATTCTGCATTGTTTCTAAACTAATCAAGTTTATATTTACTATTCCACTCAGCATCTGTTTCTCTTCATTCTGTCTTCATGCAGCAGTTGGGTGTCAGATAATCACTGACAGTTAGATCCAATATATCTTATAGGGGGGGGGCTCTGTTTGCTAGCAGATTAATTATAGTTCACTCAAATAACTGATTCCAGAACAAACAAAATGAAACAACACAACTGCCTTTTGCACAAATTCTGCATGTAGAGAGGCAGGATTTCTAGTGATTTTAATAGTGAGCTCTAATATATCTTCTAGGCAAAAGGAGCCCCCCTATAAGAATTATTGGATCTAACTGTCAGTGAATATCTGACACCCAACTGCTGTATGAAGACAGAATGAAGAGAAACAGATGCTGAGAGAGGAATAGAGAAGATAAACTTGATTATTTCAGAAACAATGCAGAATGATTGTATTTAGAAAGTTTATTTCAGTATGCTGAAGCATATATTACATTTTTAGGTTCACGATAATTCCCCATTAAAGCTGCACTCACAGCCCTAGGAAAGTAGATGCTTAGTATTGGTCCGTGAGTCTGTACCCCATTTATATACCTGCTCGCTCACTTGCCATGCTGTACCATTGGAATTGCACCATAGGAACTTGCCTATTCTGATACCCTTGGCTCCTGCAGCCTGGCATAGCTTTCACAGGCTCTACTCAGGCTCTCTCAAAGAGAACTACAGTACCAAAAGTTGCTTTAAAAAGCTGCTAATATCGATAAAATTAAAAAAAAGTGCTCAAAAGAGCAATTTTACATTCATTATACATCATATATTCTCTTCAAGGAGATTTGACTATTACAATACACTGTTAATTATCTGGGGCAGTGCTTCCCTTGCTGTAGGTCAGTTTCTGCTATGTCAGATGCTTGGGGCAGTTTTATTATAACGATGTTCTACAAAAAGGTCTGTGAAGACCTTGGCCATGCCTTGCCCATTAAAATTGAAGGAAACGTCCATCCCTGCTTCAGCTCGAGAGTCCAGATCTTTGGTACAGTAAGTCATGAGTACTGGTTGCATCCAGGGGCAAAATAATAATGTTAGGATAGAATCTAAAGTACAGTACATACAGATCTCAACCTGCGTTTCTCTGCTCCCCTGCTGCTACTTTTGTGTTGCTCTGCCTGCACACGGAAACGTTACCTTTCATCAGGTGCAGGAGTGGTGGATTTCAACGCTAAATGCGCGGCAGAAGAGGAGCAGCAGTGGAGGAGCAGATTCTCACCCTGAATTTCTCTTCAAGCTGATATCCATATGGTGTGGCCTAAACCTTAAAGGGGAAGTAAAGTCTAAAATAGAATAAGGCTAGACATGCTGTATTTTGTATACTAAACATAAACATGAACTTACTGCACCACAAGCCTAAAACAAATGATTTATGCTTTCAAAGTTGGCCACAGGGGGTCACCATCTTTTAAAAATCTTTACAAAACCAAGACTGTGCACATGCTCAGTGTTGTCTGGGCTGCTGCTTAGCTACAATCATACATGATCAAAACAGCACAAGTCAAATAATATCTGCCAGGAGCCGATACAACAAGACTGATTAATAATCAGAATAGGCAGACTGCACTGGCTCCTGTGTTGTCATGTAATCTAATGTGGATTTTATAGTTTTTGTATTGTTTAATACAAACGTTCTCCAACTGTACAGAACCAGTGGCTGCAGCAAAATAATCCTCCAAATAGAATCACAGTTTATCGGTTTAAATTTGGCTCCATGATCTTTGTCCCTGCTGCTGGAGCTGGAAACAGTAAAGGCGATGTAAAGGCAAAAATAAAATCCAATACAAATGGTCTGCCTCTATTGCTGCCGTTTTGCATTGACCCCCCCCCCATGACTAATTTGGGTGTTAGTCTTCCTGAGAGAGTTCTACAACTATCCCCATTTTCCCATCCACTCTAACAAATATTTCATGTTATGTTCTAATCCGTTGTATTCATTCTTAATTTAGCTTCAAAGATCAAAACTGCTAAATGGGACTGGGGATGTGGAAACGAGTGTTGGGCCTTCAGTGCCCAAGAAGAGATGGATGAAGTTTATTTCCCCAATTTTTGTCCAAGCTTTGACACTGACTTTCTTGGCAGAATGGGGAGATCGTTCCCAGCTCACAACCATCGTTCTTGCAGCCAGAGAGGTAAGTGCACAACTAATCTGAGAAATGACTGAGGATCTGCTGATTATAATCCGTGATTGCAGTTCGCAGACTCTCTGACTCCTCCGTGGGTTGGGTACGATCCCTAAATTTCAGCATTTTGTACTATTGGCAAAGTTAATAAATGGCCTCGATCGATGATTAGAAGTCAGAGAAAGTAATAAAGAATTATAAAAAAAATTAAAAAGTCAGAGAAAGTTACCATCATTGCAAATGTGCAAATTATGGATAATAATATAATTTATATATTGTCTCCTCACCTTAAAGAGCTACTGCAGATAATTACAGAACATAAATCTCAGTGAACCAGAGGGGTTAATTTCTCTTGACATTAATGAGCTATTATTATTATAAATGATATTTATATTGATGCCTCTTTGTTTCCTTTGCTCTACAGGATCCATTTGGTGTTGCTGTTGGGGGTACGTTTGGCCATTGCTTGTGCACTGGTTTAGCGGTTATTGGAGGAAGAATGATAGCACAGAAGATCTCAGTTAGGACTGGTAAGTGAAGCTTTTATTCGTGGTGTTATACAGCTGTATCATATCTTCCTTATCTGCCATTTGTACATTAGCCTCGAAACATGAATGCTGATTTACAGTTTTGCATTTCCATAAGAATGAGCATTAGGCCATATATCACCTGTAGCGCTATTTACAGTCTAAACAGAACCCATGGGCAATGGCATTATTATATTTCTGAACTACATAAAATACTATAACTGTAATGAAAGAAGAATTGAACCTTTACGTTTCACTTTTTCAAACAAGGGAAAGTTGTGCTCACCACTAATTTTAAAACTATTAGGCGGGGGTGCATACTGCTACTGAAAAATGCCTTACCCTTTAAACAAAACAGGGATTGTTTGTCCATATATTGCAATATATTTAAGCTGATTGGTTACCAGGTAATCAGAGACTTGAGGGAGGCCACATGGGCCATAACTGTTGCTTTTGAATCTGAGCTGAATGCTGAGGGTCAATTATAAACTCACTGAACAGTTATGTCCCATGTGCCCCCCCCCTTCAAGTCGCTGACTAACTCAGAGTTATAGAGCTGCAAAGCAGGAAGTGATGTTCTGGCTATTATGTTAGACATCCAGTCACTCCAGCCTTTATACATTACATTTTTGGCTAACTAACTATATTAGAAACATTTTTTATTTTGCACAGCCTATCTATTTACCCAGTTTTTATTTTCACACTGAACTGTTCCTTTAAGGACATTGATACATTTTGTGCCTTAAGCTACTTAAAAAATGTACTACTCTCCTGTCTATGATGTGCTATTGCCTATTGTGCCTATCCTTTAATGCTCTATATTTTTAAACTTTACATTTTGTTTTTCAGTGACAATCATCGGAGGCATTGTGTTCCTGGCATTTGCTTTCTCTGCACTATTTATCAGTCCCGATTCTGGATTTTAATGAGATCCCTTTGCCAAACTTCACACTGCGGACGCTGCTCCCCTTTTGTACTGTACTGCTGTATATATCATGTACAAATTGTAGCTAGAATCATAGCCACTGTACACAACTGCTCAATCTCAGAGACTATTTTTGGAGTCTGTATGTAAACCGTCTTATTTAGGAGGGGGATTTGTGTTTTCTTTTAGGACAGGCAGATTTTAGTGATTCAGAGACCCTCCCACCCTGACAGATTTATGGACGAATAGGAGTAAAGAAGTTTAAAGTCCATACTTTATCCTACCATTCTTTCTTTAAGATAGATGTTTTAGTTGCTTTGATACTGTGAGAGAACTTAAAGCTGTTTCTGGTCATTGAAACATATAAAGAAATATAAATCTAAACTGAAGCAGCTGTTAGAGGACTCCCTGCACCCATGTTGTGCTGGCCTGTAGCAGCATTTAAGGAAATAAAGCCCTGTAACAGTACATTGTCGTTGGATTATGTACTGCCTTATTGTAGTCCCACTGTACAGAGAAGTTATCTTGTAATTGCAATATGGTGGCGTGAAACCCCACTGGTGCGGGAATGTGAGAGCTTGTTGTTCAGCAACGTTGAAGGGCACATGCTTTATAGAAAAATGATCCCTATTTGTTGCATGTGTGGATGGGATTGTACACCCCCTTTCATTTAAATATGACAAATGTCATAGTTCGACTGAAAGGAGAAGGAAATCAAATAGATTAGCGACAACAGTGCAAGCTAGAACACCATTTTTATTCTTTAGAATGCTTTACTATACCTGAGTAAACTGCTCTAGACACTATCTATGTTTGTTTAGGATAACAGCTGCCATATTAGCTTGGTGTGACATCACATCCTGCCTGAGTCTCTCCCTGCTCACTTACAGCTCTGAGCTCAGATTACAGCAGGGATGGGAGGGGGAGAGGAACAAACTGAGCATGCTCAAGCCCTGCCCTGGAGGTTTATGCTGAAAACAGGAAGTCTGATACAGAAGCCCATGTATACACAATAAAAGGAAAGAAATGCTTAATACTTATAGCTGTGGGCTCAGATTACAGCAGGGAGGGCTGTGGCAGAATTACCGGGGAGCAGAGGGTGGGATTGGGCCAGGGCCGGCAGCTTGCCCACCACTGATTCCGAAAATCACGTACGGAGGGGGTTGGGGGGCCTGGCTGCACCCCCGCACCAGGGCCGGCCCCCCTCTAGTTGCGTTACTGTGGGAGGGAGAGAGGAGCAAACTGAGCATGCTCAAGCCCTAGCCCTGGAGGTTTAAGATGAAAACAGGAAGTCTGATACAGAAGCCCATGTGTACACAATAAAAGTAAAGAAATGCTGTGTTTCTTTTGACAGAGGACTCAGAGCAGCATTACTTTGAGGGTTTTACTGGTGTATTTATATAGACCTTTCTGATAAAGCTTACTTAATTTTAACCTTTCCTTCTCCTTTAAGGCCCCTTTCATACAATGAGTTACCTCCGCATTATAGTGTAAATCTTTATTAGTCTGACAATGCACATTGATGATTTCTATGGCAGGCAGCTCAGGAGGTGAAGTGTTTCTCTGGAGAGGGGGCTTATTTATTAACACCTGGACAGTAAATCATGGTAACCAATCACATTTTGTTTCCAATGTTCCACCTGCAGCTGAGTAAACAACGATTGGTCTCTGTGGGCACTGCCATAGGTGCAGATTTGCCCAGGGTATTATAAGAGTAAATAGAGACAAAGTAACTGTCATTGTGCCTTTAGTAAGATTATTATGTTACAATCACATTTACTGTTCCGTGAATTTAAAGGAGAATTCAACCCGTAATGAAATCTTCTTTAAACAGCAGTTTTATTCCCTTAGTAGTAGAGAAAAGTATTCAGCTTTCCTAATTGTATTCAGGGGAAAAGAGAGAGAGAGAGGGATGAAATTTATTTGTATAAAAAGGTTTTATTTTTGGTACCATTCCATTTCTGAAGGATTCTCATTTGGGTTTGCGCTGTTCAAATGCCTTAGGGGTGTGTGTGTGTGTCAGGTGCATTCTCCTGATGAATGAGATGAATTAATATTTCTACAAAACAAAGCCCCCCACCACAACCTTGGAGGGAAGCAGATAAACAGAGGGCAGGAGGGCAGCACCATGAAGGGTTGATGGTTTACTTCATTCCTGCCCACATTTTATTTACGTTACAGGTATATGAGATCTGTTATCAGGAAACCAGTTATCCAGATTAAAGGAAAGGTTGTCTCCCATAGACTCCATTTTATATCCAAATAATCCCGATTTTAAAAAATGATTTCCTTGTCTCTGCAATCATAAAGCATTACCTTGTACTTGATCCCAACTAAGATACAATTAATCCTTATTGGAAGCAAAATTAGCCTATTGGGTTTATTTTAAGTTTAAATAATTTTCCAGTAGACTTAAAGTACGGTGATCCAAATTATGGAAAGATCCTTTATTTGGAAAATCTCAGGTCCTGAGCATTCTGGATAACAGGTCCCATACCTGTATGTTGGGCATTTGGAGTTGGCTGATGCCGGCTGCTTCGCTGGACTTAGCATCGGTTCCCAGATGCATCTCAAAGGGTTAGTGTCCCTTTAATCAGTTTAAACAAATGTATAAACATGAAGAACGATGACTTCGTAGCAGAGGTGGGCAACGTCTGTGTTGGGATTGGGATTTAAAAGGGTGGTTCACCTTTAAGTTAACTTTAAGGGGCAAATTTACTTATGGTCAAAGGATTTACCGCAATTCGTTCGATCGAACAATTAAATCCATCGAATAGTTCGATTCGAAGGATTTAAATCCATCGATCAAACGATTTTTCTTCGACCTAAAAAACATTGGAAAGCCTATGGGGACCTTCCCCATAGGCTAACATTGCACTTCGGTAGGTTTTAGGTGGCGAAGTAGGGGGTCAAAGTTTCTTTTAAAGAGACAGTACTTCGATTATCGAATAGTCGAACGATTTTTAGTTCGAGTCGTAGTCGATGGTCGAAGTAGCCAAAAAAAACATTCAAAAGATTTTTTTTATTTTATTCCTTCACTCGAACTAAATGGGCCCCTTAGTGTGTTATAGAATGGCTAATTCTAAGCAACTTTTCTACTGGACTTCATTTTTTTTTTTTTTATAGTTTTTGAATAATTTGCTCTCTTCTTTAGACCGTTTCCAGCTTTGAAATGGGGGTCTGTGACCCCCCATCTAAAAAACAAATGTTCTGTAAGGCTACACATGTATTGTTTAGGGATGCACCGAAGGCATTATTTTGCGAAAGATTCGGCCGAATCCAAATTTGCATATGCAAATTAAGAGTGGGAAGGAGAAAAAAAAATTTCTTTCGTTTTGTGAAAAAAAAGTCACACGATTCCCCTCCCTGCCCCTAATTTGCATATGCAAATTAGGATTCGGTTTGGCCGGGCAGAAGGATTCTGTAGAAAAAGGCCGAATCCTGGATTCAGTGCATCCCCAGTATTGTTATTGCTACTTTTTATTACTCATCTTCCTATTCAGGCCTCTCCTATTCATATTCCAGTCTCTTATTCAAATCAATGCATGGTTACTAGAGTAATAACGACCCTAGCAACTGGAGTGCTAAAATTGCAAACTGGAGAGCTGGTGATTAAAAAGTTAAATAACTCAAAAGTCACAAATAATAAAAAATGAAAACCAACTGCAAATTGTCTCAGAATATCACTCTCTACATCATACTAACAGTTATCTTAAAGGTGAACAACCCCTTTATAGAACAGCAGGTGTTGCACAATATCGTCACTATTTAACTCCTGGTCAGGGTGAGAGATCCCTTCGCTTTATCCCCATCATTTTCCTTCTTCTGTTCTCAGTGTTTATGATGGCACTTTCTTTCAGTGTATGAATGTACAGTAGCTGAAATGGCTTTAACTGTCGGTAATGTCATGTCACAAAGTCTGTGGCAGGTCTCGTAACCCAAACAAACCTTTATTATGTGGGATTTCAGTAAATGCTTCCTGCTGATTTGCTTCTATGGGTTACTAGAGCTGGACGTGTTTACATTTCCCCCAAAGTGTTGCAATAATACGGTTTCAGAATGAATTATGTCTTATACCGTGCAATTCCAAAGGCTCTTGTTAATTGAAGAAAGAACCTCTTTGAGGGGAGGGAAATGGCTGTAAATTATTAAAAGTATTTTTCAGTGAGCTGTGGTGCATTTGTCATTTGTAAGAGACGTGGGATATTGTCACTTATGTGTAGCACACAGGGAAGAGTTGCTATTGATGCAAACTGAGGGCCTACAGAAGTTCTTGGTTTACTGATGAGATTACACACTGGCTGATACCGGGTCATATATTCCAATCAAAATACCAAAAAGGGGGGCTGTGGGTGCTACTGATGTGCGGGTTCAGGCCGACCTCACACTCCTCTTTGCGGGTGGTACTTCTGACTTCTTCTTTTATAGACGCTGCTCCTGCTCGCTCCACCCCTTTTGTGCAGGTGCGGGCGGGCGTGGGTGGAATTAGGGTGTGCTTCAGGCAGGTGCAGGTCGAGAAAAACTCGACCCTCACATCACTAGTGGGTGCACTCCAAGGCTAAGTAAATACATGTTTAACTACAATGGAAATGCCAGTGATTTGACCAATTAATCAATGCACATTCCCTGGGCCCCTGTCACATAAGCAATTCAGTATAAATACAAGTGCGTGTGTTTACAAAAGTTACAAAGTTATGATCATAAAGTTGATAAGCCACGTCAAGGTAAACCGTATACGGTGGTCCCTAACTGTTTACCTCTGGTCATAGTATGAAAAGTCTTTTACTTCTCTGTATAGTAACATTACTTGGAGTAAGTGTCTCCTGAACCTTGGTTTCAGTCCGAGGGCTAGATCCTCCCCCTCCCCTAGATTTTGCGGCTTTTAAAGGAGAAGGAAAGTCAAAAAAATACTTTTTTTTTTACTTTCTTTAAAGGACCAGTAACATCAAAAAAAAATGTTTAAAAATTCGTTAGTGCACAACGAAAAATAAACACCAAGACAAATAAAAGCCGAACTTTAACCCGCTTCCCCTTGGCTGTAGCTCCCACTTACCTGCGCTCCTCATTGTGCAGCTCCGAGTCCCTCTGTTCAGCCTTGGTGCAGTTCTGCTTAGTGGGGTCGCCGGCAGCGGCTACAGGAACAGCCCGGGCAGAACGTTCCCGGCGGGGTCGGTGGCGCGTGGTTTATACAGTGCACAATGAGGAGCGCAGGTAAGTGGGAGCTACAGCCAAGGGGAAGCGGGTTAAAGCTCGGCTCCTAGGAGTTAATGCACAGTGTCAAATGGGATTCAGCGTTAGAGGTAGTAATGTAGGAGCCGGTGTGAGCGGAGGCAGGGGACGGAGCTCTATACACATACTGGTAAGTCTTTGCCGGTATTGCTCCCATCCCAGCAGCTCCACGTATCTTTTACTGACAGCAACGAGCAGGCAACTTAGCTCAGTCTGGGGACTTTGGCAGCCTGTTTTGTATTTCTCTCTGCGGGGAACCTCAATGCGACTAATTGTCCTAGAAGCCCAGGTCTGCAGGGGGCAAAAGAAGCAGACAATCAAATACACAGTGCTAGGATTGTTTGCCGTTCTCCCGTGCTCTGCATTGTATGAAGCGATGGGAAGGATTTTACACTGGACTGTCTGCTTCTTAGAGCTCCGTCCCTGCCTCCGCTCACACCGACTCCTAAATCACTAACCACTCGGTGCCCTGCGGCTGCTGCTGTCTTTGCCTCATCTCTATCTCTGAGTAGGGGAGGAGGGAAGACAGAGAGGAAGGTGAGGAGAGCGAAGGAGGGAAGCCGATCCATGGGGAAGGAGAGACACAGCTGTTGCTGGACGCCGGGAGGAGGAAGATGCCTGTCAGTGAATAGCCAGGAAGGAGAAATCGATTGCTGCAGTGTGGATGGTCGCCTTTTCGCCGTTTCTGAAGAGGACAGGAAGTGGATTTTCTGTAAGTTATTTCTTAATAAAGGCTTTGCTTTTTAAAAGTTTTATTTGTCTTGGTGTTTATTTTTCGTTGTGCACTAACGAATTTTTAAACATTTTTATTTGATGTTACTGGTCCTTTAATGAAAAAGAAACCTATCTCCAATATACTTTAATTAAAAAAAATGTGTACTGTTTTTATAAGAAACCTGACTATATGCAGTGAAATTCTCCCTTCATTTACTGCTGTGGATAGGAATTGTTAGACAGTCCCTAACTGCTGAGCAGGGAAACAATCATACTTATGAACAGCAGGGGGAGCCTCCGCCTTACTAACCAACCATGCAGAACTCAAGCAGCTTTATGACGATCCCTAAGCAGCCCAGACCACACTGCACATGTGCAGGGTCAGGCAAAGATGTTTAACAAAGTTACAAGATGACAGCCCCCTGTGGCCAACTTTAAAAGCATAAATCATTTGTTTGATTAGGCTTGTGGTGCAGTAAGTTCATGTTTATATTTAGTATACAAAATACAGCATTTCTAGCCTTATTCTATTTTAGACTTTTCTTGTCCTTTAAGAGCAAGAGACTGCCCAAAGCTAGCCTTGGAGTGCACACACAATGCTTCTCTTTTGTATATTATAATCGGACTGGATTTAATAATATACATACTCACAGCAAGGCCAGTCTATGGATACAAGTCGGATCATCTGCAGTTTGTGTGATATTGGACTAATGTGATCTTTCAGGCTTCGGGCCAAATGATTGGATTACAACAACAATACCAGCCGATAGGATGAGGACCGGATCAACTAGACAATGCAGTCCTCGATCTGGTGGGAAAATCAAACCTGCCCGATCAAGATCTGCCCAATTTTTCAGCTAATGTGGTTACAGGAGGGCCCTATACACTGGCAGATAAGCTGTTAAATTTAGTCTAAAGAACCTGATTCGTAATCTTAAATTTGTGTATAGCTGCCTTCAGTGTAAATGTATGCCAGCTGCTATACCACAAGAGGCAGATATGCTGGTACTAAAAAGCCAGGTAGAATTTTACATTGTGAATGGGACTAGACAGTCACGTTATCTCCAGTCTGTGCCCTTGGTTTCCATTAGCCACATCACTAGACACAGTCAATTATAGATCTAGATCAGTGATCCCCAACCAGTAGCTTGTGAGTAACATGTTGCTCTCCAACCCCTTGGATGTTGTTCCCAGTGGCCTCAAAGCAGGTGATTATTTTTGAATTCCAGGCTTGGAGAGAAACAGCCTCAATGTAGGTTGACAATCCACATAGGGGCTACCAAATGGCCAATCACAGCCCTTATTTGGCACCCCAAGAACATTTTTCATGCTAGTGTTGATCTCCAACTCCTTTTACTTCTGAATGTTGCTCACGGGTTCAAAAGGTTGGGGATCCCTGTTCTAGATCCATTTGGAATTAGTCAGCGTATTCATTTGTTTTAGTAGATTTTGATTTGTCTCGGCAAATCAGTTCCTAATAATTCTTTTGTAGCTGATACGCCCTGAAGGATCTGATTTGCCGGAAGTGTCCCCATGTGCAAAAAGTCCTGTAGGTCAGACAAATTGGAGGCAGTGTGTAGCCTTCAGTCTTCATATTAATAGGGAGGAGATTAAATGGAAACTAAAGTCTAAAATAGAATAATGCAAGAAATGCTGTATTTTGTATACTAAACATAAACTTAGTGCACCACAAGCCTAATCAAACAAATGATTTATGCTTTCAAAGTTGGCTGCAGGGGGTCATCATCTTGTAACTTTGTTAAACATCTTTGCAAGACTAAGACTGTGCACATGCTCAGTGTGGTCTGGGCTGCTTAGGGATCATCATAAATGATCAAAACATCACAAGCCAAATAATAATACAACAAGACTGATTAATAATCCGAATAGTCAGTTTGCACTGGGTCCTGTGTTGTCATGTAATCTAATGTGGATTTTATAGATTTTGTATTGTTTAATACAAACTTTCTCCAACTCTGCAGAACCAGTGGCTGCAGCAAAATAATCCTCCAAATAGTATAATAAACCTGGCTCCATGATCTTTGTCCCTGCTGCTGGAGCTGGAAACATTAAAGAGCATGTAAAGGCAAAAATAAAATATTTACTTTATTAACTGAAAAAGAAATCTCCCCAATATACTTCAATAAAAAAAAACTGTACAGTTTTTATAAGAAACCTGACTGTATGCTGTGAAATTCCTCCTACATTTATTTGAATCTTCAACAAAGTTCTATGAACTCAAGTACATTACTAAGTACACATTTGCTCCTGACCAATTACTTGCAATATTTATATACATTTAAGCTCTACTTGCAGTTCATTTTTTATTTTATTTATTTATATTTTTTCATTTTGCAATGCTCAGGCTTGAAATTGAAACCTGTTTGCTATGGATCAATTACTTAGGAAGAATGGGGAAGCATTTTGGAGGTCAGAATGGAAGAGGGTCTGAAAAAAATTGAACCGGTAAAATTGAACCCCCACCATTGATCTGTTTTTGGTTGCTGGGGCCATAGGCAGCCCAATAAGATTTTAAGGAAGGCTGCTAATTCTAAAAAAAACCTACAAAAGAATAAAAAGAGGAACAGTTGCTTAGAATTAGGGATAAAAATGTCTTTATTTGCATGTATGCTATTCTTTCCTCCCCAACAAAGAAGTATATTCAGGCTCTTGTGAGGAGTGTCATATCCTGCTGCTGACAAAACATTATATGTGCCACTACCCTAAAGCATTGGACACCCGAAGGCAAATGTCTTTGGGGCAGATTTACTAAAGGGCGAAGTGACCGTCGTTAGAGAAAATCCACCAGAAATTCCATCCGCAGGGACATCGCCAATTCACAGGCACAGACGACAATTCACTAGCGAAAGAGACCATCGCTAGGTTTCGTTCGCACTCTATCGCCAGGCGACTTTTCACTCGTTGCTCCGCAAATTCAGTAAAGTGCGGATTTTACTGAACGTTACCTCTTTCGCCTGAGTTGACTTCGCCACCTCAGACCAGGCGAAATAGTAAAATGAAGCTAGATCTTCCTCAGTCTTAGGTCACTTACATCATATCCTGTCTGCTGGAAATGCATTAAAGTTGTAAAAACGCTGGCGACTTTTCCTTTTTTCCCCAGACATTTGAGGGCCATGGAACATTCATTTTACAGTGGGCTCATGTCTAGCGCATTATATGATCTCTTGTCTTTATTCAGGTTCCTTGGACATTTGTAATAATAAGAGGCCACTTCAAGCATTTGCACCATCTCTAATAAAGACGTCCATGCAACTTTTATGTACCCGCCCTATTCAAATTGACCTAAGCGTAAGATCACTAGCGACTTTTCACTAAGCATAAACGAACGCTAGCGAATCTTCGCTATGAAATGCTCGCACTGAAAAAGTATCGGTAGCGAAAAGTCGTCCAACATTCCACGCCCAGGACGCAACTTTGCATTTTAGTGAAATAGCATAGTGGTTGCGCCTGACGAAGTGGTTTGAAGCGGTCGCTGGCAATAATTCACCCTTTAGTAAATCTGCCCCTTTGTGCTTACAGATGAGGTTTTGATGCAGCTCAGATTTGCATATGAAAATCAGTTTGGACCCCGTCTAGTATTCAGCCAAATCCAAAATACACCCCAGGATCTGGTGCATCAGTCCATCTAGAACAGTGATCCCCAACCAGTGACTCAAGAACAATATGTTCTCACCAACCTCTAGGAAGTTGCTCCAAGTGGCCTCATAGCAGGTGCTTTGGTTTGAATTCCTGGTTTTAAACCAAGTTTTGGTTGCATAAAAATAGATAGGGCCAAACCGAGCCTCCGGTAGGCTGTCAGTCCACATAGGGGCTACTAAATGGCCAATCACGGTCCTTATTTGACACCCTAGGAACTTATTTTAATGTTTGGGTTTCTCCCCAACTCTTTTTACATTTAAACGTGGCTCACAATTAAAAAAGGTTGGGGACCCCCATATAGAACATACTATCCGTTACTATAAAAGTGAACATACCCCTTTGAAAAAAAAAAAAAAACACAACACTGCTTCCTGAAATTTTTATTACAAACCAGTTTCCAGACCTGCGAGTCATATTATACTCCAACTAAATATCGTCGTCTATCCATGAAAATATTAGCCTGTGTGGACATGAAACTTCTTAGAAATGCCAAGACTTTTAATGCTGTTCAGCAAAGTGCCAGTTCATTAAAACAAGATTATCTTTAGCGAGAATTTAGAAAGCATTTAATGAGGCCGTAGCACAGGACATGCCTTGGTTGTTGTATGTACAAGTCAATTGACTTTCTCTATCCATAAATGATTTGCCAATCAGTGTCAAAAATGTCACTATCCCAAACTTGCTGTACTTTTAAATGAACGTTTAGTGTGGCGTACATGGTGCTATTCTGAGATAATTTGCAAGTGCTCTTCGTTTTTCAGTTTTTGAATTTGTTATATTTTTCCACCCCTTCAAAGGACATGTAAACCCCCTCCACAAAAATGTAATCAGTGAACTGCCTCTTTGAAATCCTTAGATAACTGGCACTCTGGTTGTTAAAAGGTTAACAGTAAAGCTGCAGCATCCCCTTAATCACTTCGAAATCCTTCTCCTCCTCTAACCCTACAGCCCCCTCCCTCAGGAATTTGCTTTGGCTGTTGACTTATAAGCATGCTCAGTTCTTTCTCAGCTCAGATCACTAAACACACCCTCCAGTCTAACAGCCAATGGAGAGATAGCATTGCTGGTTCCCATAGAAACTCAGATCCTATTATTTTCTCCTAACCCCCTCTACTGAGCTCAGATTAACCATTACAGTGCTCAACCCCAGCAGAACCCTTTATCAGAGTATGTTGTGCCTGTGTAAAGCTGCATTGCATAAACTTTACAGCATACATGTCTCAATGTTACTGATGATGTGTCAGAGGGAAAATGGCCGTCGGATGAAAGCGGTTTGTTTTAGGAAAATGTGATGGTGCTGGCAAATGGAGGGGGTATATGCAGTACAAATTATGTGGCTTGGGTGGGGAAGATATGCCCTACTTTTATACATGGTAGGAAAATGTAGGCTTTACATGTCCTTTAAGCTGTTAGCTGACTCCTCCCATGGCCGGTGATCCCATGGAATGCAAAGGTTTCAATCATTTCATGGATTGGGATGAACCCATTGGATATCCATCTAGAATAAATAACGGATATGGGCAAATGCAATTACAGTACTGGGATAAAGCAGATTTCTTGAGATTGGATTCTTTTGTTGGATCTTTAAAATAAATACGATGAAATAAAAGTGGTTTGTGGAAGAGATTTTATTGAACATCCACTACAGTTTGGGTGCATTTTATAGCAATGACAGTTCCTCTTCAATAAGCACTTCATTAGTACTGAGGTGTAAAGCTCAATGAGTAGCCCAACAACAGGGAGCCCCAGCGGCGCTGCAGGACTCCAGCAAACTTGTGAGGATTCACTGCAAAAGGAGACACTTTGTGAGAGCAAATCACTTTCCTTTCCACCGATCCGACAACACGTACATATGGTAAAAATACACTATATATATATATATATTTGTATATCATTTTGTAAAAAACACTCCTAGAACGGAACTTCCAATAAGTAGTTTTTTTTTTAGCTTAACATTTTGGACATAAATAGACAAAGCTTTGAGAGGTAAGAGTTTCTTTTTCTTTAAAACCATCTGCAGAAAAGTGCAAATGCCAACATATAAAACAACGGGGATCAAATAAGGATGGATAGATGAACGACCATCATCTCCCACACTTTGAACTTATTCAGAAATGAACCAATAATTCCCCCCCACAACATGATTCCATCAACCAATGAAAGAACACACAGAAACAGCAACAAAACTGTAAACAAAGTATTTAAAAAAAAGAAGTTGGGGGGGGGGGGTGTTTCAGAAACCGGGTGATTAATAGAAACATTAACGCCTACAGCCATGCATCATATAAAATTCATTTTCCTTATATTATCCATATATTTATATATTTACAGAATATTTTACACCGGCTGTACAATATATTCATTTATATTGATTTCCAACATCCTCAAAATAGTGTTACGTCATTAAAAAAAAAAATAGTGATATTCTGTCTCGTTTCTGAAACCAAATTTCCACAGTCTGCGGGGGAAAACCAAGTTGACATGATATTTACTTCATCCAGTTCTGAAGATGCCTGCAATGGTTTGAGAATTAAAGGGCCCATAGGCACAGTCAGCAACAACATTTACACAGTGATGGGGAAACACAGTAATGGGTTGTTCACCTTTAAATTAACTATTAATATGTCATTGTGGACAGTAGTGATGTGAGGGTCAGGCTTTTCGTGCCCGAGCCCGACTTCCAGGTTCGTCTTATAGACCTGTCAATGACGTCACAAAAGGGCGAGAGGCTCGCGTCTATAGAAGCTCAACTGGGAAGTCAGAAGCCGGCATTTGTAAGGTCGCGGGAGGGGAGAGCAGTCTGTGTTCCGGGAAAGGAACGTGCGAGGTCGGCCCGAACCCGCCTGTCCCGGGTAAACCTGCAGCCCCCGCGGGTATCAGGCCTGCTGAATGGAGGGACAGCTTTATATCCCTCAGCAAAGGGGCAAAAATCTAACCGGTACTCAAACAATATCAGCATTTTCTGGGCTGCCCTAGTGGTTGTTGAAGGCATCTCCAGTACCAGACTGTGTAGAGCATCGCAGGTCTAGTTCTGCATGTAACAAGTGTGTAGTGCAGAAGAGCATCGCATGTGCAACGTTCCTGCTGGGGCTGATCTCAGCAAGCTCTGCTGCCTCGTACCAAACATTCATTGTGCTGTATCCATAGTGATTATAAACTCCATAGGGACGTCCCAGTTTCCGACAGCAGCATAACGGGACTCATAGTGGCACTACTGTTGCTGCACCTTGGAAGGGTCACTCATATTGTCAGTCCTGTGATGGGATAAGTGCTGCTGCTGTGATGATGGGGCAAAAGTGTTCTGTTGCACAGGGAAAGGGGAAAGGATGAGCTGTGTGGACTGGTTTCCATGAACCAACCTAGAGGTCTGTAAAAAAACAAACAAAAATGAAACAAAAGTTATACCATTCTCCAGATTTGTTTTACATTCAGTTCAAACTGAATCTGGATCCTAATTTGCCTATGCAAATTAGGGTCAGGAAAAAAAAAAAAAAAGTGTATGCCTTTTTTTTTTACTTCCTTGTTTTGTGACAAAGCCACACGATTTCCCTTCCTTCCCCTTACTTGTATATGCAAATTAGGATTTGGCTCGTTTTGTGCAGATTGGTTCACCATGAATTACAGATGGTTTGAAAAGCACTGCGAATCTTGACAGCGCTATATAAATAAATGATGATGATGATGATGATGCACTGAATCCACTACTTTCAATCGGCCGAATCCTTCTCGAAAGATTTGGCTGAATACCGAATTGGAATTTGGATATGCTAATTAGGGGTGGGAAAACATTTTTTACTTCCTTGTTTTGTGACAAAGTTAAGCGATTTCCCTACCAGCCAATAATTGACATATGCAAATTTGTATTCGGATTCGAATCCTGCCAGAGTCCTGAACTGAATCCTGGATTCAGTGCATCCCTACTTTGAATCAAGCTGCAAAGTGATGTTGTTAACCCCGAGAGAGAGAGAGAGAGAGAGAGAGAGAGAGAGAGAGAGAGAGAGAGAGAGAGAGAGAGAGAGAGAGAGAGAGAGAGAGAGAGAGAGAGAGAGAGAGAGAGAGAGAGAGACAGAGACAGACACAGAGAGAGACAGACAGAGAGAGAGAGAGACAGACAGAGAGACAGACAGAGAGAACTGGTTCCGGCAGCAAGAAAGTGGGTCAAGGCAAGATTAAGGAAGCCCAGTGTATATGCCATTATATTACTTTTAGGCACCAAATAACTCAACCTTGTTCTGATACTATTACAAAGGAATAAGACCACAAGACACAAGGCAAACTAACTACTGACGGTCCAAAAAATAGTACTAATTTACATTTGACCTGCAACTTTAATATACATGGATTATTGAAAAAAAATGAATAAGGGACACAAAGCATCCAAAATTGGGTCAGCAATGTTTAGGCCTATAATAAATATAAAAGGCAGCAGCACACTTTACCTGCAAAAACTGCTGTGGCTGTTGGGCTAATTGTGCTTGCACAGGCTGCTGTACTGTAGGCACTGTCTGTTGCTCTTGCTGATTGTGTTGCTGCTGCTGCTGACTGATGGAGAAGGTCTGGGGTTGCTGCTGTGTAGCAAATGTAGGGTAGGCAGTAACCACTGGGCCCATAAACATTGTGCTTGGGACCATAACTGCTCCACAAGCCACAGGAGTGGTCACCAGCTTAGTGACAATTTGCTGAGCTTGAGAAAACCTGAATAAAAAGAGAAAATAAGTATTGCAGAATAAAGTATCAGTAATAACTGTTAAATGACTAAGAATTTTAGAACCACAATAAAGATCAAACCAATTGCAATCCTTTACATTAAAAGAGTTTAAGGTACACGAACGCTCTTTACCTTTTCCCTAGTATACGAGGCTTTGCACAGGAACCAGATAATCAAATAAAGACATCCCTATAAAAACAAGCATTGTAGAGTCTTTATTCCATGATCCAGAACTGACCTTATCTGCCCGTCCTGAGGAAATGTAGTGACAGAGGCTCCCTGGTTGCTCTGCTGGATGTTGGAAGGCATCTGTAGCATATTAGTAGAGGGAGGCTGGGAGATCACCATAGTGTTGTACAAAGGACTAGTGAGAGAGCTCGATGTCTGGCCAGACAGGGACGTCTGCTGGTTGTGGCCTCCGTGAAGGTTCTGCTGGCCTTGCTAAAAGGGAACGTTTTTTCAACATATTTCCATGATAAACTATTACATCTTACACAGAAACTTCTAAATTAAAATTATACTTCCAAATTTATATTTCCTTCACACCAAATTCAAAGGCTGAAAAACGAATGGTGGCCATAGACACAAAGATCCGCTCGTTTGGCAACATCGCCAAACGGGCGGATCTTTCCCCGATATGCCATTAACGAGCATGGCTATATCGGGGGTAATCTGATTGTTCGGCCGAACGACCCGATTACGATGCGCAATGGGCTCCGGTGTCTATGGCCACCTTAAGGCAATTTCACTTTTTCCCCATCATGTCCCTACCGACTTTTTTTTTTTTTTTAAAGGTTATGTTTTATTTGTTTTAATAAACATTACAACAAAAAACATTGATACATCAATAAATATGTGCACATTTAAACACGTGTCCCTGGTATTTACTGAATTCCTTTCAAATGTTTCCAATTATTTGGAGTACAAATTGGTCTTAGAGGTCACAGAAAAAGTTATCACTTAGTTGCGTGCCCGGGCCCATTTCCCACCTTCTCAAATGTATTTGATGTCCCTCTTGCTTTATCAGGGGTATCGTAGAGTCAACTCATTTTATCCAGGAGTCCCATGTGGGAGGATGTCGCCACCTACTTTTAACTTTTTAGCAGTAGCATCGGGGGCCCACTGTGGCTTTTTTAGGTGGATATTTCCTGCATAATGCTGCAACTGTTCTATGGGTCTGCTGGTCAGGAGAATGCAAGGAATCAAGAGGGTTTGTTACACCTGAACATTGTTGTATCAGTCATAGATTGATGAATTTCTAATGCGGAAAACTAGCCTTCTCCATCTCACTGACATTAAAGGGATTCTGTCATGTATTTTATGGTGTAGCTTTTATTTCTAAAGGACATTGTTTGCACTGCTAATAATTCACTCTACCATATAAAATTTAAATTCCTGAACCAACGAGTATATCATTTTTTTTTATTTGTAATATTGGTGTGTAGGTGCATCTCAGGTCATTTTGCCTGCTCATGTGCTTTCAGAAAGAGCCAGCACTTCATGACGGAACTGCTTTCAGGCAGACTGTTGTTCCTCCTACTCAATGTAACGGGAGAAGTCGCAGTGGGGACTTGGATTTTTACTATTGAATGTTGTTCTTATGTCTACCAGGGAGCTGCTATCTGGTTACCTTCCCATTGTTCTATTAGTGCAGAATTCTGCTGTAGTGGCACTATTAACGGATGCCTTTTGGAAAAAAAACAAGTTTTCCCGTAATAGTAAGACTAACTTGACATTCTACCCAAATTATACCCTAACTGTACTTCACTTATAAGATGTGTAAGACTGTCCCACAATGAAAGTCATTTATAAGGAGCCACAATGCTTTGAAGGAACCCATCCAATCTAACAGCTTCCAGATGGAATACTTATGGGCATTTTATGCAATTATACACTACAGGTATGGGACCTGTTATCCAGAATGCTCGGGACCTGGGGCTTTCCAGGTCCCAATTTATCACACCTCGACCATGGAAACAGTCCTAATTCAAATATTCGCCACCTAAAACCTGCAGAGATCACCCTGCCTGGCCTTTAGTCTGAGCCACCCCTTGTCTGCTTTAGGGGGATGGAGCTATGACAAGTCCCAGCATTTTGAAGCACTGATTAAAACATTCCCACTACCTGGCTTGTATTCTGTAACTGTTGTTGCTGCATTATGTGCGGAGCTCCCACGTGCCCAGTGTTCATGCCACCTTGCAGTTGGTTAGTTTGAACCACTTGGCCTTGCATGGCGAGCTGCGGTAACTGCTGTATGTTTGGGCTATTTCCCGAAGAGACTTGCACCGGCCCAAAATTAAGCCCTGGTCCTGGTTGCGGTAGGAACATCTTGGAAAAAGCAAATAGACAAGATAACAGGCTAGCAGACAGATTATAGAATTACAGACTAGTGCTACACAAATTTGATCTACGGTATAAAGAAAGCAGAGCATTGACACAAATATACATTGATTTAGAAAATATTTTAACACTATACACAAATACATAGGAAGTAAGAGAAACAATGGCTGAAACAATAGCAGAAAGCACAGGAGTCAATAGTATGTGTGTGTGTGTGTGTGACAGTGAAAGTGCTTCTTACCTGGATTCCCTGTCCATGGACCATGTGCAACTGCTCCTGAATCTTACGCAGCTCCTCCTGCTGCCGCTGGATATTTTCCTCAATGATCCGAGTTCTCTGCTCCAGCTGGTCCTTCAGGTGCTTCATAGCCCCAAACTGAGCTGTGAACTGAAACATGGGCTGAAGACAAATGAAGGGAACAGCATTAGCCAATGGTTTCAGTCACAATCTGCCAGATTTGAGATGCTGAACTGGTGTCCGTGGGAGAACAGTGAAGTAGCCGCCTCTCTTTGATCATGCGCTAATGTGTATACAAAGACTGTGCATTCAGTAGTTGTGGAACAAATCCAGGGCAGCAACTTGTCTGCAAAGTTCTTTATTGGGATAATGAGTTACACAACATGTTTCGGGCCCACGCCCTTTATCAAGTGTAAAAAGGAACAACCAAAAACAATCATTTATAATCTCATGTGACTACCAGCAGTGCAGTATGGGTAAAAGTTTTCCATTAACTATTTAGTGTTATACATCTTAAAGTGCATTGTGCAACTATAACTCCCATATGGCTGCACACAGTTCATCATGGATAAAACTTTTTCATTAACTATTTAGTGATATACATCTTAAAGTGCATTGTGCAACTATAACTCCCATATGGCTGCACACAGTTCATCATGGATAAAACTTTTTCATTAACTATTTAGTGATATACATCTTAAAATGCATTGTGCAATTATAACTCCCATATGGCTACACACAGTTCATCATAGATAAAACTTTTTTCATTAACTATCAGTGATATACATCTTAAAGTGCATAATAGAGATTTTACAAATTTATAAAAGCCTCTCCAAAGTGTAAAATTACAAAATATGATCTCTAATAAATATTGTAAAAACTTATTGTGACCCAATTCATCTAGCTATTAAAAGTGACACACATTATTTCATATAATACATGTTGAAATCCCACTGAAACATAATGTTAAAACCAGGTTACTGCTCAATCCGCCTAACCTGTAAAAGACCTGTAAAAACAAGGAAATTGCCATTAGCCTATCCAATTCACTTGAAATCTTTATGTTGTATCAATTTAGCACTTCTATTATATCAATTTAACAGTACCTTCTAATCTCGCAACGTATGTTGCTATTCTAAGACATTCTGTAATTATTTCCTATCACTGGCTTCTATGTATATATTATCTTTCTTAGCAACAAGGTTGCAATATTATAGTTACCAATTCAAAAATAAACGATATATATATATATAAAGACTCCTGATTGAATGGACTCACCCATATGTAAATGCAGCAGGAGTTCCATGTCATTACAACTTGGAATCTAGTTATAATTCCTGGGAACAAAGAACGACAAGCCATTACTATTAAAGAAAACATGATAAATTGCACTGCTCATTTAACCCTTTCGGATAAGCACTATCTAAGCGCTTTATCCATCTGGCCTCCCTCTGCAATAGTATCAAGTTATGATCACCTCCTCTACTAGGTTTTGCTACTGTCTCTAACACTATCCACTTTAGCTGACATACATTATGTTTTACAGTATCAAAATGTCTGGCTACAGGAGTGTCAGTATAGGTGTCATTTTTAAAATTGCGTATATTGCCTTTATGCTCTTTTATCCTAGTACTGACAGACCTTATTGTCTTCCCTACGTACATTTTCCCGCAGGGACATTTCAGAGCATAAATTACGTGGCTGGTTTTACATGTGGCGTATGACTTTAGTTTGATTACCTCACCTGTAATGGGATGATTTATACAAGGTCCTTTTATAATGGAATTGCAACAGTTGCAATTCATGCACGGGTATGTGCCTACTTTTGGTGTACCTTTAAACACAGTATTGCTATTATCCACTCTTGAAATGGCACATAATGTGTCTCTTATTGACTTACCCTTTTTATACGAGAACCGCGGGGGATTCGAAAAAACTTTTCCGAAGATAGCATCAGTTTGCAGAAGTGGCCAATATTGTTTCACTATCTTTTCTACCTTCTTACTCCTTTTGTCGTATGTACTTACGAAGGTTAATCTATCCGTCTCACCCTGCTTTTGTTTGGGCTGTAATAAAGCAGCACGGTCCATCCCTTTCACCTCTTCTACCACTGCTTTAAGTTTACCTTTGGGGTATCCCCTTTGCAGAAACCTTTCTGTCAGATCGCTACTTGCATGTTTATAACCCACTTCACTGGATGCTATCTTCTTGGCTCTCATAAATTGTCCCTTAGGGATCGCATCCAGTGTTCGTGGGTTATGGAAACTCTTACTGTGGAGGAGATTATTTCGGTCCATTGGTTTCCGATACAAATCTGTACATAGGCCCCCATTTTCTATTTTAATTTGTACATCCAAAAAACTAATAGTTTGGTTGGATGACTCACTGGTAAATTTGACTGTATTGTGGGCCTCATTTGCAGTATCCACCATATTATTAAATGCCTCTAACGGTCCATCCCAAAGGATCAGTATGTCATCCACATACCTATAGTAGCATCTAATATACTGCAAATATGGCTCTCTCAGAAATAATTTATTCTCCAAATCATATACAAATAAATTTGCAAGGGATGGGGCGACCGCTGAACCCATCGACGTCCCTTGTTTCTGCCAATAGAAAAGATCGTCAAATTTGAAATAATTCTTTTTTAATACAATTTCAAGGCAGTCAATTAAGAAATAAACATATGAGTTAGACAAATTAGTTTCCAAGAGAGCATCCTCCACACATTTAATCCCCTCATCTTGGGGTATTGAAGTAAAAAGGCTCTGTATGTCGATACTACAGAGCCAAATACCTGGGGATATATTATGAACCTTATCCAATTTTAACAATAACTCATTCGTATCTTTAAGGCATGTAGGCAAATTACAAACTAAACCTTGTAGATGTCGATCAACGAGTTTGGAGAGGGGTTCAAGTACTGACCCTATTCCGGACACTATGGGTCTTCCAGGTGGGTTCTCTAGTGTTTTGTGAATTTTTGGCAATATATACAGCATTGGTATTCTGGGAAAGTCTGTAATAAGATATTCCTTAGTGCTCTTATCTATTGTTCCTGCAGTATAAGCATCAAACACCATTGTATCAATTAACGTTTTAAGTTTAATTGTTGGATCGCTTTCAATTAGGGAATAGTGCCCGGGGGTCTCCAATTGTCTCATAACCTCTGTTCTATATGCAGATATATCCATTATGACCACCGCTCCCCCCTTATCCGCCTTTTTTATTACAATATCTTTATTGTTTTTAAGGGTGGTTAATGCTTTCCTTTCTTCATAATTAAGATTATTGCGGACCCCACTATTGTTACCCCACACTTTTTTCACCTCCTCAGTGACCACCTGTGTAAACATTTCGAGGGCCCCACATGTTACATCAGGGATAAATGTACTTTTCTTTTTCAAAATCGGCAATTTCAAAAAGAAAAGTACATTTATCCCTGATGAAAAAGAAAAGTACATTTATCCCTGATGAAAAAGAAAAGTACATTTATCCCTGATGAAAAAGAAAAAAGAAAAGTACATTTATCCCTGATGTAACATGTGGGGCCCTCGAAATGTTTACACAGGTGGTCACTGAGGAGGTGAAAAAAGTGTGGGGTAACAATAGTGGGGTCCGCAATAATCTTAATTATGAAGAAAGGAAAGCATTAACCACCCTTAAAAACAATAAAGATATTGTAATAAAAAGGCGGATAAGGGGGGAGCGGTGGTCATAATGGATATATCTGCATATAGAACAGAGGTTATGAGACAATTGGAGACCCCCGGGCACTATTCCCTAATTGAAAGCGATCCAACAATTAAACTTAAAACGTTAATTGATACAATGGTGTTTGATGCTTATACTGCAGGAACAATAGATAAGAGCACTAAGGAATATCTTATTACAGACTTTCCCAGAATACCAATGCTGTATATATTGCCAAAAATTCACAAAACACTAGAGAACCCACCTGGAAGACCCATAGTGTCCGGAATAGGGTCAGTACTTGAACCCCTCTCCAAACTCGTTGATCGACATCTACAAGGTTTAGTTTGTAATTTGCCTACATGCCTTAAAGATACGAATGAGTTATTGTTAAAATTGGATAAGGTTCATAATATATCCCCAGGTATTTGGCTCTGTAGTATCGACATACAGAGCCTTTTTACTTCAATACCCCAAGATGAGGGATTAAATGTGTGGAGGATGCTCTCTTGGAAACTAATTTGTCTAACTCATATGTTTATTTCTTAATTGACTGCCTTGAAATTGTATTAAAAAAGAATTATTTCAAATTTGACGATCTTTTCTATTGGCAGAAACAAGGGACGTCGATGGGTTCAGCGGTCGCCCCATCCCTTGCAAATTTATTTGTATATGATTTGGAGAATAAATTATTTCTGAGAGAGCCATATTTGCAGTATATTAGATGCTACTATAGGTATGTGGATGACATACTGATCCTTTGGGATGGACCGTTAGAGGCATTTAATAATATGGTGGATACTGCAAATGAGGCCCACAATACAGTCAAATTTACCAGTGAGTCATCCAACCAAACTATTAGTTTTTTGGATGTACAAATTAAAATAGAAAATGGGGGCCTATGTACAGATTTGTATCGGAAACCAATGGACCGAAATAATCTCCTCCACAGTAAGAGTTTCCATAACCCACGAACACTGGATGCGATCCCTAAGGGACAATTTATGAGAGCCAAGAAGATAGCATCCAGTGAAGTGGGTTATAAACATGCAAGTAGCGATCTGACAGAAAGGTTTCTGCAAAGGGGATACCCCAAAGGTAAACTTAAAGCAGTGGTAGAAGAGGTGAAAGGGATGGACCGTGCTGCTTTATTACAGCCCAAACAAAAGCAGGGTGAGACGGATAGATTAACCTTCGTAAGTACATACGACAAAAGGAGTAAGAAGGTAGAAAAGATAGTGAAACAATATTGGCCACTTCTGCAAACTGATGCTATCTTCGGAAAAGTTTTTTCGAATCCCCCGCGGTTCTCGTATAAAAAGGGTAAGTCAATAAGAGACACATTATGTGCCATTTCAAGAGTGGATAATAGCAATACTGTGTTTAAAGGTACACCAAAAGTAGGCACATACCCGTGCATGAATTGCAACTGTTGCAATTCCATTATAAAAGGACCTTGTATAAATCATCCCATTACAGGTGAGGTAATCAAACTAAAGTCATACGCCACATGTAAAACCAGCCACGTAATTTATGCTCTGAAATGTCCCTGCGGGAAAATGTACGTAGGGAAGACAATAAGGTCTGTCAGTACTAGGATAAAAGAGCATAAAGGCAATATACGCAATTTTAAAAATGACACCTATACTGACACTCCTGTAGCCAGACATTTTGATACTGTAAAACATAATGTATGTCAGCTAAAGTGGATAGTGTTAGAGACAGTAGCAAAACCTAGTAGAGGAGGTGATCATAACTTGATACTATTGCAGAGGGAGGCCAGATGGATAAAGCGCTTAGATAGTGCTTATCCGAAAGGGTTAAATGAGCAGTGCAATTTATCATGTTTTCTTTAATAGTAATGGCTTGTCGTTCTTTGTTCCCAGGAATTATAACTAGATTCCAAGTTGTAATGACATGGAACTCCTGCTGCATTTACATATGGGTGAGTCCATTCAATCAGGAGTCTTTATATATATATATATCGTTTATTTTTGAATTGGTAACTATAATATTGCAACCTTGTTGCTAAGAAAGATAATATATACATAGAAGCCAGTGATAGGAAATAATTACAGAATGTCTTAGAATAGCAACATACGTTGCGAGATTAGAAGGTACTGTTAAATTGATATAATAGAAGTGCTAAATTGATACAACATAAAGATTTCAAGTGAATTGGATAGGCTAATGGCAATTTCCTTGTTTTTACAGGTCTTTTACAGGTTAGGCGGATTGAGCAGTAACCTGGTTTTAACATTATGTTTCAGTGGGATTTCAACATGTATTATATGAAATAATGTGTGTCACTTTTAATAGCTAGATGAATTGGGTCACAATAAGTTTTTACAATATTTATTAGAGATCATATTTTGTAATTTTACACTTTGGAGAGGCTTTTATAAATTTGTAAAATCTCTATTATGCACTTTAAGATGTATATCACTGATAGTTAATGAAAAAAGTTTTATCTATGATGAACTGTGTGTAGCCATATGGGAGTTATAATTGCACAATGCATTTTAAGATGTATATCACTAAATAGTTAATGAAAAAGTTTTATCCATGATGAACTGTGTGCAGCCATATGGGAGTTATAGTTGCACAATGCACTTTAAGATGTATATCACTAAATAGTTAATGAAAAAGTTTTATCCATGATGAACTGTGTGCAGCCATATGGGAGTTATAGTTGCACAATGCACTTTAAGATGTATAACACTAAATAGTTAATGGAAAACTTTTACCCATACTGCACTGCTGGTAGTCACATGAGATTATAAATGATTGTTTTTGGTTGTTCCTTTTTACACTTGATAAAGGGCGTGGGCCCGAAACATGTTGTGTAACTCATTATCCCAATAAAGAACTTTGCAGACAAGTTGCTGCCCTGGATTTGTTCCACAACTACTGAATGCATTGAACTATTGGGTATTACACACAGAATACCTGTGAAAGAAGCCAACAAAGAAATTCGGTGAGCTTGCTCTGAATACTATATATACAAAGACTGTAAAACAAGTACATCCTACGTAGCATGTCCAGGCTTTCACAGCCTAATGCATTTTCTGTTGAAACCTGCGCTACTAACCCTAAATAAATAGGAAATATGCATATATTTAAAGGGATACTGTCATGGGAATTTATTTCAAAATTCATCAGTTAATATTGCTGCTCCAGCAAAATTCTGTACTGAAATCCGACATGGGGCTAGACATATTGTCAGTTTCCCAGCTGCCCCCAGTCATGTGACTTGTGCTCTGATAAACTTCAGTCACTCTTACTGCAAGTTGGAGTGATATCAACCCCCCCCCCCTTCCCCCAGCAGCCTAACAGAACAATGGGAAGGTAACCAGATAGCAGCTCCCTAACACAAGATAACAGCTGCCTGGTAGATCTTAGAACAGCACTCAATAGAAAAAGCCAAGTCCCACTGAGGTGAAACAACAGCCTGCCAGAAAGCAGTTCCATCCTAAAGTGCTGGTTCTTTCTGAAAGCACATGACCAGGCAAAATGACCTGAGATGGCGCCTACACACACCAATATTACAACTAAAAAAATACACTTGCTGGTTCGGGAAAGAAACTTTATTTTGTAGAGTGAATTATTTGCAGTGTAAACAGTGTAATTTAGAAATAAAAACATCATGATAGAATCCCTTTAAGAAGAGCGGTACTTTGGTTAATTTAGAGTAGGTGCCCAACTAGTTGTAGTTTAGATGCTGAACCGTCCTTATTCTGCCAGCAGTTTTACTTTGACCCATTTTATGCCAAGCTCTAAATGGCGCTCACACTGAAGCGCAGCTACAAAATAAATCAGCAAGTAATTCTCCACCCATTCACTTGCTGAACTATAACTCTTAAAATGCCCTAGCAGGTCAACTACAGCTGTAGAGTAGAAAGCGGACACCATGGTAGTTCTAGAACAATGGCCACTATCATGCAGGCCATAATGCACACTCACCTGCGTTATTCCTGGCTGGAGCTGCATAGATGCCGTTTGCTTCATCACGGACTGCGACAATGGCTGGCTGGCTGACTGAGAGCTCATAGACTGAAAGAACAGAATCCTAATTTCACTCTACATGTTGGGTACACCAGACCACTTTTCATTTTTAAACAGACTATTTAAGGGACGGGAAATTCTATAGCATGTGTGGCTGTAACTTTGTCTTATTTTTAAACAGCACCAGTAACACCAAAAAAATGAAAGTGCTTTTCGAAGCAATTACATATACAAACAGCTAAAATTGTGTGTTTAGGAACAGCTAAAATTGTGTGTTTGCTTCAGAACCACTTCTATTGTATATATAATTAAGCTGCAGTGTAGCCACTGAGGAAACCATTCAAGCTGAATAGGGCAAAAAGGTACATGTTTAAACAGCAAAAAACGTAGAATAAAAATCATACATTTAGTTCTTAAGGGGTAGAAAATAGAATGAAAATCTATATAAAATAGGGCACTTGTTGCCAAGAAGTATTTTATTTGCAGGTGCCTGATCAACAGAAATGATGGAAGGATTTGAACAACCAAATGAGAATTCAAGGATATTTTATTTAACCTCATGACTTCTGAAACTTTCACAAATTCCCAGTTGGTAGTGTGTACTATAGGCCTACAGTTCTGATTTGTTAGCAGCTGATACCTGGAGTGTAAATGTTACACAAACTGTGAACAGGTTTACTTTGCACGCACCTTGCGCCTGCGCTTCAGGCACAAGGTACATTAAATACAGACTTTCCTTTATATGTTGCGCCACTTGAATTGCATGCAATTGATGGGTCTGTTGGGGTAAACTCAGCAGCAAAGCTTCAGGACCATATAAGAAGTCATATTATCACAATGTACTGAATTTATTACAGGGAAGTTAGAAAATGTGAGTACAGGTATAGGATCCCTTATCCGGAAACCCGATATCCAGAAAGCTCCGAATTACGGAATGGCTGTCTCCCATAGACTCCATTTTATCCAAATAATCCAAATTTTTAAAAATGTTTTCCTTTTTCTCTGTAATAATAAAACAGTAGCTTGTACTTGATCCCAACTAAGATATAATTAATCCTTATTGGAAGCAAAACCAGCCTATTGGGTTTATTTAACGTTTACATGAATTTCTAGTAGACTTAAGATCATGACATGAAGATCCAAATTATGGAAAGATCAGTTATCCGGAAACCCCCAGGTCCTTAGCATTCTGGATAACAGGTCCCATACCTATACAAGGCCTGCATTCTTGCTACAGTACCTGGCTGCTGATTGATGACCTCCTCTTGTCAAGGCCAGTTAAAGCTAGTCTGGGAGGCGTGCTTGTATCTGTTGGGATCTTCGTTGGTGTTGCTATTGGCAGAAACATTTTAAAGTTAAAAAATAATGTCAATATGAAATGCACATGGAAAAAGGCAGATGCATACGGTACTGTAGCTCAAGAAAGCAGACAACAGGAGACCAAGAGCCGCTTCTTTTAGAGCTTAAATGCAAGAGAATGTGCGATTGTATCATATTATAAATTTACTGGGGATCCCACAGATTACCACCCCAGTAAGGTATCTTAAGAAATTCAGCGGTGATAGAAGTAGAAGGGAAGAAAAGCAAGTCATCCCAATTTTCTCTATATTACCCTTTAAATAAGATGACCTAAGATAACCAGATTTTGAGGGAGTTTATGCCAATTTTGAGTATAATGATGACTGTCCAGACATATATGGCAATGATAATAATGCTAATTCGAGACAGCCCAGTTGTAGTACCACAGAAGTGATGGAATGGATTCTGGTTGGTATAGAATTGGTTAATAAGGTCTGCTCAGCAGCAGAGTGACCACATGAGATGGGGGATGGTCTCTAGAAATTGAGACAAAAGAAAATATGGCACTTTCCAAGGAATATATAAACCCTCTCACAAGCTGCAATATGATACCAACTTCATTAGCACATATGTCTTCCATGAGGCTGAGAAGGGTCTTTTTTACGGATATGACGTAAAGTGAATGGGGAGGAGGAAAGAACTATGTAGTGTAATGGAATTGGGAACATCTTTCTCTTTGGATCCTGACCTCCGACAACACAGGACACTGCAACAATGCTAGTATTTGGTAACCATGCAGGTAAAGTTAGTATACCTTAAGACTATTTTAATAAGTTGTGTCAGATGCGTTATACAGTCATGTAATTATTGATGTTGTGTATTATGCCTTATTGAATAAAGTAGTGGTTTTAGAAAGCAAGAAATGTGAACGCAGTCTTTACACTTATTTTGGGTTAATATAAATGTTAATATTTAACAGGCAATTTGGGGGGGTCAGTTCTGGCAGAACTGTAAATGTAATCTGCTGACGCCCCTTTCTGGTGGGTGGATGGGGCATTAGCAAATGCAAAATTTAGCACCACAGTAAAATATACAAAACTGTATTGCTGTGTCATGGTTTTAATTCTCAGACAAGGCTTTAGGTTATGCTGCAAAACATTTCACATGCTGAGAATAGTAGAAGAACTGCTGAAGGGCTGCAGAGTGTACAACCCTGGTTGAGACCTGAACAAAGTAAGTTTGGTTAATAATAGCTTACATGATGGGTCAGACACAGCTGTGTGAGAAGATGATTTTATTGAGCTTTTGGATGATGGCGAGGGGGTTCGGCTGTCATCAAATCTTTCCAAAGCTTCCTTCAGACTGACTGTGTTCATGTGATTGTCTGAGACAGAGTCCTGATTCTAAAACACACAAAAAACCCCCAGACATTATTATGGGAAGCACAAAGCTTTAGAGTATAGGACTAACCCCTGCGCCTAAGGAAATAGGGAATGAAGTCTTGCACCTTCTGAGGTATTGCAGAGATTACAATTTTTTGTTTATATTGATTAGTGACTGACTCCAGGATCAGCCATGGATTGGGAATTTATTATTTTGCTAAAAGTGAATAATGTTGCAGATAAGCAAAATATGAAATAAAGAGTAAATATTATGAAAAAACATCTATAAAGCCTGGGGAAGACAGTAAGCAATGAAAAACAAAAAACTTCTCTCAATTCTACACTGTGATTAGACTTTTTACACTCACATAATAATAGCACAGTGTCTAAGGAGTCTGTGACAGTATTGCAGAATCATGAAAGGATAGAGACTGTGACACTGCTGCACCTAACTTGTGAAAGCACTATGGTGTCTGATATAGAGTCCTGCGCAGAATCAATTTCTAAGACCCGGATCCGCAACCCGCATATTTACCCACTATGATCCGCTACCCAACCCGCAACTGCCTTATCCGCAACCCGCTGACCACCAAACAGGAAGTGATGTTGCTGCAAACCTGGAAGTGACATCATCAAAAGGGCGGGGACATAAAAACGGTTTGTAAAATTTTAAAAGGACTAAAATATAGACAATATAACATAAGAAATTTAGATGAGACCCGCAACCCGATCTGCATCTATACTGGCACCTGAAAATCCTACCCTCATTCTGCAGGGTACCCTTTTTTTATTTGTTTTGCTGGTAACCCGCAGGTACCCGACCCACTGCAGGCTCTAGTCTGATACACTAGCCCGCCGGACTTTAGGTTTTCTTTTCTAAGTCAAATTGTAAAAACATTTGGCAGTTATGGTAGTAAAATGCAAACAATGTCAGCACAGCAGGTGTCCTCCAAACCTTACTGGAGTACTGGATGGTGGAGAAGTATTTACAATATTATTTTTTTACTTTACATCCCCCTTTAACCCATTTACAATTACACAATCTGATGCTGGTCAGTATTTTAGCATGGTGGTGCAGTGGTCAGAAGTGCTGCCTTTCTAACAACATCTGCAGGGAGTTTGTTCTCAATGTGCATGGGTTGCATCCAGCTAATTCGGCTTTTTTACCCCAACACTCACCCAGTTAACCTGCCTGTATGTTTATCATAGTGTGAATGTAATAGATTACTGAGCCCCAACTAGTGGTCCTGAGCTACATGTTGCTCATCAAGCCCTTGGATGTTGCTCCCAGTGGCCTCAAAGCTGGTGCATATTTTTTTAATTCCAGGCTTGGAGGCAAGTTTTAATTTCATAAAAAACAAATGTACTGACAAACAGAACCTCCTGTAGGCTGCCAGTCCACATAGGGGCTACCAAATAGCCAATCAAAGCCCTTATTTGGCACCCCAAGAACATTTTTCATACTTGTTTTGCTCCCCAAGCCTTTTTACATTTGAATGCTGCACACGGGTAAAAAAGGTCAATGAGCCCTGTAATAGATTGTAATCTCCACTGTGCCAGTAATGTGAATGATGCACACTCTATAAAGATCTGCAGAATATGCTGCATTATATAATAATTAGAAGTTTTACAGGATGATTCTATGTACAGAAAAATGGTACTATCTACATGATTTACACAAAATATGACAAATAAGAGCTCACTTTATCTGCAGTTATGGCCGGAGGGGAATCTTCAGTGCCTCGCTCACGTCTCCTCTCTGCTCCAACCTCAGCATAGCTGCAAAGCCAAATACAATCATTACCATAAGACAGCAGAACAAATGTAAAAAAAAATAATAATAAAAACAAAAACGATCGATTGACTGAACTCCCTGTATATGGAATAAAAGTATAGTTAAGGAATATTGTTTCCATGTGAGGATACTATACAGTTACAAGAATTTAAGAAGGTTACAAGAAGGTTTTACAGGATGCTTTATTCAAAGGTTTTTACACTAACAAATACATTAAAAGCATAAAAGTTGCAGTTACATTGTTTTTCCTTATATCTGGAAACCAACCAATTTTCCCTTTCAGGCTATAAAGCTGGCCATAGATGTGCAGTTTTTAGCCTTCAATCCAACAAATGATGGTACAGCTCCATGTAGTAGCTCCCACCCTTCCCAGCTATAGTCAGGTGATCCCACTGGTGTCTAATAAAAGGGCAGCCAAGTTTGGGAGTTTTACTTTGAAAGCAGCAAGTAAGTTGCAGGTAAAACTTAGTCCCTTTGTCAAATGTATAATTAAGCAATTGAATTCTTAATATATCAGATGCAATTTTAGTGTTGGACTGGCCAGATATGGGATGACTGACGTAGTTGGTCAGCTTAAATATATTGCAATATATGGACAAACAATCCCTGTTTTGTTTAAAGGGTAAGGCATTTTTCAGTAGCAGTATGCACAAAATGTCTCAGTCTTAAATATATTGATAATGGGTGGAGTGCAGAGGACTCTTGTATTTGTTTAAATGATCGTACATCACAATCTTCTGACCTGTCACTAACCATTCAGATTAAATAAAGTAGTAAAAGGACAAATCAGACGATGTTCTGCAAAGTTACGTCTAACAAATAGTAGTAACAGTCACCCATTGATATAGTCGGATAGGCAATACATGCAGAGAAATTATCATTAGCCGACAGAAATCTTCTAACCTGTCCCATTGACTGAACGACTGATCAACATGGTACGAAAAACATCGTGAAAATCCACACACAGTCTGAAAATCGTACAAACCTTAGTTTCGCACGACTTTATCTATGTGTCTATGGCCAGCTTTAGGAGTTTTACACTAGTAGGAGTTTGAATAAACAACTGCCTAATACAGAGACTATGTTAAAGGGACTGCAATTATTTTTTGTTCTAAGGCTAATGGATGTTGCTCCTAGTGACCACAAAGCAGATGCATATTTTTGAATTCCTGGTTTGGAGGCAAGTTTTGGTTGCATAAAAACCTAAAACTGCCGAATAGAGCCTCCTGTAGGCTGCCAGTCCACATAGGGGCTACCATATAGTCACAACCCTTTTTTGGCACCTTCAGGAACCTTTTCAAGCTTGCATTGCTCCCAAACTCTTTTTACATTTGTGTGTGGCTCACAGCTAAAATAGATCGGAGACCCATGTTCTAAGGACTATTCACAGTTATGTTTCCCTGGTGAAAAAAATACTATGCACAATTTACAAAACTGTAAAATTGGGTAAACGTGTTAAAGCTACTTAATCTCCAAGTTAAACCTTCAACGGGAATAATCAGTAATGTAAATAACCGACACAGCTTTTCCATGCAACATGCACAGCCTATCACAATGAGCAGTTTGTGGAGAATCACAAACAGGTGCAAAGTGGAATTTCCCATGTACAAACAGTATGTATACATACATATAAACACACGTGTATATAGAGTAACACTGTATTGTAAAAAGCAGGTGGTCAATTTACCTTACTACAGTATGTGTACAAACTATAAACTCCGGCCTGGAATTCCACTGATGGTAGGTGATATAGTATCTCGTCTGCAGCCATATCCACTGTTGTCCTTTTGTCAGGAACCTATAATAGCATGACTTTCCTTTCCCATACTGCATTACTAAAAAATAAATAAATAATAAAATAAAAAAACACACAAAATGCAATTAAATACAATCCATTGACTAATAACTCTTTCAAGGGTAAAGTTGGAAAGAAGGCTGTCAGCAGAAAGGGTAAAAGAGCAACAGGATAGCACAGGGGCAGGATGACTAGAGAATCCAGAAGGCCCAATTATATAGTTATTTTGGGCCCATACACTGGCCAGTAGTGATTGAGACAGAAGGCAACTTCTGACCCATTAAAACATCTTTAGACTACTTGAAATACTTACAGTGTTCATGGCATTTTGCAAGGTTTTCCAGGTCATCCACATGATAATAATCATAGCCAGAAGTCCCTAGCACCTCAAAAGGCAAATATCCAATTATTGGAGGGGCCCTAAAATAATAAAATATCATTATCAGACACCAGTCACCCACATCATATAATGTAACTCCAGTATAAAATCCAAGACAGACCACCTCAAAGTTTAGGACTGGGGCATTATATGTCATACATATTTATAGGATACGTTATCCGAAAACCGGTTATCCCGAAAGCTCAGAATAATGGGAAGGACATCTCCCAAAGGAAATAATAAATGTAAGTCTATGGGGCAGATTTATCAAATGTGATGTGAGCTCACCAGCAGGCCCAGATTTTCTTATTCGGCAACCCTAGACTGCCAGGTCCTATCGTCCCCAATGCTCCTTAGAGCCCATGAAATTTTGCAGACCAAGGCCCGGGCCTTAATTCAAATCCAGGCCTGCTCACCAGAAAGAAAATTACTGACTTTCTATGCATTCCTATGGGATTTTTAGCATTGTATATTTCAAGGGGGGAAGTTAGAGATCGCCAATTTATAAATACAATTCTAAAAATCCCATAGGAATGAACACAAAGTCAGTAAATGTTTCTGTGGTGAGCTCTAATCTCACATTTTGATAAATCTGCCCCTTAATATTTCCACTGGCAAATCCAAACGAAAATTAACCAAAAGGTACTGTATTTGTAAAGGTATTTTAAATTAGTTTTCAGACAGACTTAGCAACATTTAGTAGGCAAGGAGAAACCAACCTATGGTCCAAGAAAAGAAACTTCCATTCCAGACTGTGCCTTGATGTGAATTCTTCATTGAATTCCTCAACAGTGCACATTTCCTTAAAGGTAAAAAAGAATTTATTATTTTCCATGTGTGAAAGTCCAATGCCCTTACATGGTTCCCCATGCTTTTATATACCAGCAGTATGAAAATTCATGCTGCTCTGAATGAACGCAAGGATAGGCAACCAAAAGACCTCCATTTGTTGTTGTACTGCAACTTCTACAATCCCACAACAGTTAAAGGCTTTCAGTCAGGTCCACTGGAATTTGTAGTTAAAAGTGGACCTGTAACCCAACACAAAAATCTGTATAATAAAAGTATTTTTTCAAATTAAACATGAAAACCAATTTCTATTTTTTTTATTAAAGCATTTATAGCTCATTTAAAAATCTCAGCTGTCAATCAAATATTGCCTGCCCCTCCTCTATGCCTTAGGCAGAGAGGCGGGGCAGACAATTACTTTCACTTTCCATTCAGCACTTCCTAGATGTCACAGCTTTCCCCACATTTCCCCATTAACTATTTAATTGTGTAACCAGTACATGGGGATAGACATTGGATCCCCCATTCTGGTGCACAAACAAGATTCTGAGATGATGCCAAGTTTGCCTTAATAACAGTGTCCACAAAATGGCTCCTGCCTGCTTACTGTAATTATGAATTCCCAGACTGAAGGATTCAAATAATTTATATAGTGTCATTAAAGTTCATTTTGCTTGACTAATGTGATAAAATAGGATTTTGAATAATTTTTATGGTGACGGGTCTCCTTTAACAATATCTAGTAAGGCTGCTCATTCTGATATTCTTTGAAGCACCAGTATCCTTGCAGTGCAGTTCTGTAAGTTTATAAGAAAGGGAACCATGCAAGCAATTCTATCTGCATGGGCAGACTGCCTAAAGCATGATTTCTTTTGTTCAAATACAAAATTTATCAGTAACTCCCAAGCAAAGAACTTTCTGCAAAGATGATGTAGATAATGAATCTGAAGCTGTACCTTAATGAACTGTGGAGTAGCTAGCCTTACAGTTGCTACAAAGCACACTCTCTCTACATAGGGTGGCCGCAGAGACCTCTGTAATGCACCATCAAAACCATTGTGTGTAGAGCTGGACACTGGAAAAAAAATAAACACAAATGGAAAGCTCATAATCTGATCAGGAGTCACACTCCCACAACTGCAAAAAAAAAAGGAGACAGCCTCCTGAGCGTCACAACAGCTTTGTGAAAAGTCTCTGTATGACATTTTCAATTCCAGCCTGGGAATATGCTGTAAAACTAATTGTTCAGCCCACAACAGAGGAAAAAAAAAAAACGGATGCACCAATATACTTTGCACTAGAGATTTGTATTTCAAGACTTTCAGATTTGCAATATTTATTTAAATAACTTCACCACCAACAGGTCCTTCATCCCTCCACCCATGTAACCCAAATAGAAACTTGGCCTTTGGGGAGGGTGCTGAAAGTTGTAGGATGGACACAGGGTGGATCTCTGCAATGATCCAAAGAATAATGTCTCAGGAGAGGGAGGCACTGAAATCTGTAGTGGTAAATGGGGCGATATTTCTCACTCCCTTCAAGCTAAACATAGAACAAGCCACATAAGCAAAGCATGTTGAGATGCATATAGACTTATGTAATGCATTTTGTTCAATAATGCTGTGGGATCACTTATCCAAAAACCTGTTACTCAGAAAGCTCTGAATCACTGGATGGCCATCTTCTATAGAGTCCATGTTTAACAAATAATTCTAATTTCAAAGAAATTATGTCCTTTTTGTCTGGAATAATAAAACAGAACCCTGATAGTAACTATCCTGTATGTTTATTTACCGTTTAATAGGTTTTTTTTGCAGACTTAAGGTATGGTGATTCAAATAACAGAAATCCTATACAGTGTACAGGTATGGGACCTGTTATCCAGAATGCTCGGGACCTGGGGTTTTCTGGATAATGGATCTTTCCGTAATTTGGGTCTTCATGCCTTAAGTCTACTAGAAATTCATTTAAACATTAAAAAAAACCAATAGGCTGGTTTTGCTTCCAATAAGGATTAATTCTTTCTTAGTTGGGATCAAGTACAAGGTACTGTTTTATTATTACAGAGAAAAAGGAAATAATTTTTAAAGATTTGGATTATTTGGATAAAACGGAGTAGTCTATGGGAGAGAGCTTTCTGGATATCTGGTTTCCGGATAAGGGATCCTATACCTGTACCTGTACTCGCATTTCTCCTAATGATATTTTGAATCCAGCATCAGTATAAAATAAACGGGGCACTATTCATATCTCCATGACTTAAATTTCTATAAAGGAGACCATCAACGAGTTGTGCTGGACTAGAGGAAGCTGCATCTCACTTTCACATCTAACCACAACTAGAGGATCACCAAGCAGGAAAAACAAACAATCTATTAAAGGAACACTTTGATTGGTGGTGTCATCGTGTCCATAGGATATTAATCAACCTTTATACCACTGGCCTAAAAGACTGGCCTAAAAGAGATCATTTAGTCTTGCAGGAACCAATAGACAAAAAGAGGCATTTAAAAAGGGTGGGAAAAAATGAAAGCATACTGTGCATCTGAAACACTTCCATATTTTATTTTATTACATTTTTAGAGGGTTTACATTCCTGTGAAAGAACAGGTTTTGATTTTCTATTTATAAAAAAAAAAAAAAAGTGTTGGCCATGTATCTGCTACAATTAACCAAGCCAGTTAATCATCCTTAGTGACATATAGTTCAAACAATTAACTTGCACAATGCACACATTAAGGGGCAGATTTATTAAGGGTCGAATTGAAAATTCGAATTTTCAATTTTTTTTTATTATGGTCAAAACTCGAATTGCGAATTATCCAAACTCTATTCGAATTTTGAGATTTATCTAACTTTGGCCCTTTAAAAATTTAAATTCGACTACTCGCCACCTAAAACCTGTCGAGTTCATGTATAAGTCAATGAAAGAGGTCCAGGGACCAATTTGGACATGTTACTAACCTTCCTGATATTCAAGTTTTTTTTTTTTTTGGAGAAAAAACTCTAATCGAGTTTAGTCTGTTTTTTTTTTATTAAATAACCCCTCAATTGAATTTTGATTATATTCGAAAGAAAAACTTACATGAATTCGAAATTTGACCTTTGATAAATGTGCCTCCAAATATTCTCACAAATGTGCTTTTTTATCAGAAATATTTATAGTATTACACGTTACACATTGATAAATACATACAAAGAACAGAACATTGGCCAGTTTCTCTGTGCAGAAATAAATGGGACTCACCGTTACTTAAAGACTTGAAATTTCCAATAAACTTTACAAATTCGTAGGTAGATGGCTCTTTGGGGTCAGCTGTGCCTCTCAACATGTGGCAACAGAATTCAAGTTCATTTTGTGCTAATACCAGAACAGAAAATATGTATACAATTAGAATTTCTGAAGAAACAACATAACAGATATAAAGACAGAAGAAATCGGCTTTGCATAAATACTGTGCTTTTGGAAGTTTTTATAAATGTATTTTTTTATTTTTTTATTATTATGATCTAGACGGATATTCCGAGATAATTTACAATTGTTTTTCATTTATATTTTATGGATTTTCAGTTATTTAGATTTCAGATTTATTTAGATAGATAGATAGAAAAAGTAGTTAAATTATAATGTACTGTTGCCTTGCACTGGTATAATTTGCCAGAAAAGACTACCATAGTTTATAAAAATAAGATGTGTAGCCATGGGAGCAGCCATTCAAAGCAGAAGAGGAGAAAGGCAAAGGTTTACCACAATAAGCTCTGCAAAATACAATAGGGTATAAAAGAATTTCTGTTATTTACTATGTAACCTGTGCCCTTTCTCCTTTTTGCAGACTGAATGGCTACACAGCAACATGTTTATATAAGTTATAGTCTTTCTGAATCAAGCACAACAGTTTTACCAGTGTAAATGATATTTTAAAGAATGTTAAAACTTATTTGAAGTGAACCACACCTTTAACAACAATATTCTCTCGATCATCCAACAACCCCTCAAATATCTCCCAAAGTGCATTCAAGGATCAGATACAGAATTAGAATCGTTACTAACAAAAGGGTTATATTTAAGCATCTCAACAGCATTTTCACAAGGACATTTAGCAAAGGTTCAGAGATCCAATCTGTACCACCCAATACTAGGCTTATGGTCTATGGATCTAATCTTTCAATATGCTAGCAGTTTGATTTCTATTTATGATCTTCCATTATTTACCGGAGGCCATCAAAAAAAGAAGAGACGTTACAAACAGCCTATGCTTCCACTAAATACAGAATATAGAAAATTAGATATTATGAAATAATAAAAGTCACAGTTCATGCCACCAAAACCTTAGTCCTTTTTTCCTGCAATTAAATGTTTATTCTTCACCAGTAAGGCTAACAATTAGACTAACATCATTAGTGCACCGATGCGGAGAGGACAGTTAGCATTTCCATATATGAAATACAGCGACATCTGTTAATTCAATGGGGTTATCTAGTAAATAACCCAAAAACGGAGGGTGCTGCTAAGCAACTAGAGAAATCAGTAGGATGTTGCTAAGCAACAAACCATATGTCTAGATTTAAATTGGCAGTAGAATTTCCCTCTTAACAAAAAGCCTACAAAGCAACCATTGTAACATTAAAATAATTAACCATCCAAGTTCATGAGATTGGTCACCTTTGGTTCTGCAATCGTTTCCATTATAAAGCAGGCTATTTTACCTTCACAGCAAGCCACTTACTTTTAAGATACTCTGATGACAAAGAACCACTTTCCAACATCCGAGTAGACAGAATTTTATACACTTCTGAATGTTCCCCCTCGGGGACAAAGTTAAATATACTCTGATCAACAAGATCAGACTGACACGGGAACAAAAAGAGAGAAAAAGCAGTTAGAGAAATGCAATTTTTTGAAAAGCACAATAACAAGGTCAAAACACTCACAGTGACTGGAACTCATGAATGATTCGTTTACACAAGAGTCATGTGGCGGCACTTTAGGGAAGAGACACACTCTCAGATTGGGGAGATTAGTCGCCTGGCGACAAATCTCTTTTTCGGGGTGACTAATCTCCCCAAACTGCCTTCCCCTCGGCTAGAATGTAAATCACCGGCACTCGGAGCACTTTGTTTTCCGAAGTCGCCTGAAGTTTCCTCGTGAGGCAACTTCGGAGAACGAAGTGCCCCGAGTGCCATCGCGCCGGCGATTTACATTCTAGACGGCGGCAGTTCAGCGAGATTAGTTGCCTCGAAGAAGAGGAGATTTGTCGCCGGGCGACTAATCTCCCCGAATCTGAGCATGTTTCTGCCCTTAGAGGTTGCTTTAAATGCGTTTCCCTCTCGCTGCAATAATGTCAGTTCTATATCTTTAGCAAACATGTCAAGCAGGTGTTAAAGGAGGTATTGAATATCGTGACCAAGGGACAGACAGAATTAAGTGCACAGGAGTAAATATAAAAAAAAAATCACAAACTCAGCAAAAGAAGAAAAATTAAGATTTTCCTGAACCCATAACTGCGAACGAAGATATGGACTAATGTTATCAAAGCACAGGTTTATTGTGCCCAACAAATATGGCTTAGATGTTAAATTTTTTTGGATTTGCAGATTTGCTCACCAGTTTTGTCTACTAATAAATGAGCGTAAGGGGTGGTTCACCTTTACGTTAACTTTTAGTATGTTATAGAATGGCTAATTATAAGCAACTTTTCAATTGTTCTTCATATTTTCTTTTTTTATCACTTGTGAATTACTTGCCTTCTTCTTTTAACTCTGTCCAGCTTTCAAATGGTGGTCACTGACCCCATCTAAAAAAACAAATCTTCAGTGAGGCTACAAATATATTGTTATTTCTACATTGTATTAATCATCTTTCTACTCAGGCCTCTCCTATTCATATTCCAGTCTCTTACTTAAATCAGTGCATGATTGCTAGGCTAATATGGATCGATCGTGGCAACCAGAGCTGCAGAATAAAAAGCGAAATAATGTTAAAATCACAAATAATAAAAACATTTAAAACCTATTGCAAATTCTCTCAGAATATCACTCTCTACACCAGGAGTCTACTTTTAGTGATGTTGTCCCATTATGATCTACACCCATAAAAGCATTGTTAGCATTCTGTTCCATGGAAAATATTACTTAAATACTGATTCTTGGGAAAATGTATATTGTTACTGTATATATACTATATCTTATGTAACCTTCACATAATAAATATCTAAATGAAAAGCTTGACACGGTGCTTTAGACAAGCTGATTTTTGACCGTGTTTTCAGATCTACTGATCACCAGCTAAAGGTCTACTGGTAGATCCCGATCTACTTTTTGGGCACCCCTGTTCTACATCATACTAAAATTTAATTTTAAGGTGAACAACCCCTTCAACAAACTGGAACGAACAATTCCCTTTTTCCAGCAAAAAACAAAAACGTGTAATAATCATCTTAACAGGTGTCATTCAGTTGAATTCAGAGTTGCCTTTCACTTACTGGTAAGTGTTCAAGTAAGGAGGTCACGCTTTCAGATACATATATTATATTTCCATCTGTCATAACTGCCAGGAAAAATCCATCCAGCGCCTGAAAGGTAACCAAACAGGTCTTTATTGCATGTAATAGCTGTATGGTTTCATCTCAATTACTTATAGCTGTAGAACTGTTGTTCAACTAAAACTGAATGTCTAAAAAGATTGTAAAGGGAGTATGAATGAATGATTTATGATAGACACTAAAGCTTATACAAAAACAGTTTGTGTTTCTTACCACAGATAGCTACACTTGATAGGGTCACAATATCAGAATAAGAAGCATTATGCTTCAATAGATTAGCAGAAGAAGGAGGGTGGGGGATCAAAGACTTAAAACGTTAAAAAAAATAATCAATGCATACACTGGGATATCACATTCTATCCTTAATTTTCAATGAATCTGCCATATTTCAGATTATTCAAATTGAATTTTGAAAATACTCCTCCCATCGCCTTCTACATCAACCCGATTAGATGCTGATTTTTCATTTTATTCAAGAATAAAGGAAAACTATACCCCTCAAACAATGTAGGTTTCTATAAAAATATATTGCATAAAACAGTTCATATGTAAAATCCTGCTTCATGTAAATAAACCATTTTTTGTAGTATGTGCCATTGGGTAATCATAAATAGAAAATTGCCATTTAAAAAAAAATATGGGCAGCTCCCTGGGATCGTAGGATTCACAGTGCACACAAACATACCAAACAAACCATACATGTAAGGTCACATGAGCCAATTAATAGACAGAGTTCTGTCTTTTGCTTCCACACTTCTTCCTGTTACAGTTAGAGTTGTAGTATTTCTGGGTCAGGTGATCTCTGAGGCAGCACATAGACCATCACCAATGGTGGTTCAAGGTAAGAGATGTAAAAGGGCAATATTTACTTAAATATATATACAGGTATAAGATCCCTTATCCGGAAACCAGATATCCAGAAAGCTCTGAATTACGGAATGGCTGTCTCCCATAGACTCCATTTTATCCAAATAATCAAAAATGATTTCCTTTTTCTCGGTTATAATAAAACAGTACATTGTACTTGATCCCAACTACGATATAATTAATCCTTATTGGAAGCAAAACCAGCCTATTGGGTTTATTTAATGTTTAAATGAATTTCTAGTAGACTTAAGGCATGAAGACCCAAATTACGGAAAGATTCGTTATCCGGAAAACCCCAGGTCCCGAGCATTCTGGATAACAGGTCCCATACCTGTACCAGTTTGGTAAGATTCTGTAATATGTCACTTAATTTTAATAAATAAATATCGGTTGCTCAAGTATTCATTTTGGGTGTATAGTTTTCCTTTAAGTTTTTGGCACATAACTAATCTCAAAAAGTTAGGAAACAAATTCAAATGTTTCCACCAAAAACCTTGAATTGTGGTAAAACCTCAACTTTGAATCTACCCATCATTTACATTTGATTAAAAAAAACAGTAACACCAAAAAAATGCACAGGATACATAGCAGATAACTGATAAATCAACATTGCATTGGACAGGGCTTATCTTATGTGCTTTGTAACCTGTGCCTTTTCTCCTTTTCGCCAGATTGAATGGCTGCCCCCATGGCTACAAAGCAGCTTGTTTATATAAACTATAGTAGTCTTTCTGAAGCAAACACACAGCTTTTACCAGTATATTATATGTTAATTACTTTAAAATGCTTTCATTTTTTTTTTAGGGATGCACCGAATCCACTATTTTGGATTCGACTGAACCCCCGAATCCTTTGCGAAAGATTTGGCTGAATACCAAACCGAATCCTAATTAGCATATGCAAATTAGGGGTGGAAAGAGGAAAACATTTTTTACTTCCTTGTTATGTGACAAAAAGTCACGCAATTTCCCTCCCCGCCCCTAATTTTTTTGGTGTTACTGTTCCTTTACATTTTCCTTTCAGGGTTGGGTTTAGATGTTTGTCTATCTAATATACTCGGCCTATTACACCACAAGAAATCAATAGTTATTACGTGTTATGTTTAAGCTTTGTGTAAAAAAATGAAAAGAAATTGACAAGTTTTTCAGATTGTCACGATATTGGTCGGTGGTAGGCCCAATATATTGTTCAGGACAGAATTAAATATGCTAGAAAAACTGTATTTAGCTATACTGTACAGAATCTATACAGCTCCATTAAGTATCTAGTTGCTAGCAAATGCCAAAGGACTAAATCAGGAAATATATTTACCATTCTGCCCAGCACAGTCAAATCCAGCTTTTCGGGAGTCGGGTAAAGAGAGCAAGGTATGCATTGTTACGTTAAATTAAAAAGCTTTCTTTCAACTTTATTATTTCAACAAGTGTAAGTTCCCTTTAATATTAAGCACTGCAAGTCCAACCTACCTCCAGCATGAGCTGAGTGAATTCCTCATTACTAAGGAACGTAGGTTTCCAGTCTTGTCGTATTTCACTAGCATCCGACTGTGCACTGATTTCTGCAGGGAATCATCGTGCAGCAAAAGGTTAGAGATTATGCTTTAGGATTTAAGGGGGAGAAAGAGTGCAACGTTTGCTCAACTATAGCAAACAAATAGCAGATAGCATATACCATTTACCAGACATATTATTGGTTGCCATGGGTTTTTACACGTGAGCAAACTTTTGCATTTTATTTTGTATGGGGTCGTGGTGCACTTTTTTTTGCTTTGCAATTTCTTGTCTATTCTTTTCCTGCCTAGCAGCACTCACTGGGAAGATAAGGATCCAGGAATTTAAAAGTAAAATCATTAGGGTGGTGGCAGACGGGTAGATTAGTAGCCCAGCGACAAATCTTCTCTACTGCGGCGACCAATCTCCCTGAATTGCCTTCCTGTCAGCAAGAATACGACAGTTTGGCATACCAATCACTTCGGATTTCCGAAGTCGACGCAAGTTGCCACATGAGGAAACTTCAGGCGACTCGTATGCCATCCCGCCGGCGATTCGTAGGCATTTCGGGGAGATTAGTTGCCCGCAGTAGAGAAGATTTGTCACAGGGCGATTAATCTACCCATCAGCCACCCCCTTAATAGTATAAAGTCCCTTGAGTTTTCATGTTTCCTTTAGACCATGAAATAGCTTTTTGAAAAAAAAAAAAAATCCCTGAGGGAAAATAAATGTCAGTGTAGGATTTGCCATTTGGTAAAATGAGAAAATTGGTCACAAGTCTGGATGCATTCGCAAGACATTGTAGCTAAGAAAGAGCACACGTACCTTTATGCTTCCGTAGGTAGTCAATGCTTTTGTGCAGCACTGTGGATTTGTCCATCCTTCGGGCATTGCCTGGCAACATAGATCCAAGCTCCTTAATGAGAATATTGAACTGATCTCTTCTCCTTTTCTCCGATTTGTTCCGAGACGCTCTTTAATGTAAAAAAAGAGGCATTCCAAAATTAAAAAAAGCAATCCTATGAATCTACATAGCTTACAAACTGTATGGTAATAAAAATAGGCTAATGAATGAAATTGTAGCTTAGAACAACTCCATTTATAACATACTAACAGTTAATTCCAGATAAATAGTTGCAGATAAATTATTATGGGTAGTTTGCTTTGTACTTAAGGCTAAGGGCAGACGGGCAGATTCGGGGAGATTTAGTCGCCTGGTGACTAATTGACTCTTCTGCGGGGCGACAAACCCCCCCGAACTTCCTTCTTCCTGCTTGAATGAGAAAACGCCAGTGCAATGCACTCACAACGCTTCGATTTCCCGTTGGGCTATTTCGGTAATCGAAGCGCAGAGTGCATTGGGCTGGCGTTTTCTCATTCAAGCAGGCGGAAGGCAGTTCGGGGAGATTGTCGCCCCGCAGAAGAGGTGATTAGTCGCCAGGCGACCAAATCTCCCCCAATCTGCCCCTACTCTAAAGGCTTCCAAATCCCTTTAGTCATTGCTCCTCATGCATAAAAATTGTCAATATGCCTCAGCAATCAAGCCCTCTCTAGGTCACCTTTTGGCAAAATATTGGACACCTGGACAGCTTTTTTCAATACACGACTTAGTACAACGGATTCATTAACTCGCATGAGCTAGAGCCCCAAAGAGTTCAAGCAGCTGCTTCCCATATGTGTAATATACCTCCATTCATTTTCAAATGTCTCCTTATCTATTTATTCTTTGAATGCAATCCTGAATTCCAGTTCATCTGAAAATGCAGACGGCCATTTTTCCAACTAACATTTGGCTAACAAGTGCTTCTACTACCGCTTTGTGGTGATTAACAATGTGGATATGGTAGTGGGAGGATTTGGTGCTACCATGTAAGGGGGTAGTAGTGAAAACCATAAACAGCATGAGGATCCAAATCTAGGATCAAAAACAAACCCCTGACAAATTCCATACTAACCTCCATTTGTAATTTAAGGACTACATTTGTCCAGGTGCAGTAAGCCATAGCAACCAATAAGATGTTTGCTTTTAATCAGGTGACCAGTAAATGCTACCAGCTGATTGGCTGCTATGGGTTACTGTATCTGGACACATTAACTACAACTCATAGGGCAGATTTCCCCTTTACCTTAAATATGAGCAACACAAAAATCGAAGTGCCACTCATCTGCAAGTTAGTATGCACAAACCATAATAATCCATTTCCTACTGAAGTCATTCAGGGCTAGATACAATCCTAACTTGCATCTACCCTATACTTCCAGCCAACCAGTTCAGATGATGGATTCAAATAGCGTATTAAGACTTTTAATAATAATTAAAATATAAAAACACGCTGCCATTCAAGAGACTCACTACTTCCCAACCTTAGAAGCGATGCAGGACCATGTCCCTAAAAAGACATTCACTAAAAATTGCATGAGGTGGATAGGTATCATTTAACATTCACTGCTTAATTTGAAGCATAGTAATATCTCAAATTGCTAAAAATGTTAATACCAGTCTTATCACTCTCCCTTCCATTTGTTCCTCCGTGATTTTCCTGCCTATCTACCTTGGTAACAAGTGGGAGCTACTCACCCGTTTAACTGAATATCTACCCTAGCTCATAGGATAGGTATGTGGTTACACAATACTAAAAGTTTTATGGATTACCACATTTATATAGTGTCAATATATTCTGTAGTGATGCACAATAAATAGGTGTATACACTGACTATATTACATACAAAACAACCAATAACCACTACAAGAGGGCCCCTACCCAAAAAAAAAAAATACCCATTTAACACCACATGAGCCAATGGTTTTTGATATTTTATCACTGTTTAACAGGAAAATCTGTGGCAAGCGATACCACCAAGTGACAGTAGGCTTAGATCAGCAGAGAGTAGAACTGAACACAGGGCATAGAAATCAAGCTGTGCGTTCACACTTTCTAAAGGCAAAGGTGTATTCAGTCTGGTCCATTAATGGGTGTTCCTTGCCACCTAATTCTGAAGAAGGTCTCACCATCATATTCTTTTACTCTAGCACACAAGACTTAATACATGCTTGTTCTAATACACAGGTTACAAATATTCATAATTTAACATGTTAATTATTTCTTATTATTGCATTTGTACCATATTAAAGTATTCCAATGTTTTCCAATATTCCCCATTAAATACCAAGCAATTTTGACAGGATGAAGTTAGCCATGCCACATATGAACTCCAAGTAAGGCATACCTCTTTGCTTTATCCTTGTCATCTTCATCCACCAGTTCATCAAAAATACTACCGTCATCTCTGAGACAGGAAGACACAACTGCTGTTAGTGTATATAGCACAACGATAAATAGTCTATACCAAGAGGCTAACTAAAGCTGGACATAGACGCAAAGATCTGATCGTACGAATCGAGGATTCGTACGATTTTCGAACCGTGTGTAGAGAGTCCCGACATTTTTCGTCCGGCGGAGATCGGTCGTTTGTTCGGACGGACAGGTTAGAAAATTTCTGTCGGCTGCCGATAATATCTCTGCGTGTATTGCCGATCGTACGATTTTCAGAGGGAGACTGTCACTAGCTTTGGTTGGACATAGATATCGTACGATTGCTGTAAGGGGCAAAACATTGCTGATCTGTTCTTTAACTAATCTGACTGGTAAGACTTTGATCTGAATGGTTAGTGGCGGGTCGGGAGATGGGAAAGTCCGATCGTACATTGATTCGTACGATCGGATCTTTGCATCTATGGCCAGCTTTAGGCTTTTTAGCCTGATATACAGAAATCTGTGGTACTCATTTTTTACTGCTTAGTTGGGACTCCCAGGATCTTGGCCTTACAGCCGTTGTTTTGTAGAGTTCTAAAGCATCTATAGCTGACTGGAAATACTTGGATTTGAAGGTTACCATATCAGCCATGAGCTATACATGCATAGCACATAGATAAAGATTCCAAGGTCAGTGTGAGGCATGATGCACTTATATGCAGAAAGTTACAGAAACAAATAGACTAGGCCTGAAAAATAAAAACATTTAATGCTTTTCTAAATATTTCAAATTCATTCAGGAGTACCTGGTACCTTTTTCAACGCTGTGTGCAAATTTGTTCAGTATATTGTACAGTAAGTGAATGTGGGAGGGTGGCAAAAAACTTGCAACTAAATAAACACGGAGGTAATGATATTACTTTTTTTTTTTTTTCTTACTTTTATTTTAACAGTTACCTGTCTGTAGTAGAGCTCATCTTATGTATGCTTATGGAAAGGAGAAGAAAAGGTCACACTTTAGCCTCGTAGGAGACATTTGTAGACTTATCTGCAAAGAAAAACATACACTGTCAGCCTATTAAGACAAACTAAATTTGCTCTGTTTTGCTTCTTTTTGGACCTTATTTGATAATGTACAGACATGTATTTTCATCACTGTTCAAGGCATGCTGATTACAAATACAGATTTTTAACCCAAGCATTTTCCAATGATACTATGGAAAGAGGCTACAGTTGATGTCAACTAGTTTAAAGCAATCTTTACACAAAATCCTGCTCTATTGCAAGCAATCTGCCAACTAAGCAGGTTTACATGCCTAATCAGGAGATGGTTCTGACACACCAACATTAAATGGCAAAATATAGACAAAATATATGTAATTTTCAATTTAGTGTGTCTATCTGCAATACTACAGGGTATTGAAAGTACAGAAATATTTGATTTCATAAAGCTCTGCTCATTACATAACACATTATTATTAAAAAAAATGATTTATTCTGCCTATTGTATTGAAATGGATGACAGCTTCTGTTATGGGGGTTTTTTTCTGGAAGCATAGCAAAAAGTATACAGGGAGTCCCCGGGTTATGTACGAGATAAGAGTCTGTAGGTTTGTTCTTAAGTTGAATTTGTATGTAAGTTGGAAAAGGTACATTCACTTAATAAAAGCAACGTAGACAGATGTCTTAACATAGTATTTATGTTTACCTTTCTGTACTCTGCAGTAGACAACACACACCAGATGGGATTGGGGCAGGTGGTTTATTAAAGCTAAATGCTACTAAAAGTCAAGCAAACCATAGTATGTTACTGTAATAGTGTGAGTTGTATGTGAGGTGTATGTAACTCGAGGACTCCCTGTATTAAATAGTTTAGCTTTTATATTTGGCTCCCTGTAACAACAGCAGCTTATGCCACAAATTTATATGGACAAGGAATTCTGCTTTATTAAAGTTCGTGCAAGTCAATATGACTATTCTATGGATTTTTATGTAACATTCCCTGCTCAAAATAGCCCATGCCTATGTGATTTTCTAAACTCAAAGAATTAAGAGAAAATAAACCTACGTAGAGTGTGAGTTCTTTTGCTTTTAAAGGCTGATGGCACACGTAGCGTTCCGGGTATATTAGTCGGCCAGAGAAAAAATATCCTCCTCTTCGGGCGACTTCTCTCCCAAAATGCCTTCCCACCGCCAAGAATGTAAATCACCAGCGAAATGGCACTTGGATCTCTTTGTTTTCCGAAGTTGCCTCGCGAGGAAATTTCGGAAAACCGAAATCAGAGTGCCATCCCAACGGCGATTCACATTGTTGCCGGCGGGAAGGCATTTCAGAGAGATTAGTCACCCGATGAGGAGGAGATTTGACGGTGGGCAACTAATCACCCCTTAAAGGGGTAGTTCACCTTAAAATGCTTTACAGGATGTGGAATGGTGCTTTAAACTAGTGTTCCTTTGGTGTTAACTGTTTGCAATGTACAGTAATTTCTTTGTCCTGCAGCTCTCCAGTTCTGAATTTGAATGTTACTATGGACTGTTGCCACAGCAACTAGACAGTAAGCCAGAAGTCAAGACAGAGCATGCACAGAGACCCTAAAAAGAAACATAAGGAATGAAAACAATAAACTAAAGTAAAAGACTGCACCGACCATATAATATTTGAAACTGGAGAGTTGCAGAATAAAGCAGAGAATTCAAAAACCCAAATAAAAAAAAAAAATGAAGACAACATCCATAGCTATTCCCAGATCAATTTCCCACCCTTTATATCACTTCAGTTAGCAGCTCCAAACTGCTGACTTAATCTGGCAAAGTATGCCAGACATTCTGCAACACTAGCCCAAAGCCACATATCATGTACCACACATGAACCTCATCCTCCACACTAGAACATCTGACGTTCAAACTCACAGAACAAACCAAAGCAAAACAAACACATAATTCCTCTTTCATTAGCCATTTCTAGCTGGTATATAGAAAATGCTTTTCAAGGCAGAAGAAGTCGCTTACAGCAAAAATATCCTGTTGCTTCAATTAAAAGCCACTCATTTAGTTGAAGGGCCACTGTAGTATTCCTTGAGTGTCATTCAAGGGACTGTAAATTTAAAAGAGCCTATGACAAAGCACTTAATTGAGAGCAAAAAGCCTGTCAGGCAGTTTCTTATTTGTTACATTTCAGGCCTGATCATTGCTTTGCTGCTAGGGGTAAAGCTTTTTTCATCATGGTCTTTTGTTAATTATAATTTTAGGAGCAAGGCTATCTACGGTTTTGGGGGGTTAGACACTAGTGATGTGGGGGTCAGGGGTTCCCTGACCCGCACCTAACCCGCCCTGCTACAACCCGTGCTTCCGGGGTCCTTTTCTAGACCCGCACCGCCCCGCTGATGACATCACAATGACGTCACAAAGGGGTCGGGGCAAGCAGACGCGAGACTATAAAACCGGAACCCGGAATTTGAAGGTGGTGGGCAGGGAGAGCAGGAGAAGAGCTCAACCCGCACCCGCGAGGAGCACTGTGAGGTCGACCTGAACCCGCGGATATCGGGTCGGCCCGCACATCACTATTAGACACAGCAATTCATTTGAGAGTTAGTGAGACACAGAGATATTTTAGTTGTGACCCTCTTCTAATTATTGAGGTAGGGTCAGTTATCTTTTCCCTTGGTCCCTAAAGATAGGCAGACAGTCTACTGGGTAAAAAAACACCAACTTTTTTGTAATGAAGACAAATAAGATCAGGAGGGAAATTATCTCATTACGGAGACAGAGCCTCATTTTGTGATGCTCTTCTTAAAGGAAAACTATACCCCCCAAACAATGTAGGTCTCTATTAAAAGATACTGAGTAAAACAGCTCATGTGTAAAACCCTGCTTCATGTAAATGAACCATTATCATAATAATATACTTTTTTAGTAGTATGTGCCATTGGGTAATCATAAATAGAAAATTGCCATTTTAAAAAATAAGGGCCGCCCCCTGAGATCGTAAGATTCACTGTACTCACATACAAACCACATGTAAGGTCACATGAGCCAATTAACAGACAGAGTTCTGCCTTTTGCTTCCTCACTTCTTCCTGTTACAGTTAGTGTTGTAGTATTTCTGGTCAGGTGATCTCTGAGGCAGCACAGATAGAGTCACGAAATGGTGGTTCAAGGCAAGAGATATAAAAGGGCAATATTTATGTAAATATATATTCCAGTTTGGTAAGATTCTTTAATATGTCATTCAATTTGATATAAATTGTTGCTTAAGTATTCATTTTGGGGGTATAGTTTTCCTTTAAGTCTCGCATTGATCACCTGACAGGAAATAATGTAGTTTCTAACTGTAACAGGAAAAAGTATGGCAGACACAGCTCTGTCCATTCGTCAGCTATGTAAGCCATTGTGTGCGTGTCCTAGGCTTGTGTGCAAGCACGGAGACTCATATGAGCCAAAGGGATAGACATAATGCTTAAAATGGCAATGTTTCAATATGGAATAATCCAAAAGCACAAACTACATACAATGAGTGCATTTAATGCATTTGCAAATAATTTTTCCTCCCAAAGTAACCCAAGTATGCTTAATCCTGCTCACAGTAAAAAAAGAACTAAACCCTAAATATGAATGTGGCTAATAATGCTTATTTTATAACCTGAACTTATTGTACCAGCTTAAAGTTTCAGCTTGTCAATAGCAGCAATGATCCAGGACTTCAAACTTGTCACAGGGGGTCACCATCTTGGAAAGTGTCTGTGACACTCACATGCTCAGTGGGCTCTGAGCAGCTGTTGAGAAGCTAAGCTTAGGGGTCGTCACAAATTATCAAGTAGAAAATGAGGTTTGTCTGTAATATAAGCTGATGCTACAGGGCTGATTATTAAATTCTGATGCTAATTGCACTGGCTTCTGTGCCGCCATGTAGTAATTATCTGTATTAATTACTAATCAGCCGTATATTGTGACATTTCTATTCTATGTGTACTGTATATTGTGAGTGGGTCCCTAAGCTCAGTAAGTGACAGCAGCACAGAGCATGTGCAGTGAATTAGCAGAAAAGAAGATGGGGAGCTACTGGGGCATCTTCCGAGACACAGATCTTTACTGATAGGACTGCGGTTGCCTTGGGCTCGTACAGATGCCAAAAACATAATACAACATTTCTAGCTACTTCTTAGTTAAGCTTTAGTTCCCCTTTAAGCATTTGTTCTCCTTTAATTAGAGGATAGATAAGATCAGAAAACCATTTATATGTGCAACAGACTGTAATTAACTTCTAGGGCGAGGCCTCAAACTTGACTCCACCAGAACACATGTCATATGCAACACAATCTTGTCATACAGGTATCCATGCATGATACACGAGGCTCATTTATCAACACTGGGCAAATTTGCCCATGGGCAGTTACCAATCAGTGATTAGCTTTTTAAACCCTGCTGCAAGTAGAACAACGAGTGCAATCTGATTGGTTGCCATGGGTTACTGCCCATGGGCAAATTTGCCCAGTGTTGATAAATGACCCCCAGTGACTCTTTAGTTCTACCTGGTACAGCAGCTACTATGTACATAAGAGGCCAGGCTGATACAACAGAGTTAAGCAAACTCTATGGGGCAGATCTATTAAAGGTCGAAGTGAAAATTCGAATTTTCAAATTAATTTTTTGGTCAAAACTCTCAAATTCAAATAGTCAATTATCCAAACTCAATTTGAGTTTTAATTCAAATTTGAATTTCAGGATTTATCATACTCTGGCCCTTAAAGAACTTGAATTTGACTATTCGCAACCTTAAACCGGCCAAATTGCTGTATTAGTCAATGGGAGAGGTCCAGGGATTAATTTGGTGAGGTTTGCATCCTTCTTGACATTCGGGTTTTTCAGAAAAAAAAACCTCAAATAGAGTTTTCTTTAATTTAACTCAAATAGAGTTTTCTTTTTTTCTGGTCTATTCAATCTGAACTGAATTTCATTTAATTTATAAATTTCGATTTCAAACTGTTGGTATGGCTACAAATAAAAATTTTAATAATTTATAATTATAGTTCATAGCAACAAATGTGCATGGATTTCAAGCATCCTGAAAATTAGGCTGGGTTAAGTCTAGGAGAAAAATGTGGGAACGTTAGACGCTAAAAGCAATCAAATATGGTAATATTGTTGCAATCAATAATCTCCCAATTTGGTAAAAAAAATCTTTAATGTCAATGCTATATATAAAAAATATATCAGTCTACAAAATTAAATGTGAATGGTAAAATATTTTCTTTGGCCTGAGGGCCTGGGTATAGCATGTTGGTGGACAGACTGGGTTAAGATCCACTTATTTGGCAGCGATGCTGCAAAACAAGTGGGTCTTATAGAGCCTTAATTGCAACAGTAGGTCTGTAATTTACTTGTTCCTATGTACTAATGTCAGGTTCAATATGTGGGATGTACTATTCAGAGATTAAAGGATCGTGTTGGGGAGCACATATACTCTACTGAGAATGCCAATAAAGAAACCCCTTGTTGTAATAGTAATACTAAGTACTTAAAGTATGTGTGCAAGTAATAGAGAAAGTTTTTCTCTCAATTAGACAGGGTGATTTGCTAACGGCTATCAATCGTCGTGAAGCCTTCTGAATTTTTAAATTGGGGACTAGGAGTCCCAAAGGACTAAACAAACGCTGGGATACAAACAATTTTGTTTAAAAAATATTTAGATCTATCCTATAAAGTTGCCTTTCCTTTCCCTTTGATCCCCTTAGGGGGAATGCCTGAATACAAATGTTTTCCGCTATCTTGTTTTGATTGGACAGAAATTGTCATGTGATTTTTTTCGTGTATTTAAATCATTTCGTAATAGACTTAATTTAGCCTATGATTAAGGACTAGTGTAGTTCCGAAACACGTCAGGCAGTGATGCATGCATTTGGTCTTATGTTTCCAATACATACAAAAAACCCTGGATACAGACCTATATATTAGTTTATATTAAATTTTAGCATGCTAGAAACCTCTAGTGACCAGAGGTATAACATGATACTTCTATATGCATGCTTTTGGATAAAATATATTTTTATTGCATCCTATTAAAATATCAAAACAACCCCACATGGAGCCTAACGCGTTTCATTGCCTATGAATAAGTGCTAGGCTTTACTCATGAATATCAGAATGCATTTAAATTTTATTTCAGTAACAAATAAAAACAGCGTAGACAAACAATCAAAAGGCATTGAAAAAGACAAGCGAAAGAAGGTCTCATTATTTAAGAACTAGCAAGTCTTTGGTGAATTACAAAAAAATAAATAAAATGCAAGATAATAGACATTTAATACTGTTTGGGCCATGGTGCATTAGCTTCAGAAATTAATCAAATAATACATATTTACTCTGTGCTTAAGTGAGTTTAAGTGAGGTACTCCGGTTCCCTCCCATACTTCACATACAGTGAGCTTAACTGGCATCTGATGAAATAGACCACAGTGTATGTGAAAGGAACCTTAGATCATAAGCTCCCCAGGGGACAGAACAGATTTACTATAATTTCTGTAAGCATAATACTTCTTATTGTCTAACATTACCTTATAGCGTTCTAGCTCAGGAAAATGAACTGGTTGCAGGACAAGTGGTCTGTTAGAAGAAAGCTTCAGCTCAAGTTTCTGTGACACAGCAGCATTTCTAATTTCAAATCTGCAAGAGATGAAATAGACAAGTATAACAGGAGAAAACACAAAGAGAGGTTTCATTTCCCAAACCATGTTAGTGTACAAGTTAGCATACATTTGCAATGTATTGGGGTTATTGGTATATACACACACCACTTTGTCTTTAATCTGCTATAAGCGAAAAGATTAAAGCAAGAGACTCTTTTGACTCATTATCTATTAAGGGTACAATTTAAAAACATCTTTTTAACACCGAAGGAACAGTCCCTAATATTACGCGGCAGTCTCTTAGAGGATTAAAGTAGGAACTCACTTTTCGGATTATGTAGAGGTATAGTTACGAAATTGAAAATTGCTTAAAGAGAAAAGAAGTAAATTCCACGTGTGTTAAAAAGCAACATAGACAGTAGAACTACACAGTTCAGCATATGGAGACATCCGTATAAATATAAGGGATGCCGGCTCATTAAAGCTTTTACTGTAATCTGTTTTGGGAAAAAAAAAAAAAATAATATATATATATATATATATATATATATATATATATATATATATATATATATATATATATATATATATATATATATATATATTTATTTTGTCAGCATGAATTCTGTGTATACAAAATATGTTTGTGATGTCCACAACTCATGCAATGGTGTTGTGTATGTATGTTTGCATAAACACACAGCTGAGAGAGAACACTGCTTCCTCCATAAGAACAGGCTGCATTGGTTTGTGTGGTAGTACACAAGCTTATGAGTGGCTTGCACCTTGCAGTGCACCCTCTGTATTTACTTTCATGCAGTCTTCTCTTTAGGGTAAGGTCACACTGGGCGTTTCGGGGAGATTTAGTCGCCTGGCAACTAATCGCCTAGTCTTTGCGGCGACCAATCTCCCCGAAGGCCTTCCCTCACTCATGCGCTGGCTAAAATGATAAATCGCCAGCGCTAACCACACACGGCGATTCATTTTCCAAAGTCGCCCGAAGTTGCTGAACAGGACAGAAGCTGCCGAATGAATTCGGAGGTGTTCAGAGACACTGTCTGCTCAAATCCAGCTAAATGCAATCAAATTGATTGGGAGGTGTTTCATAATGACCCAAAACATACAGCCAAAGCAACCCAGAAGTTGATTAAAGCAAAGAAGCGGATTATTCTTGAATGGCCAAGTCAGTCACCTGATATGAACCTACTTGAGCTGCATTTCACTTGTTGAAGACTAAACTTTGGACAGAAAGGCCCACAAACAAACGGCAACTGAAAGCCGCTGCAGTAAAGGCCTGGCAGAGCATTAAAAAGGAGGAAACCCAGAATCTGATGATGTCCATGAGTTCAAGACTTCAGGCTGTCATTGCCAGCAAAGGGGTTTCAACCAAGTATTAGAAAAATTTTATTTTCAGTTTTTTAATTTGTCCAGTTACTTTTGAGCCCCTGAAATGAAGTGATTGTGTTACAAAAGGCTTTAGTTCCTCACATTTTTATGCAATCTTTTTGTCCAACCCACTGAATTAAAGCTGAAAGTCTGCAGTTCAACTGCATCTGAATTGTTTCATTTAAAATTCATTGTGGTAATGAACAGAACCAAAATTAGAAAAAAGCGGTCTCTGTCCAAATATTTATGGACCTAACTGTATGCTTCACAAACAGACCAACAAATCAGAATGCAGAAGACGGAGGACCACATTTACTTTTTCTGCTGTTTTCTGCTTGCTGCAACGCTCATGATTATAGCTTGTTTGCTGCACTAAGATACCGAGAATTTGTACGCACTTAAATACATTTACATGTGACAGTCACACATTGTTTAGCAGACTAACAAGATAGTCTTGTCTGAGAATTTAGCGGTCAGATTTTCCTTTAAGCCTTAAATTCAACATTCCACAGATACCTGCCTGTAGGCTTCCCATACATTTGCAGTCACATAGCATTTTCATGATTACAGGCAGTGGAGAAGTAGAGAGGCTGAAACTGGGGCTATAATGTATCTTACATGCACTCATTGAGAGGTGCTGTGGAGGCCCAAAATTACCATTTTGGCAGAAGAATTATAATCTCTTTTTTGAGGCATTTGCCAATCCAATGCTGCTAGTATAGCATTTTATAGAAAAGCATAGCTAGTTTATTTGAATCCTGATTTAAGACACCATAAAAAGTATATAGCCGTTTAAGGATAAAGTAACTGCCCATGCACTAGTTACACAGTTGTGAAAGAGAGGACCACATAGTGGTGGGTGTATGTAATGAGCTATAAGAGATGGCAACATAGTGAATAGTTTTGAAAGTTGAAAAATGCTAAAACATACATTACATTGAGTAGGCAGGATTCTCAATGAGGGAGACTATTGAACAGCACTGTCTAAAACCTCACCACAATGTCTTTGGTCTACAACTCCCAGGACTAGGCTGGGCACTCAAAGATAGCCATGACACAAGGGGGTTTAAACTTAACACTACACATTATACAATAGGGTTAGCCTATAAAAATGTTGCTTAGCAGAAAAGTGGTATCTACACTGGCATTTATAGGATCGCTCTGTACACATAGACAATCTCATAAATTGGCCTGGTCCTTAAAGGGGAACTCCGGCTTCCAAACCAAAATTTGATAAAGAAGCCCACATAACACAGAAACCCCTAATATATCCATCACAGTTACCTGTTTCTTCAAAAAGTATGAATAAATGCCATTTTCTATGCTGAAATCCAGCTGATTAATATTCTTCTTCCTCTTCTGCATCATTTAAAATCCTGGCAGGGAAGGAGGGACTAAAACACTGATGTTACAAATTGTAACAACTTCTCCACAGCTTACAGACAGCATGCAGGAACTACATAACCCACAATGCATTGCACTGTGATGTTCCATTCCTTATTGAAATCAGAATTGTGGGGTTAGAGGATGCAGGCTTAGGACAGATTGCTGCGGATACAAAGTAACAATAGTCAGCCAGCTCAGCAAAGTAGTCAGACAGATTAGCAGCAGAGCAGGGGGCTAGGCTTAGGGAACTGTCAGAAACCATTAAAAATCATGAAAAGTCTGCATATTTTTTAATTGATGTATATTGCAAAGTTGCTTGAAATTATGTTTACTTTTCAAAAAGCTTAAGTTATGTTTGTGTGGAGTTCCCCTTTAAAGAAGAAGGAAAGCTACCGAGGCAGATAATTAGCAATACATTAAGTACAATAGTGCAAGCTAGAACGCTATATTTATTCTGTAGAGTGCTTTTCCATACCTGAGTAAACAGCTCTAGAAGCTCTATCTGGTTGTTTGTGATAGCTGCTGACATACTAACTTGGTGTGACATCACTTACTGCCGGAGTCTCTCCCTTCTTACTCATAGCTCTGGGCTCAGATTACAGCACGGAGGGGAGAGAGAGGAGCAAACTGAGCATGTGCAAGCCCTAGCCCTGGAGGTTTAAACTGAAAGAAGGAAATCGAATGCAGAAGCCCGAGTGTACACAATAGAAGGAAAGAGATGTGGAGTTTATTTTTGGCAGCATTATCTTGAGGGTTTACTGTTGTATTTTTATAGTCCTTTCTGATAAAGCTTACTTAGTTTTAGCCTTTCCTTCTCCTTTAACATCACCATATGGCCTTGCCCTGAATGAGGTGTCCATATGCTTCACCCCCCTCCTTTTCCTGTAAATTCTGAAAGCCTGAAACAGTAGACACCTTTAAAGTGGCAAAGCCTAATCTGCTCTGGCTGTAGGCTTTCTGGTGCAACATCTGTGATTCTGCATTTTTCCTGGGGTAGGGATGATCACTGAGGGTTTAAAGAGGAAAACATCAAATCCCACGATGTTGCTTCTGATACATTTCTATTATTCACTTCAATGCTATGCAAACTATGAACGGTCTTTGCAATAATTATTTTACAGACTAACACTGTCCAGTTTCCAACGATTTCTAATCAGGATTACGGTATGGATTGTTGGTTCCTTCTGTAATATAAGGGTAAGTGAAGCTCAACCAGAAATGCAAAGACTGGTTAAAAATGCATTTTGCTTAATCCTATCACTGATTGCCAACCCTATTCTTTATTATGAGACAAGCCAGTCCAAAAGGGACTGTGCAAATGTTGCCTCAAGTATTATTCATTAGAACCATAAATAGTTTCATATATTTATAAAGGATTCCTGTTCAACGAGCACAGATTTCTTCCTAGCCACTCCCAGAGTTCTACTGCACTGCTCTTCTTTCTACAAACTGTTATACACAACTAAACCCGATTTATACACAACAGTGCTTGTATTTTATATCTCTATCCTTTCCCTTTTTTCTCTCATACAAATACCTGACTGTCAGCTAAAGAAGCAGGTCGCCTCTCAGACAGACGGGGAATCGGTAGAGCACTGTTGCATTGTGCACACAAACCTGAAGGGATTTATTTGGCACACACTGTTGCACTGTAAGAGCCGCCAGTCAATGAACTCACTTATTCTCAATCGTCCCAGTAACCTGCTGACCCAGTTACCTACTTACTTAGTAAGAGCACAGATCACAGAGCAAAGAGCTTTACAGGGAAAAACACAACAGGACTTTTTTTCATTTAGCATTTTTAAACAAATCAATCTAATCGACATTAAAGGGGTGGCTCGCCTTTAAATTAACTTCTAGTATGTTATAAAATGGCCAATTCTAAGTAACTTTCCAATTGGTCTTCATTATTTATTTTGTATAGTTTAATTATTTGCTGCCTTCTTCCGACTCTTTCCAGTTTTCAAATGGGGGGTCACTGACCCTATGTAAAAAACGAATGCTCTGTAAGACTACAAGTGTATTGTTATTGCTTCTTTGTAGTACTCATATTTCTATTCAGATCCTCTCCTATTCATATGGCAGTCTCTTATTCAAATAAATTGGACCCTAGCAACCAGTCTGCTAAAGTTGCAAACCGTAGAGCTGCTGAATAAAAAGCTAAATAACTCACAAACCACAAAGAATAAAAAAATTAATATAACTCTCTACGCCATACTAAAAGTTAACTCAAAGATGAACAATTCCTTTAAGTCACTTACAATTAAAAAGGTAATCATTAGGCTAGCAAATGTCATGTGCTTTCAGAAAGAGCCAGCACTTTAGGATGGAACTGGTTTCTGGCAGGCTGTTGTTACTCCTTCTCAATGTAACTTAATGTGTCGCAATGGGACCTGGATTTTACTATTGAGTGCTGTTCTGTGATCTACCAGGAAGCCGTTATCTTGTGTTAGGGAGCTGCTATCTGGTTACCTTCCCATTGTTCTGTTAGGCTGCTGGGAGGGGGGGAAGGGGAGGGGGGTGTTGATATCACTACAACTTGCAGTGTATCAGTAAAGAGCGACTGCCCCACCCAGCTAATTGTGTGCTACAGTTGTCGTTTTCTTGCTAGCCTTGGTGCTTTGACACATGCTGTGTTTTGATTGTTGCTACATGTAGGGTAATCAAAACACAGTTAACTGCCTCCACAATTTCTCCTTCACTTGAAAACGCCGTATAGGAAAAAATTCAGCCACCAAAACATGTGAGACTGCTTGCGCACATGATGGACCATGGCATTATTGCTGGAGACATAAGGATGCAATACACTATGTTTTGCTGCTAATCATGTATAAGCTTTCTCACAAAAATCAAGCAGGATACACCGTGCACCTGAAATATACATTTAGGAGCAGATTTATCAAGGGCCAAATAGTAAATGAGAATTCAAATTTTCGAGTGTCAAAATTCACATATTCTAATTTGAATCCCTATTCCGAATACAGAAAAAGTCTTCACCATTCTGGGCCACTATTCGTGTGCTTCATCCTATGTGGTATACATGATTACATGTACTAGGTGCTCTACAGGAGGCATATACATTGGTGAAACAGGACAAAAATTGCGCACAAGGATGAACCATCATAGACAAAATCAACACCAAATCATGTGATACACCAGTGGGGCAACATTTCTGCAGTCACAATCACAGTCTTCAGGACATGCAGGTCTTAATTCTAAAAGGGAACTTTAAAACTGAACGGGGAAAGGAAGATTTATGAATTCAAATGTATGGAGTTATTTAACACATTAAGACACGGACTTAATTTAGGGTCAGGTTTCATGTCACACTTTGTGACCAGACTCCTGGACTATTTACAACCCTAATTCATTGTATTATCTCTACAATTGATCTCTATCTATCTGTAACGTCCTAATTTATTGTTAGCCAATATAGGTATCACTTCTACAATATTTTTTGTATTTGTTATTTTTGCTACTGGCTAACACGGTAGCACAGTTTTTGTTTTGTCCTATTCGAATGTAAATTCAATGTAAGATTTATCACTCCTTGATCATGGAAACAGTCCTAATTTGAATATTCGCCACCTAAAACCTGCCGATTTCATGTACAAGTCAGTGGCAGAGGTCTGTTGAGCCAGTTGGAGATGTTAATAGCCTTCCTGACATTCAAGTGTTTTTCTGGAGAAAAACTCAATTCATACGAATCTAATACGAATAGAATACCATTCGATCGAATATTAGACATTCAAATTTTTTCTTAAATCAGTCGAACTGTGTGTATATTCGAATTGAAAAAGATTCACATGAATTCAAAATTCGACCTTTGATAAATGGGCCTTTTTGTATTTCAGTCTAAAAATGTGTTTGCAATGTAAATATAGCAATGCTATCTTAAACCAAAAAAAAAAAAATGTACTCTTGGAGATATTACAACTAAGGTTACTGCCCTGCAATTTAGCTCCCACAGGCAAACCCTCTACTTAATAGTTAAACTGGAACAACTGTTATCTGCAAGAACGGTGTCAGAAAGTCGCTAAAAAGTCTATTCAGAAATGGGTGTACTTTGTATTCTGGTCACTGAACATACTGTATGAACCTGATGACTTCAGCAAGGGAAGGTGGGAAATATTTACATTATCAGTTGTGAAACATTAGGCCTTGTACTTACGCAGTTCAAGCACCCTGGCACTAGGACATGAAGTTACTGTAAATCACTACATGACTTTTATATTGCAAAAAAAATCTTTGTAATTTTGGGCAAAGTTATTTTCAGTGTATAATCCATGATGATATTTACATTTTTCCAGAAGCCTTGTTTCAAGTAGATCATCTCACAAGGCTGGTAAGGTAAATAGCTCTCCTAGCAACCAGAGCTAAATTTAACCTGATAAATACAATTGAATCCATGTTGTATGCGCTCCACCTGAATCATCAACTAATGGCTTGCTGAATAATACAAGCAACACGTACATGGGAAAAGGAAGCAACGCTTTCACGCTGATCATTCCATATAAAGAGGTAGAACCAACAACCACTTGTGTCAATCTTTTGCCAAGGAAAACTAAAACGGATTGGGAAAATGAGCTTCAAGTGTTATATATTAGAAATTATAACACAATGTATACCGGGTTCTAAAATATTGTCTGATGTAGGAGTATATTGTCACAATATCAGGTGAATCCCGGTAACCCTCCCTAAACAGCAAGGGGTCATGGATCAAGTGTCCATAACCATCAGATCAAAGCTGGTGGCAAATAAAAACCATATCTCACAATTATTTTATTAATTATTATTATTAACAAGTAACAAAAGCACCAACATATTTTGCAACATTGTAAAATAAATGTGTTTATACAAGAATACAGAATTACACACACAGCGACCAGTAGTCGATACAAATAATCGATTAGAAGGCAGAACCTCACTACAGAATGTCCCAACTATTACAGAATTCGTTTGACACATTCATGTCACCCTTATATGAATCTAAAACAATTTCTGGGGGTGCAAAATAACTCGTCTAGTAACAGTAAAATTGTAACATGTTATCATTGGCAATTTTATGACATTTCATGCAGCAATGTTTTCTTTTATTTATCTAGCTGACAGATTTCAAAGTGTCTGTAATGTCATTTTGTTTCTATTTCCCGGCTGGCAGGGTACAGTCAGACAATGCATCAATAGGCAGTGCCAAGCAGCGTTGCTAAGCTTACAGCCAGATGGGGCTTATTCTTCACCGAGAATTAGCCCCTCCGTTTGGGTGCCGGCACAAAAGTAGGCCGATGCAGAGTCACTGTCAGCCTGGGTACAGGATTTGGGTACTGAAATGCATGGGTCAAATAATGGATATTTTTTTTACACATAAATTAATGAAAGGCATGAAGAGCATTATACAAATAACTTGTTGCCACAAACCGTATGTATAAGTAATAGCTCAATCCAACAGTGATCTGGTTTTGCCAAGTCCAGAGAAGAGGTATCATGTAGAAAATGAGGATTTCACTGGAGAGCTGATTTAGTGAAGCAGTGAAGACGTTTATTCAAGATGCATTTAGCACTACATGTTTCGGACCTCTAGGGTCCGAAACTGCACCAAAAGAAGGACCCTAGAGGTCCGAAACATGTAGTGCTGAATGCATCTTGAATAAACGTCTTCACTGCTTCACTAAATCAGCTCTCCAGTGAAATCCTCATTTTCTACATGAAGAGCATTAGACCACCCCCAAAAGAATTTTTAACTGAAGCAATACAGAGGTATTTCAACAAAAGAGCAGATGCAAATGGGTATACAATTTACAAAACTTTACATGTTCAGGTATGGGACCAGATATCCAGAATGATTGGGACCTGGGGCTTTCCAGGCAACGGATGTTTCCGTAATTTGGATCTTCATACTCTACTCGAAAAATCATTAAATAAACCCAATAGGCTGTTGTTATGCTTCCAATAAGGATTAATTATAGCTTAGTGTGGATCAAGTACAAGGAACAGTTTTTTTATTAAAGAGAAAAAATAAATATCTTTCAAAAATTTGGATTATTTGGATAAAATTGAGTCTACGGGAGACAGGCTTTCTGTAATTCGGAACTTTCTGGATAATGCGTTTCCATATATTGGATCCCATACCTGTATACAAAACATGTTTAGAAAGATAACTGCCCCATAGCCACAAATATGTGAAATAAATTTAGGTCAAGTCTGAAAAACAGTAATAGATTAAAAAAATGTAAATAAAACAATAAAAACATGATTAGATGAACACAGAATCTAGAAGACCACAGAGGCTTTGCTTGCATCCCACTTCACATCATCATCTCGTTTTTTATTGGGTATCACTTTTTTTTACAGACAGGGGAAAAATTTAGGTTATTTTTGGCTAATCCCCTTTATATCCGTTCAAATGCCTTTACTTTGAAGCTTTAATTCTATGTTGAATACAATTAAAGCTGCAATTGTTAATGGATATTATCATTCTCTCACACACATTATATATATTGATGAAAAACCAGGTAGTGATTACTGTGAAAGTCACAAAGCATGCAAATTTTGCACTTCTAAGAAAGTTTAAGAAAATCAGTGAAAAGGAATGACAAATAAATAAGTAGAATATATTGTATGTATAATGGGAACTGCACCTCAAGGAATAAGTGACTCACTTTGCGTAACAGATTGGCTCAAAAAAGGTTATTTTATCAAAGTAAAATTAACCAATACATTAAGTCTGCTTTACTAAAGGTGGCCATAGACAGAACACACAGAATATCATATGAAACGTTGCGTCTATGGCCACCATAAAGGAGAATGAAACCCTAAAAATGAATATGGCTAAAAATGCCATATTTTATATAATGAATGCACCAGCCCAAAGTTTCAGCTTGTCAATAGCAGCAATGATCCAGGACTTCGATCTTGTCACAGGGAGTCACCATCCTGGAAAGTGTCTGTGACACTCACATGCTCAGTGGGCTCTAAGCAACTGTTGAGAGGCTAAGCTTAGGGGTTGTCACAAATTATCAAGCAGAAAATGGGGCTGGCCAGTAAAATATGTGAATGCTACAGGGCTGATTATTAAATTATGGTGCTAATTGTACTGGTTCCTGTGCTGCCATGTAGTAACTAACTGTATTGATTACCAATCAGCCTTATATTGTGACATTTATATACAGTATATTGTGAGTGGGTTCCTAAGCTCAGTAAGTGACAGCAGCACAGAGCATGTGCAGTGTATCAGTAGAAAAGAAGACGGGGAGCTACTGGGGCATCTTTGGAGACACAGATCTTTACTGCTAAAGGGCTGTGGTTCCCTAAGGCTGGTACAGAAGCACAAAACATAATGTGCAATATTTCTAGCTACTTCTTTAGTTAAGATTTAAGTGTTCAGCTGCCTATTTCAAAGGGCCATATTAATAGAGAAGTAATGTAGGGCTTGCTATCGGTTGCACAAAAATGCATGCTGAATAAACAGAGTACACTATAATTTTTACTTACTGACACCTTCATGGTTGTTCACTGTAGTTCTGGAATAAAGTAGCCACATTCTTCCTGCCAGCTTACCATTTATAACTACAAGCCACCAACACAGGAAGAACAAGAAGCTATGGGCCAAATATTAAAAAATAAACTATTAAACTAAAGATTCACAGATTTAGAACACAAATAAACAGCACTTATTTTATTTAGGCCAAGGGCAGAAGGAGTGCTGGCATATTTATCAGGCTGAGTGAAGCTGATCTACTCAGTACACCATCTCCATCAGCAGAGTGGAGATTGGCCCAAATACACAAAAGCAGGCATTTTCAAGGCAACCTTTGCTGTGCATGATTGCACACAAGTGGATCTTATTCAATTCAATAAAGATGGGGCATGGAGCGGATCTGTTTCTCTGAGCCTGAAAAAAAATGTTCAGGCTGAAAGTAGCAGAGCCAACACTCTATCTACCTTTAAGTCTTTATCATGCCCATTGACCTTACAATCAAACATAGGGCAATCATACAAATCATTCACGCAAATGCACTCTTCCCAAAGGCAAATAAGTAACATACTAGGGCTGTTTAGCAACACCTATTTAAAGGAGAACTAAACACCCCAATAAGAAAATCCCCTACCTACTACCCTAGGTAGTCTCCCTCCCTGCATAGTTACCCCTAAAATTGCCCCCAAGTGTTTGCTCACTTATATGTGCAGAGTAAGCACAGCAGAGCTCATGGGTGCCATCTTCCAGATCGCTGTGGTGGGACTACCTAGGGTGGTAGTTTGGGGGTTTTCTTATGAGGGGGTTAGTTTTCCTTTAACCTTCTATGTCTTTAAACTAGTGGAAAAAACAGAGCCTCTGGGTGCAGAAACACAAGTAGATGTGTAGAGTAGAGAAGATGCCTACGAAGGGGCCATTTCAGCGATTAAACAAAGGCCGAGAAACAGCCCCATGGGCCCGGGAAGCTACACAGGTGTTATAATGTGAACATTTTTATACTTATCATAATTTTACAATTTGTCTGTTCTAATATTACCTGTTTGTTAGGTTTCTGCTTTCCCCTACTGTGTTATTAACAGAGAGCCTTTGCAAAGAATTCAAATTACATATCCTAGTAACACAAAGATGAAGTCTTCATTCTCAGGTTTCCTGCTGCAGGCAAACCCATCTTTTATATCTCCGAGAGACTTGGGGTAGAGCAGTAAACTGTAGTGTAGGAAGAGTATAATGAGTCAGATTGCAGAGAAATGCCAAATTTCAGATGCGTGAAAATAAATCATGTGATAAGTTAGGAGCTGCACTAACAGCCTTCATGGAACCTGAACATCCACATTGCACCATATTGGCATGACTGCTTCCTAACTTTGCTTAGAGACAGAAAAAGCAAGCTGGTGTGCTATGGGACTTCTGTCAGAAAGCATGACTTTTACACCGCAAATACATACACAGTCTATATTGTAGCTCAGCTCCTAAGCTATGGAAAACAACAGCATCCCAGAGCAGTTGCTAACAACAATTTCAATGACACGGTCACACAAACGAACATACTGGCCGATTTTAGCAGAAGCCAATAAACCTAACAATCGCTTTTTGAGCCATGAAAGGAACCGACGTACAGACTTTGAAGATATAATCTCGCCACCAAAGTGTTCTTGAGCAACCCTACGCCAACCACACACAACTATATGGCAATGAAACATCTAAGTGTCATCACAGATGGAGAGGCGGCTTTAAAAACAAGTAGTAGACAAACATCTTACAAGACTTGTATAGATGAACTGTCTTATAAAACTGCCAGTACAACAAAACTGTGTTGCAACACATGCAAGAGGTTTGCACGAAGCAAGATTTTGCATAAGGATAGCAAATGAATAAAGTTAAAGGAGTGGTTCACCTTTAGGGTAAGGACACACTGGACGATTTGTCGCCAACGTTTTTAAAAAGCAAATCGTGGCGACATATCGCTCGTTTTGTCTCTGAACAAAACCAAATGAAAGACGCCAGCTCCTGTGCCCACAGCGCGTTTGTGAATCGCCTGTAGCTCCAAAACCTTTTTCCGAGCGATTTATCAGAAATAGCATGTACTTAGAAAAGCACTGAAATCTCCTAGACACGCACACACATACAGATAAGTAGCAACAATTGTATTCAAATTACAATGCGAACGCAATGACGCAAGAACGTAAAGACGCCAGGTTACAGCGGGAAGCACAAACCGTTTCCGGTTTGGGTGGAGCACGTACCGCACAGAGTAAATGGGATACAAATCGCTCTGTGCCAATAGTCGCTGTGAATCGTCTGTTCAAAAAAGACGATCGTCTTGTCGTCGCGATTTACTTTTTTAAAACGTTGGCGACAAATCGTCCACAAATCGTTCTAAGTACATGCTAAAGTACATGCAAAAATAAAAATGTAATATAAGCTTCGGCATACTGAAATAAGAAAATTTCTAAATACAATCAATTAAATATTCTATAGCGTTTCTGAAATAATCAATTTAATCTTCACTATCCCTCTCTCAGCATCTGTTTCTCTTCATACTGTCTTCAGAATGTTGGGTGTTACATATTCATTGACAGTTAGAGCCAATATATCTTATATATCTTATAGGGGGGCTCCTTTTGCCTAGAAGATGTATTAGAGCTCACTCTATTAAAATCACCAGAAATCAGGTCTCTCTACATGCAGGATTTGTGCAAAAGGCAGTTATTTTGTTATATTTTGTTTGTACTGGAATCAGTTCTTTGAGTGAGCTCTAACTCATCTGCTGAAAGGGAAAATAAGATCTATTGGATCATTCATCTGACACCCAACTGCTGCATGAAGAGAATGGAGAGAAACAGCTGCTGAGAGAGGAATAGTGAAAATAAACGTGATTATTTCAGAAACAATGTAGAATATTTAATTGATTGTATTTAGAAAGCTTCTTATTCAGTATGATGAAGCTTATATTAAATTTTCATTTTTGCAATAGTTCCCCTTTAAGTTAATTTTTAGTATGTTATAAAAATGGCTTATTCTATGCAACATTTCCATTGGTTTTAATTTTTTCTTTTTTTTTTTAAGTTTTGAATTATTTGCCTTCTTCTTATGACTTGCTCCAGCTTTTAAATGTGGGTCCCTGGCCCCATCTAAAACTTTGTATTACTCATCTTTCTTTTCGGGCCCTTTCCTATTCAAATTCCAGTCTGTTACATAAATCAGTGCATGGTTGCGAAAATTGCAAACTGCAGAGTAGCTAAATAAAAAATAAATAATAATAATAATAATAATAATAAAGTTAATTTAAAGGCAAACTACCCCTTAAGCCCTTCTGTTTATCAAAAGCAAAAACATATGCAACAGAAAATGCGCACAAGAGTGTATAAAAAGTAACTGGCAATGATGCATGTTTTAAATGCAGAACGCCTAGTCTGTGGCCCCCAGTTAGAACATCCCTACAGTATCTTGTCACAAGCAAAGGAAAAAGTTGTGAGATAGTTAGGGTGGTGGCAGACGTGGTTGCTGGGGGAGATCAGTCACCCAGCGACAAATCACCTCTTCTATGAGTGACTAATCTCCCCTAAATGCCTTCCCGCCGGCTAGAAAGTAAATCGCTGGCAGGATAGCACTCAGATCGCGTCTGCTTTCTGAAGTCGCCCAAAGTTTCCTCGTGAGGCAACGTCGGAAAAACAAAGTGATCTGAGTGCCACCCCGCCCATGAATTACATTCTAGCCGGTGGGAAGGCATTTAGGGGAGATTAGTTGCCAGAAGAAGAGGCGATTTGTCACTGGGGGCTGACAGGTTAGACAAGTGGGCTGTATATTAAAGACATGTTCTCAGCCCTCTCCAAACAGTTTGGGGGGGTTGAACATGAACACACCAGCAAGGCTGGACAGTAAGAGGAGAGGTCAATCTCCAGCGGTGCTGCCATGTGGTTCTCTACAAAGCACTGCTGGGGAGGCTTAAAGGAGAATTCAACCGAAAAATTAAAAAAACCCTACCCTACATAGAACCCCTCCCTCCTTCCCCCAGGCTATGTGTTACCCCGGGCAAACGCCCCTAACATTTTACTTACCCTTCGGTGCAGGTCAAGGCATCGGAGCACCATCTTCAGCCGCTTCGGAATGAGATCACCATTGTCGGCGCATGAAAAAGTCAGTTAGATTGCTGAAGAGCCGATCGCATTCCGGAGATATTACTGCAGATGGCTCCCATGAACTGCGATGCCTGAATCTGCACCAAGAGGTAAGGAAAACGTTAGGGGCATTTGCAGGGGTAACACTTAGGCTGGGGGGGGGGGAGGAAGAGGAGTCTATGTAAGAGAGGGTTTTTTTAAGTTTAGGGTTGATTTCTCCTTAAAGAAAGGTTTAAGATCTTGCACATTGTTCACAACCAATTGCACAGCCAACTGGAATACATTGTGCCAGCACAGAGCAGCTACCGATACAGACCATACGTCACTGCACTACTGATGACGTCACGGTTTGATACAGCTGCTTACAGTGCTTTTGCCATCCTACAATTCGACCCAGGCGAGCAGTGTTATTATTATAACTTGTGCACTATCTGAAACAAAGCTATTGATGCGCTCTAATGAAATATCACACATACCGCTCAACTGTTCCGCTTTCCGTGGGACAGCCTCAATTTTATCAACACAGCCCACTGTCCAGGTTCGCTTCTTAAACGTCCCGCAACGCAGTTAATACCCAGCTCCTTGGCTCCAGCCGCACAGCTAATCCCTACGTCATGTCTCATCTCGCGAGACTGTGGCTATAATTTTATTGACGCAGTGACGCGGCACGTAGCCACCTTGCGAAGGATTACTTCAATGTTTACACAATTCACACGATAGACTGTTGGCGTTTGCTTTGCTCGCAGCTCCTACTTCTCTCAGCTCAGCTGGGAGGGGAGACTTAGCTCCCATGATTTAATACGTGGCAAGCAATATTCATCGTCATACGTTCAGGGAATTTTCTGCCTGGTTCAGTCACGAGATATAATGACAGACTGGACTTCTGGATGGAAATTGCTGCTGGGTGGCAAATAAAACTGCGTGTTTACATGATGTACAAGTGACAGTTTGAAGTTGGCAGTTTCCCTTTGCTTCTGCGATCAGTTTTCCCTGCTTCTGCGATTTGGCCAATCATGAGCTGCCGCTTTAGTTACCCTCCCCTCTGCATCACTGACCTGCCCCTTTGCATCAGCAGCCCTGCCGCTTTTTTGCATCATAGACCCCACCTCTGACATCACTGATCCTGCCCCCTGTCCTGCTTCAAAGGAAGGAAAAGGTGGCAACCCTAATTGCACTTATGTTAAAGAAGCGGTATACTGCCCCTTTAGGGTCAGGCCACACTGGCCGTTTTGGGGAGATTTGGTCGCCTAGCAACTAATCGCCTCGATTTTGCAGCAACCAGAAACGGAACTAGAGGGGGGCGGGCCCTGGCGCAGGACGCACAGCTGGCTGGGAATAACCCCCTGCTCCCCCAGTAGTTCTGCCCCTGGCAGCAACCAATCTCCCCAGATGCCTAAAACGTTGACTAGAATTAAAAAAAGGCAGCGCAAATCACACGCGGCAATTCGTTTTGCCTCACGAGGAAACTTCGGAAAACAAATTGCCGCGTGTAGTTAGCGCCGGCGTTTTTAGGCAACTTCGGACGACTTCGGAAAATGAATCGCCGAGTGTGATTAGCGCCGGCGTTTTTTTTCACTTCAGTCGGCGTTTTAAGTGTGTAGGCAATTAGTCGCCTGCCAACCAAATCTCCCCAAAACGCCCAGTGTGGCCTGACCCTTAAGCAAACGGAGTGGACAAAAGTACTAGGGATGCACCGAATCCACTATTTTGGATTCGGCCGAATCCTTTGCGAAAGATTTGGCCGAATACCGAATCCTAATTTGCATATGCAAAATTAGGGATGGGAAGGGGGAAACATTTTTTTCCCAGGAAAGTTTTTTTTTATACTTTATTTTACAGAAATTCACCTCACTGCCCCTAATTTGCATATACAAATCCGATTCGGCCAGGCAGAAGGATTCAGCCGAATCCAAATCCTGCTGAAAAAAGCAGAATCCCTAAAAAGGCTGCATGTCTAAAAAGTACCAAAATCAGTAATATCTCTCAGATGGCTGATGCCTGAATGCTGCATTTGTCACCAGCAGTGACACTTCTTTTAGGGATGACTTTTAGGGCATGGCATTGGCTGTTGTAATAGCATCAGCTTTTATTACAGGCCAACCTCGTTTACTGCTTATTAAAAAAAAGTCCAGTTTTTCTCTGCATTGAACAGCCAGAAAAAGAAATAAAGTTTCTAACTTAATTGGCTTTTGGCAGAGAGCCCAGAACAGCCACAACAGAAGATAAGAAAACAATTGTAACAATTTTGTAAAATTTGTAACAAATTCAAATGTATCTAGATAAGCATGTCCCTTGGAAAAAAGTTAGACTCACAGCTTAAAGAGCAATTCACCTTCATTAGCAAAACTGTAATAACTGAAAAAAAAAACACTGAAATATGTTCAAACTTTTATAACCTTCGAAATTTTATAAATGAACATGGTAATTAGGGGGTGTGGCCACAAAAAAACGGGCGTGGTAAAAAATCGCCATGCTTCGTACGGCAACTTTTTTGTCCCTCTTTTTATTTCCAAAATGTTGGGAGGTATGCAGTGTTGTTAGTGGAGTACCGCAGGGCTCTGTACTAGGTCCCTTGCTTTTCAACTTGTTTATTAATGACCTAGAGGTGGGCATTGAAAGTACTGTTTCTATTTTTGCAGATAATACTAAATTGTGCAGAACTATAGGTTCCATGCAGGATGCTGCCACTTTGCAGAGTGATTTGTCTAAGTTGGGAAACTGGGCAGCAAACTGGAAAATGAGGTTCAATGTTGATAAATGCAGGTTTATGCACTTTGGTAAAAATAATATAAATGCAAGTTATACACTAAATGGCAATGTGTTGGGAGTTTCCTTAAATGAGAAGGATCTAGGGGTTTTTGTAGATAACAAGTTGTCTAATTCTGGGCAGTGTCATTCTGTGGCTACTAAAGCAAATAAAGTTCTGTCTTGCATAAAAAAGGGCATTAACTCAAGGGATGAATAATTATGTCTCTTTATAGGTCCCTGGTGAGGCCTCATCTGGAGTATGCAGTGCAGTTTTGGACTCCAGTCCTTAAGAGGGATATAAATGAGCTGGAGAGAGTGCAGAGACTAAGTGCAACTAAACTGGTTAGGGGGATGGAAGACTTAAATTATGAGGGTAGACTGTCAAGGTTGGGGTTGTTTTCTCTGGAAAAAAGGTGCTTGCGAGGGGACATGATTACACTTTACAAGTACATTAGAGGACATTATAGACAAATAGCAGTGGACCTTTTTACCCATAAAGTGGATCACCATACCAGAGGCCTCCCCTTCAGACTAGAAGAAAAGATCTTTCATTTGAAGCAACGTAGGTGGTTCTTCACAGTCAGGACAGTGAGGTTGTGGAATGCACTGCCGGGTGATGTTGTGATGCTGATTCAGTTAATGCCTTTAAGAATGGCTTGGATGATTTCTTGGACAGACATAATATCAAATATTGTGATACTAAACTCTATAGTTAGTATAGATATGGGTATAAAGACAGGGCCGGATTTACATAGCGGGTGCCCCTAGGCCCACTGACGTACATCACCCCCATCCCCTCGCACAAATTTTCATCATCGGGACCGGAGCAATGGGGATTGGTGCACAAGAAATTTTATAAACTATTGAATCTCTTGTATTTCTGAACCAATGTGGGTGTGGATGGGCAGCATGCTGCCCCCTGAAATCCTGCCGCCCTAGGCCCGGGCCTTGGTGGCCTTTCCACAATTCCGGGCCTGTATATAGAATTTATGTGAAGGTATGGAGGGGTGTGTGTATGGATGCTGGGTTTTCATTTGGAGGGGTTGAACTTGATGGACTTTGTCTTTTTTCAACTCGATTTAACTATGTAACTAACTATGTAACTATTACAGTAAATAGCTGCAGGG